>NW_024543074.1:12527500-13875000 GCF_018167655.1 Microtus oregoni
TGACTTGTGTGCGATTGTCTGTTGTTATCGCTCAGTCATTGCACTGTGCATGGATTGTTATAGAAACTCACTGAATGCTGTTAGTTTATACTAAGAACTTTGACTCCCAGATTTTCCAATTTTGAGTATCTATTTCTTAATGTCAATTTTTATTTCAATTTTTTTCTCTTTACATTTTTGTTTGTTTGAGACAGGATATTGTTATGCTGCCAGGTTGTCCTCCAACTCCTAGGCCACCCTATTCCTAGTCATCCTACTGCTGCAACCCCCCGCTTGGATTTCAGGTGTGCCGGCTGTACCTGGCTTACCATTGTCTTTTACTTACTGTTTAGAAGTTTAACCTAAGCTAAGTCAAGTTCACCTTTTTCCTCAAACATACTTACCTTCTCTGGGTACCTATTGTACTTCTCTCTAGCTGGAACGCTATAGGACATTTGGCATTTTCCTTCACTTCTAGTTGGTGACTCCAGTCTTGTATGTTGACATTGTGTTTCAGACTGGACCTCTTTCTCTTCCTTTACTTCTCCAGGGCAGGCCCTCACTATTTTTATACCACATTCATGGATTATCTTCCTTTCTCAACTTTCCTCACTTCCATATACTCTAGTCAACATAGTATCTTTTTCTTTTTACTCCAAGATGGTATTTCTCTGTGTAAAAGCCTGACCTGTCCTGGAACTAGCTCTTGTAGGCCATGCTGACCTCGAACTCTCAGAGATCCGCCTATCTCTGCCTCCCGAGTGCTGGGATTAAAGGCATGTGCCATCACTGCCTGGCTGACATTAACATCTTCACATCTTTGTTTGGTAGCTGTTTGTGTGTGGTGTCTTTTCTGTTTATTACCTTTGCATCCCTATTACCTAGCATAATGGCTTACACCCAGCCCAAACTGCATATGTTACGCTGAATTCAGTGTTTCAGCCTCCTCAATTCTCCTGCACTATTTCAGTTCTCATACTTTAAATGGTCTTTTTTATTGCATTTCTGCAGCATCCTTAAGAGCTACTTCAGACTAGCTCCTTTTTTCCCCACTCAATTAGTATAAACATTCTGAGATTGTAATACAGTCGGCCACCTGTCAGCATCTGTGGTAGATTGATTCCAGAAAACAGGGAGAAAAGAACATGCGCAGATGCTAAGTTCCTTAATAGTATAGTGTTGGATCCTACCTATGCCTGTTCTCCTGTGTACTTTAAATCATCTCTAAATTATTCACAATACCTAGTACACTGTAAATGCTCTATAGTTGTTTTACTGCAGGACTAGGGAAGAATGACGAAAGGCTGTATGTCTTCAGGATAGCCCAGGGTGCTTTTGCTTTGCTCTAGATATTTCCCATCAGTGGTTGGTTGACTTCACTTAGGACCTATCAGCATGGAGAGACAACTGTCCACTAGAATATTTTGAACTTGAATAGTTTTAAAGAAGAACTTCTTTGTTGTGTAAAAAAGCAGTTCATTCTTGGGCTGACATCAGTATTAAGCAGCAGAGGCTTATGAGGCACATGGCAGAGAGTGTTAATAGTACTAGGAATTGAACCAAGAGCCTCGCACATGCCAGCTAAGCACCCCACACTGAGCTGCCCTCTGCCAGCCCTTGGTGTATTATAGTCAATGCATCAGTACTATTTTAACTCTGGTTTGCTTGGACTGTCACTGAATGCTTCTATATGCATAGATTCTCTTACACAAGTGTCTTTTTTGGTGTGCACGTATGTAATTTGCTCTTTGGTGTGCTTTGCTGCTGATTGCCTCTTCTGGTCACACACTCGTGCTTCTGCCTTTCACTCTCAGCCGCTAAACCCATTCGGTGAAATCCTTTATGTTACTTTATTTTTCAGTTATACCATTCCCATTTGAATTTGTAAAATGTCTACCTCCAGGGTTAAGGTGATGGTGCATTGGGTAAGATGCTTGTTCTGCAAGCAGGGGGACCTGAGTTTGAATCTCCAGGATCCATCTAAAAAGCGGGGCATGGACACAGATGCCTGTAATCTCAGCATTGGGGGGTTGAAACAGGCAGATCCCTTGCCTAAATGGCAAGCTTCACTTCAGTCAGAGACCCTATCACAATGATGCATAGAGTAATAGAGGAGACTCTTGAAGTCTTGCTGTGGTCTGTGGATATGGGCGTGCAAACCTATATGTTCATGTTTGCAACATATACACCATATACACACATACATGACGCGGCCTGGATGCCAAGACTGGCAGGGGGTCCTGGGATTGAGACACCGAGTCTTCTCTTCAAGTGGAAGAACAGCAACCTTTATTTTGTCCTGACCTAAAGCCTTTTATATCTCTACTGTTTCTGTGGAAAACCACCGGCCAGAAAGAACACAAACATTCTTGTCAATTACAGACCATAAGGAAGTTCCACTGTCAGCCGGGGAGTGAGGGCAGCTGGATCACAACACATACACACACATACATTTTAAAATAAAATAATTTTTCACTTCTCTGCCAAGATTATCTAGAGTTTATTCATTAAAATATCATTTTTAAAAAAGATTTACTTCTGTGTGTGTGTGTGTGTGTGTGTGTGTGTGTATTTGTGAGTATGCATGCCCAGGCGTGCATTCCTGTGTAGGTTTATTTGAACCACTTGTATGCAGGTGCTGCTGGAGTCAGAGGGGGTCAGATCTCCTGCAATTGGACTTATAGGAAGTTGTGAGCCACCTGATGTGGGTGCTGGAAGCTGAGCCCAGGTTCTCTGGAAGAACAGTAAGTGCTTTTAACCACTGAGCCACCATCCTCCCAAACTATGTGTTTTTATGTTACTTAAATAGGTTTTCAATGTTTACTTTAAAGTCCTTGACTCTGCCCTGGTGCTTTTCCACTGCTGTTGACTGCTATATTTCCCCTTCCCTAATGTGTGTCATGTTCTGTTAGTCAGTTTTTTGTTTTGTTTTCCGAGACAGGGTTTCCCTGTAGCTTTTGGAGCCTGTCCTGGAACTCGTTGTATAGACCAGGCTGGCCTCGAACTCCCAGACATCTTCCTGCCTCTGCCTCCCTAGTGCTGGGATTAAAGGCATGCACCACCACTGCCCAACTTGTTAGTAAATTTTAATTGTATACTAGACATTATAGATAGTATATTATAGAGATTTTAAGTCCTATTCTCTAATGTGGGATATTGATTTTTGTTTTTATAGGCAATTTAATTAGCATCTGATCATCATGAACTTGTGTGAATGTGGTATAATGATTTGTTACTGAGTTCTCAGAAAAATACTCGATCTTTAAACTGTCTTGGGCCTTGTCCATTTGATTTAAGTCTTTGGGGTTGATTTAGAATGGGCATTACTTTGAATAGTCTTTATTGCTAACATGGCAAATGGCATTTTTGATGTATCAGATGGCTGTCAGGGGTTAAACCTGTAATTACAGCTATCACCAGTCTGGCAATTACAGCACCCCCAAGTGTTCTTTGACCATTCATGTGTCTTTCCTATTCTTAGCCTGAGCTAGGTGCTGTCTGGCAAGCCATGTGTGAGTCACCCTGAACACTCACTACCAGACCTTTAACTAGGAGCTGGCAAGATTGTTCAGCTGGTTAAGGCTTCCCCCGTGACCTTTGTTTTGTAGGCTTGCTCAAGTTGGGATGGTCTTTCCCTTATTGGAATTATAAATAATTTTCTTAAGAATATAAGTTTTTTAAAGTGCCTTAAATATATCTGTGTTTTAAATGATACAAGGAGATACAACTCTATTACACGTTTCCTTGCTTTTCCAAAAGTTGTCCCTAACAGTATTTAATAGTTTATCCTTTTCCCACTGATTTAAAATTCCCCCTTCTGCCAAATAAACAGTGATCTGTATCCAGATTCTGTTCTGTAATCTAGTGTTTGATTTATTAGGTCCTGTGTTGGTAGATCAGCACCACAGTGTTTAAATGAGTGTTTGTTTAAAGATCTAACTGAACACATCAGTCACTATTGCATACGTTTTTTACTATTAACTTTGGGGTTATTTTATCCCATATAATAAAACTTTCCTAGCATTTTAACTTAGAAATTAATGTTGCCAGTTGGTGTTGGCACACGCCTTTAATCCCAGGGCTTGTGGCAGCCAAGGGCAGACGGATCTCTGAATTTGAGGCCAGCCTGGTCTACAGAGTGAGTTCAGGACAGCCAGAGCTACACAGAGAAACCTTGTCTTGGGGGGGAAACAGAAAGAAATGAGTGTGTTGTTGATGATGTGCAGTGGGGTAAAAGCTCTGGACTCTGGCAATGTGAAACTTGTACACTGCAGAAATCTGTCTTCTTTCAAGCCCCTAATGATACACGAACCAAGTCTGAATTGCTATTCTATAAAGACTTACTTAAACACTTAATAACTCTTCTAACTAGAGTATCTGCATTTGCAGGTAAGAAGAATTAAAGTGGCAGAGTTACCCATCACCCTGTGCAGGTGACTGTAAAACATGCAAATGGTGTGCGAGGTGGGCAAGACACTGGCAGGGCTTCATAATGGAAGCATATTAAACAGTTCTCTTAGTGTACAGGCAAAGTTTTCCTCAAATTTTAATAGAAAACTCAGTTTCCAGGGAATAACACACCAGATATGCCCACCTGCTTACAAGAACTAGAAAAGCAAATGTCACAATGAAACACTGTTTTTAGATACCCAACACTGTGCCTTCAGCCACAGCACCTTGGAGACAGAGGCAGGTCAATCTCCATGAGTTCCAGGGCAACCAAGGCTACCCAGAGAAACCCTGTCTAGACGAGTCCCGCAGTACCAGGCCGCAGCACAGAGTGCAGGAAAAATAGAGCCAGAGCCTAGTAATCTCACTGCTGTGAAAGGTTTCATTGCAGTGAGAATTTGCAAGGCACAGTACCAGAGAGGATGGAACCGTGCAGGGAGAAAGCGTCGCGTATCTGCAAAGGAACCACCTTGAACCATTAAATGAATAGCGATTAGCACAGACATGAGTGGACCCTCCTGAAGTCAGGGAAGGAGTAGGCAGGCAACTCCTCAACCTTATAATGCTGGGATTGCTTTGTGCTCTCGCTAGCCATGGGGTAGAGGGCAGCTCTTAATACATGGGGCATTGGTCATAAAAAAGTTTCTCTTTTTTTTTCTTGAAATAAATTTTAGCCCTAGACTGCACGCTGCTCTGGAGCTGTTCTTGTTGCTTTTGAAAACAAGCCTAAAGGGTCAGCTGGTTCCAAGTCACCTATCTCAACCTAGGAAAACATAGCACTACTGAAATTACTGTGGCAAAAGCAAACAACCATTGGTTACTAGTCACCGTGTCTAGGACCCAATCATAAATTAGCAGACGCTTTGGTGTATTATCACCATGTCTAATATCTAATGAAAAATTAGCAGACCCTTTGGTGTACTGTCACCGTGTCTAGGATCCAATCAGAAATTAGCAGACTACAGAGAAAAATACAGCCTCTAGTGTAGGGAAAATGTATCACTAGAAGCAAAACCATAAATGACATGGTAAAGTCAGCAGATAAGGACATTAAAATATCTTATGTTTTATGTTTCATATAGTCAAAAAAGATGGAGAAAAGCCTGACCATATAAAAAGAAAAATTAAAAAAAAATTTTTTAGATGCTTCCATGCCATATCCAGATATGGGAAAATGTATTGTGATAAAAATGTACTGGGCCAGTTAGATGCCATCTGTAAAGTTAAAGTCCAGGAAGAGTGAGTGTGGAAGCAGAATTATAGTAACGGTTAGAAGTTTTCCAAATGTAAAGGAAACCATAAAGCCACTGGTCCTCTAGGCCTGCACTCATGCAGAAGATACAGACAGGTGCACCGCCATTCCCTACAAAGTCAGGAAAAAACAAGACGACATACAGAGGACAAGAACAGTAGCAGACCTCTCTCTAAACCCGCGCCAGTCAGAATAATTTAGTGCTACCGTGACACACTGAAAGAAAAGCATGTCAGCTTGGAATTCTTCCCTCAAAAATGAAGATGTCATTCTAATCCCAGTACTCGAGGCTAAGGCAAAAAAAGATGGAGTTGAGGCAGCCTTGGCTACCTGTTGAAGGACCTTATGTCATTAACCCCCACCCCTCCAGGAAGGCTGCCTAAAATTTCTCTCTCTCTCTCTCTCTCTCTCTCTCTCTCTCTCTCTCTCTCTCTCGTCAGAGTCTCACAGAGTAATCTGATTGACTAGGAGCTCACAGTCTGCCCCTGCCACCCTAGTGCTGGGATTAAAGATGTGTGCTGCCACTCAGGGGCAGAATCCTTTTGAGAATAATCTAGCAGACACATAAATTTTCTCCTGGCATCTTCACCCACATGACATTCTGCTTTGTTGTGATTTGGAAACCTGAATCAATAGATGAGAACAAGAAGTGCCAGAAACTACTAAGCTGTGAGAAAATAATTACATGGTAGAAAAAAAGGATATTTATTACCAGGAAGGTGAAAATTTGAGTAAAGCTCATATATTAATATTCCGGTGCTTGTTTCTGAATTTGAAGTATGTACCATAGTAATATAGCTTGTTAACATTGGGGGAAATTTAGTACAAAGCATATGAAATTTCTGTACTGTTTTTTGCTTTGATATAAACCAAAACATATCCTAAAATTTAAAAATAGTTTAAATATATGGTATTGTTTAAAAGCATAAGAAGAATGTGTTATGGTTTTTTGTTTTTATTTTTTAAGAAAGAAAGCAAACTCTTTTCATTTTACATAGCAATCCCAGTTCTCACTTCCTCACCCACCCAACCCATATATGTGTGTGTGTGTGTATACACATATATATGTATATATAGTATTTGTAAAATTAAAATGGCATAAAACACATGAAAAGAAAAATTGTAGTATGTTCTTATGCCATTTGTGAAGTGGCATCATACTATTTTAGGTGAATTGTGTTGTTAAGATGTGTGTTGTAAACTCTAGAGCAATCCCTAAAGGACAAAAGTGGAAACACCAGAGGCTGGAGAAATGGCTCAGGAGTTTCTTCCAGAGGACCTGGGTTCTGTTCCCAGCACTGACATGGTGTTTTACAACCATCTGTAACTCTAGTTCCAGGACTGAATGCCTTCTTATGGCCTCTGAGGATACTACAATCATCTACATAAAATAAAAAATAAATGGAAGCAGCTTTGTTTTCAAATGTTCATTGCAATGTGTCATTGGTCTAGTTTGAAGACTCTGGCTTCTGCTATACCATTGGTACTGGCCCTCACTGAGGCTCCCCTCGGATATCCTGCTGTTACCCTGAGTCATGGAGATCATGCAACTTTGATTCTGCAGGATCAACCCCTTCATGTGCTCCAGCAGGTGGGGTAGATTTGGGGGTAGACCAGCTCAAAACCCTGGATGTGGGCTTGAATGGTAGCCGGCTAGCTCTCCTATACCCGTGCCAGCTAGGCCAGCTCTCTCGAAATGCCCAGGAGAGGGGCAGGGCCAGCTCTCCCATGCTCACAGCATCCAGGCCAGCTCTCCAGCAGCCCTGGTGAAGGGTGGGACCAACTCGCCATGACACTTGAACATCGACACAGACTCCTACTCTAGTAGGGCTATGGTCCCAGACATGGTGGTTGAGCCTAGACATCTCTTTTTCTCCCATCTCTCCTTTACACACTGGGTCATTATAATGGCAGGGCCTGTGGCCTCTCGAGAAAATTTTTTTTTATAAAAAAAATTGAATTGTAGATGAGACAGTAGGAAAAAATGGTAATATGGTAATCTTAAACCTGATTTTAACAATAACTTTATTGAATATAAAATGGATAACTATTCCATTCAAAAAGCAAGGATCATGAAACTGGAAAAAACAAAGTGAGGTAGTGTGTGTGTATGTGTGTGTGTGTGTGTGTGTGTGTGAGAGAGAGAGAGAGAGAGAGTGTGTGTGTGTGTGAGTGTGTGTGTGTGTGAGAGAGAGAGAGTGTGTGTGAGTGTGTGTGTGTGTGTGTGTGTGACTGTTCTATTGATGTGAAGAGATCGTGACCTTTTAAAAAGAAACATTTAACTGGGGGCTTACTTGTAGTTTCAGAGGCTTATTAGTCCATTATCATCATGGCAGCCGCCATGATACTGGAGAAGTAGCTGAGAGTTACATCCTGATCCTCAAGCGTGGTACGGGCTTTTGAAACCTCAGAGCCCACCCGTAGTGATATAGTTCCTCCAACAAGGCCATACCTCCTGATCCTTCTAAACCTTTCAAATAGTTCCACTCCCTGGTGAGAAAGCATTCAAATATGAACCTTACAGGAGCTATTCTTAATCAAACCACACATACACATTTCACATATAAATAAATGGAAGACGTATGTGTTACATTTACTTTAATATGAATTCCCAAATATGCTGTGTAGTCAGTATAGACAAAAATGAGTGCAGAATGTCTAAGAACATTTACTTAAAATTTCAGAAAAGGCAACACAAGCAAGTCTGTGGCTGCCACAGCCAGGAGTTTAGGAAGACAATCGACTGAGAAGATACCAGTGTTGGAAATGATTCGTATTGTAATTACCTGATGCTTGCAGGCTGTGCATTTGTTAGGACTTACTTTACGCACTGAGAACGTGTGGATTTTGTGGTGTGGAAATGCTCTCACACAAATAATTAGATTCCTGAGAGCTGTGAGGAAATGAGGAAGAATGATTAGGACTTGAATGAGCTGAAAAAACTCTTACTCTACATACTTACTCTACATAAAATTTTAAATGTTAGATATTCATATGATGTTTAAAATAAGCTTTACTTATCCACTACTTTTTTATGTTTAAACTATTAGGTTGAACTAAAGCGACAATATAATGACCACCACTCAAAACTGAGAGGCCTTTTGCCTGGCCGTCAGTGGTATGAAATTCAAGCATACAGAGCCTTAAACCAGGCTCTTGGCAGGTGAGTAAAGTCAATTACAGTGTTACAGTTTTGCCTGTGCCCAAGAAGAAACAATAATGTTTGCCACTTTTAAAAATCAGTGTGGAAAGCTAGGCAGTAGTGGTGCATGCCTTCGATCCTAGCACTCAGGAGGCAGAAGCAGGTGGATCTCTGAGTTCCAGGACAGCCAGGGCTACACAGAGAAATCCTGTCTCAAAAAGGAAAAAAAAAAATGGATGTGGTAAAATTTTATTTAGTTTGAACTCCAGGAAAGTATGTTTTTCATAGATGTCAGAGGGTGAGTTGAGAACTGGGGCATGCACTTACCAGTTGTTATTACTAACACTACCATCGTTATTCCAAGCTGTGGGATAACTTTTTAAGTTGTCATCTCAGAAATAATTTTTTAAATTTAATTTTAAGTTTTTGTTGTTCTCTTCAATTACATTGTTGAGCTGTTGTTATCTTGCTGTCTTTTCTGTCTGACATCCCATTTTCCTTGCCCCCCAAATACACTGCCTGTTTTTCTTGAGCATTTCGTTCTCACTGCCTGTTTCTGTTTGAAGTATAATATTCAGCTAATAGTTTTTAGAAAATCTTGAATATATATTTTTAAATTCTTGACTTTTATTTGTTATACTTATTTTTAGAAAATTAAGTATTCTTACCTTCATTGATTTTTATATTAATATAAGTAACACATTGAGCTTCAAGAAAACTTGTGACGTACAAATTTGTTATGATTTATAAACTCCACATATTAGCACGTTTGGTTCTTCAGTTGATAATACCAATAGCAATGCAAGTTGGAACCTCATAATTTAATTTTCTGGTTTTGTTTTCAAACTGGTTAATCTGAAAGTAAATTACCTGGCTAAGGTCAGATAGTTATTAAATGACCATTGGCCCCACCTACACTTTTAAAACCAGAGGCTTGCTTTCCATCTATGTTTCCTGCCTCTGTCCACTAATATTTTCACCATGAAGCCTTCCATATTCTGTCGTGCCTTTCTGCCTTGGAACATGAGCTTCCATGCCATTCATACAGCATAGTAGTAGTTACAACCTGTGAAGTCATGTCCTATGTGGATGCCTTCCATCTTTTCGCCTAGAGCTGTTTAGACCCTAGTAAACCCAGGAGATTGTGTATATGATCTCTATTGTAGCATGTGTTTTATCATCAGGTAATAGCGTGTTTATATATTTGTGTCCCTTCCCATACAAGTATATACTTGCATCCTCAGCAACTTCCTGTGTCTCAGCTTGGCATTCATGCTTCAGAATTGCTTGGCAAATGGTGGAAAATGTAAGCTTTGCTGCATTGTCACGTTCTACATTGTCAGCTAACTTCTATAGCTTCAAAACGTGTTTTTTCAAAGTTCCACAGAAGTCATGCGTTTGAAGTATCAACACACAGTGCTGTGCCTTTGGTATTTTATTGATTGTATTGTCGCTTATTGATTTTTCAGGGACATTGTCAGCAAAGGGAAATTTGTCGCAAAGAACTTTTTTATAATAAAGTTTTTAATGAAAAAATAACAATGAAATGAATGTTTTTTATTATGAGTGCTAATTGATATAAAGGTGTTTATAGTCAGGCAGTGGTGGCGCATGCCTTTAATCCCAGCAGTTGGGAGTCAGGCAGTAGAATCTCTGTGAGTTCAAGGCCAGCCTGCTCTACAGAACGAGTACCAGGACAGGCTACAAAGGTACACACAGAGAGAAACCCTGTCTCAACAAAACAAAAACAAAAGCAAAAAAAAATTATTATAATTTGAAGCACTCTTATGAAAGACACATGCAGAAAACTGAAGTAAACAGAAGCCAATCAATTGTTTTAATGTCTTGCAGGCATGTGGGTGAGTGGTGTGGAGTATGTATGGGTTATTGGGGTGGGAAATCCTTCTGTATATGTGTTGCTTTTATTGATTAATAAAGAAGCTCTTGGGCCCATGACAGGACAGAATAGAGATAGACAGGAAAACTAAACTGAATGCTGGGAGAAAGTAGGCAGAGTCAAGGAGATGCTATGTAGCCATTGAAGGAGACAGACGCCTGGGACCCTAACCAGTAAACCACGAGCCTCGTGGTAAAATATAAAATAATAGGAATGGGTTGATTTAAGATGTAAGAGTTAGTTAATAAGAAGCCTAAGCTATTGGCCAAATAATGTTGTGATTAACACAATTTCTGTGTGATTATTTCTGGTCTGGACGGCCAGGAACAAACAAGCAGTCTCTGCCTACAGGTTATTTCTCTGAATGTGGCACTTAAAGTTTGCCAGACGGATGAGCCAGAGAACCCCAGGATCTACCTGGTTCTTCACCTCAGCACTGGGATGCAGGAGTATGCTATCACCTTGGCTTTTCTGTAGGTTCTGGGGATCTGAATTTAGGATCTCATGCTTGCCCCATAAGTTTACTTACCCAGCCCCTCATTGTCATCTTTTTTAAAGACTGCATGGGCATTATAATTATCTGGAGTAGTAAGGTCTGTGGAATATAATAACAGCCTTCAGAAGCACACCAGATGGTTTTACAGCCAAGACACAAGAGTTTTTTCACCATCTGCTTCACTTGTAGTATGATATCATTTCTCAAGTAAGCATGATTCATTTGAGCAAGGCAGTAAAAACAATGGAAAAGGAAAAGGTGGACCCTTTTTTTCTCTTTAATGTTTTATTAATTTAAATGCCTCTCTACCAAAACCCACTTTAAATGCAAAGTGTACCCAAAATAGATTTCCCTGACTTCCTATTGATTTTCAACACCCTTCTGTAATAATGACAGTATATAACTGCTCTGCCTTACGTTATGTGATCTGTTGTCCTGGAAACTACCTTACTATAAAATAATGTCCTAGAAAAATGTCATATGAAATTAAAAAGTTTAAACTGTAAAAGTTGAACATATAATTGTTGCCGCTGCCTTAAAATCCCATCTCAGCGAAGAAGTAAAAACGCCACACTCCAGAGAGAGAAGAGAAGGAACGGCAGACAGAGATGTCGTCACGTTTTTAATACTGGAAACCAGTTGAGTGACTAAATGACTTAACAGGCGAATTGGGCACAGTAATCACAGCTGATACACCATTTTTTTAAACTATCCCTCTGGAAATCTTGCTTTATTTTCAGTGTTTTCTACACACTTTATTTTCCACTTTTTTGTAGGTGTATTCGACACAAAAATGATTGGGGAGCTCTTATTCTAGTGGATGATCGTTTTAATAGCAATCGAGATCGCTATACATCTGGTAAGATTCTCAGTTCAGAGTAAAAATTGCTAATAGACTTTGTTTTTCCTTAGTGATAAAAGCCACATGAGATCAACCTATTTGTGCAATATAATTGTGTCTAATATAATGCTGCCGTCAACATTATTTTACATTAGGTCTGTAGAACTTATAGTCTTAGTACCTGAAACTTTACACTGATGAGCCATCAGTTCTCCATTTTGTCCTCCCCCATACAGTGGCAACCGCTGTTTCCCCTTGAGTTCAGCAACTTCGATGATGCCTGCAAAGTTGAGTCATGCAGTGTCTGGCCTTCTGTGACTGTTGTGTTTCACTTAGTATGCTATCCTTAAGGTTAATCCATCTTGAAATACCCAACAGGACTTCCTTATTGTCTGTAGCTGAATAATGCAGTCTGTGCAGGGTGTATTTCTCTGTTCATCTCCAAGTGGGTATTTTGGTTGTTTCTGCTTGTTGGATCCTGGGGACTACAGTGAACATGGTGGCTGGACAGTTTATCATATTTAAGAATGAAGCCACTGAATCATATGCAAGTTCTAGGCCAGCAGATATTTATGAAGATCAATCTTTTGAAGGTATCCCCTTATTTTTTTTCTTCTATGGTTTGTACACAAACCTGGCAACCTGGAGCACACTGCACAGCCTGCAGGCAGCTCAGCAGACTGGAGAATGTCTTTTCCAGCTGGCTCAGTTGGTCTGAACCTCTTCTGTGCTCATTGGCTGGGCCCTGCCTCTTGGTACTTGGCTGGCTTGAGTACTTTCCAGCAGTTCTTACTGCTACGTCTTAAGGAAGATGGAGGCTGGCATATCTGGTTCAGAAACCTTTGCGCTTCTAGGGTAGAGAGAATGTTTAGGACAGTGCTTCTCCAGTGTAGTTGGACTTTCTTTGGACCACCGGCTTCTAAACAATGATAGAGACTTCTTAAATATGAAAGCTTGGCCTTGGCTTACGCTTGTTCCACACTAGCTCTTAAAACTTAATCCTTTTACATTAGTCTACGTTCCGCCACGTGGCGCGCTGTCTCCCTTCCCTACAATACATCGCTAAAGTAGATCCGACTTCCTCAGCATCCTTCCTCTCAGAGTCTTCGCCTGAGTGCCTCTCTCCCCAGAAATCCCAACTATCCTCTTCTGCATAGTTCTGGCCATTCAGCTCTTTATTAAACCGTTCAGAAGGTACTTTAGACAGACAAGGAGAGACAGAAACATCTACACACAGTATGATCAAATATTCTGCCACACTCAGCCTTCCTAGTGTTTCAACCCTTTAATACAGTTTCTCATGGTGACCTCCAGCCATTATTTTGCTGCTACTTCATAACTGTATTTTTGCTCCTCTTATAAATCATAATGTAAATTATATTTTCCAATGCTCTATGGAAAGGTCATTCAACCCCACCCCCCTAGGAGTCGCAACCACAGGTTGAGAACCGTTACTTTAGAAGACACTGTATCTTAATGGGCTTCCCTCCAAGATGGACAGTTTGATCTCCAAGGAAATTGCTACACAGCACTTGCCACGCTACTCAACGTTTGCTTTTATGTGTGTGTACACATGTTATACTTGTGCATGCATGTGCATGTGTGTATATATGTGTGTATGTGTGTGTGATGCAGTCATGTGTGAATGTGGGCAAACACATGATGTGGTGCACAGGTAGAGGTTAAAATACACCCTCAGATGGCTGTCCTCATCTTAGACCTTGTTTGAAACAAGGTATCTGTCGTTTTCTCATTGTGTGTTCCAGGTCAGGAACCAAGGGCTCCAGGGAATTCTCCCATCTCTGCCTCCCATTACCCCTGTAGGAGCGCTGGGGTTACTCATCCAGCTTTTACATGGGTTCTGGGGAGTCAGACTCCATTTCTCACTGTTGAATGGCAAGTGTTTACCCGCTAAGCCATCTCCCCAGCCCCAACACTTACTTTTCTGTCACCAACGCTTGTGTTAAAATCACAAATTACCCTTTTAAAGTCATAAATCTACCTATATATTTTATACTGATTATTATTTTTTGTATACTTTTATCTTTTAGATTCTGTGCCAAAATTAAAAGTGATTTGTAAGACTTGGATGTAGCTCAGTGGTCAAATGCTTCTCTGCTTACATGGGTCCTGGTTCAGTCCTCAGCCCTGGAAAATGGGGAGGGGTCGTTACTGCATTTGCACATTTGATAACTGTCTATACAGTTTCTTTATTAGCCAGCTGTGTTTTCATGAGCTTCTGTGCTCCCTTTTCTAGCGATCATGAACTCCCTCCGCCTTTGTTAATCTGAGAAAGTCTATCTCACCTGCATTTTTGATGGACAGTTTTACCAGGCATTCCTAGTTAGTAGTTTCGGGCTTTTCTCTTCAGGGCTTTGGATATATCATCTCATTCCCTGGAAGCCTATGAAATTTCTCCTGAGAAATCCATTGACAGTCTTTGGAAGTGTCCTTGCCTATGATGGATTGCTTGCTGCTTGCTGCTTTTAAATTTTATTTTCTTTATTCTTAGTTTGATTATAATCTATCTTTTGTTTTAATTTATTGCTTTTTAAAGATTGAGCCTTGTCTACCTTGGCTCTCCAAATACTGGGATTACAAGCATTTTGCATCACTAAACTTTTTGTTTTGAGATAGGGTCTAACTCTGCAGCCCTGGCTGACCTAGAACTCCTTGTGTAGACCAGGCTGGCCTCAAATTCGCAGAGGTTCACTCACCCACCTCTGCATCCAGAGTGCTCTCAGAAGGGCATGCACCTGTCTTTATTCTGTGTCTTTGAGGGCATCATGAAGTTTAGACTGGCTTTAAACTTGTTCTGTAGCCAAGATTAGTCTCAAATTCCTGATCCTCCTTTCACCTCTCTATAAATAAGCTTCCTAACTGCTTCATCTTTTCTAGGAGTCCCAAAATAGACCGTTATGCCTAATAGTTGTCCCATAGTTCCGTTAGGCTTGCTTCACTTTATTATTATTATTATTTTTTTTTATTATTATTATTATTATTATTATTATTATTATTCCTCTAACGGTGTTTCAGATCATCTTAGACTCTGCTAAGGTTTTCCTCTGCTTGATCAAATCTGCTCCTGAGCCCCTCTAGTGAGTGAACGTTTCGGCTCCAGAATTTGGTTCTTTCTTGTTTTTTCATTCTTTATCTCTTTGATGATTAATTCTCACACTCTTTCTCTTGTATCTCCCTCCTCCCCTCTTCTGCTGTCATTCTTTTTGCAGTTACCTCATTCCTATGATGGGGCTGTGTCCCCTGTGTCTTTGTAACGTTGTATTGGTCTCTACACACATTTGATGAAAGTCACCTCTGTCTCGGAAGTCTTTACTACAGCACCTTCGCATAGAAACACCTTCACTTGCCAGCCCTGCTAGGCGGCTGGCAGCCCCTCTGATCTTCTGTGTGGATCTAATGTCTTTGCATGCTCAGTGTGGATACCTAATTAGATGGCGGCCTTGCCAGTTTCTCTCTTTGCCCCTTTTCTCCCTAGAGATCAGAACCTGCTGTGCATGCTGTCTGTCTGTTGTTGTGAGGCCTCTTACACAGCGGCCTGCTCCCCATCCGGCTCTCTTGTTCTCAGCAGCCCCAGGCATTGGAGGATGAGCCATACAATGTCAGTGCTCCCAAGTGGCTGAGAGTCCAGTCCTAGGCAGTTCACTGGGAAACTGGCACCCTTTCCTCACTATTCTTCTCTGTGCTGAAGCGCTACTGAGCTGGAGCAGCCTCTGTCCTGTCCTGTGGTTCTGGACCAGCAGCCTGCGGCCAGCACTGCAAGACGAGCGGACAGAAGCAAATGCTGCTTCAGAACCTTGGGCCTACTCTCCAGTCTCCTTCCCAGGGACTACTCTCCTAGCCTGTGGCACTGTTCCGAGACAGGGACTGTGGTGAGAAGGTGCCACACATTTTCCTGCCTGCTCTGATGCAATTGGTTTAGCCTGGGTTCCAGAACTTTTTTACTTGTCTCTGGATTTCTCATAAAGGGGTTTGGGCCATGAATTATTGGATCCATGTTTCTATAGGAGGAACATGGGATCTGGGGTTTCCTGTTCTGCCATCATAATTTTTTTATATTTTTTATAGCTTCTATTTTTATGACTTGTGTGTGTTGTGTGGAGTGTGTATGTGTACATGGGGCTACAAATGCATGTGTGTGCATGTACTTGGATGTCAACCTCAGGTTTGGTTCCTCAAGAGCCGTCAGCTTGTTTGCTGAAACAGGATCTCACTGGTTAGGCCAGGCTGGCCGGCCACAGGTCCCAGGGATCTGCCTGTTCCACTTCCTCAGCAGTGGGATTACACGTGTGCACCACCACTCCCAGATTTTAACGTGAGTTCTAAGGAGCAGATTCAAGTCTCCGTATTTGTCAAGAAGCACTGTATTGACTAAACCATCTCTCTAGACCTCTATGGCTTCATTGTTAATAATGAAGAATTTGAGAATTTGAATCATGAGATCAAACATGGACCGTTTCCACTAACTGAAAAGTTAGTCTTTGAATTGTCATGTGTTTGTGAAAAGTCTTTATGAATGAGAAATTTTTTTAGTCATCGACTATTAAATTATTGCTTTTCAGTTTTATAGGATGTGGTACATAATTTAATAATGTAGCAATATTTTGTTTACCATTGTCAAAGAAAAAGGTCTTTCTCAAAAATTAATTTTTCAAAAAATACTAAGGTTTTCACTCATGTAAGTGCATCTTTTGACTGCCTGACTGATTTGTTTTCGAGTTTGCTGTTACATTTATTTGCTTGTTTCTTTATGTTTCCATTCTTCTGGGCTTTATTTAAAGAACGAGGGAGATGACTCAGTTGGTCAGTCTTTTCATGCAGACATTAGGGCCAGAGTTCATACCTCCAGCACCCACATAAAAGCCAGGTGTGGGGAGCACTTCTGTAACTCCTGGGCTGCAGGGAAGGGAGGCAGGTAGCTTGCTGGAGCTCCCTAGAGCTCACTGGAGTTTGCTGGCCAGGTGGTGTAGCCAAACTGTCAAGCTTCTACTTCGAGGAGAAATCCTGTCTCAAAATAAAGTGGAGAATAATTGAAGAAGGTGCCTAACTTCAATCTCCAGCATCCACACATAGGCAAACACAAGGATGTGCACACACATAAACAATATGCATACATACAAAATAAAGTTCATGTTAGTCAAAGCAGTGTTTCCTAAAAGGAAATAGAGTGCAGGTGGCCAGAAAGGTGCGTAGACGGCCGTCTAACAGGTGGTCCGTGCCCATGGTTTGCATCCACTGTGACAGTCTTCAGTCAGTGCCGGAAATATGCTCGCTGTCACGGGGCTCTTGGCATTTAAAGCAGAGTATATTGCTCTGAGGGTTTTTTCCCCCCTACTTTTGTTGTGTCTAAACAAAGCAGCACCTCAGATCAAGCAGTAACTAAAAGCAAAAATACTAAGTACTAGTGTTTAGTCAGTAGGTGGAGCTCAGACCCTGCCGAGTGTTCAAAGACTGCCAATGACGTCTTGTGCTAAAAAGACTTCCTTTGTTTATGAAAAGGTCAAAATGAAGAAATGATAGCACTAAAATTTTTCAGTTTTAGAGAATTTCACATTTCCATTTGATACGCTCATTTTTCAAAACAAAGTTAATGTTAGTGTTTTTCTTAAAAAATAAAAACTCAAATTTTTATTTTATAACTCAGATTTATTAATGTTTTAGAATCAAATATTTTCCAATTTCTTATTTTTTTAATTTTTGGATATTTATAAATTATGAAGTGTTTTCTTTGGTAATACTAACATGATGCATTAAATTTATTTTAATTTATTTTAATGACAAATTTTTGTTGAAATTACAGTGTAATAATTTAGGTTATGTGAAACCCCGTTTTATCATCTTTAAGCGTATAATGCCTTGGTGACTTTTTGAGCTGCTAGTTGCGGGGCTGGGAGGCAGCTCAGTGGGTAAAATGCTTACTGCCCAAACTTGAGGGCCCAAGTGCAGATTCTCAGCACATACGTGAAAGCCGCCTGAGGGTGCATACATTTGTGATATCAGAAATGCAGGGAAGGAGAAAAAACAGATCTTGGGGACTTGCTTGGCCAACCATTGTAACCAAAACTCTGAGTTCTAGGTTCACTGAGGAGAGATCTTGTCTCCAAAAAGTATGGTGGAAAATAATACAGGAAGACACCCAGCATCGGCCTCTGACCTTCATGAGCTCACAAGCCACGCTCACACGTTTACCATGCACGCATACACACAAATAAGTGAATAATTTTAAAAAGCACAATTGTTTCAAAAAACAATGCCAGTTTTTTGCAGCATTATCTAGGGATATTTGTTCTATGATAATCCGGGTATTTTTTAAAATCTAAATATTTTTTATTTTAGTTTAAACTAACTATACTACAAAACACCGTAAGCTCTTACTAAGGTTCTTTTTATATAGTTTCATGCACCCTTTCAGCATGTCCCTGATCAAATCATAATCTCTTGTGTTCATTAATGTGTAAATAAGTAACCATTTGAATAGACATGATTTTCTCCAGGAAAGTGTTGCATCTTCCACTCCCAGAGTAGTTTAAGGAATGAGTAGAAGAAGGGACAAAATTTAAACAAAACAAAACAAAACAAAAAAACTGAGACTGAATCTTGAGTTTATTTTTGGAACAGGAGGCAAATTTAGATTTATAACATGGAATTCTGTGTTCTTTATAGTTTCTTGCCCTGCATGGTATTGCTATGCATATTTTGAGGTATTTTAAATTTTTTGTTTTATTCATTATTATTGTATAGGAGCATGTATGATGTAGCAGGAGTGCCCTTGGGCAAGTATAGAGGTCAGAGGACAACTTGGAAGTTACTTTTCTCCTTCCACCCTTGCATGGGTTTCAGGAGCTGAACTCAGGCTTGCACGGCACATACACCCTTGACTTATATTACTTGCCCAATTTTGAGGAATTTTGATAAAACTAAATTTATAGACGCTTCTGACTTGCAGCGGTTCACCGTTCCCGCGCTGTGAAGGCAGCACACATTCAGCAGAAACCGCACTGCAGAGCGGTTTGCTCTTTGCCTAGCTGGTGATCGGGTGTCTGAGATGCTGGCAGCAGCAGGAACTGCACCCCCAGTGTGTCCAGTGATCACAGCAGCAAGCATGTGGTGCTCTCGGCTCCCTGTGTGGCTAAGCTCTGCTGGGGTGGGTTAGGCACACTGCCTGCATTTTCAGCTTGCTAAGTATTTTGAAACTAATGATGCATTTTCAGGCCATAATCCCTTCATAGCTCATATACATGCAAATGTATATTTTTATATATTCAAATATATAAAAGATTGAAAACTATTCCTTATGTTCAAATGCAAATTAGGTTGCTTCACTAGAAACAATAAAGTTAATCTTAATGCATAAATATTTTGGTTACTAAGTAACCAGTTTCTCACTTGGCTCGGCTGTTTTTTAGGACTCTCTAAATGGGTGAGGCAGCAGATCCAGCACCACTCAACCTTTGCAAGTGCCCTGGAGTCCCTGACTGAGTTTTCTAAAAGGCACCAGAAAGTTACTAACCGATCCAAAAAAGACAAAGAATGTATAAAAGACAGGGAGTCTACCGTGAAAGCGGCCTGTTTGGAGGATAGCTCTCTGACAAGAGTGTCAAAAGCAAGTCCTCTATCACCAGAAAATTCTAGGAAAGAAGAAGCGAAAGTGTGTGTCCAGGAGCTGCAACATCCCCGGATGGCTGCTAAAAACCCTTCAGTGCCGAGTCACGGCGTCTCCAGAAGGAAGAAAAGTATGTTGAATTCTTCCCACTTACCTATTCATGATGTAATAGGGCAATGATAATGATTTGGGTACAGATTAACTTCCTGAAATATGTTATATTCATATTTATGAATATAGCATATTCATAAGATAATACAGCATGTTTGATGAGGACAGACTTTTGTTAAAATACCAAAGTGTGTTTTTTGCTTTTCCATTAACTTTGCCACTTAGCTAACATTGTAATTGTGAGCAAGCCACTTGGCCTTTTACATTATAATAGAGCCGGGCGGTGGTGGGCACACCTTTAATCCCAGCACTCGGGAGGCAGAGGCAGGCGGATCTCTGGGAGTTCGAGACCAGCCTGGTCTACAAGAGCTAGTTCCAGGACAGGCTCCAAAGCCACAGAGAAACCCTGTCTCGAAAAAAATATATATATAAAGGAAGGAAGAAAGAAAGAAAGAAATTATAATAGAAAATGTGAATAACCTTCCTGCCCAACCTTCTAGGTTGAATTGTAAAACTCAAATAAGATAATAAATATAGCATTGTAAGATGCTATAGAAGTGGTAGACGTTGTTGTAAAGGCTTTATAAAAGTTGAGCTAAACTGGGTATCATGATGCATACCTGGAACCCCATAATCCAACACTGGGTATCACGGTGCATACCTGGAACCCCATAATCCATCACACTGGAGGCAGAGGTGAGAGAATCAGGAATTCCAGGCCAGGACTGCTAAGATGGCTCAGCGGGTAAAGGTACTTGCTGTCACGTGTGACAACCTGGAAAGAATAAACTTACTCCTGCAAGGTGTCCCTATGAGCTCCGCGTGCATGCCTGATGTGCACACCCCATCACCATACACACAATAAATAAATGTCAGATTTTAGACAGGAATAGTAATACAAAAGTATTAAATTAAAAAAAAAAAAAAGAAAGAAAGAACTCAAGGCCAGCCAGCCTTAACTGCATCAAGCCTCTGTAATTGAAAGGTCCCTGGGATATGAATCATTTGTTTTAAATGATAAAAAATCCTGTCTTGGGCTGGAGAGATGGCTTAGAGGTTAAGAGCACTGCCTGCTCTTCCAAAGGTCCTGAGTTCAATTCCCAGCAACCATATGGCGGCTCACAATGAGATCTGGTGCCCTCTTCTGACATGCAGACAGAACACTGTATACATAATAAATAAATAAATCTTAAAAAAAAAAAAAACCTTGTCTTCAAGTGTTAGAAATCATGGACGTATCAGGAATTGAACCCTGGCCCATCCTGTTGGCTTGTTTTATGTTTAAAGTTCAAGGCAACTAGGTCCTATTTATTTTTTTATATAATCCAAAAGCAACAAAGTTGAGCAATTGTATTTTTATCCTAGAATAGCTAGCCTACTTGAATAGTTGAAGCAGACATAATATGGACCATAAAATCTAAAATATTTGCCATCTGGCCTGTAACAGGAAAAAAATGCCAGATTCTGAAGATTGGGTATAATTTTAATAATCAGTGTAGCTTAAACATCCCCATTCTCAAATATTTTATGCTATGTGCTTTTAAAAAAATGTCAGAGTGACTTCAAGGCTGTTACAGTGGCAATCAGGAAACCCAGGATCCAGTTCCGGTCCTATATGCTGACCAGTTTTATAATTTGAGGAATAACATAATGGTAGCCTTGCAACCCTCAGTGTTCTTGAGAGGGTTAGGCTTTTTCTTGGTCACTAATGAGTGGATTTTTGAGGCAAAGTTCTCTTTTTTCTTTCCCCCCTACAGGGCTGGATCCAGCCTTGCACATGCTGGCCAGCGCTTTACACTGCAGGGCTCCCCAGGCCTGTTCCCTCTCCACTTCATTTCCGCTTCCTGTTTACCCTTCCTCCTCTTGGACAGCATTGTAGTCTTCATAGCATTTATATTTTGGTCATTTGCAAATAGGATTTTAACTCGGGCCAGGAACTACTGGAGTACCACTGTTCCTTTAGAGTTGACATTCTCTCCTCGAAATTCCAAGATGAAAGTTCAGTGTTGCTGTGGGTAGCTGCTATTAAATACTGACTTTAACTGCTGTTAAAGTATTTCTAATTAAAAAACAGCATTTTAACACAACAGTTAATATTACCTAGGAGCACAGAGTTAAGACTGATTTAAGTTTTGTGTTCCCAGGTGATCCAATACTAAGAAAAGAGTCTGTTCAAACAGTGAAAACAGAGAAAAATGTCATTTCCAGATCCTCAAGCCCAACTTTCGGGAAGCAAGCAGAGGCAATCAGCTGGCCTGTCTTTAATTCTCTGAGACGGCACTTCGCTAGTAAAGGAAAGAATTGCACGTCTGCACGTGTGTCATCAGAGAGCCATGCCTCTGGTTCTTCCACCTTCAAAACAGAAGAAACAGAAGATAAAACTGCTTTGCCACCCACGGATAAATATGTGTCCTCCAGCGAAACAGCAAACGCATCATTAGCACCTTGCTCTCAGTCAGAAGTCATGACTCCGTCAATGAAGGTTGGTGCTACTCCCGCCAAGAACCATTCCAAACAACCGCTCTGCTCAGAGAAAGACCTACATCCAGATAGTGAATTGCCTCCAGTAAGTGAAGAGCCCGGGCGTTCCGGCTCAAGTAA
The DNA here is from genome assembly GCF_018167655.1 of Microtus oregoni. Classification (NCBI taxonomy): domain Eukaryota; kingdom Metazoa; phylum Chordata; class Mammalia; order Rodentia; family Cricetidae; genus Microtus; species Microtus oregoni. The sequence goes on from NW_024543074.1 coordinate 12,549,890, forward strand.
AGCTATTGAAACAGAAGCAGAAGACGACTGTCTGTGTTACACACCTGAACTTTTTGATCCTGTTGATACTGATGAAGAAAAGACTGAAGTAGATGAAACCGATAGATCCAGTAATAATTCAGCAGAAGACCTTTTTGAAACTGTAACTGGCTGCAGCCAGAAATGAAAGTCAAAGGTTGCAGAGACACAAAGTTGAGTGGAGTCATTCCGGTGGAAGGAACAGAGCCGACAACTCGTGTACGCGAGTTAGAGCTGGGAAAGCTCGCGTGAGACGTGAGGACCTATAAGCAGTGGTGGGAGGGGCTCCCTGACGTTAGGTAATGCTGTCAGGGTTTTGTTGAGCCTCCCTGTGTAAATAATAATTTGTACTTTGGGTAAATGTTATAATTTTAATTTTTTACATATATTTCCGTTTTAATTCATTAGCAGATTTGTCTATTTTATGCTCAGAAATACAAGTTTTATCCTAGAGTTTTAATAGGAAATCCATACAAAGTACTTTCCTCTAATATTTAGTTTCCTGAGGCACTTCCAGGTTCACACAGTTACTCATATTTTATAGCTCACTTAATGTGGCTTCATACTAATATACAAAGATTAAGCTCAGTTAAATCTAGACACACTTCATCCATATGTTACCGTATATTTTAATGCAAATTCGCAGAAGATGTTTTTAAAAAGCATAGTTTATCTTCAAAAGCTTGCTGTTTCATTAGCCTCCTTAGGTTGGGCATAGCGTATGCAGCTGCTTTCCCAGCGTGTGGAAGACTGAGTCTCTGGGCCTGTTTCAAAGTCTAAAGAAAAAAAATTGTTTAGAACTAGTTTATTAGAATGAAAAAGGAAAGAGTATACATATTTCCTTGAAATTGGGGCATTTTTGTTTGCTAAAACTAAAATATCAGGAACAAAATTATATGCAGTTATAGGATGTCATTTGAAATATTCCAAGTATCAATTGTAAATTTTTAGCTCCCCTGACATCATAGAGAGTGATGTGCCTCAATCTCTGGCCTCCACACACACATGCACAGACCACAACGTGTACACGTACACATGTACACGTATATGAAAATAATACACGGATCCTAGCAGTGCCAGCGATGTGGTACATTCTGGTATAAAGTTTTAATTCTGTAACTATTAAATTTAATAAATAAGCAAATGTTACATATATATGAGTGAATATATGTGCACGTGTACTCATATATAAGACAGTCTCTGAAATAGGCTCCCTTAAAGAACAGGAATCTACTGTGAATTTTGGGGGTGTGCAAGTTTCAGGGAGTGGAACTGTATATGATCAGTATTTATACAGTCCAAAATTACATCCACTGACTTTTCCCCTAAAGAATGGACATTTAGACTTCTTAGGATGCTTTGATGAGAGTCTGGTGCCTGTATGTGTAGCTGGAAATCAAGCCCAGGGCCTTGCATGCTAAGGGGCATTCTAGCATGGAGCTGAATCCAGCCTGAACTGAAACTTTATAAGGCGTTAACTTCTCTGCATGGTTTATTATCAAGTCAAAAATTCCCAGTAGTTATATTTTATGTTCTTTTGAGTAAGTGCATTGTCACATATGCATGTATTTGCTCTCATTTTGATAGCGTTTAGATCTGACTCATGAAATTTAAATCAACAACTTACCAAGGCAGGAATTTATCTGTGAATTTAGAAAGTGATTTCTGCATTGTTTTGGAAAAAACTTTCTCCTATTGTGGATCTTAAATCATAGATGAGTAGTCAGGTCTGAGAGAATGCGTGGAAGAGGACGGAAACATGGCCTCTGCTCCTAGCTGGGCCTCAGACTTGATACTCGCATGGCGTTATTACCCTGCCGTTCATGGAATTCATTTCATTGATAAAATACGGACATTAGGACTATAAAGGCTTGCAAATCCTTTAAGCAATTTAAAGGAATATCTGTTGGTATTTTATTCTGAGTCCATTTTTGTTCCAAAATGCTTAAAATAAAGCATACAGTTGTATAGAAAAGTTCAGCTGTCTTATCTGCACTCTGGGAACATACGGATGTGTGGTGACTTTGAATGCTGAGTATTTATTTTAACTGGTGCAGTTTGAGCATTTTTGATACCTGTAGAGAGTTGCCCTTCTTTTCCTGTTTTTGTTGTTTGGTTGGGTGTTTTGTTTTTGTTTTTGAGACAAGATTTCATGTATTCCATTCCGGCCTTGAACTCCCAGTTCTCCTCTTTCGTCTTCCAGGCTCTGGGTCGAGTGTACGGTATCACACCTGGCTTGAAATCACCTTTAGAGGAATCATTAAACTACACGAAAAACATCAAACAAATCATTTTGCAGTTAGGTACCAACTTAACCACCAATACATGAATTTTTTTCCAAAATCTAACACTCTGCATATTACTAAGTAGTTTTCAGAGATGTTCCACAAGCTCTCAGTATTTCATAAATATTTACAATTTTTTATACAAGGATAGCTTTGTAGTAGATCAAAGGGTCTCCTCGGGTCAGCATTCAGAACAAGATGATCGTCCTGAAAGTAAGCTGCTGGCCCTTTGAGAGTAGGAGATAGAGCATTTTGCTAGTGATAACAAGAGATGCTTTTAGAGTTAAGATTGGAACACAGAAGGACGTGAAAGGAGTACCTGACCCAGAGCAATTAGTCAGGTCGCTGTGCCTCTGCTGTGTCCCCTCCCCCCCCCCCCCCCCCCCCCCCCCCCCCCCCCCCCCCCCCCCCGGCTTCCGCGATGCCTTCCCTCACTCTGGACAAATAAATGGCAATAGTAACTGGTACAGACTCAAAGAAAAATGCTTTGGCTGGTTTATTTTTCCAACTCTTTGAAATACATAGCAGAAATTATCAAGTAATTTGTCTTAAATGTTTAATACACAAGAAGTAATTATTTAGCATTACATTTATGGTCAAAAGTATGTACAGCACATAGGCCGTACGCCAGCTCTGCCAGCTGGAGACTGGCCATTCATAAAGGAAGGTATATGTAGAGGGTAGACAGCTGAATGGTAGCTGGGCCACGTAAAGCTTCCTCAAATTGTGTACGGAACTAAGGAGTACCCTTAACTATATCCCTACTGTGCATTTTATTATTATATGGTTTTGAAACCGGGCACTGTTTCTGTTTCCATAAAGCTTTACTTTTATTCTTGTGATCTTTCTACTCAATACACTAATTATTTCTACATTTTTCTAAAATAGGACTTAGCCTTGTTTTCTGCTTAAAATAAAATACAAAGTATTTAATCCTTTAGAAGTGCTTATAAGCATCTGTGCAAAGTGCCTGTCATGACATCACCTGAAGGACTAGCTGGCATAGCCATCAGCAGCTAGTGGTGTATTATTTGTATATTGGATTGCCACACAATTCCCACCTCTCTTTAATCTTTCTCAGTGAGTTTGATTTTTTTATGAATTTTTGGTAGTCTTGTCTGTCTGCAAGGGTAAAGGCAATAATTCTTTTGTAAGGAAGTATTTTTAATGAGAAATTTCATAATTTAAAAAATATAAGGCTACATCAGACAATGCACGCATAAGGAAACTAAATCCTTCTTGTGAAGTGTCTATCCTATAAGACAAAAAGAACATCGCAGGACAGGGTTATCTGGAACAAAAATGACCAACGCTATGATCCTCTGGACTTAAATGATTTTCATGGCTTTTTTTATAACAGGTGTTTAGTAAGGTTTCATTTGATGGGACCATTAGTGGCTAGGCTTCCTGTATCTCACTTAGGAGCTTATAATGTCCCTGGGATCTAAGCCAATGGATCACCTTTTTACCTTTAGTAACTCAGTGCTCTGGGACTGATCCAAAATAACCCATCTTATACCAAATCCCATTCTAATAAGCAAGTTTCATTGCATTAGAAAGGAAAAGAAAGGAATCTTTGAAAACGTAATAGTAAATACTGACTAAAGGAGTCTTTTTAACAATTAATAATTTTTTAGCACATTTAATCATTAATTGAGACAAAATATCACTAAATTGTTGGGTTGGTCTTCCTGCCTAAGCCTCCCGAGAACTAAGATCACAGATATGCACCATTTTTAGAGCTGGTGTTTATTTCAGTGGTAGATTTCATGCTGAGTATGTGTGAAGCCCTGGATTCCATCCCCCTCACCCCAAAACATAGTAAGAGTTATGCATACACACACATAAAGAGAATGCATATGTATACAAGCATGCATACATACATGGGTGCTAGAACCAGAAGTTCCTGTGGAAGAGTAGCCAGTGCTTTAAGACACTGAGCCATCTCTCCAGCCCAATATTTTATTGATTATTGTTCCCAGTGGTTTTGTTTTCTCTCATGTTGTATTTGCTGACGTCTACAGTTTTGTAGGTTTAGACACGCACAGCAGGCTGGCTTTAATTTGCTATCTAGCTGAGACTGGACTTGAACTCCTGAGCTTCCTCTTTGTAAGCAGCCCTGCCGTCCGGGCGGGGTAGCCACCCACAGCCTGGGTGGAGCGGTCGCACATGTTTCTTGCCTCTCATTTTTGCTTACTTAGTTGACCGACTTCTGGACTCTTAACTTTTCTTTTCCAAATGCTTATCCCAAATTTAATTTTCCCACTTTCTCCAATCATAATTTTCAACCTTTATCACTTTAATGTGGGCCAGAATTTTCTGTACAATAAGGAATGTGCCTTTATCAACTTTGTCTTTAAAAGGTGTTGTGTTTCTGCACTTTTGTTTGAGATAAGCAGCAGTAGGCTGATGGAGTTGGATTCTAAACTAGGCATTGGATTTCAGCTAATTGATTGGCCTTGATATTGGCCTTTTTGTAAAAACCTTGCATTCCTATTACTGCCCTGCAACAAAATTAAATTTTCTGTTTACCTCCAAGGAAAATATTTATTATATATTATATTTTGCATATTGAAAATATTTTATGATATGAATTAATTATTTCATTTTTTAAAAAATGTTTATTTATTATGTATACAATATTCTGTCCGTGTGTATGTCTGCAGGCCAGAAGATGGCACCAGGTCTCATTACAGATGATTGTGAGCCATCATGTGGTTGCTGGGAATTGAACTCAGGACCTCTGGAAGAGCAGGCAATGCTCTTAACCTCTAAGCCACCTCTCCAGCCCCCCTTAATTATTTCATTTTATGATACACAATTGTCCTGCGCATTGTGACTCTCCCTGAAGAGTCTTTCCATTCGACTGCCGTTTCTTTATCCATCCACTCCTCCATCACACATACTCTGAGGGTCTGCTTTGCATCCAGAACTGTGCTATCCCCAGAATACCAAAGACACGTAAGAAAGGGTCATCTCCGTAAGAAAGGGTTATCTCCGCCAGGAATTCACATCCCGGTTCACATAGAGTAGACATGGTGAAAGCTGTGTTGAGAACAAGGCTCTAAACTGTTTTGCTGAGTGTGGGCATATATCAGGATATATGTACTAAGATCATACTCGGTCTGTAAACAGTTTCTTTAACATAGGAAACGTCTTAACAGGTTCTCTCTTTTTATTAGTTACATATTTATTTTATGTGTGTGCGTGCCACGTCGGGAGTGCAGCAGTTCAAGAACTCGCAGGAGTAGGCTCTAACCCTCACGGTGTGCGTCCTGGGATCAAACTAAGGGTGTCAGGCTTGGCAGAAGCCTCTACCTCCTGACCCATCTCACCAGCCCTTAGCATATTTCCTGTCATTTTTAAAGCTGATAGAGTGCTTACAGTCTTGCAATGTATTCTCTAAGCCAATACAAGGTACACTGCTTTCCCTGATCCTGTCTTCAGGTCTTGTAGCCCCTCTGCACGGAGAAGAGCGATCGAAAGCGCCTCCCTGTAGAAACGCTGAGAGCCTGAGCTTTCCCAGCATTGGCTTCGCAGAGTCAGCAACACAGGTGATAGTTATTGTATTGAATTTGAGGTAACCAGGGTCCAGGGAGACTTAATGCTTAGACCGCAGTCTATCCATGGCAATACACCACATGGTTTTTAATGTCGTTTACCTCATAGTGACTTTCTCAAGACACTGTTAGGCTAAAGTACAACTGCAGATCACCAAAACGTGGATGAGTTGCCATACTAATAGTGAAGACACCACATCCTTGTGGTGGCAGATAGCCATAATTTATTATGACAAGCATTGCATTTCTTTCTCTTTTTTTTTTTTTTTGGTTTTTGTTTTTTTTTCGAGACAGGGTTTCTCTGTAGCTTTTGAGCCTGTCCTGGAGCTAGCTCTTGTAGACCAGGCTGGCCTCGAACTCACAGAGATCCTCCTGCCTCTGCCTCCCGAGTGCTGGGATTAAAGGCGTGCGCCACCACCGCCCGGCTGCATTTCATATTGTTAATAATAAATTTTAATTATAATTTGCTTGTTTTACTGTTATAGTATAGAGTTTTCTTCTGAATAACTAACATACATGTACAAACACACCCTACCAGGTCACCATGAGGAACGAAGATGCCTGCTTATACTACTAACTACTCAGGAGCCTGTGGCCAAAACCAAACAAAACAGAACAAAAGCACTTGAACCCTGGCATTCCAGGTCAGCCTGTCTTACAACAAGCAAGAAACCTACATGCAGTTAGCACTAGTTTTAAAGAAAGCATGGTTGTTTCTGTGATAACACCTTTTCTAAATCTTATTTAACATTAATTTCAGAAATATTTTAAAAGCTTTGTCTGAGAGTTGGAGCTGATACAAATTCCAAGTGTTCCTGAATGCTAAACTCTATTTTACAAAATCCTTTGTCACAGTGAGTACAGAGCAGAAGAAAATGTGTGTTACCTGCCATGGTGTTGCTCGAACCCCTAAAAGTGGTATTGGTGGCTTCTCAGCCTTTCCTGAGGAGTGAAGGTAAATTAGGGGTTAAATTGCTTATGGTTTTCTAAAGTCTGTAAGTCACCAAATTACTTTAGTGGGGAATTCTAAACAGAAAAGCAAGATTGACATGATTTTTAAGAATAATTTCCACTGGACTAGAGAGCTGGATTTTGAGCACTGGTTGCTCTTCCAGAAGACCCGGGTTCAATTCCCAGCACCCACATGGCAGCTGACAACCATGTGTTACTCCAGTTGCAAGGGATCCAACATTTTCTGGCCTTTGTGGGTACTAGGCATACACATGATACACAGACACAGTGCCAGAAAAACACCTATAATGTAAAACTAAATCTTTAAAAAAGAAAAAAGGTTTCACTGTCTTGTCTTAAGAATTTCAAATTGCCAGGTGATGGTGGTGCACGCCTTTAATCCCAGCACTTAGGAGGCAGAGGCGGGTGTGTGTGTGGGGGGGGGGGGGGGATCCTCTGTGAGTTCAAGGCCAACCTGGTCTACAAGAGCTAGTTCCAGGACAGGCACCAAAGCTACAGAGAAAACTTGTTAAAAAAAAAAAAAATTCAAATTAAAAACCAAGACAGAACCTCAAACTCAGTTTATACAAAACAAAGATATGTACAAGCACCTAAATCATGTTGGGATAGACGAGCATCCATCCATCTGTTTCTGATAATGGCTGCAAAGAACCATGCTCCAAAGGCACGCAAATTCACTCCCGAGTTAGCAGGCTCAACCTGGGTGGAGGATGAGCAGTAACTCACCGAGGCAGCTCACCGAAGAGGGAGGGAATTTTAGCAGCTGTTCTGAAGAAACAGTGGCCTGGGGTTATATACAAATGACCTCATCCCCTTTGTGTAGACGGCTCTGCCTGCTGCCCCTCTGCAGTTCCCCAGCTGATTTCTAGAATGCTCACCATGTTCCTTTCTATCCTGCTCATACCTGTTGCTGGGGTGGGCTAGAAGTAACTAAGCGATGCATTGTGATTCACCCCAGGCCCTGTGTGTGCCCTGAAATCGAACGCTACATTCCATGCATTTCTAGTAGCTATTATGCCCCAGCTTTCAAAACTCAAGTGGATCCATTTAAATTTCTGCCTGTTTAAAACAAACGTAACAAGTTCTATGATCATATCTACCATTCGACACGTTATATGAAAGACTCAGCTAAAACATTTAGTTTTCCCTGCTGCCTTCCTCCCCAAAGTGACCCATTCACGACAAATTTCACTGTTTACTTTGGTTACAAATGCCCGTAGAAACATATGGTCGGATCATATGGTTCTAATAATTTTCCCTTAGTACTTTGCAGCTTTGCCCAATTTCAATATTTTTTCTGGAATTGGAAATTCTTTCTTGTGGTAATGTACTCATTTATCAAAAAATGAATATGTGGTTGTGAAGAATTTCTGGTTTATTGCAATATGGAAGATTGTAAGAAGCTTTTCTGAGAACTCCAACTTTACCCAGTTTCATAGTTACATTATTACACAAATCTATCTCATGTCCTGAGTACCCTCGAGTTTAAAGGGAAGGCCATGTTGTTACTTTCCTCTGTGTCTCCTTCAATTCTGAACTTCCACTCCTCAGTACCTGGGTGACTTCCAAACGTAAAGATAGTTCCGTCTTAGAGACACGGAGCGGCTGGGAGGCTTCCTCTGGGTCTCTGGTCTCTTCCCTGCCGTGAGCACTGTTCCATCCACTGCTACACACTGATGTGCACCCAGGGACCACTCAGCATCTGCAGTTCTCACATCCCCCATAAAAACTCGTAACTAGGGCCAGAGAGGCGCCTCGGGTTGAAAGCACTTACAGCTCTTCCCGAAAACCTAAATTTGGTTCCCAGTGTTTCACAACTGCCTATAAATCTACCTCTGGGGAAGCCGGGCTTTGTGGAACGTGCAGAGGCAGGAGGATCTCTCTGAGTTCAAGGCCAGCCTGGTCTGCTTAGTGAATTCCAGGAGAGCCAGAGCTATATAGTGGCACACTGTTGGGGAGGGGGAAGCACCTACCTCCAGGGGTTCAAAACCAGGCCTCTTCAGGCACCTGCACTCATGCACACATCTCTACACAGACAGACATCTACACACATATTATCATTCTTTTTAGAGATAACAATTTAGTAGGGCATGCCTTTAACTCTAGCGCTCTTGAGACTAAAGTAGGAGGGTCACGGGTTGAAGACTAGTTTGGGTTACAAGGCAAGTCTCTGTCAAAAAACAAAGATTGTAATTACACAACTAAAAAGAGGTGGCTCTGAGGGGGTAAAGGAGGTGGCTGAGATAGCTCAGTGGATAAAATGCTTGGTTTGCAAGCATGAGGACTTGAGTTTGTTTTCCAGAGCCCAGGTAGACAGTGTCAGTTCGCTGGTGTGCTTGCTGTAATCCCAGGACTGTGAGACAGAGGCAGGCAGAGCTCTGAGGTGTATTGGCAAGCTAGTCTACCCGACTTGGCAAGTGCTGGAGTATGAGAGCGCCTATCTCCAAAATACAAAAAACAAAGTAGAAGGCGCCCGAGGAACACCCGAGGCTGACCTCTGGCTTCCACGCCCACACCCATCCAGGTGTCAGTGTGCCCCTGCACGCAATGCAAGGACACATAGAGAAGGTGGTCGTTGTGCACTTGACACCCGAGTCATTTGGTTGACTGTTCAACTGAAGACTATGCAGAAGCGTCTTGATCCTTGTGGCTATTGGGCAAGTCCTGCAGAGGAACTGATACTCCCACAGATGTATGCCCAGGAGGATGCGTCAGCAGAATTGCTTAGCTCTTTCTATGTTCTGAGGAAATAGTTGTATTTTTAAAGTTTCTTTTAAAATAACCTTATCCTAGATTACGTATTTTCAGAATCTGGTATTTCTATTACAGCCTCTATCAGGGGGAAAGATTGCCTTCTCATTTTAATATGATAAAGTTCTGATTAAAAACGGATGTATCTGTCTCTATGTGTGCAATTGTTCCTGTGTATGAATACTGGCTTTGTCCATGTCCTGGTGGGTGTGGAGATCAGGACAACCTCGGCTGTCAGTCCTCACCATCCACTTTGCTTGAGACAGGGTCTTTTTGTTGTTTGCTGGTGCACAAGCCAGGCTAGCGAGGGGCCCATGAGCTTTGGGGGAAATCTCATGCCTCTGCCTCCTGTCTCAGTACAGAAGCACTGGGATCACAGATGTGCACCGCCGCACCCAGCTCTCCGTGGGACCCAGGGATTCAAACTCCCGTCCTCACACTGGCACAGCAAGTACTTTGCCCACTGAGCTATCTTTCCAGCCCCTAAAATAAAGATTGGAAGGTTCCATTTCGTATTTCATCAACATGCACACATTTTCTTATTTTCAAATTGATCGTTTTTAAAAAATATTTATTTATTTATTTATTATGTATACAATATTCTATTTGTGTGTATCCCTGCAGGCCAGAAGAGGGCACCAGACCTCATTACAGATGGTTGTGAGCCACCATGTGGTTGCCGGGAATTGAACTCAGGACCTTTGGAAGAGCAGGCAGTGCCCTTAACCACTGAGCCATCTCTCCAGCCCCCTCAAATTGATCATTTTAAGGGAGTTTTATTTGAAAATAAAGATTTCTTTTTTCTTGGAAACAACAACAACAACAAATAACTCTAATCCTACGTCAAAGGGGCCTGAGCTTTGTACATTTTAAACCCTGACCAACAGTTTGTGACTTTGGTGTCCTGAAACAGTTTCCTCATCCATAAAGTGAGACCACATACTTCACAAAGTGATTGTGAGGATCAAATTCATACAACAGGCATTTTTAAGACCCTGTCTCTATTCTTTTGTGCCCTGTTAAACTACAGATTCCTACAGCTTTTCACCAAAATACATTAAGCTACTGATTTTCAAAAACAAAAACCATTTTACAGTCTTATCATCCTGTCCACTTTCTGTTGGACAGTTATGAGAGAAACTGAGCTGTTGAATCTAGGATGAAAAGTTGTTAAAAATATTTTGTAGGTATAGAGACAGGTTTATATTTCAGTCTGAAATAGCTAGCTACTCACAGGGTAGAAATTCCATCAACCAGCTTATATTCCTGTATCCTGTATCTTTCACTGAGGCTGAATAACTGATCCTATGCACTGCTCACTCAAAGGGTGAGTTTATACATGTCTGTTCTCATATGGAATTGTTTGTATATAGCTATTTTATATAATGACAAGATCTGAAACTATCTCTGCTGCAGCTTGTCATGGCCCATTTCTCTTATGGGCACAAAGGAGTATAGAGGATAACATATCAATAAAGAGCTAGATTTTTAGTAAATTTGTCACTAAACCAGAACTTTCAAAGCCAAAACTAGAACACCATGTATGAGGCAACATAAACATCTGGATGTATGCCCCCTCCCCCACTGTAGCGCAGTCACACTTTAAAAGCTTGCATTGGTAATTTAGACATCTCTTTATGGGTGCATTTTAATCTGCTCATTAAAGCCTAATCAGGCTTGAATACACATGAAGGACAAAGACGTGACCCCAAGATTAGCCTGGTAAAATAAGAATCAGATTTTCAGCTCAATATATATTCAGACTCGGGCTGGAGAGATGGCTCAGAGGTTAAGAACACTGGCTGCTCTTCCAGAGGTCCTGAGTTCAATTCCCAGCAACCCACATGGTGGTTCACAGCCATCTATAATGAGATCTGGTGCCCTCTTCTGGCCTGCAGGCATACATGGAGGCTGAACACTGTGTACATAATAAATAAATAAATCTTAAAAAATATATATATATATTCAGACTCAAAGTGATAATAGTAAACTATTTGGTTATGAGTATACATCAGTAATATTTTCTATGGATAAGAATGGGTATATTCTTAGAGTATTGTAAATAATGTCACCAAATTCAGTTAATAATTTTTCATTTTAAAAACTATGTATATGGTTATTTTGCCTACATGCATTTTATGCATCATCAGTGTGCCTGGTTCCCTCAGGAGGCCAGCAGAGGGCGTCAGATCCCCTGGAACTATAGTGACAGCTGGTTGTGTTGGTATTCAAATCTGCACCCTCTGCAAGAGCAGCCAATACTCTTAACCTCTGAGCCAACTGTCTAGCCATCATCAACCCTGTTAAAATTTAAATACTTTTTAGTGTGTAATAATGTGTGAAGAGGGGCTGGAGAGATGGCTCAGTGGTTAAGAGCACTGGCTGCTCTTCCAGAGGACCTGAGTTCAATTTCCAGCAACCACATGGTGGCTCACAACCATTTGTAATGAGATCTGGTGCCCTCTTCTGGCCTGGAGGCAGAGAACACTGTATGCAATATAAAAAATATTTAAAAAATATTGTGTGTCGACTAAGAATGTAAACAGCCCAGTAGGACTGCTTGGATAAACTCCTGCCTTTATCCTTTAGTGGACTCAAGACTTTGGGGGAGGCTGCTAACTTTTTGCTTTACTTTTGTGCAAGTTATGGAAATGGTGCCCGTGCAGAAGGGTTATGAGAATTCCAGTTCATTCATAAAAACCACTGAGAGCAGTGCAGGAGAGCTGCAGCCGCTCCGTGGTTACCAGCAACCGTGATGGTAGTGATACGTCGTTATCACCGGTACTGCCTGGTAGCTCTAGGAATGTGCAGCCCTCTGTCCAGCGCTACTCTAATTAAAGTTTAGCACGGTTTACTGTTTCGACGTTTAAATTGTCTCCTGGTAATTTGACTATGAACGACTTAAAGTATAATACTCCTATTTTAACATCGGGAGTGACCGCCATAGTCCCCGAGCAGAGAGAAAGCTCTACCTCTGGGACTTATTATAAGGTGAGTTTCAGCACACGTGTGGAGGAAATGCTGTTTATAAGTGCGCAGCTGAGTGCTCGCAGGAAGAGCACGGCTAAGTACCCGTCCTTTGTGGGTTGATGAGTTAGACGTTGCAATTAATACTCCTCTGTGGGAAAAAGTAGAGTTTGTCTTTCTTCCCGGGAAGGGGAAATTGGCAGTGTGGGATGCTTAAATGTTCTCACAGGGCTGTGGGTTTTATGCTCTGAAATTTACCCTTCCCTATTGGAAACGCAATAAAGATGTCATAATCAGGTCTCGTTCCATTGTCTTGCGTGGTATAAAGTTTGGGTAAGAGAGTAAACGTAACCTTTTCTAGGTGAAAACTAGTGAGGACTGCTTTCCAGTGCGGCTTTCTCTTATTCCACTTTCAGCTCACTATTTCCTGCTTGGCTACGGTTTTCATGACCAGTGAGCACAGCCTGGATCTCCTTTGTGATAGGCCTTATTCTCACGGTTCCTGAAGCTCACTGTGAGGCTGTAATAAAACCTTGGTGGGTTTGATTCTTCAGAGGTTTCTCCCTGCTTTTGGATGCTGCCATACTCCCTGTGTTCTAATGAAGTCATGCATGTTCTAAATAAACATGCGTGTGTCTTCCCTGTGTTCTATGAGGTCATTCATTGATGTAGGTGGGTCTTCTTTCTATGTGTTGCTTTCATGGGTTAATTAATAAAGAAACTGCTTGGCCTGATAGGTCAGAACATTGGTGGGTGGAATAGACAGAACAGAATGCTGGGAAGAAGGGAAGTGAGTCAGACGCCATGATTCTCCGACCTGAGATGGACGCAGGTTAGGGTCTTTCCTGGTAAGCCATCACCTTGTGGTGCTACACAGATTAATAAATATGGGTTAAAGCTAGATGTGAGAATTAGCCAATAAGAAGCTGAAACTAATGGGCCAGGGCGTGTTTAAATGAATACAATTTGTGTGTTATTTTGGGTGTAAAGCTAGCTGTGCGGGGAGCCGGGCAGGACGGCCTGCAGCTCCTTCTACAATGCATGTTCTGAAATGACCATGCACACGCCTTCCCTGTGTTCTACGAGGTCATGCATGTTCTGAAATGACTGTGCACACGCATTCCCTGTGTTCTAACGAGGTCATGCTCTGATACGATTATACAAGTGTCTGGTGTCTCCGTCCATATCTCAGTTTCCTCTTATAAAGACATCGGATTAGATCAATGACCCCCATTTTAAGTCATTAATTCTAAAGACCTGTGTCTGATTAGCGCCACATTCTGAGGCATTGCACATTAGGGCCCCACACAGGGATTTTGTGAGGATGATCCAATTCAATTTTAATTGATATCGTTTCTATTCTTCCTAAAGAATTCCTTGCCAGGTCAGTGTCCTGGTGACAAATCCCATCAATTTTTATTTATCTGAGGAAGTTTTTATTTTTCCTTTACTTGCATAATGATTTAGCTGGATATAGAATTATTTTTTAAAAAATATTTATTTATTTATTATACAATGTTCTGTCTGTGTGTATGCCTGCAGGCCAGAAGAGGACACTAGACTTCATTACAGCTGGTTGTGAGCCACCATGTGGTTGCTGGGAATTGAACTCAGGACCTCTGGAAGAGCAGGCAATGCTCTTAACCACTGAGCCATCTCTCCAGCCCTGGATATAGAATTCTAAGTTGTGAGTTTTTCGTCCAGCATTTTAGATCTGTCCTCTTAATTGTTTGATTTCTGAGGAGACATTCCCATCCCCTTCAGGCAGTGTACCTCCCCTCTCCAGTTGTTCTCAGGATTTCCCCACCATGTTCGCTTTCTGCAGTCTACATACATTATGTCTTAACTGTCGAGCTTTTGCTGTTGCTCTGACCCACGTTCTCCTCACTCCCTGCCTCTGTCCCTCAGCTTGGGACGGTCTCAGCCGTCACTGCCTCAAACGTCCCTTCCATTTCTCTTTCCCTCTACTGTCTCATGCTCACACTAGGTGAGCACACTTTGCCCCTTCACAAAATCTGAGTCTCTGGTACGTTCTTCATCTCTGGGTTTCATGTTGAAAGGCTTAGGATTAACACTTCCTGAAACTCACGGGTTATTTCCTCAGCCCTGTGTCCCCGTGTGAGTCCGTCAAAAGCATTTTCAATTACAGTACTCTTGGTGTCCGTCCCTCCGCATGTGACCTATCCTTGCCTGGTTAGCCTTCCCACTACAGCCATGGCATATGTTATTACATTTTCATTACCTTATTTTATTATTTTATGAATACGGGTATTTCACCTACCTGTGTGTAAATGCACCATGTGAGTGCCTGGTGCCCAAGGAGACGAGAAGAGGGCACTGGACCTTCTGGAAATGGTATCACAGATAGTTGTGAGCCACTGTGTGAATGCTGAGAACCGAAACTGGGTTCTCTGGAAGAACAGCCAGTGCTCTTAACCACTGAGCCACTTTCTGGTCCCTAATTGTGTGTGTGTGTGTGTGTGTGTGTGTGTGTGTGTGTGTGTGTTAACATGTAAAAAATAAATATGTATTTTAAATTCCTAATCTGATGATTCTCATATCTCTACTACACCAGAGTCCTCTCTTGGTGCTTTCTCTGTGGTTTTAGAACATGTTATTATTATTATGATTTAATATTCTTTGTGGTGCTTTGGTTGTAAGTTGCACTGATATATTGGGTAAAAAGCATTGAATAGCTTCATTGTGATGGTTTCTTGCTTATCTTGCTAGCAGCCAGGCTGTGTTTTTTGATAGCTGTGCTGTAGGTATCAAGAGGGCCAGCTTGCCTTCAGGGCCCTTGTTTGTCTCCACTGCTGTCTTTGGGTTTCTCAGTGGACTCTGGGACCTAAGGGCTGAACTCAGAGCCTCGTATATCCTAGGCAAGTGCCGTCCCACTAAACTTCATCCTTTTCTACTTCTTAGCTTTTTAAATTTTTGACATGGGGTCTCACTAAGTTGTAGGCTAGCCTTGAAATTGACGTATAGCCTAGATGGTCCTCAAGCTGGGGATCTTCCTGCCTCGGCCTTCTGAATTGTTGCTACGCCGTGTGTCACCTGCCTGGTTTCAGGCTTCTCTGAGGTCTGATACATGTAGGCTGTCATTCGTTTTTCCCGCTTGTCAAAGAGGAGCCCTGCTAAGGTAGTAAGGTAAGGTTTGTGGGAGGGAGACAACTCTGCAGTTTTATGACTCATCCTCTCATAAGCCTGCACCCCGAGATGCAGCCTTCACAAGCGCTTCTCCGTTTGGCCTTGTTTGGTTTTCCCCATTGGGTTAGCCAAGCAGGCTAGAACCAGTTATAGTCCAGTATTTCCTTCCCCACAGATAAGTTAGGCTCTAATAAAACCCCATGCTTAGTGCATTAAGTTGGGATCTTTAGAGAAACAGAACCAACAGAATGCTTGTGTGTACTAGAAACGACCTTCTTGTATTGACTTAGACAGCAGTGGCTAGTAACCCTGCAAGAGCTGCCTGCACCCTGGAGAGGCAGCATCTCACAATCCTAGCTTAGTACTCCCGGAGCATCCCCAGTATTGAGTCTTTGCTGTAAGGTCGGAAAAGGTCGGAGAAGCTGGGTCTGCTCACATCAGACCCTGGAAACAGGCACAGACACTCACCCAGCAGAGAAAGGGACTTGCTGGTGCGTGTGTTTGCTGCCTTCCCCAAACTACTTTTCTCGCAGGTCACTGCCAGCTCACATTCAGGGTGAGTCTCTCCTCTACCCTCATCGCTGCCCCACCAACCAGCCTGCGGGAAGGGACTGCTTGCATTCAGGGTGAGTCTCCCCGACCCTCACTACCATCCCACATGGCAGCCTTTCTGGAAACATCTTCACGGACATACATAGGTGTGTTTCACTTGAAGGATGACAACCAACCAACCATCACAGATGTTGGTGAAACCTTTCTCTTAAAAATCAGGTGATGGTGGCGCACGCCTTTAATCCCAGCACTTGGGAAGCAGAGGCAGGCAGATCTCAGTGAGTTCGAGGCCAGCCTGGTCTTGAAAACAAACAAGCAAACGAAGGTAGGCCCTGGTGAGAACAGATGCCCTCTGTCTATTTCATAATGGCTGCTTTCCCCTTCACCACTTGAAAACAAGAGTTTTTTCCTGATTCCAAAACTGAAAAACTCAGATTTACTGTGTAACCCAAGTTGACCTCAAGTTTGCAGTCCTCCTGCCTCAGCTTTCCAAAGTAAGTCTGGGATTACAGGTGTGATCTACCACATCCAGTCTCACCAGTTTGGAAGGAAGTTATCACAGGCTATAAAATTCTAGTTTGACAGGGCTCTTTCCCCTCAGCACTTAGATAAAAACATGTCTTCTGGTCCTTTTGTAGAAGCTTATTATTATATTTATTTTATTTATTTATTTATATTTGTGTGTGTGCGAGTGAGTGTGTATGGGAGTGTGTTTGTGTGTGTGAGTGTGTGTGTGAGAGAGAAAGAGTGTGTGTGTGTTGTGTGTGCATGTGTGTAGGTCACGGAACAACCTGCAGGAGTTAGTTCTCTCTCCTCATGTGGGTCTCAGGGCTTCATCTTCCTGGCCCCAGAGTTCCAAGTCTCTTAAGGAAGCGAGCAGCCTTTGATGCTCCATTTTGATCATTAATTCACAGGACACCCTGGCGCTGCCATCCTTTCTTCTGTTATGATGCAGAGCACTTGAAGAAGGAATTCCCTTATCTGTTATTTGGTTCTTTTGAGGCATAAGTGAAACGGACAATCAAGATTGATACTTGCCGTCTCCTCTTACCTTATATTATAGGGAGCTGTTTCATCCTCCAGCGATTGTTTGGGGTTCTGTTTTAGTTTTACTACAAGTTCAGAAACATAAGCATGTGAATATATTTTGATCCCTATCAAAATTCTAATAGAAGAGGCTGTAGACAGAGTTCGGCATTTAAGAGTGCTTACCGCTCTTTCAGAGAACCCAGGTTAGGTTCCTAGCACCCACATCAGAAGGCTCAGGACTACCTAGAACTCCAGTTCCAGGGAATCCAACAGCCTTTCCTGGTCTTCAAGAGCACTGCATGGATGTGGCACACATGCATTCAAGCGGGCATACACACATATGTAAATTTTTAAAGTAAAAATTACAGGGGCTAGAGAGATGGCCCAGCAGTTTAGAGCACTTGTTGCTCTTGCAAAGGACCTGGGTTCAGTCCCCAGCACCCAAATGGTGGCTCACAGTCATCCTTGCAGTACATCCAATTCCCTTTTCTGACTTCTGTGGGCACAGGGCATTCACATAGTCTATGGACACCCCACATCTATAAAATAAAGGAAATAAATGCAAAAAAAATAAAACAAAAACTCAAATTTTATTTATTTGCTGGTTAATATAACCATATTTAAGAGTTATGATGGTTTGTCTTTGAGCACAAAACGGGAATCAAAAACATGAATAGCACGCCATCTTTTTTCAAAGGGGATTATTCAAATAAGCGTATGAGCAGATGCTCAACCTCAGTCATCCAGAAAATGCAAATTAAAGTCGTGGTCCAACACCACTCTCCACCCACGAAAGTGACCGAGCTGGAAACGGACTGTGCTAAGAAACTCACAAGCATGTGGGAAAACAGAATGCTCGGTACCCTGCTGTAGCAATGTGAATTTGTATGACCATTTTATAAGTCTGTTTCAAACTACCTACTGTAATTAGACATATGTATAATCTATGCCCCGCCAATGCTCTTAAATATACCTAATAGAAACACACAGGCACGCGTGTTTGCCCGCACGCACACACACACACACAACCCCGGGAGATGTACAACTGTAGCAGCACAATTCATAACAGCAAGAAAGAAGAAACAATAATAGAAAAGTTAAATAACCAAAAATCTCCCCTACCAGTATGCATCACTTGTGGTATATTGACACAAAGAATAAATGAACTCACGTTCAAAAACATGTATGAATCTCACACACATAATGTTGAGAAAAGAGTGATAGAAATTCAAAAATAGACAAAAATTAGTGTATAGTATTTAAGGTTGGGTTAGTGGGCTGCCAGGTTGCGATCTAGTGGTTGGAAATGTCTTACAGGGCATAGTTGGGGCTATTTTATTTTTTCTGATTATGAATTATAGGGTATGCTCACTGAAAAAAAATCCGTTGAACTCGTAAAATTATTTGTGCTCTTTAAAAATATGTTTTTATTTTATGTGTATAAATGTTTGACCTGCATGTGTGTTGGTGTGCCATGTGCCTGCGGAGGCCAGAAGAGGGCGTAAGATCCCTCGGAACTGGCGTTTCTAGTTGATCGCGAGCAGCAATGTGCGTGTTGGGAACTGAAGCCTTGGCCTCTGCCAGAGCGGTTGTTGTCTGTAAAATGGGATTAAAGTACATGGCATAGTCTTGCTTAACTGGCTCTGTACCTTATTAAGTAGTGCTTATTTATATAAGAAACCATTCCAAATCAGATCCCATTCAATTCAAAACGCTCGAGGCATATGAGTAAAATAGTCCCTTCAAGGCGGTCACAGGATGTCACTGACGGAAAGTCTGGAGCAATCCAACCACTGAGTCTCTGACGCAGTACTACCATGCTCTCCGTGTTTGCAGATGCATGCAGCTTGTAGAAAACATTTGGACTTCACATCTGATCGGGCGTGTTCGCTACTGAAGGTAGCCCTTATGGAATACTGAGTGTGCAAGGTACCCGGGGATCCACGCTAACACACTTGGTGAGCTTGAATGCATCTCTCTGGAACTCCAGTCTGACCTCGATATGGACAAAGCCTTAGTTGATGCTGTTTGCGGGAGGTTAACTTGGTCATTTTCTCCGCCTGCGTGTTTATTATGGAGTGTTAATCAGATTCATCATTAAAGGTTTCAGCTGCCACACGAATGCATAATTGGCTCTGTCTGAGGGACCATCCTTTGTCTTGAGCAGATTGCTAAAACCGCTTTAAGCATCATTAGACCAAAATGATGACCATATTAATTTGTCTTTTGCTTGGTTTTCAACAGATTAGGCCTCGTTATTATGCAAACACACTCTGGAGAATAGTCTCCAGAAAAGCTTTTATATTGAAGGACCTATGAAATTCTAACTGTTGATTATTAAACCACCCCCAATTATTCTGTGGAGTATAGAACACCATTGGAGGTTAGAAGTTAAGAGGAAAAATGTGAGAAACATGCATTGCTTTTCTGTTTTACTCGGGTAGCATCGGCTTTTATTGATAGGGGAGTTTAGGGGGAATGTCTAAATATATTACTTGTTGGTTTTCTCATAAAACGGATCAGTGATCTAGATAAACAGGAAATAATCATTGAAGTACAACTTTAAATGATGCACTTGTTAAGTCCTGTTTCCCTAAGCGCGTTGATGAAGGTCACGTTTGCTGAGCTTCTTCAGAGAGGAACTTCACAGGTAAATACTTATTCATTGCTAAACACTCACTTAAGGTTTGTGTTTCCACACAAACTCGACTTGTACTGGCATCTTTCTTACTTTATCTCTTCTGCTGCCGTTGTGTGAGTTTGGCGGGAATGTAATACACGAAGCGGACTGTCACCTGCAATCTAACAGCTCCGGAATAATTGGTTTGAGCAGATATGCTCTGTGGTGACCTCCAGAATGTCTCTGCAATCTGTCTGTCCCTGAGCTGAGACTTGGCCACAGATGAAGTTGTTGCAGCCTTAGCAATGAAATCCTCCCCCAGTAAGGGTTCAGGTAGGCTTAGCTTTATAATCCGGTTTAAAGTTCTGAGTAGACAGATTCGGATGTTTATCCTTAGTTCCTGACCGGTAAGTCTCCAGGAAAGGTATTTATGATTTTATACTTTATCAAGGAGTCAAATCCTCTCAAGTGGGACCACAGATAAGGTTTTGCCAAGCAGCTTATAAAGTCTGACTGCAGACTGTAAAATTACTGCTACATATAAGCAAGACTATTCACGCTCTGGTTGAGGTTTTTGTTTTGTTTTGTTTGTATCTGAATCAAACATTACCACAGTTGTGTTTAACAGAACCGATGTGTGGGTACTGTGTTTGGATTCTAAGTGTGTTCGTTGCTAAAATGCTGGAAGAACTCACTGTGGGTTAGCAAATGGTACATGGAATTGATGAAATGCTAAGAGAATTACAGTAAAGGCATGATAGTCAATACAGTCTAAACAAAAGTCCACTCAACGTTAGCTTCTTTTGATTCCACTGGCTTTTGTTGTTTTGTTTTGTTGCATGAGTTTGTGTCTAGGATATACCTTTGCTTTCATGTTGACTCTCTTGTCTTTCTTATGTGGACTCATCTCCTTTGTGATTTCTACACATTTAACATCTTAATCACTTGTAGCCTTAGATTCGCTTTCTACTCCCCTTGAGACATGGAGTTCAGAAACAACTACTTTAGGATGGATGGATAAGTAGCTGGGTGGATAGGTTGATCTATGTATGAGTGGATAGATGGGTTGATGGATGGGTGTGTGGGTAGATAGATAGATGATAGATAGATGATTGATAGATAGATGATAGATGATAGATGATTGATAGATAGATGATAGATGATAGATAGATGATTGATAGATAGATGATAGATAGATAGATGATAGATAGATGATTGATAGATAGATGATAGATGATAGATAGATGATTGATAGATAGATGATAGATGATAGATAGATGATTGATAGATAGATGATAGATAGATGATTGATAGATAGATGATAGATGATAGATAGATGATTGATAGATAGATGATAGATGATAGATGATTGATAGATAGATGATAGATAGATAGATAGATAGATAGATAGATAGATGATACTCAGCATGTATCATGGTAATTTCATACCCACGACATTTCTTCTTTATCTCTAAATTAGCTATACTTCAAACTACTTCCTGTTCTTATTTGCTTAGAGCTTCTTGGTCTTGTTTTTGTCAAACTGCCCAATTTGACCTCAAACTTTAGAATAAAGGAACCCTCCTCCTGCTTCAGCCCCCTGAATAGCTAGGACTATGGGTCCACAGCACTGAACCAGTATTTTATTGTTTAAAATAATATTTGCAAGTGTAGATGTTATTCAGCAGTAGATGGAAACCTATATTACTATATACACAATGCATTAGTTCAATTCTAATTGGTCCTAATATTCATTGGTGTAATTTTGTGTATAGCACTTAGTGGGTAGACAACTAGTGAACATCATCTGATTTTTAATTGCTTTTATTATTGTGTGTATAAGTGTTTTGCCTGCATGTGAGTTTGTGCACCATGGGTGTGCAGAATGGCAATAGATTTTAGATATACTTTCTATACACTTAGGTTTTTTAATATACCTTAAAATTTTCTATGTGAGCATTTATTTGCCTGTATGTATGCCTGTGCATCACATGTGTGCCTAGTGCCCATGGCGGTCAGGACAGGGTGTTGAATTCCCTGGAACTGGAGAGTTACATATGTGGGCTGCCATGTGGGCACTGGGAACCAAATCTGCGTTCTCTGCAAGTGCGGTGTTCTTAACATCTAAGCTAGCTCTCCAACCCCTCTATACACTTCTTTTTATGGGCTCCCATCCAAGTACTAACCAGGCCCGACCCTGTTTAGCTTCCGAGATACTTCTTTTTATGGGAAATAAATAAGTCAAAATCCTATGTAGAACTGTCAGGAAAGTTAGTTCTGGTCTGTGCTCTGGAACCAGCAAGCTACCTTACTCTTCCAAATCATTTATATTAACAACATCAGATTATTGAAAATATTGAGATGATAAGCATTGTCAAAATACTAAATTAGCAAAGTATAATATTTTAGACATTTTTTTGGAGTGTCCGCAGATATTTCATCTTCTCTTTTCTTTAAATTTTTTTCAATTCATTATCTTAACCATTTTTTTTTGCTTTATAAATAATACCGATAAAGAAAGTGTGGTAATATACACATTAGAGTTCTACTCAGTGGTAAAAAAACAACGACATCTTGAATTTTGCATGCAAATGGATGGAAATAGAAAACACTATATTTTAGACGTTTTTAAAGCACAAATTCTGGGGCGTTCTAAACAATTACATCTGTCCACTTAAGAACTCTAGTTTTGAAAGGCTATGCCGATTCAAAGATTTTGATGTGCTTTTCGTTTTTGTCTTTTAAGAAACTTTAAGCAAATTTAGTAACATAGATCTCTCACTATATAGGTGTTGCCAACTGAAACTAAGAAGGTTAAAATAATTTACTGATATTCTAAACAATCATTACTGTCTAAAAGAATATACTATACAACCCAGGCATCAACAGTTGACCAACACTCAAAATTCTAGCAAGGCCCTTTAAACTTAGATCAGTTATCACTATATATCAACTTATTTGGGGTTACTAGATGAAAAGATGAATACGGAACGTTTGTAACATGAATATGCATGTCATTTTTCTTTGATCACTGTATTCTGACTGAAGCTTTTATGTTCTTTTTTTAGCTCCTGTATACATAGTTGTCCTTGGGGCCACCATTTGGCTCCCACCATTATAAACTCATTTATAAATAAAAATTTTATAAAATGTTTGAAAACGAGGCTGGTGAATTTTGCCTAATAATATCTTAAGTTATGATATGATCCCATTTCACTGGAATCAGAAACAAAGCTCATTTCCTTTTTTTAAATTTCATCATACAGAATTGAAAAGGTCACATACAGCTTACAATAAAGTGCTGAAATTTTTTTGGCATATTGTCATTAGAGTATTAACCTGTCTCTGCCTTCCTGAACTGAGATGTAGGGTTGTGTAGTCCTAAGCAAAAAAGAAAAGAGAAATAAAAAACCAAGATATACTTAAAGACTATAAAGAAGCTGGTAAAATTAGAAATCAAACAGCCTGGTGTGCATAGTGTTTCGTGTTTATAGTCCCAGCACTAAGGAATCCGAGGGAAATGGATATGATCATATTTCATCATATACATATATAAATTCACAAAAAAACTATAGTAAGGCAAACAGCAACAATATAATTGAGGCCAGCCTGGTCTACATAGTGAGGCCTTATTAGAAGGAGGAAAAATTAAGTTGACAAATGTAAATTAAGCCTGAGTTGTGGCATATTCTACCAAACAGTTGTTAATATGGACTGGTTCAGGCAGTTTTCAGTGGCGTTCCTTCAGTGGGGTAATTCTTCTGGCTGTGGGCAGTGAGGAGCCAGGCACACAGAACAGGGTGAATGCTGATGGAAGCCAGAACGGGATTCGAAGGTGAGCTGGGATAGAGAAGAGATCCAAAGGCAGTTGGAAGTCTATTCATCCGAGTGCTGAAGTAAGATCTGTGGGACCTCTCCCTCCTTTTCTCTCTCTCCTCCTCTCCCTCCTCCTCTCCCTCCTCTTTTCTCTCTCCTTCCTGGTGTGGGTGGAGCGTCTGGGTCTATGCTGGGAGTCTGTGTTGTGTGCACTTGCCTTTGTGCATGGGTGGGAGCGAGTTTGACTGAAGGCATCGTCCACTATCGCTCTCCATTTTTTTTTTTTTTTTTTTTTTTTTTAGGTAGGGTCTCTCACTAAACCTGGAGCTTGCCATGGGCCAGACTGCTGGCCAGCAAACTCCTAGGAGCCACCTGGCTCTGCTTCCCAATGCTGGGATTATGGGCGTGTGCCACTGTACCCAGCTTTTACGTTGGTTCAGGGAACCTGACCTCAGGTCCTCAATGCTTGTCTTAATTTGGGTTTCTATTGCTATGAAGAGACACCATGACCACAGCAACTCTTATATAGGAAATCCTTTAGTTGGCCCTGGCTTATAGTTTCAGAAGTTTCGTTGAGTATTGTCGTGGCAGGAAACACAGCAGCATGGTGCTGGAGAAGGAGCTGAGAGTTCTACATCTTGATCCGCAGGCAACAGGAAGTGAACTGTCCCACACTGGGCATAGCTTGGCATATATGAGACCCCAAGGCCCACCCCCACAGTGACACACTTCTTTCAACAAGGTCATACCTACTCCAACAAGGCTACAGCTCCTTATAGTGCCACTCCCTTTAGCCTAAGCATCCACACACTGGAGTCTGTGGGGGCCGTTCCTATTCAAACCCCCAAGCTTGGGTATCAAACATTTTAACTTTGAGCTGTCTCTATAGTCTCTGCTCTTTTGTTTTCAATTGACACACGACTGTCTTATATGATCTTGTTTTTAAAATCCAAAGGAATTACATACAGTTCCAGACTCTTTAAAGTTGAAAATAGATTTGTCCCAAGACTATTAATTAATACTACATTGGAAAAGTAAATCACTTGCGCGCTTGTGTGTGTGTGTGTGTGTGTGTGTGTGTGTGTGTGTGTGTAGGCACATGCATCCTCAGTATCTCTATGGAGGTCAGAGGACAGCTCTCAGGAGTCGGTTCTCTTCCTGACACCTTGTGGAATCCAGGGAACAAACTCAGGTTATCAAGCTTCTTGTTAGTCCCCCTGCCCAATGACGCATCTCACAGACCTACAAATCTCTTTAGCAATAGTTTAAATGGGTCACCAAGTCAAATGCCCCTATCTGCTGGCATTTTGCACTAAAGGACAACTGCCACAATGAAAGCAACCATGCTTTCTACTACCAGGTGTCGATACCCAGCCCCCAGCCCTGCTCAGGAACATCCCTCCCCTACTTACGCCCCTGTGGACTTTACTTCTTTCTTGTTCCTTTTCATCCTTGAAGGGTTTTGTGAGGCCCACTGCCTCTTTTTCCCAGCTGATGAGGTGCTCCCCAGTTCCCACCTATTAAGAGTTCCTGGGGGATTTTGGGGTTTGACCCTTGCTGTCCTGGAACTCGCTCTGAAGACCAGGCTGGCCTTGAACTCACAGAGAAACCTCCTGCCTCTGCCTCCCGAGTGCTGGGATTAAAGGCCTGTGCTTCCACTGCCTGAATCATCAGGTTTTATTATTTTCTAAAGAATATTTTCACTTAGTATAAAAGTCTAGGGTAGCATAGGGAGAGGGCTGGAGAAATGGCTCGGGTTTAAAGAACTCTTGTTCTTGCAGAGGACCTGGGTTCAATTCCCAGATCCACATGGCAGTTTACAAATGTCCATAACCCAGTTCCAGGGGATCCAGTACCGTCTCCTGACTTCCACAAGCAACAGGCACACATGTGTACACACATACACATCAAGCAAAACACTCATACTCATAAAATAAAACAAACCTTTAAAAATTAAAAAGCTAATAAATCTCGATTTAAGTTATCATCATTTATTCTTCAGTGCTGGAAAAGGAACAAACCTTGAACATGATAACAAACACTCCACCACGGAGCTGCACCCCCAGATCTTGGAGTGATTCTCTTGACTTTGAAAACACTCTGTCACTGGCCAACCCCCATTGCTTTCAATGGAATGTCCTTTCTTCTCGCTCCTCTTAAGTTTTTGTCTTTGCTTTTGGTTTTCAGGCCTCCTACTATGATGTTACTATTGTCATTTATTTGTGTTTATTGCTCTGGGGAACATAACTCCTCCTAAATGACTATCTTGTTATCTTTGGTCACTTGCAGAGAATTCTCAGCTTTTCTCTCTTAACATACTTCTGGCCCATCCTCATTCTCCTCTACTCCTGGAATTTCTGCACGGGTCTAGGAACTTTACACACACTCCAAGTTCACTAGAACAACCCATCTCCAAGGTCCCCTGTCTCTCCATATTAATGTTTTAGACCATTGTGCCATAGATATATTACATATCATAAAGAAAACATCCCTTGCTTAAGGATGGACCCTGGAGTTTCTGAACAGCTTTCAAAGAATCAATGTACAATGTCTTTATTTGTAATTTACCTCCTTGCGAATTAAATGGATGTTTCTGCTTTAGAAAGAAGAGAAGCATCCACCTCAAAGGCTGTTTTCATACTTAGACAGTCTTTACAGGGATTAGCCTCTGCTCACCCACACTGACGGAAGGAGTCCGCATCCTCCGTTCATTGCCAACAGCCAGGCAGCTATGGCTGTAAATGCAGATTTCTGTTCCAGTCTTTGTTTGAGCACCTTCCAAAACATCATCCTATAGGTTTTTGGAATCTGTGCCAAATTCAGCTCGGATTAAGTTTCTTTGTTAGAATTGCTTTTTAAAAGCATCTGGTCCAGGAATCATACGCTGCTGCACAGCAGAGGAACATTTGGAAACCATCAGAGACATCATAGTGAAGGATGGCTACTATTGTGTGCTGTTCTTAGGATAGGCAAAGGCTGCCACAAAAACAGGGAAAAAATCATCTCATTAAGAATTTAGGGAATGCTAGACTCTTAGCATTTAGAAGTTAAGTCCCCCGTGACTTTACTTGAAAACGATAATATTCTATAGTATTTTGTTTCTAAAGCCATCATGAAAACATTTCAGAGTAAAAATGAAAATGTCTTTTAAAAACTGTCTTCAGTAGCGTACACACAGATTCAGGAGGCATTCGATTAATATCATCATTTTATTTTGCTTTCTCTTTAAACTTCAGCTTGCATCATTTGCATAAAGAGCCTGGCTTAGATTTCCAGTCAGTGATAATCTACCCAGCCTCGTAAAGATGAAGAACCATTCTTTAATTAAAAAAAAAAAACTCTCCAAGCAAAATCTCTCATTTCTAGTAATAGCTGTGCCATACTCAGAAGGCTAGACTTTCAATATGAGCCTCGGGCTCTTGCACTTGTGAAAGGAACGTCGTCCACAAGCTTTAGACTTTTCAGTAGTTTCCACCGTGATTGATGGGTTTTGGAGAGATCGTTTGATTATCCCGTATATCACTATGAGGAGGGACATTTTAGGTTGACATCCAAGTGATTTAGTGGATAAGCTCCAGACCTAGAAACCAAAAGGAAAGAGTCCTTTTTTCTGTTTGGAGGGTGGCCTTTGTCACTCTCTCTTTTGTGTTACTCTTACATTTAAGGAACAACTCTCCACTCCATGCCCACTTCAAAAGGATAGTGTGAGCCCACGAGATCGTATTTCACCCCGCATATACCTTCTGGAGCCATAGAGTGGATATTCAAATAATCCCTCCAAAATTCCTTCACCCGTGAAATCATCCGTTGGCTATTTGAGTGGTAATTAAAATGTTTATAGGTGTGTGTGTGTATGTATGCGTGTATATGTATGTGCATGTACGTATGCATATGTGTGTGCATACACATGCATATATGTGTATGCATGTCTAGATGTGTATATATGTGTGTGCTTGATCTTTTATAAAGAGCCGGGATACTTTTTTCAAAATCCCTAATATATGTTTATTTTTCATCATGTCATAAACAAGAGAATAGGAGTGGAAAGTGGATGGATCCTCCAGAGAACAAGGCAAGAGACTTCCGCCTCTTCGTAGCCTCCTTGTCTCTACACTGCAGACGTTAACTGTGACGCTAAGCTCCATGCTGCAATGAAGGTTTTATTGATCGGCGTGAGTATCTTTGGCTTTGTCCAGCCGAATACGGCTGGTAGGAGTTCCTGGCGTATGCAATACATTATCTTATTACACTCATTTCATGGAAGCTGATCCTGAAGGGACAGTGGAAGGAGAGCTTACTCCGGCTTTCTGGAAAAGCAATTAATCCTACTGCTCCTGCGGCAGCCATGCCTCGGATCGGGCTGGAGCGCTGGCACCCGCTCCCCTTTTATTAAACAGGAATACAGCTGCTGACCAGAGGTGCAGCGCTACAAGTGGTGCTTTCATCGTGCTGCTAAGAGATTCATATCCAGGGCTGACGTCATTTCAGTGGTGGCCTTTTCATTAGTAGAGCTCGGGGTTTCGCGTTTGTTTATTAAAGATTTAAAGCTATAGGTTAAATCACCAAATTGAAATCCACTTACTTTGCTAGACTACAATAAGTGGACGAGGTATGCTGGGAAATGTAGTTTTCGAATCTTACCGCCAGATGAAGTCTTTCCATTGTGAAAACGCTTGGTAGCAAAAAGAGTCTTCAGCGTTTCTTCATTGGAAGGGACGCTCACATCGCTCCATTTCTGATTAGTGCGCTTGAGCCAAACGCTTTAAGGTTGTTGACTAGTAAATGTTAGTAAAAATAGTGGCCAGGACTTTTATTCAGCCCTCGTGGCAGCTTTACTGTGCACCTCATCTGTTTCTTATCAGTCTCTAAAATGACTAATTCTTTAAGACACATGGAATTCACGGTGTTTATGATGATTTCCAAGGCTCACTATAGTCTATCTTCAGTCTCCCTTCACTTATGAGTCAGCCTTTATCATGGCTGTGCATTTTATGTCGGAAAAGCATACATTAGGAGAATACTTTTGTCTGTGTCTTAATGTAAATTCTATTTTAAATAGAATTAACATTGCATCTGGCACCAACACTTTTATAATTACATTAATGAAACAAGAAGTTCATAGTTTAAATGTCTCCCTTTGGGGTCATTATGGCTCTTGCCTTCTCATTAAATCATAGGCTGTTGGGCTCAACCTCCGACCAGCATAAAAGTTATCACAGTAAAGACCACTGAGTGTTATCTGATGACTTTGT
This sequence comes from Microtus oregoni, assembly GCF_018167655.1. Taxonomy (NCBI): domain Eukaryota; kingdom Metazoa; phylum Chordata; class Mammalia; order Rodentia; family Cricetidae; genus Microtus; species Microtus oregoni. Next base: position 12,578,859 of record NW_024543074.1, read on the forward strand.
GTGTGTGTGTGTGTGTTCAGTGCATTCTTCATATGTCGGTAACTAATTGGACTTCGTTGTTGATATTTTGATATTAAGGATGAGAATAACATTTAGGAAAAATGCAATAAGGACTATGACAATCACTCTGATTTATTAAAAAAAAAAACAACACTAAAATGGCCAGGCAGTGGTGGTGCATGCCTTTAATCCCAGCACTTGAGAGGTAGAAGCAGATGGATCTCTGTGAGTTCGAGGTCAGCCTGGTCCACAAAGTCAGTTGCAGGACAGCTAGCGCTGTTACACAGAAAAACCCTATATTGAAAAACAACAACAACAAAAGCATCCTGAAGTGTTTAATTACACGTTGAGGAGGCAGACTGGAAATCAATCTGAACATTCCCAGTTCTTCAGGTCTAGGCGTTGCTGCTGTGTTACATCCCTCAGTGGTGTGATACCGTAGGGCTCTCTCCAGTTCTGCTCAGTTCAGACGCCCTTAATAAATTTGCAGGGTCCTTTCCTGCTTGGTAGTGTTGACAAATAACCCATCAGCTCTAGCAATAGGCAGAAATTTTGTTAGCATCCCAATGAATGGAGTGAAGAACTCACTGTAAAAGTGCCTTCTCTATGAGCAGGCCCTGAGTTTGAATTTTTGCTAGGGTTTGATTGTGCGAGTATGTGGACACTGTCTTCAGAGCTTCTTACGGGACAGGAGGATTCAGGATGCCACCTCTTCTTTCCCAGTGTGAGCATGTTCAGATCTGTCATGGCACTGGTGGCTGTGGGTTTTGGCATTATAATGGGCCCACGAATGCTCCCAGGGTGCAACGCAGAAAGCCAGAGATGAACTCTCTTCATGGCTGCCAAGCTGCTTGGGTTACACTTTCAGTGCAGGCCAGGAGTCCTTCTGTCCATCTGGAGAAAGCTTCCAAAAGTCCCAGGAGGTCCCCTAGGTCTCTGGGGATACAAGGGCACAGCGGCACAAAGACCTGGGTAAGCCACTCATCTGGACGAGGTTGATGCTTTGGAAGAGTCAGGGGTGGCAATCTCTGAAGGCCGCTGTACTGTTTTGGGTGGGTCAAGGGTTGTTACGGATGTGTGACTTGGGTGTTCGGTGCCTCTTTTCTATACCAAGTGGTGAATGTGTTCAGTCTGTTACACAGGATGTCATTCCTTCCTTCATCTAAGGAATTCCAAGTAAGTAATGGGTTTTTGAAAAGTAGTCTTTTTTAAAAAAAAAAAAAGGAGTATTACTTGTGTTTATCCTATGTGAGTTTGTGTGCATGGAGGCCAGTGGCCAACCTGAGGAGTAGTTCTCTGTGTCTGTCATGTGGGTTCCGGAGATCATCAGCTCAGCTGCTCAGGCTGGGTAAATGGTGTCTTAGCCAGCTGAGCCGTCTTGCAGTCCCTGGAAGTAGGCTTTTCTTCTTCTTCTTGGTAATATACCTTTCAGCTGTCAAGTAGTCAAAGGTGGATGATGTGTTTAAATCTACAGTTCTCTTGGTGGAGTAACAGTCTAGGATCAACACACCACAGGAGTCCTGACTCAACCCTGGGTGTTGGTCCTTACATCCCTGCTTCAGGACTGTCCAGCAGAGCTATGGCTACTCCATCAGAAGGAACAGATTCGGGGCAAAGTCCTTAACTGTCCTCTCCTTAATTATCAGTCCCCAATCTGGGATGTCATCAGTCAGTTGCAAACTGGGGCTCCTCATCACTCCCTCATGTTCAACAGTTGGCCAGACTGACTCCCAGAACTCAGGAAAGCCTTGCTCTTGAGAGTAGTGTGTTGTTATAATGAGTATCAATGAGCAGTCGGGGAAAGAGAAGCTTGGCACAGAGGTTAGGAGGGTCAGGATCACAGGGGCTTCTGTCCCTGTGGAACCAGGTGTGCCCCCTGGTACCTCTGTGAATTCACTGGCAGGGAGATCCCCACCTCTTGAGACTGAATCATTACATGAGCCGTATTGAGACTGAATCATTATATGAGCCGTATTGAGACTGAATCATTACATGAGCCGTATTGAGACTGAATCATTACATGAGCCTGTTATTGAGACTGTTGGCCTTTGCCTGTACTCTCCAGCCTGCCTCCACAATTCCCGAAAGGTTGGGCTGGTTCAAAGCTTCAGCTTCTTTCGAGACAGCGTCCTACTCTGTTTCCCAGGGGTCCTCCCATTGGCCACTGATGCGGGATGTTCCTGCTTCCTGTTAGGATCACAGGGGTATGCCACCATGCAAGCTTAGCTTTTGAGCCAATGGTTAGCCTCTCTGATGACCCTGCATCCTGAAGTTGTCCTAAAGCTTTCCACCAGTCACACAATGAACACACAGATAGTCTCTTAAAGTCTCTTAAAAGAAAGACCGGGGCAGGGAGTGACGTTGTCTGAACCAGAAATTGGGGGAAAAGACACAGTGTGCACTCCTCACTACATACACACATTTCAAAGCCATAGTTGTCTTAATGATGGTTACAATTGGAAATACATTTCACTTTGGGAAAGAAAGACACTACAGGGCCAGGTGGTGGTGGCGCACACCTTTAATCCCAGCACTTGGGAGGCAGAGGCAGGCAGATCTCTGTGAGTTCGAGACCAGCCTGGTCTACAAGAGCTAGTTCCAGGACAGGCCAAAACCACAGAGAAACCCTGTCTCGAAAAAGAAAAGAAAAAAGAAAGAAAGAAAGAAAGAAAGACACTACATGTAACACAAGGGAATTTTGTATGGTTATCACTACACTAATTGTTGCACTGGACAAGTCTCTAGTGAGAGTTGTAATAAATAGTTACTTATTTTGAAGTGGAAATGATATTCTGATTCTCAATTTCTATTTTTTAAAATGTTAAGCTTAGAGCAAACACCCTACACCAGGTGGGATACTTCTGCCCACTGGAAAATTAATTTAACAATACTCAAATTGCAGCCAGGGTGCAGGGGTTTGAATGAGAATGGCCCCTGTAAGCTCATATATTTGAAATACTTGGTTCCCTGTTGGTTTTAGGAACTGTTTGGGAAGGATAGGGGGTGTGGCTTTGTTGGAGGAGGTGCGTCACTGTGGGTGGGCTTTCAAAGCACACGCTGTTCTCAGTTACCTCGCTGCCTTGTGCGAGCTCTCAGCTACTGCTCCAGCACCCTGCCTGCTGCCTCTCCCATGCTCTCCACCCTGACAAGCATGTTCTCACCCTCTGGGACTGTAACCTCAAATAAGTCTTTCTTCTATAATTTGCCTTGGCGTCACATCAAACAAAGGAAGAAACTAAGGCACAGGGTGTCTCTGTCACTGCAGTTTGCCAGTGTAAGGTCCTGTGTTTCCCAAGCACACACTGTTGGTACCGGTGCCCTAGTTTAAATGTTGATTGTCCAACCTAAGATGTGTATGTCAAAAGTCTCGGTCCCCAGGGTGCCACCATGGGAAGGCAGTAGAACTTGAGGCAAGTCTTTAGGTCATTGGGCCAATAGGATTGTGGGACTTTCCTTTATCTTTGCTTCCTGGTCAGGAGAAGAACAGTTCTGTCCTTCACAGACCTCCTGCTGTGCTGTGCTGTGCTGTGCTGTGCTACTGCACTTCAGACCCACAACAAGGGAGAAACCAGCTGTGGACGGAGCCACCAAAGCTGTGAGCGGGAGCGAACCTCTCTTCTTTTTAAGATAGTCACCTCAGTCATTTTGTCACACTGACAGAAAGCTGCTCAGTCCAGTCGGAAATCCAGATCACAGCTCTGCTTTGTGTCAGCTCAAGTGGAAAGTGCTTTTCAGTAGGATAGTTCAAATTTCAGAAACAAAATTTTAAAATACATTTGTGCTCAAATTATAGCATGGTAGAATAATAATTTCCAGACAGCATTTATCATTTGCTAAAATGACAACCACCATGATAGACTTCTTTATTAATCATGAATGAATGATAGTATCCAGTCTTTCAGCTATAGAAACTGAGCAACCATGGTAGGTTTTTAAAAATATGTTTATTTACCTTGTGTGTATATGTGCATACATGTCACAGCATGAATATGGAGGTCAAAGGACAACTCACGGAAGCTGGTTCTGACCAAGGCAATGTATAAAATGACCTCTTTCATTGGGCTTACAGTTCCAGAGGGTCGGAGTTTATAATGGCAGTGTGAAGGTGTGGTGGGAGGCGGCTGGAGTAGCCGATGGGAGCTCACATCTTGATCTGCAAACAGAAGGTAAAGACCTTGGTAGGAATGGCAGTTTTCAGAAACTGACACCCACCCCCAGTGACGCTCCACCTCCAGCAAGGCCACACCTCCTGGTCCTCCTAAACATTTCAATCTACTAGGGACCAAGCCTTTAAACATATGAGCCTGTGGGGGCTGTTCTCATTCAAACCACCAGAGTTCTCTCTGTGCATGGAAGAGAAGTGGGCTCTAAGGATTAAGCACAGGTGGCCAGGCTTGACAAGTTGCTTTTATCCACCATCTTGTAAGAGTATGAGTTAAATTTAGATTCCACAAGTCCTAGGTCTCTATATGAATTTTTATGCTAGGCATATTCCAAATAATCAGAAGTCTCAAATTCTGTCTTCTGTGAAGAGTGAGAGTTAAGTTGAGATAAAATTGCTAATACCACCACACAAGGACAAAATAAACAACTTTTTGTTGGTCTTTTTTTGTTTGTTTGTTTGTTTTTGTTTTTTGAGACAGGGTTTCTCTGTGTTGCTTTGGAGCCTGTCCTGGAACTAGCTCTTGTAGATTGGGCTGGCTTCGAACTCAGAGCTCCACCTGCCTCTACCTCCAGAGTGCTGGGATTAAAGGCGTGTGCCACCACCGCCCAGACCAAAATAAACAACTTTTAAATTTTTTTTTATATATTTTTAAAAAAAAGTATTTGAACTTGATGGCTCACACACGTAATCCCAACATTCAGAAACCCTAGGCGCAAGGATTTCCATGAGTCAAGGCCAGCCTGGGCTAAAGAGTGAACTGTCCCTAAAGCAAAACAAAGAAAGAAAATTCTCTTGTTACCAACAACCTTTTATCTCCTCTCGGTTGGCAAACACACGTTCTTTACAAAGAATTACCTATTACTAGACACTCTGAGCAGGGGTGCGGTCTTCATAGAGCCAGTGCCACCGTTTGGGGTGTGTAGGACAACTGTCAGAAGAAAGGACCTTTTAGTTTAGGGTGAAAACCAAGATAGCCTGAAGATAATTTGTGTAGTGCTCTAAATTTCTTATAAATTAGCAAAACCAAAATGATGCTCAATGTTTAGATATGTATATATATTATATGTATATATATATGTTATATCTTATCTAATTTTATATGTTATGCTTGAAACTGTGTATTTACATGTGTTTACTTTGGGGGGTCTGTGCGTGAGTGAGAGAGAAAGAAAAAGAGAACAGCTAGGGAGTGGGAAGAGAGAATAAGGAAAAAATAAGGAAAAGGATGTGGATATAGGAAAAGACAGACGCAGTTATACAATACGAGGGCGAGCATAGGTCTGGGTTTTCAAGCAGATGACAGCGCCAGCATCATGGTCGGGTGTTTATAGAATGAACACTGCTTAGCATGATGCTGATAAGGGAACTGAGGAAGATTAAGGCGTGAAGCTGTTTCAAAGACTGCAGGATGAGTAGATGGGACCAAATTAGCAACAAAGTATCGGTATTTCTGTGGTGTTGGTGTGCGATGAGTTAGTTCACTTTCCAAAGAAGATATAATTTGCACACAGCCATTCCTATAATCTGCTCCTTTCTGCTTCCGTGAGAAAATCTTAGCTCTTTTGCTCAACAAGTGTGATATGTCCCAACTCCTTGTGTGGAGAACCGGGTCTGTCCCAAAGCGGTGACGTCACTCAGCTACGTTTTCTACAGTGGACACCTAAAGATCTGTTTGTGCGTCCCTTCCTGAGTGTGCTCTAAGAAGCAGAAAAAGAAAATCAGCCTGGTGCTTCGATTCAAACCCTGGCAGTAAGCTAGACACCCTCGTTCTTTTTCCCGTCTGTCCACTATACGTTGGACAAAGAAAAAAATATTAACGGGGGACGACGTATCGAGTTGCTTAATTGACCAATGAAGATAAATTTGCAGGGAAATTTTGCTCGAGTTACTGTAATACTATTAGCATCAAACCCTTATATGAAGACTAGAATTAACATCGCGATGATTGGCGTTGCTTCGAGGACAGAATAGACCAAGACTGTTTTACAATGGGGAAGTCATTTGTGGTCGGTGGTGTATGAAATGTGGCTTTGGACGCCAAAGTGTAATGAAGTGAAATTTATGCCACGCTCCCCTCTTCCCTAGGAACTAACCATGAAGCTAGTATGTTACTTAACAGCTGGTGTTGATGGAAAGACACTGGTCTAATATATAGTTATATATACGTATATGGTTATATAAACCCAGTACAATATGCTGAAAATGTTTATGAGCCATTTCATAACGTACATGTGAACTTGTCAAAAAAAATCAATATTTTAGTGAGGGTAAGTTGGCCGGGTGAAGTTCTGAGGTCAGAGTTTTTTTTTATTAGTTTACTTTTTTTTTTTAAGTATGTTAAGATTATATAAAAACTACATTTGTATACTTTTAGCTAACTATTGTTCCATTTGTTTAGCAAACAAACATAAGATTCCTTCCTAGGGATCTTACCCCAGTTGAGTGGTTTTATATGTTAGAACAATTAGGTATGATGCTATTAATTTACTGTTAACTAATGTTGTACAATGTTGCTAAATGACAGTCCATCCGTCACATTAACGTCATGACATCCCTCTTGCTGTTTTAATACACCAGGAGGATGAAATGTGGGCTTTAGATATGTTTTACATTTGCGCTAAGTAATGGAAAGTACAATATATTATGTGCCTGCGCCTCGAGGAAAGTTTTTAACAAAAATAATTGAAGGCAATAAATCTTCCCCACCCCTGCCCCAGTGTTTGCCCCTCCTCCAGCATCCTTTCTGGATCTTTCTATCTCCTAAACCCAGCGAGCCTCCTAGATAGCGATCAAGGCTGGGCACGGCTGCAGCACCTGCCAAAGGTTTCCGTTGTCCTGGAATGTTGACTTAACCTTCCCTGTGACCACTCTGGGGCTGCCTGGATTTTCTTTTCCCTAAGACTGAAGTGTGCTCTTGGAGGCTGCTGGGAGTGAACCTGAGACACGTTTCGAATAATTAGGAACATCTCCCTGCTAATAAATCTCTCCCCCAGCTTTAATTTGATTGTGCACTCGGTAGGTGTTTGACTTAAGAGAGTGTGGACGGAGCGGGTGATTTATGACGTGTCTGGAGGTTTTGTGTTGAAATTGTCATACGCAGCAGCGGTCAAATTTGGTGCAGAGAAATGAGGCAATTCATGTTTGATATGTAACTTACTGTCTTTAATTACTCCTCGCACATGCCAGCCTTGCCCAGCATGACTTTTTTGGGCTGGAAAACGGCTCTCTCTAAGACAGAGGACTAAGCGGTCTTCCTCAGATACTCGTTTGCCTGTCTGGATACACCACGCATTTGGTTTTTATGTTAGATCTCTTCAAACATGATTGCGGGGTCTTGAAGTTTTGTATTACTCTGTGCGAAGCGTTTTCATGCTGTGCTTAAATGCGACAGTGTATTGTGAAAAGGGAATTTTCAAACCAAGGGGAGTGCTTTCAACAAGAACGGTGATGAGGATGTAGACTAACGCGATATATATGAACACAGCCCGGGCTTGCAATATTGGTTTATCCATTAATTTTCCCAGCCCAGGTGTTTGTTTAGTGGGACGTCATCTCGCAGTTCGATGATAGATGTGTTTGACTCGGGGCGCTTATATTAGTCCAACATCTTGTACTTCTTATGCTCGGTGTTGTTTGCTTAAGAAGTATTGCCTATGAAGCCGAAAAAAATCACCATTCAAGACGTTGGCATTCTTGATCTTTCGGTAGAAGGAATTGTCCAAAACCTTTCAGTGAACAAAACAGACCATTTGAAAGCCTCGGCATGACTGAATTTTCCTGAAAAATTCTCACTGGATATATTAAGCCAGATTTTTTTTTCTAAAATAAAATTGATTCATCTACTAAGTTTTCACACTTAAAAATAATACAGTTTCTTTTCCATAAAGCTCATATGTTACAGAAACCCCAAGAGCAGAAATTCCGTATGTAATCTCACCATGCTTAATCCTTTGCTGTACATCCTGGATAGAATTTTTAATGTTTTCTCAAAATTGTTTTCAATTTTAATTATCCTCATGCATAATCCCCTCCCCGCTTTTTGAGCTAGGGTCTCTCTCTAGCCCTGGCTGTCCTGGAACTCAATATAGAGTCCTTGAACTCACAGAGATCCTTCTGCTTCCTAAATGGCATGGGCTATGATGCCTGGCCAATAATACATTTTATGTATTTTTAAACTTTATTTTATATGTATAAGTATTTTGCCTACATATATACCTAAGCACCATGTGTGTGCCTGGTACCTACAGGGGTCAGAAGAGGGCATTGGAGCCCCCAGGACTGTTCTGAACCATCTGGTTCTGGAAATTGAACTGTGTCCTCTGGAAGACCAGAACTCTTAGCCACTGAGCCATCTCTTCAGCACCCCCACAGCCCTTAGTTTATTTTGTTGGTTTATGATGTTGTTTAGTTTGGTTTGGTTTTTTGAGACAGGGTTTCTCTGTGTAGCCCTAGCTGTCCTGGAACTCACTTTGTAGACCAGGCTGGCCTCAAACTCACAGAGATCCACCTGCCTCTTCTTCTCCAGTCCTGGGATTAAAGGCGTGCACCATGTGTGTGCCACCACCGCTCAGCTCCCTGGGGCACTTTTTAAACTGCCACTGAGCACCTAGCGGTCTTTCCACGTCATCATGTGCTGATTTCAGTTTTCCTTGTTTCTCTCTTCTTTCCTGTGCTGGGGCGGAACCCGGGGTTTGCACATTCAGGCAGGTGCTCCACCACTGAGCTGAACCCCTCTCCTAGGTCTCAGTAATGGCATTGTATTGCAGTCATAATTAAACCACATATAAATAGCCATATTTTGTTTAATGACTAGTTTTATTGGTAGGCATTTAGGCTTCTCTCTCTCTCTCTCTCTCTCTCTCTCTCTCTCTCTCTCTCCCAACTTTGAGATCTTTAAAATCTTGTATTTGGCCGGGTGCCTTGGCTCACACTCCTAATCCAAGCACTCAGGAGGCAGAGGCAGGCAGATCTCTGAGAGTTCAAGGCCAGCCTGCTCTACAGAGGAGACTACACAATGAGGTTCTGTCTAAAAAGAAAGCAAAGCAAAACAAATAAAACACTTTCATTTATTTGATGATTTCTCTTAAGGAATAGTTCTGAAAATTCATATTTCTTGATTTACATGTTGAAATATCTAAAGTTTTTATGAGGCTGGAGATGTAGCTGAGCTGATACAGTAGTGCTTACTTAGCACACGCGAAGCCCTGCTTCTCCACCCAACGTTGTATAAACCGGTGTGGTGGCTCACAAATACAGTCCCAGCACTTGGGAGGTGTAGGCTGGAGGATTCAAGATCGTCTGTTGCTACTTGAGACCCTGTCTCCAGCTAAATAATATTTTTTCCCTTTTTTTAAATTGATTTTTGTTGAGCTCTACATTTTTCTCTGCTCCCCTTCCTGCTTCTCCCCTGCTCCCTTCAAACCTCCCCCAAGGTCCCCATGCTCCCAATTTACTCAGGAGATCTTGTCTTTTTCTACTTCCCATGTAGATTGGATCTATGTAAGTCTCTCTTAGTGTCCTTATTGTTGTCTAAGTTCTCTGGGACTGTGGTTTGTAGGCTGGTTTTCTTGCTATATGTTTAAAAGCCACCTATGAGTGAGTACATGTGATAACTGTCTTTCTGTGTCTGGGCTACCTCACTCAAAATGATGTTTTCTAGCTCCATCCATTTTCCTGCAAAATTCAAGATGTCATTTTTTTCTGCTGTGTAGTACTCCACTGTGTAAATATACCACATTTTCCTTATCCATTCTTCAGTCGAGGGGCATTTAGGTTGTTTCCAGGTTCTGGCTATGACAAACAAAGCTGCTATGAACATAGTTGAGCACATGTCCTCGTGGCACGATTGAGCATCCTTTGGATATATACCCAAAAGTGGTATTGCTGGGTCTTGAAGAAGGTTGTTTCTTAATTTTTTGAGAAATCACCACACTGACATCCAAAGGGGTTGTACCAGCTTGCATTCCCACCAGCAATGCAGAAGTGTTCCCTTTTCCCCACAACCTCTCCAGCATAAGTGGTCATCAGTGCAGATAAATACTCTTACATATCAGCAAGAACCACTGAACTATCTCTCTAGCCCGACTTTTCCAGCATACTTATGTTCTAGATACTATAGTAATGCTTTTTAAAAATAACTTTTTTTTTTAATTTTCGAGACAGGGTTTCTCTGTAGCTTTTGGTTCCTGTCCTGGAACTAGCTCTTGTAGACCAGGCTGGCCTCAAACTCACAGAGATCCACCTGCCTCTGCCTCCCGAGTGCTGGGATTAAAGGCATGCGCCACCACCGCCTGGCTAAAAATAACTTTTTGCTATACACTTAGAACAAGAAATAAATTATACACAAACCCTAATAAATACATATTTATGTGTTTTAAATGCTTGGTGTGGTGTCTATTTAAAAACTTAAGACTGGGCATGATGACACACCTGAAATTTCAACACTCCTATGACTGAGGCAGGAGGATTACCACGAGTGCAAGGCCAGACAGGACTACAGAGTGAGGCTTAGTCATAAAACAAAACAAACAGGTTGAGAGAGCTGGTTCAGTGAGTACGGTGCTCATGGTGAAAATCCTGGCACGGCTGCCTGTGCCGGTGATCCCTGTGCTTCCGGCTGGAAACAGGCGCCTGCCAAGAGCTCACTAGCCAGCCAGCGTGGCTAAACAGTGAGCTTCCAGGATGGTGAGAGACCCTGTCTCAAAATAATAAGGTGGACAGTGATAGAGTCTGCCAGTGTCTTCCTCTGACTTCGTATAGACACCCATACCCACACACTCCTATGCATGCGTACGTACACCCCACACACAAATAAAACTACAGAGTTCCACATATACAAAATTACCCTTGTTATATGTGAAAAGTCTGATATTTTCCATGTCAGTTTACAGATTAATATTAATCATAACCCAGTAAATTGATTTGATGACCAGACTGGATTACAGTTGTTGGAAATGGCTATGCACAGATAATACCATCGAGGGATTGAGGGTGTATGTAGCTCAGAGGCAGAGCATGTATAAGGCCGAGAGTGTTTGATCCCCAGCACTGCAGAAATCAAGTCGGGATTACAGGTAACATTAGAGTAGCTGTTTGGAAGAAAATAGAGTCCAGATAAATTTCAGAAGTAGAATGAACTGGACCGAGGAATGCAGAAAATGAATGGGAAATGACTGTTGAATTAGAGTTCTTCATTTGAAAGATCTAAAATTAACTCAACTCAGTACAGAGAGACATTTCATTGTATAGTCTGCTAAACTAAGCCAACATATATATATCTTAAGGGTATCTTGATTTCAAAATATGGATCTAAGGATATGTTGCTTTGGAAAAGAGATTCTTCTTTTTTTTTCAAAGAAGAAAGTTATTGACAAACTGCCAGTATAGGTGGAACTGTCTTTTAAATTTCCTGCTTTGTGGAAAAGTCTTCTGGATACTATGGGCCTGTAGGCTGCAGATGGATGCTCCAACGGTACAGAAGAACTTTGGGTGACTGTCCAGGTAGCGAGATGTCTCCATCAATTTTAAAATTTTGGAAGTTGCTTGCACTGTACTTCCTGTTTACTTAGGTAATATTATATCCTTCTGGAGTCTTTGATGGAGTTGAAGAATTTATAGTTATAGTTTTCCTTAGTTATGATAAAATATAAAATAGATATAAATATTGTAACTGTAATTCTTGCTTGATAACTTTTGTTATATGTAATTTTACTATGTTAAAGATAAAGCCTTCATTTCTGTTTAAACAGAAAAGGGGTAATAGTGTAGGAGGTCCTTCTATATATGTGTTGCTTTTATTGGTTAATGAATAAAGAAATTGCTTTGGACCTATAGCAGGGCAGAACTTAGGTAGGCGGAGAAGATGGAACTGAATGCTGGGAGAAAGAAGGCAGAGTCAGAGAGACAGATGCTAGGAATTTTACCCAATAAGCCACAGCCTCGTGGTGATATACAGATTAATGGAAATGGGTTAAATTAACATAAGAATTAGCCAATAAGAAACTAGAGCTAATGGGCCAAGCAGTGATTTAAATAATATAGTTTCTGTGTGATTATTTCAGGTCTAAGCTAGCCGGGTAACTGGAAACCAACAAGCGGCCTTCTTGTAACACAATTCCCATGAACAAATGAATCTTTTATGTAAGGAAATTAGAAAACTCAGACATTAGATGAAAATGTTAGAGTTTAGGCCTGGAACTGATGGGAAGCAGGGCAGCAGGAGCTCACTCAAAGCTGCTGCAGGCCATCACCATGGGAACAGAAGTGCGCTGACTTTCCCTGTCTTGGTCCACCTAGAGTTCGGATGAGTGGGGAGGTGGGAGGTCAGAGTGTAGGAAGGAAAGAAGCTAAGCCATGGCTTGTGGGGGGGGGGGCACAGAAAAACTACTCTGTGGATTTAAAAGTCACGAGGACGTTGGAAGTTTTGTTTTTCAAACAGGGTCTCACTATGTAGCTCTGGCTGGTCTGGATCTTGCTAGGTAGACCAGGCTAGCCTCATACTCAGAGATCCTCTTGCCTCTGCATCCCAGTGCTGAGATTAAAAGCATGCACCACCAGGATTGGCTGAAGTTCAAGTTTTGATGATGTCTCTCAGACTCCCTCATACTGAGAGATCATCGAGGAAGAGGAAGAAAGATTCCAAGAGCCAGAGGTGGTGGACGTCCGCAGTGAATCAGTATTTGCTACACACGATGCTGCCACTGCACACATGAACTTTTTTAAAATTGTGGTTCTTTATTAGAACCCAGGATCTCAATCAATTTAGCTATTCGCTAGGTCCCAGTCCCTGGGGTGGGAGGAGACATGCACCTTTAACCAGCTTATATACAGTCTTCTCTAAACGTCTTAAGGGCTGGAAAACATTTTCTTTATTCCCCGTTACCAACACAATTTACTTCTGCTTCATGGTGACGCCTTGGGCTTTTTCTAGTGTCTGTCCCATCAAGTCAACATTAAATTTATTTCCTTCCCACACAGTATCCCTTTCTCCCTTTTCTCTCCTTCCCTTTTGGATTCCAAATGAGCAGCAGTGTGGATTTGAGGCCCGAGCCACTGAGTACTTCTTGGGAATAGCCCATTGAAAGACGGAACTTGGGGACTCGGGCACTCTGCAGCTAAGAGATTGTGCTTCTGATACTCCATATCGCATGAGGAGAGGGTGGCATTGGTAGACGAGCCAAAAAGTCAGTTTTGTGGAGTTCCAGAGAATGAATTCTCTGTAGAAAATCCTACAGTCTTTAGCCAATCTGAACCACTAAGTGAGGATTCTGGTTTTGATTCGCTGTGAAGAAACAGCAGAATTCTCTGGACACAGCTCCGAGGCATGGATCTTTATAAAGGGGAGATACCTGACAGAAACCAAGATCTTAAAACAGACAAACAAAACCATATTTAGGTGTATGAGCATCTTACCTGTGTGAATGTCTGTGTATTACATGCATGCCTGGTGCCCTTGGAGGCCAGAAGATGACATTGGATCTCATGGAACTGGAGTTAGGGATGGTTGTGAGCCACCACGTGAGTGCTAGGAACTGAATCTAGGTCCTCTGGGAAAACATGCATTGATCTTAATCCCTGAGCTTTCTCTCCAGGCCCTAAACCAATTAAATAAGATTGTTAAGGGACGCAATACCTAAAGACACTGCGGACATAGGGCAAGAATCTCGGGGAGTTAGATTAGAACATGAGTGACTGAAGCATGTTCACCTTGCTGGGTATGAGGTGCTGTCCTGGGTTCCTGTGCAATGTTTTACTCTTCTGGCTTTTGGGAGGCCCATCACCTAGCTCCCAAATAAATCACACACGGAGGCTTATCCTTAGCTTGACTTGTTTCTTGCCAGCTTTTCTTAACCTGTCTACTTTTTCCCTCTGGGCATTTCCTTTTTTTTTTTTTTTTTTTTTTTTTTTTTTTGCTGTATATCTTACCTCTTTCTCCATGGCTGGCTGGCCCCTCAAGTCCTTCTTCCCTTGTTCTCTCATTGCTCTTCTTCTTCCTAGTTTCTCCTGTTTATCCTCTCTGCCAGCCAGCCCAGCCTATCCTTGCTCCTTGGCCATTCAGCTCTTCATTAGACCAACAGGTGTTTTAGACAGGCAAAGAATCACAGCTTTAAACAGATGCAGCAGAAACAGAAGTCACACGCCTTAAAATAGTATTCCCCGACACCAGATGATTGCTTAGATTGGCTCCTACCTAAAGATGCTAATAGATCTTGGGTTGGAGTGGCAATACATGCCTGTAATCCTAGCACTTGTGAGACCAAGACAGAAGGTCCACAAGTTCAAAGCCGGCTTGGCATATATATTGAGACTTTGCTTCAATGCTGGCCCCCCTAAAAAAGAAAAAGCCCAAAGAGGAGGAAGGATTAATAAAATCATAATCTATAACATAGGGGCAATTGTAAGCCACACTTATAAAAAAAATAGCCTCACACAAATTCTTATCTGTAAAAGGAAGGGTTGAATGAATACTATTTCATTCTCAAATTGGCCGGGAAAGGACCAAGACTAGACTTTACTGGAGTGACTTTACCACCTACGATTAATTGTCAACCTGGACTTCTGTCTTTACCAATGTTAACAAATAACAAATGCCTGTTCCCACTCAAAGACAAATGCTTCGAGGTATGTGGCTGCGTCTACAGACACAGGGCAAGTACACGGGAAGAAGGGAAAGGCAACTTTCCCATTCATGAAAACGGGAGAGTCCTAATCCCTGGAGTGGGGACAAAGCAGGAACTGAGTGTTCACCACAGAATTCAGGAGCGGCGTGATTTCTCCACGGAGACCTGTGGGAAAGGCATGACCCTCGCCATCTACCTAACATCCCTAAGGAACTGGTGTTGCTCAATGGGTTTGACGTGATTTAACAAACACATCGGTCAGATGTATTTGGAATAACTTTGCAGGTAGCTAAGCAAGCAAGAGGGAGAACGCACAGCTCTGTTAATTACGGTTAATTTGAAATGACCTTAACTAAGCCAACTGGCCTCTGAGTCAGTCACAGCCTTTCCGTCTGCAGTGCTGTTCGTCCCTGAGCTACAGAAACTAAAACCGGGTGAGTACGGATAGCTCCTTGGGACCACTTACGTGAAATGACTAATGGGGTTGAATTTTTAAAAATTAAATCCAAAGACGTTTCCAGAACTATGGATAAGCCTTCATTAGGTACAGTTTCCATTTTGGATTCTTGTGTTGGAGCCAATGGGCTGGCAAAGCCAGCACCACACACTGTAATATACTCAATACTTGAATGCTTAGTGTTTGAATCTTGCACTTTTCTGGCCGGGCATCAAGTAATGTCTCTCAAGCCACGTGGGAACAATAAAGGAAGCTTTGTGGAGGCAAAAAACTCCAGCAGTCCCAATAAGATGCTACAATCTTCTGACTCTCGGACACCCAACCCCCAGTTTTTATTTCATGGATCCTTTTCTTAGATGACTTTTGTTTCTCTTTTTAAGCCTCCTGCCCTAGGCAGTTTCTCAAACGAAGACAAGTAGAATTCATTTATACTTGAAACAGCTGAAAAGCTGGTTCAGAAGAAAACAGTGGCAGGAATTAGGAGGGATGCAAGCCTGTTGTCTTTCCATTTGCTTTTCTGTTGCTTGTTCTGAAAACCTGATGCCCACAGAAGGGTGGATTGAAGAGCTGGGTTTTCTGGAAACACCCTGAGTTTCAGGATAACTGCACTGTTGCTAGAGTTCATCCTCACCTGCAGACCCGTTAGAGACCCGATATGAGATCAGGACAGAACCGTCGTCGTTCTTAGCCAGAGATCAAGGCGCAAGCAAAGGAGAAGGATTTGTGTTCTTCGATTCCAGCTCTGTCTGTCCATCCCCACCGCGCTCCCCCATGCTTCTTACATTCTTCTCATTGGTTACAGCAAAAGGAAACCATGACGCTCTCGGTAAACTCTGGGCCTCCATCAGTTCTGACAAGGCAGCGATTTTGGAACAGGGACAAGTTTTCAAAAAGCAAAACAGAGGAGGAATTTTTAGGTTGAAGTAATTTTCCAATGCACAAAAAGATCTGAATTAGATGTAAGAACCAGAGGGGCCTTTCCCAGGAACACAGCCCTTCCTGGGGACACTCAGAGCATCCCAAAGTTCTCTGTCTCCAATGGTCTGCCCTACCCTCTTTCCTGAAATTCCTGGCACAGTTTTGGATTTGGCATTTGGGACTGTGGTAAAATGGTGCCCAAGAGACCTTGGCGGTCCAAGGGCCACGCGGCAGAAGAGAGCCCACAGCGGGTGAGAGACAAGCTCGCCAGGCAGAGCTTATGCGGGAGTTTTATTGAGATAAAGGAATGGGGTAAGGAAGAGGAAAGAGAAATACAGAAAGAAAGAGGAAGAGACAAGGACCAGCCTGCCTCTTCAGAAGAGCAGCGGGAAAGAGAGATCGGGAGTGGGTGGAGTTTTCTCTTAAAGGGACCTTTTGTACCTGCGTCCATATGTAGTAACATAGCAGCCATAGGACCCTGGGCTGGCCAGGGTGCTGCCTGGGTGGTCCTGCCAGGTGACAGGGCCCAGCAGAATGCCTGAATCCTAACATTCCCGGGAAAATTAAAGGAGGTAGCAGGTGGCACAGGGATGAGGGCACCTGGTTGTCAAGACTGCTTCCTGCTGATCTGGGTAGTTGACCATCTTTGGGGGACCTGAGAAAGCTGGGATGCTGGCCACGTCCTGGGGTATCAGGTTGTTTCGCTGCTGTCCAGGCTCTGTAGAACTGTCCAGTGTTTTTTGGACCTGTTGAGGTGCTGGCAGAGCAGAGGACAAGGTTAAGTTTAGGGAAACAGTTTTTTTAAGGTCCTGGTGATTGAGAGGGAGGGTGTCAGGACCAGGGAAAGGTGGGAAGGCTTAGACTCTTAGGGCCTGGCAATTGAGCGAGGTGCATCTGACCTGTTGGAGGTGAAGCTTCCATGTCAGTTCCCTGGAACTTAGAAGAATTCTTGGAGTTTGTGAAGACATAAGTTTTAGACACATTGGCATTTCCACTGTCTGTAATCTGTACTGAAATTTACACTGCATGAACAGCAGTCTATTTATGCCAGTAATGACCGCGACAGGTGTTTTTTGCACAATGAAAAATACCTTTGAGGTCTATAGTTAGGAAACCACCAAAGGGAATTTGCAATCTTAAGCGTGTGGCTATGATGATAGTGGTATCGTGTGGTGTTCAGGACTCTGCCAGTTGGATTAATAGCTTATTGGCACTTTATTGATTAATGTTAAGACTATGAACAGTAGCAGAATGAGAGAGAAGTCTGATAGCGTGCATTTGTCCACCTTAAAACACTTCCTTACCCCCTGAAACATTCTTAGAGCCTCATATCTTCAGCTTTGTGTCTTAAAACACCTTGTATTTAAACACAGGAATAGTAAGTTCTGCTGAAATCTGCTGTGTGAATTTGTCCCTTTTAAACCGTCAAACCTCCCAGCCGTCAAACTGCATCAGAGTTCTGGAGAAGGATAACTTTTACGTGAGCTGTTGATTTAAAATTGTCAGAAGAGACTTACTTGCTTGGCTACCTAGACAGCCACCCCGGGGTCCTCTGTGGTTGTTGGGGGCAGATCTTAGGGCAACATCCGTCTTTCGGCTGCAAAGGTAGGCCTGCATTGTAGGCCCTAGAAGATCCTGGGGATTGGGATTTGTAGGAAGACCAGCCTACCTTGCTTGTTCTATGCTCTTCCCCATGTATCAGTCACGATGACCGTGTGCTGCAAGCCAGCCAATTCTCACCATGCTGCGACTCTGCTGTGCCCTTTCCTCTGCCTGCCAGGCATAGTCTCCTTTCCTGCCATGACTCAGACAGGTGGCCATAGAGAGCAGCAGCTATAAGACGCTGGAATAAAACAGGCGCAAGGAGGCCAGGCATGTTGCACACACCTTAAATCCCAGCACTCAGGAGGCAGAGGCAGGTGAATCTCTGTGAGTTCAAGGCCAGCCTGGTCTACAGAGAAAGTTCTAGAACAGCCAGATCTATGTAATAGAGAGACCCTGTTTCAAAAATAATAATAATAATAATAAAAACTGAAAGAGACAAGTTCTAGTTCCTGGTGTGTTTACACCGGGGAGGTCAAGTCACTTCTCTGGGCCTCAGATTCTCCGTGTAGAAGACAGGAAATGAAATGTGTAGCTCACTGAGTTGCAAAAATTAAGTTAAAAGCAGATTATAATATCATTGCCATAGCAGTGAATGAATGGTAGCTAAATAGTATTTTATAATTTTATGACTATGTATATACAGGTGCATGTGTGTGTGGGGCCAGAAGACAACCACAGGCACTGTACACCCTTTTTTTAAATACAGGATTTCCTTGACCTAGAGCTCACTAAGTAGGCCGGGCAGGGAGCCCCAGGGATCCACCTCCCTGGCACTGAAGTTCCGAGTGCAGGCATGATGGGGAATCATTGTCAGCCAATTATCTTTAAGAGGTGGGACCAAGTTAGGGTTTTCTGTGTACTGGGAGAAAAACCAGCGGGCCAAAGTTCATTCTCTCTCTGTGGTTCCTGCTCTACACTGCTGAGCTTGAACTTCTTGTTCCTGTTTTGTGAGTTTGCCAATAATAATAATAATGATAATGATAATAATAACTGATCTATCTTTGAGCTAGCCTGTTTTTTTTCTCAATCTGAGATAATTCAACTCATGCACAGTATCTGACTTTCTTTCTTTCTTTCTTTCTTTCTTTCTCTTTATTTATTTATTTTTTTTGATATGGTCTCTGGGATGGAACTGGGACGCTTGTGCTTGACCAAGTGAGCCCTCTCCTCTGCCTGCTATCGTTAGCCATTTCCTGTCCTATGAACTCTCTCCTGATACCTGTGGGTAGAGTTGATCCTGTAACTTCCCAGCCCTTTTCTCCCCCTTTAGTAGCTTAGGTAGCTGAGAGAAGGGTTTAAAGTTGCCCTTTGGCCGGCACATGCACACAGCCATAGAAACACACACACATCTCTGCCCCACGGAATAACTAGTGCTCCCTCTCAGGTGTCATCAGCTCAGTAAGAGCCACCGTGGCACCTAGTCCAGCAGCACTGTAGCAGTCACCTTCAGCGTCCCTGCTTGTCACTTCTGCATCTCCGTGTCCTATTGCAGGCGGCCCCTGAGCCCTCCAGGGAGTAGTTCTTGCCATCACCCTCTTCTGGGGTTGCGTGTCTTTGTGGCAGGTCTTGTTCCATGACCGAGACTGTCCTCAAAGTTACCATCCTCCCCGTTCAGTCTTCAGAAAGTGCTGGAAGTAGAGACGAACACCACCATGCCAACTCCCTTCTAGGTTTTATGTAACAGCCTCCCTACCTCTATTCTCGTTAGCTACGTTCTCTTTGAGGTGGTCTCACACTGCAGCCCAGGCTGGCCTGGAACTCATTATGGAGCCCACCCCAGCCTCCAACTCTCAACAATCCTCCTGCCTCGCATTCCAAACTGGAATCAGAGGTGTGAGCAACTATGCTCAGCTTGCGTATCTGTTTTGTAGTGTGTGTGTCTGTGAACGCAGCTGAATCCTTTAATATGGCTCCTTAGGCCGCCTATGATTTGTCCTAATCTTCCGCGTCTCCCTAAGAACTCTAGGCACGTGTCACTCTGTCTGTCCCCGCAGTACCTGTGACTCTCCTGCTCTGACCTCGACATGAAGAGTCTCCTCGGGGGACGTTCCTGACACCAGCTCTGCTCTCTCCCTTTCACGGCTCCTCACTGGATGACGGCGTCTCGTGAGATGGTCTGTCCTGCACATCTTGAGATCCCCAGCCACTGGCTTTCAAGTAGAAAGACACTGGGCAAATACTTGTTGGCAAAGTTGTTTGAAAGACCAAACTGCCAATAGTTAGCAGAATGGCACTTGGTGAGCTTATTGCCATGGTGAATGTTCATCTTTTACCCAAGATTCTGGAGCGCTTGGCGGGATTGTCTTTGGGATATGTGATATCCTCTTCCACATCCTCTGTATTGCAGCCTCATTTGCAGGTTGGGTTTTCTGGAAATAGCAAAACCATTCAGAACCAAGTGGAGAATCAAGCTGGAAAACACCATCAGCGGTGAAAAATTGGATCTGACTGTAAATAAGCCTGGCTCTTCATAGAGCTCATAAACTGGAATTCCCAGAGGAGAAATTCCAGAATGTTCTGAGCTATGGCAAGATGGCTGGGATGTTTGTTTAGCTTCCCAAGGGAATTTCTGGTTGGAGGCACAGCTCATTTAGGTGTATACAGTCGGGAATCAGTTAAAAATTCATTTCCCTTACCTGCACGCTCCGTGTGCACGTGAGCTCTTCTCAAAGAGCTTCAGAAATAGTGTAACAATAGTACATACAGCCCAGAAATCAGCAAAAACTTAATACATGAAGTGCAAATTGATCATCGCTGTAATTTGGCCAAATAGCACTACAAAACGAAGTTGCTCTAGCCTGGCTCACTGTAAACACCTTTCTGGACAGAAGCATGAAGCAGAAACTGATCCTCTGCCCAGTCCACACTCCCTAAGGTACCAACCTCTGTGAGATGGAATTGGCAGACTCACTGAAGTCAAGAAGAGTCCATGATTCCCTGCACAGGTGATGCCTTCCGACTGGTCTGCTGTGTCAAAATATGCATCGTGGGGCAAAGGGAAGTGGTGTTAAGACCCGCAGAAATACATCTAACTTCCCCAGTAATAGAAACAATAATAGATGTTGTTTAGATGTCCTGCTAAAAGTCAGAAATTGTGCTAAGCACTGAATACCCGTGCTACGTCTGTAGTTTGACAACAGCTACCATGGTTGGTCCATCCACTGAGATGATGTGCCTGTTCTAATGGGAGCTCACCAAATCCAGCTGGACCCGGACTGAATGAGCAAGTGATCAAACCAGACTCTCTGAATGTGGCTGACAATGGGGGCTGACTGAGAAGCTATTGATAAAGGCACTAGGACCTGTTTCTACTGCAGGTACTGGCTTTTTGGGACCCTAGTCTATTTGGATGCAAAGCTTCCTAGGCCTGGATGGGGGGGGGGGGGGGGCTTGGACTTCCCACAGGGCAAGAGGGTTCCTGCCCTTTCTTAAGGAGGGAGGGGGAGGGAGGAGAGTGAGTGGGGGATTGGGAGGGGAATGGGAGGAGGGGAAGAAGTGTAAATTTTTGAATGGAAAAATAAAGCAAAACAAAACACCAAATCAAATCAAACGAAAACAAGACAAAAAACCTTGGTGCCCTTGCTGAGGATCTGTACAGTCAGACTGGCAAGTGATCTTTCTTCTGCCTTGATCTGATTAGCAAAGAGAAGACTAGGATGCAAGACCCCTTTGTTTCCAATGTCAGGAATTTTCCTGTAAAGGAAATGAGAAAGGAGTCAGGCCTATGTCTCATACAAATCAGCAATTTGTATTTTTTCTGAGGCAGGGTCTCATATATCCCCAGATGGCCTGAACTTGTGGTGAAGCGGAGGACAACCTCATCCTCCTGCTTCTACCTCCAAAGTGCTGGGAGTTTAGGGATACCGCACCTTTTTACCGAGTTCTGAAATGTTGGGTATTGAACCCAGGGCTTCAAGCACTCAGGAGAGCAACTCTACCAGCTGAGCTGCACCCCCAGATCAAGCAATACATATATATATATAGATATATATATAGATATATATACACATACGTTATATATATATGGATATATATATATATATATATATATATATATATATATAACCATGAAACTGTTTCTTTCTGCCAATTTACAAGCCAGTGCACCTCCACCCTGTCTCTTTTGCGGGGCTTTTCTTGTGTTTATTCCTGATGAATTTCATGGCATTTGCTTTAAGGTCGGTGGAGTCTGTTTCCCCGCTCATCAGAAGTTTTAACCCTTGCTCTGCCCCTCACCATGCCTCACTCGGTGTTAAGCACTCCCAAGTTGTTCACAGGACTTTTCCCAGGGCCTCTAAACTGTGTTCTAGATTCTAGAGGAGCACCTTAACACTGCACTGAGAAGACAAAGTGCATTCAAAACAAAACGTATCCAAGAGAAATGTTGTCAAGGATGTGAGAACCAGCAGAAAGAAAACACCTAATGAGGAGAACTGAGTGAAGTCTTAACCTCCTGTGCTGGTGGGTCTCCATCCCTCTAAACGCTGAACCAACATCTCTCACAGAGCAGACTAAACAGTACCGTTAATCGGCTAATGCTAATTTCCCAAGCGCTCTAGAGAGCATCTTAGAAACAAGAATTCCTGTTCTTATCAAGTAATCAAGGGAAGTAAATCCCAATAGGATTTGCACAGTGATATTTAGGTATCTTGATGTTAATATTTAGAGAGGCTTGGCTTACATGTTCCTTTGTTAGCCGCCGGTGTGAGTGGTGTGAGCCTTGCTTCCTTCTGGGAAGCTCTAAGAGAGGAAAATAAGCTCCCGGTAGGAGAGCGCTCAAGAGCTAAGAACTGCCAAGAGATGAGCCAAACGGAGAAATCCGCACAAATGCTGAGGAGCCTAGAACTAATCTTTGCAGTTGCTCTGATCTTAAATCATTATCTTTAGACTTCCAGTCATGACTGAGAATAAGAAATAAGCTTCGGCAGACGTGCTGACACCCCCCCCCACCTCCACCCCCACCCCCCCCCACCCCCCCCCCACCCCCCACCCCCCCCACCCCACCCCACCCCCGTGATTGCAGTACTAGGGGAGGTAGAGGAAGGAGGCTGGGAAGAGCAAGGTCATCTTTGGCTACAAGCCAAGTTCAAAACAGTCTAAGAAACACAAGACTCTGTCTGGTTTTTTTTTTCTTTTTCTTTTCTTTTTCTTTATTTATTATTATTATTATTTTTTGGCTGGCTGAAGTAGAGTTTGCCTTACATAGTAGTTATCCAAGACAATGTGTGATGTGCCGTTTCCTAAAATTCTGGTTAGGTTCCGAAAAATGGGTAAAAAGTATAGTTTTGGTTTTTTTTTTTTTGAAAAATAAATCTGATTTAAATTGTTAATAGCCTTTTGTTTGTTTCGTTTTTGAGACAGGATGTCAAACAGTGCCCTTGGCTTTTGCCTCTCCCCCTCCTCAGCGTGCTAGAACTGCAAGTGCCTACCCACACCAGTTTATAACACAGTGGGGCTCAGACCCGGGCCTTGGACCACACCAGTTTATAACACAGTGGGGCTCAGACCCGGGCCTTGGACCACACCAGTTTATAACACAGTGGGGCTCAGACCCGGGCCTCGGACCACCACACCAGTTTATAACACAGTGGGGCTCAAACCCGGGCCTCGGGACGCTAGGCTGCACTCTCCCAAAGGAGCCACGGGAATGTGTGTTAGTGCTAACACAGGCTGAACCAGCGCAATCCTAATAAGGGAGCTATTTAACATGATCCAAATGTGTACATTTTCTTTAAAAGAAAAGTGGTGTTCTTTGCTTAATAATTTATTATTAGACACGTCTGAGAATCAAGAACATTTTGTTTACCCTTTATGAATCAGACAAGAAACATCTTTTCTTAATTTTATGCCCATTTTTAAACAAAGGAAATAGTGCAAATGGTATTCTAATTTTTTTTTTAAGCTTTCTCTGAAGAAGGGAGCTGCATGCATTCAACATTGGGAGTTCTTGTGTGGACTGATTGTTCTACCGGAGAATTGCAGCAAAGCAAAGATGTGGTTAGTGTTGTTGTTGTTTAAATATCAACCCGTATGCATTTAACAACAGAGTCTGCTTTCTCAAATAAATCACTTGTATCAAATTCTTGCATGGGATAGCGCACGTGGGTTGCAGCTGACTGCACTACTAACTAGAATTTGGATTTTATTAACAGCTGCAGTGAAAGATCCCTGCCCACTATCTGGCTTCTTCACGGCAGTACACACTGAACACGGCTTTTCCACAATTATTTAAAGCCCCCTCAATTAGAAACTGCAAGATAGCTGTCATCAGACTTATATATTGTAGACCTGCCAAGTGTCTGGCAGAATTCATATGTGCAACAGATTAAATACATAGATTGTTTTCTCATCTTGAAGCAAATACATGGCTTTTATAGCTAATGGAAAAGTCAGAAGTGTTTCCATTATCTTGGTCTTAAAAATATGCACACAACAGTCCAAATATCAAAGTCAAATGCATGTTGTTTTCCTTTTAAAAAAAAATAACAACGTTTAGAGAGTAGATAAGATGTCTTTGTTTTCGTCTGAGTGAAATTTAGCTTCAGTTTTAAAACATGAAATGTAAAACTTACGAGGGATAGGCAGCTTTTGAGAGAGCAGGGCCATAACCTGGCCTGTCTGGAAAGCCCATTTCAAATTCACTTCAGTTTTAAACTGTATTGTGTCGCTGCACTTTAAACCGTATTGCTCTCTGCACAGGGAGGTAGAGAAGGCCTGGGGCTTGATCTCAGCTCAGTAGTCACTGATGGTGTAACCTCGGGTGACTTGGTTAACCTTTTTAGGTCTTGGGTTCCTAATTACAAGAATGAAAACATTGAGCTGTATGGTTTTCCAATTCAAGCTATCTTGGGATTAGTCAGCTTTGAGATAGCGATTTAACATATGGATGTCACCAAACAAGAATTCTCCACTTTCTGTAATTATTCGAGTGCCCAGGGTTAAGGGTTAAAAGGGACAGACCAGCATCTGTGTGTGAATATAAGAAAGTTTGAAACACTGTTTTCAAATCTCTAAGCTGCCTTAGAAACAGAAACGCGGTCCCTAGCAGTCTGTTCTGGTTCCACCTAAGCTGTTGTGAAAGAATAAACCATGCAGAGACGGAACAAGTAATGGGATAAAGCAGTGTTCTCGCCCCCTCTTCGTGGACAAGGGCAATGTGCTTTTACACAATCGAATCCAACAAAAATGATGCTTGCTTATGATTTCTAGCACTTCCAGAGGGGGCGGGATGGTTGCCATCTGGAGCCGAGACATTTCTTCTCCATGTAATCATGGTGATGACATCATTCATCAGTGGCAGAACGCAGGACAGCCGCTAGCTTTCATTCCACAAGGTGGTGTTTCATGTAGACGTTAGCTGGCGTGGTGGTTTCCTTCTGACTGATGGTGTGCTTTTTAAATGGTTCCCTTATTCTTGCCTTGTTTGTACATCACTTATAATCCTGCCTCAGGGTCCAACAAACTGTCTGATACCAATGCAGCTCCACGTACTTGCTCGCAAATGGATAGCATATGCCAAGATGTTCTGTAATGTCCTCAATAAACACACACTGGGCATGTTGTTGACCCCGATCCCAGTGAGGACTCCAAAGGTGTTCCCTCTGAGCAAGATCAGCTTCCTTTGCGGTTAAGGTTTAAAAAAAACAAACCCCAATACACATAGAGAAATAATATGCTCTTTTACATATTTGCCTGAAAGGCTTCTGTAAAAAACATTGCAAATTATTTGAAACAAAAATTTAAGATCCACTGGGAATCGATGCTCTTCCAGAGGACCAGAGTTTGGTTCCTGGTACGCATATCGGGTGGATACGCCTATAACATCCTCTTCTGACCTCTGTGGACACCCCATGCACGCTCGAACACGCACAGAGAAAGGAAAAAAGGAAGGGCGGGAGGGAGGGAGGGAGGAAAAGATGGAGGAAGGGAGAAAGGGAGGGAGGGAGGGAGGGAAGGAGGGAGGAAGGGAGTTATCTAAAAAGTAATCTACCTAGGGCATTTTAATTTTATTATTATTATTATTTGGTTTTTCAAGACAGGGTTTCTCTGTAGTTTTTTTTTTTTTTTTTTTTTTGGAGGCTGTTCTGGAACTAGCTTTTGTAGACCAGGCTGGCCTCGAACTCACAGAGATCCACCTGCCTCTGCCTCCTGAGTGCTGGGATTAAAGGCATGAGCCACCACTGCCTGGCTTCATTTTTTTTATTTTTAAATTTATCTTCTGTTTGGGTTTGTGTGTTTGTGTGTATGCACACATGCAGTTGTGTGAGAGGTCAGAGGGCATCCTCAGGAGTTGTCCCCCACCTTCCACCTTGCTGAAACAGAGTCTCTTGTTCATTACTGCTTATGCCAGGCTAGCTGGCCTGTGGGCTTTAGGGGAGTCTCCTGTGTCTCCCTGCTGTCTCTGGTGGAGCAGTGGGATTGCAGCTGAGCTCTATTGAGCCCGTCTAACTTCAGGAGGGTGCTGGGCATTCACACCCAGGCCCTTACACTTCCATGGCAAGGCCTTCTCACAGTAAAACATCTCTCCAGCCCAGGCCTTCTTTCTGTTGCCTTCCCCCTTCGTAAGAAGGCAGCTGGCCACCCATTCTCTCATTTGTCAAATACTCTAAGGCCGTCCTTGTGCCAAGGGCTGACCACACAAAGGGGTTGACTATCGATGATGAAGTCTGATATTGGAAGGGAACAACTTTCTCCAGAGAGTAATCCTCCGTCTCACGTAAGATTCTTGTTTTTGTTACCGAGTTGGCCTTGTCATTTTGTCCCTTTTTCACTTTCTGTGTCCACTACGGTCTAAATTCTTTATGGCTTAAACACCACATCTTTCTGAGGGGTGGGGGACCTCGGTAAATACATTTAAAATACTTTATGAGTTTCATTGTTTCTTCATTCTCATTTCTACTTTAAAACCATTTTATCTTCTCAGGGTAGACTCAGTATTAAAAAAATGGAGGAGCACAGACGGTCTCAGCTGTGGGCTTTTGGGGAATGAAACTTGAATGTTCTTTGTTTAGGGGATTATATACAGCATGAGCTCAGAGCTCAGACTGCAAGAGCAAACACACTGACTAATAGGCCTGGTAATGGAGGGTTTAGCTGTGTCTACAGCAGGCATGAGCTGTTGGCTTCTGCTCTGATGACGATGACAGTGTTCCTGTTGAAATCAGTGATCAAATGCTCTCCTAACCTGGAGATTAGCCCGCGGCCTTCCTACCCAAGCCATGAAAAACTACATTAGGATGAAGCAGCCATTCTTGGTGCTGAGAAGAAGTGGCAAGTGGAAGAGTAAATCCTGCGCACCCTGAAAATGTCTGTCTTTCACGTCGACTGACTCATCGGAATGTTCAGAACGAGGCTTAAGCCAGTAAGAATGCAGGATGCAGAAGCAAGCATGTCCACACGTCCACAGTTTCAAGTTCAAAGTGGCTGGCTAATTATCTTACTCAGTTGTGATCCACTGTCATGCTTAGTGCTTTGGTGCAAAGACAGCAAACAAAGTGACTTTTACAACACCCTCAACGTGTGTGGCTTCTGCGTTTCCAGGACGGAAATCTCAGAGCGTTCTGAGATCAGCAGGAAGTGGCCACGATCCAGATCCCAGCCCCATCCTACCACAAAGAACTATTTTGTTTGTTTCTTTCTGTGGGTTGTGGGGAGTGAGACAGGGGTTCCCATAGCCCAGGCTGGCCTTGGACTTGAACTTGCTATGTAGCCAAGGATGACCTTCCTATCCCTACCTCCCTGTTGCTGGGATTACTGGTACATGTTACCACGGCTGGTTTCTACCGTGCCAGGGATTGAAGCCAGGCTGGGTAAGGGCTAAGAAAGCCCTATGTACACTGAGCTCCACCCTGGACTTTTTGCTTCTCAGGGACTAGAAGTTATCAGTGGACTGCATTTTTTCCTATCCCCTAACTACCCCTCTAGTTCCTGGGAGATCACAGGAAGGCAGTGGCTTCCCTCAGCTTCCAGAGTAGATAT
This sequence comes from Microtus oregoni, assembly GCF_018167655.1. Classification (NCBI taxonomy): domain Eukaryota; kingdom Metazoa; phylum Chordata; class Mammalia; order Rodentia; family Cricetidae; genus Microtus; species Microtus oregoni. The sequence continues at coordinate 12,606,601 of NW_024543074.1, forward strand.
TTAACTGTAGCAAACTATCCTTTGTACTCAGGGAGCAGGGACTTTGGCAGCTGAGGTGGGTGTCCCCTGCTTGTCTTTCCTGAAAAGCAAGAACAATGAAATCTAGCCATCCTCCAGCAGCAGATCTTAAAAGATCAGAAAAATGACCAGATATCTTTGGGAAAGCTAACGCATTTTTTGACATATGGTGTGGAGCATAAACATGCTGGATTTATTTCTGGGGAAAGGAAGCTGATTGATTCCAACAGTCCCTCGGAAATTATTCGGCGATGTCAGAAGTCACAACTTCTTTTTATCACTCTGGATTCGCAAAATTCCATCCGAGGAAGATAGACGCTTGGCATGATTGCTCCCAGGCGCGCCTCTCTTCCTCCATCGAGGATCTGAAGTCATACAAAGACGGCAACTTGTATTCTTGTGGTTACAGTGGCTCTCTTCCAGAAAGAGTTCCTCCCGACTGTTGTGGCCAGCCTGTGAAATGGTAAGAACGCAGCCGACACCAGGCCCTTTCTGTCTGGCACCTCTGCTTCCGAGTCTGTTGCTAAGGCAGCGGCCTTGTGCTTGTTCCGGGTGAGGATTTGGGGGAGGGAAATGTGGATGTGAGTATGTGGGAAAAAAATGAAAAGAATCGAGAAATTGCTTTGTAATAGAAAGGTTTGGATGCCAGAGAGAATGATATTCTTACACTTTGGGATGAGCAGGACAAAATGTAAAGCATGTTGGAACTGAATAGAGGGAAAAGTACATACCGGACGGGAGCCAAGTGCCGCGGGGGAAGAAGCCCTGGTGCTTCTCATCCGGGTGTGTCCCTCCCACCTGCCTGTGTCAGCCACGCAATTAGGCAGCAGGAGACACTGTTGCACTGTGTTTGGGCCCCAGCAAGAGAGGCCCCGGGACAAAAGTCAGAGATCCGCAGCTTGTAAAGAGGCGGGGGGGGGGGGGGGGGGGGGGGGGGGGGGGGATCCCATTTTTACTGCACGGAATTAGTGTGATGTTGATGCTTAGTGACATGATCACCGAGAACAGATGCCATCTAGAGTCTCGCTGATTGATGCGCAAATCTCTGACAGCAGCAACTTGGGCCTGTCAGTTTGCCTTCATGGCTGTCTCATCCAGACCTGGTCAGGAAAGCCTCGTCGGCTGTTCAAAGCAGGAGCTGTTCCTGTCAGCGCGGTCTTCTCAGGCCTTATTGCTCCAAAGTATAAGCGCTAGAGGGACTTTCTCCCAAGGTGAGAGGCAGCCATTTCAAATTCTCCTTGAACGTTCTTGAAGTACACGAAGACTACATTGGCTTAAAAGTTCACGAGCCTTGTTTTCTTACTGTGCTGTGTTCTGTTAGCCTTTTGAACTATTCAAAGTGTTTGTTCTCCTTACACATTGGGGTCACAACTCCATAGTCAGGGGCTTTGTGGAAGGGAGAGGCTGTGGCCCTTCTGGAGTTGTGTGAGTTTAGATCGGTGGTTCTCAACCTTCCTATACTGTGACCCTTGTGTTGTGGTGACTCCCAAACACAATTTTTTTTTTTGTTGCTCCTGCATCACCGTACCTTGCTACTGTTATGAATCATAATTACCCGTGTTTTCGGGTGGTCTTAGGTGACCCCTGTGAAAGGATTGTTCAACTCCAAAGGGGTCACGACCCACAGGTTGAGAACCACTGGTTTAAATGCTGCCACAGTACACAAAGAAAACATGGCTGACTTAGATTAGGAAAGCCTCAGCAGGTAGCTAGGGCAGCCTCTCTACCTGAGCTAAGTTTGGGAGACGGGCATAGTTTAATTTGAATTGGTGCTGGCTGACGAAGCAAATCAAAGGAACGAAGCATGGCTGAGTCCTAGAGTGACCGATATTCTATAGGCTCTCCAAGAGCTACGTGTCATAGTAGGTATCAGTCATACCCGACTCTGTAGCTGACGTTGGCAGCACCAGGAGAAACGGTGGCATTGAAGCCCGTGTGGGTTATACTTTCAGGGTTGTTATCTTATGGACTTACTCATTCTGTGTTTGCTTCAGTAGTAATATGTATTATACATGTTTCTACTATAATAGCAATATATACGTTCTGTAATAACTGGGCTATAGCAAAACCTGCTCATATGTTGGTATCCAAAAGCAAATATTATATTTTCCTAAGTCAGGTTTTTATATTTGAAAAAAGTAGACACCGTGTATATAATTTGAACATCAAACTGTATGACATATTACAATGATGATCTTGAAATGACTAGTCTCTGGTGTTCATAACTGTTCCTTTATTAATGTTTACCACACTTTATTATAGCAAATGCTACAATGAACATTTCTCTGCAGAATTCTGTATCTGGACCTTAGCTTATGTTGATATAATAATTGGCTCCCAGATAGACTTTTTGGGTTAAATCATAAACACTTTTTCAATGGCTTTAGATAGCAAGTGTGTTTTTTCTTTTCTAGAATGTCTCCTTCCTTCCAATTCACCCTCGGTGGTACGCTATTGTGATGTGGATTTCACATCTCGTTCACATGTCTGAGTTTTGAGACCCCAGATTTCATGGGGCACAGTAAACTCTGGAAGCTGTCTGACCCTTTTCCTCAACCCCACTAGTCCCACCCCCCTGCCCAGTTGTGCTTGTGGCAAAGTTAATTATGAGATATCTCATGAAACTGCTGTAGGAGAAAAAGGTTTTGAAGCTGGACGATAATTTACAATATTTTAAATTACAAGCCCCTGCTGGGCATGAAGTGACCATATGTGCAGACGCCTAACGTTGCTATTTCAACACGTGACTGTCTAGATAGTGAAAGAAAGAAAGGCCCGCTTGGGAGTCACGAGGTTTCCCATCTAGTTCTGTGACCTTGGGGCGCACAAGGTAACCTCCTCAGACTTCGTCTCTTTACAAAGAAGGACTTTGGGCTTGGCTAGATCATCCCTGACTCTAATCCCCTGATCCTATCAGAGCCTGTGATGCTTCCCCAGGAGCTGTCATTGAGTCTAAATCTGCCCTGTGGTACTGGGTGACTCCTGCTTCTATCTGCAATTACTTCTTTTCTTTTTTTAAATCACGACGAGACCATAACCTTCTCCTTCTCCTTTTGTCAGTTAAACAAAAACAGGTGACTGTTATAACAAGAAATCCTTCAAAAATGTAAGTATAAGGCAGATTGGGCCAAATGATGCCCTAAGCTTTGCGGTGAACGCGCTCTGGTTTCAGCGGGAATTTTCACACAGATACTTGGGATCAAGATTGGAGTTTTGTAATGACAGGTCAGAGGCCTGGCCACTGTCAACAAGTAGTGTCATCTCCTCTGGGCTGCAATTAACACTTGTTTATTTCCCTTTTCAATATGCCTTAAATATGGTGTTAGCAAGGAAAAGATTATATACTATTTTCTAACAGGATTTTAGTTAGATATGTCTTTAAAAATAGCCATGTTGCGACACAGTTCTCCTATCATAAACTTCCCCCCGGGAAGACTATAATTCCGTGGCCTTTGGCCTCCCCGCGCCACCATAGATGTATTTTTTTAAAGCACAAGATGAAAAAGCTAGACCATGCCCCAAGCTCCTGATTTGTTTGTTGGACTTAACCTTAAGCATGGATTATTTTTTATTTAAGACCTTGTTTTGGGTGTAAACTATTCAGGATTAATAAAATAATTGGATCTTCATACAGGCACATGTTCATTTTTAACTGAAATCTACCACCTACCAAATCTTACCTGGAAAATTTTGCATTTGCATAATAAAGAAAATATTTTTAATGTGTCTTTGATGGTTTTATAATATGATAAACATGAGTAAGACACCGAGGAGAGCATGTGTACTTACTTCTGAACGTATTTTAAATACAATTCAAATGAATTTATTTGAGGGTTTTTTTTTATCATTTTAATAGACAGTTTAAAATACCAAGTCCAGGATGGGGATGTAACACAGCAGCAGAGCACGTGACAGGATCCTTGAGGCACTGGGTCTTACAGCACATGGGGGAAAATCATACCCAAATAAAATCATACCCAAATAAAATCATACCCACAGAAGGTATCCGAGGTAGAAGGAACAGTCTTTACATTTTCCCTTGAAGACTTGAAAAGCAAAAGCAAAAAAAAAAAAAAAATTCTGATCCTGTCTTGAAAAGTATAGATATGATTAGAAAGGGTAAGTAATAATTGCTAAAATATTTATATTTTTATCCTAAGTGTTTTGTAAAATACTAATGAAACAATTAGCTGGATTTTTCTACTTTGCAATGAAGTTGCTGGCAAGCATTTTCTTGGCATTTTACTTTCATAAAAAGATTGAATAGCTTACATACTGAATGTCTGTCTAGTCATATATACTTTGTATTTAAAATTCGATAATTTTAAAATTAGTCAAGACCCTTTTTCCTTAACATTGGACAAACTGTTTAATATACCTCATTTTCTTCTGAGCAGGACTAGGTGGCCATGACTTGTTCTCATTACTCAATCTGAGAAATCATTCGCCACTTTATAACGAATCTCTCACTAGACAGGTAAAGGGGACAGGCCTGGTATTCCTGATAGGAACTCTACATGCCTGAGTGATGGGACTCCTGCAGAGCGCTGAGAGGGCCTGAGATGGTCAGGAGGTGGCAATGCAGTCATCCCTGTGGGATTCTTAGACTCTCAAAGGAGAGCAGACCTGGTTTGGTAAGGCGGTTGCTCCTGGCAGCAAAGGCAGCCGTGTGACACCTGGTTAGCGAGTTGGTCCCGTCGCTGCAAACGTGACCTGTAAACTTCCTGAGATCTTTTTCTGTGTTTAGACAAATAGTAGCTTAAAAAGAAAGCTCTGTGTGCGCGCCTGTGTGTGCTCAGGTGTGGAGGTAAGGGGACAACTTTTGGTGTCAATGTTTGCCTTATGTCTTGTTTGTGACAGGGTCTCTCTGTTATTCCCTGCTGTGTATACCAGGCTAGCTGGCCCAGACGCTCCTGTGGTTTCTGCTCTCTCTGCCTCCTATCTTATGGGAGCTCTGGGGTTACAGATGTGAGCGACCACATCCAACTTTGTGTGGATTTGGGGTAACTCTGGTCCTCATGCTTGCCTGGTGCTTTAGCACTGACTGAGCCATTTCCCAGGCTCAGGAGCTAAACTCCCAATAATAATCACAGCTCCAAATGAACCGAACCAACGTGGTGCTTTGAAGAGATTATGAGCACTAATTATGGTTGCTCTTCAGTGAGCAGAGAACGGTCTGAGAAGCAGACTTAGCACGAGGAAAATAAGATGCCCCACAGTGAGACATGGGAGAGACTGGGGATGCAGAATGTGGACTAGGAAATTTAAGTATAGCAATTAAATTTATAACAAGAGAAAATAATTAGTAATAATAAGATCAAGCAGAGAGGAGGCTGAGGGAAGGGGTGGATAGAAAGTAGAGGGAATAAGTCATGTGCTATAAACGGTGGGTATGTTATTTCTGGGAGTGTTCTATCTCACGCACGTGATTGACAGGTCAGCCAGATGCTCATCTCCGAAGCAGCATCTGCCTTCTGAAGCAAGGCCCTCTGCTGCCATTTTCTTCCCCTCTATTTGCCATCAGTTTAAGAAACGGTGAAACTCATGTCCAGGGAGTCAGGGGTGAATTTTGGTCGCCTGACTGTGTGTGATTCTATGGCTCTGCACCCCAGTGTGAGTTCACCCCATCATCCCATCATCCCGTCATCCCATCATCCCATCACCCCCATCACCCCATCATCCCGTCATCCCGTCATCCCATCATCCCATCATCCCGTCACCGAGTCTTAGCAATGGTTTTTGTAGTCATGCTGGGAAAACCCACCTGAGGGAGCAGTATCTTCAGAGGGCTTCCCTTTCAGGGACATTCAGATAGTACTAGGGAATTCAGAAAAAACAAACAAATAAACAAACAAACAAAAGCTCTTGAGGGGGGGCGGCTAATGAGCAGCTCCCTTCCCAAAGAGATAACTGGAAAGATTGAACCTGATGCTGATGGGAATTGCTGCTGCTTCTCCCCCTGTTATTTTATCAAGGCTGTAGATGGCAGCCTCACACTAAGGCATCCTTCATAAAGTGCCTCTCCTCCCCCCCCCTTCTCCTCCCTTCTCCTCCCTTCTTCTCCCTTCCCTCCCTTCCCCTCCCCTCTTTTCCCCTCCCCTCTCTTCCCCTCCCCTCCTCTTCTCTCTCTTTCCTGGGGCTTTCATGAGAAGAAAGCTAAAAGCCCCGTGGTGCCTGGGAACGTTGCTCATTCATAGGAAGCAGCCGGATTGTCTCTGTTGAGAGCGAAGCTTCTTGCTCCCGTGGGCCTGCACCTCCAAACTTCGGGGCTCAGACACCCCCAGCCCCCTCTCATTGACCACTGTAGGGCTTTGGAAGCACAGCTTTGTCAGTTCCTCGCATTAATGGGCCTTTTATTGGTTTGTTTTTCTTCCTGTTTTATAGACAGCACCCGTTAGGGAGGCAGTCCGTCCTCGTTTAGGGAGCTCTCGGGTTCTTTCTAACCGGCACCGACTTCGAGGCGGCTGCTCTACTAGCTCTTTGCTAACAGATTCATTCCTGGCTGCTGCTGACAGTGAGTGGAGCCTAAAATAAAAGTGGAAACTCTCCAGTGACGAGAATAATCTGAATTAACTGCAGGGAAGACCGCAGGCATTCACGGGAAGCCCTTCGATTCCAGTGACAGTCTAACGGAACTTTATATCAAAGAGAAGTAATTAACAGAGGGAAACTCAACATGAGGCAGAATCGATGAGGCTGGTTTTGTATTGCATCAATTAACCCTTACTACAGATCCATTGTTGTTCTTACTTTGCACCTGAAGAAGCAAGAGCAAAGAGATTCAAAGGCTTACACACAAGGTAATAATTAATAGTAATATATGTGAAGTGCAATAGGGAAAATATACCCAATATTGACTAATAATCCTTACACACATAAACATGGGCAAGTTCATGTACACACGTGCACACACACATAGACACACACACTCCAAAAACTTGCCCAAGATCTCGTAGTTCACAGTGGAAGAGTTGGAGGGTTGTACGAGGCATAGTTTGGTTTCTTCATATGTTTGTTGAGACAGCATCCAGTGTGGACCAATCTGGCCTCAATTCACTATGTAGTTGAGAATGACCTTGACGTTAGATCTTTCTGGCTCCACCTCCCCTGTGGTGGGATATAGGTGTGTACCACCAGGCCCTGTGGTGGGTGCTGGGGAAATATGACCCAGGGCTTCATGCATACTAGGCAAGCACTCTCCCGGCTGGGCTGCACTAGGGCCCTGAAATGCATGTTTCTTCAATCATGAGATCAGTTTCTTCAAAGGCATTTATAGCCGCTTCCGTGAGGAAAAAGACAGGAAGTGGGAGAAGTGAGCTCCAAGGCCAAAATCGCAGAGACTCGGAATGGATGGTGGATGCTTTCAAAAATCTGTCTCAGAGAATGGAGAGACAGCTCAGCAGTGAGGAGTGCATGCTGCTCCTAGAGAATACCCGAGTTCAGTTCCCCGCACCCGCGTCTGCCGAGTTACAATGCCTGTAATTCCAGTTCAGAGATCAACCCCTCTGGCCTCTGTAGGCCTCCATGCACACACACCCAACAACGGACACATATTCTTAATCAAAAATAAAAAAGTTTGCTGGCCCATATCTCCTGCCTCCGCCATCTGACAAGGTCTGCTAAAATCCCAGTTCATCTTTCAAGGTCTCATTCAGTTAGCAACTCCTTGGCGAAAGCGTCCCTAACTCCTTTTGTTGAATTCGTACTTCCTTCTTTATATTCCCACAAAAGTATCCCTGTTTTTTTTGTGTGTGTGTACTTGTCATTTTTAAAGCAACAGAAAAGCTTGATTTAAATAAGCAGATAAAGTCAGACAGGAACGTACACGAGAGGAATAACCGGCTAGAAGAAATTCATGTTGTGTGTTCAGGAACGCATTTGTGGCTGCGTTGGCTGAGCTCTGTGTGGAGGTCACACTCATGAACTGTTAGCAAGCACACAGGAACACATCTGTGCATGTTCCAGTCGGGGGTTTACCAAGTGCTACTGTAGAGCGCACATTGGCAGTGAACCAGTTAGTGTGCTTGTTTGGGTAGGTCCTTTCGAAGAGGGCATCTAAAGAGAAGGGTTTGTGCTGGTGGCTTGCAGAGCATGCAGTGAGCCCGCCTGGACTCTGTAAGATGATGCCCATCCCTCCCACCCCTCTATAGATACAGACATCCCGGGGGTTGAGGACTACTTCGGATGGTTCGGTAGACACTTGTTGGAGTATTTATCTTAGGGCTAGATCTGCTCACGACCCTCCTGTGGCACACAGGTGGGCAGGGTGAAGTTCAGCAGGTCCCAGGACAGTGTCCATCTGGGTAATGAAATCAGGGAGACTGTCGTTTTCTTTTATATTCAGCAGTGTACATACGTACCCTTTCAGTTCGCAGCCCTGGCTGTAGTGGTCTGATAGCTACTATGCAGCCCTATTCAACTATGTCAATGGTCAAAAATTATAATTAAGACGATATATGGCATGGCAGATAACCATATAGCTCAAAAATACAGTCTTACTATCGCCTGTGTGTCTTCTGTTACAACAAGGATTGCAGGATTTAAGTCAAGAGACAAAGCACTCAGGGAAGACCATGGCTGAAAGATACGGAGAACACGTAAGAACTCTGTTTGTTCTATTTTGGTTTCTGGGAAACATTAGTTAGAGATGCAAGCCAAGCAACTCACTGAAATCAACGCTATGGAAAAATGTTGTGAATGCCTTGAAAATGTTTAAATACGTTGGCATGGAACCATGTAGATAATGTCAAAGGTCAGAAGCGTGGGCTGACGGCTGATGGTGTAGCTTGTCTACACAGGCCCTGGGCTTGAACGTTACAATGCAAGGGAGAAAGAGGAAGCATGGACCAGCATCGGGAATGTCTGACCTGAGGCCCACAGCTGCGTGTGTCCCAGAAGAGCTAAGATCACGGCCTGACACATCTGTACATGATGTCATGTCGCAGCGTCAAAAGGTCGGACTCCCATCTTGTACCCACACGTGGCTGTGCGTGTCTATGTTTAGGTTGTGTTTAAATTTGCCACAATTTTATCCTCAGAGTGACTATTCTTGCTTGAGACACTAATCAGGGAGCGAGCATCAGTGTTGAATAGTCTTATCCCTTCCTTAATGTGCAGCTACTTTTCATAACCTGTGTACTTACCAAAGACAGCCTGACCTTTGACATAGGGTAGCCATCGGTCTGACATAGGACAGACTGTGTCTCCCCCTCCCTCCCGTCTCCGTCCCTTTCCCGGTGCTGTGCCATCACTGCCAGCATCGGGAACTCGGAGGTAGACTAGAGGTTTGGCAGAAAGCCCTGTCACTGGCATCTGAACGATTAGGTTGGTGATTCCCTTACCGGCCTTTCTGGCCCAGTGTTCGTCACGATCTCACTCAGTAGCATGATTTTCCTGGGTGGTACTTTTTGCTGATGATCTTTATGCTTAAATGTGCATTCTTATTTTTCTTTGAATCGCTGTGTCAACATAGGTGTGGTAGGTTCATTGAACAGAGGAGAGAAATGAAGTCCACCTAGACCTGTTGGGACATTGTAGTCTTGATGCTTAGAGTAATGACTTGCACCTTTCTTTTGTTAATTAAGTATGTCCTTTGACAACTCTGTGGGTGTACGTAATACATTCAATACATTCGGAGTCTCTCACCCCTGCCTTTCCTTATCTCCCCCCCAACACCCCTGTCAACCTCCCTTCCTCCCTACAAATCCCTTCCCTATATGTTTTTCCTTTGTTTGTTACTCAGTGAATGTAACCAGGGCTGACTGTGTGACTTGAGTTTGGAGCTGTCTGTAGCGGCTTGGTGGGCTCTCCAGGGGGTACAGAAGTGAAGACACTGACTGTCTCCCCCCCATCCCGAATCTATGAGTAGTCCCTGAAGGACTGCAGCCCTCCCTCCTCTGGGACTGATGGTTGCACATTTTAAAGTTTTCTCCTGACTCCTGTCTGTGTACTAACTATAGATGTTTTTTATAGTTTCAGAGATAGGCTGGTGGTAGTTGGGAGAGCTTCCCGCCAACAACTCAAGACAACAGAAATGGAGTTTTGCCTCTGAGTAGCAAAAGTGTGCACAAACCCTTAAAACAGAAGGCTAGGGGTGTGGCTCTATTGGGAGGGCGCCTGGACAGCAGGCAGCAGGCCCTGGGTTTGACCCCCAGCACAGCGCATCTATAACCCAGCAAAGAGGACATAGAGAGGAGAGGATCAGAAATCAAAGGTTATCTGTCCTTGGTTACATAGTTCAATGCCTGCCTGGACCACATGAGACCACGCCTAAAACAAAACCAAAACCCAGCTACCTAGTAGTAGGTCTCAGGTAGAGTTAGCCAGCATAGTTATAATGCTTCAAGTGGCCTGTCTTTCTGAACTTGCAAGTGAGTGAAATCTGTGTTAATTATCACACATTTCCTTGGAGATCAACAGGCCTGTCAAAACTGCGTGGAGAAACTGGTTCCAAGGTTAATCTAGGTGTCTGAGACACTTTCAGCTTTGAACAACTTTCAAGTTCCCAGCTTCTTGGCTCTGTAACTGTTGAGGAAGAGCCGAGCTTTTATTTCAGCCTCACGGTGCATTTTCTCACGGATAATTGTCCCTAGAGATAATTGTTCCCGGTGAAGAGACGTTTGAATGTGTTTGAAGAGACTCAAGCAATCCAACAATGTACAATTATTACAGAGGGCATTGCCCTTGGCCGGGTGCTCCCTTACTCATCCTGGATGGTTTGGCCATTGTTAACATGTTAGGTACAAGATCAATGACTTCCCCCGACAGCGGCTTGTGCTTTAAAGCGCGTGCAGTGTTTGCTTACCTGGTTTTAATGTGGTGGAGTCAGAGCACGAGAGAGAAGATCCCCGAGGCTCCTCTTCGGGGTTACGCCCACTAACACAAAAGTTGTGATCTTTTCTGAAGCACCTTCATTTAATTGCCACCTCCACGCTGGTGTGAGTCACTAACGAATGCGTCAGTGTGTGCAAGAGTGAGGACAAAGGAAGGGACAAACGGGCTGTTTTCAAAGGAGTAACCTTCTATTGACTCCCCAGTCTATAGATGAGCATTGGAAGAGCACAAAAGAGACCAGCGCCCTGCAAGCCTGTAAGCAGCCATAGAGAACTGGGCAGGTGTGTGCTGCTTTGTCCATTCATCCCGGCCATCCTTTGATGTGTCTCTGAAAAGGCTTTCCCTCCCAGATACATTGTGATGATGTTCCTTAAAGGTACAGTATCCTTTTCTGGAAGTTTCCTGGAATATCTTTATTCTTTTTTGTCTTCATGAGAAAAACCTCCATCAAAGTGACTTGGGAAGTAATCGCTGACCCGCACTGAGACAATATTTACTTTTCAGATTTCTTCTATTTACTCGTTCTGTTGGGAGCCTTGCCATAGCAAAGCTATGACCAGAATCATAAGATCACAGCATATCAATATAGCTAAGCTTCACAAATCAACAAATATAGTATGCCTAATATTCAAGACTAAGGTATCTACTGTTACATAAATATAAGAAAAGGTACTGCCTCCAAGTGTCTTACAGCCACAGATAGAAGATAGATAGATAGATAGATAGATAGATAGATAGATAGATAGATCTCCACTGTCGGAGGCAGGAAAATCGCCAACAACTAGAAAACCTTTTCGGAACTGCCTCGGCTAGCTGGCAGCATATCACTGTTCTTTGGAGGTGTTGCCACCACAGAATCTTTGTCCTCCTCTGGTTTGGTACTAAAGAAGAAATAATCCAGGGCCTTGCACATGGTGAGGCAGGCACTTCACCACTGAGTTTTTAAAAGAGAAACTTGTCATGCCACCTGGTCTAGCCTCAAACTTAGAATGTTCCAGCCTCAGCCTTCAGAGTACTGTGACTACAGCATGCTTCATCACGCCTGCCCGCCCTTACTAAATACTTCTGACAGTGTGACAGATTTGAGTGTCCTGTGGATGTGGCCTAAGGGCAAGCCTCTCCATCTCTACTATGACCCTGTATCCTAGCCTTTCATATAGATAGCTAGTCTCCTGCTTCCCTTTCAGCCTGCTGCCCTGTGTTTAGAACATCCTGCCTAAAACATCTTAAAATCCCTCAGAGGAGGCTGAAGAGGTGGCTCGGCAGTTAGGAGCATTGGCTGCTCTTCCAGAGGACCAGGCTTCCATTCCTAGCATCCACATGGCAGCTCACAATCTCTAGTTCCAGGAGATCTAATGCCCTCTTCTGGCCTCTGAGGGCACCAGGCATTCACGTGGTACACAGACACACATGTAGCCAAACACACACACACACACACACACACACACACACACAAAGAAACAAAAAAAAAACCAGCCCCACATTGCTGACTGACTACACTGCCAAGCTCTTTCATGTCAAGGCTCTGGTCCTTACGACCCAATTTCTTTATTGTATGTGTGCGCACGCATGTGTGCCCTGGTACATGTGCAGAGATTAGAAGACAACTTGCAATAGTCAGTTCCCTCCTTCCCCTGTGTGGGCCCCAGAGATCAAACTCGAGGCGTCTGGCTTGGCGTTGGAAACAAGGACCTTTCCCTGCTGAGCCTGGACCACTTAGCAACTTTTTTGCTTGTGTTTTCTCTCCCAGGACCACCCTTCCCATGGATCTCCGCTTGGCTTATTACCCATCATTTTAGGATTCAACTTAGATATCACTGCTTTCTAGGGTAAACGGGTGAACTTTGAAGTCCCTTTCCCTGTGATCCTATAGCAGTCTTTGCAAAGCTGTATCTACCATACTATATTGAAGACACTGATGTATGTTTGGAGAACATGTCTTCATTTTATACCATTATCAAGTGAACATTTGTAAGTTTGGGGTGAAACATGCTAAATACGTTTTTCCCCTTTTTAGAGATTTTTTGTTCATTTTTTAGCTATGTGTTCTTGAGCCAATCACTTGCCTCTTTAAAACATTCATTGATCTTTGAGTGTACATGTGTGGAGGTGAGTGTTCGTGCTGTGGTTGTGAGGAGGTCAGAGGTCAATGTTGGATGTCTGCCTCTCTTACCCTACACAACACAGTTTCACTGAACCTGGAGCTTGGTGACTAGCTAGGCTGGAGAACCAGCAAGCTCCATGGGATAGCCTTTGCCACCTCCTACTGCGGGCTTCCATGTGTGCATTGCCTGTCTAACCTTCACTGATTGTTGACATTTAAACTCAGGTCCTCAAGAGTGCACACCCGTCTCCACTGAGCACCTCCCCAGCCTCGTTTTTTCTTTTCTCTTTTCATCCTTAAAGGGACGGTAATGCTGGTGTGGGAGGAAAGTAATGAGAGCTGACGTTTTTTGGACACAGTCTTTGTTAGTAAATACCATTCCGGGTGCTTTCCCTGGTCACTGTCTGAGGTAGGTGGGTACTATTCCCATCTGCGGTCTATTGCTAAGAAGCAAATGCATGAGAAAAGAAAAAGAAATGCAGCCACTTAGCGCAAACCTGCAGCCGTATCTTTTTCATCAGCTGTGTTCCACTGAATCTCAGAAGGGAGATGCCACCCAGGACACTGGGAAGCACAGAGTGTGACGCAAATGAGTCTGGGAGCCGCCATCACGGAATGCTGGTCTGCAGGGCACAGCACGCATAGTAGTTCCTGTGCTCTTTCATTTACTCCTTCCCACCAGTAGACAGCCAAGTCAGGTTCCCACCAGCAGACAGCCAAGTCAGGTTCCCACCAGCAGACAGCCAAGTCAGGTTCCCACCAGCAGACAGCCAAGTCAGGTTCCCACCAACAGACAGCCAAGTCGGGGTCTGTCCAGCAGACAGCCAAGTCAGGTTCCCACCAGCAGACAGCCAAATCGGGTTCCCACCAGCAGACAGCCAAGTCAGGTTCCCACCAGCAGACAGCCAAGTCGGGGTCTGTCCAGCAGACAGCCAAATCGGGTTCCCGCCAGCAGACAGCCAAGTCAGGTTCCCGCCAGCAGACAGCCAAGTCAGGTTCCCGCCAGCAGACAGCCAAGTCAGGTTCCCGCCAGCAGACAGCCAAGTCAAGGTCCCACCAGCAGACAGCCAAGTCAGGTTCCCACCAGCAGACAGCCAAGTCAGGTTCCCACCAGCAGACAGCCAAGTCAGGTTCCCACCAGCAGACAGCCAAGTCGGGGTCTGTCCAGCAGGAGGTGACAGAGCCAAGCTCAAACACAGCCGAAGGTCTGCCACCAGCACATAGCTGTGAGGCTCCCCCTGAGCTCCCCCTTCAGATGCTTTTGGTCCCCAAAACCTTGTCACTCAGACTGTGCACCTAAAACTAAACACACTTAGACTAAACTGGATCGAGCTCGTTGGGAAACAAAAGAAACACACCTGACTTTCCAGGAAGGACGGTTGGGCTTGGAATCTGTAACTAATCCACTGGCTTCCTTGGTACACAGACATTTAAAGGGGTTTGCACAAGTACCTACACACATTCGCTCGCGTGTGATCAGGGAAGAAGCCAATTAACAACTGTGACCTAGGCGAGGTCATAACTTCTTAAATAAGACATAACAAAGGCTGGGTGGCACACACCTTCAGTCCCAGCACTCTAGGGAGGCAGAAGCAAGTTCAAGTCCAGCCTGGTCTACAGAGTGAATTCCAGGATAGCCAGAACTAAATAATAACAACAACAACAACAAAACTGCCTGTTCGTCTGAATTAGAGCGTGTGAACCAGATAGACATTTTTTAAATCTTAAATCAGGATCCACAGCTCAGTAAATCCAGGTGGAATGAGCTCCAAACGCCTTGACTGTGGACGGGTCAGGTGCAACATCCGGGACAGCTGTGCTTCAATGCTGGTTTTAACACTTAATTTCCTTTTATAAGAAGTAGTTTGACCTTTGTGGAACACAAGAGATGTGTTAAAGCTAGGGAGGTTAGGAATCCAAGATTTCCTTCCCATTCTTCTGGAACTATCTCATCCAAAATCCCTCCCAGCCGATCACTTGCTTTGGTAGTATCCCACTGCCCACGGGTGTTCGGACTCGTGTCTCACTGCAAGCATGCTAACTGGATCTTGGGCCTCGCAGGATAACATGGTGTTTAGCAGTTGTCTGACACCCACTCACTGCGTGCTTAGCATGTGAAGCCCCTTGTCGTGGCTGTTTGTTTCTGTTGGACGGTATGTGTTAAAAAATAATAATATAGGGTCAAATTCCATAAGAAAGCATGGTTCTGATTGATTTTCCAGCCTCAGAATCTGGACCTGCGCCAGCTTTAAAACCCAGGACTGTGGCAAGGATAGCGTACCATGGAGCTGCCAGAGACAGACTTGCTGAATCTTTCCCGGTAAGCCACGACCTCGTGGTGACATACAGAGTATTAGAAATGGGTTAAATCAAGATGTGAGAGCCAATAAGAGACTAGGGATAATGGGCCAGGCAGTGATTTAATTAATACAATTTCTGTGTGATTATTTTGGGTGTATTTCGGGTGTAAGCTAGCCAGGACGACAAGCAGCCCGCTCCTCTTGCAACACCACTGAGTTGAGAAGTGGCTGCTCAGGTCCATGAACTAGCGGTGGGGATCGGCGTGGAAAGGCATTTCAGCCCGTCTAATTAGAAGCAGTCAGATGTGACAGAAAAGGGGGTAAGATATACACCACCTCTGGAGGTGAGTGCAAAGACTGCTGGGAAAGGTGGAAATGAGGAAGAAGAGCTAGCTTCAGCGCATGTCCTGCTGTTTACTTGTTTTAATTTTTAAAATTTACACGTGTATGCGAGTGCATGCCACAGTGTGCATGTGGAGGTCAGAAGACAACTTTCCTGGAGTAGCTTCTTTCCCTCCACCTGGTTTGAGATGGGGTCTCTCTCACTGTTGGCATCCTCCAGGCTCGCCGGCCCATGCTCCCACCCCACGCCCATCTCTCTGCGGAAGTGCTGGGACTACAGACGCACCCACCTCATCTCTCTTGTTCTGTGGGTTCCAGGAATCAAACCCAGGTCCTTAGGTTTACTTAGCATTCCCTTTTACCCACAAACCATCTCTCTGCATTCCTTCTTTTTGTTGAGAGAGTCTCACACTACAACCCAGAGGGGTCTAACGTTAGCCTCGAACTTGTGCACTCCTCTGGAGGCAGAGGCTGGGGATCCCCAGAGCAAACTGGTCAGTGAGACTAGCCTTGTCAACTAGATCTAGGTTTGGTGGAGAGACCGTGGCTCAAAGAATAAAGAGAAAGAAAATTCAAATGTGATTCCCAGTATCAAACTTCGTCTTCCACGTGTGCGCGCACACACCTACATTCCCATTCATTACATACACGCAAACACACCTGCATTCCATTCATTACACACACACACACATCTACATTCCCATTCATTACACACACGCAAACACACCTGCATTCCATTCATTCACATCCACACACATCCACACACGCAAACACACCTGCATTCCATTCATTCACATCCACACACATCCACACACGCAAACACACCTGCATTCCATTCATTCACATCCACACACATCCACACACGCAAACACACCTGCATTCCTTCACTCACACACACACATACACACACGCAAACACACCTGCATTCCTTCACACACACACACACACACACACACACACACACACACAAACACACCTGCATTCCATTCATTCACATCCACACACATGCCCCACACCTGTATTCCCATTCACCCCCACACACACGCAAACACACCTGCATTCCTTCACTCACACACACATACACACACGCAAACACACCTGCATTCCTTCACTCACACACACACACGCAAACACACCTGCATTCCTTCACTCACACACACACACACACACACACACACAAACACACCTGCATTCCTTCACTCGCACACACATGCACACAAGCAAACAGACCTGCATTCCTTCACTCACACACACACACACGCAAACACACCTGCATTCCCATTCATTCACATCCACACACATGCCCCACACCTGTATTCCCATTCACCCCACACACACACACGCAAACACACCTGCATTCCTTCACTCACACACATACACACACGCAAACACACCTACATTCCTTCACTCACACACACACACACACGCAAACACACCTGCATTCCTTCACTCACACACACACACACGCAAACACACCTGCATTCCTTCACTCGCACACACACACATGCACACAAGCAAACAGACCTGCATTCCTTCACTCACACACACACACACACACACACACACAAACACACCTGCATTCCCATTCATTCACATCCACACACATACTCACATCACAAAAACCAGAAAGACAAAGTGAGGAAGGCTATCACTGAGAATGAACTGGTCTGCTAGTCCTGATCTTGTGATCCTCCTGCCTTAGCCTCCTTCCTCAGTGCTGGGATTGCAGGCCTGTACTTGCATACATGATCTGAAATAGATTTTTAGCTGCAGAGTCTATGGGGCAATTACATGTACTGCTGCCAGTTTTAGGACACAAAGTTATAAAATGTGTCTTTGTAAGCTATCTGACGTACCCAAACTTAAGTTATGAAAGGGTCAATTTTCTGTACTTGTAGTTGACTTTGTAAAGCATCCAGCATGATACACATCCGTGTTGACGTGTGGAAGGTGACAGTGGTATCAGACGGACAGTTACCCACCACCACCTCCGAAGTGTTGTGTTAGTGAAAATGGCTCAGTTAAGAGTTTTACCATTGCTTGATCACCACATCCTCAACTTTTCTTATTTATTATGTATACAGTGTTTTGTCTGCATTTACATCTGCAGGCCAGAAGAGGGCACCAGACCTCATTACAGATGGTTGTGAGCCACCATGTGGTTACTGGGAATTGAACTCAGGACCTCTGGAAGAACAGCCAGTGCTCTTAACTGCTAAGCCATCTCTCCAGCCTTCACCTTTTACTTCTTGGACTTAGCTCTCGTTCATAATTCCATTATAGAACCCTTTTTTCCCAGCCATCTACCTAGACTCCTTAGCTCGAATTTATTAGTTTAATGAATTCCTCCTATTCTTCTGTCCAAGGGTAGATGAAATATTGTCTCCTATGGAGTCTCTGTCCCCCACTCTCTCTGTGCCCAGTCAGAGTGTGCTCCCTTATACATAGGACCCAACACCACTTCCCTTGAGCTCTGATTAGCTCCTATCTAGTTTTGTCAGTGTCTCTGATTGCTATACTGGTTAATTTTTTGTCAACCCCACATTAGCGGTGCCCTCCAGAACCTCGGTTGAGAAAATTCCTCCATCAGATTGGCCTGTAGACAAGTCTGTGTGGTCATTTTCTTGATTGTTGATTGGTATGGGAAGGCCCAGGCCTGTGGGTGGTTCCACCCGTGGGAAGATGATTCTAGGCGGTGTACATAAAGGCAGGCTGAGCAGATCATGGGAGCAAGCCACTGAAGAACACCTCCTCCCACTGCCTCCTGAGCTCTTCACAAGGGTATTCGGATCCTTTGTATGACTTGGAATTACTGTGAGCTCCCCTTTTGGACCGCCGTTGAGTCCCAGCTGATTCCCCTGAATAATGTTTCTGCTTCACCGGGTTGGATTTTAGACTATACCATTTCTTTTTTTAAAAAAGATTTATTTATTTATTATGTATACAACATTCTACCTCCATGTATGCCCACACGCCAGAGGGCGCCAGATCTCAGGACCTCTGGAAGAGCAGGCAATGCTCTTAACCACTGAGCCATCTCTCCAGCAGACTATACCATTTCTAAGGAATGTGAGAGATGACTTAGCTCCACCCCTTCCTGTTACAGATGAAGTCGCCAGCGTGAGTGAGGCTGGGCGGGCGGAAGTGGGCGGACGGACGTGGCTTCTGCGGCAGGTATTCTGCATGGACAGCAGAGTGGAAACCAAAGCAGGCTTTGTCTCTGAGTCCTGGTTTTGTGTCCCAGCTGCCACCTGGCTCACCACTGGATACATTCTGAACATGACAGTGTCATTTCTTTAGAAACCCTGTTTATCCACATGTTAGAGGAATTCTGATAGGTTAGCAGGGCACTGACTTTGTCCGTCTTCCTGGGATTTGTGTATTTAGATTCTCTCTGTCTTTCTCGGTCTCTGTCTCTGTCTGTCTGTCTGTCTCTCTCTCCCTCTCTGTCTCTCACCTCTGTTTGTTTGAAGCCTTGCACTTGAGATCCTCTTCCTCGACCTCTTGAGTGTTGGGGTTGCAGACACATGCTTCTTGTCCTGCTGTCCTTGTGTGCCTTTGTTATCTGATACGGGTTTGTGCACACATCATGGCGCATAACAGCATTTTCCATGTGATTTCTCTGGAAGATTTTGATTTGTCTAGTTAGCTTATTAATGTAGTGTTTTGTTTTTTAAATTTCCTGGTGTCTTAGCCTTCAGGCTTTTGCTTGGATATCAGAGTCAGTTGGATAGACTCGAGCGTTTATGAGAGGTCTGACGAGGGCCCTGGGCAATGCACGTGGGCTCTTCTGCCCAGGGCTCCTCCTTTGCCAAGAACTCGGGATTTTCAGCTGGAATGAATTTCTAGAGACACTTGGTGGTGTCATTGTTTTACGGATGAGAAAAATCAACTCCAATGAAAGAACCTTGCCTGACCTTATAGAGCACAAGCTCAAATCCAGGATTTGCACCGAGGTTTTTTCTCCTTCGTTGTGCTTGCCTATTGTGTGGTGCTGGAGAGATAGCTCAGTGGTTTAGAGCACTGGATGCTCTTCCCGAGGACCCGGGTTTGATTCCAGCATCTCCTGGTGGCTCACAACCATCTGTTCTATAACTCCAGTTCCAGGGCCTCTTCTGGCCTCCAGGGCCACAAAGCACACACCTGGTACACATACATACATGCAGGAAAAAATGCTCATATATTAAATAATAATATTTTTTAAAAAATTTAAAGATGGCCAGGCGGTGGTGGTGCACACCTTAAATTCCAGCACTTGGGAAGCAGAGGCAGGTGGATCTCTGTGAGCCTGGTCTACAAAAGCTAGTTCTAGGACAGGCTCCAAAGCTACAGAGAAACCCTGCCTGAAAAAAAAAAAAAGGAAAAAAATTTAAAGATGACATGTTTAAAGTTGCATCCAATTAAAAACAAAAACAAAATAAAAGCCCCTCTGTACAGCAGGTGTCTAAATACAAAGAAGGAAATCCAAAGACTTTAATGGCTATGAGGGCCCCAAACTTCATCATCCAAAATGGTCAAATATTTAAATAATTTGAAAATTCTGGCTGTAAAAATTGATCTTAATTTTCAACAAGCCCCGGAGAAGTCTCTCAAAGGTCCTGGGAGCCCCCACTCCCGCACCAACTTATCAGATTACACAGAAATGTATTTTTTTCCCTTAAGGAAAATGATCTCTTACGGCAATTTTCTACCTCTTTTTCTGCCATTTGTGTTTAAATGGCTGTTTTCCTCTCTTCCTGGTTCGCTGTGGGGAAGCCCGTGGTGCCCCAGCCGACACCAGCTGCACTCACACATACCTTGTGAACTCTTTGTAATTTATTAACAAAACCCCCACCCACAGCCCGAGCTTTCTAAAACCGACTTCTGTGGGGCAGTCTTTTGCCTTGATTTAAGATACCTACCCTCGGAATGAAACTTTCCAGGCTTGGGAGCGCTCACAATTTCAGAGCCTAATTGTAAATCATCTTTCACTGGGAAGATTTAGAGACAGACTAAAGGCCTAAATCTTTTTTTGGTCACCTTCCTGACTGGGAACGGTCTCTCTCCATGCATCTCCTTAGGCTTCCCTACAGGATTAGAACCAAGGGGCTGATAATGTTCAGGTGGGACAGATACCAGCGGGAGGAGTGTAAAATCCGATGTCATTGTCCGGCCCTTGGAAGACTCCTCAAGCATTGCTGGAGCCGCCAACCGCCCGTCTGTCTGTAACGGGCAGTAAATCAGAACCTGCGTTTGTTGCTGGGCTGTTTGTTTTGCTTCGTTCTGGTTGATTATTTTGGCAAGGCCTCACTGAACCAGCGATGCTCGGAGGTTCTGTAAATGTGGGCTTTTCATTAGTTAAAAAGGCGGGCGCAGCCTGTGTCAGGGGGCTTGCTTTGTGCACACTCTGTTCTGAGAAACACTTGTGGTACCCCGAGCCCCTGCCTCCAATAGCCACCACCCCCTCTAATGTCTTCTGTCTGACTGTGGCCCTCATGTGCCTGACACATCTGAACATCCTTGGAGATCTGTTTGTCAGTTATGATGAAGAGATGCTGAAAGCTATCTAAAATTAACTGATTCCAAGTTTCCCAATTTTAAATGAACAACCTTTTTTTCAGTTTTATATAGTGCTACCTGTAAACGTTAGATTTCTTTCCCCCCTCATAAGTCAGTATTTTCTACTCTTTGGCTAGTATTTTCTCAAATGTTTAACTAGTTGGCACTTGTTTTGTTTTTGTGGTTTAAGCTTTAAGAAAAAAAAAGAAAGAAAAAGAAGGGAAAATAGTTGTTACATGATGCTGCAAAGACTGACGTAGACGGATTTTTTCTTTAGGCCACCAACTCCCAAGTAACGACATGGAGACTTATTAATTGTGAAAGCTTGGCCTATAGCTTAATCTGGGTCCCAACTAACTCTTATAACGTAACCCATTTCTATTAACCTACATTCTGCTACGTGGCATTACCTCTCTTCCATCTTGTGCCTCCGGTTTCCTCTCCATGTCTCTTGACTTTTCTTCTTCCCAGCATCCTCTCGGTCCATGAAAGTCCTGCCTATATCTCCTGCCTAGCAATTGGCCACTGGTTAAACCAATCACAGCAGTGTATCTTCACACAGTGTACAAATATCCCACAACAGGCTGGGGCTAAGTATGTTCAAAAAAATAAAAGTTTGGTGGTCTTGAGATCCGTGTCTTCACTTGGATGAGACCATCTCTAGAACTGTAAGAGCTTTGGGGACTGCCTGGTATGGATTTGAGTGGCGTGCAGTCTGAGGAGGTGGCCCTGGTGAGATACAGCGTCTGTCTGTCACCCAGAGTCGTTCTCCAAATCGACTTTCTTCTGAAACAGCAAAAACATTATTTATGAATCAGTGGCTGCTCTGTTTGTTAGAAGCTGGTCCGCCTTTTGCCTGGACCATAACATTTCTGTACATTACATAAAGTGCAGTACTCTTACGCCTATGAGTCTGGAGTATCTACATCAATCTTCAAATAGTAAGGTCACAGGAGGAAGACACACCCACACCCACGGGTAGTGTCTGCCAAGGTTTGATTTCTTTTTTTTTTTTCTATTTTATTTTTATTTATTTATTATATTATGTGTATAGCATTCCTTCCACGTGTGCCTGCAAGCCAGAAGGGGGTGCCAGGTCTCATTACAGATGGCTGTAAGCCACCATGTGGTTGCTGGGAATTGAACTCAGGACCTCTGGAAGAGCAGTCAGTGCTCTTAACCTCTGAGCCATCTCTCCAGCCCAAGGTTTGATTTCTTGTCACACAGAAGTGCTTGTGTTTTGAGATCTGTGATTAGGTGCACACAATGATGGCAGACACAGCTGTCTGGTGCTCATCCTCCCTCCTTAGACAGCTGGTCACCCTGAGTTCCGTCGGTGAGCGAGCTCCTTCTAAGCCGTATTTTAGCAGCCTTGGCCTTTGAGCTGCAGGTTCTACTTTGGGCAGAGACATCTCAGAGGATGGCTTCCGTCTGACTTGTGACAGCTTTGTATCCTCCCAGGCGGCACATGGTTTCCTAGGCCCATCAGAACATCCTTCCTCCTATTAGAGATCAAAGTGGGCCACGGCTCATCTGCTCACAGCAGCGAGGTAACCTAGAATCCAGAGCCCCTTATTCTTGAAAAGAAAACGCACACGAAGAACGCTTGAGGCACCCACAATCACCCCACGCTAGCATCATTTCACACGCTCCCACATGACACGCGACTCACTGCAGGGATTTGAGGGTTTTGTTGTTTGTTTATTTGGTTGGTTTTTTGAGATAGGGTTTCTCTGTAGCTTTTGGTACCTTTGCCTTTGAACTAGCTCTTGTAGACCAGGCTGGCCTCGAACTCACAGATATCTGCCTGCCTCTGCCTCCCAAGTGCTGGGATTAAAGGTGTGCACCACCACCGCCTGGCTGGGATTTGTGTTTTTAACAGCTATCCTCCAGGGCATGTCTGCTCCCGATGGCTAATACCACCCTGGCGTCCTTGTGTACATAGTGACTAGGCTTGGCGTCACACTGTCTTAAGGAAGAGTGCAATGCTTTGTACCTAGTGTCTCCTCCCTTTGGGGTACAAGCCTGACTTGTCATTTTGAGCATCTGGGTGGGGAAACTAAGGTACTGTGTTCACAAATCCTGTCCTAGGTCCCTCAGACTCCCCAGAAGTAAAGTTTCAGTCCCTGATCTGATTGCTGCTATTCCTTCACCTGTGACCCCTTCAGTTCACACTGCTCCCCCATTGCTGCTCATGGCCGCCTGTGACCCCTTCAGTTCACACTGCTTCCCCTCACAGTCACCTGTAACCCCTTCAGTTCACACTGCTCCCCTGTTGCTGCTCACGGGCTTTCCCACACACAAAACCGCTGCATCCACACCACTGCATGGTGGCAATAAACATGCATGTGCTAACTTGAATTCATAATGGGTCCCTACATATGGTTTGGCTTTTTTTTTTTAATAAGAAAGTAGTAACAGGATAACCTGAGTCTTCAAAGTGGGACTTCAGAGCTGGGCCTTTCTTGCTTAGAGTACCGTGAGCTCCACGCCCTGAATGTGGCTGAATATACATCAAGAGGCAGCCTCCTTGGTGTTTGGAGCTTCCGTCTCTCTGGTTCTCAACTCTCATGGGCCCTTTTCCTTTCTCGTGCCCAGCACCACACTCACATACATTTGTCTGTTGACCAGCCCTTGGCAATTCACAGCATTCCCTGGACAGCACCAGCTGTGCCCTTGGCATCCAAGCAGCTAACGCCTGGTTCCTTTTGTCACTGTGTGCCCTGATTCGAGCATTTAAAAAAAAATGAGGAGGAGAAAGAGGAGGAAGAGAAGGAGGAGGAGGAGGAGGAGAAGGACAAGAATTTAGTTTACCTCATATTTGGCTTGAATATATGTTGTTACTAAGTACCCCATATATTTTATTTTGACAGGGTCTCATATAACTCGGGCTGGTTTTGAACTCCTGATCCCCCTGCCTCTACCTCCAAAGTGCTGGGATTACAGGCATGCACTACCACACCTGGGCTAAGCATGTTTTTAAACACAGACCTCTCTTCACTTTGAATTTCCTATGCTCATTGCTAAGTGAAGAGAAAGGAAGAGAAGAGACCACATTGAGCATTAAATTAACGCTACCTCATCTTGATGTTTCCACAAGTCCACTTTATTCAGACCCCATAAACCCATCACGATAAACATTATTTTCCTTGATTGGAATGGAGAAGATAATAATTGAGAGTCAGAGAAACTAAGTAACTTACCACAGTCCTTCGTAATCAGCTGATAAATGGCAGTGCCCAAATCCGAGCCTCGTTTCTCATGAGCCAGCCTCTAGCTAGAGAGGCCCCTGGGCCAGCCTGATTGCTATTAATGAACGCCATAGGAAACATGAGCCTCTCGCTTCCTTTAAGGCACATGCTCACTGTGTAGAGAGCCATGCCCGCGGAAGATACTAAACACAAGCACAAGATAAATGTCCCCAGCCCTGTGGCCTGAGGCATTTGAGACAGGCTGCTCCCAGAGAACTCCCCTCTGCCCCTAAGGAAACTGGACTTTAACATCTGAGCTAACTAGAAGGGGGTACACAAAGCAGAATGTCTGTCCTTGGCTTAAAGACTTGGTGGACTCACATGTCTTTTAGATTCAGACTCTGGGAGATGAAGCCATAGGAGAATCTAGGGCGCCTTGTTATCATTGTAGAATCTCTGTATAGTTTTCTTAAAAACCACCCAAAATGGGAATGTTTCCACTGGCTAGTTCTAGGTACTAATCATCACAAACAGAGCTGTTCTCTGTAGAATTGCTGAGCAGGCAGATGAAACACACATATATGTATATATATGACATACGCTGTGTGGCAGGAGGCATGCAGGTGCCACACAGTGCTTGTTTGGAGGTCACTGGACAGTTCATGAGAGTTGGTTCTCTCCTCCCACCAGATGGGTTCCGGGGATCAGACTCTGAGTATCAGGCCTGGTGGAGAGCGCCTTCACTCACTGACCGCCCACTGTTCCTTTGCTTGCTTGCTTTCATCCTTTGTTGTTGTTGTTGCTCTTCCATTTTTCGAGACAGGGTCTCTCCATGCATCTCTGACTGTCTGGGAACTCATTCTGTAGACCAGGCTGGCCTTGAATTCAGAGATCCTCCTTCTCTCCTTCCTGAGTGCTGGGACTAAAGGTGTGTGCCACCAGGCCTGGCTTTTTCATTCTTCCATTTTGAGACAGTCTCCAATAGCCCAGGCTGGCCTTCAGTTGTTTGCAAAGCCAAGGATGACCTAGTCCCGCTGCCTCCACATCCCCAATGCTGGAGCTGCAGACATGTGTCCCTGCACTCCGTTTCTGTGGTCCTCAGGATTTGATCCTGAGTGTGTTAGGTAAGGAGCCAACTGAACACACCCCCACCCCAAACACTACCTGTCTAAAGGTCCCTCGGCATAAATGAGAGCACAGCAGTTAATATTACACCCCCCCCAAGTCTAACCATCAATCAATTTAAAGTCTGTTAATGTTCAATTGTCTTATAACTGTGCCACGAAAGGGCCTCAGAAACCCTTTAGACCTCAGACTAAATACAAACTCGGGGAGAAAAGACCTACAGGCACCGGGCACCTGCAGGAAATAAACCAGGGGCAGTGGAGGCTAAACCCTCCGTCCTTAGTGTCTCCAAACAGGCTCTGGTAAAATGCCTGCCGTGTGTCGCTGACACACAGTGTGTGTGGTGAGCAGATGGTTCTCCGCCAGTGCGCTTGTGTCTCTGCAAGGATTCCTCCATACGGTGCTGCCGTTCTCCTTCTCCACAGTAGGGGGCCTCAGTGCCACGGTTCTTCGGGGAGACGCTGGAAAACTGCCCTGGAGTTGAGTTATTGGGCACTTAGTAAGGCTGCTGCTTTAAGGAACTTAAGTCATTTTATGGGTACAGTTGTCTGTTTTCTGTCATTAAAGAAATGAAAAAGCTGTTAGTCCTCATTGTCTGTCCTCGGCTTAAAATTTCCCAATCTTCCATAGCATCTGAAATAATGTGTCAAAAACGAGTTGATTCTACAGAGAAATATTTGAGGGAAAGATAGATAGAAGCCATTCTTGTAAAGTTTAGAGCGAGAAGCCCTTGAGAGAACGTGTAGAGGTTTAAAGGTTTCTAGGGATGGAGAGAAACAATGGTGAGCCGGGCTGGTCCGCTCTGCGTCTCTGCAAGCAGACAGTTTTGTTATTGCCTATTGTATTTGAACTACAAAGCTACAACAATACCGTAAGGTCTTTTCTCCCTTTGGCTTCGTTTTAGTTCTTGCTTTTGTTCCTGGTATTTTTATTTGAAGTTTCTGCCCCAAAACACAATTTGCTCAGACCATTTACATGCCCCCCCTTCTTCTTTTCACCAAAAATATGAGATTGTCCTTAATGTGTCCTCATCTCTTACTCCCCTGGCTTTCTTCCGCGGGATCTCCTGCGTGCTGTGTGCGCTGTCCCCCATCTCTGGGGCCTCACAGCTGGCTTCAGCCCCTACGTTGACTGTTTCGTATAACGTATGAAACATATCTTTTCATACGTGTAAACATATCCTCAGTTTCTGGGCTCAGTCTCTATGCCATCCATGGGGTGTTAGCAATGCGGCCTTGCCGAAAGCATCGTTCACGGCCCCCCAGTGCCTCCGTGGGCTGCTGTTAGGACTGAATGAAGCCCAAAGGTCTGCCCGTAGCCTTCAGCTTCCCTACAGCCTCATCTCTAACAGCTGTCATGGCTTCCTTCTCCCTTTCCCACAGTCTTCAACTCTGTGCTCCAGCCCATACCACCAATGCCTCCAAGGGCACCCGTTTCTGCTTCATGCTATTTTTCTCAGGCCAAGGTCAATCGTTGCTTTCTCTGAGTCGGCGTCACACTGTGTGAACCCTCGCGCTGCCGGTCAGCCCATATGATGATGTTCATCTTGATGGACCAGTGGCTCTCAGTGACGGAGTAGGATGATGACGGGGTGTGACTGCGCCTTTGCAGAGACGCGCCTTTGCAGAGACGGGGGTGGGGGCACGTTTTTATTGTCATAATTGGTGCATATTACTAGTATTTCTAGGGTTTATTTTATTTATTAGAATGAGGGGCATGCATGCTCTATGCTGTGCATGTGGAGACTGGAAGATGGTTTGGAGGAGTTGGTTCTCTCCTACCATGTGGGTTCTGGGGCTCGAACTTAGGTCGTCAGGCTTAGTGGCAAGCATATCTACCCACTGAGCTGCCTGACGTGCAGAGAGGTGCTAAGTGTACCAAGCACCCATCACATCGCCCACCACAAGGAAAAGTGCCAGCCACGCTCAAGCTGAGAAACTCTGGGCCACACTTTAAACGGTTCTTGATCATCAACTTTGGACCCTCAGGAGCTGGATAGACCATAATGTCAAAACGTCATTTGACGCTAGATGAATACTGATTGAGTGAGCACATTTCCCTAAGAGTCCCTGAATGGAAGCCATCCAAGGTTAGCAAAATAAGAGTCTTTGGTGGTGGTGGTGGGGGGGGTGGTTAAAAAGCCAAATTTAATCACATTCAGAGGTGTAATTTGAAATTTATTTTTGATTTCCTTAATATTGGTTGGAGAGATTAAGTTAAATTTATCACTCAATTATGTGCCTAATCCTCATCCCCAAAACCCATAGAATGTCATAAAAATATGGCATTAAAACCAGAAAAAAGTTAATGAGATTATTGTGTACTTTGAATCACTCCTGAAAGAGAGCACAGAGGAAATAAAGAAACAATAAAAGAATATTCCCAGGAGCTAAAGAAGACGGAAAACTTCAGAGTGCAAGGACCAACGCATGATCTTGTTTGGAATACTGAAGAGAGGAAAATGAAGTATAAAATAACATACATGAAATTGGTAGTAAATGTCTCCTTACTAAGATTAGATACCAAAATTATATTGAGATGAAGTAATATCTCAATACAATGAAATATTTTAAGGCTATAACCTTACTCATGGACAAGTTAACATTTAAGTAGTGAGACAAGATTAAGACATTTTCAGACACAGCCAGACTTTGAAGCTTGTCACACACAAACCTTGTATGTAGAAAACGACCAAAACCTCTCATCCCCCAAAAGTCAGAAGAATATGAGGACTAAGAAGCAAATGAGGAGCAAAGGAACAGGAATAAGCTAACGATGGCCATGTGTCACGGATGATAACCCCACCCGCGATGAAAGCAGCAGACTGAGCAGAGGCTGAAGGAAAGAGGAGAAAGGGAGCGAGTGCCGGCCTGCTATGCTGCTGGCACAGAAAGTGACGGATATTCATATGGCTTACAGGAAACATTACAGAATAAAGACAAGAAATTAACTTGAAAAAGAACAGTGGGGTAGAGGTTTAGAGTAGTTGTTCAACTTGTATGGAGCCCTGGGTTTAATCCCCAGCACTGGGTCAGGGAAAAATTAAAAATAACTATGAGAAAATCAGAGCACACCATTTTCTTCTTTGTTTGTTTGAGACAGAGCCTCTCCATGTAGCCCTGTCTGTTCTGGAGCTTGCTGTGTCGTCCAGGCTGGCCTTGAACTCACAGAGATTCTCCTGGCTGGAATAGAACATTTTCATGACAATAAATAAAGGTGGAAGGGAGAACGGAATTCAGCAAAGAACAACACAAAGAAAAACAACAACCAAAACAAGAAATTATAATAAATAAGAAAGTGGCAATTTTTTTAAGTTTAAATATACCAATAATTACAAGTAAACATACATAGGTTAAGTTAAGTTCTTCAATTGAAGTGTAGAAAACCTAGGTGAGTTTTCAAAATGTTGTCATGTGCTGTTTTAAAAAAGGATAAGAAAAAAAAGGATAAGGGAAACTTTTAAATTGAAAAATAGATCCCGGGGCTGGAGAGATGGCTCAGCGGTTAAGAGCATTGCCTGCTCTTCCAGAGGTCCTGAGTTCAATTCCCAGCAACCACATGGTGGCTCACAACCATCTGTAATGAGATCTGGTGCCCTCTTCTGGCCTGCAGACACACAGACAGAATATTGTATACATAATAAATAAATAAATATTTCTAAAAGAATTATAAAAAAAAGAAAAAAGAAAAATAGATCCCATAGAAATACTAAAAATAGGGGCTGGAGCGATGGCTCAGAGGTTAAGAGCACTGACTGCTCTTCCAGAGGACCTGGGTTCAATTCCCAGCACCCACATGGCAGCTCACAACTGTCTGAAAATGCAGTTCCATGAGCTCTGACACCTTCACACCAATGAACATAAAGTTAAACAAATCATTTAAAAAAAAGAGAAAGAAATTGAAGCTGGATGTGGTGGCACAGGCTTTTAATCCGAGCACTCAAGATGCAGAGGCAGGTGGAACTCCATGAGTTCAAAGCCAGCTTTACCCATACCAAGTTCAAGGCCAACCAGAGCTACATGGTGAGACCCTGACCAGAAAGAGAAGGACAGAGGGAGGAAGAAAGGGAGAAATCGAATCAACAATGAATAGCATTCCTAGCAGAGACTGACATTTCCAAACAGGTTTACGGGTGAATTTTAGACGTTACCATGTGAGTGAGTGCTCCATTACTTTAACAAATGCCTGCAGTAAACCCACTGAAGGTTTATTTTGGCTCACACTTTGGAGGCTGATTGGCTGGTCTCCGTGCATGTTCTCTGTGGAGAGGCAGTGCATGCTGCTGGGAGGGCATCCAGAGGAAAGGAGGCAGGAAGGGCTGGGGTTCCATGGCCTCCTTTTAGAGCACACCTCTAATGACCACTCGGCCCTATTTCATAAAGACCTCCACTGATGTGGGATTCCCCTCTGTATGCTGTGATTGCCATTGATTAATAAAGAAACTGCTTTGGACCTATAGCAAGGCAGAACAGAGCTAGGTGGGGGAAACTAAACTGAATGCTGGGAGAAGGAAGGAGGCGGAGTTTAGGAGAAGCCATGGAGTTGTCACAGGAGACAGATGCACTGAAACTTTGCTGGTAGGCACCACCTTGTGGTAATGCACAGATTAATGGAGATGGGTTAAATTAAGATGTAAGAGCTAACAAATAAGAAGCTAGAGCTAATGGGCCAGTGATTTAAATAGTATAGTTTCTGTGTGATTATTTCAGGAATCTGGGCAGCTGGGAAACAAACAAGCAGCCTCACTACAACACCTCCACCACTTCCTAACCATGCCATGCTTCAAAACCTCAATGCCAACACTTTATTTAATGGTAGGAAAGTCAGAGCTTTCCCATTTAGACTGGGAGTAAGATAAGGAATGACTGGCCAAAACAATTCTTACTGCCAGTAAGTGATTCTAGCATGGTTGCAGAATGCACGGTTAAGTGCAAAAGCAAACTTATTTCTTATATACCAGCAATAAGCAAGTGAAAGTTATAATTTAAAACACAATGCCACTGATATTAATTAATACCTTCAAAATGGAGTGCTTAGGTATAAATCTAACAAGGAGTATACCAGTTCTATGTAATTGTAATGAAAGAAATTAAAAAGCTAAGTTAATTGTGAAGGGCTTCAATGTTCATGGACAGGAAGATCAATATTTGATGGCAGCAATCCTTCTCACATCATTTACAGATTCAGTGCCATCCCAATTACAATCCCAGCAATCTGGGACTTGGGAGATGGATAAGTCGTAGAAGTGTTTGCTGTGCAGACATGAGGACCTGAGTCCCCAGCACCCACAGAAAAGCCAGGCATGCCAGTGTGTGTTTGTAACCCCAACAATGGAGAATCCAAAGACTGATGAATCCCTCAAATTCCCCAGCTAATACATCTAGTTCATTGGTGAGCTCCAGGTTTAGTGAGAGAGCACTTGAGAAAGTACAACCAGTATCAACCTTTGACCTCTCTTCATAAATACACACACTAATCCAAAAAGTTGTTATGTGATGTGGTCGTTTGAATGAGATGTTCCCCCCTAGTCCAGGACATTTGAATGCTTGATCCCAGGTTGGTGGTGCTGTTTGGGGAAGCTTAGGAGGCCCTGTTGGGGGAATTACATCACTGGGGAGTGGGTTTTGAGGCTTCCCAGTCACATGCCTTTCCCAGTTGCTCTCTCTGCTCTGTTCTCGTGGCTCAAGAAGAGAGTCCTCTGCTCCCTGCTCTTGCTGCCATGCCTGTCTGCTGCAGCGACTCCTAGCCATAATGGACTCTTACCCCTCTGGAGCCATAAGCCCAAATAAACTCCCCCTTCTCTAAGGTGCTTTCACCGTGGTGGTTTATCACAACAATAGAATAACAACTAATCTCGTGATAATACAGACTGATTATAAAGTTTATATGGAGAGGCGAAGACCCAGAGAGTCAACAAAATGGCAAAGAAGAGCAAAGCTGGAGGTCTGATGGTTCTTAAGCTTCAAGTGTTGGAAGCAGTGAGACCCCAGATCCTGAATTTCTTGTAATCCCCTGATCTGAGTGCCTACAGCTGCTCTGAGCACGAAACCTTCAGGAGTTCCTGATGGCAGGAGAGTGGTTTCTGGTGGGTTTGGCTGGGGCGTGGCTATCTCTATATAATCTGCCCCTGAACACAATAAAGGGGGCATTCTTGGGGAATTCAGGGATGACCCGTCTTGCTCTCTCTCTGTCCGTGTGTGTCTGTGTATCTCAACCTCCAGCCCCTTGCCGAAGCTTGAGGACTGGGTGCCAGCGCACAGAGCGCAGACACGGGGTCGCGGTGCGCGGCATCCACGTACATTATAAAGCTAGACAACAACAGCAAAACAGTGATGCTGGCCAAAGACAGGAAATTGACCAATGAAATAGACTAGAAAGTCCAAACATAGAGTCACAGAAATTTGGCCAACTGACCTCTAATGAAAGAACAAAAGCAATGGAGAAAAGTCTTCCAGCAAAAGGACTGCACATACAGATGAGATCTATATTCAAGCCTTACCCCACTCAAGCAAATTAACTCTAAAATGTCAGACTATAATTCCTAGATGATAGGAGGAAATCCGCAGCCTGGAATTGGCCCTAACTTCTTTTTTATTTTTGTTTTGTTTTGTTGTTTTTGTTGTTTGTTTGCTTGTTTGTTTGTTTTTCAAGACAGGGTTTCTCTGTGTAACCGTCCTGGCTGTCCTGGAACTCACTTTGTAGACTCTAAGCTGGCCTTGAACTCACAGAGATCTGCCTGTCTCTGCCTCCAGAGTGCTGGGATTAAAGGTGTGCACCACCACTGCCAGGCCTGGCACTAACTTCTTAAATGTGGCAAATGCATGGTCATTGAAAGAATTGGTCCATTGGAGCTCATTAAAATTAAGCTTTTCTGCTCCATGAAAGACACTGTCAAGGAAAAAAAAGGCAAATTACAGAGGAAATGTTTACCAAAGCCAAAAATAAGGGACTGTTGTTCAAAGTACTTAGAGAACTCATGAAACTCAGCAATCAGAAAGCAACCAGACTTTTAGAAGGGAGGTCATGAGACACCTCATCAAAGAGGATGGACAGGTGCTATGCACATGAATGAAAAATGTTTCAAAGCTGAGCAGTGCTGGCACATGCCTTTAGTCCCAGCACTCAGGAGGCAGAGGCAGAGGCAGGAAGATCTCTGTGAATTCGAGGTCAGCGTGATCTACAGAGTGAGTTCCAGGACAGCCAGGGCTACCCAGAGAAACCCTGTCTTGAAAAAAAAAAAAACAATGTTCAGGATACATGAGGAAGGACCAGGTGTTTGGTGCAGATCCATAGTCTCAGTGCTTCAGAGGCTGAAGCAGGGGAATTGCTGCAAGCTTGAGGCCAGCCTAGGTCACACTGAAAGTTCCAAGACAGCCAGGGGTGCATATACCCTAGCTCAAAAAACCAGTACATGCCTGTCTTCAAGGAAATGCAAATCAAAACAATGAGAGAAATCATATTTTGTTAGGAAGCTAAAATCTAGAACCCTTAGTGTCAAATATTAGCCAGGCTGCAGAACAACAAGAGGCTGGTGGGAATGCAGAATGCTGTCCAGCCACTTTGGAAGATACTTTAGCAGTTTATTACAAGACTAGACAAATTCCTACCGTGATATCAGCAATCACTTCTTGATATTCATCCAAATGCATTTAAAACTGATGTTAAGATAAAAGCTTATCTATACCTAGGTATTTATAGCAGCCTTTTTCAGATTGCCCAGTCTTGGAAACAATGACTAAAAATAATAAATGAAATGAAATCATTTGTTGATAAGGGAAAAGTGAACTACCGAGCCCGACATAGTGGATGGAACACACATGTAATCACTGCTTGGGAGGCTAAGGCAAGATGGCTGCTGTAAGCTTGAGCCTTGCTTGGTCTCATAAAATTGAGATCCAATACCCAAAACACCAAATCAAAGAAAAAAAAACCAAGATTGAGAAAATACTGCATATCGCTAAGAGAAAGGAGCTGGCCTGAAAGGCTACGCGCTGTGTGAGTCCAGCCACGTAACCTGGAAACTGGAAGAACTGGGAGATAGTAGAGAAACAGGGTTTGCCCAAGGTTTTAAGTGGAAGGAGGAGAAAGATGGGGAGCCTGGAATTTCTGGGGTGGTAAAACTATCCTGGGTATTATCGTGGGGGCAAGACATGACCGTAAACTTATCCAGACTCCTAGTGGTGTGCAGCGTGGGTGCTCCGAGTGTGGCAACGGCACTGTGCTGGCAAGGGATGGTAAGTGACTCCCCTCTTAACTAGATTTTGGGGATTTCAACTGTAAATGACTTCTTTAAGTTCCTATTCCATGGCTCTAGTCCTCTCTTCCCTGAGGTATCCTGCGGAACAGATAATACTTCTGTGTGTTAGCATGTGGATGAGGGTGTTGGGTGCAGGCTGTTAGTGAAAAAAACCCACAAAAACAAGCAGAGTATGAGCCTGTGGCTTCACAAATCAAAACACATTTATAAGCAAAATATATACATGTTCATATATGTATAGAAGACAGTAGGGATGGGCGGTGGTGGGGCATGCCTTTAGTTCCGGTACTTGGAAGGCAGAGGCGGGCAGATCTCTGTGAGTTCAAGACCAGCTTGGTCTACAGAGTGAGTTCCAGGGTAACCAAGGCTACACTGAAAAACCCTGTCTCAGGGAGAGAAAAAAGAAGACAGTAGGAAAATGATAGGCGGTACCAAAATATTATTAGATACATATGGGAATGGGAGTAAAATTAGGATGAGGATGGGAAGAAAGAACTTTGAATATTATACTGTCTACTTGGATATATTTCTGCATAAATAATCTACAATGTACATGTTTGAAATTTCCTTATTCTGTGCCTAGTGGATTGCACATTTTTAAAAAATGATTGGGAAGATAACTACACTATGAAATATACAAATTTTTATTAAAAAATGCATATAGGGGAAAATTGGGTAGCCTATATTACAAAATGGTAGTAATGGCTATTTTGGGGTTACAAACTATTTTGTTTATTTATTTTTGGTTTTTCAAGATAGGGTTTTTCTGTGTAACTGCCCTGACTGCCTTAGAACTCTCTCTGTAGATCAGTCTGCCCTCATGCCTTTAATCCTACTTGGGGGGTAAACATGGGCAATCTCTGAGTTCTAGACCAGCCTTGTCTACAAACCAAGTTCAAGGACAGCCAGGGCTACACAGAGAAACCTGTCTCAAAACAAACAAATCTAAATAATATACTACTACCCCTCCAAGTGCAGCCCTTTCAGAAAGGATGCTGATCAACACTCCCCTGTGATCCTGGCTCTCCAGAGGCTGAAGCAGGAGGGTCAGGAGTTTGAGACCCTGTCTCCAACAATAACAACAAAGCAAACAGTACATAGAGCAATACCTGGATCAACTGATCCTGTCTTTGCTTTGGTTTCCTCTCAGAAGCCATGGAAAATGTTGGGTGTGCGGGCATGCAATTCCACTCTTAATCCTAACACTGGGAAGGCAGAACAGCAGGATCCCTGGGGCTCACTGAGCCAGGCTAGCATAATTGGTGAGTTCCAGGCCAATACGAGATCCTTTCTCAAAAAAGGTAGATGGCACTACCCAAGGTTGACCTGTGACCTCCACCAGCACGAACAAGCGTGTCTCACCCCAAACGTGTACCTGCAAACACAAACACAAAAAGCAAGACTCGTAGAGAGTCTGGGGCTGTAACTTCGTAGTAGAGTGTGCACACTCAGGGCCCTCAATTCCACCCCTAGCAAATCCACAAAGGAAGCATTTATTCATTTGTTCAGTCGGTGTTGGGGAGTCTGTTGTCAATGAAAGCTTAATGTGTTTAGTTATTTGCCTGTTGCATTTTAATTTTTCCCAATATTCCGCTATTAAATTGAGTGTGGAAGTGTCCGTGTGACTAAATACTAATCATGGTCATATCCTGAGATGAGATCCCTATGCTGCTGGCATTGTTCTTATTGGGTACGAGATGGTCTGCATTTTCTGGGCGTGTGATAGCTGTTTCCAAAAGTACTTTAAAAATTCCTATTAGGGCGAGAGACAGAGAGAGAGCTCAGCAGTTAAGAACACTTGTTGCTCTTGCGGTGGACCTGGGTTCAGTTCCCAGCCCCTACACATAGCTTACATCTATCTGTAACTCCAGTCCCAGGGGATCCAATGCCCTCTTTTGGCCCCCAAGCTCACCAGGCATACATGTGGTGTGTATGCATGCCGGCAAAATACTCACACCCAAAAATAAAATACAGGTATTGCCACTAGGCATGGTGGCACGTGCTTTTAATCCCAGCAGTCGGAAAACAGAGACAGATCTCTGAGTTTGAGCAACCCTGGTCTGCAGAATGAGTTCCATGCCAGCCAGGTACATGGTGTGAACCTGTCTCAAGACAAAATAAAGGAATAACTACTTAGCATTGGTCATCGCTGGCTAAAAGCACTGGTTCTCTGTCACTCTGACCTTAAAATTCCTTAAAACTTGAATTTGAAAATCAAATTCTGACCTTATTTTAATCATTTAAGTTATTAGTTCTTGGATCATGAAGGAAGTTTAAATGAGAGATATTAACCCTTTGACAGCACCTTGTGAATACAAATAAAATTTCTAATCCCAAATAGTAAAGTAAGGTTATATTTGATTGCTTTTGAGGGCCTTCGTGGTACTAGTTGCTTAAGTGAGCTACTAAGCATGTATTCTGTGCTGTGTGTTTACCTGAAACATATCACTGTGCACACCAAAGAGAGAGAGAGAGAGAGAGAGAGAGAGAGAGAGAGACATTTCTCATAGCTTATGACCCATTCACATTTTCTTACAAGAAAATTGACTTATTTTCAATCAATTATTGATACCTTAAAAACTGTAATTTTTTTTGAAAACTCCATTGTTTTTGAGAGAGAGAGTTTTCTTTGTGAGAAATTAAAACCTGCCTCAACATTTTCCATGGATTAAGCTTTAAATTAACATAGAAGAATAACAATATGAATCAATCTGATCAAAGAAAAAGTGTCGGTAATCATTTAAACAAGACACTTACAGCAGGGATTTAAAGGCAGGGAAACGGATTTCCCTTGCATGTGGATCGAATCAGAAGTACCCTATA
This sequence comes from Microtus oregoni, assembly GCF_018167655.1. Taxonomy (NCBI): domain Eukaryota; kingdom Metazoa; phylum Chordata; class Mammalia; order Rodentia; family Cricetidae; genus Microtus; species Microtus oregoni. The sequence continues at coordinate 12,643,132 of NW_024543074.1, forward strand.
ATTGACTCTTTACAAGACCCTGCTTTAGCATAATGGACTAGATATTAAAGCTCTAAGTATTTAAAGCGAGTTTCCGTCCCTCTCTAAACGGAGCCCGCCACTAAGAGCTATTTTACAAGCCTGACACATTAGCCGCATCCAGGGGAAAGACATGGCCTGGCTTCTCTGGCCGGGAATTTGAAGGGCTTTCAATAGTTAACTGGTGTGAAATGGGTAACATTGAACCTGTGAGAAGCAATGAGCGTCTTAAAAAATAAATTCCAGATGGAGTTGATGAGAAGGGATATGGATACTGTGATGGCTCTTTTCAATGAATGAATTCCAAAAGGAGCTCATACCTCATATACGTATACATACACACACACATACATACATACACATATACATCTTGAACCAACTAATTTGTGTGTGACTTTGGGGGGGGGGATGTTATTTTCCCCCTCCTCCTATTATTTTAACACGATTTGGGAACAAAAGGGGTTTTGTAAGCGCTGGCTGTCAGATCAAACACAGGGGCAAAATAAGAGGAGGCATATACAGAATATTTTTTTTAAGTTTGTTACAGCGGTGGGGTCACAGGGTCAAGGCAAGGCCACAGCTCTTCCTTACAATGTGTATTATACTGAAACAGCCCCTTCTCCCCTCTTTTCCCTGCAGAGTGGGATTTCTGATTCCTGTCACTATAGTGACGGCATCGGGAAACACAGCTTGCTTTACCACATCCGAGCGCCATGCCCTCCCAGGATCTTTAGATGTTCTCATGGCGAGCGAGCCACTCTGATGAAGTATTATAGTGTAGTAAAAAGGGTTTTAATGTCTGGCCAGATGTCGCCTCCAATCCCAAGTCTGCTTTATTTATGCATGTGTGGACCTGAAGCAGGTCGCTAAATCTCTGGAGATCTTGGTTCCCTCCTTTGGAAAATAGGTTCAAACCTGCAGGAGTAGCAAGAAGGGATTCAGTGTTTGCAGAGGCCAGAGGAGCTTTCTTTGGTCAGTCCTTGGAGATGCTGGAAGATACTAGCAAAGGCTTCCTGAGCACCATTTCCTGTCATTTTTCTAACCAGCAAGTGTCATATTAGGCTGAATGATTACAAAAAGAGGCCCCGGGCTGGTTGCATGGTTCAGTGGATGAGGATATTTGCTGCCCAACAATAACCTGAGTTCAACTTCTGGGTCCCAAGGGTTCTCCCTCCTCCCACACACACACACACTCAAAGAAATAATTATTTAAAAAAAAAGAAAAAGAAAAAGAAGAAGCCTTAATCTAACACCCAAACACTGACTCTTGGTTCATTTTCTGGTATGAGACAGTGTTGGGAGCTAAAATCTTCTGCTCCCATTGATGAGAACAAATAGAACTGGAAGCTAGCACGTCCCCCACATAGGATCCCTGCTCCCACCCTCATATGCCCGTGTCCCACTCCATCAACTGACATCTCTAAGATGCAGCAGCGTTCCCTGTGAGAGAAGCTCAGTACAAAGGGAGTCAGTGGTGGCAGTGGAGGAGACCCGAGCAAGAGCAGCTGGCCCAGGCCCCGGCTAGCTAGCACTAGGGTTTCCCCGGACCTGCTCTTTTGTTTTTGCAGGGTTCCCTCCTGGTTTTAGGAACCTCCAGATTAAGGCAATACCTCTGACACAGCTGAGACCAGCCTTTAGCCCTGACTAGCAGTGGAGCTGCCTACAGATGCTTTTTCCTTGAAATGGGCATAGAAAGGGTTTAAAGGGGGTGGGGGGACCCTGTCAGGCGTCAAGCAGCCTCACAAATCATTTTTACGTGGCTTCCTGCGTCTTTGTTTTTAGCAAATCCCTTAACGGGGGAGTGACTCATTTGTGTATTTCTTCAAAGAAAAGGTTTTGCAGGTAGTTCATGTGGCCCACTGCTTTCTGGGATTGGGAGAGAGAGTTCTAAATGAGTTGGTATGTTTATTCTGGGGGAGTCGTTGTTTGGTACCTGCAGCCATTAGCCCGGTATCTAAACTGCTGGCAACGTCTGGAATAAGTGTCTGTCTGGGCAGTCCTGTAAACCCGGCACCATGGCCTGGCTGCCCAGTGCCTGGCTGCTGCCGCAGAACCCCATTAGCTGTTCATAAATGCCCTTGGTCCCACTAACCCAAGAGCTCATCTCATCTTCGTTTACAAAAGGGAATGCTATTGTACCATGTCAACTTCGAAAGCAAAAACCCCTCAGACGGCACAGAATTATGTATCATCCCCTCCATGTTGTACTTATGAAAAAAAAAAACTATGTATGTGGCCTTGAGATGGCGTGTGCCTCTGAGTTAAAACACAAGCCCATATGCACAGCCCCAAACGCAAATTTCTCCTCATTTTATTAGGCAGGTGGCGTACACAGCAGATGACTTCCCAGTCAGGTTCGGCATCTATTTCATGTGTGCTCCCAAGAACAGGAGTTACTCTGTCGAAAGTGGGGAGGCGAAAGCTTGGTGATAGGGAGACTGCAAACGCTGCCCTCTCGGCAGATGTAATTTATAGTTTCTTAATATTCCAGACTTTCTCTTTGTCTTTTACATAGCAATTTACAGCCAGGGTATTTGCGTGTTTCCCTTCCTCCTGCTATGGTCCCTGAACAAACAAACCGTGTGTGTACGGGGTCTGTTTCCCCAGCCTGCTTTCCAGGCACCGCTGTTTTTCTTCCCCTGACCTCACATGTGACAGAAACTGGATTCTGGGCTGCATTGTTTTAATCTAGAAGGTCCGGCATGGAAAGCTTTGCTGGCAAGAGAGAGCTTTTGTCTTGAAACTATGCCTCCAGAGTGGCCCATCTGTTAAATCCAATATTCTAAATACAGGGATGGAGGATACGCCTAGCGTCCCCCCCCCCGCCAAAAAAAAATACAACCTTGATACACCTAAAGAATAAGGGCTTTCTTTTTTAGACATTTGCCCTTGAAGTTAAAAATAAAACATATCATGACATGCAGAAAATTGTGCAAAAAGTAATGGACCCAGGGCCTCATCCTATTGCCCGAGGAACCCAGGCACTTCCATGTATTGTGTGTTTGTGTGTGTGTGTACGGCAATATGAAGCTTAAATATGCATTGTTATACAAATGGCACACGGCTGTGCATGGTCTCATGAAATCTGCTACGTTTCTCTCCGCATCCTGGTACACGCAGACTTGACTCACTTGCTTCCACTGTCGGATAGTATTCTGATGGTACACCGCCCCACCTCAGCCAGTGTGAGAACTTCCTGCTCATGAGCCTTTAGCCTCCTTGCTACCGTGAAAATTCCTGTGTCCGTCATTCGTACACACGTGTAAGCGTTTCTCTAGTCTGTGTCCTGAGCAGAGACTGAACGCTCGCTGTTTCTCTTATCGACTGAGGCTCCAGCGTGGGTGAACAAAGTCGCCATCCATCCTCAGGTCCCGTTTCACTGTCTTACCAATGCTCAGGGTTACGAGGCCTTTTTATGTTAGCTAATCTGATGCATGGCGAGCACCTCATTTCCCTGTTTACTTAGTGAGGCTTGGTGTCTATTTCTTTATTGGCCACTGTTGTTTCATCTCCTGTGACGTTTACGTTGTATGTCTTGTGTCTTGGCGGCACGGCCTTTTCAGCTACGTCTGCAGCGATTCTTCGTAAAACCCGAGCCCTTGCCCTTGCTTGGGTCTCTGTGTTTCTCATATCTTTCTCTAGGTGTCTTTCTTGTCTGTGGTGTGTCGTTGATAAACTAAAGCCTTTTGAAATAGTCAAGTGACCTTTTCCTTTTCCTTTTATATGTATGTGTTTGTGTCCTGACTACTAGAGCTTTCTAAAGTCACCTTCACTCTGGAAAGGACAGACGTCTTTTCTTGTTTTTTTCTAAATGGTGCCCTTCAGTTTTATGAGGTATTTTCTTATTCTTGTCCCCGGTTTTGCTGGTCGGATGCCTTTGCTTTCAATATCAGTTTCTGGGCGAGTGATGACTTGTGCAGAAGACTGAAGATCTGTCTCTCTGCGGTTCGGGTTGCAGCAGACGCCTCACCCCTGATTCTGCCCTCCTCCCCCTGGGTCTAGTTCAGCCTCTCTTTTGCTACTTTCTGACTTTCAAAATGTAAAATCGTGGGCACCTCTACATAAATTGCTGAATCAATGGTCAGTGGGGGGAAAAAAAAGACCAAAGATCTTAAACTTTTGTTGTTAATTTTCCGGGCTTGGTATCGAACCTAGAACCTTGAACGTTACACGCCTGCATACTCTACCAACCCAGCTGCACAGGGCCCTAAACTCCTAAACTTTTAATGCGACCAAAACATTGCTGACTCAGTGGAAAACTAGCCCCGGTCAAGGACAGAGAGAGTGTCCTCAAAGGCAGGCAGCTCTCGGCAGCTGTGGGGCTCGCTGTCGTCTTCCCACCTGCAGCATCGCCTCCCGAGGTTTCTATAAGGATTATGTGATAAAGATCGCGAGGTTTTTATAAGGATTATATGGTAAAGATCTGGAGTAGAGCAGTAAGCGCGATGTTAGAGGAATGGGAAAAGCTTCAGGCCTTGGCTGAGACTTCAAGATCACATACAGTTAAGGGGGGCGAGGGGGGAAAGGGGGTGCAAAGGAGCAAGAGTTGGGAGTGACTTGATAATCAGGAAAAGACCTCCCTTAGGATGTGAGCTATAACAGGGTTGAGTCTGTCTTGGTATTTGTTTCGTTTTACAGCAGAGTCTTGCGAGCAGTCCCAGGCTAGCCTGGGACTTTGGATTCTCCTGCCTCAGCCTCCCCAGAACGGAGAATACAGGTGTGAGCCACCAAGCCCAGCTGGGGCTGTCCTTAACAAGCTTTGGGCTTGAATTTCTTGTCAAGAGCAAAAGTGGCCTAAGGCAGTGGATTGCAAGCTGTATTCCTCCCACCCCTGGGTGCCCCAAGACAAAACTATCTTCTTAGTGATACTAAGGCATCATTGGCCTTTTCAGCCCCTTGACCTTGGCATTCGTGGTGGAAAAACAAAAGCTGCTACGGCCACTGTCACCACCACTGGGACGCAGAAGAAACACAGCAACAAAGGAGAAAATGAAATGTAGGTCATTTCGCTGCAAAGCATCTGTGACAAAGAAGGAATAATTACTTTATTAAATCTCAACTCTTGATTTTCTTTTTTGGTGCTAAGGCCTAGCCAGGGCCTCATGCGTGCTAAGCAGGCACCGTATTGGAGCCGCATCCCAGCAGGAACCGGGCATCGTAACTGATGAGATGACGGAATGGGAAGTAACGCATGCTACTTCAGCCACACACCGATGTGCACAGCCACCTCCAGGAAAACGTTTGTGTAACTCTTTGAATTAGCAGCTCATCCTGGCTTTCTTCACAAAAAGGGGTTGGGGAAGACAGCTCAGAGGTTAGGAGCCCTTGCTGCTCTTGAAGGGCATGACGGCTCAGTTCCTAGCAGCCTACGACTATCTATAATCCTATTCCAGGGAATTGGACCCCTTCTTCTGGCCTCCACAGATGCTAAGCACATACATGGTGTACATACATACACGCAGGCAGACCACGTGTACACATTAAAAAACCATTTTCACCTGAGAAATGATTGACACACAGGCTGTATTTGCTCAGGTTTGTCCCACAGTTCCTCGGGGATGGAAGCTGGTCTCTTCAGCTGATGTCGTATGTGGTACGATGACAAAGTCCTGCTTCCAAGAACAACAGGATTTTGAAAAACTTTATAAGGCTTTTTTTTTTAATTGCATCAGTGGTCGTATTTCCAAATTTGAATTTTTAATGTGAAATGAAGTGTGACCGGCTGCTTCACCCCGTGAGCCAGGGTTTGGGTTTACAAAAGGATTCAGTTTAGGGTTTGCAATCAGCATTCCCAGCAACAGGTTGCCTTTTTTTCTTTTTATTTTATTTTATTTCTTTTCTTTTCTTTTGGTTTGGGTTGAGCCTCCTCAGCTGCTCCCACCTCCATATCCCTACCTCCACTCCTGCTTGAACTCCCTCCCCTGTCCCCAACCTTCCCCTTTCTGGGCCCATGAGATGGGTCAGCAGGTAGAAGCATGCACCACACAAACCTGACACCCAGAGTTGAGTCCTCAGGACACACATGTGAAAAGGACACCATACAGGTTGTCCACGCTGTGTGCATGCACACACACTAACGATAATTAGTAAAACAAACTTTAAACCGTGTCCCATTCCACTGCATGTTTTTTGTTAAAACAGAAGTTTTCTGCGATGTTTCTTCTAGTGCTGGACATCAAACTTGAGACTCATGCATGCTAGGCTGGCAAACCCCCCTCCCCCTGCAGCTGCATCCTTAGCATGCCAGTATTTTCCAGATTACTAACAGTGATGTTGTGAAATCATTCATGAGGAAACAATCGGCTCAGATGCTTGAGAGGGGGATCATTTTAAGGCATACAGTACAGGGCATCCTTTACTGAGATTGTAGAGTCTGCACTGTAATTAACCTTTTAGACAGTACTTGCTGGGTTCTCAGTAGGGAAAGCCATCCACAGCTGCTTTGAACACTCTCTGCCTTTGAGCCACACCTCTGTGGGAGGCTGTTTTCCCTCTGCACACTTCAGCTCAAACCACATTTCAAAAGAGGGGAACTGCAGAAGTGGATAGCAGAATATTTCATCATTTTTCTTTAGTTGCAGATTCTTCCAGTTTAAAAAAAAAAATCCAGTACCTATAAGTCCATATAAAAGAATTCTTTGGAGGGGAGCGGCTAAAGACGTCATTCCTCTCTGATAAAATTCCCGTCTGATACATAGAAAATTCTAGACCAGTGGCCCTCTTTTCACGAGAGTCACCTAAGATCATCAGAAAGCACAGATATTCACATTATGATTCATAACAATAGCAAAATTACAGTAATGAGAATAATTGGTTGGAGGTCACCACAACATGAGAAACTGTATTAAAGGGTCACAGCATTGGGAAGGTTGAGAACCACTGTCCTAGACCCAGTCCCTAGCAACACAAAAAATGAAGTTTAAAAAACAAACAAAAACTCCACCTTTTTATTTTATTTATCATTTATTTATTTATTTTGGTTTTTCAAGGCAGGGTTTCTCTGTGTAGCCCTGGCTGTCCTGGCACTTGTGCTGTAGACCAGGCTGGCCTTGAACTCATAGAGATCAGCCTGCCTGCAGAGTGCTGGGATTCAAGGCGTGTGCCACCACCGCCAGGCTCCACCTCTTCATTTTTAAGACTACATTTCCTGAGATGGAAAAAGTGGATATTGCCATGACAGAGGGAGAAAAAACTGAGATCTAAAGAAGACGGTGATAAAATTAAGAATGATGGGATTCGACCTAGAAGTGGATGGGTGTTGCCCAGCGCTGGAGCTGTGCGGAGTGTGGCCGGTGACTGTGGCAATTAGACCGGGACAGTGGTGTGTTTAAAAGGTCACGTGTGTAGTAAAGGTGTTTCCGGACTCAGAGCTGATGGCTCCCGTTCTTTGGTTCAGTGGTGGCTGCTTCAAGTAACCAGAAGGCACTGCCTTTCAGCCCTGCCAGGCTCAGCACATAAAAGTGGAGGGCACCCGTTAAATTTGCATTTCGGATAAACAAGGAAGTACTAGTTAGTCTGTCTCAGACATTGCATGGGATTCGGCTTGAACTGGTGTCCTTTATTTTGTCTGGCAGCCCCACTTCCTTTTGCAGGTCTTAATCCTTGTAAGTAAAGGCGTGGGCAAATTCCTATATGTTTACCCTTGTTCCGGTGCTGGCCTGTGATGCCAAAAAGAGAAAAATTAGGAAAGCATGGTATGCTCATGCCTATACCTTAACGTCGAGCTGCAGCTGGTTCGTACTGGGCGAGCATCGACCTTGGTGTCTTTTCCTACCTCTGGCTCTAAAATACCTCTTCTTCTGTGAGATGGCAGTGGCTTTTTCTAATGTCCCTTTTTGGGTGGCATTTATAATTCTTAAAAATTGTTTGGAAATTTGGCTTGCAAATGAAGTCAGAGACAGGAGTGGGGCACTAGGTGGTGTCTAAGTTGTCTCCCAGTTTCTCTACGCCATGACCTTTGTGAATCAGAGGACACAAGAGGCACAAAAAGACTCTTTGACCTAACATCCTGTGTGACAGGAACAGAATTTCTCCTCTGGGCACGCTTCCTCCACAGAGCTCAAGCCCCGCTCCTCTCTCTGGCTCTGTTACTGGAGATCGAGTGAAGTCACGTCTGGAAAACAGGACTGAGCTCTTCAGAGAAGGACCTAGAAGCCGAGGGAGGTGCCACTGCCCAGATCTTTCAGGAATACTTGGTGCTCTGAGATGGGCCCACAGGCTGAGGGGCTGGATAAAGGATTGGTTTTGATTTGCACGTCTTCAGTTTGATCCCTAACAACATGTTTGCTTGGGTTGCAGGAATTTTGTGATCTTAGTTCAGTGTTGACATTTTACATCCTTCCCAGCACACTCAGTACTCTTTCAGGAATGTGTGGTTAATGTTGTAGAGAGAAAACTCCAAAATCACACTGCAAACTCAGAGCCAGGGAGCCTCAGCCCATTCGCTGGCTTCCAATGCTGGCCTTGAATAAACACGACCGCTCGTTCTGGAAACACCTGTCAGCTCGCCGAGTTTACGGAAGACAAAGCCAGACTCCTCAAGGTTCACTGAAGAGCTAACTCACGCTTCATTTCTGTCCTTCCAAATGGTGTAATTGTCTGTTTTTTTCATACAGTTTCTCAAGCCTTTCACTTGGGTTAAACCCTCCCCGTGATACACCATGGACAGAAAAACCTTTGGTCCAAAACCCTACAGATTACTCTACAAATGCTGTATTCTTAAGCAAAATAGACCTCTTTTTAAAGAGAATCCAATTTCCAATGGGTTTAACCTAGAAAAACAGCAAAAAGCTAATAAAAGCTTAGAGGCTGTTCCAAGGAAAGCGTGGTGGCTGTTCAATTTTTGGAGCCCTGGTCCAGGGCAGAGGTTTGGAATCGCTGCCAGCTCCTCTAGTGAGTTTGCTCTTCCCTGGGACGTGGGTGAGGATACTCCTAGGTGATCCTCAACCAGGAGCAAATGACCCTCGATTCTTTCCCTGGCTGCTGAAGTTTAGGCTATTGAGATATGAAGTCTACGCTCCTCATCTTTGGCAAGAGCAAGTGGATTCAGACTCAACCCAGCTTCCTCCCCCTCATTCCTCAGCACCACAACTAAGGTTGGGGTCAGACCTGTGGTATGTCTGACAAGCAAGTTTCTTTCAAGAAACATGGTTTAAATGCTTAGAGTCAGGCCTGCCCTCCCGATATTCGTTCTCTACCGTGGTATTCCATAGTTTGGGGTGCTTTATTAAAAGGTACAACCTGCAACCCTTATTCAATCCTAAAATAGTCCTTCTGGTATCTGGATAAGCTCAGCAACCACCTGGTGAACTTCTTTCTCTTAAGAGTATGCCCTCCCCTACACATACACTCCGTGATCCATCCTTCCATCCTCATACGCTCTGTGGTACTTATGCTCTGCATCAGTTCCGTGTTATGGGATACAGGGGGTTGAACCCAGGGCCTCGGGCCTGCAGGGCCAGTGCTCTAGGCCTGGACTCACTCACCACCCTCCTCTGCTGAGGAGCTTAGTCCCTCACCCCTATGTAAGCTATATGGTAAACTTTATAAGAACATTCATGTAGCGGGGCCGTGGTGGCGCACGCCTTTAATCCCAGCACTCGGGAGGCAGAGGCAGGCGGATCTCTGTGAGTTCATGTATATTTTGCATGATCTGATTGGTACTCTCTTCTTTTTCCTAGATTTCAATCCCTTGTAGGGGAGGGATACTCATCAACTTAGCATTCATGAAGCTGAGGTAGGGGATTGCACAATCTACCTTACTTTTCTCTTGTTCAAACGTATTCACTGACAACACATCCAGACGCCGTTGGTGTCAACTGAAGATTGAGAGGGTTTGGGGAAACTGGCTTTAGCGATCTAACATGTGCCCATGCTTTTTTGCGTTTCTTTGACTGCTTCTCCAGGGTTTTGGAGAGCAGGTCATTCACCATGAGGGAAGGGGTTCTAGCTACTAAGGAGCTGTAAAGCAAAGAATTATGAAACATAGGACCCTAAGGGGGAAAAGTTAATACAAAATCGAGACTATCCCGTGGTTAAAAACCCCAGTGTGAGCCTGGTGTGGTGGTACACGCCTTTAATCTTAGCACTCAGGAGGCAGAGGCAAACAGATATTTGAGTTAAGGGCCAGCCTGGTCTACAGAGCATATTCCAGAACAGCCAAAGCTACACAGAAAAGCCCTGTCTCCAAACAAAACAAACAATCCCAATGTGATGGGTAGTGGGGTGATGCCAATGATCCCCTTACTCAGAGGCAGAGAGTGGCCAGTCAGGAGTTCAAACCCATCTTCAACTGTACAGTGAGTTCAAGGCGGATTACTTGAGTCCCTATCTTAAAAAGCAAAACAATAAAGTCTCATTAAAGCTCTGGTTGAGGCTACCTCAAAGTGCCCCACTCCTACCTTTGGATTCAAAGAGCAGCTGGAGGCCTTGCAGGTGAAATCAGACAAGAGAAGTCTGTGTTTGGTGGACTTGGCCTCCTGGCTTAACATTGGTCCTCAACTACTTAGACACCATATGTTTAATTAACAGCTTGAAAAAGCTTACCTTTGTTGTCGGGGCAAACACACCAGTGTTTCCATCACACCAGTTAAAACTGGCAGCCACCATCGTCTGAGAACAAATGAAAAAGAGCCCATTTCTAGAGAGACTCTAATGACATCAATTAGCATAGGCCATTTCTATTTTTTTTTTTTTTAGAGATTTAAGTGTTTTTAGACGCATGAGTGTTTTCCCTGCATGTATGTGTCTGTAGCTTGTACAGTGTGCCTGGTGCCTGAGAAGGCCAGAAAAAAGCATTGGATTCCTTAGAACTGGAGTTATAGATGGTTTGTTAGCTGCCATGTAGGTGCTGGGAGTCAGACTTGGGTCCTCTGAAAGAGCAGTCACAGCTCTTAACGGCTGAGCCATCTCTCCAGATGCTGAGGCTATTCCGTTTCCTGCAAACCACAGTGTCTGTTCCTGTCTTAAAGATAAACTTTGTTTCAGAGAGATTAAGGGAGTTATTCTAGCTAGTGGGAAAAATTGGAGAACAAAGCCATCCCTGTACCCCTCGAAGTCCGCTAATCTAAACTAGTCCATTTTCTGCAGACAGAGACAATGAGTCTCAGAGAAGGGACGTGGACTTCCCCAGGTCATGTCGTGGTGCCTTGGTGATGATTCATCTGTGATGGTAGGGTCTCCATGATCTGTAGCCTGCTGGTATAGACCATTCACTAGACTGTAAAGCGGTACATGTTAAAGGATAAAGATAACACCCAGGATATTCTACCATAGTGAAATGAAATTAGAAAATAGGAAAGAAATTGATGTGCTTTTAAAAATCAGTGGGGGGGGGGGGGGCTGGAGAGATGGCTCAGTGGTTAAGAGCACTGACTGCTCTTCCAGAGGATCTGGGTTCAATTCCCAGCAACCACATGGCAGCTCACAGCTGTCTGAAGATCCAGTTGCAGGGGATCTGACACCTTCACACCAATGCACATAAAATAAAGTTAAATAAACCTTTATAAAAAATATTTTAAAAAAAATCAATGGGACCAAGGGAGATTAGAAGATACCGTGGAATGAGCGAAAAAACAAAGGCGCAGCCTACTGAACCTGTGAGACACAAATAAAGAAAATGCTCTCAAGGAAGTTTTTAGCCTATATTTTTAAAAGATCACAAAGCCATAAACACTCTATTTAAAGATACAATGTATCGTAAACACTCTATCTAAAGATACTATCTTATAAACACTATCTAAAGGTATGAGATGAATGAAGAAGCACAGTCCTGTAAGTTGGCCTGTGTGACTGTCACATGTGTGCCTTGGCGCGTGTGCTTACACACTCATGCATGTACACACACGTATGCACAAATGGATAAAGTTTTTAAGATATATAAAATTAAAAGTGAGAAAATCTTCAGCTTAATTGGCTAAAGGAAAAAAGACACAGATTAGGAGAATCACAAATGAAAAAAGGGGGTTATAAAGAAATAACATTAATAATTGTATTCCATGAAATTAGATAACCTAAATAAAATGGAAGAATCCCAGAAGACACTAAGATCATTAACACTGTTAAGATGAAATCAACAGCCTGGAAAAAAAAAAACTATGATGAATACAGAATGAATGTTTTTAACCACTCACAAATTACCCAGAACCTGTTGTCTTTACTGGAGAATCCCGCCAAACATATAAAGAGCTAACACCAATTCCTTGCCAGCTCTCCAAAAAACAAACAAACAAACCGAAGAGAAGAAATAAATCAGTATTTGCCGTTGGTCTGTGTGGAACATTCTAAGGAATTCCTTAAGAAAGCATTAAAACTGAGAGGTGAGCCCCAAGTTTTAACTCAATCAGAAGGCATGCAAGCTTCCAAAGGCAGGAAGCAGCCAACAGTTCTACCCAGCTGTGACACCCATGACCACACGATGACAGACATGGCACTCTCACCCTGAGACCGCAGCAGCGGCAGCGCCCCCCCCCACCCCCTACCCCCACACACACTCCCTACCCCCCCACCCCCCAGCAGCCAGCTGCTCTCTGACTGGAGGTGAGGCCTGCCCAATAAGGAGGAAATAAAGCCTAGATCTGGAAACCTAGCCAGTTCCAAGGCTAATGAAGTCATGGATCTTGGAGGAGAACTAAAACCCGTCACTTTGCTAAACCAGCACAATCCCTAACTACATTCTAAACATTTATCATTATAGCCACAGATAAGTATACTTCTTACCCCTTCATCAAGGAAATTTCTTTTTGCAACAGATGGAGACCATTATAGAATATTATAGAATTGGTTAAATTGCAGAGTTATGGAGCCCAGCCCCGGCGGATGCATCTATAGTATAGCCCCTGCACCTACAGATGGGGGAGACGGTAAGAGCCAGAGGGTCAGGAAGTTCGCTGCGATACTGTGTCATTTAGGAATATCAGAAGCTACACTCACGGAAGTCTCACCAATATGGCTGCCCAAGCAAGACATGAACAAGGATGACTCTAACAGACACGCTAACATGATCAGAGAGCTCACTGGGCCTCACCCCTCCACAAAGAGCTACCAGCAGCTGATGAATGCAGAGAATGGGAGAAATTTCTTCCCCAGGGGCGGCGACACCGATACCAGTCTTGGAAACATGTTCATCCAAGTTATATTATGGACTACGCAGGTGATGTGTGTGTGAATATATATGTGTGTATACAAAAATATATGTGTGTATGTGAAAATATATATGAAAAAGATTTCATGAATTTGAGAGAAGAAAAGGGGAAGTTGGTGGTGAGTTTGGAGGGGAAAAGAAAATAAAGACGTGATATAATTATATTATAATCTTGAAGATTGGAGTATAAAAGAAAAGTGAATTAACTTCTATGACAGTTGGTGAAGAATTTGAAAGTGAGAACTTTTCAAGTATCTGTCTAAAGTAGCAGTTCCACACTGGGCATGGTAGTGTTCATGTACAATCCTAGCAACTGGGAAGACGAAGGAGGAGTGGGCATTTAAAACCAACCTAAGTAGTGAGTTCAAGGTCAGTATGGACTACGTGAGACCCTGTCTTTAAAACAAAAAACAAGCCGGGCAGTGGGAGGCAGAGGTAGGCGGATCTCTGTGAGTTCGAGGCCAACCTGGTCTACAGAGTGAGTTTCCAGGACAGGCTCCAAAGCTACAGAGAAACCCTGTCTTGAAAAAACAAACCAAAACAAAACAAAAGCCAAGGGTCTAGAGGGCTAGCTTCCCAGTTCAATACTTGTCCACAGGATCTTGCTATGTTGTCCACACTATCCTTAAACCATATCAGCTTCCCAAGAAGCTGGCATTTCTAGCACGGGTCAGTACGTTTGGATTGCAGGGCTCAGGCTTGAGCTCCATGTAGCACCACTACCAAAGAAATAAAAATAAAGACATTTTAAAAAAACCAGCAATTCAAAAGCAATGTAAAGTGTCTCAGAAGTCGCACCGCCCACTGCAGTGGCAGTGTCTCCTGAATCCATCTGTAGGGCTCTGCCGTCCTGACCAGACTCTTTTCTTGGATTCCTGATGGAAATGCACAAACTGATCCTGAAATCCACAGAGAATCTTGACAGACCTTAAAGTGATCAACCCAGTATTAAAGAAGTGCAGACAGGAACCTGCCTCGACTAATTTTCAACAGGAGCCTCAAGTCCATTCCACAGAGAAAGAGTTAACATTTATCATTTTTGTTTATTTGTTTCGGTTTTGTTTTATTTTTCAAGACAGGGTCTCGCCGTGTAGTCCTGGAGGTCCTGGAACTCACTATGTAGTAGACCAGGCTGGCCTCGAACTCACAGAGATCCTCCTGCTTCTGCCTCCTGAGTGATGGGATTAAAGGCACGTGCTGCCACCAGCCACAATGGCTTGGCCTAGAGCTAACTCTAAGGAGATATAGGGCTGAGCACCCCTGTGTGTTCATCACCGTGGCTTTAACCTCCAGCCTGGGGAGAAGGGGGGTGGCATATGCCTGTAATCTCAACACTCAGAACCAAAGCAGGGTGACTGAAGAAGCCAGCCTGGCTACATGGTGGCCGAGACCCTGTCTCAGTAAAATTATAAAACCCCATGTGCCTCAAAGGACACTGTCAAAGACAGCCTACTTGTAATTGTATTTCTGATGTAGAATTTGTACTTTAAATAAGGAAGAAGTCTAATATCTCAGTAATAAAATGAAGAACTAGCCCAGTTTGTAAGTGGGTAAATGATCCAGAACTTTCTACAAAGACAAATGCCTGACAATGACAGAGAGATGCTCTGCATCCTTAATCACTAGGGAAACATCAATCAAAACCATAACGTGATTCTACTCCTTGCCTCACACACACACACACACACACACACACACACACACACACTCCCCAGGAGACTAGAATCAAAACAGCCAGATACTAGTGAGTCTGGAGTTACAGAGGTTGTGGCAAATCAGGTCTGCCACGTGCTGCTGGGGAATGGAAAACGTGTAGTCGGTTTTGGCAGATATTCTGGAAGTTCCGCAGGCTGTTGCCATAGCTAACATACAGCCGGGCAATTCCACTCTTAGATATAGACCCAACAGCAACAAAAACATGTCCACACAAAATGCTGTGCTTGGCAGAAGAAGCGGCTCGGGAGGAGAGCGCAGGGCTGGCACAGCAAGGCCCCTGAGTTTGGTTCCTAGCGGACACGTGCATGCACTCAGGCAAACACACAGCTGACCTGAGTTTGGTTCCTAGCGTACATATACATGTACGTGCACTTGGGCAAACACACAACTGAGTTCAAAAACCTGTACTCGAATATGTAAAACTGCTTCATTCATGAGAGATCAAAGGTGAACGCAATATAAGACCCATTAACGGGCGGTGTTTGGACAAATGTAATACGTAAATGTAGTGGAAGATTATTTAATTATAAATAAGGTGAAAGGACCGCTACATGGCATATTATGGAAAAACATACATAACATTCTTGGTGAAAAAAGGAGAGACACAAGAGAGCCTGTATTGTATTTATATAATGGTCAATAGAGACAGATTTACAGCAGTAGAGACAGATTTACAGCAATAAGGGAGTGTATGAGTGCTTGCCTAGGGCTGGTTATGGAGACTTTGCTAAAAACATAGGGTTTACCTAGGGATGGTGAAAATGTATGGGACAGGGATAGGTAGGGGGCTCAGTGGAGTAAGTGCCTGCCACACAAACATGAAGACACAAGTTTGGACCCTAGCCCCCATGTACTTCTCTGAGTTCAGCTAGCATGGAGATCCCCAGGACTTGTTGGCCAGATCATCAGTGAGCTCCAGATTCAGCTCCAGATTCAGTGTCACTCCAGAATCAAGCACAAACCCTGGTATACAAGGAGCCCCTCTGCAGGCTTAGCGGAGGTCCCCACAGCAGAGGTCTCCCTCTTCTCTCATGGGCACCATCATCGAACTTCAGCCACTGTTCCCCCACACATGCTACTCCCAGGGCTGGCCCCAAACCAACCCCCCTCCTTCCTCAGCGTCCTGGGGGCTGGGACTACAGGTGTGTTCCCACCACACCTGTCTTAAACCCCAAGACTCTGGAGCACAAGGAAACACAGACTCCACAGGACAGCCGGGTCTGCTGGAAGAAGTGTCCCATTTCCTCCCTCTCTATCCCTCCCCTCGCTCCCTCTTGCTCTCCTCTTCAAAGATTTTCTGCTTGACAGTTCCCTATTTGGTTCTGGAATAATTGAGATTGATTATAACACCGGCTGTCACATGCACAGCGCACATGTGTGCGTATGCGTGTGTGCGTGGAAGCCAGAGGTGGATGCTGGCTGGCTTCTTTTCTCACTGTCTGCCTTAGTTTTTGAGACCTAATGCTTTTGCTCGTTAGGGATGTGTAGACTCGAGGGTCCACTTAAGAAAGTGAAGTGGCATTTGGCGGGAGAGAAAAATATCGACTATCATCTTTCCTGGGCAATGTTTCTGTTTCCCAAGGCTTAGGAGGGAGAAGTCACTGTAGGGAGTCTTCACTCTCCGGTTAGGAAAATCTAAACTTTCAGTTTAGTCTTAAAAAAAAAAAAAAAAAAAGCAAAGCAAAAATTCACTGTGTGGATTCTCCCCAGCGCTAATCCTCTTCTCCATCTTGCACATCTAAATGCCCTGGGGCTCTGAGCTGTAGATGCAATGGAGGCCCGTCTGTGTACACAGCTCTGGGCAACCCCTGGGAACCTCAAACCAGCAACTCATTACATTCAAGGTTTTGTTGACTTGTTACACTCAAGGTTCCTCTTGCTGACTTTTTTCTTTCTCTTGTTAACAGGGCTTGTAATGCCCTGATGATTCTGCGGTTTAGCTCTGGCCTGCCCCTCGAACCTCAGTCGTTTTATTAGCTGTGTGTTTGGTTCTGGGATATTCTCCGTAGCTATTGTCGTTATTAAGATGACTGGTGTCTCCAGTGGATGTCTCCTAAATCCCTGGCTGTTATCTGACCCGGGTACTGGTGTCTACCAGGAGGCTACATTCTTGTCTGAGACACGTCCCGACTCTCTGATAGCAGCCACGGCTGACCCAACTTTACTGGAGCCTCAGATTGATATGATTAAGTTTAATGAGGTCCACTCTCCGCCCTGAACCAATTCAAGGATAAACTTGTAAATCCGATGAGTCTTGAAGATGACAAGTCATTGCTTACCTTTCAACCTTTCAGGGATTTGAGGGACAATTTATAACTAGCCTTGCCCTCCTGCAGCATCATTAGAGGGTCTCTGGAAAGGAACCGCTTCCGCAGCCCACAGCGTCTTCTTCATGGCAAGGATGGTCTTGGGAGCACAGCGCGGGCCTTTGTGGAGATCCTGCTAAAGAAAGCAGGCAGCACGCACCCGTGCTGTTCCACGACTGTGAGAAAACCCCTCCCAAGCTGGATTTTCTGCCCGCTTTCTCCTGAACGACACATTAAGAGTGCTTTTAAGAAAGACATGTGAACTTACATTAATTATATCAATGAGGAGGAAAAGGTGTCAGGACTCGGGTTTATTGGCCAGCCCCTCTCTGAACATCTGCTTGTTGTGGGCAGCCCCAGTGTCTCTAGGAGCTTGCGACTGAAGCCCACTTCCCTTCAATTGCCCTGGTTCCCCACACAGTCCTCAGTTATCTTCCTTTAATGACCAGAGCCATCTCTGTAGATGTGGGAACTCCGCTACCCTCGTGGGAACACGCCAGCTCTGGAGTCAGCAAGCCTGCCTGCCCTTCGGTCCTGGTTCCCACTGTTAAGAGCTGTGTGATCTTAGGCAAACAGCTTACCGCTCCTTTCTCATCTATAAAATGGGGATGGCAGCTCACACTCACTGTGCTGGTTGCGGGATGATGTCATTGAGAATCCTGTTGTTTTTTTAAAGGGCTTTTCCTCCCAAACTTCCTGATCGATGAAGCCTGCTGCAAAGCCTCCTCATGAACCAGTGGGAGCCCTGGGTTTTTCTGTCCTGTCCAGCTATAGAGCAGAACACAATAGATTGGTATCTCTGTGATAGCGGCTGCTGACTTAGCTTAACTTTGTGAGACGCGGTTCATTCCGTGACTTTGGTCTGACATCTGGTTTTTAATGTGGTTCTCGGCCACACTCCCAAGCTGGCCTCTGTCTTTTCTCTATGATCAGTATCCTTACTCACAAGACACTTCTCCCTGCTTTGGGCTTTTGCTATTGCTTTTTATTTTCCCGGTTTTGCTCTGGTTTGGAGAGCACCTCCACCCCAGCAGTTCTTAGGATTGAACCAGGGCCTGGATTGTGCTATGCAAATGCTCTTCCACTAAACCACATCCCCAGCCAAACCCATCTTTTAATTGACCACTTCTTAGAAACAGACAACTACAGCTCGGAATTAAGTGTAAAGCAAGGGCAGCCATGTTCTGTCGGAGTTCCACTCGGCATGTGACTAGTGTTCCCACAGTGCCCAGTTGAACTGTCTTCCAACTTCACAATGACATGAAAACCCCGGCACCCACTAGAAACTTCAGAGTTTTGGAATTTGATCTTTTCCCAGGGTGAAGAAATGCAGTTCAGTATTATCTCGTGATGCTGTCACCTGGTTGCCAGGGGAAACGATATTCTAGAGTGGACCATGTAGCTGGTATTTATTGAACAGATATTCACTAGAATTGCTTGGGATAGCTAATGCCTCATTGTTCGCTGGCTTCATTAGATGTGTTTGCTCCAGTGTTCTCAGCACCGTTGCAGCTAGCTGGGCTGAGCTGGGGTGTTGGTACCTTGGCTTAGTAAACACAGTTTTGACTTAGATCTTTCAACCCACCATGGGTTTATTGGGACATAGTCCCATTATGAATCAAGAAATGTGTCTCTACTGATCCTGCCATTTTGAATCATGCTTGTCATGTGACTCTTGGCTGTTCAGAGACCGTATTTAGAAGACGGTGTGGCATGATGGGATGCCCCTGAGTTTTGCAGTCAGGGACAAGTCTGAGTCTTCACTTTTACACATGTTCACTGTGAGACACGGGCTGGACCACCCTGAGCCACAAATTCATTATCTGTAAAGTAGAAGAGAAATAAGGCTGGGCAGTGGTGGTTCTGGAGTTACAGACAGTTGTGAGCTGCCATGTGGGTGCTAGGAATTGAACCCCGGTCCTCTCGAAGAACAGCCGGTGCCCTTAACCACTGAGCCATCTCTCCAGCCCCCCCATAAAGACTCTCATTAATTAGAGAATCTGATTAATCCTCTTATTGGATGGACTAGGTATGTGACAACGGAATGCAGGTCACAAAATAAACTATACTTTATCAAATGGCTAATTAGAGCAAGTCTATCAGCACAGCTACAACAAGAAAAGCACACCTCTGCAGCTCTATTGGTGCCCTCACTGCGAGGCTCTGCGCTTGGGTCTCTTCTGGTGCCTCAGGTCCCCTTCTTTCCCCGCGTGGTTGGACTCTGCTGACCGTCTGAGTCCTGTGCCTCACTCTCCTCACCGGTCCAAATGTGTTTCTGTGTTTGCAGTACGTTAGCTTCTCATTTTACTGTTGCTCAGAGTCAATATTTCATCACAGTCCTCTTGAGCTGTATTTCGGCAACACCAGGGATGCCACCACTACCCCCTCTGCTCATGAGCAGATCTCCTAGCAGGATAGACAAATGAAGCTCTCCACCTTGTACCCTACAAAATGCGTGGTGTGCCCCCACCTTTCAACCTTGCATGACCTTGATCAACTTTTAATGCTCTCATTTCTAGATCTTATCTTTTTTTTTTTTTTAAGAAAAGAATATTCCTTTGGGTCCAATGGTGGTGCATGCCTGTAATCCCAGCACTGGAGACAAGAAGGAGGATTTCTTTGATTCCAGTGTGGGCTCCATAGTGAGACTCTTGTCTCATGTTAAGGGAGGTAGGAGATGGAGGGAGAAAAAAAGGGAATCAGAATGAATATGCAGGAGAAAACAAAGATGGGGCAGTGGTGGCGCACGTCTTTAATCCCAGCACTCAGGAGGCAGAGACGGGTGGATCTCTGTGAGTTCCAGGTCAGCCTGGTCTATGGAGAAAACAAAGACAATTTCCAGAATGGGGATATGTACAAACGTCTCTGTGTACAGAACACACGGTGGTCCCTCTGTGACTACATGCCTTCCTTTGAGATTCTACAAGCAAACACTGTTTTTCTCTAATTATATTCTAAGGGGGGAAGAAAAATCACATTTAAAAGAATTGGAGAAAGAACTTCCCCCCCCCAAAAAAATGGAGCTAGTATAAAAGAAAGAGAAGTTAGAAAAATTGAACACAATTCCATTTTCAAACTAGTGGGCTGTCCTGGTGTATAGCTCGGTGGTAGACTGCTTGCTGAACCTATGGAAGGTCCTGCATTTGATCCTACAAGAAGGTGGGCGCCCATTTTAGTCTGGTCAAACCAATGCCATGCAGTTTTCTGAATTCTCAGTGATAAAGCAAATGTGACCCTTGCTTTAGATTGTGTGCCAGTTTTTAAAGGCATGCAAGTCAGCCTGTGGGCTTAGGGCTGCGGCTCCTTTGGTAGAGTGCTTGCCTAACGTGCACAAAAGGCACCATGTGATTCTCAGTACCGCATGAACATGGACAAGGTGGTAGACGGCGGTGCACATCTCTAAACCCAGCACTTGGGAGGTAAAGGCGGGAAGAGTAGCACTTCTGCTTCATTCCCTGCTATTCAGCAAGCTCCAGACCAACCAGGGCTGCAAAAGACCTTGCCTATAATTAATGACTGCATTTTAAAAATTAAGGGCCATAGAGTAATAAGAACTCAGTGTCCCCAACAGCCACTGCTTGGTGCTCTGTGGGATCACTGACATGGCGAAGGGAGCACCAGACTCCAGCACCAAGATGCTCAGTTCAAGCCAGGGCTTTCTATTTCCTCCCTTGTCCTTGGCCAAGCCACTGAACTCCTCAGAGCCACAGTCTTTAAAGCAGAGATCAAGCCCACCTCCCAGGGATGCTGTCACCCAATGGCTACAACTGTAAAAGCACCGTGCAAAAATTAAAAAAAAAAAAAAAAAAAAGAAAATGCTAACTGCAGTCATTCCGTGGGTGCGCATTCCTTCCCTCTCTCTCATGACCTCCCTCAAGGGCAGCCCTCACCCCCACCCCTCAGCTCCTGCCTCCTCACCTCCCATCCCTTCAGCTCCTGCCAATCCCGCCTCTAGTTCCAAAGAGAAAATGGCCTTCCTCATCCAGTTCTTCCAGGAGTAGTCTCATGAGGTTAGGTAGCGAGCTTTTGAATCTGGGCAATCTGACTCAGTCTTCATGTTTAAATCCTGGTAATTCTGAGTAACATTCAGACCAATCACTTTGTTGCCATGCAAGGGAAAGCTTTTAATAGAAACTTGCCTTCTAGAAGGACGACACTAACTCCGTCTTAGCCAGGAGCCATTAGAGAGCCCTGGACACTTTAGAAATGGCTCCTTCCTCGGTCACAGAAGGGACGCAGAGGAAAGTGGCGACTGGGCCTAGAAGGAGCATAGATCCACACTGTGCCTTGGAAGGCGCTAGGTTCAAAGGGTCTGGGGCACAGCCAGCCAGGGCCGCACCAGGGAGCCTGGAAACCAGAGAGGCTCCTGTAGGCTGGGCTCTGTAGCCTGGCTGGGCCTCACACTGAACATCTCCAGATGGGCCTGGATCTGAGCTGCCTCTTCCGGCCAGGCCACAGTGGGGCTGGGACGGCCTGAGAAGAGAACCAGAAGGTCCAAAGCTGGACAGGAAGTTTCCTCAAGCTGCAAGGGACCTCCTCTCCTGTCCCATCCCCCCACCCCCACTTCCCTGCAGCAACAAGCAAAAAGCCCTGCCCCTACCAACCCTTGACATTCTGCGAAGGGCAGAGTGTGTCAGCATTTCCATTTTAAACCCCTAATTTCATAGGTTTACAGCTCAAGTCGTAAAAACTCACTCTGGGCTGAAGCTTGGCACCCAATCTCTTAGTTGTTTCTAAGTCGGGCACTCAAAAATAGATACATTTTTAGTTTCAGACATTTTGGGGACTTCTCTATAAACATCCCAAAGCTTTGTTGGGTCAAAATAGGTTTCTAAATCGTTGGTGGATGATGTAACAAAGAGACATCTCAGTCAATGTGCTTTGCATGAGCAGCTTCGGCTCACCAGAGGGACAGGCGGGTCTCCTCCATGCAGAACCAGGGCAGCACAAGGCTGGCAGAATAGGATGGGTGTAATTGCAGAGCAAGGCACTGTGTGACTTGCCAGTACCACCTGAGGGCCTCCAGCTGCTCATGCTCTGAACCACATCTGGATTTCCAGCTTTGGAACCCTGGCAGAGGACTGGAATAGGCAATGGATTCCCGGGCTTTTATTGTTACTTAGTTTTCATCTGTTTATTTGTGAGACAAAGTCTCACTATGTAGCCTGGGCTGAGCTTGGCTTCATGATCCTCCTGCTTCAGCCTCCAGAGTACTCGGACGACAGGCATGGGACATCAAGTTGGGACCCCTAAATCAGGTGTCACAAGTTATGTAGCCTGGACCAAGACAGATTTGAACCTCCATTTTCTTTTCTTATAAAGTAGGGATAGTTATCTGCTATAGAGATTCGCATTGGTATGGATCTTGGTTTATTGATACAAATTTATGGTCAATTTTGTTCTGTGTATATTTCTGCTCTTGACTGAGGTATTGTGTCTGTGCATCTCATTAAAAAATGTAATGTATAATTAAAAAATATAGGTTAATAGATAATGTCTATAATAGTCAAGCTTGTAGTCATGTTAGTTAGGTTTTTTTAGATATATGGAGATATATTTCAGTTAGATAGGTATTCTTCAAATCTTTCAAAGACTACAGAATATGATATTTAAAATGTTTAAGAACTTAAGACTTTTCATGACATCTGCTCCTGGCAGCATCAATCTACTTCAAGAGGAAGATGGACATCGAAGAGGCTCCTTATGGAGTTTGCTAGTCATTTGGACAAGAAACTGCTCTTGCCTGGCCTGCTTGAAGAACTAGACATGCAGGACCCACAGAGAAATGAATGCTGAAGTTGCCTAAAGAAGGTGAAACAGTCATTTGGGGTTCCTGCTTCATGAAAGAGTCTGCCAGACACAGAAGAAAGCCAGTGATGGACTTTGTCATTACAATGCAGAACAGATCTTCAGATTTCCTGCTTCATGGATACTATGGGTCAGTAGGATGAAGATGGATGTCCCAACAGTACAGAAGAACTGTGGGTGACTGTCCAGGCAATGAGATGTCTCTGTCAATTCTAGAGTTTTGGAAGTTGCTTACAATGAACTTACTGCTCACTTAGGTAACATTATATCCTTCTAGAGTCTTTGATGGAGTTGAAGAATTTATTATTATAGTGTTCCTTAGATATGATAAAAGATAAAGTAGATATAAATATTGTAACTGTAACTCTTACTTGATAACTGTTTTATGTAATTTTACTATATTAAAGTTAAAACCTTCCTTTTTATTTAAACAGAAAAGGGGAGGTGATGTGGGATTCCCCTCCGTATGCTGTGAATACCATTGGTTAATAAAGAAACTGTCTTGGGCCTGCACAGGGAATAGAGGTAGGCAGGGTAAACTAAACAGAATGCTTGGAGAAAAGAGGTGGAGCCAGAGAGAAGTCATGTAGCCCCGATGGAGCCAGATGGAACTTTATCTGGTAAGCCACAGCCACGTGGAGATACACAAATTATTAGAAATGGGTTAAATTAATATGTAAGAGCTAGCCAATAAGAAGCTAGAGCTAATGGGCCAAGCAGTGATTTAATCAATACAGTTTCTGTGTGATTATTTCAGGGCTAAGCATCCAGGAACAAACTAGCGGCCTTCTTACTACAGTTATCCTTCCTTGAAAAGTTCAGTTTAATCAGAAGGCTGCTATCCACGTACACAGCCAGCGTTTTTGGTGTCAATGTGTAGGCATCAGAGAAAATGAAGACATTTCTGCAGTGGATCATGTAACTATTCGGTAAAGGTTTCCACTGAAGATCTCTGTGAGTCTGAGGCCAGCCTGGTGTACACAGCAGGTTAAGCAAGCTGGGAGTATAGAGAGAGACCCTGTCCAAATTTAAAAAAATAAACAAACAACAACAAAACCACTTTTTCCATATTTCCTCCAGAAACTTCTACCATTGGGGCCAGTAAAGACTTTCAAGGTATTAGCTTATTTGAAAACAAATTGCTTATTTGTTTCAGTTTAATTTATCTCTATGTCCCTCAAACTGACCTGGAACTCAGTAAGTAGTCGGGGTCGACCTTGAACTCACAACCCTCCTGCCTTAACTTCTTGAGTGCTGGGACTACAGGCCTGCTATGCCAGCATTCCTAGTTTAAAAGAAGCCTTTCCTTCCTTCTTCCTTTGTGCTGAGTGGAACACGAGGCCCTCAGCATGCTAGACAAATGCACTAGCATACAGCTGAACCCCTTCCTCCAGGTGACTTTGTAAATCAATAACAAGGAGCTAGTCAGTGTGTAGCTATGGCAGGGGTGTGAGAGCTAGTATTTTTGTGTGTGGCGGGGGAGGACTCTGTTCAGTTAAGCCACACTCAGATGACCCAGGCCTGCAGTCAGCCACCTTAGCTCAGGGCAGTTGGAAGAATATGGTCTCCTCGAGGGCAAGGTTGGCATTTTAAGAAGGAGAAGCAGGTTCAGTAGGTACTTGTCCCAGCCCAAAGAAGGCGGGAATGTGCAGGCTGGATTTGGGAAGCAGCAACAGCTGGCCCCATGTCATCGGCACTAAGCCCCCTCCAGGGCCACCAGCATGATCTGTCTCTGGGGAGAACTTTCCAGCCAGCGAGAGCCTCAGGAACAATGCCATCAATTCTTGGACTGCGGATCACACAGAGGACAGTCCAACCTCAGATTCCACTTTGAATATGTCACCAGGAAAAATGCAAACCTACCAGCCTGCTGCTGACGGAATGCCCGACCCATGGCCAAATTCTATCCAAAAAGAGTATTGAATGAATGCACACTGATTAGGGAGGAAAGGAGTGAGGCTTCTATTAAAGTCAGTCATTGTGAAACCCTGGGTATGTTTTTTTTTTTAACTGAGCTCTTAAATTATATATTCAAAGGGATACACATAGGTGGCACAGGCCTGTCATCCTAACAGTTGGGTGGCTGAGGCGGGAGGATCTCGAAAGCAAAGCTGGGGTTACACAATGAGATCCTATCTCTAAATAAATAAACAAATAACCAATATACACACATATAATGTCTCTATTAGGTTAAAGGCTAAGAAGAGAAACACATATGTACCCAAAAAAGGCTAAAAATATTCTTACCCATATCACGGAAAAGTCCTGAGTGTCCTCCTCTGTTTCAGACTCCCTCCCCTCTTCCCTGGGGGCAGAGGTCACCAACCTGAATGCTGTTTATTCAATTCAGCATGTGTCCCATCTATGGAGATACATATTCCTAAACCTGTACTGCTCTGTGGTTTGTCTTGCGCTTCATAAAATGACATCATGCTGAATATATTGTCCTGAAACCTCTATCAGTCTGGATACTTGTGGTAGTTGTTCACGATGGCATGAATAGTTAGAGGCCACTCACTTTTGTTGCTGTATAGTGGTTCATCATTTGTTGACATTTATATAATCACAGTCTGCCCAACCCCACATCTATTTTTGGATTAATTCCAGTTTTTTGTCATTGTAAATAATACTGCTTTGAGCAGCTACCTACCTGCCCCTGGCAAGCATGGTAAGAATATCTCTAGAGAATTCATCCTGATGAATCATAAAGTCCGATCCTGAGTTTCCCAGATAGCACCACATTGGTCATAGAGTCAGCTCCTGGGTTTCCTAGATAGGACCACATTGGGTCATAGAGTCAGCTCATGAACTTCCCAGACAGCCCCACACTGGTTTGCAGCTGGTCATCCGCAGTCACTAGTTTGAGCCACAGCTGCTTTGATTCTGGCTTTTACCTGGCATTTCAGGGTCTGGCGCTCTAACGGATGTAAAATGGTAGCCGTGGTTCTGAGCTGAGTGTCCATGATTTTCAGTGAGCTGGCCCTTCCTGTCACATTTCCCAGTCATTCCTACTTGCTCTTCTTCAGAGTGTGTTTTCAAGTCTTCCAGGTTTTTCTTCCAATGTCATTTTATTGATTGATTTGTAGACTTCGTAGCATAGGCTGCATCTTAGTGCTTCCCACTTAACGGTGCTGACTTGTGTCTTCCTTATTTGTGCTGACTTCTGCGAAGTAGAAGTTTGAGTATGGTTGTTAGCCAGCCTGCATTCTTACATACCTGCATCTCAAGGAGGAAAAAGAAGCTGGGGTTTAGTTCACCCTGAATAAGTGACTCCCCTGTTTCCTCTTAGATAGAGCCAACTGGGAGGAATCTGGAGCTGATTCTGTTTATTTTACACATTTTTTCCCCAAAGCTGGAGTCTGTTTCTAGAGGCCCCCCAAATGTACAGACTTTGGTTGATAACTTTCACCTGTTCTAAAGGAAATTCTGCTTAGTGTCAGGTAACCATCGGAGCCCCCAAATTTTTTCATTCCTAAGAACCAGTAGGAAATTGTAAAAAGGAATGCCTTGCCTTCCTTAGGGCGTGGGGTGTGTGAAAACCGGAGCTGTGTGAAGCTGGTGTCTGTCTTCTTTTGTGCATTTGTGAGTGAATGTGCCATGCATGTGCATGCAGACGCCAGAGGAGGGCATGGGAGTCCTCCTGCATTTCTTGCCTTATCCCTTTAAGACAATCTCTCACTGTACTGGAGCTTCCTGGTTTGAGGTAGGCCGACTGACGAGTAAACCCCAGCCATCTTCCTGTCTCTGCCCCTCATCCGCAGTGCTGGGGTCACAGGCACAAGCAGCCATGCCCATCATGCTTGCCCAGAAAAAGAAAAAAAATCTCTTACCAGCTGAGCCATCTTCCCAGTCCCATGTATCTAGTATGTAACCCATGCCCTAGCTGTGATGTAGAAGCTGTTAGGCTCATGGCTGGGCCTGTCTTCCTCTCTTACAAAATCCATGGGATGATGCAGAAAGTGGGCTAGTTCCAGCATGGTCGCAACTCTCCACAAGTCTGTCCTGATAGCTAGGAAAGCTGAGCCCTGAGCTGCAGTCGGCCCTCAGCTCGCCTGTGTGCTCAGCCACAGCCTTTCCTCCACCGCAGTCCCAGACCTTCACCGGCACACTCTGCCTCTGTGAAGGCTGTTGCGTAGCAGGAGAGAGTTGTGGCCACAGCTCACGGTTATTTTCTTTAAGCATGTTAACACTGTACACAGCCATTCTAATTCAACACGCCACAATCTAGATGACTCACCTATGAAAAGTCTCTTTTTTTTTTCAGTCAAGCCTTAGGGAAGATCTCTTAGAACAAAATACAGTTGGTTGTTCTGATTCTGTCAGTCACAATTTTCACTCACAAAGACCTTGTAGGTACTCTCTCCCCATCGTGTGTAACATACTACCAAATAGACACACGCGCTCGGTTCCTTGCATGAATGTTGGGTACCACAATCTACTAAATGGCAGTTGAGAATGAACTAGAATCTGTTCAGAGCTTTAGATTCAAAGTCTCCAGCTCTTTCTTCCCTGCACTTTATTGCAAACCCTGAAGATCCTTCCCCATTTGTCTTTCTGATGTGGGATTCCCCTCTGTATGCTGTGAATACCATTAATAAATAAAGAACCTTCTTTGGACCTGTAGCAAGGCAGAACTTAGTTAGGCAGAGAAAACTAAGCTGAATGCTGGGAGAAAGTAGGGCAGAGTCAGGAGAAGCCATGGAGACAGATGCTGGAACTTTACCCGGTAAGCCACAGCCTCATGGCAATACACAGATTAATAGAAATGGGTTAAATTAATATGTAAGAGTTAGCCAATAAGAAGCTAGAGCTAATGGGCCAAGCAGTGATATAATTAATACAGTATCTATGCGGTTATTTCTGGAGTCTGGGCGGCCAGGAAACAAACAAGCGCCCTCCTTACAATGTCTTTCCTCAGCTCACCTCAGCTGAGCTGGGACCTAATTGTGTTCTTCGTGTGGAGGGTTCAGATTCATGATCCCCCTGCCTTAGCTTCCCAGGTGCTGGGATGACGACTTGGACTACCACATCCTCCAGATTTCTGCTCTTAATACAGCATTTAGATCCCCTGGGTTCTTTCATATTCTTTATTCAGGAATTTTTCTTTTTCAGTAAAAAACATCAATTGGAGGTCTCCAATACTCTCTTCAAGTCATTCGTTCCTTTATTATTTCTCTCTCTCCTGCTTGGTCTGTGACATTTGTTTATTTATCCGTTTCCCCAGTTTCCCATTCCAAGTCACTTTAACAAATTCTTCATTCATTGGTCAGCAAATACAGAGCTTAAGTTTTACTCTTTTTTTTTTGAGACAAAGTCTTGCTGCTGCTCAGTCTCTCATATTCTTGGTCCCTCTGCCTCCAAATGCCAAGATTACAGGTGGGCACCATCACAACTGGCTAACTCTTCCTTTAAACGTGCAGGATTTATGGGACCAGGGAGATGGCTCGGTGGGTAAAGTGCTTGCCGTGAAGATGTGAGTTCGGATCCTCAGCACACACAAAATAGCAGGTAGGCCCGCATGGGATTCTACATTCAGAGGATGGAGAGGAATTCCCCAGAGCAAGCAAGCACGCTTCCTTAACTACCTGATACAAATTCTATTCAGCTGAGACTCTACCTCAGCGAACAAGGCGAAAGAGCAACGAGGAAGATTCCTGTCAGCCTCTGGCCTCTACGGGCGTGCACACGCACACACGAAGCACAATTAATAAAAACTCAGGGTCAGAAATTGGGGATCATCCTGAACATCCGAAAAGCCAAGCAGCCAGGTACTGGCTCTTACCTTGACCTCATTCTGAAAGGGCGATCCTGCCTCCTGGAATCTCAGAATGAGACTGTTGAGAGCTGTTTCCTCCAGTTTTATAATCCTCCCTAGGGCTGGGATTAAAGGTGTGCACCACCATCATTAAAGGCATGCACCGCCCAGTTTCTATGGCAACTAGTGTGGCTACTGGGATTAAAGGTGTGTGTCATTGTGGCTACTGGGATTAAAGGTGTGTGTTACCACAATCTGGTCTGTAAGGTTGACCAGTGAGACTGTTTTACTCTCAGATCTTCAGGCGGTCTTTATTTATTAAAACACAATTGGAATGCCACCACACACACACAGAGGCATATGCACCTCCCCCCACACACACTCAAACATGGACATACTAACACGTATGCACATGCACACCACACCAACAGGCATATGCAAAAAAAAAAAAAAATAGGCTGCTTACCTAACATGAAGTAGTCTTGACTATGGCCAGAGGCGCCGTTCCAATTCTGGGTAGTTCACATCCACCTGCATTGGTGCTGTAGGCGGTGTACACATGACGTCATCATGTGTGGGGTTCTCAGGTATTCCATCTCGTTTGATTTTCACCACCGTCAATCCTCTGTCCTGGCGCAGTGACTTGGGGAACCTCTGTCATCCCCATCCATGTGACACGGTTATAGTTTTCTTGTGTTAGCCCCTCTGCGCCCTGGCCAATCCTCTGTCCTCTCTTCACAAAGCCCTCCCCTTCCCACGCCACCCCCAACCCCTACTTCCTTGAGGAAAGGGCACAGTCCTGAGCTGTCCTTGGGATCTGGGTGGCTGCCAGCCCTGCAGCCTCAAGGGAGGTGAGGGAGGTGATGTGAGGGGCCATTCTTCCTTTTATTCCTGTCTCCCTCAGTTTCCTTCGGCACCACTCTCACCAGCGCGGTTCTGCTTAGTCTACTTTTGAGAGGGTCCCAGGGGAGTGACCGGCACTGTACAGCAGCGGCAGAGGGGGAAGTGAACGTGGGGTGTCTCTGTCCTAATGACCCCATTTCACAGGATGTTTCTCAGGGGGAAAGGGGCTTCCTCTGTTTTGGTCTGACTTCCTCTACCTTCTCTGTCTCGTCTCTGTCTCTGTCTCTCGCTCTCTCTCTCTCTCTCTCTCTGTCTCCCTCTCTCTCTCTGTCTCTCTCTCTCATTTCTTTTCCCACGACAGCTCCATGTTCCAGGTCACCCTGTCCATGCTTGCTGATTCTCTGCCCTCCAATTTAAGCACAGGGAAATTCAGCTCTGCCGGACCTTTCACAGTGAGAAAAACATCCTGCCACAGGGTTTCCACAAGCCATGCTAGCGTCTTCTCTGGAAGTCTGTGCTGAAACTTTCTTGTGGTACAATGTCTGTTGCTAGTTTTGTTGTTTTTGTTTTAGTTTGGGGGTTGTTTGTTTTAGTTTGGGGTTGTTTGCTTTGGTTTAGCTTGGGGTGTTTTTTTGTGTGTGTGAGGTTGTTTGTTTTCTTTTTGAGACAGTCTCCCATAGCCAGGCTGACTTTGAATTCACTCTGTAGCAACAGATGACCCCAAATTTCTAGTTCTCTGTCCCTGCATCTTAGTGCCAGGATTCCAAGCTTGCATCACTGTATCAGTTTATGGGGAGCTGGGGACCTAACCCAGGGTCTCACGCATGCTCGGGATGCACTCTACCAAATGACCTACATTCCAGCCCTAGTTTCAATTTTTAACTGTTTGGGCTTTTTTTGTTTTTGTTTTTGGGTTTTTTTTTTTATTTTTGCTACTACGCATATTGAGACCACTTCACATTCACATCATTCAGTGACTTGTGCGTGAAAGATTCTGGTTCTGCACTTTTCCGACTTTGGTCTTGTGGAAAAGTTATGGGGAACCTTCATCAGCCAATGACATTTAAGAGGCTGGATCAGGTTGGGGCGTGATCTTTTGGGTACCCAGAGAAAACCACTGGCCTGCCCAAACTCCACACTTTGAGGTTGGACCTCCCGTTTCTGTTCGAGTAGTTAAAGAATAATAACTGAAATCTTTTGGAGTTAGCTTGGGATTATTTGACTCACATTCCCCCTCCCCGCCCCCCCCTTTTACCTGTAGGGCTTCAGAAAAGCATTTTCATGTCTATGTGAGGAGAGGGAAGAGCAGAAAGAGACAAGGTTTCTAACGCAGGCTGCCCATGTGCTGGGCAATCAGCAGAGTCTGCCTAGAGCCCACGGGGGGGAGGGGCTTTCCTTGTCAGGGATTGAGTTCAGCTTTGAAGGCATCCAATGTGGGGTATCTACAGAATCTCAGATAGCAACAGGAACGCGGACGTCCGCACTCGAGAGAAACGCCATCTCTTTATTGGACACGGGCATCATGCAAATCCAGAGCGTTGGGTTAACTATAAAAGAGACCATTCAGATGGCAAGGAAAAGAAAAATATAATGATGAGAGATAGATGATAGACAAATGGAAACAGATGTGATAATCAAATACATAATAAATGAAAGCAAAGAATAAAGCCTTGGGGGCAGGGGGCTGGGGAAATGAGGACCTGAGTTCAGATCTCTAGCATATAGAAAAGTCGAGAATGGTGGCATTCATTTGTAGTCCCCAATGCTGGGTGCAGAGAGACAGGGATGTCCTTTGAGATCGCATGGGCTAGCCAACCCAGCTGAATCAGTGACTCCAAGTTCAGTGAGAGACCCTGTCCCCAAAAATAAGATGGAGAGGGATCAAGGATGAGCGTGATGTTGACCTTTCGCCTCCACACACCAATAAAATAAGATGGAGAGGGATCAAGGATGACACGTGATGTTGACCTTTCACCTCCACACACCAATAAGAACACATCCGTATATACCACACATATGTCCAAAGAATAAAACACTAGAAGGACTTCAAATAAAAAGTCAAGCCAGGCAGTGGTGGTGCGCGCCCTTATCCCAGCACTCTGGAGGCAGGGGCAGGCAGATCTCTGAGTTTGAGGCCAGCCTGGTCTACAGAGTGAGTTCCAGGACAGCCAGGGCTACTCAGAGAAACCCTGTCTCAAAAAAGAAAGGAAAAAGTCAGGACAGGCAGAGATTGATTGCTCAGTGGTTAAGAGCACTGGCTGCTCTTCCAGAAAAGCCAAGTTCAATTCCACAAGGCAGCTCATAACTGTTTGTAATTCCAGTTCCAAGAGTTCTGATGCTGTCTTCTGTCCTCCGTGTGAAGAAAGCAAGCACATGATATATATATATATATTTGCATGCATACAGTGCAAATAATCTTTTTTAAAATAACGTATTCATCTTTTTTGATTTGCACTGGTGTTTTGCCCGCATGTATGTCCATGTGAGACTGTCAGATCTTAGGGTTACAGACAGTTGTTAACTGCCTTATGGGTGCTAGGAATTGACCCTGGGTGTTCTGGTAGAGCAGCTGGTGCTTTTAACCACTGAGCCTTCACTCCAGTCCCCGCACACAAAATTTTTTAAGAAAAAAAAAAATCAGGACACCAGGTCTATTATTACTCTTAGTTATCACTGTAGTCAAGGTTATTTTTTTTTCTAACAACAAAAATTAGGAAAAAAAAAAACAAAGGGAAGAGAACAGCGTGTGGTGACATGGGTCTTTAATACCAACACCAGGAAGGCTGAGGCAGGTGAGGCTGTGAGTTCAAGACCAGCTAGGGCTACATAGTCAGCTCCATACCAAGAAGAAAGAAGAAAAAGAAAGAAGACAGAAGACAAAGATGACCACCAAATAAAAACTACTGGACTTAAGTGATGAATAAGTAGCCGTGTTAAGCAGGGCAGTGGTGGCACACGCCTTTAATCTCAGCATTTAGGAGAATCTCTGTGAGTTCAAAGCCAGTCCAGTCTACAGAATGAGTTCCAGGACAGGCTCTACAGCTACACAGAGAAACCCTGTCTCAAAAAACAAACAAACAAAAAAGTAACTGTGTTAAAATAGAAAGTGTGGTCCTATTCCATCTCAGAAATGCCCTCTTAAAGAGAAAAACATAACGAGAAAGTATCCAAACAAATGCCACGTACAGTGTAAACACAAATAAGGAAAGTGTTAGGTTTAGAGACACATGATACACGGGAAAGAGCTTAAGGAGACCGCTTTCTTGTGGCCTGAGCTGTAGGCAGTAATTACCACAAGGTTTTGCCTTCAGTGGTACCCATGACAAATCTCCTAGACTACATCTGTCTTCCCAGCATCTCGGAGCCCTGAGGAAGATGCTGCAATTACTAGGTATGTCCCGGTTTGTGCATTTCTCTCTCGGGGTTGCTGAAGCTTAGAGAAGAGAGGTAGAGAGCAGCCATCTGTAGAATGATGAGAAGATACTATCAGAAGTGCTTACGTGGCTCCCCTCCAGGCTGAGACCTAAAGGTTCCTCAAGGGGAGGCTTGGGGTCTGATTTCCTGTGAAATTTCTCTGCTTCGACTAAGCGCATTTTCTTTTTAAAAAGAAAGAAAAACTCTTCAGAAATGAATGCAGAGTTTAAGCTTTCCCAGGTTTTTCTTTTTCTTTTAAATACCAATCCCAGTTCTCTCTCCCTCCTCTCCTCCCGCTCCCCTCACCTTCCCTCCACCCCACTCCCCATCCATTCCTCAGAGAGAGTGAGGCCTCTCATGGGGAGTCTGAGAAGTCTGTCACAACATTTGAGGCAGGACCAAGTCCCTCTTCCCTAGCACCCTTCTGTGCTCTGCTTCCAAATGTATCTGCCCTTGGAGGTATCAGGCCCCTGCTTGTGGTCTAAACTCTACCCCAGCAACCACTGAGGCTTTGGTGTGGGCATCAGAACAAGCTGATCTAGTCATATCTGAATTGTCTGCATATGTTGTTCTAAAAAAAATGCAGAAATGATTCGTGTACCGTGCATACAGAGTGGCACTTTGTGATGGTTGATCTCGACTGTATACTGATAGGACCAAGAATCACCATGGAATCGAGCCTCCAGGGATGTCTGTGAGGACTTTCCTAGATTGAGTTAATTGAGGTGAGAAAGAGCCACCATGAGGGTGAGCCACACTGTTCCAGACAGTGGGGACCCTGGACTCTATCCAGACAGTGGGGACCCTGGACTCTATACAGACAGTGGGGACCCTGGACTCTATCCAGACAGTGGGGACCCTGGACTCTATCCAGACAGTGGGGACCCTGGACTCTATACAGACAGTGGGGACCCTGGACTCTATACAGACAGTGGGGACCCTGGACTCTATACAGACAGTGGGGACCCTGGACTCTATCCAGACAGTGGGGACCCTGGACTCTATACAGACAGTGGGGACACTGGACTCTATCCAGACAGTGGGGACCCTGGACTCTATACAGACAGTGGGGACCCTGGACTCTATCCAGACAGTGGGGACCCTGGACTCTATCCAGACAGTGGGGACCCTGGACTCTATCCAGACAGTGGGGACCCTGGACTCTATAAAAAGGAGAAATTAAACTAAGTTACCAGTACTCAACCTCTCTCCCTTACCCACAGACTATGGGACCAGTTTCCCCAAACTCCGCTGCCATGTCTTTCCCACTGTGGTGGACTGCACCCTCAAACTGTGAGCCCAAATAAATTCTCATTTCCTTAGGTTGCAAAACTCAAGTATGTTGCCACAGCAACGAAAAAGGTAACCAATCAGAACTCAACCTACACCTGGGAAATTTTACCATTTTAAATGGTGTTCTTTCCACTGAAGTATTAAGAAATGAATGAATCACTTCCTCAAATGAGAGAATATACTTCTCAAATGGAGAAAATATTTATCATGGGAAAACCTGAATGTGAAAATAATCTAAGATCGACAAAAACCATCAATCAGTACTACCCAGGATATCGAGGGAATTTCCAAGAAAACATGGCCAGTGTCCACATCCCTAAAGGACCCCTGTGGTACCTGAACCTTATCTTCCTTATCCCAAGAGGTGACTGGGAGGGTGGGGGGTCTCACCATTCATGGTTTAAGAAGTAGACATCGTGATTGGTTGGGTTTGCTGAGTGCGGCAATTGTAAGCCAATATGAAAGGTCCTCAACGCTTTATCAAGCCGGTGTCAGCCCCTCATCTGAATGGGGATTGTGTGGTCATGAGGTTACAGGAATAGGTGTGGCAAGGATCCCGAAAAGACAGTGAAAGGAGGAAGCCTGCCGACTGGAGCACTGCAGAAGAGAGAGACCAGAAAGACGGGACAACTAGGCAGTGTTCCCAAGAGACGGCCTGGTGGCAGCCATCCAGATGTCCTTGAGTTACAGACTTAAAAGATGTGTGTAAATTTTTATTAATAACAAAAGACAGCACATTTGTCCAATCCCAGAACTGAGAGCTAGCTCTTTAAAACACATCCAAAGGTTTGAAGATGCGCAGGTAGTCCAAAGCTACCATCGAGAAAGATAGATTCAGATTGCGCGTCATGGCCACAAGCACAGTGCCAACAGTTGGTACATGGGAACTGGATATGTGAGATCAGCAGAGGGCAATTTACGGTTGCCTGGAGCCCTGGAAACACTGAGGCACTGTACACAAAATCAAGGAAGGCAAGGGTTAAATGGATCTGACGAAAGGGACTCGGAGAGGGCTCAGTGGGTAAAAGCCCTGGCTGTACAAGTCCCGATCCCTGAAACCCACGTAAAAGCTGGCCTGATGATACATCTTTGTAACCATAGTAATCCAGTCCTGCAATAAACCGATGCCCGCACATCAGCCTGGAGTACACAGAGGCAAACATCAAGAGACTGTGCCTCAAACACCGCAGAGGGAAGGGCTAACACCCAAGATTTTCCTCACTTCCACATACATGTGTGTCCATGCATCCTCACACAATACATACCAATAAATGCATAATAAAGTAGAAAAGCAATTGAAGAAGCCATCCCTACGTCTATATTCTGTTGCAAATGGCCCATACAAGTCTTTTTACATTATTCTATAGGGCTTTCTGCCTATATTTAGTCTAGATTTGATTTGACCCTAAAATATGTATATATAAGAATAAACATATATATGTGTATATGAATAAACACATATGTGTATTGCATAAACATACAATCTTTTTTTTTTTTGGTTTTTTTGAGACAGGGTTTCTCTGTAGCTTTGGAGCCTGTCCTGGAACTAGCTCTTGTAGACCAGGCTGGTCTCGAACTCACAGAGATCCGCCTGCCTCTGCCTCCCGAGTGCTGGGATTAAAGGCGTGCGCCACCACCGCCCGGCAAGGCTTACAACCATAAATATAAACATAAAATCTTAATTGTCTCCTGTTCTGCACTGAGCGCCTTGTTGTGCTAATGGCATATTTCAAAACACATAGGATTTTAGTTGACTACAAGTCAGCCTTTTATTGTGGTTGGTCAAGGTCACGGCACTGTCTTCCAAGTCTTTAAACATATTGTTGTTCATATTTCATATTTGGACCACATCAATCTGAAATGAAGGCATGTGGTATGAGTCAGGCATTGCACTTCATTTTGTTCCATGTGAATATCAGCGAGCCTAGCAGCATCTTTCCCACTGTGCCTCTGTCCACCCACAACCCAGGCATCACGCGTGTGGATCTGTGTGTGGAGTCCCAGCTGTGCCGCCTGTCCCTGCAGACTTATGTTAGGTTCTCTTATTTTTTTGTGGAAGTCCCTCCACTGTTATTCTCCAGGGCTGCCAGAAGCTTGACTTTTAACTGAAAGGTAAGCCTAGCAGAGGAATTGATACTGAGCTTCATCATAAACAGCTAAAGAAGAAACAAACAACTCCAACCCAAAGCCCTGGTTAGATGTGCGCTGGTTTCAACCGCAGGAGCATGAACACAAGCCCTTATTAATGATCCTCGCCTACCGCAGCCTTAAAGCGGCTCCCACCGTTGCTTGTGACCTGCCCAGTCCCGGCAGACACTGAGAAAGAAGGGAGGATTCGCCTGGGCTACACACCTCTACTAGTCTTTTCCCAAGATGTTTGTCTTGAATGTTATAAGTGGTATTTTTAATGAAGTGTCAACAAGATGATCTCAAAAATGATCCGGTGAAGTCAAAGTCTTCGGAAGGCGCTTTCTGGTGGTTAAGGAGCTGGCGTGGGAAGGCTTCACAATGCCACCTCAATAGAACCCATGCGGTTGAGTTCATCGTGAAGCGGCATCGCAGAAGCTGAGGTCAATGCAGCGTGTCCTCGCTATGGATAGCAGAGCCTACCTGGGTTTAGAGCGGACCTAAATCCACGTGCTTGTTCTAAAGCTTACAGTTGTACAGGACCCCCATCCTGACTCAGTGCTCGGATCTCCCATTCTCCAGCCCCTATCCAGAACCCACGTCACGGGACGGCTGTACATCTGCCCATCAGAGTCTTGAAGGACCTCCTGAAACAGTGAGGTCGCAGTGATGTCTAAACACTCGTGCCAGTTACTAAGGTTTGCTTGTTGTTTCTCAGTCAGTAGATCGAACCCAGGGCGCTGGCCACGCTAGGCAAGTGCTCGACCATTGGGCCTCTGGGCCAGATGCTTATATACATCAAACATGTCCTGAAGATCTCAACAACACTGCAATATATACGTGTGTGGTTTTTCTTCGTGTTTAATCTCATTTTATTTTTTAGTGTTTTTTGTTAACTAAACAAGACAAAGGATTCCATTTCAACGTTGTCATCTATATATAAAACCATTTTACTCTGTTCATATTTGCCCCCACTGCAGTTTTCTCCTTATGTATTTGTTATGGAGACAGGGTCTCGCATAGCCCAGGCTGGCCTTGACTTCCCTGTGCAGCAGAGAATGACCTTAAACTTCTGGTCCTCCTGCCACACCACCCTGTCACATACAGTTGATGTGATGCTGGGAATGAGGCCCAGAGCTTTGTACACCGTAGGCCAACACTCCATCAACTGAGCTACGTCCCCTCGCACCCTAGACCAACACTCCATCAACTGAGCTGCTACGTCCCCGACATTGCAATTTTATTTCCATTTTTGAGTGAAGAACCTGAGATTGGGATTTGCTGCTGTTGTCAGTCTTGAGGTTTGTACATATGCAGATGTGTGTGTGTGCACACATGTGTATGTGCACGCGTGTGTGCGTAACCACAGGCACACACCCTCATGCACCTGTACGCACTCATGAATTTTTTTCTACACTGAGCAGCCTGACCTGTGACTTCCTGTAACCGCTAAATTAATGTGCTGTCTAAATTAAGCTTCCATGTGCCAAACAACCATCCTTTTTCACTAACTCTTAAACACTGTCGCATAAACATAAGAACTCAGCTGATTTCCTTCTCGAAGTTTCCACGCTCTTCTGGTCCAGTTGTTGCCTCCGCGGGGCTTTTCTGTCAACCTCACAGCCAGGATGTACCTCCTGGATGTTGTCTTCAAAGGCCAGGTGACCACCTGAGAGGCTGGAAGAAACCAGGATAAGATGGGCTATGGGGAGACATCCCAGGTAGGCTATGCTTTTATGTGCCGGCACATTGGTGGAGCAAATTCGTTGCGCTGAGAAGGGCGGTGAATGAATACAAGTTCAGTTCAGTTCTTAGTGTAAACAAGAGCAAGGGCCTGTGTCTGTAATTTCAACAGCATAGGGGTCATTTCGGAGCTGGTGGGACTCTATTTGTCTTAGGAAATCTCAAAAACTTTTATAGGGAATTCGGAAAATATTTTTGGCCAGCAGGAAAGATAAAAATCCCTGCACACAAAGTACAGGCATGGTCCCAGAGACTCCACAGACAGACTGCAGTAAACCCCTGTTTAATAAGGCATTAAAATGCCATCGACCTGGACACATTAAAAAAGAGAGAGAGAGAGAGAGCTATGAAAACAAATACCATTCAAATAATTAGGATCTTATGCCTGAGACCAGCCTCGATGCCAAACAGGGACTTCCCTGCAGGAATCAGAGCCCAGTCTGATCCCAAAAGGAGAAATGGGCCAAGACAAAGGCGGCCCAGGCAGGCCCTTCCCAACACCCCCTCTCTGCCCGCCCCAGGGTGCCGCAGGCTGTGTTTGAAATAGGCCCTCTTGCCCACCTTTGGTTGCTGGGCAGCCTGGGGGCTCAGTTGGAAATTCCAGCGCCCAAAGATGGATGGCCCTACAGAAGGACAAGTAGGGAGGGAACAGGACTCAAGGGCAGGCGGGCGTTGCTCCTGCCGGCTCCACAAGGACAAGGAGGCATTTGAAAGCCGACTCTAGGTTGGGCAAATAGATGCCCAAACGGGTCGCGGTTGGACCGTGCGCATTTGTTTTGTTTATGAACATAGCTGTAAGCCGGGAAAGGTGTCTTTTCACGAGCTCCTACAGGTCCAGAAGCTGCCGAGGAGCGATTTCCTGCCGGGCTGCTGAGCCCTTGGAGGCCAGGTGCGTGGCAGTTCGGTCCCATTCCCTCCCCTAACCACCCCCCAGGGTAGTTTCCAAGGGACTCAACCCCAGCAGTTTGAAAAATTAAGAGTTTGTCCTCATTATTTCTGTTTAGGATCACCAGTGTTGTGTGGGCGTGACTGGTCCACAGGCCTGATTGAAAGCGCCGCCATAAATTTGACTTTTAAATCACGTTGGGTCTCAGGTGCAAGGAGAGAGCCGCGCGGTTGGCGGTGGTGTTGCGTCTCCTTCTCTCTTAAAAGTCCCCGTCAGTCACTTTCCTTAAATTTCCCACGGAGAAATTGCTGACGACCAGAGGACGTGTCTGTACTTCATCCTCTACCGCTCCTTTTCTTCCGAGAGAGAGAGAGAGTGTAGTCCAGTGAAACTTGAAAATGAGAGCAAGGAGAAGGGGAGAGAGAAAGAAAGAAAAGAAAGAAACATAATTAAAAATCTATGGTTTTTTCCTGGGGTTAATTTGAATTGGACCAGTTGGTTTCATTTTGCAAAACAAAAGAAAAATTCAGGCCTTAGGGCCCAAGACTTTCATTAAATTCAGCTTTAGTGAGTTCTAATAATACGGTGGTTTATTAAAAGCGTGAAAAATGTCATTGCCGAGGCCTTCCCTCAGCAGCAGCCTCGCCTCCGCCTCAGACTGACTCACGCTTCCTCCGTGGCGGCCTGGGCTGTAAAGTTGTGGTCAGGATATTTAAGGTCCCTTGAACGGGCTCCTTGAAATCTTTCTTGCCATTTGGCTGGGCTCACGTCCCAATTAGCCATCTTGCCATGCGGAGCAGTAGCTGGACAGTAAACTTGCCAGAGCGGCCGGGTGCTCAAGGCTGCGGTGAGGGATTGGTCGAAAAGAGCAGCGGAGAACTCAGAACCAAGGGCTCCAGCAGGAGCCCGCTGGAGGAAATGAAAGGATCAACAGCAGGCAGGGAGCACTGTGGCCGATTGTTCCCAGCCACAGCCATGAGCTTTCCTGTGGGTGCCGGAAATTGGCCTCCTCAGAAGCCAAGGATGCAGGCGGCACAAGGATAACGATAAGGCAGGTGATACTGCTAAATCATCCACCTCTCAGAACCAATGACATTGGCCCACACTTTGGTAATCATTCCCCCCTGCCCGAAGCGTATAAAAAGCCACGTTTCGGTTTTGGCTAGTCCCCCCCTTCTCCCCCTTCACACACACACACACACACACACACACACACACACACACGCGCGCGCGCGCTTGGAAAAGCAGGAATAAGCATGGACTAACGGACCAGGAAGCTCCGTGATACAGTTCTTTTGCTTCTTGTTGTTTTATTTGGAAGCATCTCATTTGGTCCTTAAATCTAGAACGTTGATTTTTTAAAATGGTTGAAACTGAATACAAGAAAGACTGCCCAAGGTCGCTGATCCCACCACGGCAAAGTGGGAGGCACTGTTTGAAGGGGGGGGGGGGGCCTGGGGGGGGTGTTGTATTTTGAGACAGGGTCTCACATAGTAGGCTGATCTCCAACTTGATATGTGGTCAAGACTAGCCCTGAACTTCCTGATCCTCTTCCCTCCGCCTCCAGAATTCTGGGATTACCGTTGTGTGCCACCACAGCCAGCCTTCTTCTCACAGCTTATTTATTCCCAATGTCATGGAGTTTGTGGTGGACTTTGAATAAGAGGCAAACTCCCAAGCTGTCCCTTCCTCACAGCGGTGGTGACGATAATCCCTTAGAAGTCTACCCCACCCCCCAAGCCAGAACAGATTGGGAGACAAACATTAGGCCACGCTCAGGGAATCCTGCGGAAGAGGGGGAGGAAGGATAGTAGGATTCAGTGGTGTCAAGGGCACCGCAAGAAAATCCACAAAACCAACTAACCTGGGCACATAGGAGCTCACAGAGACTGGACCCACAACCAGGGAGCCTGCATGGGACTGACTTAGGCCCTCTGCATAGAAGTTAGGCATATGTGTTGTGTAACTAGGTCTTCTTGTGGGACTCCTAACAGTGGGAACAGGGGCTGTCTCTGACTCTGTTGCCTGGGGACCCTTTCTTTTCTCCTATGGATTTGCCCCATCCAGCCTTAATAGACGAAGAGGTGCCTAGTCTCATTGCAACTTGATACACGACGGCTGACCCTCAATATCCATAGGAGGCCTGCCCTTTTCTAAAGAGGAACAGAGGAGGATGGATGGATGGGGGCGGGACTCGGGATGGGATGGCATACGCACAAACGGAGAAAAGGAAGTAGACCCGCCCCTCAAGACTCTGTAGCACTGAACTCCGGGACCCTGGCAGTGCCACGTATCAGGGTTCGGAAAGGACCAGGTGTGATGCTTCCCAGACTGGCTCTCCTGTTACCTGTGGTTGGCACCGTACACCTAACTACACATGAGTCCAGGCTTTGGCATCTGGAAGAGGAGGCTTAACCATGAGACAGGAAGAGCAATAAAGTCTCCCAAAAGCAATAAATAGAATTTCCCTGGAGAAAAAAAAAAAGTCTCACATCTTTTAAGTATCTAAAATGAAACCTATGCAGGCTGGCATCCCATACTGGCAGGAAGGATAGTGACTTGGATGATGCATGGGTTTTTCTTCAAACTTTTTTTTTTTTTTTTTTTTTTTTTGGTTTTTTGAGACAGGATTTCTCTGTAGCTTTGGAGCCTGTCCTGGAACTAGCTCTTGTAGACCAGGCTGGCCTCGAACTCACAAAGATCCGCCTGCCTCTGCCTCCTGAGTGCTGCGATTAAAGGCATGCGCCACCACTGCCGGTGATGCATGGGTTTTATCCGTATTATTTCACTATATACTTAAGAGATGGGCTGTCCTTTGTTACCTCTAATTAACATGTCTGGCAAGAAGCTCACAGAGATTAGGCATGTGTCGAACAAGTGGTAGATTCCAGACCATTCTCGGTCCGCTGTTTGTCTAGGCCTCTCCACCCAGAGCTCTGGTAAACTATCCCAGGGAGGATGGCATAGAGCCCAGAACCTCACAGGAGGGGCAGGGAGCCCCGCCTTTGCGTAGAGCTTCAACTTTACATGCCTGTCCCTACAGAGTCTCCACTTTTGATCTCAGCTCCCCTTCAGAGGGAAAAATGCCTCCTATCAATATATTATTTACAAATTAATTTACAATACAGATGTGGTGGTGAACACCTGTAAGCCCCAGCACTCCGGAGGCAAAGCAAAAGGAACAGGAGTTTCAGGGCAGCCTGGGCAACATAAATTTCAAAAAAAGGAAGCATAATAAATTTGTAAGATAGGCAGCCATACTAACAAACATTAGCTATTTGAAAAGAATGAAATAAAATTTAAAAAGTAAGTTCGGTATTCCATTCCCTTTACTTTAGAAAGCCCTGCTGCAGATGCATACAGAGCCCTGTTATGACAAAGAAATATACCACTGCAGATATTCTTCACGGGATCGAACCCTGAGTTGCTGCAAGGGACGTAAGCAGAGGCATAGAAGAAGGGAGGACGGCCGGGGAAAGGACAGTCCCACAGCTAACACACGGCAGTCCTGGGACCAGGCCCACGTTGACTCACACTCAGTCCTAAACTCTTTTTACAGCCTTATGCTGGTGACATAAGAAGGATGCCAAAAGTTCATTTTCTTGGGCCAGAAAATTATGTCCGGGTCTCCAGTGTAACAGGCCAGAGCTTACTGCCTGTGACAGACATACTGAGTCTGGAGTAGATTGAGGTCCATC
Organism: Microtus oregoni; assembly: GCF_018167655.1. Lineage (NCBI taxonomy): Eukaryota > Metazoa > Chordata > Mammalia > Rodentia > Cricetidae > Microtus > Microtus oregoni. The sequence continues at coordinate 12,685,880 of NW_024543074.1, forward strand.
CACTGCCCCGAGAGACACCAACGCTCTCAGTCCAGGAGCCGAGCGCGTGGAGCCTAGGGAGAAGGGAGGCTCTGCCAGGCTGCATTTAATGCTATTAAAAGCAGCATGCATAGTTTCCACCATCCCTAATGGAGCCATGTCATTTTACAGACCCAGCCCTTGCTGCAGGCATCCGGCTAGGAATCATGGGTGTCTAAGAGAAGTAATTTCCAAACAAGTCTCTTCCACGTCATTCCAAGGAAGCAGGCTGTGCCCAGGCATTAGAAAGGCAGAAGGTAGCCGAGCAAGGGCTGCCCCAAGGCTTGCAAGCCTTCCCACAAAGAATACCCAGTTCTTCTGGAGGTGTCTCAATAATTTGTCAAGTTTGCCAGTGACATCTCTGTGGAAAGGGAAGTAACGCATCAGCTACCTGGATGTGAAGTCGGGGGGCTGCGGGAATAAGGTAACCCCACAGCCCAGGTATAGCGGATAGCTGGAGTTGACTCGGTCTTTAAAAGGGTAAGTCTGCCATTTTGGACACTTCAAATTATAAAATTAGTTAAGCACGTCTATCTCTCCCTGATAGCTGACCCCAACGCCATGGAAGTATTAATCCTTTGTCTCCAGAAGCCTCAGAGGAAAGCAGACAGAGTGAGACAGTGACAGCCGTGCTGGTAAAGGTGGCAGAAGTAACAGCTTAGAGAAAACAGCAAAAGCTCCCTTCAAGAGAGACCTGAGTTTGAAGCCAGTTGTGGGCTTAGAGCATGCCCTGGAGACATTTCTTCAACTCCCTGACCTGCGGTTGCTCTCCTGGGAGGTGGCTGTGTGGGGCGTCAAGCCCAGTGACTGGGGGCTGGTAATGAACAAACTAAGTGGAAATTTGAGTTTCCTTTTCTCAGGATACAGATGAGTATGGTAAAAGCTCCAGAGTTCAGACTCGCTCTTCATCGTCTGGCTCTGCAAGGCAAAAGCAGTGCCCGACCCTTAAGGGAAGCGGTGAAGTGTGACACGGGTGTTTGACCTCCTTACACCATGAACATCAGCTACTGTGCAAGGTGCTTACACACACACACACTCACACACACACACACACACACACACACACACACTCAAGCCGCCTGTGCCTGCAGCACACAGGATGCCTAGCAGGAGGATCTTGACTTCAAGGCTTATCTGAGTTACGGTGAACCGCTTCCCAAGAGAAAAAGGAAGAGGGAAGGGAAGAGGAAGGGAAGAAACCCTCCACAACCCTAAGAGCCTCACGTGCTTAGACTTTGTCTCCAGGTCTCCAACAGAAACAAAGAAATGACCTTGTTGTTTAAAAAGAGCCAGGCAATGGTGGCACACACCTTTAATCCCAGCACTTGGGAGGCAGAGGCAGGTAGATCTCTGTGAGTTCAAGGCCAGCCTGGTCTACAAGAGCTAGTTCCAGGACAAGCACCAAAGCTACAGAGAAACCCTGTCTGGGGGGGGGGGGGGCACACCAAAAAAATAAAAAAGCCAGAAGGTGACAAGGCTGGGTCTGATACATACACACACACACACACACACACACACACACACTGTTTGGAAGGTTGTGGTATCTTTAGAATAGAACCACGAGAGAACAGAGTCCTCCTTCCCTGGTAAGGCAGAAAGGCTTGAAGACCACCTGGCTCAGTGGTCCATAACGGGATGCTGGAGAGGACCTTGCACAGACTCGCCACCGAACACTGAGCTTTGCTGGCTCTGGCCTGTAATAACGATACTTGGGAGGCTGGAGCAAAAGGGCCACTTTGAGTTTGAGATCAGCCTTGATGACATAGTGAAACCCTCCCCAAGGCTACTGAGACCCCCATTTTAGCAAAACAAAACCGGAGCCTTTGGCTATTGGCCTCCTAATTTCTGACCAGCTCAGTTCCAACAAGCTCCACCCAGATGTGGCCCGATTTGGAACCTCAGACCCAGGAGATCTCAGTCCCAGGGCCCAGACTGTCTCTAGCTGCTGTGTTTCTGCAGCCGTTCTTTGTCCAGTCCAAAGTCAGAACCACACTTTCTACCTTGGCAAATGGCAGCAACACTCAGTGTCGTGAGATGTTGTTGGAAAAAGTCTTCTAATTCCTTAAATCCCAAAGGTCTAGACTGGAGTTCAGGGCATAGATCTAGCCAACTTGTCTGCCGGGAGAATGGTTAAGTGATGCTCGGACAGCTACCTCCTCTACCCACACAGGTACCAGGCTGTGTAGGGGTGAAGGAGGGACTTTCCTGAGCATGCTCCCTCTATCAGGATCTTGTGCTCCGCTCCCTTATGTAGGGAGCCAGATTTTAACATGTCTTGTCTTTGGTTTTGTTTTCTTGAGACAAAAATCAATTGACCATTGGCATGGATTGAGCGTGATTCCCATGGAATTGCCGTCTTAAGAGAGCAGACAATTTGAACTGTCAGAGGGATGACAGGTATCGAGGCTGGATGCTGGAAATATCCCTGACCTAGTCTTCCTGCCCTTGTGAACATCATACTCCAGTTGCAGGCCTGTTGGGCAGAAGGGTACTCAGATTGCCCATTACCCTATGAGTAGCCTGGGACCTGAGAGCTGACCTGCCTTCCTTCCGGGCCACCTCAGGCTGCAGGCAGGGGCCCCATGAAGGCAGCACTCCTGTCTCTGCCAATGCAGTTCCCTGGCTCCATAGGTCTCAACAGCCATCACACATGGGTGACACAGAAGTGCCCCTCACAATATCCCAAAGCTCTGACTGAAGGGGGACAGGAGCCCAGACCCACCTAGGGATTTAGCAGGATGATGTAGACACTGAGAAAGGCTGAGATGGGCTGAGGGTTTTGGGAGGCAGAATTTGCACCATTTGGCATGGGTTTGAAGTGAGCTGGTAGGGGGCACAAGGTGTCGGCACCGAGCCCACAGTGGTGCGAGGGAGGCAGAGAGGCAGTGTTGGCATGGGTCAGAACAGGGCGGGATGGGGTACCTTGCGAACCTTTAGTAGAAATAACCCAGGAGGCAGTGTCAGGAGAGGAGCGTGAGACTGGACTTCAGAATACTCTATGACCTGGAAGACTGCAATCCGCCGCCAACCAGCAGTAGCACTGAAGACCTGGGAGAATCCAAAGGAACCAGACAAGGTGTGGCAGCCCCCAAAGCTGTCCTGCTGTATCCATAGCAGTGGCTTCAGCCTCTTCTTGTAGTTACTGCTCTTAGCACTTGGGTAGTTTCTTCTGGCTCAAGGAATTCTATAGTTACACTTTCTTTTTCTTTTTTTAAACTATATCTTTTAATTGCAGAAGTGCTCACACGCTTATTGTAAGAAGCTGAACAATACAGAGATGTGAGAACCCTCAGACCAGTCCTTCCGAATCATCTACCCTACCATGTATACACCATGCACGTATAACGGCTTGCACGCACACACAGGTTCGAGTTTGGTTTTGTATTGAACAAAACTGGAAGACTAACCTATTACTCATTTTTTTCCACATAAGAAGTCATGAGTATATAGCCGGGCGGTGGTGGCGCACACCTTTAATCCCAGTACTCGGGAGGCAGAGGTAGGTGAATCTCTGTGAGTTCGAGGCCAGCCTGGTCTACAAGAGCTAGTTCCAGGACCACCTCTAAAGCTACAGAGAAACCCTGTCTCGAAAAACCAAAAAAAAAAAAAAAAAAGTCATGAGTATGTATTTTATTCACTTATTAATTGCTACTTAATGATACTTAGTTTGGTTACTCCATTTTTTTTTATCTCAAGATCACGTTCTATTATGTCTTTCCTTTTTACTTAATTTTCAATCGGTTCCCATGCCATGAAAGGCTCTTTGTAATCATAATTCCATTGGCTGCATCATATCCCAGAATATGAGGGAAATCATCATTTACCAATTTGCTTTCTGCCAGTGGGGGCTTTAAAAATAATAGTACAATGAGCATTGCACGGCGTCCAGCTGTGTCTTCCTCTCTGGCTCTTCTTTCTCTAGAGTCATTGTCCAGGCTACCAAATCGCTTTTTCCAGAAAAGCCAGCAGTCTATTCCCACCAGCCATAACCGTTAAAGGCTCCCCTTTCTTTTCCTGCTAACGGTTAGACAGGAGTGGCAAGCTGCCACTCAGCTTGCATTTTATGTTCTTAGGAGGTTGGTTTAATCATCTCTGTAATTCTTGTCGTCAGAGTCATCCAAGCACATGCACCCCTCACTCTTGGTCTCTCATCAACCCTTTCTCCTTCATTCCCAGCCCAGCCCTGAGCCCTCCCACTCCAGCGTTGGCTCCAGAATGCCTCCCCCCCACCCCATTCTTGCATCCCTTGGGTTAACTCACCAGCATCCCCCATCTCTCGGCAGCCCTACACTAGCTGAGCTCTCCTGGCTTCTGTGCCCAGGGAGCTTCCCTTGTTCCGTACCAGAGAATAAAGCAACCAAGTCTGAGTCTAGAATTTTGTTGGGAGCTGCCATCCGGCTGGGATTAGTGTTGACGGGCAGCAGATGCCAAAGGGGCCTCTTTGCTCTGACCTCGGTCCAGGAGGAGTGGAAGCGGGGTCTCCTGTGCCCTACCTGCTGGTCTTCCCACAACCCCTCTCATCTTTTCCTCTTCTATTTTCCTCCTCTCCTCGTTATTCTAGCCCAGGTTTTAATTTTCACAAATGATACAATTTGGGCGCTTGGAATTTCTGCAGGAGAATGCCTGGAGCCTGTTTGCCATTGTTGGAGAAGAGGGACCCTGGACGCTCTGCAGGCCCCATCTGACTGTGGTAATAGGCAGGGCTAGTGGGCTACGGCCTAAAGCCAGTCCTTCGTCGTGAGACTTCGCAGAAATCCCGCTGGAGCTTTCTCTGCTCTTGCCCTGTCTTCTTTCTTTCATAATGATGAATGGCTGAAAAGAAAACTATCTAATCTCCAAACTGCTGGCTTTTCTCCCCTTCTCTTTTCTTCAAGGAGAGGAAGAAGAACACGGTCACATAAAACAGAGTCCTTCATCGCCCGCTCCTCAGGAGACGCGAATTCCCTTTTCATCCCGGGGCCTGTTTCTGATCTGCGATGGCCTCGCATTGAAAGTTCCAGGCTGGCCCTCTCTAATCGGCTGCGACAGACGCTGCAGTTGCGTGGGCTGCCCATTGAAATTGAATTGATTACCCGGCCCCTCTGCCATTTTGTTCTGCGCACGATTGCTTAATAGCTGTCACCTTGGCTTTCAGTCCCAGCCGGCTTGGGGCTGACTGGTTCCCATTACTCAGGATGGCCAGTGCAAGTTCACCACCCTTTACAGGATGACTCTGATTGATTCCGTATGCCTTGGAGACCTGGGAGAGATTTGCATAGGTTTTGCTGGGGGGGGGGGTGGAATCGAAACCTCTGGGCCACAGAGGCTGCCAGGTTTTTGCTGTGGGGCTCACCATATTTGAATCATTACCTGAATGAGTCTGGCCTCTGCTGACATAACTGCTAATGAATTTGTAAATTTTGCAAAACTAGAAAACTTAGCCTGTTCGAACCTTGGCTGTCACCACCTGCCCACCCCCTCCCTCCACCATTGGGGACCGCAAAGCAGACTCGGTGGCTTTTCTGGCCTGAGCTCTGCGCAGGTATCTGAAATGATGGTCTCTCCCTCCCTGCCACCCCTGCCCCAGCAGGCTGGAGAGCCCGACTTGGAGGGAGCCGTCTTTCAAGTAAAATCCTTTGCACTGGGAACTACTTCAATTAGACAGCAGGCGGAATGTTAACGTGCCCTCCGGCCTTTTAAGTGGGTTTTAATTTTATGTTGTAAGATAAGGCACTGCAGGGCCAGGCTGTTTCTCTTCTTGCAGGCTCCATTAGAGGGGCCAGCAGAGGCCTCTTGACCCCCGAGGCCCTGCCAAAGCTAGAAATCGCTTTGGTTTTTTAACAATTTGTCAGTCTGGCCCAGCGTCTCTTTTGTGATTCCAGGACCTGCTGTCCCTGAGGGTAGTCGGTGGCTGATCTTCCAGGCTGAGAGACCTCTAGCCCTTGGCTGGAGGGGAACCCAGGGGGCCACCCAATCATGGCCCCCGTAGCTGAGTGATAATCAGCTATTTTTCCTTCCCGAGCAGGGCGCAGTAGAAGCAGGCCGTGTCATGTGGCAGGCTTCTGGGCCGATGATGTATGACCTGCTGGCGCTACTGAATGGTGCCCTTTGTTCTACAAGATCCCATGTGCCCCCTTTTTATTGAGTTGTTGATTCAGAGGGGCAGGAAAAGTTCCACAAATCCCACTGCAGGCCCTGCTCTTGCTATGCCCAGGTGGAGCAGCCAGGGAAACTCAAGCTTCCCAGAAAGTCAGGACTCTGTGGGCTGCCTCAAGGCCGGATACCTCTTTGGGAACAACTTTCTCTTAGCTAAATAGGTACTTGAGAGAACCTAGGGACATACTCCCAGCCCTCTGAGTTCCAAGTGAGGAGTGTCCAGGACAGGGTACCATCTTTGGAAAGGAATGAGCAGGACACTTGGGAGTTAAGAGCCACCTTCCCTGTCCCTGAGCTAAATCAAGGTTTTCTCTGTAACTAAGTCCTGGTGGGCACCAGCAGGTATGGGAGTAGGAAGCTGCCCAGCCAGAGGGCCCTTGTACAGCCACAAGGAATCTTAGTCCTGAAGAGGCTTTAAAGCCTCCCAATTCTTGCATCTTTCTCCTGGATTTCAAGACCATCTTAAGTGGAGACCATGGAGATGGAGAAACACCTTAGGGGATGGACAAGGCATGAGGGTCGTGTGCAAGGGACTGGTCCATTCCCAGCAGCGCCTTTCTAGAACCACTTTTCCTCAGCTAACGAGGGAAGCCCAGGTTGGATTTCATCTGCCTGAAACTGTCCAGCTTGAGGCCAGGGTCTCACTTCAGGCCCACTAGGGTGAAGCTGGCTGACAAGACACTGCCTCCAACCTGCTCTGTAGTTATATTCTGAAGTAACTGCACAAATGCCACCGAGGATTCTCTACTCTTGAGACTACTTCCTCCCCTCCCCCCGCTTGCAGGGTTGTGCTAACTGCTAAGGAATGAGATTCCTGCTGCCTGTCTACTCTCTCGTTGGGTCTTTGTGAGCCCTGGGACATAGTCCCATAACCTAGGGAGTAACATAAGATAGAAGGGACTTGGAACTTACTTCACTCTGAGGGTCCATGCTAGATACAAATGCTTAGATTAGAGACACTGAGGTTCCCACCAGACATTTGAAGAGAAAAGGAGAGGCAGACACCACTGCCAAGCAATGGCAAGACATTAATAAAGGACACACACACTTCACAGTTGTAAGATGGCTTTTATGTCTCAATATGCAAAATAAAATGTCCATGCTATATACCAAAACACTTGGAAGTTTCATACCACCTGTCAGCTAATGTGTTTTCTAATAAAGCTTTATCTGTAGTGTGTGCATTTATAATATATATATATATCTAAACCATTCTTAGATAACATCAAATGTAATAAAAATTTAAATAGATGTCTTTCCAAATACTCCCTCCAGCATTTATTTTCAGTCAGTTTAGTTGTAAAAAGCAAAGCTGAATTTGACATGTGGCCCGCATTTGTGAGATATAGATATATTTATTTATATATTTATTTATATAATATATAAATAGCTATTCGGCATGCAAAGAGTTTAGTGATTTCCAGGTTCTGATTTTGAGTTCACTCCAGCCACCCTGACACTCTGGTGACACTGGATGCTGATGGTCCGAGTGTGAGCTCTCCTCGTTCCCCACTCTGGAAGAATCTTCTGCTCCTCTGAGCTGGAACGCTGAAGTGCTCTTACTCAGATATCCGCTGCCTTCTGCCAGCTTCCTTGCTCTGGGGATGGGGATTTTCCTGGGCGCCGAATGGGTCCAGCAGACGTGGAACGTCAGTTCGGGATGTTGCCAGATAAGGTGTGTTTGACTGCCCAGCACAGGCTGCAGCTGGTATCTGACACGCTGAGAGGCCACCTGCTGGGGCTGGGGGAGGGGCTCTGACCTTCATGATAATGACAGAGATAAAATGGTGGCATTTCTCCCCCTCCCCTTTGAAGGAAAAGCAAGCACTGTGATTCTTTCTGCAAGTCCCGCCTCAGACCCTGGAGCTTCAAGAATCTAAGCCCAGGCTGATGGATGGCCAGCTCCACCCTCACAGTACTCCAAGGCTCAGGTAGTCTCAGACAATCTCCAGAAGCCAAAGCAGTGGGGTACTCCTGTCCCTAAGAGTGCCGGGCGGCTCCCCTTACAGGTGGAGGGCCGAGAACCCTAAGCAAGCACAGATACCCCCAATCCCAGCCAAGAAAGGCCCTCTGTGTGCCAGAGGCCTCAGCTGGCCCCTGAGTAAAATCAGAGTATATTTCAAAAACCTCTAGATAACTCGTGAGCCCTCCACTTCCATCCCACCCAGGGCATGTCAAGAGATGCCAGGTAACAATGCACTTGGCTCCTGAAGTCTAAATTACTTCCTAGACAGTTGTATTTTTTTTCTTGTCTTGGCCTTAGCTGCATGTCAGAAGACAGATGCTCTCCAGCCACACACACGCATGTAGAAACACACGCGCACACACACGCACACACGCACACACACACACACCTTCTGGAATACCTTCCCATGTTTCTTGGCAGTGCCAGCCACCCACAGAGGTTAATACTGGATCGACAGGGTCCTGGGGTTGTCAAGGATACAGCAGTCACGTCATCCATCAGTCCAGTTCTCCACAGTCCCCACTCCTGAATGGTACTGTAAGGATGATTCTCGGGTCAAGGAGAAACTCTGGGAGTAGAGGAACTCATTGGCAGTGTTCAGGTGTGGGGAGGGCGGCTTCCTCTCGCACACTGTGGGGAGGCCACGCTCTCTAGGGAAGGGAGTGGAGGGCCCCCGCTCTCGGGCCTGAGACTGGGGCAGCTGATTGTACACACTGAAGTGGGCATTTCCTGGTGGCTGGGCGCTCTGGGCCGAGATGGTGGGCAGCCGTGGCATCATCGTGGTGGTGGCGAAGTGTGCGGGAAAGGGCTGGTAAGGCACAGTCTCCATGGTCTGCACGCTGTAGCTGGTGTACGGCGATACCGACGTCCACATGTTACAGCTCAGTGGGGGCGGGGGCAAGTCGTCCACAGCAGACACCCCCGCAATCTCGGGCCCTGAACTCGAGTACATACAGGCCTCTCTGGGGGTCACCTCACTGCAATAGGAAGGGCTCAGCATCTGCTGGTCGTAGGGAGGGGGAGAACGGAAGTAGGGATCATCCCCCACCGAAGAGGGGGTTTCCAGATAGGATCGCTTGCAGGGTAAGTCCAGGTGGCGGGCACTGTCTGCTGGAAGACAAATAAGTGCTCAGGAAGGGGTGTTCCCAGCGGCCCAGGACCTGGTGCACCCACCCACCCCACACGCCAGGACAGCCTGCCCTCTTCTCTCAGCACCCACCCTGGCCCCATGCTGCCTGGTACTCCCAGAACCGTTTGAATCAGCCGCAGCTTTTATAAGGTGGCAATGGCCAAGAAGTGCTCAGATTATGGACCCTCATCAAAGACCACGGGAGACACCACATCACTGGACACTGAGGAACGCACTGCATCAGGCAACACCAAGCTTGGCCAGCCCGACTCTCAGGGTGCTCAGAGGCCCTTCCGCACACTGGCATTCTTGGGCTAGCCCCGCCTTGGCCCGGGAGAGTGAAGGCAACTGCCAGGACGAAGCAGGCCCAGAGACCACATCTGTCAGAACTAGCCAGCAAATTAAGGCCATGATGTTACTGCGGAGAGCCTCGGGAAGGAGGCGGTGGGCCAAAAAGGCTTGTAGGCAAGCGTTTGCTGTCTGGAGGTGAGATGAGCAGTTTGACCCTGCTGTGTTCAAAAGGAAGGCACATCTGCAGTTGTCCTGCCAATCCCAACCCAACAGCCTCTACAAAGCCGCTGCACTAGCGACAAGGGAAAAGACTGACTGTTCAGGCTACTTTGAGACCCTCTGGAACGACGCCAGCAGCCACCACAAACCACATCGCTGCATCTCCCACCCTGGCCCCGACTGTGTGGGATCAACCCTCTGGAGTAACATGTCTGCCCCTGGGACCCAGGGGTTACTGGGGCCTGAGGGCTGGGGCAGCCCCCCTCTCAACAAACTCAAGAACACTTCCCCTCTGTGGCTGATCTTGGCTTCCCTCCTGCGCTTTCTTCTCTAGGGATCCCTGTTTACAGGGCTGGGCAGCCTGGAGGAAGAGGGGTGGACCTCCTAGCCCAGCTGTAGACTGACTGATTCCTGGCTGCCCAGGGATACATAGGCCTCTTTCCCCACCTTTTCCCGTGATTGGCAGGTGGCCCAGTTACTCTGGAAGGAGCAAAGGGCAGGACAGGTAGCATAGGCTTGAAGGCCATCAGTATGTGCCACAGCTACTCAGTTTGGTTGCTGACCTATGAAAGCAGCTATAGACCATATATGGGATAGATGAGCTCCAGCAGAGCTTTATTTATGAAATTTGACTACTATAGAATAACATGAAAGCCCACCTTTTTAAACTAAAGAGGCAGCATCAGGTCTAACGACCATTCCTCTGACCTCTAGGGGACTAGGTTATAATGGGACTTGCATCTAGGACACTTGGCACTCTGCCAGGCTCATCTCTAGAAGTGAGCTGACAGAATGTTCTGGATTAAAGCAAAAGACTTGCTCTCAACAGAATTTTGGAGACCTAAGAAGATCGCTTGGCAAGGTAACATTAGTCACGCTTGAATCTGTCTGTGGAAAACAGAGAAGGCAGCAAAGCCTGAACATGTTGGTTTCCGGGCCAGTGTTAGAAAGAAGCCAAGTGCCCAGTCACTCATTTCAGCTCCCAAGAAACCAGTGGGCATCCTTAAGGGCTCAGTGGAGAGCATCAGACCCAACATTGTGAGTCCTCCCTGCTTTGCGGCTGAGACTGCCAACAATCTAGCTTCCCACTTCCTTCTAGGCAGAGCTGAGCATGAGGAACCCCATCCCAGCACTCCGGAGGCAGAGACAGGTGGATCTCTGTAAGTTCGAGGCCAGCCTGGTCCATAAGAGCTAGTTCCAGGTCAGGCTCCAAAGCTACAGAGAAACCCTTGTCTGAAAAAAAAAAAAAACAAAAACAAAAACCAACCAAACAAACAAAAAAAGAACTGAGGATTCCCAAGGTCACATCAAAGTGAGAACCAACAGGCCTGCACACCCAGCCCTCAGGCAGTTCCCAGATCCCTACCTCTGCGCTTCAGGCAGTGGTAGAAGAGGCTGGAGTCCCTCTGTGTTGGGAAGGTGTTGAGGGGCAGATCCTGGGGCTCTGCAGCAGCGAACTGCATGTGCGCCCCGTTCTCAAACTGATAGTGCTGCAGCGCCTGGTGCGCGCTGTGCAGGGGGCTGATGTCGGGCTTAGCTGAGAGCTGGCTGGAGACGAGCCTCTGCCTCATGATGCTTTTGGAGATCACCGGATACTCCTTGCTGGAGGAGCAGGAAGAGAGTGAAGATGCTTTAGGGTTCCTGGGTCTTCCCGTCCCACCCCTGGCCAGGGCAGCCCCACCTCTGCAGCCGGGCCACACGCAGGTCGCTGTCGTCACTGCCCCGGAATCCCTTGGCAAAAGGGTTGTTTTCAATTTTCAGCTGTGTGATCTGTCAGAAAAGGACACACAGAGTGGCTGGGAGGAGAAAGGACAGGCTGGCTTAGAAGCCCTCCTCCACCAGCCCAGGCCTAATGAGTACCTAGGTATGGCCTGGAGAAGCTGAACCCCAGCCCTGAGCCAGCGTGCTGTTCAGGACCAACTGGGTCATCCTTGACCTGGCTGCTCATAAGAGCTTATCCCAGGTTGTCTGCTCTGTTTGCTTCAGCCCTTCTGGTGCTTTCTTCTGACCCCTGCCTGTGTCAATCCCCTTAACGATTCTGTGTGACTGAAAATCTGACTTGGCCACACTTCTAAAACCCAACTGCAGCCTATGACCAAAGGTAAGGGAGGAGGTGGTGATTGGCACATGCCAGCCATCTAGCTGACAGGACCCAGGTTCCTCTCCCTGCCAGCCCAGAACTATCTCTACAAGAAGATTCTAAAAGGAAGGAACCGACCCTCACACCCCAAGGCCGACTCCGTGCCTCTAGTTTTCAGCTGCTGGCCTCGCTCTGCCTTCTCCAGGACTCCTTGGTTTAAAACCTGGCTGTTTCCCAGTATGGCGATCTCGCTATCTGTACTATTCTGCTTTTCTGCTCGTTACTTGATGTGCCCTGGGGTCGGCAGCAGCCTCACCACCTCAGGGAAGAAGGCAGGTTGGGTGGGGTTTCAGTGTGGGTTGGGGTTACCATACCTTGTGGTTCTGGTAGGAAGTCACGGAGATGAAGGATGTCTCTGGGAACACGTGGGTGCAAAAGGCTGTGTTTTTGGAGCCAAAAGCATTGTTCTCATCGGCCTTAACGATGTGCAGCCGTGGCTGGTACTTATGCATGGAGTTGAGGATGATCTGGGAGAGAAGGTCTTGATTTGAGCCCCAGGCCCCACCCCCTGGGCCCTGGTTGGCCACTTCCTGAGAGCCTAGGACCCAGAACTGAACCCAGAAATGTCTCAAAGCTCCCAAATAAAGGAACTCCATCCCCACAGCCTCACTTAGCCTCTCTGTTCTAGGGGCACCTTATCCCAGCTTTGTAGTGTGGGACTCTTCTCAGTGACAATCAAGAGCCTAGAGAAAGAGGAAGTCCGTACAGCTGAGTTAGCTGAGCTATAGGCAAAAGATCAGGGAGCTGACGACTCACTGACCCTATGTCCCTCGCCTTCTCTGGAGCTCAACTGTGAGATCCTAGTACACAGCCTGCCCCCTTCCCTCAACCTACAGGTGTCCTGCCCACTGGGACTGCCCACTGTAAGGGCTCAGCCACCACCTCTCACAGCTGTGGTAAGGGTTTGCAGGACAGGAGAGACGGGAGAAGGGGAGGGAAATGCCCTGCTCTAGCTTGGGGCCCAATACAAGACTGGGGCTTGCTACCCTCCGAGCTGATCAAGGAAGTTCCTAGCCTGAGTAAGACTCATCAGTGACAAGCCAAGTTCCTGAACTGATGCCTGGGCCTGCAGGAGACCTCGAGCACCCAAGAGCAGCGGGCTTGGGGACAGATGTCAGCCTAGCTGACTGAAGCTTAGGGAAGAGCCCAAGATGCTTGGTCACCAGAGCTAGGCAGAAACACACAGTAGTTAACTGCCCCAACGTGCTTCATATGGCTGTGCCCTCACAGTAGCGGCTACATCAGGTGCCATTAAAATGCATTTTTTATCGTTGACATTTGCCAGATGCCCTCCCACTGGAGGCAGGACCAGGAATTTGGGGCATTTTATCAGCTCTGCTGCATCTGTTAACCCTTTGCTTTCTATCTCAGCTGCTGGCCCTGAACTCCTCTTCCCCTCAAAATGCTTTCCTCTGCCTGGGGTGCCCCTTCCAGGCTAGGCTTGCCTCAGCCTCTGTGGAATGAAATATTTAACCCTTGGGTGGCCACGGTGCCAAGAGAAAAGGCCCAGTATTGGTTCTTTTCTGGAAAGCCTTGCTGAGTTCTGAGGCCCAGAAGGTTCCATGCTCGTCTTGCATCTGGAAGGCTGGCGTAGGCTAGTTGTGGGCTTCTGCCTGCCCTAGGATCTGAAGTTCACTTAGGTGCTCTGGCCAGCCTTTCTGTCTTGTACAACAGCCATTACCCTCTTGAGGATAAAGGCAGAGCTCTCTGGTAGCGCAGGACACTGCCCAACTCAAAACGAGGCAGAAGAACACATCTTTCCTGCAGCTAGGAATGTCCTGATACGGCAGAGCTGGGCCTTAGGAAGCCCCACAAGACTTGTCACCCTGTACAAGTCACCAAGGCACGGGTACTCAGGGAGGACCTCTGTTCCTGGGGAGGCAGCCTGGGTGTGTCCCCACCTCAGCATGGTCCTTCCTGCTGCACTGGTGTTCTTGCGCATCTAGGCCTGTCTTCTCTCCTTCTGCAAGGCCGGCCCTGTGTGGGACCTCCCATATCTGCCCTGTCTGTGCCATGTGGCTTTCTAATTCTTCTTAACTCTTCAAAACTACAAACTCACCCAGGGCTGGAAATGGGGGCTCAGTTCCCACTACCACTAAAATAAACTTTCCTGAAGAAAGGGTCCTATCTGCTGTTCTTTTGCACGTCAGGATTCTTGGCTGAGTGAGCGCAGAGCCGGGCCAGGCCTCCAAACCTCTAGATTTTACTTTGCTCACCAGAGACAAGTTAATCTTGGCATTTTTTTTTTCCAGTCAGAATCTGAAAATGAGCAAGTATCCAATACAAACTTTCTATGGCCATTCACACGCTGCAGCTCCCCCAAATGCTGGATGGGCCCCAATCTCTCTGGTTCTCCTAGGCTGGCATCACCAAGGCAGACCAGACAGAACACCAAACCACAGCCATTGTGCCCAACTCTGCAGCCGCCACAATGTATCCAGGAGCATAGGCTCTTCCTTTTCCCTCCTTCCACGGCCACTCCCACCAGTTCCATGAAGGTCCTATGTTCAGAAGGCCACCACTTTAGCCCATGACAGCGTTCCTGATGACTTGTGTTGAGAGACTGCCAAAGACACCTTCCAGGGAACAGAAACTGTGGGGCCTGCAGAGGCAGGTAGGAATCCGTTCTCAAATGACCCTTTCACGGGGGTCACCTAAGAGCACTAGAAAACACAGCTTTGCATCATGACTCCTAACAGTAGCCAAGTTAGTCACGAAGTAGCAACAAAAATAATGTTATGGTTGCAGGGGAGGGTCACCACAACATGAGGAGCTGAATGAAAGGGGCACAGCGTTAAGAAGATTGAGAACCACTGCATTAGAGTGAACAGCCTTGGCCACAGAGAAGCCTCCCTGCTATGGCTCCACCAGCCCCCAGTCCTGAGCAAGCTCTTCCCCAGACATTAGGGTCCCATCTGTTGAAGTACAGCTCTCAACCAGGTGGTCTCAAACACCCTTCAAGCTCTTAATAGTCTGGAACCTGTCTGGAAGGACCCCATTCATCAAACCAGTGCATATGGACATTTGGACCCCAGTACTGTGAGCCTGAGAGACTCTGAAAGAACTCACGCACCTGGCTCCAGTCAGGAGCTCCTCAGGTGCCGGGTTCCCTTGCCTATCTGTTGTAGAGTGGTGCCGGGCCAAACGGGCTAGCCACATCAACCCCAACTGCACGGCTGGTCCCCCGTCATCATTGCTATTCTACAGAAATGGGATTCATTATGTTCTGGCCACAATTCAGAAGCCTGCTCTATTTTAACAATCACAATAGCGCCAGACATCCATCTCAAGGGCTTACCATGCGTGCTTTGCCATTGAGGTCTAGATTTAGCCCCACTGGAATCCAAGAACTTGAGAGCCCTAGAAAGGCAGAGTGCAGAGGGGGCTCTGACCCAACCCCCCGGACTTACAACGAGGAACAGAAGGCCTGGAGTGGGAACATGACTCGCCCAAGGACACACAGCTGGATGAAGACAGGCAACCCAGCAGATTCCAGATGGCCTTGGAAAAAGTACACCCTGCTCTCGATAAACCTCACGACTATTAAGAAGGTGTCTGCTAGACACTGTAAGGACCATGGACCCCAAAGCATCTGCTCAGATACCAGCCACACAACGGCATTTAAAACTGGATTTACCCAGCATCATGCACTTGCTAAGATCACTTCCTCCACCCTGTCCAGGTTAAGACATGGATAGGATCTGCAGGAGAGTGGATGTAGCGGCTTGTACCTGCGATGCCAGGACTTGGGAGGCTGAGATGGAAGAGGGACCCCAAGAGATCCATGCCAACCTCGGCTGTGGAACGAGGTATTTGTCAAAAAAAAAGAAAGGGAAGAGAAATATTAAGGTGAAAGTGGGAAAACAAGGACTCAGGCAAAGACCTTCAGCTCATGTGAGACACCTTGAGCTCAGGACAGCAACCTGGGTTCTCACACACAGCCAGGAACCTTTCTACCTCTTCCCACAGCCACAGCCATCAGTAAGGGGTCAGGAGAACGCAGCCTTCACGCCTTCACATACCTCGTAATTAATCTTAACAACATCTTATTACAAAGTCAACATTGCCACCCTCATTTTAATAGACCATGGAGAGAACATCAGAAGACATCTGCACATCAGTCAGCAATCAGAGGCAGAGGCAGAAGCAGCACTAACTCCTGAGCTGCACTTCCATTTACCTACTGTGTAGGGATGGCCTGACAGGTCCTCAGGTCTCTGTAGCTCCCAAGGCACTGGTGGGGTCTTGGCACACTATCAGTCAGGAAATGGGGGTGACAAAGAGGGAAAGGAGACATAGATCTATTGGGGGACAGCAACCCCTGGCTCAGGAAAGGCCACCTGTCTGAACAGCATCCCATTGTGTGGGCTCATGACTCATATGCTGTCTGCCAGTGCCCACTGGCTTTCCGGGCATCCAGACACAATGTGAGACATACCATCACCGAGAATCCAGTGGTGAGAACATACAGTGCATTTATGGCGGTGACACCCGAGATGAGACCCCCACAGGAATGTGTAGAGCCTTGGGGAGGGCACCTGAATGTACTCCGAAGGACAAAGAGATGACTCCAGTCAAGAAGAGGGCATTCCTCGCAATCCTCCCAAAACCAGTTTACAATCTAAAGGAAATACTGTAGAAATGCAAGTTTCCTTTTCAGCTCCGCATGCTGATCCTACAGTTCATATGAAACACACACACACAACTCGCCAAGAAGAAAAAAAAAGGAGAGCCAAGGGGACAAGCCCTGCCAAACTCTAAATGTATCAAGAAGTCTCAGCAGTTAAAGCAACTGGCACATGAATAAACAAATTCACATGGGGACCCAGAGTGCAGAAGAAGGGAAAGAGGACCCTCCCTTACTGATGATGGAACAGCTAGGTAGCTCTCTCAAAAGACAGAAAAATCAGGATTGACACCTCCATCAGATGCTAGCATAGTTCTAAAGGGTTCCTATTTTGTACTTAAAAATAAATCCAGAGCCGGGCGGTGGTGGCGCACACCTTTAATCCCAGCACTCGGGAGGCAGAGGCAGGCAGATCTCTGTTGAGTTCGAAGCCAGCCTGGTCTACAAGAGCTAGTTCCAGGACAGGAACCAAAAGCTACAAAGAAACCCTGTCTCGAAAATCTAAATAAATAGATCAATCAATCAATCAATCAATCCAGAGCTGGCAAGATGGCTCAGTGGTTAAAGACATCTGCTGCCAAGCCTGACCACGTGAGTTTGATCATAGAGCTCACATGGTGGCTAGAACAGCTCCCCAAAGCACTCAGGAAGCTAAGGCAGAAGGATCGTAAGTTTGAGGCCAACCTGGGCTGCACAGAAAATGCTAAAAAAGTACCGAAGGAAAGTTCCCTCATAAAGAAATAACTGAAGTCTTCCCAGAACCTATAAAGGAAGAAAGGATAAATTCAATCAAAAACTTCTGCCAGGGAAAACCACGACCACCGTGGGCCAGATCAAGTGACAAACTGGCCAACACATTAGACGGGACCTACAGCTTCCACATTTATAAAAGCTAAAAACTGACGAGCTCAAAAACCTGAAGGGAAAGTGGAGGAAGAAGCACACGGTTCACAGAAAAGGAGATGCCCAGGGAGAAGAGAAGGATACATGAATTAAAACTACAATTGGTTCCTATCGTTTGCCTATCTAACTGTCAGGGATCTAAAGGGCTGGGGCTGGAAATGGCTTTGTCAGTACAACCAAGAGGACCCAAGTTCGATCCTCAGTACACATGTCAAAAGCCAGGCATTGCGGCACATGCTTGTAACCTGCAAGCTGAGGCAGTGAGCAACAGGACGGTCCCTGAGGTTGGATGCCCAGCGTATCTAGATCAGTGAGCATGAGGTCCAGGGAGAGCCTTTCTCAGAAGAGAAGGCAGGTGGATGCAGGGGGAACAGCATCCAAGGCTGACCTCTGATCTCCACATGCGTGTGCACACAGGTGCAAATACACCACATTCCCGTGAACATGTAGACATACACCACATACATATACACAAGAAAGGAAAATAATCGAGAAAGCCCCCCTCCCTCCCTGCAGGAAGGCCACAGTGGGCACACACATTTGTGGATTCCCCTGACAGCAGGGAGGTGACTATCTTCAAAACTCTCCTTCCCAACTGTGAACAGGCCATTTACTGCACACACGTATCTGGCACCCACTCAAGCATAATCAAGAGTGAAAAGTGGCCAGGTGTGGTAGTGTATGCCTTTAATCTCACCCTCGGGAGGCAGAGGCAAGCAGATCTCTTAGAGTGTGAGGCCAGCCTGGTCTACGCAGCAAGTTCTAGACTAGTCAAGGCTACACTGGGAGACCCTGCCTCAGAAAACAAAGAAGTGAAAAATAGCCTAGGATGGCGTCAACATCTATAATCCTAGTACTCAGGAAATGAAGGCAGAAGGATCACAAGTTCAAGGCTAGCCTGGGCTACTATGCCTCAAAAACAAACAACAAAACAAAACAACAACAACAAAAAAAACAAAGACCAAAGCACCTGGCAAAGCAAAGTTGTTCATGGAACACAGGAAGGTAGAACGCAGCTGCACTGGAGGCAGAGGGGGCTCTCTCTCAACGGAAGCATCACTAGGATACGTTGTTCACAGAGCAAGGTGCACAAGGCGTTGGTATCTTAGCCTATTCTGCCTGCATGTGCCAACAATGCCGAAAGTAGTAACAGTGGCTAACCACATCACAGCAAAAACACTTGCATTTACTCCGTGACAAATTCTGTATGTGTTGTGTTGTGCTTATGCACACGTGTGCATGTGGAGGCCAGAGGTCAGCATCCAGCGTTGTCCTGGGTTATTCTCCATCCTACTTTCTGAGGCTCTCTGACAGGATCCAGAGTTCATTAATTCTGATAACTAGGCAGTGAGGTCCACCTGTCCACACCCACAGTACTGTGGTTGACAGACACATGCCACTGGGCGGGGCTTTTTGACATGGATGCTGCGGATCTATCTCAGGCTTATGGGAACCAACTAAGCCATCTCCCCAGTCTCCTTGGTGACTTATTTTTAAATCCATGTGACTGTGTTTCTGATTCAAAAATCAACTGTAGAGATACAAACGGAAGCGCTCAGATATAGCTTTGTAAGTACAGGGATGAGAAGGTGTGCATGCTCTGAGCACAGAGAGCCTGTGCCTCCTCCCCAGAGGAACTGTATTTGAACTCAGAACCAAGGCTAAGGAATGGAGGAAGGTAAATGGGATGGGAAAATCACTATGCAGTGAATGGGGAAGCTATCTTTCATATTGGGTAAAGATTCTCAGTGTAGCCTCTTGCAGGGGAAACACCCACACTCTTGTGAGTAACCCCATATCTATGCTCTGTGAATAAACCAATAAGCTCACTGTTCCTCAGGGTGAACTTTGATATAATCATACCTCAGTATGCCACTGGGATGTTGGGAAGGGGGAAAAGACGTTATTGATGCCCCCCTCCACCTCCAGTGTACCTATGTCTTGTTAAGAAATTCAGATGAATCTCTGAGTTTGGGGTCAGCCTTATCTACACAGAGAAACCCTGTCTCAGGAGGGAGGGAAGTCAGACAAAACAGAAAGAAAGAAACTTCGATGAGGGCTATCTCAGTCCTTCCCGTCAGATCACCCTGCGAGATGGCCCTTTCTCCTCAGCCAGCTGAAAGCAGAAAGGCCTGGCACAGATGATGGCGGGCATCTATCTCCCCGCACCCAGAACTATGCACAACCCACTGCACACGTCCTTCCCGCCTCCAGATTTGCAGGAAAGCAAGACCTGTGTGCCAGTCCCTACGGATCTACTTCAATCCTACTTGGCTTCCTGAAGCCCAAGAAGTATTGCTAGACTCTTAAAAGATGAGGAGGGAAAGTGGGGACGCGCCTTATTTCCACCACGGGGCCACCTAGCCAGAGCCTCCTGGAAGGGTGGGGGTGGGAGGGAAGCAGCAAGAGATGGACAGTCAGGTCTGCAGCAGCACAAAGACAGAAGTGGAGCTGAAGACCCGCCATGCTGCAGCAGTGGCTGGCCTACTTTACTCCCATGATCCTTTCTTTTCCTGCTGCTGGCCCCTCTCTTAACAAAATCCAGGTCATACACTGCGGCTGCCTGCCCTCCGGAGCCTCCTTCTCCACCGTTTTTACTAGAAATTTCCTTGTGGGTGTTTGCTGCAAAGCCCCACATGGAGAGGCTGGAGATGGCTCAGCAGCAGCAGTAGGTGCTCTTTCAGAAGACCTGGGTTCAATCCCGGCACCCACATAGCAGCTTACAAGAATCTAAAATCCAGGCAATCTAATGCTCTTTTCTGACCTCCTCTGGAACCAGGCATGCACACAAAACACCCACAAACATTATATATCTATATTTTTTTTTAAAGAAGCTTTTAAACCCCACAGGTTTCCCATTTAGAAATCAACCCTGACTTTGGGAGCAAAGTGGTTTCTAGCCAAGTGGTGTGAGAGAAGTTCCTGTTCTAGATTCCATCTGCCATGAAAGACGAACTGCTGAGCCCAAACCCTCATACCTGGTCCTCAGAAAATTAAGAAAAGCGTCAGGCAGAGCAGTGGTAGAACACGCCCTTGGTTTTTTCTTTTAAGATTTATTTATTTTTACTTTATGTGCATTGGTATTTTGTCTGCATGTATGTCTGTGCGAGGGTGTCAAATCCCCAGGAGGTAGAGTTACAGGCAGTTGTGAATGGCCATGTGGATGCTGGAAATTGAACCCAGGTCCTCTGGAAGAACGAACAGCCAGTGCACATAACCGCTGAGCCATCTCTCTAGCCCCAAATAGCTGCAAATGACCTTGTAGGTGTCATGCTTTTTTTTTGGGGGGGGGGGTTCGAGACAGGGTTTCTCTGTAGCTTTGAAACTTACTCTGTAGATCAGGCTGGCTTCAAACTCACAGAGATCCGCCTGTCTCTGGTGGCACATGCCTTTAATTCCAGTGCTTGGGACATAGAGGCAGGCAGATCTCTGTGAGTTCAAGGCCAACTGGTCTACACAGCAAGTGCCAGGACAGCCAGGGCAACACAGAGAAATCTTATCTCAAAAAAACCAAAACGAAACAAAAAACCATGAGGAGCCACCAAGGATGGGGGATGAGCTAAGAAAACATAGTATTTTCTCCTTCTAAAGAGCTGGCTTTCCAAGCCTGGGTACCTTCTCCTCTCACCTTCTGCAGGGCCAGGGAAGTAGAAATGTCTTAGGAAACACCTTGTAGCTGGGAGCTATGGTAACAAGCAGGTGTACCTAAGATCCCATCCAAACCCTTAATCTCAGGATGCTTTCACCTGTCAAGCTCCTGACTCACTCAACCGGCCAGTGCTGCATGAGCCTGCAGGGTTAGAGGGCACTGTCTCTACAGTCCCCACTGACATCAGAGGCCCTCCCTCATCTTGTAAGCCCCATACCACAGTCCAGCCAAGCAAAGTTCAGCAGGAGTCACATGGGCAGAGACCTGGCTAGGATTTGCTCTGGGAGTTGGGGCTTGACTGACCCTCCCCACTGGGATCTGCATGGAAAGCCCAGGATAGAGACTTATAAAACAGAAAAGGATAGTTTGCTGCATCCTGTACTCTAAATGTGTATTTACATCACCGAAGAAAGAAGAAAGCTGGATCAGATTCTGAAACTGAAACCAGGAGCTTCCTGTCAAACAGGATGAAGCACTTCCGGCATTCTCCAGAAAGAACTTTTCTTCTCGGGACCCTGACTTGTACTGACCTTGACTCAGTTTCCCCAGAGACTGAGCTGTGGAAGAGACCTGTGCCCTTGTCCCACGTGATCTTTGTGTTCAGGTGTGCAGCACCGAGCGGCCTCCAGTGCCTGAGGTTCCCCCACACCCTGAGGTTCCCCCACACCCCTGCACCACACTACCAGAGAATCGCAGGCATCCATGGAATCAGGGTCTGATGCCCCGCAAGACGATACTGGCTGCCAGGCTTCTGTTTCCAACACATTTAAGCTAAAGATTTTCACATAAAAACTTCCTTTCTGTGGGCCTGCCAGGGCCAGATGGGGAAAGAATGAGCCTGAGAAACTGGGATTAGAATGTTTGCGGGCAGCCACCACTGCCCCTCCTACACCCCGGTCCTGACCTATGAACCAGACCCCAGGCAGTGGCTGAGCCAGGAGCCAGAGGTAACGCTCCCTTTCCAGAGGTCAGAAGGACTTCAGAATTCACATCTGTAGAGTCTAGCAGGAATAGGTTTGGGGCCCCGTCACAGCATCACCACCCCCACCATGGTCAGCATCACCAGTGTGGCCATCATCACTACCCGTCAATCATCATCACAGCTGCCAGCATCAGCAACATCTTCCATCACTACCACCTTCCTCATCATCTCCACGGCCAAACTCACCATTCACTTGGCTCTTCTCTAAGGAACTTTCTGCATACCCCCCATCTAGGCCTCACTACCACAGAAGGCACATACAGTCAACCCCAGTCTCTATACACGGAAACAGAGACTCAAAAAGGCTGAGAGCCTTGCCCAGAGTCGCCAGCTGGTGAGGAGGAAGGGGATGCACAGCTGATGTGCAGGGTCAGAGGCCTGATAAAAAGTGGAGTCTCTCCTGTTCTCAAACCTTAAGGGCTGCTCTCTCTCCCAAGACTACCACCCCAGTCCTTACATGGCCAAAGGGGTCCAGGTGGTTGTTGGTCAGCTTCAGCTTCTGGAAAGAGACCAGCTGCCGCATCCAGTGGGCCCCCGTGGCAGGAGAGTCTGGGTGGACATAAAGCCTCCCCGGCATGGCTGGCTCAGCCTTCCCTGCGACCATCCTGCAGACAAAGCAGACAGACAGTGGCAGCAGAAGAGTTCCCTGGGGTCTGGTGAAGCCAAACTCCCCATTCCCCCTGAGAGCAAACCAAGGCCCAGGGCAGATGCAGGGGGGAGGGGAGGGGAGCAGAGAGGAGGGGTTAGTGCTTCCCAGCTCCTCCCTTCACTTCAGTAGGAAGAGGGAGATGAAGGAAGGTGCCAGCATTGACTTCAAAGACTAGGGCTGTTTACAGAGACACTTCAGGGAGTGTGGGCACTTCTGTGTGTTTTATTTATAAGTTTTATTTATTTACCGGCAGTGCTTTAACCCCTGAGCTACCAACCCCCTGTCCATCCCCCGCACACCCTTATATAGTTTTTTACTTTTTCAATGTTGTAAACGTGTCAGCTGGAACATCTCAAATCCAGAGCCTGTTCTGAGCTCTAGTCTAGCTTGTGCGTCTATGACCTCCGCCACCATGGACCCCAGAGAGTCCCAGTCAGATGCTCTAGGGCCCGTCAAGGGCCAGCGAAGCCTATACACCAGCCTCAGCCCCTGCCCAGGTGCAGGAAGCACCCCAGCAAAATGACTCTGGGCAGTAAAGACTGACTGGGAGAAAGAGCGCCAGCACGGAGGAGACAGGCCCTGGACCTCTTACCACTTGTTGTCACAGAACTTATAGCGGTGGTCATCTGCGGGGACAATGTCGATGAGCAGGATGTACTTGGTCTTGGGGTTCATGCCCGTGACTTTTACCTTGTAGCTGGGGAACATCCTCCTGAGGGGGTCAAGGGTTAAGGCAGCACAGTGGGAGAAACAGCAAAGTTAGCCAAAGGTCATGACCCACTTCTCTCTTGTCCTCACTGTCCCCCAGGACAGAACTGTTCAAACCACACCAGACCCCATACCAGCTGTCAATCTACACCCAGAAAGACAGCGTACACCTTGTCCAAATCTCCCTCCGTGGGAATCCCCCATGATTGGGACCACAGCAGGCAGCATAGAGACCCTGTTTGGGACAGTGAGGGGGCATTTCAGTAGCATTCTGGCTGCCTCAAATTGTCCCCAGTCCTTTGCCAGCTTACAAACAGCTGAGTTCTGAGGTGACATCATAGGGCACTAGTGCAGCTGCCCTGGACGCCACTGTCAGCCACTCCCATAGGCAGTGAGATGCCTTTCTCACAGGAAAGAGAACTCGGGAAAACCCTGCTAAGCCTGGTTCTTCCTGTGTGAGCTGCAGGGGTATTTCTCACGGCGCATGCTTCACTGAAGCCGTACACAGCACCTTGACCAGGAAGCCAGTGGAGAAGCCTCATGGGCCAAAACATGGAAGCAGAAATCAGCCTGCCATTGATCACAGTCGGGCCTACCTCTAACCAGCTAAGCCTCAGGCCACCTGCCCAGATCTCCTGTGCCTTGGTTTCCCTACCTCTCAAATAAGGATAACATTACTACCATTTCCTTGAGTCTCTGCTCTGTTCCCATGTCCCACAAGCCAGGGGTGTGGCCTAGTTCTCTGAAAATGGACCCAACAAAAGTGAGTCTTCCAGTTCCTGTAGCCTGTGATGAAACTGTCCAGGACGCTAATTGAACATTCTGAGAAGAGCTCCCAGTACAGGCAAACCTGCAGGAGCACAGAGTAGGGCAGACAGAACCCCTCCCTCACCCTTCCCCAGCTGACTCCCCACAAAGAGGGCTGGAGATGGAACTCAGCTGTAGACCACTTGCCTAGCACACACTGGGTCAGATGACCGTCACTATATATGGGTCACAAACTGCATTTCAAACCAGCATGGCTGTTCCTCCTGACCTATAACTCCAGTACTCAGAGAGGCTGAGGCAGGAGGACTTCTGGTTAGAGCCCAATCAGAACTATATACCAAAAAACCTTTTCAAAAAAATAAACTAAAAGAGAGAGAAAGAAAGAGAAAAGAAAAAGAAAAATCAGCAGGACAGGGTGGTGGTGGTGCACACCTTTAACCCCAGCACTCCCAAGGCAGAAGCAGGTGAATCTCTGAGGCCAGCCTGGTCTACAGTACCAGGACAGCCGGGGCTACACAAAGAAACCCTGTCTCGAAAAACAAAAACAAACAAAAACCAAATCATGAAGGGGTTTCTCAGGAGAGAAGCAGGATCCAAACCTGACCGAAGCCACAGATGTGGGAGCCTCAACCCACCCCTCCACTGTGGTGCTGAGAATCAAAACAGCACCAGCAAGCCATTCACTAAGCCAGAGAACCTCATAAGATGCTGCCCTGAAAACCTCAAACAGACTGGACACACCCACCTCCATTTTGTCATCAGTACTAGCTTGCCTGGATAGAGTAGGACTTCCGGAAAGAATAAAGTTCTCCACAGCTGGCAGACCCCACAGCAAACTGGGACCCTGAGCAGAAAGGTTCTGGAAGAGTTGGTTCCCCTCCAGGACCTGCCTAGTCCAGCCCATGCACCTCTCCTGCTACAGGAAAGACTAGGACACACACTGCAGAGAGAAAAGGGCGGCTATGGTGGCCCAAGCGCATGTGCATGAGCTTGTGGGTCAAGTGCGCATGTGTGCCTGTATGCGTGCCTGGAAGTGGGGGGACGGCAGTTCTTACGGCAAGTCTAGGGACTTATAAACCGTGTGGAAGAATTTGTCTCAGATGTCGATTGAAAGCATTTTCAAATCCACCCCCTCTCCAAGGATCGCGGGAGTGGGGTGGGGGGGCAGAGAACTCAGGAACCCAATCCAACTTCCTCCTTCAAACCCGCCCTCAGTCCGGCATAGGGGCATAGCTGGAGCGGGTGCCACTCTGTTTTCTGGCCCTGCCTCACTCCTGGTGGGTCTAAAGCTAAAGAGGATGGCAGCAGCTGCCTTGCCTCGCCTTCCCTGTCCCCTCCAGGCCACCCTTTCGTAACTGCTACAGAAAGAGCAACAAAATGGGGCAGCCCTGGCTGTTGGGCCTGGGTAGTCAATTGCTGCAGGTGGCACCAGCAGAGGACAGCCATAGCCCCCTTCCAGGGCCAGGACCCACATACAAGGGCCAGGAAGAAATGCCTGGCCGCCACTACAACAGTGTGTGTAGACTGGAACGAAAGGGGACTGGGGAGCCGGGCGGTGGTGGCGCACGCCTTTAATCCCAGCACTCGGGAGGCAGAGGCAGGCAGATCTCTGTGAGTTCGAGACCAGCCTGGTCTACAAGAGCTAGTTCCAGGGCAGGCTCCAAAAGCAGAGAAACCCTGTCTCGAAAAGGCAAAAAAAAAAAAAAAAAAAAGAAAGAAAGGGGACTGAGGGACCCTGACCTTCCCATGTTGCCTCAGCAGCTCAGAGGGCCAGGCAGACACTCAAGACTCCTGTACTTTGCTCCCAAAGCTTACAGGGTCTGCGCCCTTCCAGAGGCCACTTGGGGAGGTCTTGGGGCACTGGCATGGGGAAGGAGAGTACCAGGATATCTGGTGTGGGGTGTGGGTCCCCTGCAGCAGGATGGCCTGTCCTCTTAGAAACAGATGGCCAAGTCTAAGCCAAGCTTGCTGAGGGCATGCTTCAAGGACCTGCAGACCACACTATGGGGGCCTCTAGTGCTGCCAGCCACACCATGCCCAATATCCAGTTGTCTGTCCAGGGTTGAAGGGCTGCTGCATGGAAAGGCGAGGAATAGCACCCCAACCTCACATCTGCCCCTGATTTGGAAAAAGGTTATTGCTGGAACCCAAACGCCCAAATTGCAGGGCTGTTCATCAGGTGAGCAGGCCTCCACGGAAGAGGCTAGACTGAATTTGGAAGCTGTGACTTCCTTAGCGCTCTACTGACAAAGTTCCTCCCTAGCTAATGAAACACACGAAATGATCCTGTGAGCTATAAGTTATTTCTGATTGAGATTAAACGTACCTGAAAATAACACCCTACAGTGTATGTGTGTGTGGTGGTGGGGGGTCGCTCAGGGCTGGGAAGGGAGGTGCAGGAAGGAGGGTGTCACTAGGTTTAGCTGTTGCTGAGCCCCCACACGGCCCGGCACCCTTCTGTACCCTTCGCGCGTGCCCCTGCGCCTTCTCTCTCCCTGCCACCCCGAGTCCCCGCTCTAGCACTGTCCCCAGACAGCTGCGGCGGCCAGCACGCGCGGAAGCGGCTCCGCCAGGGGAATAAACACGCTGGCAGCCTGGCCGCCCGCCGGGAGCAGATGAAAGCCGGGACCTCCCCTCTGATCAGCAGCCGGCTCTGAAAGGGTACCGGACCCGAGCCTTTATCTGCTTCTTACTCGGAAATGGCTTTAGAATGAGCTGCTAGGATAAGCTTCCTCTGTATGCAGGCCCGAGGCTGGGGGGCTTTGTGCTTTTGGCCACAGATCTATAAATGCAAACTCCCCGCCGGGAGAGGACGCAGCGGGGATGGCTGGCTCCTGAATCTTCTGGTTGACAAACGCAAGGCGCCGAATTAGTGCACACTCCCACATCCCGGGGACAGAGTGGAAATCAAGATCTTGGAACCTCACCAGACTCTCCCTACCTAGCTGAACGCCCCCCGACTTCCTTGAGGGTGGAGGCCTGAAGCAGTTGCACGTGCCTTCCCTTAAATGCAGGCATTAAAACCGCCAGAGCGGGCAAGAAGTGTGGAAAGCGGTTTTCAGGGTGGCAGCGGTGGTGACCCGGAGGGCACTCAAGAAGGCTAGGGGACTAGGGAGGTTCTCCTTATCTGGATGGTGGTTACACCCTGGGTTCATTGTTGTTTTGTTTTGAATTCTATAGGGCTATAAACTTTAGATGGGCCGGCATTCTCTTGCAGAAATATTCCACTCAAAGAAACCTACATTTAAATGACACGTTCTCTCTCTCTCTCTCTCTCTCTCTCTCTCTCTCTCTCTCTCACACACACACACACACACACACACACACACACACACACACACACAGAGTCCCTCTTAGAACCTTGAAGGGAAGCAAAAATGCAAAACAAGCTGAGCTGCAGGGGAAAGGCAGGGATCACTGGAAAGCCCGCCCATCATTTTATCCTTAAAATCGTGGGGTCTTGTTGAGAAGGGGTGGGCAGGGCAGCAACCAAAGGTGTGGGGGGGGGTGAGGGCTGTCTATATTCTGGCCAGATCTTTTGGAGCCAAATGATTTCTGAGAGAGAGAGAGAGAGAGAGAGAGAGAGAGAGAGAGAGAGCGCCTGCCTTTCTAATACACCCAAAGCATTTTTAAAGACATATTTTCCCTGAGGGGAGGGTCTAGGGAGGGTGTGTGGAATGGGTGCTGTTTGGGAAGGTCAGTTGCTTTGCTCGGATTTTTTTTTTTTTTTGGAAGGCACTTCCTTCTGATAGACTTTTGCTTTCAGAAAATACTTTAAGACGAGATCAAAGCGCTCTCTCCCCAACCCACTTTCCCAGTGTCTTCAACCCTTACTTCTCTTATCACCCACGCCACTGGGCTCTGACGCTCTGTATACAGAGCAAGGGCAATTGGCTTTGAAGCCCGGGATTAAGCCAGGCCAAATCCTTGCCTCAGAATAACAAACAATACAGGTTCAACAGGAGTTCTCATCGGTAGTTCATTTTTCAAACGCAAATTCACTGTCACTAACACAAGCAACATTGAACTCAACAGGCTATGAAGACTGATAGTGGAGATTTATCTGGTGGCAAAACCATGACCTAGGAGAAGGGCAGTCAGATGGGTAGGAAATGTTCATTTTTGGAAGGTTTATGTTTAATTTTTTGTGGAGTTCACTTTTATCTGTGTTTGGGAGGGGGAAAAATGCAGTTTCTCACATGTATCAAGCTTGGAAGGGATCTGAAGCCAAGAGAGAAATCTCTGCCATTACCAACATGAGCGCTCTGCTCTGAGAGGAACTGAGACTGACTAGGAAGGGTCTGACTCTCACGTGACACTTGGCACCCCGGGTTCTTGAGCATTTTAGTCAAAGGCACTATCCAACAGGGCTGGTTCTCTCTCTTTTTTTTCCCCCCTCTGGCCTTCAGACTTTCAAGGACCCGATGGGTGGGAGACTTGTGAAACCGTCTTGAGAAGATTCTGGCTCCCTTCTCCAGGGCCCCATTCTTCCCGGCCAGACAGCAGATATCCATGCCCCTAAGCAGCCAGAGTCTGTCTCCAGGAGCAAACAATCCCAAACTTTACAGGGCATCAGCAAAGAAAAGGAAAGGAGCCATGGAGGAGGTTTTTCCATCTTAAAATCTCTGAACCGGGCCATCTACTGAGAAATGAGCATGCCCCAGGAAGGGTACTGGTAGTCGTCTGGGACAACACTGGGTGGAGTGTGGAAGAGCCACAAGCCCAAACACAGCAGGCTGCACCCAGAGACTGCCTGGACACAGCTAGCAAGCCAATGAAGGAGATCTCTGAAGACAGTGAAGTTCTGGAGGTGTAGCTCAATGCCTGTGCAAGATGTGGATCCTAGCACACACATCCCCCAAAAAAGATAGTAGGAAGTTTGCAGGAAGAAATGGGGCTCTGAGATCTGAAGTGGAAGTGGATGAGGCTAATAAGTTTTTCCAATTAGATTTAGTATAACTTTCCACCAGAGAAAAGTACGTGAGGACCACATAAGTGACCAGAATCCTCACGGTCATTTTTAAACTGTCAGCGCCATCCCCCGAGGCCCAGCCCTAGGTAGGATCTCTAGGAGAGGGCTCTGCAGTGCGGATTTGAGGACTTCTGTTGGGGGGGGGGGCGGTGAGGACCCACACAGGTAGAAAAGCTCACAGAAAACCAGAAACTCATCTATCCAGAGAACATGCCCATCATCTATTTTTAAGAGATTAAAATCTACAAATGTAAAGTCTGGAGAGTTCTTTTCTGTTTTCTTTTCTCCATGTTAGCAGGCACAAGAGAACAATCCCCCCTTTTCCACACCTGGAATGCACCTGACACTTGCTCTGCCAGCGCCTTTCACAGACGCCCCTCGTTTGGGTCCCCGCAGTTAGGAAGGATGGCAGCTATATTTACAGTTGTCACTTTCAAACACCTGGCACCAAGGGCCACAGGACAATAGTTTCTTGCCCAAGTTCACCCATGACTATTCAGCCAGGCCACCCTCTGCCAAGAACACTGAAGTGTCCTCTTTTTCCATCCCCCCAAATGCAGAAAACTCTAATGCCCTAAAACCAACCTTCCTCCTTCCCTGAGAAGCCCTGAGTGACCATGCCATCTTTCTGAGACAAGAGGGTGACCAAGTGTTCATGTTTCCATTGTCAATAAAATTAAAAACAAACAAAAAAATCTTCACAATGCCTGCGTTTGGGAGCGGACAGGAAGGACCCCAGTATCCATTCACTACACACAGTACCCCACTGATTTTTATTTCTTTTGAAACGAAACTCTGTCATGGGCTTCATGGACAGCCGAATGAAGCAGGACCTTTTTCTCTTGTGGGTGAAGGGGAAGCAGGTAGAGACCCGTATAGTGTGGTCTGAGGATTGCACAGATGGAAACAGTTGAGCTGGCAAGAGAACACTCCTCCCACTATAGTCTGACTCCACATCCCTGGCCCTTGATGGCTTAGCATCTGATTTCTCCAAACAACAAGTTCCAGGCTCATCACCAGGGGAATGGATATCGTCTCACCTAATTTGCTCCCAGAGACCAAAACCAAAGGTATGGATGGAGAAGGGCAGAGTCTCCACAAGAGCTTCCTAAACTGTAAGTTCCGAGTGTCTATCGCTGTCCCCTTCACTTGCTAACTGCTCCATTGGGCCACTGCTGTCCTGTGCCAGCCGGCCCACCACAGCCGCTGTCTCCTTTACACACAATTCACAGGCTTGTGAGCTCCCAAGAACACACACACACACACACACACACACACACACACACACACGCTGCTCGTGTCTTTCTCTTCTCACCCTCTCCTCCCTCCTCTCCCACAGACACCAGTGCAGTTTAGAGATGTTTCCACTTTATAAATCACCCTTAGCTGGCAGCCACCGAAAGCTAGGGAGGCGCCCGGACAGCGCACGGACCCGGTGGTGCCTTCTCCTAGGCTGAGGAGGGTGTTGCCCTAGGATAAGAAACTTGGGGTTCATGCTGTTCCCAAAAAGTTTGGGCGATTGAGAAACACTACCTCAGCCCGACCCTCACCGGGAGGTTAGTAGGCAGTACAGTTCCCCTGAGGGCCAAGCATCCCTGCAGGTGGCCTTCGGGTGTGGCAGCGCTTGTTTGCCCTTCAACAGCGTGATGCTGTCCCTTCCGACCCCCTCAGGTCCAAGGAGGGTGTAAAAGCTGTAGGTCCCGCCGGCTGCTGTAGAACGTGGAGCTGGGACCTCAGTGGCTGATAAATTTCCCACTGGCCCAAGACCAGGAACCCAGAGGACTGCAGAGTCCTCTCCCTAAGGGCCTTCCTGGCAGACACATTTTCCTGGCTCCCACCTGCCGCTCTCCCCACGTCGCTCTCCCCGACTGACCTGCCGGCCTTGGTGATGATCATCTCGGTGCCCGCTTCGTGGAACTTCTTCCACAGCTCCTTCTCGTGCAGCCCCACCTTGATGTTCTCGATGGTCTGGGGATGGGAGGGAGGAGAACTGGTCTGCCTGGCTGGCCCACAGCTGGGCTCCACGCGGAGCCTGCATAGAGTAGAGCGCAGACCGACGAAGCGTGCAGAACAGCCAGCCCACGAGCCTACTCCTCGAGATTTCGTTTCTCACAAAATTATTTTGAACCACTGGAGAATTTGAAGCTTTGAATCAGAGATTCAAACTCTCTCCCTTGGGGCTTCACCTACTGATGATCGATCCTACAGAGGACACAAGGTGACTATGCCATGCAGACGACACTCCACAGCTGGCTCTAGCCACCGCTTGTGGGCGAACCGAGGGACACCGAGAAAGGCTCGGGGGATGCGGGTTGTGGTGATGGTGCACGGTAGTGGCTCTAAAGCCTTCTCAGTGATAGTTCTGTGGCCTTCCCGTCTGTCCCACTCCCTGGCTTTCACCCTTTTGGGGTCTTCGAAATTGGACATTGGTTTGGGTTCGTTCTTTGAATCAGGGATCCCCCTTCCAGGGCTGCCTCAGAGTCAGCCCCCGAGGGTTCAGGGTGGAGAAGAACCCTCCCTCGAAATCAGAGAACACGAGCCATGCCCAGCGGAGAACCAAAGGGCTGACAGTCTCGGACCCTAGGAATCCTAGCTACGACCCTCGAAGGACCCGCACAAACAGCTCGTCGCCCCTACCTGCTCCGCGGCGGCAGCGGCGACGTCGGCGCCCTGGCCCGGGGGGCTGCCAAGAGCTGCTCCGCTAAGACCCGGCGCGGCCAGCGCGGGCTCGGGGACGTTGGTGGCGTTGGTGGTGCTGGCCTCCCCGAGCGCTGTGCCCGGGGCCCGGAAGGCCTCCTCGCTCTCCGACAGGCCCTTATCCTGCAGCATCTCCTGCGGGCACAGCACAGGCCTAGTTACTCTGCCAGACCCACACTGGCCAGAGGCCCCCGCGGTCCTGTGGAGCTGAGCCCCCCGGGCTTCTGGTGGGTGCCCCGGCACACGTGGACCCCGCCCCCTTCTGAGCTAGGGGAGGGAGCATGCGGGAGGGCAGGACCCTAGCCTCCTCCCTTCATGTTCTGGACCTGGGAGGGTCTACGTGCAGTTTAAGGTCTGCCTGCCTCCAAGACCTGAGAATGTGTGATGAGTAGGTCTTGAGGAAGGACCGCCTTCCCGCACAGTCTCAGCTGCACGCTGTGTTCCTCCCTTTTGCTCAACTGGAGCCGAAGGCCTTGGTCTTCTTGACTTTTGGCCCAGGGTACTCAGGATACTACCTGGGCTTGTGGGAGAGGAGAGCTAGGCCTAAAGTCAGGGCCCTGGTTCCTGCAGCCCCACACCTGAGAAGGGCCCAGAGCTGGGGCGCTTGAGTCCAGCGCTCAGCTTTCTGCCCTCATCCAGCACCTCAGTCCAGGCAAGTGAAGACATCCTGAACCAAAGGCTTCCAAACCCCACACCGCATCCTCCTCACCCAAAGAGCACGCTCTGTCTTGGGGTCCCTCTGATCCAGACCCTGAACTCTGCCAGCGGCCTCCTCAAACTGTCCTCACATTCGCACAAGCTGGCTCACACACTTGCTCTTCGGTTCCAAAAAGTAATTGTGTTGGGCCAAAGGATTCAAAGACCTCTTAGCTAAATACTAGGCCAGTAGGGCGGGTCCATTTCACAATCACAGTCTGACCTTGCCTTGGGGCACAGCTAAATTTCCCCGAAGTCTCTGGGCCTATTCACCTGCCTGCTCAAGTGAAAAGGAAAAATCTAGCTTGCTAGCCAGGACCAGCCTGTCCTGCATCCTTCCGGGTGCCGCCAAGTACTGTTCTACGCTTCCCTTCCCACCACCCTACTCTTCCTTCAGAATCTGGCCAAGCTTTAGTGGGCTTGCTGTGTGTCTTGGCGAAATCTCTCCCTTTTGTCCTCTCAGGCCCTTTCGGTTCTAGTCCAACTCTCTGGCGCTGCATCCCCAGGCACAGGCCCTCACCTACCCGGCTCACCAGCCTCTGCGCCGGGACTGAGACTTCGGCTCCCAGGGCCTCCAAAGTAAACAAGCCAAGTGCAACCGAGGAGATAAAAGGGGGCCAGGGCCAGCCAGGGCTGGGAAAAGCCCATAAAGATAAGGCTGACAGCCCAGCCACAGCCCGCCTAGAACTAGCAAGGCTCCCTGGACGTGGCCTGCCCCTGCACCCTGCCTTGAGCCACGTGCTGGTTCCCCCGTAGGACTTCGAAAATCCAGGATTCCGGGAGGGTCTTGGCTTGTGCGCTGCCTTCCATTCTATTTGGGCTCCAACCAGAATGGGTACCTATGGACCGCCCCGCCCGCCCCAGGTGCCGAGGCTCGCAGGGCCAAGGGCAGGGGCTGCCTGCGGCGCCACGGAGGCCCCTCGTCACCCAGAACCAAGCAGCGGCCTTGCGGCGGCTCTTCACCCTGTCTGCGCTGCTGCCGGCTGCCCTTCTACAACCGCCGCCAGAGTTACGCAGCGCTCTCCTTCCCCCTCCATCGCGGTCGCGGATCGCTTTTCTACGCCACGAAGTCCCCGCTCGAGACACTCCCCCACTCCAAGATTCCCTTTTTCCCTCCCCTTTGAGCGCTCCTTTCTGTCCCAGCGCTGGCATCCTGGGTCCCGCGCTCGCCCCAGACTCGGCGCCAAGGCCCTTCACGTCGCGCGGGCTGCACTGCCTCAGAGCCTGGAATGGTTACTTTGGGCTACCTCATTTTTCGGGGGGCAGGGGTAGCATTTTCTTTTCGTATTTTTTACTAGTAATTTTTCCTTATGCTAGGAGGAAAATTTTTAAAAAACATTTACAATTTTCAATGTTTTGTTATCATCGAAGTGAAATTCTGATCAGTTCTGCAACATTAGGAATATTTATGCCTAGCTCTGGAATTATTTTATTCGTGATTTTAACGCAGTAAGGATGAAGTGGGAGTTTGGTATCCTCATCGAAAACGTTGTTGCTTTGCTGTTACTGTTTTGTCCTTCAGCGCTTCTCAGGCACATTAGTAATACCCTTACCAGTATCTAGGTCATTAGATACCATTAGATACGTGGTCAATTGATCCTTTTAACCGTTCATTATTTTACTTGTACTGGGTATCCCATTCATGTTCCCACGTCTAGCTCTTCATTCTATTTAAATTTTCCTAGGTTAAGACTTAGCATAACTGTAATATTATTGTCCCCGATATCCAGGTTAATTTTCTTTACATCGTTAGAATATTTCTTGTTACCTTGCCATGATTTGTTTTGTTAGGGTTGTGCATGCTACTCTAGACATTATTATTCATCATCTCTCTATAATATCTCGCTAATGACTTTGCCGTTATTTGCAACGGTATGGATCTTAATTTGCCTGTTATTTTTCATCACTTCACTGCTTCTTGCTACTTTATCATCATTTGTAATATTGCTGTAGCCCGTATTACTCTGATTATTTTTCAGCACGTTGGTATAATACTTACTACTTAAACATTATTTATACTGTTATGACTATTAATAAATTATAATATCATAAATTCTCATTACTCCAGTAATCCTCATCACCGTGTCCCTACATGTATTACAATTACTTGTTAATAGTTAATATTTAATATTGATATGATATTAACAATGCATCGTATGATAGTCTCGCATCAACACTGAAGAAATTTTCCTTAATATTTGGTTGTTTATCTTTTTCCTTGCGTGTTTCCCACAGTACCTCAGTTTAGCAATTTGCTAAATCAGTATTATTCCTTATATACAATGGACAGGGACTTTAATACAATGGTGGCTCCTTTGTCTGTGTATTTGAAGCTACTTCGTCTTCAGTCCTTTTCAAATGGTTATTACTATTTTCATTCGCTCTTGAAAAGGACTGTTATGCTAACAAAAAAATCCTAAGTATTCTAGCAATTAACCGATTCGCTCTGTTTCTTTGGTAATCTCTCACATTCTGGTAGTTTTGAGCTATTGTTACTTATGTAACGGTCACTGATTTAAATCTGATGAGTCCGTGGCATCCAGGTTCTGATCACCTACATTTCATCATGAAATTTCAGTTTTCACCGTCAGTCCGGAGCCCTCTCCTTTGGCCTTTCTTATTCTGCTGATTCAAATTTCAAGGCCACCGCTCTTGTCCTGACGAAGCTGCCTCTTAAGCAACAATACTCTTTGGTCCCTAGACCCATTTAGTCCCATGCTCCTGACTAAGGCTTGTGCCCCTGCCACTGGGTATCCAGCCAAAGCAGTGATCTGACTACTGAGTCGCGGTCCTACTAGGGGCTTTGACCGCCGTGGTCCTTACACCAATTGCCCCTGTTCAGCTCATCTCCACCCCCGCCCCATCCTGCTGCTTAACCTTGAGCTGGGTGACCCCAGCCCCGCGCCCCGCTCACCCGCGACGGGCTGGAGCCCACACTCACCCTAACTGCACAGCAGCATGCGGAGGCGCCTGAGGCCCCAGGTCCACAACCAGTTCAGGTCGGAGAGGCGTGGGACCGTGAAGGCTCTGCCTGAGCCTTGGGTTACAGTCCCGATGCCCGCTGCGTCCTCGGGGCCCGGCACATCCCGGGTGTGGAGCGGGCCCTTGATCTCCGAGGCTGCACTTTGGGGCCTCTGCTCCCTCCTCCTGGTCCTCCCTCCCTTCGCCCCCCCCCCAGTGCTGACGTCGCAGCTGTCAATCAGTTCTCGCCCGCCGCCCCCCGGAGAGGGGATTCTAGGGTCCTGGGACTCCTCCGTCCTTTCCGACCCCAAGCCTCGATCGGGCCGCAGTCTCCTCGGCAGTGTAGCTGGGTGGCTTTCCCGCAGTCCTTGAGCTGGGCAGGGGCCTGGAGCCCCGCATGGTTTAGATTAGTGAGGCGGGAAGAGGGGACGGGCGGCCGGGTCGCCGTGCCCTGTTCCCACTGAGACTGGACAGCTAGGTCCGGGCCTGGCCACGGGCCGGGTAACCTCCCCGCACCAGCTCTCCCTCAGCCCCGCCTGCACGCGATGGACTTGGGAGCCGGTGTCCTGGGGGCTGAGGGCAGGCCCGTCCTGCATGGATCCTAACCACCCCATGCTCACACCTACAGCCATGGGCCCTGAATCTGATCCTGAGGACCGCGGACTTCTCGCCGCCGCCCTAGTGCGCCTAGAAGTCACCAAAGAGGGCAGGGAGGAGGCTGGATGGCCGGGCTGAGCAGGGCCGGGCCTGGTGGCTGCAGGGAGATACTGAATTGGAGCTTGGGCCTTAACCTAGCCTTAGCTGGACTTGGGGTGGGGGTACCAGAAATGTCTGAACCCTTTGAAACTGCAGCCAAGGGACAAGCTTGGACCAGCAGGTTCCCAAGATCCAACCCAACTCCGGTCTGCAAAGCTGAGATGGCTGTACTCTCTGCTCTGAACCTGAGAAAGTGAGGCCTGCTTAGTAGCCTAGACCTCAAGGCAGGCCTCTCACTAGGTTCCCTTACCTTTCTTTCTCTTACATCTACTTCCTCTCAAAGCTTCCAAGGCTCCACAGGTACAGAGACTCCACACCATGCATGTCTGGGCTTCACAGCCAGCTGTAAGCTCAGTAAACTTAGTCAAGAATAAACCTGTCCATCCATCTCCAATGGCCCCAAATCCCTTGTTAATGGGGATCCCAGCAATAGTCCTCGGTTCTCAGCCTGGGCTGAACCCCTCCACTGGCGCCATCAATTTCCCCAGCCATCCCTGGTTCCTCTACAGATTTTATCCTCAGACTGAAGACATACCACCAAATCCT
This sequence comes from Microtus oregoni, assembly GCF_018167655.1. Lineage (NCBI taxonomy): Eukaryota > Metazoa > Chordata > Mammalia > Rodentia > Cricetidae > Microtus > Microtus oregoni. Next base: position 12,722,692 of record NW_024543074.1, read on the forward strand.
TTCCTAATGGGATCTGCCTCCCTTTCAAAGCTGAGAGGCAGCATCTGTACCTCCTGACCCCACATACTCAAGAAGGAAGCAAAATAAGTGTCTTAGAAGAAGAAAAAGCTGCTGTTAGGAACTAGCCGTCCAGCTCAGCCGCATCCTGCCACCCAGGGTCCCTATCGTGCCTAGTGTGGATGGACTCTCCAACCCTTAAAGATTCCTCCCACAGAGTCCCAAACTCAGGAGAGGAAGCGGGATCTAAAAGGGGTAGGAAGGCTTAGTTCTCCCCACCCTGCCTCCTTCTGGAATGAAGAAAGGGAAGGCCCTGGTGCTTCAGAGAATGTCTGGGGAGCCATGTTTCCTGTGCTAGAGAAAACTGGATGACAGGCCTCAGCTGCTGCCCCCAGTCGCCTCCCTTGTCTTCTTCAACAGCCTGGAGGGAAATCGTTCCCTACAGTGGGCAGGCTGACCCAGCGGCTGTGTGGAATGGGCAGACAGAACTGGTAGTGAGTTAACAGGTACATCTGAAGGCTAGAGCTAGGCCAGACCCTGGAAAGAAGTTGTTGACAGTCGCTGAAGGAAGTTCCTAATGACACCATGTAGTTCAGCTCTTAAAAAATTAGACCTTGGTCTTCCGGTAAGTGCACGTCTTTCTGGAGGCTCACGGGAGATGGTCTAAATCAGTATCAACTGGTTCATGAGGATGTGGAGACATGAGATATGGAAGAGGCAGGCAAGGTTTTGGCAGTGAAATTAAAGCAGCAAACCAGCCAGCAAGTTAGTGAGAGAGAAAAAAGAGGACACACACACACCATTACAGGAATGGACTATAATTCTAACACACATTTTTCATATTGCTCTGAAACTGGGAATGTGCCTGTAGTTTAGTCAACAGTGTGGGTACATAGATGTAGTAGTTTAGCCGGGCAGTGGTGGCGCACACCTTTAATCCCAGCACTTGGGAGGCAGAGGCAGGTGGATCTCTGTGAGTTCGAGGCCAGCCTGGTCTACAGAGCTAGTTCCAGGACAGGCTCCAAAAGCACAGAGAAACCCTGTCTCGAAAAACCAAAAAAAAAAAAAAAAAAAAAAAAAAAAGATGTAGTAGCTTGTAATAGATGAAGTATGGCGTTCTGTGAAGAATGTACAGGAAATATCTTTACCTCCCCTTGTCCTCTAAAACGGCCTTTAGAAGTTCCAAATACATGGACATGAGCACGCACGAACACACACACACACACACACACACACACACACCTCAGCTAGCTAAACAACATCACCAACGAGCATTAGCAAGCTGGTTTGGACTGGCTTAGGGGAAAGTCCTCAGGTTTGGTGTTAGGCTGGCCTTGGTTTTGCAGCCAGGTTCTGAGTCTTGAAGCACCAATTAGCAGCTGTGCGACCTTAGGCAAGTCTGTTACCACCCACACCAAACCGGGTGATCAGAGCCTACCAGCTATAATAAGGACCGGCTGAGCTAGTGCATGTAAGTGCCTGACATGTGATAGGAGCTTACTAAAGCTCCTGGCCGTTCTAAATATTACTCTATTCCCCTCTTCCTCCAAAGCCCAAGGTGTTTTGTAACAAACATAAGCTAGTGAAAACACAAATAGGAAGACAAAGGAGGGCCAAGGCAAAGGAAAAAGTGTGTGTGTTTGCTTACTGACAAGAGGACTGTAATCTACAGCAAATCAAACGTCAGGGAAGAAGATTGGAAAAGAATGGTGTTATTCCACTTAAGCAATTACAAGCAACACTTTTTTGTTTTTATTGTGTATGTGTATGGGGGATTATGCACAGAGGGCAAACAGCGACCTTGGGTGTCTTTCCTCAGACATCCTCTGCTGATTTTTGCTTTGAGACAGGATCTCTCATTGGCTTTGGGCCCTGATTTCTAGGGATCCACCTGTCTCCAGCAGTAGGATTACAAGTTTGTGCCAGTATGCCTGGCTTTTCCACATGGGTCCTGAAGCTGAAATTCAGTTCCCCAGGCTTACAAGGCGAGCCCATTACCAGCACAGCTCTCTCCCCAGCCCACAAGCAGCAGTGTTTGGTGAAGGATGTAGGAACAAATTACCCCAGCCCTAAATTTTGAAAGTAGTTGTTCCCCATGTAAATGTTTGTTCTTCTGTTTGCACAGTTTGGTAAAAAGTGGTTAGTGGCTTCACTCTTGTTTGACACTGTTTTAGAACTCCATTTTAATCTTTATTCTATGCATTTATTCATCCAAAGAAATATTTACCCAGTGCTTACTGTGTGCCAGATTCATAAATGAGAGGAAAGGCCAATCAGCGATCCTATTAGTTAACCAACTAATTATCTGCAAACCATTAGCAAATACCCTATAAGCTCACTAATTCCCATGACTTGTGGAGAACGCAGGGTTCCTGGATAGGCGGGGGGGGGGGGGGGGGGGGGGGGGGGGAAGCGACAGCCAGCACACAGTCATTGCTGCCCAAACCCAGGGCAGATGTGGCCAAGGCAGAGTGCTGGAGCTAGCAGTGTAGTGCATAAGATGCAATTACAATTTTCCATTTTATTTATTTTCCGTGCCTGCGTGTTTTGCCTGCATGTATGTCTGTGAACCATGCAAGTGCCCGGGGAACCCAGAAGAGGGCATTGGATCCCCTAGAAGTGGAGTTACAGATGATTGTGAACAACCATGTGTATGCACTGAGCCATCTCTCCAGCTCCTTATTTTGCCTTTTTAAAACAAAGAAAAAAAAAAAGAAACTAATCCTTCTGCCCTACCTCCCAAGTGCTCAGATTATATGTGCTACTACACCCAGCCAGCCAGCCACTATATATATATATATATATATATATATTTTTTTTTTTTTTTTTTTTTTTTTAAAAATCTGTTCTGAGTTGCAGCTCAGTTAGTAAAGTGCTTGTGTAGCATGCAGGAAGTCCTGGGTTCCACACTCTCAGAAGTTAGTAAAGACGGGAAGATAGGAGTTCAAGGTCATTCTCTGCAACACAAGAAATGTGGCCGGCCACACAGAGAATTTAAAGGTAACCTGGGCTCCATGAGACTCCCTCTTAAAAAGAAAGTTTGGGGGAGCATTTAGTAAGCCAACCTCAACTCAGACCCTCTGAGTCATAATCTGTGAGCCAAGCCCGTGAGAACGTCACTCACAGCCAGGCACGGAAGCCCCGACCTTCACTCTGCAGCTGGAAACACACAGGACCCGGCACAGGCAGCAGGGTCTGCACCGACACCTAGGCGGGAGACTGGCGACACCTAAGCGGGAGGCTGGAGCAATGAATATTCTAAAAACTATCTTTTCTTTCCAGAAGGGAACACAGTGAAGACAGCCGCCCTTCAACCCTCCACACCTCCTGCCCGGTTCCTCGTGGGTGAGATTCTCCTGTCCCCGCACTTCAGAGCCTGAATGAAGATCACTGCGCTGGGGCACTTGGGACATCACAGGCCAGCCAGGTCCCCTTGCCACTCGGGATGAGAGAGAACGAAACATAATTCTTCCCATCACCTGGACCTGTTTCTTTTGGCCAGAGAGACGTGTAAGACCACTGCCTAGGTACCAGTCCCCCGGTGAGTCTGTTAGGCGGCGCTGCACAGGGAAAGACCCAGCTAAGGGTCTGGGTGGCTCTTGCATGTGCAGGATGCCTTCCCACGCAAGTCCAGGAAAACAAAGCCCTCCCACCCTCCCTTCCAGCTATTTCATGTTGTGTGTGCTGTGTAAGGCCTGAGATCCTTATTTAGCCTCCCGAAGGGAAAGGATGGGTGAGGCCGCGCGGGACTTTACCTGCCCCGCTGAGGCTTTATTATCACCCAGTAGCCTTGGGTCTCGGTTTCCCCAGCCCACATCCCTTTGGGATTAGCAAACTCCCACAGCTGTGTGGGGGCAGGGCTTTAAGCCCACTCTAGAGGGTGGGGGTGGGGAAGGTGGCAGCAGCTGGCGCTGCAGGTGCTTCCCCTTGCTCTGTAGATGAGGGCTGTTCACCTGACCTCTCACCCCAGTCTCCCCAGGGCCTTCTACTAGAGAGAATTAGGAAACTTCCAGTTAGAAGAAATGGAGGTCTGCATTGCTGGATCCCTGAGCTGGGGATGGCAGGCTAGATCCTCTCTGTGGGAGGGTTCCCCAGGGCCGCTTGTATCTTCCCCAGACACACCCGCTGAGACAGAGCTCAGTATGGGTGTGGGTAGCCTGAGCTATGTGGACCTCAGCTTTCCCGTCCATATTACCAGAGTCTCCTACAATGCCACTTCCTTCTGTCCACACCAAAAAGACTTCTCTGAAATACATGAGTCTAAGTGCTAAGCTTGGTGAGTTTTAAAAAATTTTGAGAGAAATAAATTTCATAATTTTTGTTTGTTTTTTCAAGAAAGGGTCTCCCTATGTAGCTTGGAGGTCCTAGAGCTCACTCTGTAGACCAGGCTGGCCTCCAGCTTAGAGAGATCCGCCTGCCTCTGCTCCCCAAGTGCTATGATTAAAGGCATGAGCCACCAAGGCCAGCTGGCTACATAACTCCTTTTTATTTTTTTCCTTTTCTTCCTTCCATTTTTCTAAGCATGAATAACAAAAAAAAAATTAAATTAAAAAATAAAAAAAATCCCTTGGGCTCAAAACTATAAAACCTGAATATAGAGCTGAGGGTACAGCTCAAAAATAGAAAGTTTGCCCAATGAGTAAAAGGCCCTGAGCGCTCAATTCCTAACACCGCAATAAAAAATAAAAAGCAAATAAAAAAAAACAGAATTTAGAGCTGGGCATGGTGGCATGCCTTTAACCCTAGCCTAGGAAAGACAGAAGCAGACAGATCACTTGACTTGAGAGGTTCAAGGCCAGCCTGGGCCACACAGGGTAAGGTGCAGTCTCAAACCAAAGAAAACCACCCGATTTGATGCCCTCAACAAGCTGTTTGAAGAGAGACCTGGAGCCAGAAGAGCTTTAAGGCCACTCCTCATCCATCGGATGACTCTGACCCTAACAATGTAGCAGAGGAGCGGCAGGGATGCTAATCCCACAGACAAAGGTGCCTTGAGGGCTGGCTCATAGAACAGCTCACATGTCCTGGGCACCCAGAGCATGGCAGACAGAATTGAGGATGCTCGGTCTCGAGACCCCCACCATCCTATCAGGTGGGCGCTATCATTAACCCAACTTTACAGATAAAGAAACTGAGGTCAGACCACTTGCGAAGGTCAGCCTGGCAGCAAATGAATCCGGTGGTCTGAATCTTTAGCACCCCGCTTTCGGATGCACTGCCCTGGGCCCACCAGGAGGATGTGCATGGGAAGTGTCTCCCTGAATGGCCCACACGTTGAAGGCTTGTCCCCAGCAGGTAAGCCAATAATTACAAGGTGACTGGATCAGGATGGCTCTGACCTAATCAATGGATGGATCACTGATGAGTCCATAATTTGGTGGAAGCACTGGGAAGTGATGGAAACTTTCAGCAGTGAGTCTAAGTGGGAGGAAGCAGAGACTATGGCTAGGGCCTGTCCTCAGGTCTCAGCACCTCTCTGTCTCCCATCAGGTGACCAGCTCTGCTCCACTAAACTCTCTCGTCCATAATGTCCTTTCTCAACAAGCTCTAAAAGCAATGGAGCCGGTGACCATGGTCTAAAATCCCTGAGACTATGAGCCAGAACAACTGTCCTCTTTTCAAACCATTTCTCCTGGGGAATTTGTCATAGCAGGAGAACACGAACTCAGTCATTTAACGCAGTAGCTTTCCTTACTAACAGGAGCAACGGTGCCTTCCTCAGCTGCTGCTGTCAGGTTAACAGGAGGCCTGATTGCTCAGGAGGCCAAGGCAAGAGAATCATCTGGACCCTGGAGTTCACAGCCCCTCTGGACAGCACAGGGAGGCTTTACCTCTTAAAATGAAAAGAAGGTAAGAGTACCTGATACACAGGAGCACTCTGCCACCAGTGCCATTATTACAAGAACTACATTATTGCCCAAGGTCTCACAGGAAGAGGCCTCTGGAGTGTGATAGCAGCGGGACGTGCTAACTTGACTACTTCATGTCTTGTTTTGTTAAAAAGTGTTGGAGAGCAAACCCAGGCCTTTGTGGATACTAAACTTTCTTTCTTTTCCTCCTATTCCTTTTGAAGTTTGAGGCAAGGTCTCACTTTATAAACCAGGCTGGCCTGGAACTCACTACGTAGTCCAGGCTATCAAGCACTTAGCAATCGTCTACCTTAGCCTCACATTGTTATTACTATTACAGGCATAAGCCTCATACCTGGATATGATAAATTCTCTAATAAAAAAAATAACTACTCAGAGACCAAAAACTTAATTCCCTCTCTTTTCAGACAAAATGGAGCCACCTCTTGGATCTCAAGGTGATTGGTTCAGCAGGTAAAGATGCTTGCAGCACAAATGATCCCCAGAACCCATGTAAATGTGGTAGGAGAGAACCAAGTTCACAAAGTTGCCCTCTGACCTCCACATGAGCAATCAAATAATAATAAGATAAAGGAGAGAGAACCACCTCTATCATCCTTCATGATCCCAAGAGTGTCATGTTCTGTTTTTGGCTTTGGTTTTTTGAGACAGAGTTTCTCTGTGTAACCCTGGCCATCCTGGAACTCATTCTGTAGACCAGGCTGGTCTTCACCTGCTCTGCCTCCTGGTGCTGGGGTTAAAGGCGTGTGCCCCCACAGCCCAGGGAGTGTCGTTCTGTATCCTGCTGAAGCCACCAAGTCAGCTGTTGAAGGGCACCTGCTGTTCCTTCCCCTGGCCCTGTTGTTGACAGAAGAAGAGTTGCACACACACACACACACACACACACACACTCTACAGCAAGCTTTTAGGCAGAGAGGGGATGTGGAGGGACATCAGCCTTGACCCAGAAATTTAGATTTTTACTGTACTAAACACAAGCAAGAGAAGATTGAATCCTTCACCACATGCTGCTGAAGGCCACACCCTATATCCCTGGGCCCAGGCACACTGTCCTAGTGGAAAGTCACCTCTAGACCTGGAGGGACTCAGGTTTGCACAGGGCTCAGGACTCTGATCTTCCTCACCCTCCTCCAACCTGATTGGCTGTGACAAAGATGCCAAACCTATTCACCTGCAGGACCTGTGTGAGCCTCATTCTAGAAAAGGATGCCCTTAGGATGCTTGCCAAGAACATTGCTGGGCAAGTTTGGGAGAAATTAAAAAGGCATCTTGCTCACTGTTCAGTGAAGGACACCTTTCTCTAGCATATCTCAGGATGGGGAGACGTTGAACTGGAGGCCGAGGAGAAGCTGGTCCTTGCCTCCACGACCCATAAGCTTCGCCCATCTAAAATGTTCGGGAAACGCCTTCTAACATCCAGCCCCAACTCTTCTCTCTGCAGTTGGTCTTTGCTCTAAGGAATCAGAAGCAGGCTGGAGTTCTGTTAGCTAGTTAGACTTTCAAGTAAGAGTTTCCATTCCCTCATGCCATCCCCGAAGCTGGGGGGATGGAGCTGTCCGAGGAATGCCATGCCTCGAAGCTAAGGCAATGCTGGCACTGCCAAGGACACAGATCCTGGGTTGCAGGCTGGGAACTGTGACTTCTCCAAGAAAGTCAATAGGCCCGGGCTGGACACGGCCTCTTTGAGTTTTCTCAAGTCCGTTCTTTGAACACGTCCTTTATTTATTGGGCTTCATTTAACCTCAACCATGTCCTTCTGGGATCATTTATCTGGTAACTGTCACTCAGTCTGCTCGGGCATTAACCTCATAATCCTATTGATTTCCTCCAAGATAGTTGGAGGTTTTCCCATTTTTCTCCCTGGCCTGGTTAGAGACTGAAATCCAGTTCTGATCACTACCGCAGAAGACAACCTAGGTTAAGGAAAGTGCCTGCCCAGAGGACTATCTGGAAGTTTCTTTTTTGTCTTATGCCCTTCCCAGCTCTCAGAAGGCGGACTAACTAGGCCTTCTCAGTTGCTTAAATCCAAGAGAAGACGAGGGAGCTTGCAGCCGACGCCCTCCACCGCCACCAGCGGGAGTCCGCTCAGTGGCTGCTGGGTCTGTCCTTCAGTTCAAAGGAAGCGAGATTCACCAATCACAGCACTGATCCTTCGGGAAGGGTGAGAGACCCAATCGCTGAGAAAAAACCGCAGAGAGGGTGGGACCGGGGCCCAGGAGTGCGCCACCACGTGGCCTCAGACCTGTGCCTTCCCGCCACCTGCGGCTGGAAGTCTGGCCCCTGTCGAGCTGCAGCTGCAGCTCCCAGACGCCACCCCAGCCCGTCGCCAGGGGATTAGTGTCCGTCTGTTGGTGGGGACAGCCTCAGTGGGGGTTGTCCTGGCCAGACAAGGGTCGCCATTTCTCCCTTCCTTAGACTCTCCACTCTCAGACCAGTGTGGGGCAAAGGGGTTGCCTTTGGTGGGGTGGGGAGGGTCTCACTGACTGGGGGTGCCGGTCTGTCCTAGAGTGGGGGTTACTGGAACCCCCCCTCCCTGTCACGCCTGGGCCACATGTGCTGGGAAGTTCATTTCCCCTTGTCTTGCAGCACAGGCTCTGGGATTGACCCTGAGAGTGACCCCAGTGTCAGGAGGCATTAATGATCTCCATAAGGGCAATAAACAGGCAGCCCGGCTGGTTGGTGAGGAGGGACCCTGCAATGGGGCCGCCTTATTAGCCTCGCATTCGCTCGTAGGTATAGGCTTAATTAGCCCGGTTCCCTCGCTTGGGCCTCCTCCCCCAAGCAGCCTGGAGCACCATGGGAACATGGCTAGAGACCTGGAGTCTTCAGCCAGTTCCTCTGCTTCTGGTGGGCTACCTCAAAAGGCCAGCGGTTCCCCAGGTGGGCTCATCCATTTGCCTACTTCTAATAGAACTTGGAAGTCTCGCGGATAGACACCATCTTGTGTAGTAAAGCCTCCAGAGGCCAAGTACTCCGAGTCAGCCCACTTTTGTCGACCAGGAGCAAGAAGCTCTTCCCATTATTAAACCGAATTCCTCCTCCCACCGGAGCAGGAGTCCGCTTAACCTTATTTTCCCTCTAAGAGGGTGGCTGGTGAGCTCTCTTCCCCTCCAGTCTCTACCAGCTGCCCAGGTTATCACATCCAGGATCTGGTTTGGCACTACCTAACTCAGAATCCATTTCCACGTGAGAAGTTGCTGGTGCCTACGTGTGTACTGAGAGCTCCAGTTTCCTGGTCCCAACAGCTTCACTGGAGAGTCACCAAACGCTAGGAGCTTCTCACAGAGCTAAGAACTGGGGGAAACAGGCAGGCTCTACAGTTAGGAGTGTTCCAAGTCTCAGTGAGACAGACTCACAAGCTTATGCAGCTCCAGGCAAAAGTCGAGTCCATAGTGATGCGAGTCCAGAAGGACTGACCTGCTCATCATGGCTGGGTGAGGAAGGTTTCTTGAGAGATGATGGTGACTGGGAGCCTGCAAGGCAGAGAAAATGCAGGGCAGCAGGAGGAAGGAAGAGTGCCGGGAGGCAGGGAGGGCCTTGCTTAAAGAGCAGGAGGGAGCAGTGAAGAATTTTTATCCAGGAAGAAGAGGCAAAACTTTGAGAAAATTAAGCCGGGCGGTGGTGGCGCATGCCTTTAATCCCAGCACTTGGGAGGCAGAGGCAGGCGGATCTCTGTGAGTTCGAGACCAGCTCTGGTCTACAAGAGCTAGTTCCAGGACAGGCTCCAAAACCAAAAAAAAAAAAACTTTGAGAAAATTAGATTTGTATTTTAGAAGACCTCTGTTGGTAAGGTAGGGTGCATCGTGGGGACTGACCTCAAGGAGTTGTGAGAGGAAGGGAATTCTCAGAAAGAGTTTTTTGTTTGTTTGATTTGATTTTTCAAGACAGGGTTTCTCTGTAGCTTTGGAGACTGTCCTGGAACTCACAGAGATCCGCCTCTCCCTGCTCCCCCCTTCAGTGCTGAGATTAAAGGTGTTCCCCACCACTACCCAGCTAAGTTTTTTTTTTGTTTTGTTTTCTGTTTTGTTGTTGTTGGGTTTGTTGTTGCTTTTAGTTTTTCAAGACAGAGTTTCTCTGTATAGCCCTGGCTGTCCCTCTGTAGACCAGGCTGGCCTCGAACTCACAGAGATCCGCTTGCTTCTGCCTCCCAAGTACAGGGTTTAAAGGCGTGCGCCACCACCGCCCAGTTAAATTGTGTTTGTTTTCTGTTTTGTTGTTGTTGCTTTTGGTTTTTCGAGACAGAGTTTCTCTGTATGGCTAGTTCCGGCTGTCCTGGAACTAGCTCTTGTAGACCAGGTTGGCCTCGAACTCACAGAGATCCGCCTGCCTCTGTCTCCTAATCGCTGGGATTAAAGGTGTGCCCCACCACTACCCAGCCAGAAAGATTTTTCAAGTAGGGTGTAATGGATTGTGTACATTCAGGATCTATTTCCTTTTTCCCACATTCAAAATCCTGCTGCAATTTGAATGAGACTGGGCCCCTGTGCTGACTAGTTTTACATCAACTTGACACAAGCTAGAATCATCTGAGAGGAGGGAGCCTCAGCTGAGAAAGTGCCACTTATGGAGACTACGGGCAAGCCTATTGGGTCTTTTCTTAATTAGTGACCCACGAGACGGGCCCAAACCATTGTGGATGGTACCACCCTGGGCTGGTGGTCCTGGGTTTTATTTTTGGTTGTGAGCCCAGCCTTCAATGGCTGAGTCATCTGTCCAGCCCGGTCCTGGATTTTCTAAGAAAGCAGTCTGAAGGTGATGAGACAGATTTAGTTGACTTCCCAGGGAGGGTCTTACTCTCTCTGAGGAGCAGGTGAGGGTGTGGGGGGAGGGGAGGGAGGGGGAACTGGGATTGGGACATGAAATAAATAAATAAATACACATATGTAACACGGAGGGGGCCTGCTTGTTTGTGTTTTCTGTCCCGCCCGGTGCCCCACAACTGTTTAGCCCCAAAGAAAATCACACATAAGTCTCCATAAATTATAAGCTGATTGGCCCATCTGCTCTAGCCTCTTGCTGACTCTCACATCTTATTTATTTATTTATTTATTTATTTATTAAAGATTTCTGCCTCCTCCCCACCACAGCCTCCCATTTCCCTCCCCCTCCCCCGACCAAGTCCCCCTCCCTCATCAGCCCAAAGAGAAATCAGGGTTCCCTGCCCTGTGGGAAGTCCAAGGACCACCCACCTCCATCCAGGTATAGTTAGGTGAGCATCCAAACTGCCTAGGCTCCCACAAAGCCAGTACGTGCAGTAGGATCAAAAACCCATTGCCATTGTTCTTGAGTTCTCAGTAGTCCTCATTGTCCGCTATGTTCAGTGAGTCCGGTTTTATCCCAGGCTTTTTCAGACCCAGGCCAGCTGGCCTTGGTGAGTTCCCGATAGAACATCTCCATTGTCTCAGTGTGTGGGTGCACCCCTCGCGGTCCTGAGTTCCTTGCTCGTGCTCTCTCTCCATCTGCTCCTGATTTGGACCTTGAGATTTCAGTCCGGTGCTCCAATGTGGGTCTCTGTCTCATCTTACATCTTGATTAATCCATTTTTCTGATCTATGTTAGCCATGTGGCTCAGTATCTTTTTCAGTGAGGCAGATCACATCCTGCTGCTTCGGTGGTCTGGGCAGAAGTGGGAGGAATCAGCTCCCTCCTTCCCAGAATTCTCCTGTTCTCATTGTATCATTTTTACTTCCTGTCTGGTTTTCCCACCTATACTTCCTGCCTGGCCAATCAGCGTTTATTTAAAACATGATTGACAGAATACAGACAATTCTCCTGCACCACACATAAAGGAAGGAAGGAAGGAAGGAAGGAAGGAAGAAACCAGGCTAAACAAGCTATGTGGAGCAAGCCAGTAAGCAGCACCCCTCCACAGCCTCTCTGCATTAGCTCCGATCTGCAGGTTCCTCCCCTGCTTGAGTTCCTATTCTGACTTTCTCCCATGAGGAACAGTAATGTGGAAGCCAAGTAAACCCTTTCCTCCCCAACTTGCTTTCAGTCACAGGGTTTCATCACAGCAATAGTAACCCTAACTAGGACACCCCATAGGCTCATGTTTGAATACTTGGTCCCCAATGGGTGGGACTCTTTGAGAAGGATTAGGAGGTGTGGCCTTGTTGGAAGAGGCTGTCACTGGGGGTAGACTTTGAGATTTCAAAAGACTCTTGTGATCCCTAGTGTTCGGTCTCTGCCTCACACCTGCCAGATGTGAGTTCCCATGTGTTTTTGCTGCCGGGTCTTTGCTCAGCCAACATGGTCTATAACCATCTAAAACCAGAAGCCCAATGTAATGCTTCCTAAAAGCGTAATGCCCAGTGTCATAAGTCACCTTGGTAACGACATTTTGTCACAACAATAGAAATGCCACTGACACACCTTGTATAACTTTAAGGGAGAAAAGTGTTTCAGCTGAGTGTAATTTGGTGTGACCACCAATGCAGGAGGTCTGCCCAGGACCCCAGCCAAGACACGTGAGTCATGTGCTCCCCTTCTTAGAGTTCTGATCTCGTTCACCAAGACAGAAAGAGTGAAGGACGGCAATATGCCATCCTCCCTCCTTTGGCTAAACCCATCCGTTTATTTTAGACTTGGCAAATACTCTGTGGTCAGAAGCATTCTTCTGCGGTATTCCTCTGTGTGTGTGTCCTAAAGAAACTGTACCTGCGCCTGCTGCTCCATTTCCAGGCCTGAATCCTCATGCTTCCCATAATCCCTCTCTGTTAAGGTCAACCAGGGACATTTGCAGAGCTTTGACAAGGGAACCCTACCTGGTCATGATAGCATTAAGTGAGGAACAGTGAGCGTGGGCAGAGGTACATTTCGTCTTGGTCACGATGAGACTAAAGTTAGAACTCTCGGTGCTGTGGATCCTGATTTAAGACACTTAAGTACATGGTAGGAGTTTATACTGGTCATGGAGGGGCCACTACGGGAGAATTCGGAGAAGGAGGAAAAGGACGCCAAGAATAGATCTTTGGAGTTGTGGAGGAGAAAAGGAAACCAGAAGAGTCCACTAAAATGGGCCGAGAGAGAATGCAGTTCTTCAGAGGAAGAAATCGGCTGTAAAGTACTGGATAGTGTATCAGGGAGTGCAGTGTGTCTGACCAGGAGAGGGGACAAGGGGTCCATTAGAGGTCACTAGCAGCATAGCGACCAGCAGACTGCAGGGAGGGGCATGCGCATAGTTAATCCCCTTCCCCTGTACTGCTGCGTCAAATGTGCATGCATGCCGCCCCTTTTAGGATCAGCCACCATCACAGAAGTTTGCACTCTTGGTTCCCTTGGACTTCTGGAAAGTGCTATAGCTCGGTCACAGTACTGTTCCCCTCCCCTCATGGGCAGTGGAGACTTAGCAGTAGACTCCTGAAGGTCACTGGAGTTCTCACCTGCCCCAGAGGGGTTTCATGAACTTGGACCCAATAGAGAAGCTAAGATAAAACTACTGGGAAAACTGGACATCCACACAAAAGAAACCTGATTCTTTTACTCCGTCGGCCTAAAAACTAATTCAGATGGTGGAAACTAATAGAAGACCCGGATAGCAATCCACACAGCTTTGAACACTTGATTTTTGATAAAGAAACAAAAAATATCAAATGAAAAAAAGAAAGCATATTTAACAAGTGGTGCTGGCATAACTGGATATCAACATGTAGAAGAATGAAAATCTATCACCATGCACAAAACTCAAGTCCAAATGGATCAAAGACCTCAACATAAAGCCAGCCACACTAAACCTCATAGAAGAGAAAGTAGGAAGTACACTTGAACACATTGGCACAGGGAACCACTTCCTAAATATGACCCCAGTAGCACAGACACTGAGAGAAACAATTAATAAATGGGATCTCCTGAAACTGAAAAGCTTCTGTAAAGCAAAGGACATGGTCAACAACACAAAACAACAGCCTACAGGATGGGAAAAGATATTCACTAACCCCACATCAGACAAGGTCTGATCTCCAAAATATACAAAGAACTCAAGAAATTGGACACCAAAAGAACACATAATCCAATAAAAAAAAATGGAGTACAGACCTAAACAGAGAGCTCTCAACAGAGGAATCTAAAATGGCTGAAAGACACTTAAGGAAATGTTCAACTTCCTTAGAAATACAAATCAAAACAGCTCTGTACAAATGGCCAAGATCAAAAACACTGATGACACCTTATGCTGGAGAGGTTGTGGGGAAAAAAGAACATTTCTGCATTGCTGGTGGGAGTGCAAGCTGGTACAGCCCCTTTGGATGTCAGTGTGGCAATTTCTCAGAAAATTAGGAAACAGCCTTCCTCAAGACCCAGTAATACCACTTTTGGGTAGATAAAAATAGGATGCTTAATCGTGCCACGAGGACATGTGCTCAACTATGTTCATAACAGCTTTGTTTGTCATAGCCAAAACCTGGAAACAACCTAAATGCCTCTCGACCGAAGAATGGATAAGGAAAATGTGGTACATTTACACAATGGAGTACTACACAGCAGAAAAAAAAATAACGACAGCTTGAATTTTGCAGGAAAATGGATGGAGCTAGAAAACATTATTTTGAGTGACGTAACCCAGACACAGAAAGACAATTATCACATGTACTCACTCATAGGTGGTTTTTAAACATATAGCAAAGAAAACCAGCCTACAAACTACAATCCCAGAGAACTTGGACAACAATGAGGACACTAAGAGAGACTTACATAGATATAATCTACATAAGAAGTAGAAAAAGATAAGATTTCCTGAGTAAATTGGGAGCACAGGGACCTTGGGAGAGGGTTGAAGAGGGGAGGGGAGAGGCAGGGAGAGGAGCAGAGAAAAATGTAGAGCTCAATAAATATCAATTAAAAAAGATAAAAAAAAAAAAACTAATTCAGCTGGGCAGAGGTGGTGGTGCACGCCTTTAATTCCAGCACTCAGGAAGCAGAGAGAGGTGGATCTCTGTGAGTTCAATGCCAGCCTGGTCTATAGAGTGAGTTCTAGGACTGGCTCCAAAGCTACAGAGAAACCCTGTCTTGAAAAACATGAAACCAAAAACAAAACAAACAACAACAACAATAACAAAAAAAAAAAACAACCCTAATTCAAGGGGCTGGTGAGATGACTTTAACTGGTAAAAGTGCTTACTACCAAGACTGGTGACCTGAGTTCAATCCTGGGACCCACAGGGTAGAGGGAGAGAGCTCACTGACTCCCAGAAATGACCCTTTGACCTCCACATGCACACCATAGTGTGTGCACCTCCACAATAAATATAACAAAAAACTTTAGTGGATTAAATTCGTAAGTGTAAGATATGAAACCAAAGATAGCCTAGAAGTTAACTTAACCCAGGAGAAATTGTTAATATTGGCAAAAGTTTCTTTGGAGACAGCACCAAATACAGAGACAACCAACACTAAAAGAGACAAGTGGAACACCAGCAAAATTAGAAGTGTTCTACGCAACAAAGGAAACAATAAGAATCAAAAAGTCAGCCTGAAGAATGGGGGGGGGGGATATCTGTAAGCCGTGTATCTGATAAAGAGTTTATATCTCAATTCAATTACAAACTTTTGAAAATGTGATTTTAAACTTAGCCAAAAGAGCTGAACAGACATTTTTACAAAAAAGCTATACAAGGGCCCAGTAAGATGGCCCAGCAGGTAAAAGCACTTGCCCTGAGCCTCTCTTTGATCACTAGAACCCCTATAAAAGTCCAGGCTCACATCTGAAATCCCAGCCAGATGAGGGGCAAATCATCCAGAAGCTCAAGTTGGCAGAGGCAGAAACGAGAAGAGAGACCCTTCCTCAAAAACAAGGCAAAAGGGCTCTGGGAAAGTTGTCCCCGGCCTCCACAGGACCGTCAAGGGTGCTGTGACAAAAAAAAAAAAAAAAAAAAAAAAAAAGATAAACGAATGGATACCAATTACATTGCTTAGCAAGAATAATAATCAGAAATGCAAATCAAAGTCACAATGAGGTATCCCTCCCACCCATGAGAATGGTTTTATTTATTTACTTAGGGTTTCTTGTTTGTTTTGAGAAGGATACTCCCATAGCCCAGGCTGGCCTTGAACTCACTATTAAAATTTAGAATAACCTTGAACTTCTTTGTTTGTTTGCTTATTTTTGTTTTGTTTTGATTTGAGTCAGGGGTTCTCTGTGTAGCCCTGGCTGTCCTGGATCTCGATCTGTAGCCCAGGCTGGCCTTAAACTTAGTATCCCTCCCCCTGCCTCATCTCCCGGGTGTTAGGATTAAAGGCAACCTTGAACTGCTATCTTCCCTCTTCTACCTCCTAAATGCTGGGATTACAGGCATGCACCACCCACCACACCCAGTCTGTGACATTATAAAAGTATATATTAAGTATTGGTGAGGATACAGAGAAATTTTATACTGCGTGGGAATGTGAATTGGCGCAGCTATTATGCAAAAGAGTAAGGAGGCTCCTCAGTAATTAAAACTAGGACTACCGTTGTTGTTCTTTTTTTTTTTTTTTATAGTTTAATGTATTTTAATAGCAAACTTACAGGAACAGCACAGAAGACAGACAACATTAAAAACATGTACTTGCATGTAGGACAACTCAGTTAGAAAAGTATAGTGAATGATGGAATCTACTGTATGATAAAAATGCTACAAACACCATTTAGTTGCCGTCAATAAGAAATTTACTTATTTTAAAAAAATCCAAATGCTGGCATTGTCCAGAAAATTTTAACAGGTTTATTTATAATTTTTATAAAGTTGAACTGTTGAAATGTGTTCACTGAAACATTTTGCTTGCATTAATGCTTTACATCTTGCATTTATATTAAAAATTCACACACAAATGAAAATGGAAAAACTGCCAATACCTGATTTCTGTCCCCTATTTTTCCACTCGCAATCATATACTTAGGTACCTTTTGACCCCATGGAAAAAATATCTAACATTCAGAACTACTGATAACAGGAAGAAGAGGAAAAAAAATTTTTTGAGAATGAAATGTTTCCCCCCTCATAGTGGACTCTTAAGCACGTTCTCCGCGTATGCGGCGTGCTAGGTGGATATATTTTGGCATAATTGTTACACGTTTGGCATGGATAGCACACAGGTTGGTATCTTCAAAAAGGCCAACCAGATAGGCCTCACTTGCCTCCTGCAAAGCACCAATAGCCGCACTCTGGAAGCGCAGATCTGTTTTGAAGTCCTGAGCAATTTCTCGCACCAGACGCTGGAAGGGGAGTTTGCGGATCAGAAGTTCAGTGGATTTCTGATAGCGTCTGATTTCACGGAGTGCCACAGTACCAGGCCTGTAACGATGAGGTTTCTTCACCCCTCCAGTAGAGGGCGCACTCTTGCGAGCGGCTTTTGTAGCCAGTTGTTTCCTGGGTGCTTTACCACCGGTGGATTTACGGGCAGTCTGCTTAGTACGAGCCATGGTATGGGCACCTCCTTACTTACCCCCCTTCTCCTTCAGCTGGAGCTCGGCAAGCGAGAGGCGGCGCTGGCGTTAGAGAGCGGCGGCGGCGCGGCGACGGCTGCGAACACAATTGAAAGATGGCTGACACCGAGGCTACCCCCTACACCTTGTTCTTTTTTAAAAATACTGCAAGATCCCCGCGGCAGTAGGCAGCAGAAATGCTGTAAGTCCCAAATGGTGGCGGCGGGCCATGTGGCGGCAGACAGCAGGCCCTGGGAGCAGCCAGTCCCAGGCAGAGACAGCTGCTGGTCCCAGAGCAGTGGTGGCGGGCCATGTGGCAGCAGGCAGTGGGCCCCAGGCAGAGACGGGTGCTGGTCCCTGAGCAATGGCTGGTTCCAGGCAGGGAGACACATGGCGGGCGGGCAGGCAGAAGACAGAAACATGGATAGACATGACATGCAGGGTTAGGTTGAATGTTTATTCAGGGGGTTATGGAGGAGGAAGGGTGAAGGGGGGGACAGAGAGAGAGGGAGAGAGAGAGAGAGAGAGAGAGAGAGAAGAGGAGAAAGAGACAGAGAAGGGGGGGAAGCAAAGAAGTGGGGAGAGAGGCAGAAGCAAAGCTGCCTCTCTAAGAGGAAGATGGAAAAGAGAGCGAGCTCAGGCAGGAAGCTGAAGATCAGCCTGCCTCAGCGGATGGGGAGGGGAATGGGTGTGGCTTGTCTCTTAAAGGGACCAAAACCATAACATTCCCAGGTCTTCCTTATAATAAAAAGCACGTACGTCAAGGAAGCAGAAAAGGAAGGGCCCAAGATGGCCGCGGGCAGGTCAGAGGTAATGAAAATGGGCATGGCTTGTCCCTTAAAGCGACAGGAAAGCACAACATTCCCAGGTCTTCCTTATAATAAAAAGCAGGAGACCAGGCACCACAGCCCAAAGGAACTGGGGCGGTGAACTCTCAAGACTGCTTCCGGCTGATTATGGGGCGTCGTCTTTGGGGAGGGCACGAGAGAAGGCTGGGTGCTGGTCACATCCTGGCATAGCTGGTCTCTTTGCTTCTGACCGATGTCTGTGGCATGGGAATGTCTGGTGTCCGTAAGGTATTGGCAGAACAAAGAACAAAGTTAAATTAGGGGAAAAAAAATTTTAGGACCAGGGAATTGAGGGGGATGTATCTGACCTGTTTAAGATGGATTCTTTAATTCGGCTCCCTGGAACTCACGAGAACTCCTTGGCTTTGTGAAAACAGAAGTTTTAGACATATAATGACTGTAGCATAAGAGATAAATTTGGTTTGAAATTTGTTTGGTGAGGTCACCTTGCAAAACCTCTCACCAGTTTAAAATATATGTATTATTATGTATAGAAAGAGTGAACAGGAATTGGGCAATGTGCCTGCCACCACATGGCCTGCCGCCACCATTTGGGACTTACAGCATTTCTGCTGCCTACTGCCGCGGGGATCTTGCAGCATTTTTAAAAAAGAACAACATTTTGGTGCCGTGACTCGGATGATTTGCCCGCCCCAGACTTTCACCTGGGGCCAGAGTTCTGGTTGTAGGCGCCGTCCGGGACTCTGAGCTCCCTCCTGGGGCAGAATCAGGACTCGAGGACCTTCTCTACAATGACCCACGTGTTCCATCTGCCTGGACGCAGCTCCTCCAAACAACAAATCAACTAATCGTGAGTGTCCCCATTTCGGCTAGCTTAACCATCTCTTTTAACCCAAGGGATTGACCGTTGAGCT
Organism: Microtus oregoni; assembly: GCF_018167655.1. Taxonomy (NCBI): domain Eukaryota; kingdom Metazoa; phylum Chordata; class Mammalia; order Rodentia; family Cricetidae; genus Microtus; species Microtus oregoni. The sequence goes on from NW_024543074.1 coordinate 12,741,680, forward strand.
CCCGGCAACCCTTCACGGTTTTTAGGGATGGGGGGACCTCCAACCGCGGGCTTTCAGGGCCTTGGTTGTTCCATTCACTGGCATTCAATTCGGCTTATCTCCTGTGCTAAGCCTGTGCCTGAGACGGCTGGCCTTAGCCAGCCCCTCAGCTCACCCGCGCCTGGAGGCCCGGGGTCTCCAGTTCTCCCTCTTTTTCTTTTTTCATTCCTTTTCTTCCTTCTTTTCGTCGTAACTGCTGCTACGGTGCAGCACGCTGCTACGGTGCGGCCTGACCTTGGCTGAATCCCTCCTGCCCGGGAATCCCTCTCCCGTCGGAGGCTCGAGTCGATTCAGCCAGGTTATAGCACCCCCCCTGTGAGCTCGGACGCCTGTTCACACGGCCTGGGTGTTCGTGCCATCTGCATCTTGCCTTAACGGGGAGCTGTTCTCGTTGTAGGCTTGAGGTGCCACGGTTTTTGTGGGTGTTTTCACGGCCTTGACCATGGGAGCCAAGCCATCCAGACCTATCACTCTGGCCTCATGCTTTAAATGCCTCACACTTATCAGTCTCTATCCAAAATTGCCCCAACTACCTTAAAAAAAAAAATTAAAATGGCCGGTTTTTTCGGTTCCAGCATTTTGTTCCTCCCCTCTGCGGCTTCTGTTATGGCATGGCAGGCTCTCCAACAGAGCAGACTACACGTGGTGGTCGCCATCTTGGCTGAGGGCCAGATCACGTGACCACACTCTCCTGGTTTTACCCTGCCTCTTCACTTGGTTTTCACTAAACTCCTCATGCTAACTCTGTTAAATGTGTTTTGAGCAATGGCATGTCTCTGATTGGGCCCATCAGAGTTGTCCACATTGCCCAATTCCTGTTCACTCTTTCTATACATAATAATACATATATTTTAAACTGGTGAGAGGCTTTGCAAGGTGACCTCACCAAAGCAATTTCAAACCAAATTTATCTCTTATGCTACAGTCATTATATGTCTAAAACTTCTGTTTTCACAAAGCCAAGGAGTTCTCGTGAGTTCCAGGGAGCCGAATTAAAGAATCCATCTCAAACAGGTCAGATACATCCCCCTCAATTCCCTGGTCCTAAAATTTTTTTTCCCCTAATTTAACTTTGTTCTTTGTTCTGCCAATACCTTACGGACACCAGACATTCCCATGCCACAGACATCGGTCAGAAGCAAAGAGACCAGCTATGCCAGGATGTGACCAGCACCCAGCCTTCTCTCGTGCCCTCCCCAAAGACGACACCCCATAATCAGCCGGAAGCAGTCTTGAGAGTTCACCACCCCAGTTCCTTTGGGCTGTGGTGCCTGGTCTCCTGCTTTTTATTATAAGGAAGACCTGGGAATGTTGTGCTTTCCTGTCGCTTTAAGGGACAAGCCATGCCCATTTTCATTACCTCTGACCTGCCCGCCGCCATCTTGGGCCCTTCCTTTTCTGCTTCCTTGACGTACGTGCTTTTTATTATAAGGAAGACCTGGGAATGTTATGGTTTTGGTCCCTTTAAGAGACAAGCCACACCCATTCCCCTCCCCATCCGCTGAGGCAGGCTGATCTTCAGCTTCCTGCCTGAGCTCGCTCTCTTTTCCATCTTCCTCTTAGAGAGGCAGCTTTGCTTCTGCCTCTCTCCCCACTTCTTTGCTTCCCCCCTTCTCTGTCTCTTTCTCCTCTTCTCTCTCTCTCTCTCTCTCTCTCTCTCTCTCTCCCTCTCTCTCTGTCCCCCCCTTCACCCTTCCTCCTCCATAACCCCCTGAATAAACATTCAACCTCACCCTGCATGTCGTGTCTATCCATGTTTCTGTCTTCTGCCTGCCCGCCCGCCATGTGTCTCCCTGCCTGGAACCAGCCATTGCCCTAGGACCAGCAGCCATCTCTGCCTGGGGCCCACTGCCTGCTGCCACATGGCCGGCCACCACCACCACCGCTCAGACCACCTCTCTGGGACCGGCAGCTGTCTCTGCCTGGGACTGGCTGCTCCCAGGGCCCGCTGCCTGCCACCACATGGCCCGCCGCCACCATTTGGAACCTACAGCATGTCTGCTGCCTACTGCCGCGGGGATCTTGGAGCATTTTAAAAAAAAGAACAACAACCGTGATCCAACAATCCCACTTCTGAGTACTCTTCCGAAGGGACTGAAATCAGATCTTAGAGCGAGTCCTGCGGCAATGGTCTCCCTGTGAGGCCACTGTGGTAGTTCCAAGAAGTGGGTCTCCACACGGCAGTCCCCACATGAAATCCCAATCCTCTGGTGACCGAGGCAGGAGAGGGGAAGTGATTAAATCACCAGGTTTCAGCAGATGGCTCCTATCAAAAGGCTGGCACTCTGGCTCTTCTATTGTGTGAGTTGTGTTTGCCCATGCCCACTTTCACCTTGTTCCGGTCCGGTCACGGTCCTGACAGTAAATCTGCTGTCACCTTGAACTCAGGCTTCCAACCTCTAGAACTGTGAAAAAAAAATTTTTTTTCTGTTCTTTGACACCCAGTCTCAAGTATTTTGCTGTAGAGGCACAGACAGACTAAAACACCTGCACCCTGTGATCCTCCTGCCTCTGCTTCCTCAGTGCCATCTATCTTAAGAATAAACATTTCCTGTTTCTGAACCTGGCGCCATTCTGAGGTTCTCATTGGTGTGGACAGGGGTGGAGGACTAAGCACAAATCCCTCCCTGATCGATCTGCACAGGTTTCCGGCCAAATGAAACAAGCCCCACCTTTGACCAGGCTGTTCAGAAGAGATTGTCTGTGCATCACATCAACCTACCACCTGCAGTTCTGTCCCAGACAACTCCAAAGGAGAGACTCTGTGTCCCCAAATTAAAAGGACTGTAAGTCAGGGACAGTGTACAGCTCAGGAGGAACACAGGTGGCAGAGTGGACCTGCATCCAGCATCTTCAAGGCCTGGACAATTCCCCTTCCACCAACTGCTCCTGGAATTGCCCATGGCCTGTGGCACCATCCTGCTCTCTGGGTCTTGGAAGAACTAAGAACTCACCCTTCGTTTCAACAAGGCCCTGGCATTTGCTACATCCATGCCAAACCCTATACCCACTCAAGGGCTGGAAGGTCTAGAGAGGGGCAACCCAGCCAGCAAGATCGTGTGGTAGGTAAAGGTGCTTGCCATACAAGCTTGGCCACCTGAGTGTGACTGCTGGAACTCACACAGATGGAAAAAGAGAACAAAGTTGTCCTCTGACCTCTATGACTGACAGGGCACGTGTGCACACATGTCTGTTCTCTCCTGCCTAGCTATTGGTCATCCAGCTCTTTATTAAACCAATCAGTGACACATTTGCACACAGTATAAACAAATATTTCAAAACATCCTACCTAAGATACCACATCTTCAGTCACCGAATCTCTTTAGGCTCCTCTGGCCTATAATGGTCTCTCAGATTGTCTTGGTTTTCTTCGATTGGCTTTGTCATTTTGATTGTTTTGAGGCAGGATCTGGTGTGGCCGAGGATAACCTCCAACTCCCTACATAGCTGAAGATGACCTTGAACTTCTGCTCCTCCTGCCTCCACCTCCCAAGGGCAGATTTTGATGACCTTGACAATTTTAAAGAGTGCTGGTGGGCTGGAGAGATGGCTCAGAGGTTAAGAGCACTGACTGCTCTTCCAAAGGTCCTGAGTTCAATTCCCAGCAACCACATGGTGGCTCACAACCATCTATAATGAGGTCTGGTGCCCTCTGCTGGCCTGCAGGCATACACACAGAATACTGTATGAATAATAAATAAATAAATGAATATTTAAAAAAAAAGAGTGCTGGCCACAAAGTTTGGAGAATGTCCATTGGTTGGGAGTTTTGTTTGATTTCTGTTGATTTATGATTAGATTGGGGTTATGGTTTGAGGAAGGACGACCCCGGAAGAGATGCATCATTTTCCCCTCCTAGCAAAAGTCTGATAGCCCGACTGTGCCACCATCTGCCAGGCTTGCACCTGCTCCAATGCTGCTGTCATCAAGAGACGTCACTGTGTGCAGCCCACAGATGAGGAGAGAGCTCTATTCTCTGCCTTGTGTGAAGGAAGTCTGTGCAGACATCTGCAGTTCTCATCCTGTCGTGAATGTCTTTGTTGTCTCTTTCTTATATCAGTGTAGTCTTGGATAATAGTTTGTCCTTTGACTTAGAGTCCAGCACACTGGCATTTATTTTATTTTATTTTCCGAGAAAAGGTTTCACTGTAGTTTTAGAGCCTGTCTAGCTCTTGTAAACCAGGCTGGCCTCGAACTCACAGAGATCCACCTGCCTCTGCCTCCCAAGTGCTGGGATTAAAGGCGTGCGCCACCACCACCCGTGGCATTTATTTTGTTACCCGAGTTTTCTCCCCCCCCTTTGGCCATTAAGTGCTTTGTTGGCTGGCATCTGTGTCCCTTGTATAAAATGTCACTATTATTCTTCTTTAACAGATGACAAACAAAAGTCGTTTGAAAAGAGCCCCCGGACCACACTGCTGACGTCTGGGAGCTGATATGCCGCTACTCCTAACACACACAGGCATGAAAAGGAAGTCATAGTCAGATCAAGGATTAAAATAAGCTACAATGAAGGGGCTCAGTTGGTAGAATGCTTGCTTAGCATGCATAAGGCTGCTTGGTACAGAAAGACAGACAGACAGACAGACAGACAGACAGACAGGAAACAAGGCCAAGGGGCATATAGCCCAGAGACAGAATACTTGCCTAACATGCACTAGGTCCTAGACTCTGTTTCTCCATAGAATCACGAAGCAAATCGTTGAATAAATAAATAATTAAAAAGTTTCAAATGCCTGAGGCATTAAAACCATGGAGTGTGTTTAAGTGTCTGTTGTGTTCCTGTAAATCTTCTCTGTTGGGTATTTTATTTGCCACAAAACATGCTTTATTATTGGTCAGTCCAAGTTTTTGCTAATTTACAAAAAAAAACTATAAGATAAAAAATAAGGGGCACATTTTCACTGTTTTTTATTGTTTTTATTGAGCTATATATTTTTCTCCGCTCCTGTCTCTTTCTCTCCACTCTCCTCTAACGTCTCCCATAGTCCCCATTTTGGAGATCAGACCTCTGTCTGATGTGGGGTTAGTGAAGATCTTTCCCCATTCTGTTGTCGTTTTGTCTTGTTGACCATGTCCTTTGCTTTACAGAAGCTTTTCAGTTTCAGGAGGTCCCATTTATTGTTTCTCTCAGTGTCTGTGCTACTGGCGTTATATTTAGGAAGTGGTCTCCTGTGTCAATGCATTCAAGTGTACTTCCCACTTTCTCTTTAGTGTGGTTGGTTTTATGTTGAGGTCTTTGATCTTTGTACTTGAGTTTTGTGCATGGCAATAGATATGGATCTATTTTCATTCTTGTACATGTTGATATCCAGTTCTGCCAGCATCATTTGTTAAATATGCTTTCTTTTTTCCATTTGATATTTTTTGCTTCTTTGTCAAAAATCAGGTGTTTGAAGATATGTGGATTGATATCTGGGTCTTCCATTCTGTTCCATTGGTCCTCCTGTCTGTTTTTATGCCGATACCAGGCTGTTTTCAGTGCCATAGCTCTATAGTAGAGTTTGAAGCCAGGGATTGTGATGCCTCCAGAAGTTCCTCTGTTGAATAGGATTTTGGCTGGGCGGTGGTGGCGCACGCCTTTAATCCCAGCACTTGGGAGGCAGAGGCAGGCAGATCTCTGTGAGTTCGAGGCCAGCCTGGTCTACAAGAGCTAGTTCCAGGACAGGCACAAAAAAACTACAGAGAAACCCTGTCTCGAAAATCAAAAAAAAAAAAAATAATAGGATTTTGTGGCTATCCTGGGTCTTTTGCTTTTCTATATGAAGTTGAGTATTGTTCTTTCAAAGTCTGTGAAGAATTTTGCTGGGATTTTGATGGGCATTGCATTGAATTTGTAGATTGCTTTTGGTAAGATTGCCATTTTTACTATGTTAATTCTACCTACCCAAGAACATGAGAGATCTTTTTCCATTTTCTGGTGTCTTCTTCAATTTCTTTCTTCAAAGTTTTAAAGTTTTTGTCATACAAGTCTTCCACTTGTTTGGTTAGTGGAAGACACATTTTATGCTATTTGTGGCTATTGTAGGGTGATATTTCTCTGATTTCTTCTCATCCTATTTATCATCTGTGTAAAGGAGGGCTATGATTTTCTTCGAGTTAATTTTGTATCCTGCTACATTACTAAAGGTGTTTATAAGTTGTAGAAGTTAAGGGTACACAGAGAGTTCCAGGCCAGCCAAGGCTACATAGTGAGACCCTGACTCAAAACCAACCACCAACAATAACAACAATCTGGGGTCAGGGGTGTTTTAGAGGGTCTCAGTGTTTAAGAGCATTCCCTGCTCTTCTAGGGAACCGAAGGTTGGTTCCCAGGACCCACGTCAAGCAGCTCAAAGCTGCCTGGGGCTCCTGTCCAAGGGTGTCAGACGCCCTCTTCTGGCCTCTGCTGGACCTTGCACACACGGCATTCATTCACACAGACACGGACATACATAAATAAAAATGTTTAAAACGCCTTGAAAAAGGTAAAAAGAAATGTTTTAAGGCACATGAAGGTTCCAGAACCATTCCACAGGAAACTAAAAATACTAATACTTCCAAAGTCACAGCTGAACATGTCTTTATGGCTTCCCAGACCTCCACTTCAGGTCAGTCAGCACATGGTCATGAATGCAGGCTCTGACTATCCCAGCCCTTCTCAGCAGCTCTCATCCCCACAGGAGGTATCCTGACCGCGAACCTCAGCTCCCTGTGCCCAGGGCAGGAAAGTAAGGCAGCACCCTCAGGCATAAGGCTCCACCTGCTGCCCAGCAGTGACCAGTCGGCCGCTCCTCTCTGGACTGGTCATACTGGGCTGTTGGTAGGTCTTTGTAACTATGGGAATGAGGAGGGCAGACTGGGTTATAGTGTTTGTTCTCTTGGTTCAAAATCACCTTCCAACCTCCTACCCCACCTGGGAAACTTCGGCCTGCACTCACAACTATGGTTGGGCAGCTGTTGTCTCCCAATCTTTGTGCTTTCTATCTCCCTCACTGTGACAACCCTCATCTCCCCTGAGGCTCCCAATGGACCTCTGAGGCAGGCAAGGAACCTGTAAGCTAAAGACAAGGGAAGAAACTGAGGTGGAGATGAAGGGACCAGTTAGAAACAGGCAGCCTTTCCTCTGGACAGGCATCCCTCCCCTACACCAGACTGACGCCATCTCTTCAGTGAAAGATGCTCTTTCAAGACCTCTTTCCAGGCTGGGGAAAGACCCGGAAGCTCTTCTGAGGAAGCTGTCTCTTTCTTTGCTTCTGCCTATAAAGAAGGAAGTAGCAGGCCTAGGAAACACAGCTTGTGGGTTTGTACAGTATGTACAATGATTGGGGGTTGAGCACCAACAGAAAAACAAGGTCTGGAGGCATCACAATCCCTGGCTTCAAACTCTACTTCAGAGCTGCAGTACTGAAAACAGCCTGGTACTGGCATAAGAACAGACGGGAGGACCAATGGAACCGAATAGAAGACCAGGATATCAATCCACACATCTTTGAACACCTGATCTTCGACAAAGAAACTTACATAGATCTAATCTACATGGGAAGTAGAAAGTAGAAAAAGACAAGATCTCCTGAGTAAATTGGGAGCATGGGGACCTTGGGGGAGGTTTGAAGGGGGGAAGGGAGAAGCAGGGAGGGGAGCAGAGAAAAATGTAGAGCTCAATAAATACCAATAAAACATGTATAAAAAATTAAAAACAAAATAAAAGAACAAGGAGAGGAGGAGAAGGAGAGGGGGAAAGACGGCAAGGAAGAAACAGATAGCTGAGGAGACCAGATTTCCTCCTCACTAACAGCAACTTCAAGGCCAAGACCACTGTAGGTGAGGGGAAACCAATGCCAGGACAGACACCCAGGGGCCCGTGCCCAAGAGCCAGGGTTTCTCAAGTTTGACACTGTCAATGTTGACACCATTAGGAGTTTGGGGTGCTGATTCTATATGGTGGGGCATCACAGGTATTGCAGGATATTCATGATCCTTGACCTCTTCCCTCTAGGTACTAGAACCAGCCTCTGCCCCAGACTGTGAAGACCAAACACGTCTGCAAACACAGTCACGTGTCCCTTCGGGAACCAAATCATCCCCCAGTTAGAACCATTGTTCTAGATTGTCTGTTGTGGTATCTATCTTACTTGTATTGTTTTCCAGGGATGTGGTTTCATTAATGTAGACTATGAGTTGACTTATATACAAGCTGTCGGTTGGTTTCTGTAGGGAACTGATGAGGACACTCCTTACCTGGGAAGGTGTAAACAATGTCTACCCCCTCCTCTCGAGGCTCCAGGGACCAACCAATGTCTAATTCCAGCAGAGTTCCTTTTGGGGAACCAATGAGTTTATTGTGATTCCTTACAGAACACGGGAGAGAGGATGGTAGGTGATCCCAGAGCTGTTGCACTGGAAAGTCCACCCCTTCAGATGATGGCTTCCTCATGGCTCCTTCTAGTAACCTTCCCCAGCCTTTGCACTCTAACACCTCCTGCCACGCCTCCCTGCCACGCCTCCCTGCCACGCGGACTACGTGGGCCAATGCAGTCCGTTGCAGAGTTGTCCACAAATGGCCGGGAAGGGGTGGCTGGACTCTCAGGTGTGGATCCAGTGACTCACACTCCACTGTTCTAGAAAATGTCAACTGTCAAGAAGCTTCGTGATGGACAGCTGTAGGCAGGGGCCACAGAACGAATGGCGACCATAGCTGCTTTCCTGGGAAAGCTGCGTTCTACAACAGGGACTTACTCCAGGGTCTCAAAGACACCCAGGTCAACAAGTGTCTGGTGTCTTGTCTAGAATGGGCCCACATCTGTACAGAACCTTCACATACTTTCTTGTGCACCTCGGATCATGTCTTCACTGCTTATGTTGCCTATGGCAATGTGGGTACTGTGTAAATTATTGTGAGGGCTTGAAATTTTTTTTTCAGATTTCCTTTATTTTTTTAAGAACATGTGTGCGTGTGCACATAGATATGTGTGTAGACCGCTCTGGCGGGTCAGTTAGTCTAGGGGTTGTAACCCACCTGGCGGGTCAGTTAGTCTAGGGGTTGTAACCCACCTGGCAGGTCAGTTAGTCTAGGGGTTGTAACCCGCCTGGCAGGTCAGTTATTCCAGGGTCCCAGAGAGGCGCTATCTGAAAAGACATGGGCAAGAGAGAGGAAGGAGGCCAAGCAAGATGTTGTCAAAGCCTCCGTTTATTAGCGTAATGGCAGCAGCTTATATAGCCCTTGGATGAGGAATTTGGGTTGGGATGGGGGCAGGGGGCAGGGGCATGGGCAATGGTCGTGAGTCCTCAGTCAGGAGGTCACGATTCCTCGGTCAGGAGGTCCCGAGTCGACACACCTAGTTCTCTATGCAAGCAGAACCGTTCTTTTTGTGATTCCAACCACAAACAGTTCTCTAGATAGTTGGAATATAGGGCAGGTTCCGCTAACAGCTAACAGATAGCTCTCAAGATAGTTGGGTGTGGGGTGGGCTCTGACAAAAAACAGTTCTTAATACCGTTGGGGTGTGGGGCTCTCTGAAAACTCCCCAGGACAACGGTCCCTGCAATACTTTTTGGGGGGGAAATGGCTCCTGACATATGTGGGTGACCACAAAGCCCAGAGGCTGCCATCTTTGGATATGGAGCTACAGGCATTTGTGAACTACCTTTGAGACCCTGGAGTAAGTCCCTGTTGTAGAACACAGTATGGGTGCTGGGGTCTCCAGTCCTCCAGCAGAACAGGAAGCACTCTTACCCACATCTCTCCAACCCCTTGGTTTATTTTTATTTTGCTTTTGGAGATATGGTCTTGCCATGTAGCCAAGACTGATCTTCAACTTTTCATCCTCCTGCCTCAGTCTCCCAAGTCCTGGTGTGTAGACGTTAGCTCGATTTGGGAAATAACCAGAGTAGCTAAAAGATAAACAATTATATTTTTATTTATTATAAGGGGAAAAACTAGCTGGGCAGTAGTGGTTCATGCCTTTAATCCCAGCACTCAGGAGGCAGAGGCAGGCGGATCTCTGTGAGTTTGGGGCCAGATTGGTCTACAAGAGCTAGTTCTAGGACAGGCTCTAAAACTACAGTGAAACCCTGTCTGAAAAAAAAAAAGTGTGCGTGGGGGGAACTCACAAAACAGGAACAAGAAGCCCAAGCTCAGCTGTGCTGTGAGGGAGCCACAGAAAAAGAGCACCTGGGCCATGAGTTTTTCTCTGAGTCCCAGAAAGCCACACCCTAACTTGGTCCCACCTCTTAAAGATAATTGGTTAACAAGGCTTCCCCATCACCTCCCAATTCTGTCTAAACAAGAGTGATCCAAACCCAATACAAAAGTATATATACAATAGGAACAGATATCAAGTATAAAATTACAAACAACATAAACAATATTAAGCAAGAAACACATGACAAATGTTTTAATAAACATTCTATTCTACAGAGTCGAACTCTTGCTTTGAAAGTAAGCTTGGCTAATCATAAGAAGAAAGTAATTATGACTATCTAATCTTGAACCCTATCGAAGGCCTGAGAAAGGAGATAATATTACTTGAGTAGGCAGGAAATGCAATCTAGCAACTTCCAAAGTGAGCAGTATATGATGGAGACAACTGGCTACCTGAGAAATCACCCTAAGTTTCATTTGCAGTGTTGAAGCAACCAACTTTGGCTAAGGCCTAGCATAACTGACAGACCATTTTCAGAGGCAGGGAATTTTTCAGAACTGTCTTACCCTGTCTTGGCAAGGTTTGGCAGTCCATTTCCTTGTGTCCTGCTTATCCAGTCTGGATACCATGTACTTTGTCAGTAGTTGAAACATGGGAAGTTCCTTGCCCAAAGGCCTGTTGTGCCAAAAAGAAAACAAACTCTGAGTGGAGTGTCTTTAGTGCTCAACATTCTCTTGGGAATAGGGAATAGACTGGTGCTGTCAGGAGCAATCGTGTCTCACATCAACAGAACCTTAAGTTATTTGAATGCCATGTTTTACAGATCCTTGAAGTGGTTGAAGATTACCTATCTAGGCAGAATACAATCTCTATGTATCTAAAGAACCTAATCAATCTGAATATATGTATAACACACATGAACAACTATTGACCTATAATATTTAATACCTGTATAACTTAAACACTAAGACTTCATGTCAGAATATCAAATAATCTGTAAACAAATGTGCAGCAAATGAGGACAATGATCTCAAAATGTAAACGATGTATAAGTATCTTGATCAGAGGTAAGACTAATATATAATGCAATGTGAAAATATATCCTACAAGTTATATCAATATACAAAATGTGTTAAACAGAGGTAGAATCATGCATGTATACAATCTGACAGAATAACTTTGCATAGGTATACAAATATTGTAAACAGAAATAACAAATATAATTTGAACTTGCATTAATATACAAAAACTATACCATTGTAAATTATCCATAAATAATAGCTCACAAGTATTCACTCTATTGCCCACTATTATGATCCCCCTTTTTTTTCATGAACCTAAATAGTTTCTACCCCAACCCTCTACCTTATACAAATAATAATCAACAACCCCTAAACGTTATTCCCAACCCTGATGACAAACTTTTTTGGGGAGAGGGGACGTCATCCTCTAGAATTGCTTCCTGCTGTCATGGGGGTGATGTTCTCTTTATGGGATCCTGCAAAAGTAAAGTGATGGTTAAGTTTCAAGATTACTGTCTAGTATAGTTACAAATAATTTCCGAGCAGTCGATAGGGTTTTTTCCAAAGTTCTTATTTGGAGTTCTGGCCAGAACGTCATGAGAAGGTGCACCATGTCAGCAGCTGGTACCCAAAAACTGGTCTTATAGCAGCACTGTCAGCATCATGATGTCATCTCAACCAGGCGGAGTTGTTGTTGTGGGGCCCCATCTTCTGCCTGGAGATTACTAAAGGAAAAGGATCTGTAGGAAATTCTATTGTTCACCATGGAAAACTTAAACATTATTCATATAGACATACATTCAATGAAGAATATGATATAGACAAAATAGACATGGAGAAAGTAAAATTTTTCCTAAAGTCTTCCTTCTGTCCCATACCAGATGGCTCCCGACATGAGACAGAAACTCTGAATGTTCCTTTTAACAACACACTTGGATTTCGAGAAGTACAGAGGTATTGTCCAACTCCAAACCCAGCTTTATATATATATTTATATTTAATAATATATAAATACATATTTAAATGTATATGCTTTGATTACTTGTCCTCATAAGTCATATTCCTTTTTCTCAATGATCCTTATTGGATAGTTATTTTTCCTTCTGTCAGCATCCAAACATCCAGGGTCTCTTGAATTTTTAAAGATGTGAATTTTTCTGTAAACACAAGAACAGAACCCTGCCCCAACCCTATATGGTTTCCTTACCACCTGTATGGTGGTCACCATTGTGGATGAGCTGTCATTTCTCTTTCTCAAGAGGTTTCTCTTTTTCAAAGTGAATCCTTATTAATTGTGATAGTATCCATAGTTTTTCTTTTCCTGTGGAAACAAGAGCGAATCCCCTTCCCCAGTGTAGTACATCTCCTGGTTTCCATTGTGAGGTCAACACATCCTTGAAATACACTGGTTGATTCAATTTAGAAATTTTTTCTATTATCCAATGTCTCTCTGCTGCCGCTGTTCCTTTCTCATTAGCGTTAAGAAAATTCAAGCTTAATAAAGCATTATGCAACCTATTTCTGGGGGTATTTTTCCATCCCTTTCTGTTTGTTTAGCATATCCTTTATAGTTTGATTTGACCTTTCTATAATGGACTGACCTGTAGGATTATTTGGTATACCTGTAATATGCTTTATATTATAATAAGCAAAAACCTGTTTCATTTTCTTAGGTATATATGCTGGACCATTGGCTATCTTTATTTGTGCAGGAATACCCATGGTGGCCATAACTTCTTGGTCCCACCTCTTAAAGCTAATTGGTTAACAAGGCTTCCCTGTCACTGGCGTTGCAAACGTGTAGTGCCATGTCTGGCTTTATTATCCTGGACTGTGTAGGGAGTAACGGGGAAAGTCGGAATATGTTCAGAGTAGACACACTTTTCTCCCAAATATTTCCTGTTTGGTTGAAGTCGTAACTGAGGGAAGCACACAGACGGAAGGCTTCGAAAGATGTCACATCCACTCAGGAATTCTTCATTGGGTGATGTTCTAACTTGTGATTCTAAAATCTGGTCTCTGACATATGCATAAAGGGCAGTTGTCCTTTTCCGTGGGACTGAAGGACATCAAAGACATGAAACCCTGGGCTAAGGGCAGCTCCCTGCTAGAATTCTTGGCTAACATACACAAGGTCCCAAAGTCAATCCCCAAGACTCAAGGTGGGAGGTATTTAGTGGAAAAATCTGAATACTTGTTCCCAGGCCAAAACCTGTCATCTGAGGCGCCCTCACCCGGTCTTCACAGAGGATTTAGGGGCTGACTCGGCAGGGTCAGGTGACTTCTGGCTGACTCACTCTTTCCCTCCCAGTCTCTCCGCTGTCAACACGTGTCTTTGTGAATGAATGGGCGTCACTCATGAGAACAAAATGGCTGCTGCAGTCTACAGGATGCCCTAGCTCTCTCTGTCCCCAGTAAACAAAGCCAGCTTCTCCACCTACCTTTATCCTTACCATTCCCAGCCTGGGGGTTTTCTAGGTGAGCCTGGAGTCCTCAGGCCAAAGAAGCAGAAGCTTGGTCCCCTCCAAGGATCCACACGAGCCGATTCTACAGAGCCATCTCCTCAGCCTTTGCCCTCTGAAAGCGGGATGAAGAAGGAGGGCTCTATTCTGGCTGAGCACAGGCTCAAGAGTGTGAGCCTGGCAGCAAGGGTATGAGGCTGTGATAATGGAGAGATGTTCCTGTTGGGAGGAGGGAGGAGGGAGGGCAGAGGATGGACGAGTGACCTTTCACACTCCTTCCTGGTTCAAAGGTCTTTGGCTTTGGACAGTGACTCTGACCTAGGCCCGAGTTGGAGACCCAGTGAGGCACTTCCTGACTCAGTAATCCCAAGAGTAGTCCAGGTGGTTTTAATACTTTATTTTTTTTTTTCATCTTATTTTATTTTTTTTGAGACATGGTTTCTCTGTGTAACAGCCTTGGCTGTCCTAGAACTCACTTTGTAGACCAGACTGGCCTCAAATTTACTGGGGTTAAAAGCATGCACCACCACTATATGATTTTAATCCTTTGTGTGTGTGTGTGTGTGTGTGTGTGTGTGTGTGTGTTTAGAAACAGGGCTTCTTTGCGTAACAGCCTTAGTCCTAGATATCCTGGCTCTCACTCTGTAGACCAGGCTGACCTCGAACTCACAGAGATCTGCCTCCCTCTGCCTCCTGAGTGCTGGGATTAAAGGTGTGCACCAACACCGCCCTGCTGTTTTTAATACTTTTAATAAATACCTTGCACAAGGTTGGAAACATGGTGGAGCCAAGCGCATATTCCTTGGCTTTGGCAGGTCCCTTCCATCTCAGCTCCCCGACTCTTTGAGAACTTGGCAAGTTCTGATGCAACGTTGGTCCTTCTGAGCCACCTGCATCATCACCATCCCCTGTGCCAACCAGAGCTTGCCTTGAAATGGAGCCTAATACACATTTGTTGGCAAAATAAGTTGTCAAGTAACTTTCAAAATGCCCATCCTTTTGAAATATGTGTGTGTGTGTGTGTGTGTGTGTGTGTGTGTGTGTTGTGGAATAGTATTTTAACTAGGCAGAGATGTGTTACATTTGTTTATGCTGCAGAATAATACTCTAACTGTGTAAAGGTGTGTTACTTTTGTTTACGCTGCATTTGTTTGATTGTGTAAAGGTGTGTTGCTGTTTTACCTTGTCTGCCTAAGGTACCTGATGGATCTAATAAAAAGCTGAACAGCCAATAGCTAGGCAGGAGAAAGGATAGGCAGGGCTGGTGGGCAGAGAGAATGAATAGGAGAAGAAATCCAGGCTGGAGAGGGGGAAGAGGAACAAAAGAATGAGGAGTGAGGAGACAGGGTACACACCCAGGGCCAGAAGCCAGGCAGCCTCCAGCCAGACACAAGAAACAGTGAAAGTAAGATATACAGAAGGAAAGAAGTAAAAAGCCCCAAGGCAAAAGGTAGATAAAGAAAAACAGATTAAGTTAAAAGAGCTATTCAGACACAAGCCTAAGCTAGGCTGAGCATTCAGAAGTAATAATAAGTCTCTGTGTCATGATTTGGGAGCTGGTTGGTGGCTCAAAAGAGAAATCCTGGTATATATATATTCACACATGTGTATATACACACACACACACATATATATATGTTTGTTTTTGAGACAAAGTCTCATTGTATCCTACACTGGCCTTCAACTCACTGTGTGGTCAGTGATCTCGAACTTCTGGTTCTCTTGCTCCCCATTCCAACCACAGGGATTATAGGCGTGTACCAGTGAGCCCAGCTTATGTTTTCTGCCGGGAGGTGTTGGAGACGTAGACAGGGGTTTGTATATGCTGAGCAAGCACTCCACCAACTGAGCCCCATCTCCAGCTTTAAGCTGACAACAGAATGAAGGAAAAATTCAGTCGTATGGCCCCACCCACACACCTGTGCCCTCCATCATCAGTGTCGACCTCCACCGCCATATCCTGTTTGTATTGAATATATAGTCTGTGGTTTAGCAGGTTTTTCCCCTTTTAATAAAAAGATTATGTGTATGTGATATATGTACATATGTTTATGTGTAAACACATGTGTGTATACATGTGTGTATATGTGGCTTCCTCATCACCGTTTATTTTTTGAGGTAGGGTCTCTCAGTGAACTTGGTGTTCACAGATTAGCTATATAACTAATGAGCTCCAGAGATCTGCCCGTCTCTGCCCTCCATCCTTCGGGGTGGGACTGCTGGTGTGTGTTGGTTGCCATGCCCACCTTTTTCTTGGGTGCTGGGGATCATAACTTGGGTCCTGACTGACTGATCCATCTCCCTAGCCCCTTCTTCCTTTTAAAAACAAACTTCACATTCAATGAACCACATTCATTGAAGTATCAATTGGATGAGTTTTGACAAAAGTATTGCCTCAGCCGGGCGTGTTGTTGCACACCTTTAATCCCAGCAGGCAGAGGCAGGAGACTCTCTGTGAGTTCAAGGCCAGCCTGGTTTACAGAGTGAGTTCCAGGACAACCAAAGATACACAGGGAAACCCTGTCTCGAAAAACAAAAACAAAACAAGAAAGTCTTGCCTCGTATGTATGACTACATTGACAACAGAGTATTTCCATCACCCTCAAGAGTCCCCTCATGTCCCTTTGTGGTCAGCCTTGCTCTCCAAATCCCGAGACTGCCTCGGATCTTCCTGTCATTGGAGTCTAATTTGCATGCTGGAGAACTCCAGGGAAACGGTCCCACGTGGTGCATATTCCTTTGTGTCTGGCTCCTGTTCAATTCTGCAAGGCTTCAGCCTTCATTCCTACTGTCAGGCAAACCAGTCCTTCTTGCTGATGCGTAGTGTTCCACTGTGCCCATAGACTGGATAATTTGTTCATCCCCCTGTGGAGGGCCTTCTGTAAACATCTGTGTCCAAGTCTTTGCCTGGACCTATATTTTCTTTTCTCACAGAATTTTCTAGACCTAAGGTAGAGAGGGCCAGGACTGGCACATCAGGAAAAACGAAACAACCTTCCATCATCCATTAAGTCAATAAACACTCATTCGGGCTACTGTGTGTGAGCCTTGCAGTCCAGGCTAAGAAAGCTGGAGCAAAGTCAGCTCCCGTCATGACTGGCTGTGTGATGAACCTGGTCGAAGAGTTGCCCTCTGTGGTGGAGCCTGCCTAGCCAGGGACACCACCAGGGAGTCAGATGTCTTCTTACACCCTACCAGCGCCACATTCTGCATACAGGTGTGTGAGGGAAAGGGTTAAGTGACTCCAAAGGAGAGACTTTCACCTAATTTGTCATTTCCCTCTCTAACTCCATGGTGAGTGTCTCTGAGCACGGGCGGTCCCATTGTGGGGAAGGCAGCTATGTGGGCCTTCGGGCAGGGCTGTGACTGGAGACTGAGGCTGGCCTGCCTTCCCTCAGACACAAAGACAGGTGCGCTTCTCTCCTCGGGCATTCAGAGCAAACCATCCAAACAGGACAGGGCCACAGAGCAGGCATCAATTCACAGTTCTGAAGCTGTGGAGGGGGATCCAGCAGAGCCACACGCCTCTAAAGACTGAGGAGAGAATCCTTCCATCCCATCCAACTTCTGAGAACTCCATCAGCCATTTGGCCACAGAACCATCACTTCAGGGCTGGAGAGATGGTTCAGTGGTTAAGAGCACAGACTGCTCTTCCAAAGGACCCAGGTTCAATTCCCAGCACCCACATGGCAGCTCACAACTGTCTGTAACTCCAGTTCCAGGGATTCTATACCCTCACACAGGCGTACCTGCGGGCCTGTGCCTCCCTCGCCACCGTGCCTCCCCCACCGAGGGTGGCTGTTCCTTCTTAAAGCAACAGTCCAAACAAGCCCTTCTCTCCTTAAAGGATAATAGTTTAAATTTACACAAATTTAAATATCACCTTAAAATGAAACAAAGGACTAGAGGTCAAAGCACACCCAGGTGAGGATCTGGAAGGAGCTGCAGTGAAGGCCAGGTGTGTCTCCAACTCCATGACCCTAGCAAGTGACCTAAGTCTCCACTCCACAACTCTCCAGGCCTATGGAAGAACAGTCATGCCAGCTAAAGATGGCCACATGCCATCTGTCTGTCCCTTCCCTGCTCTGGTGGCTGTCCTACCACACCCTGTTTTCCAGCCTCTCTCCCCAAGGGTGGATAGATGACCTGGCCTAACCCACAGGGGCCAGGCAGTCCTCACACGGTTTCTTCTATATGCAGAGAGCAGGAGACATCCTCTTCCCATGAAACTGCGGGCTCTAGAGGCCGTCTGGACCTAAGCTGACTTGATTCTCTCTTTCTTTTAGCATGGAGAGACAGTGCCTGAAAGCTGAGCCAATAGAAATATATGGTTATGTGCTAGAGTGAATGACAGGCCGTCTAGACTTAAGTCTGCTAAGCCTGAAGTCTACTCTTGTTTTTCTCACTCATGTAGAAAGATACATTCCATTTTTGACTTAGGTTAATCTGAGTTGGGCTTCAGTGGGTAGGAATCCATGCACCTCTGACCAGTACATCTTTCTGTGTTAAAGGCAGTGATACTGTGGAGCACCTGGCTCTTAGGAGGCCTTTGGAAAGCATGGTAAGTCTGACTTTGTACTGTAACCATCCCAGACAGCAGTGATGGCAGGGGATGCTTGTGAGGGTGTAGGAGGGATACAGTCATGTGACTACAGAGGTTTTTTTTTTTAAAAAACTCTTCAGGGGTTTGCCACGCAGCTCCCAAATAAATACACAGATGATGCGGGATTCCCCTCTGTAGGCTGTGAATACCATTGGTTAATAAAGAAACTATCTTGGCTTGTGATAGGGCAAAAGAATGGAGGTAGGCAGGGAAAACTAAATGGAATGCTGGGAGAAGAAAGGTCAAGGAGAAGCCATGGAGCCTCTGCCAGGGATAGATGTGCCGAAACTTTGCTGGTAGGCTACGACCTCGTGGTAATGCACAGATTAATGGAAATGGGTTAAATTAAGATTTAAGAGTTAGCAAATAAGTAACTAGAGCTAGTGGGCCAAGCAGTGATTTAGATAATATGGTTTCTGTGTGATTATTTCGGGTCTGAGCTGCTGGGTGACTGGGAAATCAACAAGCGGACTCCTTACTACACACAGAGACTTATTCTTACATTGAGTGCCCAGCCTTAACTTGGCTTGTTTCTAGCCGGCTTTTTGTAACTTAAATTATCCCATCTACCTTTTGCCTCTGGGTTTTTATCTTTTTCTATTCTGTATGTCTTTTTTTACTTCTTACTCTGTGGCTGGCTGTGTGGCTGGCCCCCAGTGTCCTCCTCTCTTTCTCCTTTTCTTACTCCTCCCTCTTCTCCTATTTATTCTCTCGGCCTGCCAGCCCCACCTATCCTTTCTCCTGTCTAGTTACTGGCCATTCAGCTCTTTATTAGACCAATCAGGTGTTTTAGACAGGCAAAGAAACACAGCTTCACAGAGTTAAACAAATGCAACATAAAAGAATGAAACCCATCTTTGCATCAATCATTAAACAAATGTTCCAGCCCATAAACAAATGCAACACATTTTAAACTAATATTCCACAACAAGGGCCATTGCAGCATTGCCCTGGAATTGGGGGTGGGGGAGAGCTGTCTCCTTCCCTCTCAGCCACTCTGCTGAGTCCCATAACCTCAGCTGCCTACAGCCAGACTCCCTGTCTTGAGAAGCTCATCTGTGGGCAGAGAGAGTGATACCAACACAGAGAAAAGAATGAAGGAGAAGGCATGAGTGCCAGAGCCCAGCACACATATGGCTGGGGCCTTAGGCTCTGCAGATTGGCCTCCTCAGCTGCTCTTCCCAGGTAGCCTGTAAGACCAACTGTCCATTTTCTTCTGTCCTTGTGGCTGGAGTGCTCCTGACTGGTGTCCAGGGTTATAAATGGGCACTGCTAGATATCCGGGACATTCTGTTCTTGTTCATGGCATAGGAAAGGCCAGCAACCCTTCTGGTTATGTGGCTCTTGCTGCCAGGCTCCTGCCAACTATCTGAAGCAGCCAGTCTTAGACAGAAACAGATAAAGCCGATATGCACTTGTATTCTTCTCTGCCACCTTAAAATCTTTGCCCAAATCCATAGCATCACACACGGTAGGCAAGCAATGAACCACATCTCTAGCCCCTTCTAGCCTATTTAAGAGGTAGAAAAATACCCTGTGATGGGCCTAAATGACAACTCAGATCACCTGTCTGTGCTCCAATCTATGGCCTACTTTATGTGCCCCACATAGCGGCCTAAGTTTCTTTAATTGTGTCATTGAGTATTTATTGAGCACATACTGTATACCAAGCTCTGTCTCATAAGCCACAATAGAACAATGAACAAAATAAAGATAGCATTGTGGCCCTCTTCTGGCCTGCAGGCATACACACACAGAGAGTGTTGTATACATAATAAATAAATAAATAAATAAATAAATATTTAAAAAAAAGATAGCATTGTGGTGGGGAGGGGTACAAACAAGCAAGTAGAGAGAGCATAGCATGACGGATATTAACAACTACACTGGAAGGAAGGGTGGCCATGAAGAAGGTGAAGTGATGACCAAAGGCAACATCTCCAAGAAAGGAATTGGGGAGCAAGGAAGAGCACTCAAGGCATGACCAGAAAGTGCAGAGTGGATGGCAAAGTGGTATAGCCATTTTGGAAATAGTTCACTAATTTCTCAAGCAGTTAATCACAGGGGCTAGGTAGATGGTTCAGTGGTTAAGAGCATTGGCTGCTCTTGCAGAGGACCAGGGTTCAATTCCTGAAACCTACATGACTCACAACTCCAGCTTCAGAAACTCGGCGCCCTCTTCTGGCCTTCACTGGTACTAAACACATAGGGTGCAGCCATACTTGCAGGTAGAACACCCATACACATGAAATAAGATTAAATAAAATCTTTAAGGACGGGGTATAGCTCAGTAGTAAAGTACTTGTCAAAACCAATGAAAAGTCCAGCTGCTCAGGTCATACACCTGTAGCCCAGCTGCTCAGGAGGCTGAGGCAGGAGAAGTGCCTGAGCTCAGGAGTTTGAGGCCACCCTGAGCAACATAGTGAGACACTGTTCCCCCTTCCAAAACCAAAACAGCATCCCCAAATCAACCTCCCCGGAGTGTGCACTTTAGAAGGGTGACTTTTGGAGCTAGCAAGATGCTAAAGCACCAAAGACCTGGATTCTATCCCAGAGACCCACATGGCCAAAGGAGAGAAGTGACTTCCAAAAGTTGTCCTATGACCTGCACACGTGTGTTGTGGCACATACACAGGCACGGGTATACATAAATAAATGTAAAGAAAATAAGTGGATGTCCCAGGATTGGGAGGCAGAGGCAGGTGGATCTCTGTGAGTTCGAGGTCAGCCTGGTCTACAAAGGGAGTTCCAGGACAGCCAGGGCTGTTACACAGAGAAACCCCGTCTCAAAAAAAAAAAATTTTTTTTTGAATGGGTTCAGGGGATCAGAACTCACTCCCTCCCACATGGGAAGTAAGTACTTTACTAACTGAGCCATTTCCTCAGCTTTCTCTCTCTCTCTCTCTCTCTCTCTCTCTCTCTCTCTCTCTAGCAGGACCCAGGGTTCTGTTCCCAGTACCCTCAGACACGTGACTCCCAACCACCTATAACTCCAGGCCCAGGGCACCCCATACCCTCTTCTGGCCTCCTCAGGCTCCTGCATGTCTGTGGCACACACAAACTAACCCAGGAAGATCATGCACATATACATCAGAAACAAAATGACAATCTTTTTACAAGCAAGAAGAACCCCTGGGAAAACAGCCTTAGCGAGAGGAAGTGTGCCTGGGGCCCTTAGTGTAGCCGAGCTCAAGGCAAGTGGCGAGGTCATACATGGCAACCTCTGCTCACCAAGGGGATAGAGAACCATGAGGAAGGGCTCCCTCTGGGTGAGGCAGGTACAGGAATCCTTCCGTTTAGAGGTGAGTGAGCCTGAATAGGAATCAAGGACACCTGACATGAAGGAGAAACCCCAGCTCTGGACGGGGGTAGGAGAGAGGCTGAGAACCCTTACCGTGGTGGTAGGAGAGTCTTTTGAGCTTTTGGAATGTTGTCAGGAACCCAGACCAGAGTGTGACCTCCACAGCACTGACGGAAGCCAGAAGCCTGGTACCTGGAAAGAGGATGATGAATCAATGAAGCTGACCAACCGCTTTCCCAGCAAGATCTGAAGAAGGGAAGTGCTGAACAGGTCGGTGTCCCCAGTGAAGGAAAGGGTAAGGGGGTTCCAAAAAGAGTCTCTGGGGAGCTCAGGGCAGAGGGCAGGTAAGGACACAGGCCAGCCAGGTGATGGTGGAGGACTGGGACATACCACACATACCACGGGACACTGTGCAGGGCATAGCGAGTGCAGAGATATCTCACTCACCGTCTGTCTGGTCCATGGTGGAGGAAAGATGGGGCTGCTTGTGACGAAACAAGATGGCTGCTTCGCAGTCTCTGCACCCTAGCGGAGGTATCTCCCTTTGTCCTCTTCAAACTAAGACGATCCAGTCTATTCCCAGAGGGCTCAAGACTGTTAAACCACAAACCTCAAACCGAGCATGTACTTAATCCCCGCACTTGGGAGACAGAGGCAGGAGGAGCTCTTTGAGTTTGAGGTCAGTCTGATCGACATAGTGAGTTCCAGGACAGTCAGAACTACATAGTGAGACCCTGTCTCAGGAGGAGGAGGAGGAGGTGGTTAAATTTTGAGTTGGAGCCTCGGTGGCTGCACAAGGTCCGTGCTCTTAGTCACATCCTGCAGTGTTTGAGACTGGCAGCGGTGCTGAACAGAGTTGGAGCGGAGGCACCAAGAGAGGGCCAGAACCCCTCCAGGGAGATGGCAGCCAGATCGGCAAGGAAACGAGTTTTTAGCCAGCCTGTAGCTGGAGAGGCAGCCACAAGTTGTCTGGACGACACTAGATCCCCACCTAGTGGTCATAGAGAGCCATCGCTTTTTAAAACATCTGTAGCTACTGATCCAATAAGATCGTCTCACCTTCCAGAAATGAACTCCTCCCTGTGAGCCTGAGTTCCGGAGGGGGAGCGGGGAAGGGTCCGACCAGCCAGTGCACACGCACTCCTTTGGGGAGGGGGCGGGAATTTATATACTTCTAGATTATGTGTCCCAGGCTGCCATTTCAGATCTGCCCTCAGGAGAGGCAGTGCACCCCTGACAGCTTCTGCCAGGCAGTTACACACAGTATGGCCCAACCCTCCAAAAGTTAGGTACTGTGATCTCTGCTGAAGCAACTGGGGAGGGCACAATGGCACAGTCATCGATTGCTAACTACAAAACCCTATGCTAGGTGCCCAACTGAGAACAAAGGCCAAAAGAATCCTGTAGGAACTGGTGGACCCAGTTTTGAAGGAAGGCAGCATGGCATATTGCAGAAGGTCCCCAAGAGTGGCCTAGAGCAGGGCCTAGAATAGGGTACAGGAGTAGGCAGGACCCACACGCCCTATGGCCAAGCTAAAGAGCCTGGGTCACCCTAGGAGTTCTGCAAACTTTAGGAGGTTTGCAGGATTGCCACCTTATTATCAGGATACCCAGGGAACACTCCCCAGCAGCCATGCTAGGACGCTCCACAGTGGTTGTAGGTATGCCCTGGAGTGGGCGGAGCAAGCTTTTTCCTCCAGAACCCAGAGAGTACCTAACCTCCAGGACACACAGAGGATTATCTGTAGAGCAGACAATTGCACTATAGAGCAGAGTTGAAAGGCTAGCGGTACCTGTATGAAGCTAGCCTGGAACCTTCTACAGCAGAGGGACCACACACACACACACACATTTCTGCCACCCAACCTGGGCCTTAGTTCTGAGGAAGCCTTGTCTAACTAGGACTAAGCTGGATGCCCTTGGGAGCTTTCAACCACAGACTCCCAGCGGTCTTGGAGGAAGGTCTTTGGTCTAGGTAGGGCTGAAGCGGGACTATCCAGGAGTGATTGTCCTATGGGCCCTGCTTCCAGGGTGAAATTCATTCATTGCTTCATTTATTCATCCATTTCTTCTTCAGATGCTTTCGGGACCCTTCTTGTTCGTTTGAGCAGTTTTAGGTCTGGGGTCCCAGCAATGAGCAAATGAGACACCAGCTGCCCCTTAGGGAAGCCAATGAGATTTTAGGACACAGAGGTTTGATGAAATCCTTTCTTTCCCCAGAAGAGACACAGCAGTGCATTTGATCTGATGCCAGAAAGCAAGGGCAGGGGAGAGCCACCTGATTGTCTTTAAGACAGGATCTCACTATATTGTACAGGCTGGCTCAGGGTCTTTTCTTTTCTTTTTCTCCCCCCCTTTTCTTTTTCTTTCTTCTTTTCTTTTCTTTTTTTTGGTTTGGAGAGAGAGCTTGTTTGTTTGAGACAGGACTCCCTCTGTGTAGTCCAGGCAATACTCCTGTCTCAGCCTCCTAAATGCCAGGATTACAGGCATGATTACACCCAACTAACCTCAAATTCTTTTTTTTTTTTTTCGAGGCAGGGTTTCTCTGTATAGCCCTGGCTGTCCTGGAACTCACTCTGTAGACCAAGCTGGCCCCAAACTCACAGAGATCCGCCTGCCTCTGCCTCCCAAGTGCTGGGATTAAAGGCATGTGCCACTACCGCCTGGCCTCTAACCTCAAACTCTTGATCTTCCTGCCTCAGCTTCCCCTATGCCTGAGTGTATCTGTATATAGATGAACCTCTGTAATTACAGGACTGTTTGCATGTGGTCAGTCAAGTGTGGGGTCACCTACAAATGTTTATGTTTGGTTATGAAGTGCATGTAGTCTCCACGTTCCCGTAAGCATAGGTGACTGTGGAGATGGGGGAGGGGATGACTCGTGCAGGTTTCTATTGCGCAGGATATTAATGCCGAGACCAGAAACCTTATGGGCAAAGCGGGAAAGACTAGAAACAGAGATAACTGATCTGAGAAGGGAGTACTAGCCTAGGCTGGGTGTGGCAAAGAGAACTAAGGATCTAAGCATCTACTCCAGCACTAATAAAAATTACTCCTATAACATCCCACGCCCAGAGAGCACAGAGCAGGAACCCTTGGGGCTCTGGGAAAGCGCACTGGATGGGGAAGACTCCATGATTTGTTTAACTCCCTTGGCCTTGGACAGGTATAAGCCTTGATTTTTCTCTCTGAAACAGAAGTTCCCATTCCTGAGAATAAGAAGAACCATGTTTGACATGCAGTGGGTGGGTGGTCCCCAGCTCCTTCCATCAAGCTGAGAAGCAGTTGCCATGGAGCCAGAGGACATCCTGTTCTCTTCCAGAAATAAAAAGAAGAGAGAAGGTGGGCCATGCCTAAGCTCCCCTGCTAGCCCAATGTGACGCCAACACCCATCTTGGTCTACTGAGTCTGGGCTCCAACTCAGGCTGCTTCTCCCACAGACACAGCTTCTGGCCAGGACATCAGGGCTCAGCATCCGGCAGCAGAGGTCACGCGCCAGGCCCTTTTGTCCTTTCCCAGCAGCGAGGCTGACTCGTACCCGTCATCACCTCATTACTGCCATTGCCAAGGGCCCTGCCCAAGGGATTGGGAAAGAGCCTGGTCCTTTATTTACGGGCCTGGCCATCCTGAAGCCCTTCATTTCCCTGCACCCCAGTGTCATCCTGTATGGGTCATGATCACTCTACTGCCCCTGGACTGACCTTCAGCAAGAGCCCTCGTGGGCAAGCACTCTGAATACCAAGAGGGAAGGAATGGAATTCATTTAAGTAGACCAGATCTTGGGGAATACCCTTTAATTGGGGGACTCCAGAAAGCCTTCCACTGGTATCGCCTTTCTCTCTTTAGGGAGAAGCTACACGCAGTCTGTCAGCAAACCGTGGGGCTGGAGGCCATAGCCACCTCCTCGGAAGCCACAGGATCTGCCCTCTCCAAACTCAGCTTGGTGGGAAGGCTGACCGGTGACAGCCACATCCCACAGGGACTGGAGGCAGCTGGAGCCAGCTGGTTCCCTGAGGGTTTCAGAACCTGGAATGCAGTTTCCTAATTGGGAATTCATCCAGGCCACCAATCCTGCCCCCACCCCAAGAATCTTAGCAACAGCCAAAGTCCCCAAGGTCTGTGAATGTCTCTCTCTCTCTCTCTCTCTCTCTCTCTCTCTCTCTCTTTCCCTCCCCCTCCCCAGCCCAGGTTCCTCAAGGATTAGGTGCTTGTCAGGGGCAGTTGTAGTTGGGGAGGGGAACACCCCAACTTCTTGCTGTTCACATATCACTTTGGTTTTAGTCCACACCATTTACTTTGCCAGCAAGGATTCTGAAAGCCCAGAAAAGAGAGTCCTGGTGTCCAAAGACTCACAGCTAGGGGCGAAGCTTGACCTTGAATTTATTATCTCCTGTTTTGTTTTCTTGTGGAGCCCCTGTTCTGCAATAGCTGTCCATGGTGGCTATTACACTCCCGAAGGTTTGAGCCTTCTGGTGTACCCTGATGGGGAAGATGCTGAGCCTGACCAGGGTCGCGTGACAAGTTGCTGGCAGTGGACATGGTGAAAGGTTTCCAGCGGTGTGCTCTTAAAAGGCAAGAGCTGCTGGGATCTTTGGTGCTTAGCATCCAAATGTGCCATTTCTTAGCTACCTGCCCCCCCCCCCATGTTGAGTCTCCAACTCAAACCTGACCCTGAGCCTCTGGTTGTTCACCCCAGCACCCTTCTTGAAACACTGTTTGTTGTTAATTTTTGGAGACAGGTTTTTTTTTTTTTTGTAGTAGTAGTGGTGTCATTCTGTAGACCAGGCTGGCCTTGAACTCACAGCGATTCACCCACCCCTGCCTCCGGAGTGCTGGGATTAAAGGTCTGGGTCACCATGACCCAGCTTCCCTGTGCCTTTCTTATTCTGCACCTTCTCCAGCTGGAAAAACTGAAGATCCAAAGTCTCTCCTGGGCCTTTGGTAGTCTTGTAAAACACGACCCTTGATTCTCAAGTACACTGTTCCCAGGTGTATGCCCCAAAGTCTCCTCGTGTGACCTTGAACCCAACCTTGCATGGTTCAGTGGAGCCCCACACTCTAATACGCCAGAGGCGTGTCTTCCAGTGCTCACCGATGCCAGTCCTGACTGTGCTTCAGAGAGACCAGGAAGGCCAGAGACAAGCTCCTTCCCTGTCCTAAGGGGGATCCGGAGGCCCCCAGCCCAGGCAGGCACATCGAAGGACACAGGTGGTTTCCCAGTCCAGCCTCTCAGGACTGGGAGCAGGCGCTGCAGGACAGTTCCAAAGAGAAATCCCCCACACCACGCTTTGAGCTCTCTAGTTGATAGCCACAGCCGTCTTCAGTAGTCTCTTGCAAGTTTCTGGGCTTGGACCTACAGCGAGGTTCTGTCTCACTGCCCATTTCCCTGACCCAGGAGCATCTCAGGTTCTGGCAGGCAGAGTGCTAAAGCCTGCGGATCGGCCCCTGGCCTGGAGCGCCATCTCGTGGGTACGTTGGGAGTTCCTGCCTCCTGGAAACTGGACAGGCATCCGCGTCCCGAGCAGCCTCAAAAGGAAGTGAGTTGGGGGGTTCTATGCACCAACAAACCAGATGGGCAGTTACGCGCCCCTAGAGGGCCCAAAAAGAAACTCCGCGAGGTAAACAGCACTCCGGACACCAACGCTTTCCCCGCGGGGCCACCTGCCTGCGCTCTGGCAGACTTGACAAAAAGCCCAGAGACCACTCGGAGCGTCCGGCCTCCTCCAATGCTCGGGGTCGTCCTCCCCGCAGCCGAGTCCATAGAGCCCGGGACTCTGGACCGTTGGCTGGACCCTGTCTACCGGGATAGTGCTCCAAACTTCGGGGTCAAGGGCGGAGAGGCGGAGGTGATATGGAAAGAGGAAGCGAGATTGGATTTAGGGTCGTTCACTAACTAGAAAGAAGGTGAGCTCAGAGTTGCAACTCCGATCTCTTCCAGACTGGTCTGTCCCTCCGCAGTCACCTCCTCCTCGAGAAGCAGGGAGCAGGGCAGGATCTGAGCCCGGGCAGTCGAGGGCGAGTGTCCCGGAGAACCCAGCGCGGCGCGCTCCTCCCCCAGCGCGAGAGTCCGGTGGCCGCTTGGGAAGGTGGAGCCCAGTTCCACGCCCCCCGGAGGGCAGGGCCTTCTACCGAGGCTCAGACGCCGTCGGTCGCAGCTGGGAATTTGGGAGGGAAGGAATAGCTCGACGGTCCGGAAGCCTCGGATTAACCGCGAGGGAAATGCCGTGTCCTAGGTCTCGGGATCCGCGCAGTTGAGCCGCTAGGGGTCTCATCGAGCCCCCGAATTCTGAATCTCCCAGTTCTCCCGTGAATCACAGTCAATCCTAAACCAGCACACAATTCTGCCAGACCCCACACTCCTCATAGAGTCTAGGCGACACGGTAGGTCACCCACCAATAGGCCTCAACGGCCCCTCGACCCGTTTCACTCACACACGCCCCTCTGCAGACAGGTTTGCCGTCCAAGGCCTCTGGTAGCCGGTCCTGAAGGGTTAAGAAGGCCGTGGGGTACCGGAGTTGCGGGTACACGGGCGCCTGAGCTAATTGGCGACCCCAGAGACAATGAAGGCTGGAAGGCTGGGAAGGCTGGTAGCTTAATTGGGCCTGGGAGAAGCCTGGCCTTTGTCTAGGACAAGGCCCAGCTCGTAGGCTGCAGGATCCCCATGCTGCATTTGGCCTTGAAGCAGCTGGGCCCCAGCGAGCACTGGGTGGGCAACCCCGGGAGGGGGGCGTGTAAGGGCGAAAGCAAGGGGGCCGGAGGACTCTCCAAACTGCGCTCCAGGATCTGAAGTAGTGCCCGACCCGAACTGCTGCAGCAACCGCCAGAATACAACAGCGGCCAGACTGCTGCAGCCGGCCTTCCAAGACAGACCCTCTCGGGTGGCTGGCTGTTCTGCTGCGGTCACGTCCACCACCTCAGGTGGTGCCCCCTGGTGTCCGCAGGCTGGGACCCACAGCTAACTCCCAGGCTTCTTTCCGGGTTAAAAGTGAGAGGCCGCAAGAAGCCAGGGCACGCCTTGCTCTGTGAATTTTCCGGACGTTTCAACCCAGAGCGACCTCGAATAAAGGCAGAGCTAAGGAGAGATGCTACTTGTACTAGGGGAGGAAGCGTTCCTGTTCCTGCTTGGTTCGTGGACCACATTGCGGGATCAGTCCAAGTAGATTAGAGACAGGGAAGCCATAACCCACCTAGGGTTGGGATGATCTTCTACCTCTCAACCCAAACCCCACCCAGCTCTCTTTCCCTCAGCCCATGGAATTCAGCGTAGTTTGGGGCAGCCTTCTCCCAGGAAGTTAGATAAGTGTGTCATCCCAGGAAGGAGTCCTGATCATCTGATGCCCCAGAATTTTCAGTTCCACCTGCATTTTTACCCTCCCTGTCAAACCCCTGTCCCTGATGTCCTTGGGCTAGTTGGAGGTCATACAAGCCCCACGGGTGCACAGCGCCTAAAGAGCCAATCTCCTTGGTCAGTCCCCCTGGATTTAAAGGAAGAAAAGTGGGGGTGTTCAACGACCACAAACCCAGGGGCATATTGAAGCAGTAATTGCTTGCGAGTCACCCTGACCACGTCGGTTAAGGACTGAAGGCACCTGCCAGTTTGGTGATATTGAGAAGGGAAGGCTGTGGCCCTCTGGAGGGAAATGGATGGGAGTAGCTGTGCTTGATGAGTGGGTCTTGGGAAGTACTAGCCCAATGGAACTGGTGAGACACAATGAGACCCCCTGAAAGTCACCAACCAGCCTGAGGCAGGGAGGGGGACAGCTTATTGACCACCATACTCACATCCCGGGAGTTAGTCGAGGTCTAAAGAGGAATTTTTAGGCCAGATTTTGCACTCTATTCAGCAGCCCAAACACAGAAAAATTCCGGAAGGCTGAGTGACGGGACGGAATTCTGGGGGCCGTGGTATTAAAGGAACACAGTCACCCCAACACACACACTCGAAAGGAGAAAGAGAAAAGGGAAGTACCCACTTCCCAGACCATGCACCCAGAAAACGTTGAAAAGAGGTGATGATGAATTTTTCACAGTGTCCTAGAAGTCAGAGACCAGGCCGCTCTTCTGCGCTTGGCTTGGCTCTAGCGACCAGGTTCCGGGAGCAGCAGGAGCTGCGGACACACAGTTAGTGGCCAGCAGAGGGAGCCCCGGGCTGCGGGCCTGGGTCGCGGGGGACTGAGAGGCTGAGCGGCGCCTCCAGGCCCAGCCTGTGCCCGGCACCGGCGCCTCGAAGCCTCGCAGGCTTGCATGCCTCCCCAGTCGTGCCGCCACCGTGGCCGAGGTGCAGCTGCCCGGCAGATAGGGACACCCAGCCTTTTTTTTTTTTTTTAACCCGCCTTAGTCCCTTCTTCTGCGCCCACAGAGCCCCAGCCCCGCTCGGCCCACAGAGCGCACAGCGCGGTTCACTTCGCATCGTAGCGTTTTATTATTTACTCGTTTCATTCTCTTTCTGGAGCAAAAAGTGAAAACCTGAGGTGGGGCCCGTGGGCCGGGCGGGCAAAGCCGGGGCGCAGAGGCTGAGAGGCCCGTGGGGTGGGCCTTCCCTGGGGTTCGGTGCCTCCCCCTTCCCCAACAGCCAAGGATCCTGGGGCCCTGTACAATATAGATGCTCATGTAAAATGAAAAAAAAATTTAAATGCTATGAGTTAATCTCTAAATATATGTACACAGTAATGTACACCTTTGAATAAATTAATACGAATTTGCATCTTCTGTGAACCTTAAAGCTTATTTACACAAATTACCATTTATTTCATAAATATCTTTTGCCCCCTGGGGACTCAAAGCCGAAGTGCAACTTCCTCCGCTGACCCAGGAGTAGGAGTGGCGCCTGTCTCTGGTCAGGTGGAGGTGGGAAGACCAAACGGACAGGACTCCTAGGTCAAGTCTACACTGACTTCAGGCTTCTCTGGCTCCAGCATCCTCCACCCCAGTTTCTCACGACGTCCTGGCCCAAGGCCAGGGACAGTGGGATACTGTCTAAAGCGAACACCTCTGCCCTATGCACATTCTGGCTTCTGAAGGGACGTTGGACTCTAAAGGAGACCACCTCCACCCCCATATGTTGAAAGAAGGAGGTACCCCCGGTAGTTGACTCTCGAGCAGATCTGAATCAAATCCAGTGGCTCCAAGTGCGACCGTGTTGCAGGTAGACTGATTCCTCCTTGAGGTCCCAGGGAAGCGGCCCAGATCCCCGACCTGCCACACGAGGCTCTATTCTGACTGCTGAAGCCCGATTTTGCTTCTTTATTTAAATAAATACCCTTTCTGTGCCGTACACATCCCAGGCAGCCGAGGCAGGCAGCCCAGCCTGGGAGGCCCGTGTGGCAGCGCAGCAGCCAAGGAACCCCCTCACTTGGGCGACTCCCGGCCTGGGGAGAGGGCTCGCTGGCTCTCCAACCCACTCACCAGTCTCTGGATGCTCTGCAGTTCACTGGCCGCCTCTTTGGCTGAGCCGCTGGGCGATAGGGCCCCACGGGATGGGCCCCCCACTTTTCGGAGAGCCAGCTCGGGCAGTGGGCTAGGCTCACGGCTACTTCCGCCTACAGCCTTGGAGCCCTCCGCAGCCAGCCCGGTGGTAAGGAGACTAGTGCTAGGTGGGATGGTGACCGGGATCTGGTAAGGGCTGAAGCGCAGGCGAGGCCGGGCACTGCTCAGGAATGGGCTGCGTGATAGGGAACCAGCGGCGGCCGCAGCAGCAGCTGCAGCGCTGGTGGCGGGTAAAGCCGAGGCGGCGGCGGCCGCTGCTGCCATGTAAGTGTAGGGGTAGGGGAAGAGGCCTCCGAAAGTGGGCATTGGGATTCCCTGGAAGAAACAGAAGGAAACAAGGGTTAGACATCTGTCGGAAGGGTGGTAGCCCTAAATCTACATTTGATATACCTTTCCCTACTCGAACCAGAAGTCACATAACTATAAAACCACGGGCTCACAGGTAGAGATGAGCCCGTGTGCCAGGGCCAAACCCAGCGTGTCCATCGCCTAGGGTGAGATGCAAAGACTTGGAGTTGCCCTGCTCTGTCTGAGCTGGCTGGTATGGTAGGGGTAAGAGAATAAGCATGGGCTGGCGGAACTAGTATGGGCAAAGGCCTAGAGGGAAGACATAGGAAAGGCATGAGATCAGGTGGCTAGCAGGCAGCTGGTGCTGTCATATAAGGTCCGGCTCATCTAGCACAATGGTTCCTCCATGGCTTCTGTCTGCACGGTCCAAGTTGCTGCAGGAACACAGGCTTGGGAAGCAGAAGCTCACATCTCTTGCCTGCTTGCCTGCCCAGGGGTCTCCTGCCTCAGCCAGAATCTGTATGCAAGGGCTAATCAGTTTATAAACTGGCCTGAATGTTTGACAAAGAACTGGCGACACTTCTGTGGCAGCTGAGGACAGAATGCAAAGTCTTTGCTGGTGGAGGGCCCAGCAGCCAGGAAGTCCTGGACAACCAGGGCACTCAGCTCCTGGGGCTCCCGATTTGAGATTATCTGACCTTTGAGATAATGGCTTCTGCCCCAGAGTGTGTGCCCATGGAGCAGGTGATTGGGGGCTGACAGTACTAGAGTCGGAGAAAGCTCCAGTCCTGGTTCAAACAGGAAGAAACCAAGACGCAATTTAGCCTGGAGGAATGCAAGAGCAAGCCCCCACAGTACACTTCAGACCTGGCACTGCGGGTTGGGAGGAGGCGAGGAAGCTTTGAAATTCCCAAGATTTGGTTTCACCTGACACACAGCTACGGGCTTATCCCCGAATGTATCAACTGATTTCTCATAGCTCAGGAGTATGCCCTCCTTGGATTTGTACCTCCTGACCAGGCTGTGTCCAGAAACCCTGACTTTCCGTAATTCCCACAATCACCAGAGTTTGACTGGGGAGGGGATGTTCACATCCACAGAAAGCCAGGGGGTACAGATCAACCGAGTCACGGTGGTTCGGGTGCCCTGGTAATGATAAGCTCTGTTCAAAACTCTTTTCAGAGCCCCACCCCCGACTTTACACATACTCGCTTCTGAACCAAAAGCCACATTCTCAAAAATCTAAACTCCTATTTTCCTTCCCCGGAGATAAGATCTCAAGGGTTCAATTTGCCAGAAACCTCAGAGGGAAGAAACTGAATGAAGGGATTCCAAATCTTTCCACAGGGAATATTCCACCCGAGTAAGGAAAGAGGACGCTCTGCATCCGATCTCCTTATTGTGCCGCTGGCCACATTTTCGTCAACTCTCCCCTGGGAACTCAGAATTTCAGTAGGAGGCGGTGGGGGAACTAAGACCCCTTCTCTGGATGTGGCTGGAGAGTTGGGGGACTCAGAATAGGGCAAAGACCAAGCCAGTTACTTGTCAGGGCAGACAGCTTCCTAGAGGACCTCAAAGGGGCCAGGGATACCTGTGATGTGAGTCACTTTGGTAATCAACTGTCCAGAAAATAATGCAAAATTCCCTCCTTCGTTCGTCCAGTCTACAGAGCCTTTTAGAGCCAGTCATGAGGTCAAGGATTTCCTTCTCAAAAGTTTCCTAGGGCCAGAAAAGCGAACCCCATAAAACCAAAGAGCAATCCTAACTGGTCAGTCAGAAAAGTGTTGTGGGGTGTTCTCTCACCCTTTGCGGGGGTTAGAGAAGGAAACAGGCCCAGAGAGGACCAGGGACTTTCCTAAGGTCACACAGGGTTCAGAAGTAACGTCCGGGTTAGATCATAAGCAAGCGTTCCGTTTTAACCTCTCAGGACCTAGAAGGCTTTCCTGTAGACCGGATTAGGTCTCTCGGAGGATGAGTGCCTAACAGTATCTCTCAAGCTCTCTGCCGGTCTCAGTCACCACCAAGCTGGCCTCCCTCCTTCCGCTGCCGGCAGATCACAGGCCTTACCTGAGATGCCAGCATGTGCTGGGAGAGGTGGAACGGGAACGGCGCCGCGGTGCTTGCTGCGCTGGCTGCGGGACCCAGCCCGCCTGCGTCCAGCCCCGCCGCGGTTCCGGGTCCCGCACCACCGCTATTGCCGCCGCCTCCTGCCACCGAGGCTAGCAGATGACCCATGCCCATGGCGGAGAAGGCTCCGGGGCCCATAGCGAATTGTCCTGGGTGCAGGAAAAGAGGCTGGCCAGCTCCCAGCGGCCCAAAGAACTGCTGCCCGTGCAGGTGGCTGGAGAAAGCCAGGCCGGGCAGGTGGCCCGCACCCAGTGGGGACGCACTGTCTGTTTGCACCACCAACGGCGCCAGGCTAGGCTCCTTGCCCTCGCCCGCGTCCTTTCGCCCCTCGTCCTTTCTCCGGGCCTCGGCGCGTTCCTTCTCCAGGCTCCGCAGGCCAAACGGGCCGTCCCTACTGCCCTCCGTTGTTTCCTTGCTGCCTCTCTCGGGGCTGCGCCGCTCCCGGGCGCGTTCGGGTTCGGTCAAGCGAGCAGTGGGGCTGGCGTCCCGCGTAGGGCTGCGGCCCAGGGGCGCTGCTGCGCGCTCCTCCCCTGGTCGCTCCAGCTCAGCGTCGCTGTCAGCTGAGCATGGCTTCTCTTCGACTGCGGGGAGAGAGGGAGCACGGGTTACAGGGAGCAGGCGGAGACGGACGCGGCGCCCTGTCCCGGGGAACCTGGGCCAGGTCGTCGACACTTTAGACGGACCAGCTGTTGGGAAGGTCAAGTTGGGAGAGCTTCTAGGGGCAGCTGCAGGTCACATAAATCCAAGACCCCATTCTTACACTGAAAGAAAACCAGCCCTGAGAAGAAAACCTCATTTCTAACCACACATCCCACGGGGGATCCAACTCCAAAGCCTACCAAATGTCCTGGCTGCCAGGGACAGTCCTTAAATGGGAGGACCAGACTGGAAATTCTAGCCACATCCCGGTCACTTTTATCCAGGTCTTTAAGATTAGCCGAGCGCTGAACAAAAAGGTCGACTTTAAAGGGGCACCCTAAGGGGACACTTCCAACTCCTACTTTCCAGACTCGGACCAACCGAGTCGCTTACCTCGAGTCCGGTGCAGACGCAGGGGACTGGGCGCTGCGCTGGGGGAGGGCGGTGGTTCACGCGCAGGCGGAGGGTCGCAGGACGAGGCATCGGACTCCGCGCCATCACGCTCCGGTTTGCAGTGTTCCTCATACAAGCGGAGAGTCGGCAGCGTTAGCTGCTTCCTGGGAGAGAGCAGAGGTTGTCAGCCGCCAACGCACCCCTCAGGGCTTCCTGTGGCCGGCGCGTCACAGGCTACCCGCTGATCCCTCACCTTTTCTCTCGACG
The DNA here is from genome assembly GCF_018167655.1 of Microtus oregoni. Lineage (NCBI taxonomy): Eukaryota > Metazoa > Chordata > Mammalia > Rodentia > Cricetidae > Microtus > Microtus oregoni. The sequence goes on from NW_024543074.1 coordinate 12,776,433, forward strand.
GCCGTTCCCGGTGTCCCGGAAGCCCTTGGCAAACGGGTTGTTGTCGATCTTCAGTTGCGTAATCTGCAGGACCGAGGAAGCGGCACAAAGTCAAGACCTGGCTCTTCTAGCCTGGCCGGGGGCACCCTGAGGTCAGCGACTACGGGCCACGGAATAGAGAGCCGGAGGTAGGGGGTGGGGTCGTGCCACCCACCAGGGATAGGAAGCCGGGAGGTGATGCCGGCAGGCAAGCATCTAGGAAAGTGACAGGGTCTCTTTCTTATTCAAAAATAATCCCTCAGCACGCACACACAGGCCCAAGCAAACAAACAGGCTCCTGTTAAACTATTCGATACCTGAACACAGCGCCCGCACACCCAAGCCCGCAGGTCCAGGCAAAGGCAAATCACTGCACTCACAGGCCCAGAAGGGCAAGTTTACAAAAGATAAAAATAAATAAACAAGTGCCTATAGAATCCAACGAGTTCACTAGCTTCCATATATAGCTAAGGCACTTCTTAGGAGACTAGGCAAGACCCCTGGTTTACAAAGACACAAGCAAAGACATTGGGACCCTCTCATTTAATCCACTATGATTATGAAGGCATGGACAAGTGGAGAAAGCCTTTTCACCTGAAGGAGAATTGTCTTGGTTTTTCCCACAGGGCCTGGGGCCTGGATAGACCCAGACGAGTGGCTTAGAGGAGCTCACCAGAGCTGTGCCACCTGTCCCACTCTTTGGCTCTCTTGGAGAGTCAAAATTGGACCCTGCATTCCTAGCATCTGTAGAACTTGGGCAGATTGCCCCAGGCGCCCTCTTTTCATTTAGATTCCCAGTCATGAGCCAAGAAATGAACGAAGAAAATGTAAAAATGTCAGCGGGAGCCTGAGTCTCTACTAATTGCTAAGTAAACATCTCCACTCCAGCGAGGGCCCAGCTGTTTGAGTGCCTCAGGGGAGTATGTGTGTCTGTGTGGGTATGAGAGGGAGCCCAGGGGATTTATGTGGGTGCTGCTCTTGCAAATCTGAGTGGGTGGCGGGTTCTTCGAGCTCTTTGCCATGCCCCTGCTATTGGGTGTGTTTGAATGGAGGTTTGGAGCCCGTACATGTTTGGGGATGTAGATGGATGTAGGGGCCAAGTTCACTTCCCGCCCAGCACACCTTGTCATTCTGGTAGGCAGTGACAGCGATGAAGTCAGTCTCTGGGAAGACGTAGGTGCGGAAGGTGCTGTAGGGGAGCTTCAAGATGTCATTGGCTCGGACGATGTGGAAGCGCGGCTGGTACTTGTGCATGGAGTTCAGGATGGTCTGGGAAGAGCACGAGGTTCAGCTAGCGGCTCCCTGCCCCTGTCCTAAACCTTTCTATTACTGGGGACTGACAACTTTCATATTCATTCTCTCTCTCTCTCTCTCTCTCTCTCTCTCTCTCTCATTTTTTTCACCTGCACTTCTTTTTCTACTTTTCTTTTGCTTTTCTTTTCAAAGTTATTTTCTCTCTCTATTACACCCCCCAGTTGAAAATAGAAATGAAACAAAACAGAAACAAACAAAACCCAACTCCTTGCTTTGACTTCACATTCCCTGACCTTGGTAAACTCCTGAAATACTAAGGAAAGAGAAGGGGGGGAGGCTCGTGGACTGCCTACAGTGCAATAGCACCCCCTTGCCCAGTGAACCCCCACCATTGACTGGGATTAAGCAGAAATGAAGAGTTACTCAGACTGTCTCTTGTCTGGGCATCATCTGCCTTGCTGGAGGGAAGTTCTCCAAAAAGGCCTGAAGAGAGCGGGCTTAATTTCTGGATTCTTTAGCCTTAGGTGAGGGTTAGCTACAGGAGTAAGTCTTGGCATTCTCCAAGCTCAGCATATCCCGTCCTACAGGGCCTGCGCTACTTGACCCATTGCCCATAGCACCTGCCTCTGTCTTGAGGGGCTCTCAAAACCCTGACAGAAGGATCTGAGATTGAGAACAGCTTGGAACTTCCCATCAACTGTCCACATGCTCTTCCCCAGTGGCCCAGTGCCCCAGACAAGGTCACTCTAGGGGTCCTAGAAATTCTGTAGCCTCCCTCTACCCGCTCAACTGTAGTGAACAAACCCAGGTTCTCAACACCTTCCCACTCTCCTCCAACTCACAAAGCCATGCTTGTCGGAAATGTTGTTGGTGAGCTTCAGCTTGTGGAAAGCCACAGGCTTGGCCATCCACTGCTCCCCCGTGGCCGGACTGTCCGGATGAATGTACATGCGCTTGGGCATCTCCGGGTCGGCCTTACCAGCCACCATCCACCGTGAGTTGTGAAACTTATAGCGGCAGTCATCAGCAGCCACAATGTCCATCAGCAGGATGTACTTGGCCTTCTTGTCCAGGCCGCTGACTCGCACCTTGAAGGGGGGGAACATCCGCCTCGGAGGGAGGGAAGGGGAACATGCTATTGGGACCCGGCTCTTCTTTACCCCTTTTACCGTCCTGATGACAGAATACCCCTGCCTGATTGCCCCATCTATGTTTGTAATACCCCTCTGTGCTGTGCTCTTACTGCTACTGGGAAGAAGACCCAACCTGCGGTTGTTACTCCCGAGACATCTCATTTCTGCTGGCCAGACCCTGTTTTGTAAAGTCTTGAATGAGCTTTGCACGCAGGTCTGTGGACCTTTCTTCCACTCTGATCTGGGATTAAGGCTGGTGCCCAGGAAAGGAAACTAGGCCCTTTAGAAATACTCTGGGTTTTTCTGAATTGCCCTGAAATTCGTTCAGGGGAAACACGCTCTTCGTACAGGGCTCATAGAAATAAATTAGCAAGGCCCTTGTCTGGGGAAACGATAGGCATAACCTTGATCAGGGATCCTGTGTCTGGAGTTCGGGGGAACAGGGTGAACCTGAGGCCTGGACTCTCGGAGCCTGAAGTGTTGGGAGGATTGGGCATTGTGTTTTTTCTTCTGGCTTTAAGGCCTCAGGAGGTTGTTGGTCTTGAGCTCCATAGATAAGCAAGACTCTCTCTAGGGCCTAGCTGCAGGCTCAACAACTCAAGACCCGCTGCAGGAACCCAGCAGTCGGTCTGGAGCAAGCAGGAGGCGGGATGCTAGTCCCGCTATGGACTCCAGGGAACGGAGCGGAGAATCCGGGGAAGGTTCCTTCTCCTAGGAACTCCTAGATCGGCCGGGAGGCAGAAAAGCGAGACCTGAAGGGGCGAAGGAGATCCGCTAGGGCCGAGCCACTGGGGCTTTGAGATTAAGAAGGATTGGGACTATTCTTTAGGAGCGTGTTTTCGTTTTATTTCAATCGAGGGATGCTTGGTTTTCTTTTTCTTTTTAATTCGCTCCAGTGCCAAACGAGAAAACGTCAGCTTGCTTGTCTGTGAAGAGGTGCGTGGCGCCAGAGCCAGAGCGGGGGAGCCGAGAGCACCGGCTCCGGGTGCTGGTGGGTGCTGTCCGGTCCCCCAGCCCGCCCGCCCGCCGGCCTGCCGGCCACCCTACCTCCCGGACTTGGTGATGACCATCTCGGTGCCCAGCTTGTGGAACTGGTCCCACAGCTCCTTGGCCTCCAGCGTCACCTTGGGGTCGTCCTCCACCTCGTCCTCGGGTTCCAGGCTCTTGAGTGAGCGTAGATGCGCGGCGGGCGGGTGCGGGCCGAGCGCCGAGACGTGCAGCCCCGCCTCGGCGGCCGCTGCGGCCGCTGCAGCCGCTGCCGCCGCCCCCGCCAGGCCCGGGTCGGGCAGAGGCTTGGCCAGCGCGCCGGGCGGCAGCGCTAGCGCCGGGAAGAAGGAGGGCTGCGCTGCCGCCAGGAAGGCGGACATGGGGAAGTCGGCGGGCCGTGGCGCGTGGAATGGGTGGTAAGCCATGGCGCTGGCTGCCAGCGCCGGCTCTCTCATCGGGACATCCGGCCCAGGCACCCGGGAGCCGGGGCCGGGGCCGGGGGCGCGCGGCTCGGACCCCCGGCCCGGGCGGCGGCGCGAGCGGAGGACTGAAGGCACCGGCGACAAGCGCGGCAGCTGCTTCTCCCGGCTCCCCGTCCCGCGCACCTCAAGGGGCTCGGGGCTCAGGGCGCGGGGGCGGAGGGGGTTCTGCGCGGGGCTGGGCTGGGCTGGCCGGCTCCGGCGCCGGAGACCACGCGCGACTGGTTAGATCTTGTCCTGATCTCTGGAAAACTGTGACTATCTCACATGTCCTGCCCTGCTCGGATCCCCTGCGCTAACGAGCCAGGCCCCCCTTGATTGCTGATTTTACGCTTTTTGGACCAATTGTGGGTCTCCGGGGGCGGGGTTTTGACAGCTCAGGCCAAGCTCTGGACGGGAGGGGGGCCAGGGAGAAGGTGTCGGAAGCCTCAGCAGTAAGAAAACATGTCAACAGAATAAAATATTAACCAATGACGGGCCAGCGGGCCCCGAGACCCCTCCCCCTGGCCTGGCCCCCACCCTGCCGCCCGCGCGGGCCGCTGCCTGGGCGAGGACTGGGAAGCGCGGAGGGCCGACCTGACCCGCAGAAACGGCCTGAGGCAGGGGGCGCCCGGGTCCCAGGGCCTTGGGGGAAGGACCCCTAGCCGCGTGCCGGCCCCAAGTGCAAAGCATTGACACGTTCCGGAGAGGAGAGGGGGCGCCCTTTCCCTCCCGCGCCGGGAGGCCCGGCGGCTCTGGCCTGCGCCCCAGCCTGGCCTCCCACCCCACTCGCGGTCACCGCCCCGGGTCCATGCACTTCGGAGGGAGGCTGCGGGCACTGGAAAGCGAGGCCGGTGGGCGGGCAAGTCAGGAGGCTCGGGCGGCCGAGGGCCCGGAGCCGAACTCAGGTAGCCGGAGCCGGTGAGTGGGGAGCCATGGTAGACATGGTAGAACCCTGATGGGGCCTGCAAGGGCGGGAGTGGGATGCGGCCTTGCTCTGGGGAGATGCGGGGACCCCCCCACACCTGCGTCTACCCCCACAGACTGAGGAACCTGTGGTTCCAGGCGGGCCCTGCATTTAGCCCAAAGTAGGTCTGTGTTAGGTTCCCAATCTAAAGCTTTCTGGCGAATGGGAAAATGGATCCTTGGGGCCAGGTAGGTGAGCGCACCTTCTGCTTGAGCCCAAGGAGGTACCGCGCTGGTTGATCCTAGACTTCAGATTCTCCACATGCTCCAGAACGAATTTTCGTCGCATCCGGTACTGGAGATGCAAACCCATCTCTTCCTAGGCACCGGCAACCTTTCTTCTCTAGAGTTTGTTTCCGTCGTTTGGAAGCTCAAAGAACCCTAGTTCAGGAATGCTGAGAAGTGCGGGTGGGAATCGGGGTGTCTGCCAGCATTTGTGAACACCCGCTTCGACGATCAGTCTTCGTTTTCTCTCTGGAGACAGCTCCAGTGCATCCGTGTGCGTGGTGTGGTGTGGTGTCTGTGTGGTATGTGTATGTGTGTTGTACTTCGCGCCCAGTGTGATGCCCTCGGTACACAGAGCCATAATCAGGTGTGCCCAGAGTAAAAAGATCATACACTTGCCTCAAATAGAGTTGGGGCGCGGCCCTTTATGCTTGCTGGGGGGGGGGAGGCAAGGCAGGGTATGAAGTAGCCACAGTCGACACTCCCACCCAAATAACCACTACAAGTGAATTCCGCCGCACCGGCCCTGTGTCCGCATGGTGGGCACCTAAATCCATCAATGGCAAAGCCCAGGCAGCTTGTCCCTCCGCTGCGTACAGCAGGACTCAAGGCACTCGGTAGCTGACCTCCCAGAAAGGCGTTTAAAGGCCAACCGCCCCCGGTAGTGCGTGGCTGAGACCAGCAGGAGTCGTTTGGCCTCCACGACCTTTTTTCCTATGTTTCTGAGCCAACACCAGGCGCTTGTAATTCTTCATAGCCGCGTGCGCGCCTGCCCCACAGGGTTTTTCTTTTCTTCAAGGACCTTCCTTACTCTTGTCTAGGTGGCTCCTCTCATTCTCGTCTCTGCCCATAGTGGACCCTTAAGCTCTAGCTTCGCAGTGTTTCTCAGCTGGGGCGAGACCCACTGCATAAATTCCAACTTAAACAGGATGTGTCTCCTCCGGGAGAGATGTATCTGAACACACTTGGGTAGTTACTGAGGTGAACAAAAAATAGCCAGGTCAGTTTTTCGAATCAGCAATACAATTGCTAAATTGTGCGCATGCGGACAGGCACTTCAGTACTTAAAAGAATTGTGTATGCATCGAAGTATGTATTTTGGATATTTTCCTGGGTAGCATAGGACAGCTGTTCTACCCGTCTGAACTCGAGATTTGAAACACGAAGGTTTGAATTATTTGTCCACGAACTTCAAGAAACCCGGCAGCTATAGCGCGGTGGTTGTTTCACAGGAGACCTGAATCCCACCTAAGGAGTTAAGAACCTGCCCTGCGGCTGGTCACAGGCTTTCCTGGCAGGCTGGGATTCCATCAACTGCTCCAGCCCACCATCAGGCAGTTAACCGGACGACGTGCCGTAGCCACTCTTAAGATTCTTTATCGACCCTCCCCAATCAAACTTCTGCTTAGAATACCCTTGGATCATCGAAAACTGGCGCTGGGGCGGCCCTAGCAGCCTCTCGAGCGGCGCCTTGCGGCTCGCAGCTCCAGCTCCGCCCTACCCCCGCCTGGGTCTACCTCCCCCTTCCCAGGAACAGGCGCCCCCGGGGGAGTCCCCCGGGCAGAGTGTGCGTGTCTCTTTAAGAGGCCCCGGGGGGCGCCTCGCGGGCCGCCCGGGGCTGGAGGGGGAGGGCACAGGCGAGGGCGGCTGGCGCCAGGCGGCCGAGGCTCCACAACAAAGCTCCGGCCCCTGTCACTTCGCATCGGCCGGGACCCGCAGACGAGTGGGGGACGCGCGCTCAGTCGCCCCTCCCTCTCTCAGGCGGTCCTAGGCGGGGGCGTCGGGCGGGCGCTGGCTTCGGGGTCCCAGGCCCCTTTCGCGTGGCCCGTACACTTGGCTTCCCGCAACAACCAAATCGAGCACCGGTAGCCTGGCCCGGATGGGGCTGCAGTCCCAAGTCTGGCAGAGCTGCCGCCTCCCCGCCTTTTTTTTTTTTTTTTTTTTTTTGTTGTTGTTGTTGTTGGTTCCATTGGCCCGGTAATAATTGAACATGATCAAGAGACAAGAAAAAGACCTCTCTTCTGAGTTGATCCTAAAAATCGAATAGGTCCCTGTGTGTAGGTGGAAAAAGATTCGTCCACAACACCTGTGGGTATCTGCATGCACTACCCGGAGTGGATTTGTCTGAGCCCGCGCGGAGTGAATGCGGGACTGATGGAGGATGTGTGGTCCTGTGGCAGAGTTGAGCGAGGGGAACGTGAGCGCCAGTAATTGGGTGCTAAGCGCGTCTTGGCAAATGAATGTGCCTGGGCAAAGCTGGGGTGACAAGTGTGGCCCTATGCTTAGGAAAAGTGGTCGGGGGAGACAGTAGGCGCATCCGTGCTCTCTTCCACAGCTTCTCCACCGGACCCGCGCCTCCCGGAGCCTTGGCGCCAGCTAGCCCGGTTAAGCAGTGGGGCTGGGCTCCCCCGCGGTCCCGGGTCTGGCCAGGCTGGGGGCCGCGGCCTCGGTGACCCCAGCCCGCGGCGGCCCAGCCTGTCCCGTCCACTTAAACAAATTACGACTGACAGGCGCGCAGCCTCCCTGGAGCCGCAGCTCATCGGTCGCCTCTCTCGTCCCAATTACCCAGCGCAGGGTCTGGCCAACAGGCTGGGGTGCGGCAGACGACACGGGAGGAGTGGGCTGCCCGACCCTCTTCCTGGTCATGGTATGGCCCTAGTCTGGGGCCATTTCCTCACCAGGCTTTAGCATTGTAACAGTTACCGACTGTGTGGCCCAGTCCCTGTCTGTCACGTTGATGTGAAGACGAGGCCTGGCTAGGCTGCCTCTGCCCGGGGTACACGTTGCACCGTGAGTTAGGGTGTGGGGGACGACATCTCCCTGCCTTTTGAGAGATCACGTGGTTAGGAACCTAGGTTGTGTCCTCGTGGATTTTGGACGACTTTCCCCAGAGTTTTAGGAATCCCAGGTGCTAACTACTCGCTACCCTGAGCCTTGATTCGACCAAGTGCAACTGTGGCTCTTGGTATACACAGGGCTGCAAGATTGAGGTGTGAGTCTTGAACTTGAGCCTAAACGTGGGTGTTTGGGACCTCGGGAGAGTGAACCGGTTTGAGAAGGGCTCCTAGGACCGGCCCACCTGCAACAGCGGGGCGTTGGTCGGTGGGCACTCAACAGGCTGCTTTGCTTAGGCCTGCACCAGGAGGGAGCAGGGTTCCCTGGGGCACCTGAGGAACAGCGCGGTTACAATCTGCTCTGCCCCTGCAGTCCTGTTCCCACCAGTGAGCTCCCTGGATTGCAGCTTCTGAACACCCTTTTGCCTTTCTGACAGGCAAGGTCTCCTTTACATGAGCCATGCTGCCCCTGCTGAGTTCTTCCGAGTCCCTCTCCAACAGATGAGAACCCCGAAGCCTAGAGCTGCAGGTAACCTTCCTAAGGTCACAGCTCCAGGTGGAAAAGCTAGAATGGAACCCTGAAACCTCAAAAGAGCATGCGTGTGCTCAGACCCTAAATCCACTCCTTGGGAAGGCATTGCTGTTGTGCAACCGAGAGGAAAGCCACACTGGCATTCCAAGACTTCCACTGGGCTCTGGATTTTAGGGGCAGATCTGCAGGACGTGGGGTGGGGGAAAGATGGGTAACCCGGAAGCAGCTTCAAAGAAAGCCAGGAGCTTCAGCTGAAAGCTTGAGGAGCTAGGACCCAGGATTCAGTGAGATGGGTCTGGGATTGTCTGAGGGGCACTGGGCGGAGAGGTCAGCTAGGATCCAGGTGGCTGTATGGGAACTGGCCAGGGCACGAGGGGCAGCAAGGTGCAGACAGAGGTCAGCTGACTAGCTGTGTGAACCCATGACCTTGCAAGAGGCCCTGCCCTTCTTGGGGCTCAGGCTTGCCATCGCAAAAAGAGGGTGGGTGACATCTTTGGGTTTACAGTTTGTAACTTGTAAAAATCAGAAGAGCGCACTGAGAAATTACCCTCAGTTGTAGTCTTGTGGCTGTCTGGTCTGGCTTCTGCATGCCCCTGGCAGAGCTGGCCCTGACGTCTGTGCTTGTGTGTGATTTTGCCCTTGGACCACTGGGCCTCTTACTGAATCCCTCGCAGACAGTGCCCTCCTGCCGTGTGAGTTGCCATTCCAGTTCCCAGCAGCCTCTTTGCAGACCAAGAAGATATTTTTCTTCCGTCAAATTGAGAGAGGGAGCCCAATGGGGAGGCAGTGCCGTGAGAATGGGGAGGTCACTTGCCTTCCTCAAGGTCACCTGGCCTGGGCACAATTAGATTCCTGTACTGATGACCTTCTGAGTGATGCTATCATGGTGGGGGGGGGGTTGCAATGAGGAGGTGGAGGTTGTTTTGGATGTTATCTGTCGAGGATAAGAAGCTGGCTGCTCTAGGGTTAGTGGCAGTCAGGTCCCCTGCCTGTCCTGCTCTCACCTTCAGCTGATTACAGGCTGTGGCTGGGTCCCTAACCTTCCCAATTAGCTGGAGGCCAGGCCCTGGGCCTTTCAGATAACCTGAACTCCAAAGGCAGCCGCTGTGGGGCCAGCTTATCTGGGCTCTCTGATCCTCCCCCTCCCCCACTTACTTCTAGTTGCCCTGACTGCAAGCAGATGAATAACCAGATTGTCCTGCAAGCTCAGCCGCAAGTCCCAGTCCCGCATACACCCACCGCTTTCCCTGACTGGAGGAGGCCACATCTGTTTCCCCACCCCCCACTGTAAAGGGAAGGGCCGGACCAGGGTGGGCAGGTCCCCTGCATGGCTGAGAGTTCCTGGCAGCAATGTCCCATCCATGTGCCCAAGGGTGGGTGCAGAGGGGTCATGCTTTCTAGAGCGTCAGTGCCCAAGCCCGGGCAGCCAAGCCACCAGCTGTATGCGCGAGCAGCCTACGGCACCCCCTTTCTGTCCTCTGCCGACTAAAAGGGTGCTCCAGCTGGGGATGGGGGCTGTGCCAGGCACATCCATGTCGAAAGTTGTCCAAATGGGGAAAAGCTGCTCTTCTGTGGAGTCCCAGCTTGCTGGGCCTAGGCCTTGTGTTCCCAGCAAGCTCCCGTCTGATAAGGGGCTTTTAAGCCCTCAGGAGCCCGGACAGAAGACACAGAGTGATTTGTGTCTTCTCCCCATTGATTTGGTGGAGGTGACTGAATACTACATTTCTCTTCAGGTACCAGGGGTGGGATGGGTAATATGGAGAGGCCAGGGGCCCAGAAGCTGCCCCAGCTCTGACCAGATGGTTGGATGGGAAGGCTGCTCATCTGTGAATCCAATTCTTCCATTAAAATCCTTCATCCTAAAGCACACCTGGCTCAGCGGGTTTCCTTCAAGGCCTTCCCTGGGCCTCAGGTATGGGAGACGGCAGAGGGGCTAGAACTGTATCAGCCTCTTTCCCATTCACCACACTTCTCGGTTGCTCCCGGGCACTGCCACTGTGCTGGTCCAGAACAGGAGGAGGGAATAGAAACAAGAATTCAGGTCGGGTATGGTGGCAAAGGTCTGCGATTCCAGCTCTTGAGAAGCCGAGGCAGGAAGATCAGGGCTATCCTTGACTACATAGTGAGCTACCCGAAACCTGGTCTCCAAAACAAAACAACAACAAAACCCAAAAGCTTGCTATCTGAGATCTTAGCCAACTTCCACAACACACCCTACTCTAGTTCACAAGCTCTCATCTCCTGAGCTTGAGAGGGAGGTGATTCCCAAGTGCCCTAGGACAAGGTCACAGGCAAGGGCAAGCTCTTATTCCAGAGCAACCCAGGACACACCAGGGGCTAGATTGCCCTCTATGTCCACTTGTGGGGAGGCCCAAGCTTGGCGCCTCCACAAATCATAGGCTCTGGTAACAGGCAAGAGTCGTGAGGCTGAACTTCAGTCAAGCCCCACCTAACGTCCAGCGTGAAGGTTTTCCTCCCCTTTCCTTCCTAACATGGGCTCCCTTGTACATACAGTGTGGGTGTGGGTGTTGGGAGCAGTTGCCCATAGTCTGACCCATAGGACTCTCCTCAGTGTTTGGAGAGGACTCTGACCCCAGCAACTCAGGAATGGACACCAATTGCAGCGTGATTTATTGGACAAGACGTGCACTTTTGATATGGCCTCAGTAACCACGGTTTCCTTCACTCAACAGTACAGGACCAGGGTACAAGGGCTCAAAGATAAGACAGACAAATTCTCCCCATGAGCCAACAGGGAAGCAAGGGGCAAAGGGAGCCTCTTTCCTTCTTCCTTCCCTATCACTCTGGGTTTCAGTTCGCTCCTGTCTTGGGAGGGAACTGAGCAGGGATACCTGGGGGCAGTGTGCATCATAGCCTGAAGTGGGTTAGGGCTGACATTGTCCACCAAAATACCTGGCTGGACCATTCAACTCCTCCTCACCCGGCCCTACGATCTGGCCACTGTTCCAGTCCCCCTGTGGGTACAGTTAAAAAATACAAAAGCGGATCCGATGCGGGACATTATGTGCAAAGAGAGAAGGGACCGAGTTTCTGCAGTCTCTTAGCCACAGCCCCCAATGACAGGAGTGGCTGAGGTCAGGGTGTGCTGAGCAGTTCTGGAAGTCTCTTTTTGTCCAGAGAGGATGAGCAGCCGTCGTCGCTAAGCTTAGGGAAGGTGGGGTTGATGAAAGAGGAGCAGAGACTTAGAAGGGTAGGACCAGAGGCGTGCGGGGATGGGGTGGGGTGGGAGGAAGAAGGTAGGGTGGGGTGGGGTGCTTCTCCCTGTCCCTCAGCCAGTCAGAAGCAGGTGGCTGGTGCCTATGGGAAGCCAGTGGGGAAGAGGCTGAGCGGCTGGCTCTCGTTGGTAGGGAGCGGAGATCGGTAGCCATCAAAGTTCCTTGGGATGCTGCCACTGGTGGAGCCTGAGCTGTTACTCAGAGTCTCGATGCTTCCCTCTCGCTGAAGTTCTGCAAAACAGAGGAGAGGTGCAGGCTTAATCAGAGTGGGCTGGAGGTGGGGGCACACCCTGGGCTTGGCTGCTCACCATGAAGCCCCACTGTGGGTCCATTCATACTCTTTTGCAGGGAGGCTCATGCCCACCTGCCTGCCTGCCATATGGACCAAGTGGCAACTCAGCTCACAGGGAGGCTCACTCAGAAGAAGCGCCCTTGGCTATCAGACTCCAGCTTTTGACTTGGGCGTCTCTATCACTGTGGGGAAGCCTTGAGGGCAGGAGTATAATCCCCTGCCGTCCTGTGTGGATGGCTCTGTTACTTGTGGTTAGCTAGCACCTGCACTCCTGCTTGGCCAGTGTTCTCCTCCAGTTCCTCAGTGCATGCGATCCAGGATCAGCAGGTGGGCAGAAGCTAGGTCAGGAGAAGAGATGCCTGCCTACCAGATCTGTCGCTCTCCTTGCTGACCTGTCCCCAGAGCTCCGTCCCAGCTTGGCCATCCATTGTTCCCTTACTCTCACCTACAAAAGCTCCCTGCTAGCCAGTCTTGAGCTTCTAGAAAGTATATGCCTTCTCTTGGGGGGAACCTATTCTACTGGAGAGAGGGTCCTCTCCTTGCATGAATATTTCCTCTTAGCTTGCCCAAAGTCTCCTGGCGACCCATAGAATGGATGTGCTGAGTTGATCTGTAGAGAAGCAAGGTTCTGCTGTCCTAGTCCCTGTACCTCCACATCGCTCTTCTGGAAACAGCACACAGACCTATCTTGCTTAGCTATGGTAACTTTAACTGTCCCACCATCTCTTCATCCAAGACAGTAACTGGGGCAGGCAGAGGGCTGGGAATAGGACTCCCTGCTCCTTGGATTTATTCATTGGTTTTCTCAGGGTGATCAGTTCCTCTTCACTGGTGGCGAGCATGTGCACAGACAGTTTCTGGAGTCTTTTCCAAGCTCAGATGGACCCTACAGCTCAACTTCTTCCCCCGAAGCCTGCGACTATGGAGTTTTGCTTGTCTGTCTCACGAGTGTAGTATCTCAAAGCAGTTACTCGAAACATCGAGGTACAGCCAGCAATACACTCCTCTGATATGGTTTCAGAGCCCGGGATCCAGGCTGCAGCCGCCCCAGGCCCCTGCCGCCATTGACATGCAGCACAGCTGGCTTTGGTTAGGGAGTGAGGGGTCATGGCCTCCACTGGGTTGGCCATCACCAGCCAGCTACTCACACACTCTGAAGACACACTACAGTCCAAGCTGGGCTGCCCAGCAGCAGCAGCAGCAGTAGCAGCAGCAGCCACAAAATGGGACAGGGAAATGGTAACTATGCCAGTCATGTCTGGACCTGAGCCCAGGCTAGATGAGCACACCAGGATATTAGAGATTCCCATCAGGTTGTGAGCCCTGTAAGTAAGGGGGCGGGGGGGGTGGCGGGGACACAGGCTAGGAGCTGGATGCTGGCTTCCTATGAGGCCTTGGTCCTGGGAAAGCCATGAAATAGCTCTGTATGCGCAGAAAGATGAGGAGGGGGGCTCCTCAGATCTTTTCCTCCTGATGGGCTTTCAGGTTCGCCTTCATACGGGATACAGCCATTGTGCCACTAGAGGGGCAGCGCTGGAGAGCCAAGGGAAGGCCCTGAGCATTAGTGAGCAAGCAGCAGACTCCAGGAGAGCTCCTCCTCCTCTCCGTTTTCCCCACAAGCAAGCCCAGAATTTCCCAGAGAAACCCAAGGACCCAGGTAGCTTTTAGAGGCCCATGCCCTCCTGCGCAGCCATCCTGGCACTAGGGGGCGCTGACAGCAGGGCCAGAAGGGCAGAGAGAAGCAGGCAGTAGCGAGAAAGGCAGGGGCCTCCTCAGGATACAGATGGGATGGATGCAGGCCCAAAGAAGCGGGTCCCAGATAAAGGAGCAGGAGAGACCATCAGGAAGGGAAGGATAGCTCCTTTGCCGAGCAGAGGGAGAGCCCCAATAGGCTTGATACAAAGTGCAACATATCCACACTGCCAAAAGGAAGCTGAGGAGTCCACAGCGCAGGCCCAAGCCCGGCAACCCACTGACCCTTGGTGTAGGCCAAGGCAACACCTTGGTGACCCCACCACAGGAGTTTGCATGAAGGCACCCCATCCGTCAAATGACAGTGTAGGGACAACTGCCAGAGGGTTACAAGATGGATTTGCTCCCTTGGAGGCCAGGCATGGCTCAACTGCCTGGCTCAAGCTTTCTCTTTGTTATTTAGGCCTGGGAGAGAGAGGGCCTGGCCAACTTCCTCCTTGCCTCCACATCTGGGGCACCTAAGATTCTGCTGACTTTGTCTCCTTTCAGTATTGCCCAGGCTAGTTTGAACTGGTCACTGGGTCCCCGGATCTCCATACGTATCCACCGAAAGCCAGGACACTCTACATCTTGTTATTCCTTCACTTAAAGATTGCCACTGACTCTTCAGGGTCCCTAAGGCATAAACTCCCTGGCACTAGCGAATGGCTGTGCGCAGCCTGACACCCCAGGGAGGTCTCACTGGTGTTTTCTGTTTGAATGAGGAGCGTGTCTGGGCAGCCCGAGGCCACTGGGACCCAGTGCCCGCTCATCTCTCTAAGTTGTCTATGGGGGTCCATTCCTTTGTGAACCGAGATGTGCACCGCAGAGCCCCTAGGCCTACTGAACTCCAGCTAGGTCCCCTGACCGCATCCAAGTGCATCACCCCCGCCCACCGAGGACAGGCCCTGGCAGGGAGTGTGGGCCTCATCTCTGCTTCCCCAGTCACAACTCCCAGGACTGAAATTCCCAGCTTTTGCAGAAAGATAACTTCTGGAATGAACGATGTGATAGGGAGAGATGGGGCCTTTCTCCAGCATGGACTGGGGGCTTGGCTGGTTCTGGGACAGTCTCTGGGGGCGCTCTCCTACGTCCCTGAGGTCAAACCAGAGCTCTCTTTGTCCCTCCAAAGACGCAAGAGTGACAGTGTGTGGGAAGTGAACGTGGAGGAGGGGTGGATGTACGCTGGAACCCCGCTTTGAATCACCCCACCCAGCCCTAGGAGCAAGCGGCGAGCGGGAACATGTGGCCTTACCTTCCTCCATCCCGAACGCATGCTTTGTTACTGTTGGGTTGTTCGCGGACGCTGGGCTGTTGGCATTGTTTTTTTTTTCCTTTTTTTTTCCCTTTTGAAAAGAAAAGCATTGAGGAATCTTTTTCTTTTTCTCCTTTGAGAGATACGGACAATGATCCAGAAGAACACTGATCTCCACAAGCAGAAGGAGAGGGTGGAGGGAGGTGCGGGGGTGGCACACGGGAGGAGGGCGGTCTCGCAGAGGGGTTCTGCTGTCCAGGACACTGACATGCACGTGAGGCGGCGGGAGACTGACCAGTCATGGGGGGACGGGCCCAGAGGTAGAGGTGTTGTGAATCTTTCAGTACCGGGTGAGGGAAGAGGAGTCACACAGTAAGCATAATACAATAGCTTCTACAAGGGGACACACAGGGACCTAGGCCCATGCAGTGCCAGATGGGGCCCCATGCAGGTGGGGGTTGCTGGGAGAGGAAGAGGAAGGAGGCAGGCTGAAGAGTTTTCTGGGGGAATCCTGGACATTTGACTTAGTGGCCTGGTTTTGGCTCAACCCCTACCCCCTCCCCATCCTCCCCAGCTCTCAGCAGTTTTTCCTGCAGTGTATGTAGACTCCCAGTGAAGCCTAGCAGTAACTGGCCAGGGCCAGGCAGCTAGAGAGGCTCCCCCAGCAGCACGGAGTCTGGCTCATGGGAAGGTTGGCTATAAGAAAGCTTGCCACCCCTCACACTCCCCCCTCCCCCATGCTTGGACTCAGATTGTGCCCTCATATTCTCCAGGGACTTGGTGACTCTGGAAGGTAGGAGTGACAGCCTTGTCTTGCATATAGCAACACCAAGAACAAACGGGAAGCCATGGGCCCTGGGTTCACCCTAGAGGGAGAACTGGCACTGGGGCAGGCCACAGGATGCCAGACTCCAATGCCCACTACTGCCCACATTCCCCATTCCCTACTGGTCTTGCCAGAAAACAAGCTTGTTACTGTAGCTGATTCCCGATGGCACAGGCTGGGATGGGCAGGCCTCAGGGGACAGGAGAGGACAGCAGAGGCAACAAGGAGAAGGGGGAGGCCTCTGCTCTCACAAAATAAATAGGCCTAAAGAGGAGGAGGCCTTGTCTGTATGTCACCCCCACCCCACCCCCCATTCCACATGGTGCTTGTCTCAGGGCAAAGAGAGGTGGCTAGCCTCTCAGAAGGACTCCAGTTACCTGGGAGCACCAGCCCGGGTTACACACAAAGAGGGGCCGTGCTCACTCTCCGTGAGGAGACCGGCACAGTGGCCCCTGATCCTCATCCTACACTGTGGGTACGGCCACTTGGCCAAGCATGAGTCGCCGTGCCATGGCTCTGTGTGGATGCCGACGAGTGATGGGGTTTTAGGGGTGATGGCATGACTTTTCACACATCAGCTACTTGTACTGAGCAACGTGAGGTCTGGCTCCCCATTCTCTAGAGAGGGAGGAGGACACAGAGGACACTAGGCCTTAGTGAGACTTGGCACAGCTGTGGCAGCCTTAGTGAGAGGAGGGCTCTGGCAGAAGGCCAAAGTGAATTCTGCAATGGGCTGGGCATTCTTTGGGTCTGAGCCTTGGAGGGCTCCTGGCTGGTGCAGCGTTGTAGGGAGCCCAAGTCTCCAGGACCCAGAAGAATCCCCTTGGACCTGCAAGGGCAGTGCTGTGTGTGTTTGGAAGAGGGTACCCCGGGGCCCAGCCTCAGCCTTGGGGCAGTCCTGGGACTTCCACCACCGCAAAAGGATCGGCGGCCCCAGCTACTGCATGCCCTGGGAGTCAGCCTCTGTGCCAAGATGCTGCTCATTACAGGGATTAGCAGAGCACTTTTATTAGGTCCTGGCTGTAGCCACGTACCCGAGGCCCTAAACTAACCACCCAGGCTGCCCAGTAGGAGTGGGATTAGATCTGATGGGAGGAGTCTGCCCCTGCTGAGACTATAGCCACTTCCTGTGGCGAAGAGGGGTAAGCCTTCCCTAAGCGGCTGACTCAGAACTTCAGCCAGAGAAGAAAGGCAGGTGGGCCGCTCTTCTACCTGGGATGGAGGAAGCAGTCCAGGGAGGCTGTTAAGAGCAGAGGCTCTGGCCACCTGCTTCCTGGCGACTTTGGGCAGGTGCCCTGGGTTCCTGAGCATAAGGACAGCAATGTCTGCTTCAGAGCCTGGCCATAGGAATGAAATTAAATAATGTATGTACAGCACAGCACAAAGTGCTCAGAGCCTCCAGTCAGCAAATGTGAGTTACTATTATTGCTGCAATCGAATCAGTCACTGCGATTATCCCCAGGACTCGAGGGCCCTCTCCAGCCTCCTCCCCCTGCAGGTGGCCCTGCCACCCAAGCCCCCACCAGTTCTGCCTCCACTGGAGTCTGGGCAGAGATTCTTTTTAATCAAGAAATGGTGCAGGGAGGAAGACGGTGGATTCGTGTTTACAGCTTTTCATTTCCTTCCTTGCCCCCTTCCAAACACCCTCTCCCAAGATGGAGAATAAATTCCCAGCCCTGTTGACATGCATTGATTTCCCTCCTACGTCTACCTCCCAGCTCTCCACTTTAGTGGGGGCTGTGGTAAAGACCCCCTGCCTGGGGTGGGCTTGGTGGGAGCTCAGGGCAGCGATATAGAGAGGCCAGCCAAGTGCCCCTGTCTTGCCCAGCGCAAGAAAAGATTTGTAAAAAAAACCAAACAGTTCTCAGTTCCTTTTGCTTGAGGGTTCTTGGGTGGAGAGGCAGGTGTGTGTTGGGTGGGGGGAAGGGGCGTCCCCTCATTAAGAAGTCAGACTGACCAGCATCTCCCCTTGAAGGGATAAAAGTGAGGGGACCAGACAACCACAGGATAGATACAAGTTCAGATGGGGTCTGTCTCAAGCAAGCCATTTTGTTAGCAAGAAGCTTGCTCACAGGGGCTAGAACTAGCTAGGCAAGACAGCACAGAAAGAGAGAGAGAGAGAGAGAGAGAGAGAGAGAGAGAGAGAGAGAGAGAGAGATAGCGACACACACAAGGGAAGATGGGAGGCCTGAATGCTTCCTGGGGCTGAGACCTGGACCGATGGTCTTGATGTCACCTGGGAAGTGACTGGACCTGGCAGACATGGTGAGGGGTTGTCTCATCCAGCTCAGGGCCTGTCGATCGCTGTTGGAGGATGACTGAGGAGGTAGAGGCTTGTTCAGGGGGGAACACAGATGGTGTGGTGTTGGCTGAGACAGTTGCTAACTGTGACAGCACCATCAGAGGCCACACCCTCGTCTGGAGCCAGCCTCAGCCCCCAGGGCCCGTGTTAAAGTAGAACAGCTGAAGGAAGCAGCCTAGATGGAGGCCACAGCTTTCTTTCCTTTACACTTAGCTGAAGGCTGCCTGGCCCCTCCAGACCTTCCTCTGTGCCCTCTCCAACCTTCCTTCCCGTCATGCTTCTACACTTACAAAGATGCCAACAGTCAAAGGGCTTCCCATCCTGGTGAGGTCTGGAAAGGATGGAAGCTGAGGCTAGTGGAGACTGAGACAGGAGTCACCTTACTCCTCCAGCAGGGTCTTTGGGACCTTGCCTGGCTGGCCTTGGTGAAGCTGCAGGGCTAAGGTTGAAAAGGCTCCGTCTATTCAGATCACAAGAATCCTGGTTGGGAGATGAAAAGCAGGGCTAGCTCTGGCCTGCTCTTATCTCTGGGGCTTAACACCTATGTCTGAACCCAGATCCCTGGCTGGCTGACGCCAGTCTTCTGGTGTCTTACAACACACACAGCCTGGCGCCGTGAGTGCTTTCAGAGTGCAGCCGCCTGGGGCAACATTAGTCTCTTTCCTGGCCAGGGCAACCCTCAGGCCTCCCATGAACATACCTGCCTTTCTCTTTGCTCAGCTTTGCCCTGACTCAGATGCACACTGAGACACAGACCATCAAGAGAGAATGAGGCTTAGACTCTATGGTCTATCCTGTCCCCCAGTCATCAGCCACCAGTGGTGAAGGCCTATCTCAGGTGTTTTCAGCTCAGGGAGCCTTGGCCACAGGGCCATGCCTGGTGACTAAGAGTCTCAGCTACTACTGCGGAGAGACCTGAGGCCCAAGAGAACTCAGATGCTTCTGGGTACCCACAGCCTTTAGACAGTGATAGTGGGGGCCAGTACTAGGAGGGGGCAATGTTTAGGGAGACAGATGGACCAGCAGAGTTCTGCTTTAAGTGTCCACTCAGAAACCTGGCAAAGAGCCCCCGGGAATTCGGTTCTCAACAGCAGGCCAGTGTGGTAGCAACCCCACTGCATAGGGGCCTGGAGGCAGGCCAGACAGCTGAAGCCCTGGTGGGCCCACGGAAGAGGGGTGTGTGGTGACAGGAGAGGGCTACATTAGAAACGCAGAGGAAGGAGAATGAAAGCAGGCGTGTGACATGGAGGAAGAGAAGCTGGGGAGGGGAGGAGCTCTCAGAAGGAGGCCTGTCTTGTCCCGTGGCCACATGGTCTCTAGTCTCTCTGCTAGAGCTGACCAAATGTGTCTGTGTAGGCATGTGTGTGTTTTGGGGGGGAGAGGGGCACTGGAGTTCTGGGCAGAGCTGATTACAGGGTGGTTCCACATCTCTTGAAGAGCAACATCAGGTTGGTGGGTGGGGTCTGGCCAAGAGAAGCACTGATCTGCGTGGGGGCCAGAGCCTACTCTCCCACGCATGGGGTCTTGTACCATCAGGGTTGCAGTACCCCACTGCCAGGAAACTCACACCATCTGAATCCCCCTAAGTCTTAGCGTCCAAGGATAGGATAGAAAGACCAGTAACCCATGCCACACCCCTCAATACTCAGTGACCTTCCCAGCACCCAGCATATTAAAGGAACTCTTCTGTCACAGACTACAAGGGAACAGAAAAGGCGAAGTTGAACCGGCCCACACTTCCCCGCTGGAGGCATTGGTGACTGGCTAAAGCCAAGCTTCAGTTATCCCCGACTGAGTTCCCGACAGAGCCACGAGGAGAGAGAGGGTTATGGGTGGGACACTGCTCTGACCCTAGTGCTGTCACAGAGTGCAGAATAACCTGGGAAAGTCACCTGCATTTGCAGATGGCGAGGGGACAGTGTGCTCTAGCGGTGTCGTGGGGTGTGTGTAAGGCTCTCAGGAGAGTACCTTAGACACCTGGCACCTTAGGCGGAGTAAGGACCTGAGCTAGAAATCACTTCTGCTTCTCTCGCCCAGGTTCTGAGCCGTGGCAGACACCATTTAAGGTTGACTCAAGAGTTGGGCAGCAGAGGGACATATCTTTGGGGATGGAGAAGCCGGGCCCTGTGCATGACTTTGTTGTGTGGGTCCTAACTGGGGGGGGGGGGGGAGGCTAGAAGGAGTCTCATAAACTGGACATGTGTGTCCCGTCCCACACAGTCCTGAAAAGGAGACACTCCGTGGGAACCAGGCGCGCAGCAGCTGGTGCCAATCTGCCCTTCTCTTCAAGTGTAGCTCCCAGGCCTGGAGGACCCTGGCAGATGAGCTAGCCTCCAGCCTTATGAGATAGCACAGAGCCGCAGCCCACGGGAGAGATGCTACGCTTTGAACACTGCTGACCGGTGGGGACTAGAGCCACATCTGGTTCTCATTGAAATGTCCAAGTGTAATTAATGCTCTACAACGTGGCGGAAGGGTTCGGTAAGACGTGTTTACCCCCCTTCCATCAGGGCTAAGAAATCAGTTTCTTGTTCCACCAGCGGACCAGCCCTCTTTCCTGTGGCTGGCCTGCCCTAGTCTGAGAGGGCAAAGACCTGCCCATCCCCCATCTGTTTGTCTTTATTCTTCTGTCTTTCCCTCTCTGTTTCCTTCCTTCACTCCCTCCTTTCCTTCTGTTGCCACAGGTTCTATTGTGTTCTACAAGCTAGTCTTGAGCGCCTCAGTTTGAGAGCTCTTTCCACCTCAGCCTCTTGAGTAGCTTGAACTACAGGTGTGGGCCCTTATGAACCACAGATTGAACTACAGGTATGTGTTCTCTCATCTACTTTCTAGAACGCACGGGTGGGGCCAGCAGTGGGCATGTGATCACGCTGTCTACCCACACTACACTGAAGGCTGTGACTACAGTGTGTAATCCACTCTGGGAGCTGGTGGGCGGGGGAGGTGACTGTCACCATTCCTCCTGTGAGGCTCTTCCCCAGCCCTGAGGAGGAAGCCTGGCTTACTTCCACTGGGAGACACGGGGTGTCCTCTCACACTGCACTAAGGGAATCCCTTCTTTGTAGCCGCATATGACAGGCAGCGCTTGAGAGTGCTGATTCTGGAGGTGCTGTGACAAGAGGTCCTGCCACCTTGCACAGTGGCCCTAAGGCCCAGGGCAGGGTGAGGCAGGTCCTTGCATGGGGATGCCCCTACCCGGCTCATACGCAAAGGGACATCAGTCTACCAGATGAGAGCGAGAGCGAGAGTGAGAGCGAGAGAGAGAGAGAGAGAGAGAGAGAGAGAGAGAGGTGTCTGAGCCATGAAAGGAATGCCTTGGGCCTTCATCTAAGTGCTCAGAACAGCAGGGACAGCAGGATCTGAGGAAGATTGCCCGTTCAAAACCACACCCCCAGGGCATCTTCCTTCCCAGGCTCCTGCTTGGGACCTCCCTACAGCCAAGCAGAGGGCTCCGGGGATGCTGCTCCCCCAGCTTCCCTTCCCACCCGAGCATCTTCAGTTTATGGTGCCTTTTTACTCAGGGATTTATTACTTTCATGGTAATGGGCTCCATTCTATTTCCTCCGCGCTGATATTTCTAATCATTACGGTGTGGCTTTATGAGCATTTCTTAATAAGTGGAGGTATTTTTTCCCTTTGAAACAAACTGCTCTGTGAGTTAATGACTTGTTGTGGGTGTGGGTGCGACCCAGAGACAAGTGGAAGTTGGGGAGGGGCTGATAAGGGTTGGGGCTGTATGGAATCTTTTAGATTTAAACCAAACTGTGCTGAGGTCCCTTTAAGACTCTTGGTTTGCGCCCATACTCAAGGCTCACTAACTAACTGCTCACAGGCAGCTTCAACCATGCACAGGCACTTGTAGCATCTGTGGGCTGGTCAGCACTCTCCCGGAGGATGGGTAGGAACCTACCAGTCCTAGTCCTTTTGTATGTGTTGCCAAATACAAGCTAGGCCTTGGTAGGTAATTTAATTCCTTGGTGGCATTTAGGTTAGGACCCCGTGCTTGGTAGCTTCTCCACTGAAGAGTAAAGTTTTAAGGAAACGGACCCAACTCCCTGTCCAGTGGTCCAGCGCTAAGTCTGACAAAAGAGACTCATCAGGATGAGGCCTCTGTGGCCCCCGTCATGGTCTCAGCCTGTGCTGCAAAGACTGTGCGCCTGCGCCATGGCGGGTGTGTGTGTGTGTGTGTGTGTGTGTGTGTGTAGGGGGGGTTGTCTTAGTTAACTACAGTGGTGCCACCCTTCCCTGACTGCGGCCCAGGCTGGGCTGATGTGCTCCGCCTTTGTGCTGGTCTCAGACAGGCTGCTGGTGCCGGGCCCTATTCATCATTCAATTCCGCTGGCTCGGATGAGCCTCGCCATTTGCTCCTCCAGGAGGATGACAAATCTAGAAATGCCAGTCCAATTCGGTGGATTAAGATATTGATTTGCCCGGTGAGCAGAAGTGCATTTGTTCTGCCAGCCTTCCCGTGGGTAAGAAGGGGTTAACCAAATGTTTATCACAAGGCTGGCTTCAGAGTTGAAAGTAATGTGATCAGTAATGAATTTTGTGTTACATTAGGTTGTATAAATGGACAGACAAGCGCAGACAACAAGTGGCCAGGAGTCGGGGCTAATCTAATGATGTAAAAATAGAGACAGCACCAATTATACCAGGGGCCAGCTCCAGGCTCCTGCAGGGACTGCAAATGAATAGGTACAAATCAAATTACTCACTAATAGACGCACTACAAGAGGGGCAGTCAATGGTAAATGCATTAGAGCCCAGTGACCTCTCTGCTCTGCACAGCAGAGTCCCAAAATTTGACTTCCATCTTCAGAGTGGGGGGCAGGGAGTGGCGCTCTCAAAGAAACTCTTGTTGGGTGAAACATGGCCATCGCTCCCTATCCCAAAGCAGAAAAGACCTCCTGTCCTGGCTGACCTCCAGTGCTTCCTGAAGCCTGAGCTCCAGGGGAAGGGAGACACCCATGTGAGGGGCATAAAGAGCAGTAGGACCAAGCCTTCCGTACAGGCAGACAGGTTACATACCCAAACACTTCATAGCCATGTGTCTCCCGGGGGTGCTGTTTTTGACTGCTACGTCAAGGGCTGTGTCTGCATTGGAAATAAAATAGTTCTTTAAAGTCGATCGCACAATGAACGGACCTCCCAAGAGTCAACAAGAGCTGAGATCAAACTGAGGAGATAGCAAGATCTGGTCTGACCACCGATGGCTTCGCAGGGTGGAATTCTGTGGTCTGTTCCAAGGTCCAGCACACGCCGATTTCCCATTAGCCAAAGCTAGCAATAGCCACCCCTTCCTTCTTCCTCCTCGGTCTCCCACGGCCTGAGTTCCACTATTCCTGCTTGCTTCAGGGGGTGGGAAGGGAAGGCTGAGGATGTAGGCCCAGGCTTTGGGGTAGCTCCTTGTATATTCGTCCATGTTCAAAGCTGCTTGACACTGCGCTGCGCTTCTTTGGGAGGGTTTGTGGTCTCATGCTCAGAGGTAACCCTGGATCCACACAGTCAGCTCTTGGGGTTTGGGGATGAATGAAGTATGAAACCAAAGAAGCTCTAAGTCTTCCAAGAACTGGTCCAAGCTCCATGGAGGCGTGGCCGCACAGCCTTGATTCACATTGCCCTAAGCACCCTAAGGCCAGCACCACACTCGCACACATGAATGGAGATGCCATTCTGCTCGTGGCCAGCTGGCGCCGGGAGACACAGGGAACGTGCCAGTGTGATAGGCACGGAGGAGGTGAGGGTAAGGGATGGAGAAAGGCGTCCGAATAAATGAAGGGACTAGGTCTCCCCAAACTTGATTAAATGCAGAGGGGTGAACTGCAAGCTACTGAGCTACAGGAACAAGACACGTGTGGCGGACGGGGACAGGCACAGCTATAAAAACTAGAGGATTTGTCTCAGGCAGTGGGGGCTGCAGGTTCCTGGGGCCAGAGGTAGTGTAGGAAGAGCAGCAGCAAGAAGCTGGAGCCCTGTCTGCTGTGGGCAATCCAAAATGTCTCATGCATAATGCAGTCAAGGGTCATCTCTGCCCTTCCTTTCCTGCCGATGTCCCTGCTTCCTAATCTATGGTCCCTCGCCATCTGAGAAGCTGCGGCAGAAGGGAAGGGGGCATTTATCCCCTACGGTGGTGCTCTACCTTAGGGGGACCTCACAGTGATTAAAGGTGAAGGCCCTGCAGAGGAGGAGGGACCAAGAAGAATCCTCCCTTGGGTTAACCATTTACCCGCTGTAATGATACAGGGGAGGCTCCTGGCAACGGTCCTGCAGCCCTCCACCCTGTGCCCAAGCCCGCACATGCTCCGCAGTCCCTCTCCTTGGGGCAACATGTGGAAAGGATATGCTGAAGAGTCACCAAAGAGGCCACACTGGCACTTCCTCTTTGTTGACAAGAATCAGCATGCCATGCCATGGGCAAACAGGACATGTGCAGAGGAAACTTATTAGTCTGGACTCTCACTGCGGTTCCTCTGGCTGCAGTTCCAGAGGGGACAGAAGAGAGGGGCAGAAAAAGCAACCTCGCTGGAATCAGTTCTAAGACTTGGCCTGGAACTAACAAGTGTGTCTTTTGAGCAAGATAATTATTCCCATGGCTTTGGCTGCCTTTCATTTACCTCTCAGAGGCCACAAAAACCCAATCAGTCATTCAACAAACATTAACTGATGACCGCTCAGCCGGTGGTCATCCCAGGGCTGCATGCTGGGCAAGGAGAACTGGCGGTTAAAGGTAACAAAGATGAATAAGATTGGGTCCAGGGAACAAGAACTGGGTCAAGATGCACCCGTGGCACTATGTACAAGGGAGGGGTAAAGGCCCCACAGAGCTGGTCTTTCCCCAGGTGGCATGGAGAAGGACATCAGCCAGAACTCCTTCATGGAAAAGTCAATGAACACCCTTTCCCAGGGCCAAGCACCCTGAATGCAGCTTGTATGGAGAGGCTTTCAGGGAGCACACGTGGGCAAGGGGGTGAGCTGAAGGAGGAGAGTATAGGTTTGGTCCAAAGAAATGACTGTACAGAAGGCGTGGTCTACTTCAACGTGGACCAATGTGCTGGGAAGCTGCAGTCATATGCTTACAGGATGCTGGGGGAGACTGAAGTGGGATGGGCAGGTGGCTCAGGCAGGAGGAGGAGGCAGGGATGGCCTGTAAGACATTTAAGATCCATGGCGAGAGCCTGGGTTGGGCTATGGAGACAGTTGGCATGTTCTAAGTAGGGAAGTGACCTCGGCTTCCCTGAGAATCGGGTCTCCATCCTTTATTGGGGTCCCCTTTTTGAATAAAAAAAATGGGTCACATTCTGAGCAGGTGAGACTGGTAAGATGGTCAGAACTGGACACTCTTATTTTGGAAATAACATTTTCCTTGGTGATGTTGGAGACTGAACTCAGAACCCTGTGCACGGTAGATCAGCACTCTACCAGTGAGTATGTACCCAGTTATTTCAAATTCTCTCTCTCTCTCTCTCTCTCTCTCTCTCTCTCTCTCTCTCTCTCTCCTGGAACTTGATTTATAGACCAGGCTTGCCTTGATCTCTCGGAGATCCACCTGCCTCTGCCTCCTGAGTGCTGGGATTAAAGGTGTGCGTCACTACCACCTGGTTTATCGCTGGCTTTGGAAGCTGGAGAGGAACATCTAATAACCTGGCATAATTGTGACGACAGGACATTTGCATAGCAGATCGAGTCACTTAAGCCCACCCACCCTGCTCTGAGTGATGGGGATGATACAGACCACAGAGTGCAGTGTCCAGGGTCTGTTCACCATGAGGATGGGAAGCAAGTGCTCCCAGCATTTCCTGTTTCACTCCTAAGAGATGAGAGAATTAAACCCAGAGGGAGAAAAAGGCTCAGGGCCAAATGCTTTCTTCCATGTCTTGAATCTAAATCTCACCAGAAGAGAAATAGTGTTTTTCCTAGTAGCAGCAACTGGCTTAGGCACTGAAGGGACTCTCAAGACTTGGCCCTTGCTCCTGGCGGAAAATAGCTAGAAACAGGCACTAGGATGCTGGGCTAAGACACAAATAGCAGCCACCCACAATCCCACAGCTGTCCTTCCCCACCGTGCAGGGCAGCTTAGGTCTGTATGGCGGCTCTGGTCTCTGGGAGCTGTTCTGTTTCTCACCCTTAGCAGTTTGGACACCCGGGGCTGGAAAGGGCTCTCTGCTAAGTGTCCCATGGGAGGCTCACATTTGGATAGCTGGTCCCCAGCTGGTGGTCCTACTTTGAGAGGTGGGTCCTGGCTACAGGAAGTGGTTCATTTTCCTCTTCTGCCCTCTATGAGGACATGGAGCTTTTCTGCCATACACTCTGGCCACCAAGATGTTCTGCCCAAGCAACCGTGGACTGACCTCTCTGAAATCATGAGCCAAAATAAATTCCTCTTTTTTAAAGTTCTCCTGTATCTCTCAGAGCAATCAGAAACTAACACAGTGTGTTGTTCAATGGTTTTTAAAGCCCCCTAGATTCCCCCTGGGCATGTCTATCAGGGCCTTTCCAGGTAGGCTTAATGGAATGCGCTCTCTTCTCTCTCTCTCTCTCTCTCTCTCTCTCTCTCTCTCTCTCTCTCTCTCCTGATGATGGATGTAGTATGACCAGCTGCCCAATATTCACGTCACCACGCCTTCCCACCAAAACAGATGGCATTCCTGCCTTAACCATGAGCCCAGAGAAACCCTCCTTGCCTTGAGCTGCTTCTATCAGCAAGGAGAAGAGCGACATTCTAGAAGACCACGCCCTGGGGCTGGGGAGAGAAGCCTGAGTTCTGCTTGCTTTAATCACTAATAGGTCCTGGTGGGAGCTGGGAACAGGAGCTAGAGAGAACAGACCACAACTCGGTGCTATCACCTCCCTCAGGGCTTCTCTCAATTCCAAGATAGGAACTGTGGCTTCCCTCTTCTCCCCTAGTCTGGTGAGGGACGTGATAGATGGGAGAGAGCCAGCATGCCATTGAGACCATAGAGAGGGTGTGTGGGCCACCAAAGAGGTCATTGAGAGAAGACACTGAAAGAATTCTTGTTTTGTAAATGCTATAGAAGGAAAAACCCAGGGTCCCTACAGACAAAGCACCTGGCTAAACCACCTCGATGATGGTGGCATTTTCCAGGGAACCTGGTAGTGAGGGGAAACAGGCATCTCTGAGGCAGAGATGCTCAGAGTCCTTGGTGAGAGCGCGAGACCCAGCCTAGAGAACTGGTTTGGAAGGGTCACACTTGTGATCTGGAGAAGGGAGGCCAGGAGGATGAAGAGATGGACAAGGAAAGTAAGGGAAGATTGTGGAGACTTTGGGTATCTGCTACACTGGATATCATAGGGAGGACCGATATTATCATTCTCAAGAGACCAAAACGAAGGCTGGAG
Organism: Microtus oregoni; assembly: GCF_018167655.1. NCBI lineage: Eukaryota > Metazoa > Chordata > Mammalia > Rodentia > Cricetidae > Microtus > Microtus oregoni. Next base: position 12,803,839 of record NW_024543074.1, read on the forward strand.
AGACTCAGTGGTTGAAGGCACCTGCCAACAGGATTGAACAACCTGAGATCTGGGTTCAATCCCTGGAACCCGGATGGTGGAAGGAGAGAGCCGACTTCTGCAAGTTATCCACTGCCCTCTACATGAACCCCACTCAGTAAATAAAAAAATAAAGAAATGTAAGACGTTTTTAACAAAGAAGATGAAGATGAGAACCTTTCCCAAGGTACCTGGAGTCAACACCACTAAAATTCAGAGGGACAGAAGGTGGAGGAGACAGGAAGATCACGTTAGACCTCAGAGCAGCTTGGCCGGGCACGGTAGCGCATGTGGCCTGTGGGTGATGAGGCAGCCTAGCCTTGGAAAGGGCACGACCTTCACTTAGACACGTCTCAGTGTCATCTCTCTTGTTTTTCTTACATGTTTATGTGTGTGTGGTATGCATGCATTCATGGCTGTATGTGTGTAGGCACATGCTCATGGAGGCCCAAGATAGATGTCAAGAGTCTAAATCACTATTTATTCTGGGAGGCAGGGGCTCTCAATATGACTAGTCTTGCTAGCAAGCTTGCTTCTGGGTTCCCTTGTCTATGCTCCTTCCCGCTGCTGTAATTATAGGTAGCCCGCCATGACCACCTAGCATTTACATGGGTTCTGGGGATCTGCATTCTGCTCCTCGTGTTTGCACGACAAACACTTGGTCCACTGAGGCCTGATCCCCAAACCCAGCTCTGGTTCTCCCTGCCCCGCCTACCACAAGGAGAGCACTCTTGTTCCCTGTTCTGCTTCATCGCGGCCTAGAAACGACAGAGCCATGAGATCATGCACTGAAACTTCCGAACTTTGAGTCCCAGTATTTGCTTCTTCCTTTAAAAAGGGGGGGGGGGGGAACAAGAGAAGAGGAGAGAGAGAGAGACGAGAAAACCACAGACCTGGCAAAGGAACATGATGGGCATACAACACGCTGCTGGCTTCTACATGTTTGGCAAGGAAAGAGTTCTCCAGGGCACAACATTCTCCTGAGTGGCAACTGTTTTCATTTGAGATATGGGGCGGAGGGGGGCAGATTCTAACAGTTCCACTTTTTAAAAAAGATACTTTATTTATTTTTATCTCATGTGTATGAGTGTTGCCTGCATGCATATATGTGCACCACACACATGCCTGGTGTACACAGAGGCCAGGAAGAGGGTGCTGGATCCCCAGGAACTGGGAATTACATAGGGGTATGATTTACCATGTGTGTGCAGGGAACTGAACCTGCATCCTATACAAGAACAGCAAGCACTATTAACCACCTGAGCCACCTCTACAGCCCGCAACCTCTTTTTGAGACAAGATCTCCTGTAGCCCAGTGGACCTTGAACTCACTACTTAGGAGAGGATGACCTTGAACTTCTGATCTTCCTGCCTCTACCTTCTGAGTTCTGGAATGTATTGATGTGTACACCAACATCTTGCTAGAAATTGCCAATCTTCATGGCAGGATTAGGCTCCAACGCACTGAATTTCTAGGATTAGTGAACACATTTAACTAACTCCTTATAAAAGCTAACATTTATTTTTATTTACTAATTAAAAACATTACTTTTGTATGCATGGGTGTTTTCTCTGCATGTGTGTCTGTTTGTGTACCGTGTGTGTGTGTGTGTGTGTGTGTGTGACCTGCAGAGAGGAGAAGAGAGCATTGGATCGTCTGGAACTAGAGTCACAGATGGTTGTGAGCCATGTATGAGTGCTGGGAACTGAACCTGGGTCCGTTGGAAGAGCATCCAGCACTCTGAAGCAGTGAGCCGTCTCTCCAGCCTCAGCTGCGGTTTCTTGAGACTTCACTTTCTACAGCCCTACAGTGAGGGTTGGCAGCAATGCATGGGCTCCCCACATGCACACAGACCTTAATAAAGTTGTCTTTTGAAAAGCAAATGAAATCACAGACCTCTATTAATGAACTGACCATCTACAAACTATGTGATGCTCAAAATATGCCTCTCATGTTAGGAAGGGGGGAAAGCAGCACAGCCCTTTTGATAAATGAAGTTAACTGAAAACAATGTTAAAGCCTTGAATGCGGGGTCACTAAGATATGGACAGGCACTAGCAGAAGATCTAGCAGATCAACTACAGCCTTGGTTTTCAAATTGCCAACCACAGTTCACTGAAGAATCATGAAATCAGAGCGGTATGCTTAGAGAGTGCTAGCATGCACGTCTGAGGCACCGCGCCGTGAAAGCCAGAGTATCTGGGAAACAGGGTCAGGGCGCAGTATTTCTTTACAGCAGGGAGTGCGAGGCCCCGGTGGATGGAGCCGCCCCTTGACTGTTAGTTTAGTAGGGACGGGAAAGGAGACTAGAATGTCACCAGCAAAGACAGTCCTTCTAGGCCTTGAGACTGCTTGGGAGTCCACAATACTTGAACTGGGATGCTGTGTTTTACACATAAGGCTTGGGGCTTTGGGGGTGAAGTGTTGGAGTAGGCAAGAGAGAATGAGAAGTCTGAACTACTGACTGGAGGAGTCGGAAAGTTTAGAATGGACTCCACGTGTACCTGAGTGTTTATTTAAATCCCCCTTTTAGGGGAGTATTAAATTATGTATTTACCTAGACACAAAACAACTGGGATAAGTCGATATTTTGTTTATTTTAAAAAAGAAAAGGATCCCAAGGGCTCAGCTTGACTAGCTTGAGAACAGTGGGGATGGGTCTGGAGAGGGTGACCTAGCCAGGATGGCTTTGTATACCCCAAGTGGGGTGTGCCTAGAGAAGGAACTGCCGAGGCCAAGGCTGAGTTCTTAAAAGTGTGGATTTATCAGTAGGTGACTGGGTAGATGGTTCTGGAAATCAGGAGTGAGGTTGGTTTGGATGTTATCAGTTTACCCATAATGACTAAGGCTACAGAAGTAGAGATTGCCTTGTGCTGAGGGAGAAGCGAACAGCCTTGAGGACAGTCAGAGACAGCAGAGCCAGGGGCTAGGAGGGTTCGCAGGCCCAGGTGGAGGTTCCTGGGTGTCTAGTGATGACTTCAGGGAGGAGAGTGGGGGGATGGGGACATGAGGCGCTCCTCTTTGGCTAGAGGATGCTTAGCATCTGGGTGGTAGGGAGCTGACAGGATTTCAAATGACAACCATTCTCGGGCAGTGTGAGCTTGGGTATGGTGGGAAGTTTCAGGGGAATGGGGCAGGGGGCGGTGAAACAGAATGGCTGCAGGAGGAAGTGGCTGACGGCAAGATGGGGACTGAACACCTGGACTAAATAGAGAGCAGCGACAGGATCAGAGAACTGGATGTCTCTGAAAGAAGGGAAAGGCCAGAAACCCCATCAACACGCAGGGGCTATGGAGAGCTTCAGGCAGACCTCAGCCAGTACACAACTGGCAGCTAGTAGTTGCAGACCTCAGTAAACAGTAGGCACCTAGGGAGAAAGACCGCGGTAAACGGTGCCCAGGTGGGTGCAGACCTCAGTCAGCAGACAGGTGCTGCCTATCTGCCACAAGCTGGGCTCTGTCCCAGAAACTGGCATTTGCTGCAGAGACGGGTGCCAAGCGAGACCAAAAGAGGGGGCACTAGCCACTGCACAGCACAGCCCAGTGGCCGGGGACCACTTATCTGCGGAGGCTCAAGGAAGAGCAAATGGCTCACTGCAGCAACACCAGAGCAGGGCTAGATGGACCTCAGGCTGGAGCCTGAGGCAAGGGATGATGGAGAGGTAACGGGTGGAAGGGGTTCTGGGCAATCAGAAAGAAAGCGGTTTGGCCAGTCATATCGCAGCTGGACCTGCAAACCCAGTGCCAGCTAAACAGACCGACAGGCCAGCACCTCCACGGAGGGCTAAACTGACATCTGCACTGCAAGCTCATCACATTCTAAACGGATCTTCTCAAACTTTAATATATGCATGTTAAAACTGGGGTGCTGGGCAAGAGGGGGATTTAGTGGTAGAGAGCTTGCCTAGCGCGTGTGAGGCCCTGGGTTCAATCCCCAGCACTGGAAGAAGAATGTCAAGTTCCAATGCTGACAGAGCAGGGATGGACTCTGCATTTCTTTCTCCTTTGTCTGGCTCTGAGGACCAAACCCAGAGACTTGCACAGGCTACCTCCTCCACCAGCTTTGCACAGCTCATCAGAGCTCAGCTCCTCGGTGACAGCAGTGTTGCAGGTCACTAGAGTACCTTTAAAAATGATTTTCTTGGTGGTACACACCTTTAATCCCAACACTCAGGAGGCAGAGGCAGGTGGATCTCTGTGAGTGTGAGGCCAGTCTGGTCTACAGAGTGAGTTCTAGGCCAGCCAGGACTACACAGAGAAACCCTGTTTCAAAAAACCAATTTTTTTTCTTTTTTACTTAAAAAATGTATATTCCCATTATATACATCATGATGTCTGAAAACATATATACATTGCAGAATGGCTATTTAACATAAGAATGGCTAAACAGAGCTAATTAACACACATTACCCCATATACTTACCTTGTTTTTTTGGTGGTGAGGACATTTAATATCTATTTGCCTAGCCATTTTCAAGAATACAGTACGTTATTATTTACCAGAGCCAATCTATGGTGTGATAGATCTAACATAGGCAGCCTATCCAATGGCTCTCCACCTTCCCGTCGTTTTGGACCGTAGGCTTTTTCCTTACTTGTGTGACAGCTCATTTGTCCTGCGGTCCTGTGCCTCCTCCTGAGGCACTGCAGCCAGCCTGTTAAGCTTTTAGGCCGCCAATGACCTATCTGACCGGCTGATAGTTTGCAATAAACAGTGATAATAGGAGTTTTCACACCACGATAGCCACAAGTCAGGGGACTGTTTGTGTGGGGGAGGGCTGTTTTTGGCTTCCTGTTGGAGAGGGGGTTGTTACCAGCGCTAGCCAACCCGCCATTAACAGTGTTAACACGATCCAAGGGCCTCTGTGTCAGGGGTCTGGAGAGCAAGTCCTGTGGTGGCCAGGGCAGCAAGCTGATAAGGAGATGTCAACATGAAGGTGCCTGGGGGAGGCCCTGAGGCCCTGACTTATCTAGTGCCAGAGTGCCCAACAGAGGCAAACAGAGTACTACCCTATCTGCATGTCCCCGAGTCACCAAGAGGAGGAGAGTTGAGAATAGAAGAGGGAGGTGTTATGGGCAGAGTGACCTGCTGGAAATTCTCATCTATAGGCACCGTCCTTCCCTGGCCATCCCTAGCCAGATCTGTCTTTGTGTATTAGCAGGTGGACATATTCGCTAGAGAGAAGGAAGGGGACTGGTTGGTTCATTTTTATTTTATTTGCTTACTGACCTAAAAAATTGGTGGCAAATTAAAACAAAACAAAACAAACAACCATTCATCTAATAGAGTCAAAAGAAAACCAATGGAATCTCTTTTGGTGACCATTTGAGGAAGAAAGTGGAATCCTACTGCTGGAGAGAAATAAAAAAAGGGTATGGGTGGATCTATGCTTTTGACCTGTGGGGTATGCCATTTTAATTTCCTCTTTCTTTTTGTTTAAATTCTTTAATTTCACAAACCTGCTTATTAAGATTGCAAACTCTCCGGAGTCCCTCAGCTGTTTGGCAGATGAATCACTGCCAGCTATGCTCAGGTTACTCCTAGAGAAGCTGAAGCTCCAGTGGCTAAATATCCCTGCCCAACTGTCCACCAGACGAGGCTGAGTTGGCCCCGAGGCTTTGAAGACAGTGATGGCAGATGAGACCATTCCAGGGACTCTCAGCCCTCGGAAAAGTGAGCGCAGGGACACACACTCCGGTTCATAGGAACCACGGCTGCCCAGGAGTCCTGACGTCCAGAGCAAGGCTGTGCTATAGCCATGGTTCAGAAAGCATCTGTCAGTTGGGTTAGCTCCCATGGAAACTGTACTGGCATCTGGCAAGGAGAAGAGCTGCTATCTGGATGGAGAGGGAGAACAGAGGCTTTGGGATGAATTCTCTATACATCTGGGATGTGAGGATGCAGACGGTCTATACGTGTGTATGCCTGATGGAGGGGTACACTCAGCTACAGCTCTGAAGGTCACATCTCCTTTCCTTGCAGGGGAAATGGAGGTCAGACTAGGCCAGGTCTCTGAGACAGCTGCCATCTAGGGCCTGACAGGGTCTCCCTATCCCTAATTTAACTCCTCCCACCCATCCATTGTATTCTGTAGGTGCCAATGACTGTCTAGGCAGGAGGCACAAAGCTGTAGAGGAGCTACACCTCTGCCCTTTTAGTGAAGGAGCAGAAGAACTAGCCCAGAGATGCAGGGATGGGGAAACTGACCGCTGAACCTAATACCCACAGAACAGCGGGATGGATTGCCAATGTCAGACCCAGCCACCCCAGGGATTCTAAGCTTCTCCCTACCGGGTTCCTCTTCTACAGCAGAGTGGAGCAGGGCTGGGACAGGTCACATGGGAGGTGACGCTCCTCGAGGACTCAGGAGATAGAGAGAAGGCAGGCCTGAAACCTGGGGATCAGGACCTGTTTATCTCATTGACCTCAGCAAACTAGGGACAGGGCCTGTTGGTTGGGTGTTAACACAGGGCTGCAACATTAGTAACGAGAGAGAGAGAGAGAGAGAGAGAGAGAGAGAGAGAGAGAGAGAGAGAGAGAGAGAGAGAAAGAGGTGTTTTATAAATAGGAGAGGCACAGGAAGCCTGTGTAATAGCAGAATGGAGATGGGATGACTCTGTGTGTGTGTGTGTGTGTGTGTGTGTGCGCGCGCGCGCGCGGGCGGGAGTAGGGTTATATTGGAGTAGGGTTCACTTCTAGCTAAAGGATGTCTTAAGATTACTATATGGATGTAGGAAGCCACTCTGGACTTACCGGACTCTCAAAGGTACCAGTCTGGGGTGAAAGGCACGTGAAAGAAAAGTTGTATGGTGTATGCCTGAGCTAGCTCTGCCTGCTTGCTGGCAGGTCCCAGTCCCCAGAGCCTGGAACATGAAGGGGAAGGTATGCTACTACTCATGTCTTCTTTCTCCTGAGGTGTTTTTGCTGGGTATAACTAACTGTCTGTCTGTTTCTCTATCTTTCTCTGTCTTTCTATCTCTGTCTCTCTCTCGTAGAGTTAGGGATCATGCAGGCCAGGCAAGGACCCCGATGCTGAGCTATAGCCCCAGGCCTACAACTGTATTATTCAGGGTATTTTTGGGTGTTGCTCTAGGGGGAGAGGCGGCTCTGCTGGGAACCCTCCTTCCCACAGGATTTTCTAGTATCAGAGCCTTCTGGAATGAGTAGCACCCAGAGTGCTAAACCATGGAAACAAATGGTTAAAAACATGCCCTCTCCCCTCCAGCTCAACCCCAGAAGTGCCTGTCACAACCAAATCAGGCTAGAAGTCTGCCGACAGCTTTACCTGTTCCAGATCCTACAGCATCGCGGCTTGGTGACTCGGCCATGGCATCTGCGAGCCGTTCCCGGAGGCCCTCCTCTGTGTGCTCCATGGAGGACATGTGTCGCAGGCCAAAGCCCTCAGGCCAGCTCCCACACACCTCCAGCAGGGTCACGCTCCGGTCGAAGGTACCTGCAACACATATGGGATGTAAGCACAGTGATATATTACTTGTGTTTGAATAAATAAAACTTGCCTGAAGGTCAGTGCAAAGCAGCACACTGGTCAGCCATACAGGCCAGGCAGCGGTGGCACACATCTTTAATGCCAGCAGTCACCCTAGTTAGTCACAGATGCTGGGCAGTGGTGGTGCACACCTTTGATCCCAGCACTAGAGAGAAATATAAAACGGGAGGAGACAGGTCTCAGCTCAGTCTCTTCCTGAGGATTCCTGGAGGCAGGATCACCATTTCAGTATGAGGTAGAGGTAAGAGCCAATGGCTGGCTGCTTTGCTTTTCTGATCTTCAGGTTGGACCCCAATGTCTGTCTCTGGGTTTTTATTAGTCGTGCTACACATAAGATGTTGAGACCAGACCTTCAGAGGGCAGACTATTCTCTGTCTACCTGCCACCTACGGCCTGGCAAGCCCAGAGCCAGCTTAGTCTTTTAACCAGAAGGATAAAGGATGGGTGGCTCAGGAACAGGGGTGCGTGAGGCCGAGAACATAGCTCATGCCCCTGGGTTGGAGAGCACACTTCCAGGAATGACAGCTATGTGGCTGAGGCGCCTGGAGTTAAAACGGTCTCTTAGGGGTCTCCAGAGACTTCTGAGAGCTCGTACAGAGGGAAAGAACCCCTTCCCAGGTTCTTCCCAAATAACCCTGCTGTTCCCTGACATAATCACTCTCCACCTACAACCTCAGGGATGGTGATAGGGGAGGGATGTAGCTCAGCTAATCGACGCTTTCCTAGTACACATGAGACTGGGCACAATCCCCAGCACCAAATTAAGAAACCCAATGATGTGCCTGTGAGCCTAACCCTTGGGAGGTAAGAGGCAGGAGGATCATAAGTTCAAGGTCATTCTCAGTAACAGCGGTGACTTTGAGGTTAGTGAGGCAAGGTCTAAAATAAAAGGCGGCCTGGGGAGATGGCTCAATGACAAAAGTCCTTGAACGTGTGCTTGATGACCCAAGCTTGGATCTCCAGAACCCAGGGAGTAGCAGAAACATCTATAATCCCAGTGTTCCTATGGTGAGATGAGAGACAGAGACAGCAGAGTCCCTAGAAGCTCGTGGGTGGGCTAGCCTGGTCCACACAGTGGTGAACAATAAAGGGACCCTATCTCAAGAAAGGTAGACGACCAAGACTGACACCCGAGATTGTGGTCTGACTTTCTTTTACACACTGTGGCACATATGTAAGTGTGCACGCACCCACCACCACGAAGATTAGTAAGAGGGGCTTATGCTGTCTAAGCTTAAAAACAAAAAAGCTTCCTAAGCCACTGTACCCTAGAACTTATTCCCAGCCTCATTTACAGTTACGGCTTAGCGAGGTCAAGAGCTTAGACTAAAAGCAGGCTGAGACAGACTTGGTGCCAGGACTCAGATGTGCTGATGCCTCGGGCTGGAACTCGTTCTACCTCACTGCAGATCGGCTCCCAGCCGTCAGGGACATGGGCAAGTGCGGGGTACCGTTTCAGGGATGTGGGTGATAGCATCTTCGGCAAGGGTCCCTTCTTAATCCAAACCTGCTCCCGAGTTCCAGAAAGTACACTGCGTTCCGCTGAACCCAAGATTAGACGTTACGTGCAAGACCACTTCAAAGTCTGAGTTCAGGCGACTCGATTTTACTCTACGGCAAGTTCACGGAGAAAGCTTATTTCATCCAGCCTCTCTCGGAAAGAGATTATGGTCACAGTCTGTTGCTTTAAGCACATACCATTTCCCTCTCGATTAGGTAACTGAATCCACTACATTTATTGGGGCTTGGTTCCTGCCAGCTCCAGGAGGACCAGGAAAAAAAAATGCAAATGCTGACGTTTCCCCAAAGTTAAAAGTACATGAAACACACACTCTTTATCAGGTCTTGTTTCTCCTCTTTGATCAGCCGTCAGAAACTATCTTTCCTCGGTGGGCAGGACTGGGCAGTGTCAGTGCACACTCGCTGCCACTGACAGGTGGTAATAGAGAGGGTGCGAGCCCCAGCCCCGGCGGGCGGCCCTGCCTGTGATAACGGCCCCAGCATGGAGGTGATAACCTTTAGTAAACACTCCGACAGCCTGTGCCTTCATACATCAGCAAAGTGGGCCCGATAATCCTGAACTCTCTGACCAGACAAAGGACTCGGGCTGGCCGGCTGGGATTTATATGTGTGGCAAGGGTCAGTGCCGGCTCCTGAATTTCATCAGGCAAGTTTGGCTTTGATTTATTTCTCACCTAATTGTGAGGTAGATTCCTGCACAGGGAGAGCGGGCAGCATCTACAGAGGCACTTCCCCGGGAAGGGGCCTGCCTTGAGTGTGTGGTCCTTGCCATCAGTTTATCAGGTGGGACCTCAGCGTGGGAAGCGGCCTTCCATTGGACAGGATTCGGATGGGGGTTTGGGGGCCCAGGCACTGGAACTCAGGGGTGGGGTAATGAGTGCCCCGATCCCTAAAGGACCTAAGCTGAACTATAGCCATGCACTAGCAGGAGCCAGGGCCACAGTTGACACTCCAATGTTAGCAACAGCTTCCAGGAGTGTGTCCCCAAGGCCATCCACGAAGGACAGAAGTAAGCACGCAGATTTCTTCCTCCTTAGTCATGTGGGGACTGACAGGCGAGCAGTCCTGTTCTCCTAAGCTCACAACAAGGATCCAGAGCCACATCTCCTCTGCTCCAAAGAGCCAGCCTGGGGCACCTGTGCTCAGTGACAGCAGAAGAGAAGGTCTACCTTTCTCTCTTAGCTTCATCTTAGAGTCTGGAAGCCTGGGAATGGAGTGGCCACTCTCGTCACAACAGCAGGGTATCTGTCACTAAAAGGGTGTTGGTATGTAGTGTTTAGAGGTCAGGGCAGGGAATTGGAAGCAGGAACATGAGGATGGAAGCCAAGTCAGGGAGACAGAAAAAAAATCAGAATAAAGTTGTAGCAAGAGGGGTTTGGGGAAGAAATGGAACAGACAACAAGAAGGCTTTGGGAGAGAGGTCCCAGTCCACAGATAGTAAAAGCCAGAGGAATATGTACGTTTTCGGTCTTGTTTTTAGGATAGGCTCTTACTATGTAACCCAGGCTGGTCTTGCTATGGCAACCTCCCTGACTCAGCCTCCTACGGGTTGGGGTTATAGATATGTGTTACCATATCCCCTAGTACATAATATATGAAGGGACAAAGTAGCAGGGGAGTCATGCGTGGGTGTTAAGAGTTGGGACTGGAAACCGACCTCGGATAGAATGCACAGTCTCTGACCTCTACAAGCTGCTAGTTCTAGGCAGGCGCCTCAGACCCTGCACCCACCAGAACTCATGCAAGCCCAGAGCCACTGTGGGGACCGAGCTAGATAAAAGAACGCACGCGACACATTCGTGCTCTGCATATAACAGGTGTGTTTGTGGACATGGCAATACCATGCGGAATGGCTCAGTGGGAGAGTCTTTGCATAGCACATTGGAGGCCCTGGGTTTGAGTCCCAGCACTGCAAGTAATAACAATGACAGTAACTATCTTGACGACAACCATAGCGCCCCTGGAGGTGGCACCACACATTTCAGCTGTCACAATGACCCTAGCATGGGCACCGAATGCCTGACACACCTGGAGTCTGTGAATGACAGATGTGGAACGTAAGCTTCCCCATCACACTGTTAACACCCATGGTGCTTCCTTTAGTGGCACCTGCTGCAGAGAGCAGGTACAGGACAGATCACCTCTACCGTCCTAATGTGTGTTGAGAATGCCTGTCATCTTCAACCAATGCTTTTTAAAAGGCTGCTCACCCTGAGACCAGCCCACGATCCTTGCAGTATCGTACTCATGACTCACCCTGTCTGCCTGATGAACTCAGGAGAGCACAGACCAGCAGCTCTAATCGCTTGGCATGGGCACAGCTAAGAAGCAGTCCATGGGAGAACCCGAGTGCCCGGGAGAGGCCCTCGTTCCTCTCTGTTGTCCTGAGATGCACCCTGCTAAACGGAGGCCCCGAGGAGGCTCTGATCCCCTTTCCTGGGCAGCCACTGTCTGAGGAGCCTGCCATACAGGAGTGAGAACAGGGCAGCAGGAACGTGGGGATCCGCAGGTGCTGGGTGAAGAGGCTAAGCCCTTGGAGGATGAGGTCACTTCTGGCACTTAGGAAACTGCCCATCTTGTCAGTGTTGACGGAATAGCTATCCTTTGTTTGACTGGCCCAGAGACACTCCCTGGGATAGGGGATGTTTGTGTCCCATTATGGAGACAGGACTGTTTCAGGGGGCTATTTGCAGAGCTCAGGGTACGCGCTTGGCAACCAGGGCCTGTGCTGAGGATGTTTACGAGGCCGTCTCATGCCAGCGGTTCCATCCGACTCACGCATTCATCCAATATTGATCAGCGTCCACTCTGATATGAGTCAAACCTTCTTCTAAAGGATGACGAAGGCGCGTGAGGGGAAGGTGCTGAGTCCACAAAACTATGTGAGCAGCAACTACTGATGTCCCCTGAGCTAGAGGGCCAAGAGGTGACTGGTTTTAACTGGTCTTCCTTTGGGAACTCTTCCCTCTAGGGTTCTCCCCTACCCTGTTAGTCTCCAAGTCTGATCTGCTGAGGAAACTTCCCCAGGGGCAATAAACACAAACCCCCAGGCTCTGACAGTGTAGCCGGTGACTTTATCCTTTGCAGCGCAGGAGGAGAAAGTTATGAATTTACCAAGAAAAATGTGTGATTGGGTCTGAGCGTCCAGCTCAGAGGCAGGGTGTCTTCCCAGCTTGCTTGAAGCTTTACATTCAATTCTCAACACACACACACACACACACACACACACACACACACACACACACACAGAGAGAGAGAGAGAGAGAGAGAGAGAGAGAGAGAAGACACAGAGAGACAGAGACAGAGACAGAGAGAGAAACTGAAAGATACGTACCTCTAGGGCTGGGATGTGGTGTGGCTCAGTGGTAGAAAGTCTGTCTAACAGATAGGAACTATAAGACCCTACATAAGGGTTTGATCTCCAGCACTGGGGAGAAAACAGTATGTTTACGCATAGTACATTATACAAATAACTTCAGTGTGTTTAGGGATGGACTCAGGGTAATCTGGGGGCCCTGTAGATCACCCCATCCACACCCCATGCAGTTTACAGGCGCTGCCCTTAAGGTGGTTTGGAAGATACTGAGGACTTGGATACGCCTGGGGTTGAAGGAGTCCAGGATTCTAACAGTCATGCTCACGCCAACAGACTTGTAAACCGACTGATCACGGTCACCTGAGAAAGGTGACAGTTACTTCAGTCAACAGCCTCTGGACTGAGTGCCAGAGCCTGAACATCTAGGGTCAGGATAGGCAGAAAATAGAACTGAGATTAAAAAGGAGGAGAAAGGATTAAGATGGCAGGTGCGGCAGAAAGCGACCGTGGTGGTCCATGAGTTAATGGAACTGCATAGTTCACCACCCAAGTGACATCACAACCATCCTCACAGGGTAATGCACCACAGACAGGTCTATGGGGATGTCAGTAAAAACACATTCATTATGCCTTCAGTTACAAAGACGCATGGTGCAAGCAAGGCCTGGAAGCTCATGCCTGTAGTACCAGCACTCAGGAGGCTGAAACAGGAGGATTGCTATGACTTCTTGGCCAATCAGTGCTACAGAACAGACCCTGTCTCAAAGGAAAAGGGGGTGAGTGTGACTGTTATAAACATGTATAAAAATGTCCTTATGTAACCCAGTACCATGTACGCCAAGGGGGTGTGGGATGGTTAAAAACAGTACTCATAATTATGTGCAGTATAATAGTTGGTAGTGATAATGAACAGCTGCTCCTATTTATACATCACTGCTACTTTAGAGAGCATATTTCTTTTACTTATTAAAAAAGCTGACTATAAAACTATGATGGGTTCTGCATGCAGCAGACTCCCATAGCCTGTGTGTATTGTATCTCTTAATTCCAAGGGACACCAGAGCTGCATGCCTGTAATCCCCCTACTTGAGAAGTTGAAACCAGAGGATCACAGCGAGTTCCCTGTCTGGATTATATAGCAAAATCCTGCCAGATCAAAAAAAAAAAAACAAAAACAAAAACAAAACAAACAAAAAAAAAACAAAAAAAACAAAACCAAAAAACAAAAAAGGGGCGGGGAAAGACAACATCAATGAGTGACTTGTATGTGCTATTTTGATTGCACAGTAGACTCAGGGTGGTCACACAACAAATGGCCAGATGACAGACACATTTCTCAGAACCCACCCATTCAGCACATGACAGATGGCTGTACGGTCTATACCCAGACAGATGTGCTCCATAGCAAGGGGGTCCCGACTCCAGCTATCTGTTATGACTCACATGCATGTATGTATAACATACATATATTTTCACTCAGATTATTTCATGATTTATGACAATGAGTAATCCGTGCTAGTCCCATATGCAGACACTTGGCCGTGGAGTTTGGGTTATGGCCATGAGGTTATTTTGAAAAGATCTACTCTTCCAGCTTTGGAAGTGAACTAAGAAAAAAAGAAAGGTAAAAACAAAAAACAAAAAAACAGCATGGTAAAGAAATACCTGAGCTAACAATGAATGTCAGGAGGCACTGACTGCCAGGTTCCGCGATGGTGACACATCTTCCTGCTTACCAAAGGCCCTTAGAGCCATGGCGAGAAAGGACAAGTTGCTGGTCAGAGACTCACAGAGCAGCCTGCCATGGATGGCTAGTTGGTTAGTATACGGGTAGGGGTGGGGCTGAATTAAACAATGGGAAATTAATGGCGGAACTGTTCAACAGTGACAGGGGCACTAAGCATTTCATGGTGGTCTAAGGCAAAGCAGTCACCAGGACACAGAGGACAATGCACACGTCAGAAGTTAGAGCAGAGACTACGAATCAAGACATTGTGACCAGAACTCTCCTTACAGCTTTTCTTGTTACTCTAGGCAGATTTACTGATCCCAGTGGGTGTCACCATATCAAATACAAGGGAGTGACTCCCACCTAAGGGATTCCCTGGGCTCTAATAGCTTCAGTGTCACTGTTGATAACATAGAGCTAACTTAGGGTAATAGCTACCAAACCTCATTTCCTACAAAGCAGACAACAGAACAACAGGACAGCAGTCTTGGTTTGTTTGTTTTTTTTTGTTGTTGTTGTTGTTTTTTAAAAAGAAAACAAATTAAAGGCACATGATAAGCAGAAGACCTGGGTTCAAAGGACAATTCTTGTTATTTTTTTCATGTTGTGACCTGGGGAAGTCATTTTCCCAGTGGTGACGTTGGTAACCTTGCCTACTACAAAGTCCCACATTCACCTTCCCAAACACACGTCCAGTTGCGACTCCAAATGTGACCTTATTTAGAAATAGTCTTTATGCTGGAGAGACAGCTCAGTGGGCAAAACACCTGCCACACAAACATAAGGTCCCAGTAGTCTGGCCTATGCAGCAAACTGGAAGAAGGCCCAGTGTGAAACACAGCCATATGTGACGGCTGATGTCTGAGGTCCTCTGACTGCTACAGTGTGTTCTAGCTTGTAACTGCTCATGCTTACACATGCTCTGACACACAGACAGACCCACCCTCTGACACACCAGGAGCTGGAAGAGGCAAGGGAGAGTTCTCCTCTGGGATTTGGGAAGGAACATGAACCTGCAGATGCACTGATTTTAAACTTCTGGCTTCTAGAAATGGCAGGTGATACATTTCTCTTGCGGTTTATTCTCTTCTGTTCTGAGACAGGGTCTCATTATGCAGCCCCGCTCGGTTTGAACTCACTACGTGAACCAGGCTGGTCTCGAACTCAGACACCTACCTGCTTCTGGAACCAAAGGGCTGATATGAATGACAGCTCAGATAGCAAAAGACTGAAGGAAGCAAAATGTTGGGAGGCCATTGTTGTGGATGGAGCTGTCACACCAGGCCCTCTAAAGACCGGAGCACATCAAATGGAGTCGCTCGTGATAAATGGCACGAGATTAAACTGACTGTAAGGATGTGGAGAGACCTCAAAACAGACTAGTTTTTCCTGAAAACAGGACACTCCAGTCTACTTGAGTCAGTGTAATAATCCATATGACCTCGAGAAAACAATCTTTTAATCCATAAAAGAAAGTAAGGAAGCTTTAGTAACCTGATGGTCACCAACCGGCTTCCCCACTGCTGTTTCCTTGCTCCATCTTCCAGATCCTCTGTTTGACACCACCTGTGAGCTATTGTTCCCATCTGTAAGAAGGAGATGCCCCCATTCATAAAGCCAAGCAAAAATCAATTGAACTTGGTTTTGTTGTTGTTTTTCGAGATAGGGTTTCTCTGTAGAGCCCTAGCTGTCCTGGAACGTCAATTGTGCTTGTGACTAAGCTTGTTACGATGCTGTGTTTGGGTGAGCACCTTGTAAAACGGTACAGGGCCCACACAGAAAATGACGTCATGGCCCGTGAGCAGCTGTGTTGAGGGGCATTCTGTGGAAAGCTTAGGAAGCAGAGGGAGTGTGGGAACTCTCAAATGAGAACAGTCTGGGGAACCTGAGGCAGGGAGTGGCCATGTCAGCCTCTGGCCTGGGAACTCCATCACTGAAGATGGTTTGCTGATGTGGGGAGTCAGAGCACATGAGTGGGTATGTGTACCCCACTTCACTGGGGATATCTTCTGAGGCTCAAGTGGCCCTAATGAATGTTACTTCTCTTACATCTAATGGTCTCCCACACCTGAGGTTGGGGACAGGAATTTCCATTCCCCCTCTCTTTTTGAGACAGGATCTCACTATGCAGCCCTAGATGGCCTGGAACTCACTGTGCAGACCACACTGGCCTCAAACTCACAGAGACGCACCTATTTCTGCCTCCTGAGTGCTGGGATTGAGTCTGTACCACCACACCCAACAGCTCCCTACATTTGTAAATAAATAAACAAGTAAGTAAACAGAATCATAAGGACCGGCTGAGGCAGAATACAGCTGACAAGACTGGCAACATTACCTAAAGGGCAAATTGGCGATATGTATTAAGACCAAAGCTACGCCCAACCTTGGAGCTAAGGATGCCCCTTCTGGGAATGTACCAAGGAACTGATCAGAAAGCCAAAAACCCTTCATGGATCAAGATTCTCACTGCCATTCCAACACGGCCTTTCAAGGTGTGTGTGAAGTCTTTGATTAGGTTATCATTTTGCAGTGGTTATCAGACCGTCACAAAGAAATGATATTAAAAGTGAAGATTTTATTTTTTGTGGTGCTGGGATTTGCACAAAGAGCCTTGTCCGTGCACCCTACCACTGAGTTGTGCTATTCCCTGTGCCCTGGGAATGCTTTTATATTATGTTAAGACAAAAGTACCTAGTTGTGGAAAAACATTCCACAGAATATGGGACCAGGGCTGCAGAGATGGCTTGGGGATTATGAGCATTGGCTGTTCTTGTAGAAAACACAGGTTCAACAACTCCCAGTACCTACATGGTGGTTCATAGCTGTCTGTAACTCCAGTTATAGGGGATCCAACACCCTCTTCTGCCTTCTGAGAGCACCTCGAAGCGTGTGTGCACACACACATACACACGATTAGAAACATATTAAATTAACAAATAAAAACTTAGGACAAAATGTTAACCATGACTACCTCTAGGTAAGCTGGAGACAAGTCTGCTATTTATTTCCTACCATCTTACATGTGTTTCCTGTAGTTTTTGTAACCAGGGAGAAAATGGTCGAAGAGAAAATGGCTTGAAAACAGCGTAGAAGCCAGGTCAGGAGGACGCAGAAGCATGCGAGGGAGGGCCTGGACCTGCTGAGCTGCCTCCCCGGCAGTTCCTGCACAGGGCTTGACTCGGTGGGAGGCAGGTGAGCTCGAAGCTCCTCGCTGACTCTTCTCCCAGTGGCCACGGCTGGCTGCACGCAATGTTGACTCACCCTGTGTACACACATTATTGCTCTTTAAAGTGTGTCAGGAATGTGAACCAACTTGCACTGAAAAATGGCAGAAGCCGTTCTACCTCTGTACAAACTCATATGACGGGTCAGAGAAGGCCAGAAGAACAACTCTGGAAGGAGTCTATTTGAGAAGGCCTTTACTTGTGCTCCCCCTGCCCCAATCCTCTGGATAAACAGGGCAGAGCTACCAAGGAAACATTCTTCAATGACCGGCCAGGGATGTCTGGGCCCTTGACACATTGCTAGGTCACCAGGCAGAGCCCCTGTGGTCTGCCTGTGGGTCTGAGAGCAGTCATCACGATAGCCCCAACAGAGACGGCTCTCACTGGCTCTACACTCAGACAATCCTGGGCTGTGGCGAACAGGAGAGCTCTCCCTCCCCCGTCACCCAAGTTGGAAGCAAAGGTACTGTTTCCTGGGGTACACTCTGGTGTGCTGCTGAGATGGAGGGCCAGTGTCCACCAGGCCCTGGGTCACACACAGCTCCTACAGCGAGGCTAACAGTGCTCTGCCGCACAGATTCAGGAATCGAGCAACACCATGGATGGAAAAACTTCACTCTGATCCTGGAAGAACTGTACTCTTAGGATAGCAAGCGCCCAAGCTGGCTTTTCTAGGGCAACCCGTATAGCAAAGAATGAGGTCTGAGATCAGAGGGATACCAAGAAAGGAAAAGAGTGAACATTTGCTGAGCCTGTGTGGGACAGACATAGGCAGCTGCTTTACGTAGACACTACCTCATTCAGAGGACACCTATGACTCAGGCTGATGCTACAACTTCCAATTTATAGACCAAAGAACGGAGGCAGAGAGAGGTAGATGATGATAACATGAGGGATGGCCAGGGTTCTGACGCTGGGGTCTTCCAGAGCCAAGACCTGTACTCTGCCCCCAATGACATCTGTGATTAGATTCAGTGTGAGTCAGACCAGAGCATTCCCACTAAAAACACAAAAGTTTTGATACACAGCCTCAGTGTCCATGAGGGAGTTTGTTTCCTCTTTTGGTAGCAAGTGTCCCCACTGAACCAAACCCCGAGCCCTCTATTCCTGAGTTAGAAGGCGGAAGTGTGACTTCTGTCCTCCACAGCAAAGCCCATGCAAGGTGCTCAGCTGATAACTCCGAGGTCGAACTCGGGGGCAGGAAGCCTTGGATCAATTACTCAAGAAAGATGTTTCCTCAAATCTCATCAGCCGTCAAGATGGCGCAGCAGGTTAGGGTGCTTGCTGCTGAGCCTGGCAGCCTGAGCTTAATGCCTGGGGCCCAAACGGTAGGAGGAGAGAATTGACATCCGTTAGTTCATCTCTGACCTCTACATAAGCATACTGTGGCATCCACCGCCCCCAAATCAAATGTAAACCAACCAACCAGTGTTTATAACTTCTTCAGGTGTGAAATCAATATCTATAGACACAAGTGGCTTGTATATTTGATGCTTGACTCTCCTCTCTGAGAACCCTCAGTTCCTCAGGAGAGGCTTCTGTTTTCTCAGCAGGCTGAGGTTGTCTGCAGGCCTGGCTTTGCAGGGCCTGGATGCTGCCTGACTTGAATGGCTTTCCTAGGCCTGGGAGGGCAGAGTGAAGGTCATTTTCCCCAGGTAAACTTGTGGCATGCTTGTGTAAGGAAGAAAGGAGTAGGTCCTGTAGGAAGGGGAAGGTCCTCGATGCTGCTGAAGGTACTATAGTGGACTGGTAATTACTAATTAGAAGAGTTAACTAAGTAGAAAATAGACTTTAGAGAAATGTGTTCTCAGTTAGGTGTGGTGGCACATGCCTCTGATCCCAGCAGACAGATCTCTATGAGTCCAACGCCAGTATGGTCTACAGAGTGAGTTCCAGGACATCCAGGACTACGTGGATGGACCATGTCTCACAAATAAAACTCGTCTGTTGCCCAGGATGGCCTTGGGACTCCTGGGCTCCAGTGATTCTGCCTCAGCCTCCCGTACAATGCCATTTAGCTGGTAAAGTGCTTGCCTAGCATGCGAAGTCTTGAGATTGCTCCCAGTCCTGCATAAACAGGGCTGAGTGGCACATGCCTGTCACCCTAGCACCTAGGATGCAGAGCAGGAGGAGCAAGCATTCAAGGCCATCCTTGGCTACCTCTGGAATTTGGGCTAACCTTGGCCCAAGATCCTATTTCAAAACAAACAAGTAAGGGAACAAGGAAAGCCGATTCTGAGCAGCAGAGGGCTTTGGAGGAAGGTCTCACCAGTCTGCTGTTCACACATCAAGTGCAGTACAGAGAGAAGGGCAGACTGCGGAGGGGGGGTGCCGGGGCCTGTGCGCAGCCAGCCAAAGCAGTGCTGTTTGCACAGAGGGGAGTTTCCTGGGGCTAGGGTGAATGGGGCAGAAAGCAGGGACAGAGTGGGTGAGAGGCCCCTGGAGCCAAAGCTGCTCGGAACACCTCACACACTTTCACTTAATGACTTAACCCAGACTGTGGTGTCATAGCAACTTCCTCCCCAGACAGACCCTGCCGTGGATTCCATTTCACAGACGAGCCTACCAAGGCTCTGCAACCACCTTCGAGGCTCCCAGTGGCCACTTGAGGTAGGCAGAAATTGGCTCACTAGGTAGATTGCTGACTGACAGGTAGTTGCTTGGGACCCTTGTCTTCCAGGGACTTCTCTGACAGCCATGCCTCTTGATCTTGTTACATATAGGCGTGGGATGGGGGCTCAGCCTGGGCTTTCTTGAATTGTTCACGTAAGCTGTGTCCCAGGCTCTTCCATACCTGAAACAGCCAGTACCTGGGAACTGTCATTTCCTGTCTTCACATGTCAAAGCTTTTTGGCTGGTCACGCTGACTCAGCTACCCGGGCATGGAAGCCAGGGAGGGGGGTAGGGAAAAGTCGAGAAGCTCAGGAACACACACAGAGAGCAGCGAGGCATAGAAACTGTAACAATGGCAACAATACTCCGCAGCGCCCTCAGTACGGTGCCCTTCCCCGTCGTACTTTCCCAGGTCTGCATGCCCTCAGTTCTCACAGCACCTGGGAGAGCGACAAGAAGACTGCCACCAGTTCCCACAGTGTGCCTGGGGAGGCTCAGGGCGGGGCAGGGGTTAGCATGGAGAAGTCCAGTCTTGTGCCGCACATCTTTCCACCCCTGCAGAGGGAGCTGTGGTGCTTGGAGGTTAGTTAGATAAGTTTCAAGGCAGACGCAGAGGTGGTTATGGGCAATTCTAGCAGTAAGAAGCAGACACGGGGAGGATCATGTGTTTGAGGCCAGCCTGGGCTACAAAGTGAGATCCTATGTCAAAAACATCTGGGGGTGGGGAGGGGAGACCTACACTGGATCCTACCCAGATTTACTGCATCTCATAAGAGCCTGAGCATGTAACTTAGTGGGAGCTTGCCTAGCAAGCAGAGTCCTGGTTTAAGGCCTAGTACCACATAAACAGGGTGTGGTGGCAGAAACTTGTAATTCTTGGGAGGTAGAGGCAGGAGGATCAGAAGTCCAAGGTCATCGTTGACTAAGTGGTGACTTTGAGGCCAGACCCTGTATTCAAACACACACACACACACACACACATACACACACACACACACACACACACACACACACACACACACACACACCCCACCTCCAGGGCACTCAGCACATACTAAAGCTGAAAAGTCCCGACTTTTTCCCCCATAGCCTGTCTTTCTCCTAAAGCAGTTATTAGCTGTCGGTCTCTTAGAGTCTAGCTGGTTCCCAATGCCCTTAAAGCAAGGCAGTTGGGGCTCAGGTTGGGGATGGGACATGGCCTGTGACAGAAGCAGGACAGGCACTTTTGTCTGGAAAGCAGACCTGGGTTTACCACTCTGGCTTTTTTACCCAGTTGACACTCAGTGTGTCTCCGTTTCTTTCCTCCCCAGTCTGTATGTTTGGAGCTCAGGCTTCAGGCTCCTCAGCAGCTGTCCTCTTGGCTCCATAGAGCCTCAATGTTGAGAGTCTTAACAACAAGTTAAGTTCCGGGGATCTGAATTAACACTCTCTAGGTAACCTAGGGAACTTCCAGCCTTGTGCTCCTATATAGGCCTTGGATAGGAGGGTTGGGCACCTGGGCTGTCTATGCTCCAATACAGGGCAAGCCAAGGCTCCTGCCATCTCTAGTCTTCCCTCCCAGGCTGTTTTGCTTAAAAGGAAGAGCTTGGTAACCCCAGCTTTAAGACTGCACAAGCCTGTTGAGGGGGTCTTATAAAAAGCTCACTTCATTAGTAAGTATGAAAAATGCCCAATCCACTGTGTGAACCTGGCTATGACTTCCTCTTGGCCTCACTGTGTGCCAAGTTTGACATCTAGTGACGAGGCCAGAGCCTGGTCCACTCCCCCAACCCCACCCCCGCCACTTCCCCTCATCTCTACTCCATGGAGACCAATCAGGATGTCATTCATTTCCCTCTCTAAGAGGCCAGTTCAAAAAGGCCAGAAGAGCTCCCCTCTTCCCCCTTCCTTGTTTAAAAAAAAAAGTCAGTTCCTCCCATGAGGAGGAAGCAACATATTTTGTTCTGCTACATCTAGGCAAAGATCAGATTTATAGTCAGCCCAGAAGGACTGTTGGTGCGTGGAGCTACCTAGCTATCGTTTTATCTCTGGATCCGAGTATGCCATGGTTTAGAGAAAGAACAGGGTCATCTGTAAGGAGAGGGGCACCGAGGCGTCCCAGGAAGGGCCTGGAGCCTCATGATACTCTATCAGACACAGAGCTGCCATCTACCCGTGAATTAGGGGAAAAGGCTGGGCAAAGGAATAACTTCTCCATGAACTCTGTTTGTTTTAGAAAGGCCTTTAGGCTTGAAAAACTACTAAAACAGCTTCCTGCTATCCCTCAGCCTGCTGAGAAAAAGTATGTAATGTCTTGTAAAAATACCACCCAATGGCTCAATGAACTCACAAACTTGCCCCAACCTTCCTCAGCCGGCCACTAAGTCCTTCTAGGCAGCACTTCAGAAGGCCTGGCTGGAACTGGCACCAGGATCCTCTGACACAGGGGGTGTCCCTGGTGTAAGGGTGCAGAATAGGGGTCACATTCCTTTCCACACAGCCCTGCCTGTGGAGCCTGCTCTTAGGGCTTATAGCAACTGCTTGGACCCTTTGAATCTGGTTGGACCGCTTCTCCTCACTAGGCATCTTCGTGGACCTTGCTTTTGGAGCTGCTGTGTATGAGTTGGTGATGAGGCCACAGACTTGCTGCTGTGCACAGTTCTCAGTCAGGCCAGGAGCGAAAAGCAGAGTGCCAAGTCCTGCTCTGCTGGGCCCTAGCCTCATGCAGACAAGCCTCTCGGGACCTTTATTTTCTCTGCTGTGTAAGGAGACCAATACTGCGATACTGCTAGTTCTTCCTAAATCTAAATCATGCTAAGATTCAAATGTAAGTGTGCGCTGCAGACCCTTTGAGGCTATCATGTATCATTGCAATGTAACAGACTGGTTTTGCTCCCCGAAGTTGGTGGCCATCAGTTGGTACTTCTATTCCTCTACCCCAGACACTCTGAAACACAACAAATATGCCCAGCTGCCCTTCTTGACTTTTCTATTTAGTAGGCCCAGTTTCCCTGATATATGAGACTAAGTAAAATTTATGCCTCTATGCATCTTGGAAGGGCAGGATTCCAACGCCAGTTATTTGGAAAGAATTATTTACCCCAACTATTAAAAACACAGCACTATATGAATTTCACAGATTGCAGGTTCACACACAGGGCATGGACCTTCCAAACTATACCGGTTTTATCTATTTTTAAGGTAGCACCTTGTGCTGCAGTCCAGGCTGCTCTGGAACCCACCTTGTAGCCCAGACTGTCTACAAGGATCCTCCCATCTTTGCTCCTGGAGCACTAAGATTACAGATGTGAGTCGGCTCTCGGAAACATCTCTACGCCTAGTAAAAACTTCATTTATGCATGAGTCCTGAGACTGTATGCATAGGCATACTTCATGAACTTCACCACTGGGGACAGTGAGCACATCAGGCCTCAAACATGTGAACAGACTGAGCCTGGGCTTTCCAAGGCAACAACCTGCAAATGGCCTTTGTCTACATACGGCACTTCTCCCGCACTTCTTTAATAGTTGCTTTTAAATGTGTTGGGCCTTGCTTTCGAAAGTCTGGATTATGTTCAGAGTGGGCAAGCAGACCGTCTTATGGCAGAGGGCAGTGAGGGGCACCATCCTGAACACTTCCTCGGAGGACACTAGGCCCATCAGGTACAGCGGCTCACGCCATGAAGATTCTCCAAAACATGGAAGGGATCCAACACTGCAAAGGTCAGGCGATGCCTGGGCAGGATGGAATGCAGGGGCAACCTCGGTGGTTGGCAGGGACCCCCAGGTTGCTGTAAAGTGGCCTCTGGTTCAGGGCATCTTTCCTAGACCTCCCTCAAGAAAAAAGCTGAGCCAGACATGATGGTGTGTGTCCATTATCACAGCACTTGTGAGGCTGAGGCAGGAGAATCGGGACTACATGGTGAGTCTCAGCTATGCGGTGACCTTGAGGCCATCCTGGGCCACATGAGAGTTTGTACAACGGAAACAAAAAAGAGAAAAATTCTCTGAGGTTAGAAAAGTCTGCATGTCCTTTTGCTGTCATGGCAGCTTAGGTGCACAATAGGGTCCCTAGCTTAGATGCACAATGGGGTCCCTAGGATACTATAAAGAAAAGCAGGCTTCTTTGGGGAACCATGGACACCCCACTTTTCTTCTGTGCCCTCCGGTTCTCCTCTCCACTCTCACCACCCTCAGCCTTTCTCAAGGAAAGCCTTTAGTCCATCTGCAGCAGGAGGCTTGTGCTTCTAACGCACTTGTGTGGTTAATACTGTCAACTAGGAAACACCTGGCATCCTAGAAGAGAAACTTCTGGGCACATCTGTGAAGGAGTCTCTAGGCTTGATCGCTGAGGTGAAGACCTGCCTTAACTGTGGGTGGCGCCATTTCATGGGCTTCAACCCTAGAATTAGAAAAAAGTGGAAGGCCAGCCTTCACCTCTCTGCTTCCTGACTGTGGACGCAATGTGAACAGCTGCTTCCTGCTCCTGCCTCCATGGTTTTCCTACAATGATGGATCCTGGAACTGCGAGTCAAAATACCCTTTCTCTCTTCAGGCGACTCGGCCAGGCAATTTGCCACAGCAGTAAGAGAAGCAATTAGTAAAGACCTTTTTTTCTTTTATGCATATTTTCCCTGGGTGAGCTCCCCAACCCCAATATTATGATAGCAACCACCTACATGTAAGAAACATCCCAAACTATCTCTCATGAGCTTCTCTCTGGACTCCAAATGTATCCCTGTAGGAGCAAATGTCTTCCCATGAATGGCCACGGGCAGTACCAACCCAGTAGCCCAAAAGCAATGATTGTATTCCTCCCTTAGGTGGCTGGCAGCGTCACGGTCCCCACTGGCCTTGTCCCTTTCTGCCATCTGTGTCGTCAGTGAGGCTTTGGCTCTTAACTTTCAGACCCTCTTGAGTCTGTCTCTAGCTCTTAGGAGCCCTGCAGATGCTAGTCATCACTGGGGACATGCCAACTAGCCTTTCTGCTGCATTAGTCTGACTTCCCTTCAATCTTGACCTTCAGTCCCTGCCTTTTGATCTTCTCTATGATGCAAATCGGAACACTTCCGAGAACAACCACCACCTGGTCCTGCCAACTCTCCAGACTCTACCCCCCTACTCCCTGCACCCCACGTCTGGAATGTTCTCCCCTTACCAAGTCCTAGTCATTCTTGATAATGGGGATGAACCCAGGAAGCCTCCCACTTCTGGGTCTGACAAAGGCCTCCAACAGCCTCCTAGACCACAGCCTCACTTTCCACGGTGTTCCATGACAGGAGTCAATTTAAACACCACAGGTGCCTCCTGGGACACTCAGGAGGCTTTTGATAAAGGTCACAGATTAAGAATAAGAGTGAGAGCCACAAAATAGTTTCTGCTCCATCCTTCCCAGGAGATGAGGAATCCCTGAAGGCAACATCTGCTCTTTCTCTCTTTAGGACTCTGTAGCGCAAGCCCAGCTTCAGTTCCTGGCATACCAATGTATGCCAATGGTAGAAAGAAGGCAAGGAAGGAATCAAGGCTGTTAGCCTGAGGAAGAACAGTAAGAACGCCATGATGCCAGGACCCAAATATTCAGCATCTGAAGAACAGTCTTACGGAGGAAGAAACAGCTTATTTTTTGCGACCTGAGGCAGCACACAGAGTGAGGAGACTCAGAGCTGGTACCGCGGTCAGTGTGAGAGGGGGTGCCACACAAGCCTGCAGCTTCAAGACGCATTCCGAGCTCTTCTGGGAAGTCCTCCTGGGGGTAGCTGCTGCCATCTGCCTGCAGCCTGCTCCTACCCACTGCCCTCTACACCACACGTATGGGTTTCAGAGAAGTGATCCACTTGACCTGAGCTCTGCAGAGCGGTGCAGGTGCATCCCAGGAAATGGTGACTGCGGGGCTTTGCGGGCCTTGCTCTCTCACTTCAAACCCCACAACCTGGACAAGTTTCCTTATCTTTCTGAACTCACTTTTGTCATCTATAAAATGGAAAGAACAGAATGTACCAGACCTTAAATGCATGAGCTCAGAAAAGTATCTGGAATTCAGGGAATGCTTCATCGAGCTCCCCCCTCCACTCCACCATGGGTTTCCACAGTGGCCTGTGTGTGACACGCCTGTCTTTCAGGTCTGTAGAGACTGAATCAGGAGACAGAGCTGGACTCAGAGGCCAAGGCTTTGGGCATTTCAGACAGTATTCTCCACAGGCACTAAAAAGAACTTTTCTCCCTGGTTTTTCAATTACACTATTTAATGACCCACCAGTCAAAGTACTTGCTCCTCCAAGGAAATACAAACGCACTCTGAATTACATCACCTCTTCCTGAGGGACAATCAGACCTCACAACATCTGCAAGGGACCAGCACTCTTGTCCTTGCCACCCACCGGCCTTTGTAGAGCTTCTAAGTCAGCGTGAGACTTCAGTGAGGATTGTGGAGCCTACACCACTGTTACCTCTTCAACCACCCCTGACAACTGCAAAGACAGTGATGTTCAGATGCAGGATAAACTTGGCCTCAACTGGTGAGAGGCGCAGTGGGTGAAGGCATTCGCCGCCAATCCTAATGACCCGAGTTCGATCCCTGGGACTTGCCTGGTGGAAAGAAAGAACCGACTCCTGAGAGTTGTCCTCTGGCCTCTCCACACAATATACTGTGGCACACACGCTTCTGTGCAGGCACATCCACCCACACAAACACACACAACAAATAAAGTGTAATAAAAATCAAAATAAACTTGGCCTTGAAGCTCGCTGCCCTCTACGTACCAATGGCTTTCACCTTCGCCCCAGCAAGCCATCTGTCTGGATGACGCGGTGAATTGGCACACCTAGTTGTTTTAAGCTTAGAAGCCCCACATTTTCATCATGGAGCTTCCTATCTGCATATGTCACTTCCTTATTCTTACTAATAATACTGTTGGCTCTCAATGAACCTGCCGCTCCTAGAGCCCTCCCCACTCGATCTCCAGATTTTCACTGTCTCTGCTGGCTAGTTTGCATCAGCTTGACACAAGTTAGAGTCACTGGAGAAGAGGGAGATTTAATTGAGAAAATTTCTCCATAAGACTGGGCTGTGGGTGAGTCTGTAGGGCATTTTCATTAGTGATGGGTGGGGGCGGGCCTGGCCCACTGTCATTGGGGCGACCTCTGGACACGTGGTACAAGAGAAGACGCTGAGCAAGCCACGGGAAGAAGTCAGCAAGTAGGACCCCTCCATGGCCTCTGTTTCAGCTCCTGCTGTCAGGTTCCTGCCCTGTCTGAGTTCCTGTCCTGACAGGACATCAACGACGTTCATCAACGATGAACAGTGATATAGAAGTACAGTAAGGCCCTTTCCTCCCCAAGCTGCTTTGGTCATGGTGCTTTCAACATAGCAGCAGTATAACCCTAACTAAGACACTGTCTGTCCCAGCGTTCAGGCCTCACAGACAGTCTGATAAAACCAGAACCAAGCCATTTGCATCCCCCTTGTGTCTGCCATGCCTGGCATATGCCATCCAACCACAGAATTCCACTGCTCTGCTCCAGGGTGTGCGGCTGTGATGGGGAGAAAAGCACACCCTCAGGTCAACTAGCGCCATGAGAAATTTATCAGCTGGACCCTGCTTGCTCCCAACCTTTATTTAGCCTTTCCATTTGTTTTTAGTCAGCTCCCTCCTGTATTGTCCCCCTCTTCTCAAGCCCCCCAAACCTGTCACTACTCTCTCCTCATTCTTGGCAGATGACCTACCAACTAACTGCCTGTGGGATTTCTTTTTTAGTTCTTTCTTTTAAAGATTCAGAAGTCTGTGCATCTTAAAAGCGACTCCGTGTAGGAGTGACAGACCCAGAACACAGCCCCCGAAGAATCTCCCAGCAACCACCTGGGCACGGTAGAGTCACCTCTGATGAGGAAAAGGAGGTGGTGGAAGGAGGCTGGGCACCAGAGGGCTTCTCTGCCTGCCTCTTCTTCCCACTGAACACATTCTGCAGAGGTTTGGGTTTTGCCCTTGTCACTTCTGTTCTACATCAAACAGCTGGTGCTGTGTGAGGCCAAGTGGTGTCATCCTAAGATGGTGACAACAACGACAGCGGGCAAGTCCCCACCCCAGCTTACTCTGTGTCTCCTCAGGGTGGAGTAGGGATAGAGTAGCCACTTCTGGAAGGGGTGTAAGGATGTGAGCATTCGGTTAATAATCAGAAAATACACCTGGGTAGCAAACAAGGGACCAGAGTGACAGCTCATCTTTGCCACAGCTATTAGCTTTGCTGGTGACTCGGGCCCTGAAACTGCTAGGCTCCTCTGTCTCACTCCTTGCCTTCCGGTAAGCCCCCGGGACACTGTGCTTCCTTCCACCTTGGGAACTATAGCTCCTCCCAGCTCGTCTTTAGATCACAGTTAAATGGTTTCTTCTGATAGAGCATCTTTGACCTTCCCTGGCTCAGGTTAGGTGTGTGTGTCAGCACACAATACATTCTATTGGTCCCACGGGCTTACCATCTCTTCTAGAACATTTACCCCGTGAGAGCAAAGTATCCCCAAAACTCAGCACCTACTGCCTTTAATATCTGGTTATTGGTCTCAGAGAATTACAGTTTCCACATGTCAACATAACATAAGAGTCACATCCAGGCACAGAGGGAAGAAAGTCTCAGTTGAGGCTGAGAGAGTCCCAGAGTCATCCTTTATAGGGGTCACATGCACAGCTGCAGGAACCTTAAGGAAGAAGCAACAGGTAAGAGGTTGGCTTTAGGACCATCAGAGGATGCTCAGGTCAGGTCTGTCTCCACATGAGCACCACTAGGCTGCCTTACAAGCGGCGTTCCTAGGCTTCACTGAAGAACTCACTTGGATTGAAATTTGGGCCAATCCCCAGTTCCCTCTACCTGCCCCCCAGGCTTCTAGCTCAGGTCACCCGGATCTTCTTGACACACACATTTCAACTGGACAAAAGCACCCGAGTCTGCATCCAGTCTGTCCTCAGCACCCAGGTACCCCACAGAGCCCCAGACCCTGCAGAAGGAGAAGGGTGCAGGTGGGGCGGGCTGGAGCGGTGTACACGGAGGCTGCGCGGAGCACAGAACACAACACAGATTCACTTCTCGTCCTCGGCAGAACACCCAACTGGCGCTGCCTTTAGAGGAAGTGAGCGGCTTCTGACTTAGCGGCAATAATCACAAGTTCTGGAGGATAATGTGGAGAAGGAAGCTGTCAGGAGAGACATCTGATCACACTCCAAGCCCAGGGGACCAGGAGTGGAATGCTGGCTGACAACCACCGTGTGCACTTGTGCAGCCAGTACTCTATTTTGTTTTTATTTTGTAGTCCAGGCTAGCCTTAAATTCCCGGTGATCCCCCTGTCTCAGCTCTACAGTGCTGGCAATGATTACTATTATTAACTATTACTATACTAGCAGTACTACAGCTTGAGACAGGGCCTTGCCCAGCATCCTACCACCGAGACACCCATCAAGGCCCTCGACCCGTGCTTCTCCAATGGGGCTACTTATCAACGATGAGCTTTTCTAAGTTTTTGGTTTGTTTTGTGTTTTGAGACAGAGTGTTGCTATACGCTCAGGCTTGCCTTGAACTCGTAATCCCTGTCTCAGGCTTTTAAGAGTTGGGATTATAGGTGTGAGTGTCCACATCCAGGGAACTTTTTATATATATATGGTCTGGACCATAATCAGAATCTTTTAGGTTTCAGATTGGACCTCTGGACCCGAATCAGTAAAAGGCTCAATGGGTGCTTCTTTCTGTCACCTGAAACCATGCCTAGATCTCATTCCTGTCAAGTTAGGTGTCTACTTTGGTTCGCTAGTACACAGAGATCCGGGGCAATCCTGTGAAAGTCTATCTGAGGCCATCATGGCACTATATACAATTGGGGTTTCAACAGAAGGGCACATTCTGCATTTTCTAGAAACATTACCAACCCTCACTGTAGAACACTGGCCCTGACCAGTGTGCCCAGGAAGGATCGGAGGCCATTGCTATTTACATAGTGATGCCAGGACAACCCGAGCTTCACAGAGAGACTCTGTCTCAAATCAATCAAACAAACAAACAATAAATAAGAACTTTAAAAAAAAAAAGTGGTTGTCTGATCTTGTTGGGGACTGCGGACCCCCAGACCCTGAATTTTGTGTAAACAGCTTGTTTTACTATGCTTGCAGCTGCTCTGAGCTAAACAACTTGTTTTCCTCTGCTTGCAGCTACTCTGAACTCGAGACAGGGGAGTGGCTTCTGGTGGACTTGGAGCTGAGAGTTGGGGCATGGCCACTGGTCAGGGAGAACATATATAAGGTTCTCTGGAACACAAAAAAGTGAGCATTCTTGTTTCAAGGATGACCCATGTCTCCGTCTCTGTCTCTGTGTGTGTGCGTGCGTGTGTGTGTGTGTGTGTGTGTGTGTGTGTGTGTATGTGTGTGTAATTCTCCAGGCCCTTACCCAGCTCGTGAACTGTCCCGTAGAGCAGGCAGTACCTACAGGCGTCATACCATAATTCATGTATTACAGGCGCTACAGGACCATAGAACATGTAGTAGCAAGGACATTACATGATCCTCTTTGAAAGTGGAAAAAAAATTATCCTTGAAAGTGTCTGATTATGGACTTTGCTGCGGCCTGCTTCTTACTCACTGAGCCCAAGCCCTTTCCCCCCACCCCCCAGCACTCTAGGATACTCTAGACACGGAGGACAGGTGGACACCAGGAGTGCAGCGGGAAGCCAGACCAAGGGCAGAGGGGAAATGGCACTGCTGGAGTCTGGGCTCAGGCCACACACTGTGGATAACTGCCTTTGCGAGCTCCTCAGAGCAATCGCACCAGGAGACAGCCTGAAAGAACACGAGGAAATGGGAGAATCAGACCAGTTTTCCAGGTTTGGTGATCTTCTGTTTGGAGATGTTAGACTTTGGTTGAGAAATGGGTGTGAAGAGGAATGTGAGCGTCCCGGAGAAGAGGGATGGATTCTTTTTCCTAAAATTTCCCAGGCAGGTTGCCCATTGTGAATACTGACCTAGTACACAACTTGTCAGTGTCCCCTGCCTTTAGGGGGGCAGGGTCAGGGTGGGGTGCTAAGCTCCCGCATGGGCCCCCCCTTTGCCAGGTCTATGGTGATAGTGGCCTCCCACTCTGGGAAGAGCCTTCTTCAGCCTGTGTGGAGTTAACTTCGCAAGCCCTACCTCCACTCAGCCAACAATGCTAGAGAAACATCTGCTACCCCTCCTAACCTTCTCCTTCCCCAAAGAAATGATTAAAAAGTTAAAGAAACACTTCCATATGGAAGACTCCAATCCCAACAGGTCACCACAAGATACTTCAAACACAATAAAACAGGAAGAGCTAAAAAAAAGCAGAGAAGTTCATAGAACCCACACAATCTTTCATGTAAGAAGAAGAAAAGCTCTGGGTAACTTTACACAGTTCAGAACACCATTTGGCAGTTAAGTATGTCCTTAATCTGCCCAATTTGCTTATTACAGTCAAGGCTTAGAAGAATGAGAGCAGTGGCCAAAAATGCTGCAATAACCTCTATTCCTAAAGTAAACTTACAAAGTGAATTAACGTGTTCGGCTGGAATAGTTCAAAGTTGAGCACGCTCATATCCCCCCTCCGGAGCCTGCCCCTGACAGACACTGCCCTAGGGGAGACAGAGTCCTTTAAAACTGGGAAGTACTTGAGTGAATTGCTGGGTGTTCATCCACCGTCCACTGGTCGGGCTCCTGTACTAAACAGGATCCAGGGCTAGCCGTAGTAGTACCACATCAAGGGGGACTCTCAGCCTCGCTCTGAGAGGCTTAGATGTGGGGAAGACACTGTGGGTCCTAGGTCAAAACTCAGAGCAAACATACAAGGGAGGGCTTGAGTGGAGGGCAGGGGGGCAGCTGCCTACACAGCCAGGCTGACCACGTCTTAATTATGAAGAGGCTCTGTACTGAGGAAGGCCCTCCACCTCACTCAGTTTCCTCAACTACGAAGCAAGGACATAATTCACAGGCATTCTGTCAGCTGTTGATACCAGGATGAGCTTGGGTTTTAATTTTTAATTTCTTTTTCTTTTTTTGTCTTTAAAAGTTGTATGGCATATGCAATAAGCTTCATCCGAGAACCCTATGGACAGTTTGAGACAGACAGACAGACAGACACACACACACACACACACACAGAGAGAGAGAGAGAGAGAGAGAGAGAGAGAGAGAGAGAGAGAGAGAGAGATATAATAGAGAACTTTTAAAGAGTAAAAGAAAAAAGACCACACCTCCCTAGAAGTAATGGCGGTCTTCTTTGGAGAGGAACATAAAGGAAGCGGTTCACATGGAGCCTGGCAAATCAAAGGCCGGGGAAGCTTGTCAAGAACTGGCGGAGAGATGGCTAAGAGCATTCTGCTGCTCCAGGGGGAAATCCAGGGGTAGTGGTGTGCTGTGGGCAGAGGTAAGCTTCCCAGCCTGGAGGCTGCAGGCTGACTTCTCTGGCTACCTCCCTTGGGCCTTAAATTGCTTCCTGAGGCGAGGACCCTGGCTAATGGTTTATTTACAACAGGAAGAAGCAATTACCTTGGAGAACACTGAGTCATATGCCCCACCATTAGCCAGGACACCGGCATTCTCTACCAATAACCCCCAAGATATATGAACCAGTAATGGCCTCACTTAAAGACCTGGCCATGGCTCCCTCTTCCTCCCACTCAGGTGAGATGTTTAAGTAAAGAAAAAGAATGGTATTGGAGCCAGTGTTGAGAGTGGCGGGCATGAAGCTGTCATGTCTGCCGAGGCCCTTTCGGCTGGGCAACATGGCGTAGTCTATTCCTGCTTACAAAGAATGATCAGGGATGTTCAAGGGAACAATGGCTGCGGGAAAGTCCCGTGGGTGGACAGAACAGCACAAAATACAACGTGCACAGGGCCAGGATGATGTGCACTTTCCAAACTAGGCAAAGACCACCTGTTAGCTGATACCAGGAGAGCTGGGCCGGGGATGGACCAGGAGGAAAAACCTTCTGGGAGGATGCCTGGAGCATAGGAAGAAAGCCTGAAGTGCTGTGTGGAAGAAAATCTAACAAACACAGTGAGGAGGACGCTTGAGAGCACGCAGGCTGTCTGTTCCGATATTCAACATACGGGTACTAAAGGAGGAAGAGGTGCAAAAAGCTTAAGAGTATTTGTAGTTTAAATTGAAGTGTTCAAAGCCCCGTTATAGAGCCGGGTAATGTATGCAATGACATCTGGGGCTGTAATCAGCGAAGCGCTTTCAAGAGCTGCCAAAGCAAACAGCCAAATAACAAATCCACTTTACAGATCATCAATCCGGTCCCGGACTTGCCAAGGTAAATAGTAAAAGGCTGAAGTTTGCTTTGCAAACCGGGGAGCTGGGAGTTGAGCAGGGCCCTGATCCACAGCTGCACCACTGGGGCCAGTCCCTGGAGCCCCAGGCACAAAAGAAGGCCAAGAAGCCCTGCAGCCGAGCTCCCTGAGGTAGGGAGCCTCGGGTGGCTCTGGATAGCTATCAGTCCAGCAGGTATCAAAAGCTGCCAGGTGAGGTGGGCACCTTCAACTCAGTCCAGACTTAGGGGCTTGGTGGTTTGTGGACTTTGGAGAAGAGAGCACAACCCAAGGCTGCGTTTCCTTGCTTGCTGCCAGGTTTTATAAAGTAATTAAATCTTCTGGCCAGAAAGGCATTTTTCTGAAAAGCCAGTCAGAGTCCAGAGGAGAAGGTGCAGGCCGAAGAATGGCTGCTTGCTCCAGTAAATCCAAATGCCCTGGGATGGACACCCTGGCTGCCTCTGAGTCTGGGGCTTCCCAGAAGGAGCAATCGCTAAGGGGCATGGCAAGCTCACTGTCAGGAGTCAGAACCAGCTGTCAAACCACAGCGTTTTGGGTTGAGACAGGGAGAAAAGGTTGTTCTGAGAACACGGCGCCCTGGTAAGAAGCAGGTGTGAGCCAACTGGAAGAGACACATACACTTGTTATCATTTTGCATCACAAACACAAGGCTTTAGTGCTAGGGCATCCGGCCATAGAGTGGGGCTCCTGCATGGACAGTTCCCTGTGTGTGTAGGTGAGAAACGGGATGGAAGAAATGACAAGGGGCTGATGGGAGAGGAACCCTTTGGCTTGCTCTAGGTGCCCCAGGGTGATAATTGTGCCTGAGCTTCTGGACCAGAAACAGCCTCACTCTCTCTGCCTAGAGGCTGACTCTGTTTAGAAAGCTTGGTGTGCAGAAAAAGCCCCAGGCTCGGAGCCCTGAGCCACAGGCTGTGACTAAGTCAGGCAACTGCTGGGCACTAATTAATACTAATTGATGTTGTAATTAGTTGTCTTGGTGGCATTTCGTTTTTTTTCAAAACACACACACACACATATATGTAAAACAGTATTTTTGTGGCTCTTTTGTCTTTTTTTAATGTGTTAGGTCCTGTTATGTGCAAGGCTCACTGAATATGCTCTTCCCCTTACATCTTAACTATGGAAGGCCTATATCATCCCATTTTATAGGTACAGAAACTGAGGCTTACAGAAGTTTTGCATTTTGACCCATGTTGTCCAGCTCAACACTATCTCCTACATGATTTTATTTGAAGCATGAAGAATGAAATATTGATCCCCATATCCTCTTCCTATCAACAGCTTTCCAGGAGAGGGTGTTGACATATGGGGTGATGTGGGAGTGTCATATATCAATCTGCTGATTTCATTGGTTAAGCAATAAAGAAACTCATAGGTTAAAACATAGGTGGGAGGAGTAAACAGGACAGAATGCTGGGAGGAAGAGGAAGTGAGCTCAGACTCGACGCTCTGCTCGCTGGAGCAGAGACACCATGCCCCACTCCCCGGCAGACACATGCAATGAAGCTCCGACCCAGGATGGACGTAGGCTTCCCGGTAAGACCAGTGCTCACAGATTATTAGAGATGGGCTGATCGGGATATCAGAATTAGCCAGTAAGGGCTAGAGCTAAAGGGCCAAGCAGTGTTTAAATGAATACAATTTGTGTGTTGTTATTTCGGGGCATAAGCTAGCCAGGCGGCTGGGGTGCTGGGGACGCAGCCCCGATGCTCCTATTACTACATTGGGGGGAACCCTCTGTTGCTGCTCCTACTGCACCCGAGCACTGCTGATGCGTCTGTCTTCCTTGCAAGACCATGGACAGCTGGGGATTATGTCTGATTACCTTTCTGAATCTCTGAGGCTACTATTTGGGGGTTAGCCACGTTATATGTCAAAAGAATGGAAATGAATGATTTGATGAATGCATGCATGCTGGCTCATCTCTCCACCAGGAAACAAAGGACCAGAAAGGGGCAAGAACTTGTTAGACTTTCTAGCTAGCAGAGAAGTCAAAACCTGGACTCTTGGGCTCAGGAAGGCAATGAGCGCTGAGGACACTATGAGAGATGCACATGGTGGCAAAGGGTAGGTGTGGCAGAGTGTGAGGTGAGAAGGGTGTATCTCTTGGTGATGGTGGGGCAAGACCCACCTGCCTTAAAAATATCTCCGTTTTGTCCTTGATCTGGCTTGAGGTCATAGACAGCTTCAACCCAGTGACAGATGGTGCCCTGTTATGATGATAGTGGGATATAATCCTACTACCTGGAAGGCTGAGGCAGGAGAATTTCCCCAAGCTTGAGGCTAACTTGGACTACACAGTGAATTCCAGGGCAGCCTGGGATATGGTGTTAGAGACCCTAGCTCAAAAACAAACAAACAAAAAGACTGTAGGTGGAAATCAGTTACAAACATAGAGATTTCTGCCACAACGCCACTTCAATATGTTGCTATAGGAGCTACCATGGCCTCACTGCCCCTCATACATGGTGGTGCGCAGGGACTCCCAGGAGGGAAGGTCAATGCAGCATAGGAAAGGGGGAGAGTGAGAGACCTGCAGTCTGAGCAGGAAGTCCTTGGTCTAAGGGTCGCCCAATCTGAGAGCTGGGGTGACCTCAGTCCCACTGTCCTGGAGGTCGCTTCCCAGGTACCATCTGCCCAAACACCATTTTCTCAAGCCCATGAAGTCTCAAAGAGAGGCCACCTGGGTATTTCTCCACAGAGCCTTTGGCAACAGAAGGGGAAAGAGGCAGATTTCCCCTTCAGGGAGTGGCCAGAGGCTTGGCTCATGCATCAGTGGGATGGGTAGCTACTCCGACTCCACACTTGTCTCGGGCAGCCTTGCCTTGCTCATGGGAGGTCAGGACCCACACGCCAAGCCAGACAAACATATGGAAAAGATTAGCCCAAACATGCGAACAGGCAGACAAGCACAGGATGATACATGGAAAAGGTTGGTTTGGGACAGACCAAAAAAGCACACAACCCAAAACCATGTGCTCAATTATAGGCAGACAATGCCTCTGTCAGCCCTAGTGAGGGGCTGAGGGTGTGGAAGGGCCCACATATATATTAACTTGAGCCTACAAGTACAAGTTGCATACCTGCCACATGGCCATGCAGCCACAGAAGGAAAGGCCACAGCAGGCTGAAATGATGCTAAAATACGCTCTTTGATCATTGGCTTTCTTCACAGGAATTTTTTTCTCTTGCCCTCATCTCTAAAGCAGGATGTAAGAAGGGCTGCAACATTCAGCTCTTCCCTTGAGATGACAATTGTCTTCAGACAATACAGGCTTACACCAGGTGATCTTCTCTGCCCAGCTGGGCAGCTAGGCTTCTCTGGAATAAAGGGATGGGGGCTTCTGGCTACTTTTCAAACTTCCCCACCCTTCCCAGGGAATTTCAGAAGCAGCAATATTCACACCTTGTAGACACTGTAACTGAGAATGGGATGTCCTGGATGAAACAGGCAACAGGGCCGGCCACACACCTGACGAAAGTGTATCTCCCAGGTCAGCAGCCCCTTAGGAATCTCAGGAGACCATCTCTCACTCCTCATCCCCACTCTCCACCCCCAAACCTCAGACAGCGACTATCTATGAGTGCTCCTCCCATCTTCCCAAGACCTGTCCTGCCTTGACACTCAGCACATGCGATAAGTTTACGACAGGAGCTGAACCTTTCTTATGTGCCCAGCACAGTGCCCACTCTGTGGACACTCTGCCCACTCCCAGGACTCAGTGTGCACTTTGAACCAAGGGGCCTATGGAATTGGCAGAATCATCTCTCCATGATTATAGGGTGTCAGAGCTGGCAGAGAACAAACATCACCTTCCAGATGCAGGTGCCGGGATTGGGGAGAGGGAGACTGTATGAGTATAGTTTTTCCAGGTCAGGCTATGAGCAGAGTGCTAATACTGGTATCAGCACTGGGTTTCTCCCCATGTGCTCCTTGGCATGTGTTACTGGGGTAACTGGGAAAGCTGGGGGGCTCTTCAGGATGAGGCTGTGGAGGCCTGTGGGGGAAGGAATGCTGATCATGGATTCATTATCAGCATAGCCAATTGGCTGCAGATCCCATGGGCCTCCTCCATGAGACTTCCCCTCATCACGCTTGCAAAACACGATAGACTTGTGATACATTAATTGGTAAATGTCTCCTTGACGCTGTAGTCTCACTACCTTTTCCAATAGGCTTTTGCTTGTTTGGTTTTTAGCTTTTTTTCTTTTTTTTTGAGACAGGGTCTCCCCTGTTCCCCAATCCTCCTGAGTGCTAGAACTAACCATTTTTTTCAATCCTCTTTTCCCGCCGCACCCCCAGCCCCAGGAAACATCAGCCCGAACACTTCTGCTGTGCTGCAGAGCCGTAGACCCAGCTACGGCGTCACCATTTCATCTGCACTGACAACTGTTGCAGAATGATGAGGAGCACCCTTCACACCCCTCCCCTCCTGCCTAGCCATCTTCACGGCCATCCGTTTCCATCGGCTGGGGACATCCGTCTAATCCTCCCCACCATCTTTCCTATGGACATCTACAGGAGTCCTCTGCCATGCTGTCACTAAAGTGATCTTTCCGAAACTCAGTAGGACTATCCACATCACCTTCAGATGGGAGCGAGCTTCTTCACGTTTCTAGCTTAGACTTAGATCCGGGGCTTACGCATTTGGGGGCAAAGGCAGTAGGACTGTTGCAAGTCTGAGGCCAGCCTGGGCTATAGAGAGAGTTCAAGGCTAGCATGGGTAACCATGTGAAACTCTACCTCAACAAAGCCAAGCAAAACAGTAAGATCCAGGGAAGCGGGGAGCCCCCACTGTCCAGCCCTTGTCACTATCCCTTAGATGTCCAGTTCCAAACACACAGACACTTCGGGACCATTTTATGTCTGCTACCTCCTCTCGCTTGCCCCTTTAGCTTGCACGTTAGCTCCTCCGTGCCTTTCAGACTGCATGGAGACTTTTTTCTTTACAATACTTCACACAATTTGTAGTTATGCTTATTTATAAGCTCACAGGAATAGCATATTTTCCCCTCCCTTAACCACATACTGCACATGCTCCACTGTGGCTGAGTGAGGGCAGTCGCACCACATAGCAGTGCCCAACAGACACCCGATGGATGCTGACCTTCTGGATGGAGAGTGTTCACAAAGCATGCAACTATGGTATTTCCAGACACGGGGAGCTTTTGGGGAGAGAGGCACTCATGATAACGGGTTCAGGTGACAAGCTCTAGGGCCCACACTATTTTGTTTGTTCTGTGAGAGAAGAAACAAAGATACCATTTAAAGACCCCCTCCTTAGGAGATTCTCCTCCGTGGAGCCAGCCCATCATCACAGTCAAGCTGGTACTTCTGGAATTTATCCAGCCATGCTCTGAAAAAGAAACCCTTGTCACTTTAAAATACAAGTCCCTTGCTTGGGTCATCTATCAATGCTCCCTGATGTCATGGCTGTGCCGCCTGCTGTTCAAATTTGTCCAATTAGACACAGCCCCATGGGGTATCATTCAGTGAGAAATGCGCCTGCCACTGACCAAGAATGAATTGGTGTGGAAGCCCTCAGGGAGAGCCAGCGCAGGGCTGCTGGGGACAGCTTGGGGTGGTGCTGGGAATGGCTTGGGGCAGTGTGCCCCCAGGCTTGATGACTGTTCAGCACAGGACACAGACAGGTGCCCCAATCATGTGTGGGATGGGGTGGAACATGAGCATCAGCTCCCACAGGTGTGGAAGGGTCACGTGCTACATGCATGGGACACAGAGGCTGGCAATGGTCTTTCTGGACCACAGAAGCCCTCTCTAAATGTGAGAGTGATATAGCCTGTGGCTAGTGTTGTGAATCAGAGACATTCATGAGGTCAGAAGCAACCGACAGAATCTCACCTCTTCTGTAACACAGGCACACTGCATGGGTATGCCCAAGGTGGACTGAGTTAGACAAGGCTATTGGCGGAGGCTGCCCAGACCCGAAATAATCACACACAGAAACTATATTATAATACGCTGCTTGGCCGATTAGCTCACACTTCTTATTGGCTAGCTCTTATATCTTAAATTAACCCATTTCTGTTAATCTGTGTATCACCACGTGACTGTGGTCTACCAGGAAGGTTCCCTCCAGCATCCGTCTCCTGCAGTGGCTACATGGCTTCTTCCTGAGTCCGCCTACTCTCTCCTCCTCTATCTGCTTGGATATTCCCGCCTTGCCCTACTCTGTGTTGCAATAGGCCCAAAGCAGCTTCTTTATTAGCCAATGGTATTCACAGAATACAGAGGGGAATCCCACATCACAAGGCTTTACTCTGTATCTCAGGCTGCTCATGAACTTGATATGTAGCTCTAGCTGACCTCAAACTTGTGGTGATTCTCCTGCCTCAGCCTCCAAAGGGCTGAGATTACAGGGTGTACCACCTAGACTGACT
The DNA here is from genome assembly GCF_018167655.1 of Microtus oregoni. NCBI lineage: Eukaryota > Metazoa > Chordata > Mammalia > Rodentia > Cricetidae > Microtus > Microtus oregoni. The sequence continues at coordinate 12,843,472 of NW_024543074.1, forward strand.
AAGGGGTTGAAGATACAAAATTTTCACATTTCCAAAACCGTTCTTTGCAATAACTCTTTTAGGGGATGTGGGGAAATATTATGTACATTGAGCTGGCTTAGAACTCACTAAAGTTAGTGAGAAAGACCTTGAACTTCATAGTCTCCTGTTTCCACCTCCTGAGTGCTCAGATTACAGGCACATGCCTCCAGATCTTGTTCACGGCACTCGAGGTCAAATCCAGGGCTTCATGGTTCTACCCTTTATTATTGTTATTATAAATGCTGTTCTATTTCTCCTTAAGAACCTCAGCCTTGAAATTCTTAGACCATCAGACTTTTGAACACAGGGAAAAACTTTAGAGAACATACTGTCATCACCCTAATTTCACAAATGAGGCAAATGAGAAGAAGAAACCACGGTTTAATGAAGGTCACAATGCCTGTCAGCAGTAGGGCTGGACTTCAAGCCTAGTTCTTGCTTTACTGTTTAAAGGTTGCCTTCCTTGCGGCTGGAGAGACAGCTCAGTGGTTAAGAGCACTGGCTGCTCTCCCAGAGGACCCAGGTTCAATTCCCAGCACCCACATGGCAGCTCACAACTGTCTGTAAGTCCTGTTCATGGATGTGGCACCCCCACACAGACATATATGCAAGCACAGCACACTGTACATAAAATACAAATAAATTAAAGAAAATAAAGGCTGCCTTCTTTAGGTTGTAATTGAATCAATTTTTTAAAATATTTATTTATTTATTATGTATACAATATTCTGTCTGTGTGTATGTCTGCAGGCCAGAAGAGGGCACCAGACCCCATTATAGATGGTTGTGAGCCACCATGTGGTTGCTGGGAATTGAACTCAGGACCTTTGGAAGAGCAAGCAGTGCTCTGAACCACTGAGCCATCTCTCCAGCCCCCTAAAAAATTTTTTTATTGATTTTTATTTATTTTTACAGCAGGAGATATATTAGAGGGAGAAAAATCTGGAATTGAGTGTTAATTCTCGGTTCTGATTTTCTTTGTGATCAGTTCACATGTAAGCTGTGAGCTTCAGTTTTGTTGACTTGGACAGCGGAGGAGGTTGGGCCCTTACTTCCATTTATCCACTGTCCTGAACATTATGGAGTACTTAACCCGTGCCCACTGCTCTGATCATTCCCGGGTACTTAGCCCGTGCCCACTGCTCTGATCATTCCCGGGTACTTAGCCCGTGCCCACTGCCCTGATCATCCCTGGGTACTTAGCCTATGCCCACTGCTCTGATCATTCCAGGGTACTTAGCCCGTGCCCACTGCTCTGAGCACTCTGAGTACTTAATCTGGGTCCAGTACTGCGACAGGGTTAGGCAAGCAGAGCCTGGCCCCACTGAAGGAGTTCTCAGCCTTGTGGAGATACCCACAGTGGCCCATGGGCTGAATGCTGGAAGCCAGGGTGGAGGAATGCCTCTTAGCTTGCAGACACTAAAGGTCTCATCTCTCCTCCCTCAGCCTTTCACAACGAGCCACCGCATTCCTTCAGAAAGAAGAAACAAACCAGAAGGGAGGGTGCCCTGGACAGCCAAGAGACCCACCTGGGAGCTGCATGGATGAGGGAGGGGCAGCCTTACCAGCTGGATGGCTCTTGAACAGGGCAGCATTACAGGTAGGTGGCTGGCAGGCTGTTTGCTGCCTTAGCACCAGGGATGAAGGAAAGAAGGCTGTTAAGGAAACAGAGACCCACTTCTAGTCTAAGATGTCACACAGAGGAATGAGCTGGGGTTGGGGGAAGACTTGGTCACCAATTCCCTCTCATCAATTTCACGCTCACCAACCCTGTAACATCTATAAGATGATAACCGAGAATATTTAAGACAATTCTCAAGGCACTTGGACATTATCAACTGGATTTTTCTTCCAAACCAATCTTCCCCTGCCTCAGTTCTCAGGGGAGAAAAGAAAGATCAGGCTTACTCCTGCAACACAGCGGCTGTCTGAGCAGTGTCAGACCCTGACCAGAGCCCAGGGCTAGGTCCCTCATGGCTTCATACCTTTTCATGGGGTAGCCCAAGGCTGCACAGTGAACTGGTGAGATTTTGGAGGAAAAGAATCATCAGAATGGGTTTTAAATGAGTCCTCTCCCCTCCTCCATCCTGGGAAGTTTGGGCTCTAGACAAAAGTCTTCTCATCTTTAAAAGACTCCCCTTTGTGAAATGAACAATCTGGCCTGAGGTCATCAGATGTCTGAAAGGCTGCTGGGTCATAGAGAATCTCTCCTGTGATGCTAAATCCATGCGACCATTATCCTCCCCCCTTTTCTTCTCCTTCTCCCTGTCTTCTCTTCCAAGCCAAGTGCTTAGCAGTTCAATCAAATTAACTGTGACACTTTCAAAAGCACAAAAATAGTCACAATTCTACCAAAAAAGAAGGTAGGCGTCTTGTTTTCAAGAAAAGACACAAAGTCATCACCCCAGGATTGGTAAACAGATATTCATTCTGTGACAACCCCCCCATTACTTCCATGGTCCCCCCTCCCCTTTTAAAAAAGAGATTTAAAAATATCAGTACCAATGCTCACTTCTGGCCAAATTTATTTCCAGCTTCAAGTAACTGGGTGTTCTTTATGGTCAAGGACAAAAAAACCAAGAGGCTGGAAAAACCTCATTAAAAAACCCACAAACACAACTCATTTGTTTGAAATAAAGTGGAGGCAGGAGGAGGGAAGGAAAGGGGAATGAAGGGTGGGAGGGAGAGTGAGCCCATGTTCTTGGCGGAGCCTCAGTTCTGAAGAACTGTCACAGTGGCCAAGTAACAATCTCACTCTAAGAAGATGGTGGAAGACTTGGCCGGATGGGTGGGGACCACAATCAGCAACACAGCTCCTCACAGGAGCAGGAGACAAAGGAATTCTTTCTGATCTTAAATACTGCTCAGTTTGGCAGCTTTGTCTGAAACAGCCTCAGGCTGAGGGAGTAGCCCAATGGTGGAGCCTGGCCTAGAGTGGTGAAGCCTTGGGTAAGATCCCCGTGCGGGGAACTGGAGGGCGGAGTCTGGAATAGAAGCCTAGAGCCCGGCCACAGCACAGAGGTGCTGGTCTGCGATCAGCACAGTGCCTCCACACAACTCATTCTTGCTTCAAAATGACAGTCCGAAGGTGCTGGCGGTGTGATTGGTGCTGCTCTCCACACCTCAGCTCTTGCCCAAGGTCACAGAGTCTGAAGCACCAGACTCCGGGCCTCCAGGGTCTTTCCAAAAGCTTTTCTCTCTTGTCTCACAGCTAAAGCACAAGCCTACAGTGTGGAAAGACTCTAATCTCAGAGTCCAGGGTAGCCATGCATTTGCCACTCAGTGTGAAGAATTCCTGATGACAGGGACCAAATATCAACCTAAGTGACAGTCAACAGAGCCAGGCTCCCTGAAGAGAAAGGAATAAGGACACCAAAGCCCTGTGGCTTGCGGGGGCTATTCAGACAGCCCTGAGAAGGAGAGCATTTCCTGGTCACAGCTCCTGACCTACCTTAACCAGTGGCCTCTTCTCAGGGGCCCTCAGCCACTCACCAGGCCTGGTTTTGCTCATGCATTTCTTCCTGGTCCAGATCCTTAACGGAGCTCCAAAGACAGAGGTCAGGAGCTTTCCCACAAGAAGCCAGAGGATGGGAGGATGAGTAAGAGATCAGGTGGGACACACACAGCACCATGACATATATGCACAATTTAAAATAATCAAAAGACATCCTTTTTCTTTTTAAAATGAAGAGAGTTTGGCAGGATGACTCAGTGGGCACCTGCCACCAAGCCTGAGTTCAGGGACCCCCACATGGTGGAAGGAGAGACCCAACTCCCGTAAGTTGTCCTCTGACCTACACACACACACACACACACACACACACACACACACACACATGCAATTTTAAAAGACAGAAGAGAAAAGGGAAGTCTGAGAGATGCCTGTAGTTGTTTGTAAGAATCATCAGGGAAAAGGTAGGAGACAAAAAGGAATCCAGTTAAATAATTAGAAGGCATGAATTTTAGGCTCAGACTTACTATTTACTAATTGTATGATACTAAGAAAAATACCTTAAATCCTCTGGAGCTCTGACAAATGGCCACAACCTCTGCCTAAATCACAGTGTGTGTTAAGATCATCTGAAATAATCTATGTGGGAGCCCGTGTGAAGGCTGAACCATTTAAACATGTGATGTATGGTTATTATGGCTAAAGAGCTGATTACACATGTTTTAAGCAGATTGAGAAAACCCTCTTTGCCAATTAAGAAAACATAAGAAACATCCAAAACAAATACTCAAAAAGGTCTAATTGTACCCTCTGGGTCTTGTCATTAAAGTCAGTAAATGTTTTGTGACTTAAGAAAACTGAAGAGAAACGGACTGGAAAAATTTATCATTAGATATATTCTTTCACCAAAACTCCCTGCTAGAAGCCTGGGGGCTGAGTGGGGGAACCCAAGTCTGGTTCAGCGTTCTAGGAATAGTCTATCTGATGAAGAAGAAAGATGGGCTTGGCAGTGAAAAAGCCATGTTCAAAACCCTCTAGAAAGCGTGTATAATAAATCCACAGAAAAAGAAGCCCTGAGTGCTCTCTGAAAAATTGTGAGGTTTTACATAGAAAAGGAACTTTAAAATTTGTCTTTAGAGAGTCGTCCAGCGTCTCCTTCTAATGGCATTACAGCTACTTAGTCTGACCAAAGCCTAAATACGGTATTGTACTAGTGAGGAAAAAGAAATTACTTTAGCCAATGTCAAAATGACAAACCATCAAAAAAAAAAAAGTGTGCTCTATTCAGAAAAGAAAAATCTCTTAAACTTAGATGGCTTGGCAAACTTTTGATTTTAATTTTGTGATACAATGTAACAACAAAAGGCTACTGTAGCATATTAAGCAAATTTATAAGGATATAATCAATATATCTGACATATTATTTAATTAGAATCTTCAGTGACAGAGACAGTATGAAAACCTAGCATCAACATTCTGACAGTAGAATAAATAGATATAATTATTCTCCTTACGAATCCAGGAGAGTTGTAAGTTATCAAGTCAAACCTCAGCTATGAGTCCCAAGGTTACATTAATATACTAAGAGTTTGATTAAGTGTCACAGCACCAGCCACGCCCAATGAGAGGAACAAGAAATTGAGGGCTTCAAGTTCAGATGTTCAGAAGGTCCTTATTTCTGTTACTGTCTCTCCAAAGTCTCCATAGCCCAGGACAACCTTGACCTAGCTATGTGACCAGGATAACCTTCAAGTTCTGATTCTTCCCCTCCTGCCACCCAAGGGCTGGGATTATGGTCAAGTGCCAACACAGCTTATACACGCTAAGGACCATGCCCCAGGCTCTGTACATGCTAGAAGTGCACTCTAACAATTGAGTTACACTCTCAGCCCCAGGACCCAAATCCCAGTGCTTTACTTTCATGTCCAGATCCTGTCAAGCTACTGGGGTTTAGGGAGACATGGAGTTTGTGATGACAGACTTGTATATGGAAAAGCCTCCAAGCTCTTCAAGCCCATGCACAGCCCTTCACAGTGCAGGGCAATGGGGCTCAGAGGAGAGAGAGGACATGCACAAGGTCACATGGCTTCCTGGTGCAAGCAGGTCAAGATGCAGGCTTCAGGACACATGGCCAAGAGCTCTTTCTGTGCTGAGGTGGTCAGTTAGAACACAGCCAAGACAGTCGTGGCTACTATCGTGACAAGAGCAAGGAATGCACCCTCCAGCCTGGGCCAAGAGGAATGATAGCTAACATTTAACACCATGGAAACAGCATCAAAGACGCCCCAGCTGGACTCTAATAATGGGGATGACGATGCTGAGGCTAGCAGAAAGCTGCAGGTGGACAGCGCTGGCTGGAAATAGCATATGTCCTCAGAGCAGGAGGACTCCGAAGCCCAAAGTGGCCCTTACCACAGGGGTAGAGGATGGGAACCGGCCCAAAGTCTGCGGTTCAGTGTTTTCTTAGGACACTACTAGATGTCTAGAATGAATGTCAATCACACATCTCGGGAGAGTTGCTTGCAGAGGACAATGAGTGAGGGAGATTGTGCTGCCTGGGTGGGTTTCTGGAAAGGCATGGATCAGAGGCCTTTCTCTTAAAAGCCTGGTAATAAAATGCACCAATAAGTAGGAGTGGGGACATGGGACAGGGAAATTGAATATAATAATAGGATATATAGTTGCCCTATGTCTGCAGGGTATTGTTTTCAGGCCCCACTGTAGATATCAAAATCAATGACATGCAGACATGTATATAACATGGTATAAGATATGCAAGTAATCTATGCATACCCTCTTGTATACTCACATCTCTATGGCCTCTAATATCTAATACAATGTGAACGGCACATAAACAGTTGTTAAATTGTATAGCTTAGGAAATTCTTCCTGTACACTTCCTCCCATCCATCCATCCATCCTCCATCCATCCATCCATCCATCCATCCAGACAGGATCTCTTTATGTACCCTGGCTATCTTGGAACGCCCATTGCAGACCAGGTAATTTACTTTTGAGACAGGATCTTACACTGGCTCCCAGGCTGGCCTTGAACTCAGGACAGTCCTCTTGCTTTGGTCTCCCAAGAGCTGGCTTGCAGGCATGCACTGGCATGCCCAGTTTTTAATAAATTAGATTTAGATACTTAGAATTCTCCAAGGTATGGCAGCATGTATGTCTATATCAAGCATTCAGGAGGTTGAGGCAGGAAAATTGCCAAAAACTCAAAGCCAGACTGACTGATCTATGTAGCTCTGTGTCAAAACCAAACAAGTGGAGCGTGGCCAGGCATTCCCCTAAGTCTAAAGCTCTGGAAGGCTTGGGCAGAAGTACTGCCTCAGCTACATGGCAAGACTTCGTCTCGAGCCAAGAAAGAGGAACTCAGAATTTTTAAGAACACAGAGCAATGAAAACAAGTTTGATACATGTTATACCCTCAGAACTGAAGAAAGGGTTCCCAAACTATACCAGTATTACCAGAGCCTTGTGCAGGAAAAGGAATTCTGATCATGTCATAATAGTTTCACAAAAGCAGTAGCTGGAGTTGGCTTCGTGCACAAATCGAGTGAACACATGAGAAATTCCTTATGGGGGAAACAGTGAAACATAATTTAAGTTGAAACTGTTAATGCAATAATCTTAAATGGCAGAACTGTTGTACATTACCAAAGGAGCCCAGCCCAACGTGCAGCCCTGCACCGCTGTGTGAGCAGATGGACGCCTAAGGAGAGAAGGGGCCCACGGCATCCAGCTGTTGCTGGAGGAATACACTTCTTCTATTTTTCCTCCTCCCCTCTGCTTTCTTCTCAGAAACAAGTGACATACAGCTCTAAAAACAGCCTTATGAAGTAGTCCAGAGAAGGAGAGACGACCATAGAGGTAGATGAGAGGTTCTGCGGGACCCTCTGAGAATATCAAGAAGATGGTGCCAACGTGAAGCTGCTTTTGGGGTGACACATGAAGAGCAGATAAGGTCCAGGACATGGCAGGGGATAGTCTAGGAACTGGAACGAGCAAAGGCATGGAGCACCAAGCAGGGTCGGGGAGAGACAACAGGCTCCATGCAGAGGAGGGCTAAGGATGGAAGCTGCGGAGTTCTTAAGGTTAAAGCAGAGGTTGCACAGGATTCCACAAGTCGGGGGCCTGGAATCCTGCTTCGCCATTAGTGGATGGCAATGGGCCACCTTTCCCGTGGGCTTCTTTGCTTTCTGGGGAAACCACTGAGTGAGGTGAGAGCGGAGGCTGCAAGGCTGGGGCAGCTGAGCCAGTGAACAGGGAGTGTGTGCTGAGCTGGGCAGGAGTGCAGAGGGGCTCCACTGGAATGCCTGGGAGAGGCCCATCCTAGCAGAGGGAAGGCAGACTCTGACAGCGCACAGACACTGTGGCTTCTAACAGCCTCCACATCTGGAATCCCCCGTGGTGGCTCAAATCAGCAGCGTCTTCGAAAGGAAACCTGGATGAGGATGGTGTGTGAAGAGGATTATCTCCTCCCTGCCTACAATTTATTGGTCCTGAATATCAGGTTAGCAAGCTGAAGCAATTAAACACCAGGCCAGCTGTTTCAGGCAATTAGGTAACATTTTTCATTTGGAAGACCACACAAAAGAGAAGAGAGACTAGAGAGATAAGACCTGTGTTTTGATTTGCTAAGTCTCTGCTGCAGATAAAGCCCAGCTTTTTTGGAACCCTGCAGGCAATTACTATTTCAGGCTTGGCAAGAACTGGAGTCTGAAAGTAACTATTGGGCTTCTCTTGGCAAGACTCAAAGCCACTGTAGCTGTGTGAGTGTCCTAGGCAGTGGCAGAAGAGCGGGAGGAAGCCAGGAGCCATAGAGCTATTAGGGTGGCTGCTGCAGGCCCAGGGCTCAGAGGAGGCCAAACTTGGTCCTCCCACGTGTTCTTAGAGAGGGAGTGTGGTGAGATGTGAGGAACAGCCTGCTCACAGGGATTCTGTGGCTGCCTGCCTGGCATGTGCTCTTGGCAATTTGGGGGGCCCTGATTCCTCTCCCTCCCTTTTCTTTCGGAATGGGGCTGAGGAGAACTCTTCTACCTAGGGTGGGGTTGGGGGTATCAGAGGAAACCAGGGATGACTGGCAGGGTGCCAACTGTTGCAGGTTTAGCCTGAGAGGGGAGAAGGTAGAGTGTGAGAGAACTCTGATGCCCTCTCTGCCACTACTGGGCAAGGCTATGTTGTTCTAGTCACCTGCCCTGCGTGGGTCTCAGTTTCCACAACATCAAAGCAAGGAGCCTGATGAGCAAACGATTCTTAATGAAATTTCGGGTTCTGACCTTCTCCTATCCTGAGATGCCAAGAAAGATAAATCAGTGGGCTGAAGGCGAGCAGGCTTTTCTTTGAATGGAGAAGGGGGACAGGCTTTGTGCTGCCAGCTGACTCTCCCACAGGATTCTGAAGCTGGCCTGGGACAGGGAGACTGGGGCTGTATGAGGAGCCAGAGGGCTGAGTGTGGTCACAGGCTCCCCTGCCTTGGCACCTCTCCTGCCTGAGCTCTTCCACTTAATTGGGAGCTTGCCTTCCCAGTTATGTATTTTTATCCTGGGCCCCGGAACCTAAACCATGAGGTTTGTAGCCAGCGGCTGCCGCTTGTTTTCTCGTTAACCGCCTCAGCACTGGGGTGCTCTGCAGGATGAGGGGCCTCTCCAGCAAGCGGGCCTCCAGGGAGGATGCAGAGTGAGAGGCACTGGAATCCAAGAGCTGTCCTCCAGCCTCGGAAATAAATCCCCCACACTGTCTGGCCCACACAAATCCCAGTTCAGCCAGACCTCTCCTGTGGGGTTATTCTGGTAACAAAATTCTTGAAATCAGCAATTCTTTTCTACTCTTACCCACTCCCAGAGAGGAGCCAACTGGGCTATTCCTTAGGCTCCACTTTCTGTGTCTGAAATGTGGTTGAAAACTAATATTCCAGATGTTTCCTCAGATTTTAAGTGGAACCACAGATTAAGCTTCCTATAGGAAGACGGTCTGGCACAGGCGGCGAGGACAACGCTCGCGGCTGGGTCTTTGAGCTGCTCCACCCGTTGACAGCTGCTTCGCCTTCAGAAGGTGCTGTGGGTTCTTCCAACCCCCATTTCTTCTTCTAGCAGAATATCAGCACTCCTTGTTCTCGCAGTGACCACTGCGAGCCCAGGGACTGTTTAGTAGCAACACTGTACACCTGAACATAGAATAGATGTCTCAGCTACTGAGCCAGCGAAATCAAAAAAACCAGAGATGCCGAGGGCCTAACATCACACAGGCACTGGAGATACATTCAGGACTCCATCTCTGTCATCTGACTGGTGCGTGCTCAGTGAAGAAGAGAGTCCTTCCTTGTGACCATGGACCTTATGGAAGGGTCACACGATGGGGAAAAAAGATAGTTAACATCTTCCTCCCTCCCTTTCTTTCCTCCTTCTTCCATGGTGTTAAGGACAGAGCTCAGGGCCCCACATCCCAGACAAGTTCTCTACCACTAGTGCATCCTTAGCCTGTTTTTACCATTTTATTTGGAGACAGGATCTTGCTCAGTTGCCTTGAACTTGCTTTGTAGCCTGGGCTGGCTTTGAACTTGCAACAATCCTGCCTCATTCTCCTGAGTATCTGGGGTTACGGGCCTACACTGTTATGTCCAGCTCCAGAAAGCCCTTTGGTCCGTCAGTATTATCTGCCAGTGTCAGTGTTGACACTGAAGCTATTGCTGGAGCCCAGGCTGGCAGTGGAAAAGACATCAGATGTTACCCAGGGTGGCAGGGGGCCTTCATTAAGGCCAGTAGCTTCCTGGCCTTCGGGTCTTCCAAAGAGACTCACACAACTAGACTCGGGCACCAAAGCCAGATTCTCGAAGGCTGCTGATACACTAGGCCATTGTTCCTGGACAGAAGCAACTCAGATCAAAACGGTGAGTGGGATTTTCCTTGCATTGGCTACAATACATATGTTTGTTCAAGAAAAAAAAGTTGGAGCAAGAAGGCATGAATGTCTGCTGCTAAAGAAAAGCCTGTTTGTGCCAGTTACAGTGACAGATTGTTCAGAGAGTTCATCCTGAAAGTCCAATTACCCCCAAAGCATGACCAAGGTCAGTGTCAATCGCAGAGTGCGAACCACTTGAGTCGCTTCAGCAGAGATGGGGAGAGCTGGTGTCCACTAGCCGTGCTACCCCGTCTGTGTGGCTACCACCATTCTCCTTGTCCTGACAGATCTGTCCAAAGAGGATCCACAACGTGCAGCTCTGCGGCTCATCTTATTGCATTGGATCCACGGTTGCTGGGTGGGGAGTGAATGTCAGAGAATGGCTGGCCTTCATAAGGGCCATAACAACGAAGAGAGAGGGTGGGAGCTTCAGGAGCAAGAGAGCAAAGATTCTCTCCCTGTTTTATTTTGAGTGGCACACCCCAGGTCATAGCCATTAGCAGATGAGGTGTGAAATGACCAATTTACTTTATACTTGACTGGAAACCGGCACTAGGAAGCCCTAGAGATCTGCAAGGCTCTGCCTCCTGGGAGCTGGGATGGTAGATGTGTGCTACCATGCCTGGCTTTTCTAATGTGGGACCTAGAGTCAGGTATCTGCGTTTGCAAGGCAAGTGCTCTGATGACTGAGCCATGTCTCCAGCCTCATTTTAGGGTGTTTTAGGAGCAGTTTTAACCCCAAGGGTTAGGGTTAGGTTTAAGCATTTCTTTAAGTCACCACGTGAGCACTGGGAACTGAACTGGGGCTTCTGCAAGAAAACAAATGTTCCCTGCCAATTGAGCAAAGAAATTATTGTATATCAAATTCCTCCAAACAGTGAACAGTGTGTGCTAATATGAACTTCAAGATGAATATGCAATATTTTTCTCAAACCAGTCAGCTTCAACAGAGATCCTAAATCTAGACAGGGAAAGGTCTAAACCATACCATCTACCACAGCAAGGGTGAATCTTTGAGATGTATTACCATATAGAAGCTCTCTTCTCTGCTGGAATTAGTTGTTAAATTCTTTGAGACAAAGTTAGTATTTTAATCAGCACCTAAATTTCTTTTTCTTTTTTTTTCTTTTTCTTTTTTTGGTTTTTCGAGACAGGGTTTCTCTGTGGCTTTGGAGCCTGTCCTGGAACTAGCTCTGTAGACCAGGCTGGTCTTGAACTCACAGAGATCCGCCTGTCTCTGCCTCCCAAGTGCTGGGATTAAAGGCGTGCGCCACCATCGCCCAGCCAGCACCTAAATTTCTATGTGCTAATACAGAAATAAATTTTAGCTTCTTTGTATAATATATCAAATATGAGAAAAAGGATACATGACAATTTATATATTCACAAAATAGGAATAAAATATTTAACACTATTTACTGTGAGTTAAGTTAAAATTTTAAGGTTTATTTTTATGTGTATGAGTATTTTGCCTTCATGTATATATGTGCACCCTGTCTCAGAGGCCAGAAGAGGGAGTCAGATCTGAGACTGCAGTTACATATGGCTGATGTGGGATGCCCTTTGGTATGCTGCGAATATGTGTGCTTTTATTGGTTGATGAATAAAACTGCTTTGGCTTATGGCAGGGCAGAAGATACCTAGGAAGAGAAAGCCAAACTGATGACAGGGGGAAAGAAGGTGGAGTCAGGGAGACACCAGCAGCTACCAGAAAAGCAAGATGTAAGGTAACAGGCCATGAGACTTGTGGTAAAATACAAAATAATAGAAATAGTAAATTTAAGTTGTAAGAGCTAGCTAGTGAAAAGCCTAAGCCAATAGGCCAAACAGTTTCTAATAAATATTAAACCTCCGAGTGTTTATTCAGGAACTGGAGGGTAGAAGAGAAACCTCCAGTTACATATGTTGAGGAGTCATCATGTGAGCACTAGGAACTGAACTGGGGCTTCTGCAAGAAAACAAATGTTCCCTGCCAATTGAGCTTTTAGGGGTGGGTGCTGGAAGTATTTGAAGTGTTCAGCACACAGGAACTCACTGAATCCTCATCACCATGCTAGAACGAAGGCATGCTATATCATAGATGCAAACACGGAAGCAAAGAGATGGAAGTAACCTGTCTAAGACACAACCAGCAGATGCAGGGCTAGCTGGTAATGTCCAGAATATACAAGGAGACCAAACAATTAAAAGGGAAAGAACAGACTAACTAAGATGGGCAAATGACTCAAATTCAAATAGCTATTTCTTAAAAGAAAATATGCAAATGAACAATGGCACACAAAAATACAAAAACAATGCTCAATCTCTCTAGTCATCAAGAAAATGTAATCAATACCACAACGGTGGACCAGATGGTTTCAGCTCAGAATTCTACAAGATTTTCAAAGAAGAACTAATACCAATACTCCTCAAATTGTTCCACACAATAGAAACAGAAGGAGCATTGCCAAACTCTTTTTATGAGGCTACAATTACCCTGATACCCAAACCACAGAAAGACATTACTAAGAAGAATTACAGACCAATCTCACTCGTGAACACTGATGCAAAAAATACTAAATAAAATGCTGGGAAATCGAATCTAAGAACACATTAGAACCATCATCCACCATGATCAAGTTGGCTTCATCCCAGAGATGCAGGGATGGTTCAACATACAAAAATCTGTCAACATAATCCACCATATAAACAAACTGAAAAATAAAAACCACATGATCATCTCATTAGATGCTGAAAAAGCTTTTGACAAAATACAACATCCCTTCATGATAAAGATTTTGAAGAGAGAAGGAACATACCTAAACATAATTAAGGCAATATACAGCAAGCCAACAGCCAACATCAAACTAAATGGAGAGAAACTCCCAGCGATCCCACTGAGATCAGGAACAAAACAAGGTTGTCCACTCTCCCCATATCCATTCAATACAGTTCTTGAGGTCATAGCTAGAGCAATAAGACAAGAAGAAGTCAAACTCTCACTGTTTGCTGTTTATATGATAGTTTACATAAGCGATCCCAAAAATTCTACCAAGGAACTTCTAGAACTCATAAATCAGTAATGTAGCAGGATACAAGATTAACTCAAAAAAAATCAGTAGCCCTCCTTTACACGGATTATAAATGGGCCAAGAAAGAAATCAGAGAAACAATACCCTTCATAGTAGGCAAAAATATCATAAAATATCTCAGAGTAACTTTAACTAAACAAGTGGAAGACATGTATGACAAGAACTTTAAATCTTTGAAGAAAGAAATTGAAAAAGACTAGAAAGTAGAAAGATCTCCCGGTGCTCTTGGGAAGGTAGAATTAACATAGTAAAAATGGCAATCTTACCAAAAGCAATCTACCAACTCAGTACAATGCCCATCAAAATCCCAGGAAAATTCTTCACAGACCTTGAAAGAATGGTACTCAACTTCATATGGAAAAGCAAAAAAACCAGGATAGCCAGAACAATCCTGTACAATAAAAGAACTTCTAGAGGCATCACAATCCCTAACTTCAAAACTCTACTACAGAGCCACAGTACTAAAAACAGCCTGGTATTGGCATAAAAACAAATAGGAGGACCAATGGAACTGAATCAAAGACCCGGCTATTAATCCACACACCTACAAACACCTGATTTTTGACAAAGAAGCAAAAAATATAAAATGGAAAAAAGAAAGCATATTTAACTAATGGTGCTAGCATACCTGGATATCAACATGTAGAAGAATGAAAATAGATCCATATCTATTACCATGCACAAAACTCAAGTCCAAATGGATCAAAGACCTCAACATAAAGCCAGCCACACTGAACCTCATAGAAGAGAAAGTGGGAAGTATATTTGAACGCATTGGCACAGGAGACCACTTACTAAATATAACCCCAGTAGCACAGACACTGGGAGAAACAATTAACAAATGGGACCTCCTGAAACTGAAAAGCTTCTGTAAAGCAAACGACATGGTCAACAAGACAAAATGGCAGCCTACAGAATGGGAAAAGATCTTCACCAACCCCACATCAGACAGAGGTCTGATCTCCAAAATATAAAAAGAACTCAAAATATTAGTTATCAAAAGAACAAATAATCCAACAAAAAAAATAGAGTACAGACCTAAACAGAGAACTCTCAACAGAGGAATCTAAAATGGCTGAAAGACACTTAAGGAAATGTTCAACATCCTTAGTCATCAGAGAAATACAAATCAAAACAACTTTGAGACTCCATCTTACACCTATAAGATGGCCAAGATCAAAAACACTGATGACAACTTATGCTGGAGAGGATATGGGGTAAAGGCAACACTTCTGCATTGCTGGTAGGAGTGCAGGCTAGTACAGCCCCTTTGGATATCAGTATGGCGATTTCTCAGAAAATTAGGAAACAACCTTCTTCAAGACCCAGCAATACCACTTTTGGGTATATACCCAAAGGCTGCTCAAGGACATGTGCTTAACTATGTTCATAGCAGCATTGTTTGTCATAGCCAGAACCTGGAAACAACCTAAATGCCTCTCGACTGAAGAATGGATAAGGAAAATGTGGCACATTTACAACAGAAAAAATTGACATCTTGAAATTTACAGACAAATGGATGGTTCTAGAAAACATCAATGAGGTAACCCAGACCAAGAAAGACAATAATCACATGTACTCACTTATAAGTGGTTTTTAAACAGAAAACAAAGAAAACCAGCCTACAATTCACAATCCCAGATAATCTAGACAACAAATGAAGACCCTAAGATAGACATACATGGACCTAATCTACATGGGAAGTAGAAAAAGACAAGATCTCCTGAGTAAATTGGGAGCATGAGGGCCATGAAAGAGGGCTGAGGGGAGGGGAGAAGCAGGGAGGGAAGCAGAGAAAAAAGTAGAGCTCAATAAAATCAATAATAAAAAAAAACCCACAACGGTATTAGTATCTCACCCTAGTGTAAATGGCTACTATTAAAAAGACAACAGAAACATATTGGTGAAGGCAACAAAAAAGGAAGGCCCCTACACATGGTGGGAAGAAAATTTAGTCCAGCCACTATAGAATATAATATGAAGGTTCAAACAAAACAAAACACAAAAACCAAACCAGAAAAACCATATAATTTGATGATTCTACTACTGGATTTGTAGTCCACGGAAATGAAATTGTCACTTCAGAGACATCTCATCTTTACTGAAGCCAGGACAGAGAATCAACTAGAGTATCCACTGATGGATGGATGGATGAAGATATAGTAAATATAAACAAGGAAATATTATTCAGCCATAAAAAGAATAAAGTCATGTCACTGTGGCAACATGGATGAAATTGAAGAACATGCTAAGTGAAACAAGCCAAGTACAGAAAGACAAACACTCTGTGCTGCAGAAAGAAAACTGATTTCATAAGAGTAGACTAAAGGTCACTAGAGTCTAAGGAGAGCGTGAGGGAGGATACGAAGGGGATTGCAATGGACACCAAAATACAGTTAAATAGGAGGAACTAGTTTCAGCATTCTATAATATGATAGGATAACTAACATCTAATACTACTTTCCCAAAACAGACATGTCACACTGGGTCCATCCCTTATGAAGGCAACGATGAAATTCTACAGAGTACTGGAGCATAGTTTCAAGGAAACACAAGGTGGTACCCAAATGCCTTAATCAAACTCTTGCCCTTGATCTTATACCCTGGCCTTTAACCATTTGCAGGGCCTTTACTGACTTTCATAGTTTCTCTAAGGAAGTGGCCATTTGGTCACAGAGTTCTTCTCATGGAGTTGTTAGACAGGAGGGTCCTGGTCTCCCTCTTGCCCTGACCTGCCACCTCAAGCCAGAATTCGATAAACAGGTCACCACTTTTGGACAATGTTTTCACCATTCTCCCTAAGCACTTGGGGTCACAGCCCCTTCTCAAAGAGTACCAGGGGAAGGTGGGTATACGTCAGGGAAGGAGGTAGCACCTGACTGTTTCTCAGGGGAAACAAAGGGATTGCAAATTTTTTTTATGCTGTGATGAAGCTGGCAAGCAGGAGTAAGGAGAGGAGGGGAAGGCCAAGGACATAGTTCCATGCCGCATCCTTCCTGACACCCATGTTGGACCTATAGTCTGACTCTGAACGGTCCTGGATACCTCTCTGAGAAAAGGTCAACTTGGGGCAGTGATACTGGGATTAGCATTCACATGACTGTCCACCCGTACATCCTCTAAACACACTGTGTCTAGCACCCCTCATTGCCCTACACTCAACAGGGAGGAACCAGGAGGCTGGATATCTTGGTATCTTGAAAATTCTGAGAGTTGCTTACAAGTCAGTGGTGATTCAGTCAAGCCCGTTCTGTGCACCCCACACAGACTAAGCTTCTTCCCCTACACACACCCAAGGAAAGTCCTCAAGGTGGGGGTGAGGATGAGGGTGGGAACATTAACCCTGTTTGAGTCACGAATGCAAAGGAAACGGGATTCCATGCTGAAAGCAGGCAGAAGACGGGATGGACAAAGTCCCCCGAGTCTGCCTGAAGCCACATGGAGAAGGGAGTCAGGCATAGGGCTTCTCCACCCTACTTCGCTTTGGTGCATAAACTTTATAAGTATGATGTTGGCAGATTCTAGTGCATAAAAAAGTAGCAAAAAAACTCAAACCATAAATAATGCCAAGTAATAAAGGAGGTGAATGTTTCTGTTATTAGATTCTTTCATTGTATAAATCTATTTAATAAGCTGGCTTGGAATCTCTGATAGAAAACAGACTTAGTGTGGTGTTACAGACCAATCTGTTCTAGAAGGCTAGCCCGGGGAACTCATGCCAAGTTATACTTTTCTGTTCTTAACCAATGCAACTTAAAATGTAATTGTTGTTTCCTTGTTCAGAGATGGAAAATGTCTTGGGAGGCTGTGCTTGAAGGGAGAGAGCATGCTCGGTGTCACAGTGCACTCCCTCCTTCCTCCCCCCCCCTCACCATCTGCAGCCACATCCTTCTAAAGCACTCTACTGTATTTATAGATCCTGCTGCCTTTTGTCTTACTCACCGAGAGGGGCTGGGGGTCTGTGCATGCCTCCTGATTTTCAGAGTGCGATTTCTCAACACTTAATAGTATGTGTTTAGAGAAGGCCCTCCAAATAGCCTCCTTTGACCCAAGACCCATGGCAACCACTTTGGCTAGAAAAATTCACTGAATGCCTGAGGGGGTGTGATGGGACGAGGGGATGGGACGGGGGACTCTGGGGTCACATTCGTCTTCCGACACCATGGTTTCTAACGGCGTGTTGATGTTTGCTGGGGTTGGTTACTATCATTATGATGGACTGTAAAGTGAAATGGTATAAACCAACCGAAGGCCTGAATAGAAATATTTGCCAAATGGCATAAGCAACCACACCAGGAGTCCCCACACACTCAGCCACACTTGCAAGGCTCGGCCAACTGTGCCCACTGCTGTTTGTAGCACTGGGATGCATAAACTGTTGCCTGGCCAGGCTAGTGTTTGACCCAAATTCCCCGGGTCCCTATTTAGGAGGCCCATGCCACACTCTTCCAAGTGTTTGTTAAAGAGGTAAAACAAAAAGCAGCAAGGCCAAACAGCTTACTTTTATTTGCTCAATTTCATCCCTGTTTGGAAGCCATAAGTGGCAACATTTTAACGTACATTATTTAACGTTTGTATGTAAATAGCTGAAGTTTTGTAAGGCACCTTATTTAGACAGCAGGGAAGTCTCTAACAGAAGGTATTACCAACTGGTGTGGTGGCTCAAGCCCCTAATCCCAGCACTTGGGAGGTAAAGGCAAGAGGATCAGGAGTTCAAGGCCAGCTACATAGCAAATTAGAGCCCAGACTGGGTTACATGAGACCTCATCTTAAGAAGGAAGAGAAGTGCCAGAAAGATGGACGGTACAGCAGTTAAGAGTGCATACTGCTCTGCCAAGGACCCAAGTTCAGTTCCCATGTTGGGTAACCCCCAACTGCCTGAAACTCCAGCTCCAGGGGCTCCAATGCCCTCTTCTGGCCTCCATGGGCACTGCATTCCTGTGCACAAATCCATACATAGCTATACACATATACACACACAAAAAAAGTCTTAAAAATCTGTAAAAGAAGTTAATATAAAATTAATCAAAAGCTTGAATTAAATAATTTATCTAGTTACTTCCTGAATTAGCTATTAGTCCTTACCCCGGAATGTTTGGGGGAAACATAGAACACTTGGACATGAAATTAACCAGTGTCCCCTCCACGATTTCTCGGAATGAGTGTCTCTTCTTTCGGAATACTGCACTAATGTAGTCTGGCACACTCCCACTGAGGAAGAGCAGGATGATCTCTGTTTTAGACAAGTAGACAGACATCAAACACAAGAAGATGCAGTTCAAAGGGACCGGCTACATCTTAGCTGGAGGCTAGGCAGAGGCTCTCGGATTACACCCTCCGCTGCTGGGAGCCCTGTGGGAAGCAAAGGCTAGACTCCTCTCTACCCTAAGCCCCCAAGCACTCAAGTGAACCCTACTATCTTTCATACAAGAAGCAAAGAAATGGGAAGGCTTCTTTGTTCCTCAAAAGAAAACCCGACAACAGTGAGATTCCCTTTTGGCTGGGGGCCAGCTCTAAGGGAACCCAAGGACAGAGGCAAAGAGCAGGGAGTGGGTGTGAGCTGGAGCTAGCCCTGGACTTGGTCTCTCCTTTTCAACAGGAGCACACAGAGAAAGAGAGGGGGTTCTGAGAGGGCTTTGGGGGACAGGCTCTCCCCTGCAGGTCTTTGGGAGATCAGAGAAGTTTGTGAAACTGGCCCCAGGCTCTCAGGCTCAGAGCTGTTCCTAGGAAGATCTGAGGCTAGAAAAATGACAGAGTTGGAAATAATCATCTAATTTAAGCCTGAAGAAAAGCCCAGAATTCCATTAAAGAGCGATTAGCAGTAAGTACTTACCTGAGAGGCAGTACTTTAGAGAGCAGGCTTCTCAGGTTGCGTTTTAAAGCTGCATGTGGTTAATACTGAAGCTAACAATAGCGAGTGATGGGTCAACGGTTAATCGTCTGCTGCTCTTCTAGAGGACCTGGGTTTGGTTCCCAGCACCCACATGGAGGCTCACAGCTGTCTGGAACTCTAGATTGTTGCAGGATATTTGATCACACTGTGAACCCTGGATATACATCTTTAGTCTAAGAGATTTCTTCTTAAATATTGTAAACAGGATTAAATGAAATCAACCACAGGTCCAGACATGAAGCAAGCAACCAGTTGATAGAAAGTGGACATGGGATTGTTAAGAAAAAAACAGAGTTAAGAGGGAGTCAGGAGGATGGATAGAGAGACACACAGGAAGTAGAAGGGAGGAATGTTGAGTTTGAGACAACACAGGAGAAAGCTCTCTTTCTGGGATGCCGCGAGGGAGGAAGGTCAGCTGGGTGCTTTCTCTGCTTCTCTGAGCAAGGCCTTCCTTCACCCCAGCATCTGGCTCCTGAATCTTTATTGGTAAAACTGAACAACTGAGATCTTGTTAAAAACACTAGATGACTGTCCCCTCTTCTGGCCTCTGTAGGCACCATGCACGCACATGGTACACTGACATTCAGAAAGACAAAATACCTCTACACATAAAATAAAAAATAAATGAATAAAAGCCAAAAAGTCTGCTATTCTCCAATAGCCAGATATTGGACTGTATTCTGACCAACAAAGAGCTGTAGCCAAACCACTCCAATTTTAAGTAAAGTGTCCAAAGGGAAACCTGGGGGATAAGATCCAGGGCCAAATTCAGAGGAGCCCACAGACCCAAGGAACATTATCGTTTATGTTTTTGTTTTGTTTTTAAAACAAGGTTTCTTTGTGTGGTCCTGCCGGTCCTGGAACCAGTTCTGTAGACCAGGCTGGCCTTGAACTCACAGAGATCTGCAGTCTCCGCCTCCCCAGCGATAGGATTAAAGGTGTGCACCACCACTACCCGAAGTACAAGAAGGAACATTCTTATTTCATTCACTGTACCTCCTGTATCAAGGATTTCAAGACAGGGAGAACTGCAGCCTCCCCAACCCAGTAGCAGTTCAGTGTTGGATGGTATGCACATTAACACACAGGGGAATGCCTTAAGGAGGCATTAACTCAGGTTACATGGCAAAGTGAGAAATTATGGCTTTGAACCCAGGAACCCAGGTCTGTCTTTCAGAGTTGGTGTCACAGGACAGCGAAGTAGAAGCCAAAGTAAAGGTCAGGGATCTGGGAGAGGGCTGGAGGGACGGCTTGGCAGATAAGAGCACTGGCTGCTCTTTCAGAGAACCTGGGTTCAATTCCCAGCAACTATAAGAAGGTCCCTAACTCTAGTCCCAGGGGATCTGACACCACCTGTTGGCCTCTGAGGGCACTGTATGCACATGATGACCACACACAGGTTAGCATACACCCCTACACACAAAATAATAAGAAATTAAGTTAAAAAATGTAAAAGGAGATCTGGGAGTGGGGATGGGAGCAAAGGATGGGAGAAAAGGGTAATGTAAGAAGTATTTGAAATGTCACTGCTGTTAGCCACGAAGAACTGCAAAAGTCCCACACACACATACACACACATGAAACTACAAAAATGAAACAAACCTCACAATGTTTTAATTAAGTGTATAATTGTGTTGGGCTGTGTCCATTGCTATCCTGGGCCCACACAGCCCAGAGGCTGAAAGTTGGGCACGCTGGAGTGGGAGGAGGATGTAGAGGTGGTGGGGGTTTGTTGTATGGGGAAGTGAAGGAAAAAGCAGTGATATAGATGATGCCCAAGTCTCTGGTTCTGCTAGCTGAACTTAAGAGTCCTTCACTGAGACTGGGATTCAGACCAAAGACAGAGGGCACTGATGAGGGTAATGATCAGAATGGGGAAGGCAGGGGCATTACACTTCCCCCGTCATCCAGCTCTTGAATACGGCGCTGCTTAGCCTCAGCTTTCTAGGAGCTGAGGGAGGATCCAGGAGGTCAGACACAGCCACAGAAAACCACAGCACAGGGTACTATGGGCCCAACGCACAGTGAGAACCAGAGTGAATGGGAGATACTACTACTGCTTCAGGCTGTGTCCAGCCAGAAACTGGCAACTCAAGAGAAAACCCTCACTTGTCCCTGTGCCCTCTTTCTCGGGGCTGGCCAGGTCCCACTATCCCACTCTCCTAAGCCGAAGTCAGGGGTGGTAATGAGGAATGACAGCAGGGGGAGAAAACACCGGCCTCCAATGAACAACAGGTGGTAAGGCTGTCAGCTGAAATCAGCATCCCATGGCGGGGCAGGCTGGGCTGCGGCTAGACGGGTCTCAGATACAAATGGATCCGTTGCCACTCAGTGCTCGGAGGGCTGTGGCCTTCTGCTTCCCAGTGCAAATGTTCAGCAGTCCCAGGCTATCGCTGCATCACAAGCACAGGGCCTGGCTTACACTCTTTCCCCTCAGCTCAGGCCTGCTGTTCTAGCTTCCCATCAATCCTCTTTATTTTATCTCAGTAAGAGGACATTGAAATACTACGCAGGAAAATCAATGCTCTCTGAGCCTTGCTACATCAGCACAACCACTCAGGCCCGGGAGGATGGCCATGACCGACCTGTCTCAGAGGCCCACTCTCTGCCAAGCAGTGGCCTTTGCTGGACAATATGAAAGGTGTTGTTGGGTTATCTCAAGTATCCGAGGACCATAGGTTATCACACGGGAAGGACCTTGTGCATGGTTTTCACTCTAGAAAAGGGAGGAAGGAAGTGATGAAGACCCTAGATCACTTAGGGTCAATGGTCAGAGTCTGTCCATCTCACTGCCCTTCTCCACAGAGCCTAAACTACAGGATCCTCTAGGAGAGTAAACCTGGGATGACAGCTGATCCTGGAAATAAGGGGTAGTTTTATAAAAGTAAGGCTAGGGAAAATGAATTCTAGAACCCCAGTTACCACTGTCATCTGAGCTCCTTGAGCCCCACTCTCTTGAGCAACGCAACAGGAGCGCTGATGGCAGGGACTTTGTAGATTAGACCAGGGACTGGGCTCTAGGGAAGGGGGTATCTGTTATAGTTTGGATGTGGGATGTCCCCTAATGGTTTCAACACAGGAGGGTGGCCATACCAGGAGGTCCTTAGGTCACTGTAGTCAAGACCCTGACCTCATCTATTTTTTGCAACTGAACAGTTATATTTGACTATGCCCCCCAGGAGTGGGGCTGGCTGATCAACACTGGAACCCCCAAACTGGATCACAATGTACCCCTTTGCTTTATAAGTTCATTGTCTCAGACACTGTGGTATACTGTTGTAAAGCTGATTATCACAAAAATAGTTAGTTGACAGCTAGTATGGCACATACCTGAACTTGAGAGCCTAGAGTAGGAGGAAAGACGGTCAGGCGAGGCTAGTCTACACAGTATCTCATACAAAACAAGAGGCTGGAGAAATGGCTCAGAAGTTAAGAGCATCTACCGCTTTTTCAGAGGACCTGAGTTCAGTACATAGTTCCAGGAGGTCTGACACCCTCCTCTGGCCTCCATGAGTACCTGTGTTCAAGGGCGCGCGCGCACACACACACACACACACACACACACACAACACACCCCTAATTATCAGATGGTACCAGTTTTCACATTAAGTGGACATGAGTTACTGTTGAATACTGAAACTGTCCCTGGAGGGAGAAGACATCACAGCCACATAAACAGCAAAGCCACGCTCTGTTGTACGTCTAGGTATGACAGTAAGAGATAAGATGAGAAAAATCAAGTTTTGTATCAGAGAGGACAGGAACAGCCTGGGAAAATTCTGGCCTTCTTTCCTGGCAGGGAAGGAATGGGATGGGCATCACGGACAACTATGTGTGAAGAGAATCTCAAGGCTTTCGTTTGTGGGTTTACATGTGTGTTGCTGCATGTGTATTTGGGTGTGGAAGCCAGGGGCCATGTTGAAGATCTTCCTCGATCGTCTTAATTTTTGAAACTGGGTCTCTCACTGGCTGGGGATGCCTGGCTTTGCTTCCATAGTGCTGGGATTCTAGGAGCAAGCTCAGATTCTCAGGACTGTGTGGCAAATACCTTACTGACTGAGCCAGCTTCCCAGTCCCAAAACCCCAATTTTCTGTGCTGACTGATAGAACTCGACTTCTTCAAGCAAGATACAGAGTCTGTGCACTGAGCACACATCCAAAGTGGCTCCGCTAACCTGATTCTAGAAAAGACCTGATTTCTTTTTAACTCCTACCTACAGTTCCCTGATAGGAAAATCTCTGCTGAAATCCGGGAGTGGAGTGAAAAGGTGCAGATGTTTTACATGGCAAAGGAATGACCAACTTCCTTCTGCCAAAACATCCACTCAACTGTAATTCCATTCAGAAGTCCCTAACCCAGGAGCACAGGCCTCTAAGGGCGCCATGAATGGAATTCAGGTGGTTTCAGATGGAAAACAAATCACACCTCCATTTTCACCAGCTTCTCACTGAAGCTGAGCATTTATATCACTGGTTAATGTGGGGGAAACCCAGTAGCTAGCAGGCCCTGTGACTGTCAGCAATAAAAATTGGTATGTTTATTGCACCCTATTATTGTTGCAATTTAAAACAAGGATTGTGAATTTTTTTTCTATAAGGGTCCAGATGGCAAATATTTTAGGGTTTGAGGACCAAACTGGACTCTGCTCTTGTAGAATGAAAGCAGACTTAATATATACATAGACATGAATGTGGTTGTGTTCCAATAAAACTTTATTTATAAAGGCAGTCTGTGGATTATTGATTTCTCATTTTTGGTGTTCACATATTATAACTTTGAAAGTATGGTTGCAATTAATCCTGATCATTTACTAAGTTAAAAACAACTGTATATATTATAATTCTATAAATATACAGTTATTTAAAAATATTTTAGTAATTATGTTCCTACAGATTTTATTCTATTCGGTTCAAAATAATCTGAGAAGCTAGGAAAACAGGTCAGTTGCTTGCCCAGCATGAACAAAGCCCTGGGTATGATCTCTAGCATTACATAGAACCAGGAACATGCCCTTTATCCCAGGACTTGAGAGGCAAAGAAAAGAGGAGCGTAAGTTCATAGTTATCCTTGGCTAAGAAGCTAGTTTGAGGATAGCCTGGGATAAATGAGCCCACTGCTTCAAAAATCAGTAAAAAAAAATTAGTGGCGTGCTCACTTCGGCAGCACATATACTAAAATTGGAACGATACAGAGAAGATTAGCATGGCCCCAGAGAGAAAATAAGAAAAAAAAAAGAAAAAAAAAATTAGTGGCTAGAGAGATGGCTCAGCAGTTAAGAGCTCAAACTGCTCTTGAGGGGACCAAAGGGTTCCTACTGCCCACACCAGGTCCTAGCCACCCGCAGCTCCAGCTCAAAGAAAGCTGACACCTCTGCCCCCATGGGTACCTGCACACATGCTTTCATACCCCTCCCCACCGTACACACTACTTAAAAAACAAATTAAAAAAAAATTTATTGCTATGCATGGTGGCGCACGCCTTTAATCCCAGCACTGGGAAGCAGAAGCAGGTGGATCTCTAGGAGTTTGAGGCCAGCCTGGTCTATACAGTGAAACCCTATCTCAAAATGCATAATATTCCAAGACAGGTTCCATAGGTTTTACCAGGTTGCCAGTAGCCCACGGCATGATGATGAAGATGCCTTGCTTGTCACAGAAGTAAACGCATATGTACAAAGGACCGCAGGGCATAGAAGTTAGAGTAAAGATGGCACAGCAAAGTCAGAGTGGCACAAGAAAAGACAGCTGACGCTAATGAGACTGGACATAAAAAGTCCAGACTCTCTACCGCCGCTGACAGAATGAAATAAAAAACGAGAAAAGGAGAGGAAGAGTCCTCAGCCCCCTCCCGCACCTCTCCTCTCCCACCCTGCCTCCCTGTGCCACACTGCGGCCCTGCAGTCTCCCAGCGAGTTTGCCCTTGCTGTGTCCTATAGATCCCAAATCAAAATCCTCCATGCTGATGATTTCCTGCCTCGAGAGTCACCTGAATAATGTCTCCTGTAGCCCTGTGGGAGCCGATGAAGCGAGCTTACTCTTTGAAGGGGTCAGGAAGGAATTGCAGAGGAGGAGGGCAGGCGTGGGGACCAGACCCTGTCTCTGCCTGAGCAAGCTTTAAGCCATATGAAAATATCCTTAGGGTTTTGGACAGAAAAACCATGTGGGTCTACAGCCAGCAAGTCCCATCTTCCTCCCTGAAGCCGGGCTCTTTTCTCTTTAGTCACAGTTGTATTTACTTCTAATAACACGACGGCAAAATATAATGGGAGGAGAAAAGAACCTTCTGCCTGAAGCTGAACTAAATAGCTCTGGGTTACATTTACAATTTTAATAAACTGATTTGTCAAAACTGTCAGAATCAGGGGAGATCATCTGGATACCAGATGAACGAAAATATCTGTAATTATAAGTTGTCCATTTTTCTCTTTCATCTTCTATATATGTATCTGTGAGCGGCCACATATTTCCATGCACGTACATACACATAAATTTTACACCATTAAAAAAAAGCCTGCCATAATAGAATTCAGGAGAGTAGGAACTATAGTTCCCCTGGGGGAGGAAGGGGACGGGAAGGCTGTGCGGTACTCCCCAGTTAGGACCCACATCCTTTACTGAGCTAGCCGTCAGAGCCCAGACCTTTCATTTTGCTACCACCTGGGTCACGCCTGGGCCTTCAGACCACTGGCTGTGTGACCACAGGCGTGTAACTCAACCTCTCTGGATCTCCCATACATGTGAGAGAAACAAATATTTTGACACCAGGCAGTTCCACCAGAAAGTGACCACTAAGGCTTCTTTGGAAAAGAATCCCAAGCCTTCCAAAGAATGTTATGGAAATGCCGTGTTACATAAGTGAATTCAAACACTGTCCCACCTTTACTCAGAATCCCATCTTTTGCAATGTAAGATGTTTTTTATATCCCCTCACCCCCACTTTCTTTTTTAGACAGAGTCTCACAGACCTAGACTGGCCTCAATTTACTACATATCTAACGATGACTCCTGATCCTCCTGTCCCCTGAGGACTGGGATTACAGGTTTGTACCACGATGCCCTGTGACTTTGAACTGGTAGATGGCCTGCACTTGTGGGCACTGAACCGCCTGCTGCCACAGAAGCAGAGAGCGATAAGAATGGCTGTGGAGGAGGCGGCCTGAGACGCAGAAACTGACAGGGGAGCCATCTCTCGGGTCTCTCTCCAGGGAGGCCTGGGTTACAAATCTCCCAAACATTGGAAGAACATGAGAAAGCTGTAACTAGTCACCCGGGATCTTCACCATGTAACCAACGGGCTCTGCAGATGTCCGCGCCTGTGTCTTTGCTGAGAAAGGAGAATCTCCCATTCTAAGCAAGATTCACGAGCTTTTCAAACCAGAAGCGGACAGAGATATGAACTAAAGCGCTAACTGTGATCCCAGACATCCGGTGGAATGGGCACTAACTTTAAGGAACAAAGCTAAATCTTCCGGGGATAACTGACTTGCCTAAGACCCTGTCTGGAGTTATGAGTCCATTTTGCTTTGACAAAATCTGATCAGTGGTTTCTCTGCAGCACTTGGAGATCATCTTTTATTTGGGGGGGGGGGGGTGTCTTGCATCGTAGCCCAGTCTGTCTTAAACATTTGGTCCTTGTGTCTGGTCTTCGAAATGTTAGGGTTATAGAAGGGGACCACCACACTTCGTCTGAACACTTTGGAGATAATTTGTTTTGAATCCTTGTGTATGTGGCATGTGTGTGGTGTATATGTGTGTGTTCATGTGTGCAGAGATCACAGGACATCAGCTGTTGCTTACTGTCTTTCGTCTTGTTTCTCTCGTGGCTTGTATGCCAGGCAAGCCTTCAGAAACTTTCCCGCGTCCACATCCTATCTCTAGGTAGGAATGCATGCTGGAATTAAAGACAACTTCCACCGCATTAGCTTTATGTGGGTTCTGGGGTTCTGCACTTAGGTCCTCACACATCTGTGGAAAACACTTTGTCTCCAGAACCATCATCTCCCTAGCCCTAATACCTTCTTTTTTAGTGCGAAAATGTCTTAAAATGTGTTACTAGCTACTGGACAGAAGAGATTTTCAGAGCGACCACCATGTCTGTACTTTTTTCTATACTCCCTATTCCACCCTCTCCTTCTGATTCAGCTTGCTTGGATTTGGGCATGCCCATCCATCCTTAGGGCCCACAGCAGACTAACCTCTTGCCAGTGAGAACACCTGGGCAAGGCTTTCTCTTCGTCTTGCTTCTTTGCTGATCCCACAGGGGTCTAGGTCTTTGCCGACTGTAGCTTTAATCATTTGCTAATTTGCTTAAACATCTGGTCAAATTTTGGAAAGTAATCTCAACAAGAGGGGTTTTTGCTGGCTTCTCTTAGATGCTGAGAGTTCCCACATGCCCTTCTCTGTGTCCCCACCCCCAACAAAGCATTACACAGTCTACATCAATAAAGAAAAGTCAAAAAAGGTGTGTGACTTTGGCCCTTATTTCTCTTGGTCGTGCTGGTGGTGGATGCCTCCCCCACTTTCTTTTATTTTCAGTGCTGAGTGAGGAACTTACAGCCCGCGAATCTCATACATACTAAGTAAGTGCTCGGCCACTAGGCTGCAATCCCAGCTCTCTTAGCTCTTCTTCAAGCTCTTTAGGTCCCGGGTTTCTCCAAACATCTCCCCTGCCCTCCTTCTTTATGCACACCTTTACGCTCTACTGCAAGACAGAACTTCACTCTCCTGGACTCTCAACTCTTATCTACAGGCCCCAACATGTCACAGACTCCACTGGATTTTGTACACATTTGGGCATCCCCTTTCCATTCCTATGACAACCTCTTAACTTCAGGCAGCGGTTACTCTTCACCAAGAATCAACGTGACCTGTACCGGATGGATTTTCTGGATCCATCCTCTTCAGTGCATTTTCCAAACTTTAGTCAAAGTAGGTTTTCTAGAACACATATATGGCATTGTCTTGTTTAAAATTCCATGGAGGCTGCCCAAAGCCTCACTGCCATGACACCTAAGCTCCTCGTGATCAGCTTGATGCTGTCTTACTGCTCTTCCAACTGCAAGAACACACATCCTGCTACTTGGCTTTACTCGGCTAATTGGAGCTGTGTGGACTCTGCTCTCCTTCGCCTGTGGACAGTGTGTGTGCCATGCTGGGTCCATTTAACAGTTGTCTGGATCGCCCTAACTGGTTCTTCAAGACTTGTTCTTCTTCAAGGCACAGTTTCAAAAGCAAGTCCCTCTGGGTACATGACTGGTACTCAACAAATTGCTGAATAAATAAATGAACCAAATGAACTGGAATACACACTGTAGTAAATTTGTTTTGTGCCTACAGAGAAAGGGTAGCTGCAGAGGGAGGAGAACGCAGCCGAGCTAGGGAAGAGCTGGAGATGATGCCCAGGTGGCAGGGGAGCATACACCTATGCACACTCTTTCTTTTCTTTTCCCTTAAAAGGGAGAAGGAACTGTAAAGTAGGAAAATCTTTCCACAGAAGACCTGAAGTTTGGAATAGAAATTTCAAACAATGATAGAAATCTCAACAAGACCAATCTTTTGATTTGGGTGACAGCAGAAAGAGGTTCTACAATAAAGGATGAAGAAGTGGAGGGTGGGAAGATATGCCTGTTGCATAAACATGAGGACTTGAGTTAGATCCCCAGCATATACATAAAAGTAAGGAGCTGGGTAGGGTGGAAGATGCCTGGAACCCCAGGGCTGGGGTGGAGACAGGCATGTATCCCTGGGGTTCGCTGGATAGATAGTTTACCAGAATCTGTGAGCTCCAGGTTTAGTGAGAGATTCTGTCTCAAAAGCTAAGGTGGGGAGTGGCCTAGAGAGCCAATATTGACCTCTGGCCTCCACATGTGCACACCCCCCCACCCACCCACAGAGGGAAAGAACAGACTGAAGAACTTCCATTTAGAAGGTGCTGCTTAGGCTCTGGAGTGGCAGAGAGCTGACAGTAGCTTCTCCCAGAGAGACACAGCTACCCCTCCAACAGCGCTCTCTCTAGCCTTCGCCTTGGGGATAGCGGGAGGCAATGGCAGTCTTGGGAAGACAACTGTCCATTCCCACCCTCCTTCTAGGAGGCAGTCTGCTTTCTGGCGGAAGTTCCTCTCATGAAAACCTCCAGCTCTGATCACCATCTCTGCAGACAGCCCTTCCCTTGAGAATTAGGTTTCAGGAAGGATGGATGCTAATCCGATTGCCACAGCACCCCAGATGTTGTGAGCCACTTCGAGGGTGTTCCCTGCCCAGACTGCCCACTTCCAGAAGTTCACCATGACACAGACAGACCCCTGCAGGTTAGACACACATCTCAGGGGAACTGTGTTCCCCAAACAAGGCTTGGTCAGGCAGCAGGGAGTACTTAAAAGGCAGGGCTTTCAACTTATCTCCTTCCCGCAGCATCAGCCATAGCTGGCAGAAGTGACTTTGGCCACATGGGTTCAAGTGTCCTTTACTTCCTACATTACCAGGGTAGCTGATTGCTTAACTGTATGTGTTCTGTAGACTCTGGAGGGACACAGTGGATTAGCCCTGGGGCAAAGGCCTCAGAAGTGAGGAACCCCATCTTTATATTTGGAAAAGTCTCACTCCATTCCAGCCACCAAATGCAGGCTGAACCCAAATGAGTGGGGCTGGGCTGTCTCCACTATTCCGCTACTCTCACTCAAGAATCCCAACACTCTGAGGGGCAGGAGAGGTGCCCGATGGGACCAGCCAAGCTGCCACCCAACCTGGCTCTCTGGGCTGGCTGTGCTTCTTGAGGCCGCTCAGAGTCAGCCTGCCCACCAACACCTGAAGCAGTTCATTAAAACCGCACCAGACAAAAGCTCCGCTTCTTATCCCTGCTCAGGCTTCCTGAACCCAAACGACCAGTGTGGAATTTTTTAATAACAAAAGGAATTCTGAATACCATGGTGTGGCTAGCATAACTCTGCTTGTTCCTCATGGGGCTTAAGTTGATGTTTAAAGAGCCTTGGGATGCTCTTCCTTCCTGGCCTGGGAGGATGTTCTTTGTCCTTCACACAGGTACGGCACCTGTTGTAGTACTACTGCAGTATGGGGACAAGAATACACATACAAACCCTTAGGAGTTGGTACTTCTTCTATACATTTATTGTCTTCATTTAATTAAAACAGACTTATATGGATGTCTGCCTGCTTTTCTTATATGTGCCTGTGGAGACCAGAAGAGGGTGTTGGATCCCCTGAAGCTGCAGTTACTGGCATTTGTGAGCCGCCAGGTGGGTGCTGGGAGTAGAACCTACGTCCTCTGCAAGAATAGCAAGTGCTCTTAACCCCCAAGCCAGCTCTCCAGCCCTTGTTTATTTAATTTTATGTAGTCCGTGCAGACTTGCAATCCTCCCAACATCGCCTCTTAAGTAGCTGGGTTAAAAGCAGGTACCTCCATGCTTCGTTTATTCTTGTGTTCAAACAGGCCTGAGCCGTGGCCGGAAGTCTGCAGTGCACTGCCGCAGCTTCATTGCGGCACCGTGACCTACCAAAGTGCACTTTCTATTGCTCCTCAGAATCCCACTGCACACGACAGCGAGGAAGCACACGGCCATGTGCAGATCTGCACGCCATCCCAGCGCCATCCTTCTCTCTGGTGGACTTGACCACTGTTGATGCCTGATCACACGTGACGATGTGAGGGTATGGGAGTTATTATCGAGAACTCCTGGTTCCAAGTGACAGGACATGGAGACCCTTGCTCTGTCCTCTACCCAGCTTTCCTAGCACTCAGCAGTTAGAGGAAGGGCGGCAGAGGTTCAAGGTCAAGTTTGCAGTATGACTCCTGAGGAGAGCACTTGCTGGGAAGGCGAGGGGACCACAGCTCAATCTCTAGCACCCGTGTAACGAGACCCGGTGTAGACTGGTAACCCTAGTGCTAGGTGACAAAGACAGGCAGATCCTGGAAGTTCTCTGTCCATGGGGGAGGCACACCTCTTCCAGCAGTCATCCTGACACCCTGCTGGTCGCTGACCTTGATCACAGACTCAGTTCATGGGTTCTCCAACAACCTTCAGCATTCTTTGGCATTTGTTCTTTGAGAAAGCATTATCAAAAAATTTTACACACATATCAAATAATGTGTTCGTCAAAAAAAAAAACCCTTCATAAATAACCTTTCTCCTGGCTTATGTGAACAATGGCCATTGCTTGACTTTCTGGGATTTAATTGGAAAATTTTAAAGTTGAGGGGTTCAACTTTGCAAGTTCTCTCCATGTGCTGATGAAAAACAGACATCCCAGGTAGATTTCACAAAAATGAAACTCACATACTTTGTTACTTTCATGACATCATGCGAGTGATGGTTTGCAAACTGCAGCGACTTGCTCATTAAGCGAAAGCACCATGGGCAAGAGCGGGGCCCCTCCCGTCAATCTGATCTTACCTGCCTACATGGTCATTCTTTTCTCTTTAAATCAGACTAGAGGCTATCTGCTCTCAATTCCCTCAAACCTACCTAAAAACAAAAGAGAATACAGGAACTGCAGAGAGAGTGGGGAGAAACTTATCTAAAGAAAATACTGGGTGACCCCAGAGTCCCATCCCTGCAGGGTAAGGGGTGCCAAGTACTGCATCTCCACTGAAGGATCCCAGCAGCTGCAGTGTGTACTTGTGGCAACTCTTCTAGGATCTCAAAGGGTTTCAAAGCCATCCTGGCAGCTGCCTCCTGTCGCCCAACTCTGCAATGATTGAGCCTCTTGTTCCTTTTATAGACTTGTTCTCTCCTAATAAAACATTGAATGCTGCTCTGAGCAACTGGTCCAGGACGGTAAGCCGTAAGCCTTCCCTCTGCCTCCAAACCCTCCACACCCAGCATCTGCTCTCACAATGGACTCCCTGTGTAAGCGGCCCTATCACACACACACACACACACACACACACACACACACACACACACACACACAGTCACGTGGGCACTCACGCAAGCATGCAAGTGAGCACACAAATGTTCATGCAAGCACCTCTAAATCCCTTGAACAAAACCTGAACTCCACATCCATTTCCAGCTATTTTAAGAGCTGTCACTTTTGAGCTGGGCAGCCATCCTAGACCCGCGGAAGCAAGCACGAAGCACAAGCCGCCATGAACGAAGAGCACCTTTCACCGTGGCAGAGGCTGCAGAAATAACACCTCCAAGCTGTCTGTCAGAAGACGGAGCTTCAACCGTCAGCATTTGGATGGGAAATGCTACAAAACAAGTTGGGTTTTTTTTTTTCCTTTCTTGGCAAATGTGAACCACATTTGTAAGGTGTGAACCCTTTCCATACTTGAAAATGCAGATGGAAATCATATCACACCAGAACAATGCAAGAATCAGTTCAAAAAGGGCTGCTAGATCTAAATACACCGCATTCATGTATAAAATTACCAAAAAAAAAAAAAGCCTAAATAAAAACAGAATAGCAAAGATGCCTAGCTCCTCTCAAACCTCACATTCTTCCCCACCCCCCACTCTGGGAGCCACACACTCAGTCACTTGTCCTCCCCGAATCAAGGGCAGCGACACTGAGAAGCTACACCCTTTAAAGCCTCACCGTGACTGCACATTTCATCTACTTCTGATTGTTTTCTCCTCTGAAATAGAATTTTGCTATGTAGCTCAGGCTGGTCTTGAACTTAGGGCAATCCTCCTGCCTCAGCCACAGCCAGTTTGGTACACATTTTTACCTGTCTGCAGAAGCTTGCAAGCCTCTCCGGAGTGGGTGCGTGGGCCGCTAGCTGTCTTATTGATGGCAGCTAGCGAAGTGTTTGGGGGAACAGTGGCTGTTAGTCAAAAGCTTGTTGACGAAACAAATGAGACCCTGAAAACAAAGCAGACTCGGCCTGTGGGGCCCTGGTTAAACAGGCCAGCTGACAAAGTCCCCGAACCTGTTTCTGTTGCTCGGATTCTGAAGGCTTTTCATGAGGAATCCTACCCTCCTGAAATAATTCTGCTTAAGTAATTGCCATTTGACTAAAAAGGAAAAAACACAAAGAACCTTCAGACTCTAATGAGTAGTAGAAAATTAGAGGCAACCAAATCCTTTGTGTGGCTTTCCTTCATCCTGAGACCTCTCTGAAAGTATAAATTAAAATGCTATAATTGGTGATTTAAGAGGTTAGCTCATGGTAAGTTTATTTTTATATTTAGTGCTAAGCATTTTATTCAAACTGATTTATTTGTCTGTTATGACATTTTTTAAAAACCTGGAAGCCAAGAGAACAGCATACTGAAGGCCATCATTAGCTGTACAAATCAGTAGCCCTCGCCACTCTGATGCCACCTACAGAAACTAGTTCCGACTTCGGCTTCGTGACAGCCAGACTGCTGCCAGCTCTGGCCAATTAGTTTATAATTACTGCAGACTTCTAGGTCTTGAGAAACCTCCCACTTGGAAGGTGGACGTTTTGAGCCAAAATATGACATTTGACATGGTTGCAGCTGCTTGAAATATGTCTTCATTAAAGTCAGATGAAGGAGATAAGCCTCCAAACCAACACAAAGTGTGTGTTTTTTCTTTTAAGTACGAAAGTAGAACTCTTTCCATGCCTGTACTCCCTCCTGAGTCCCCTCCTCTTTTCTCCTCTCTCCCTCCCTCTCCTTCCCTCTGGGTCCTTCCTACTTTCTAAAACATTTAGCCACGACTGTGTTCCCAGACACGCTCTTTTTGCTCTCATTAATGTTCACGCCATTTTCCCAGTACCTCGGCTCACTCTTTGAAGGAGCTAGAAGGACACAGGGTGACATAAACTCTCAAACAAGCGATTCTTAGGAACGGACCTTTATACCTCTCTCTCTCTCTCTCTCTCTCTCTTTTATGGCTTAAGATGGTGCAAAAATGTTACTTACTCCCTAAACAGTTATTAGTCTCCGTAATGTAACATAACAGATACTTTCTAAATCCTTTTAGCCTTCTCCCCCTTACTGGAAAGATCATCTTTTATATATATATATATTTCAAAGTGGATTTAATAAAGAAAGGAGTGCTGTTAAAGTAATACGTGAGGCTTTGACATTAAGCAGTGCAACCCTGCGGAGCCGGCAAGAACAGGGCCTCTAATCTCCAGTGATTTATAGAAGCTCTTCCTTCATCTCTGTACTTGGGGAGGGCCAAAAAGTTTAGAGACAGCCTGGCGTCCCTTGTACGCCACACCACTAACTCCTGCTGGCCAGTCTGCCTGCTAAAACTTTTAACCCTGGAGCTGCCGCTGCAGCCCAACACCATTAAAGTCAGTTTATTTGCTTTCAGAAGACAGAGCGGTTTCGTGTTGCAGTAAATGCACACGGATGTAAGCATCCACGCTGGAGATTGGGAAGGTACAAATAAGGAGCAGAAGGGACGGTGGGAATCAAATGGGGCTGGAGATGGTCAGGAGGCCCTGGCCAGAATGAGATATCCTGGCTCTGCATGCCCACCCCACTGCCACCATCTCTTTGGGAGCCAGCGGAGGCCTGGTGACATGGTCTCTTCTCCATAACATGTAGAAATAAAGCTACAGGCCAAAGTTAAAGTTCCAGAATGATATTAAAAGGGCCAGACAACACGGACAGTCAGAAATAAGTTGCTCTACCAAGCGGACTAAGGGGTGGGAAGGAAGGCAAGCCTGTACTGGGTCTTGACCAAGAGGGAACGAGCAAAGTCGAGGCAGATGGGCCTGTGCGGTCCTTCTAGCATGAGATGCTAGGCAGAGGACGCTGTGATTTTAAACAGATACACTGTGAGCATGCTTCTCTCTCCATCCCGCCCCATCTCCTTCAGAACCCTAATCTTTTGGGCCAAGGTCTGGTGGTTCCCAGCACAACACAAAGCCTGCTGTAAGGACTGGCATTCGTAGCCCCATCTAAGACTCTGCATTCAAACCATCAGGGAAGCATCTCGATGCTTGGGTTAGTCATAAGATATGGTTGCTGTGAACTTGGCACCCCGTCTTCCCTGCTCCACTCAGGTCTTGCTGTCTGACACAGGCTAGCCTTGAACTTATAATCCTCCATCCTCAGCCTCGGGGTACAGGGATTGCAGATGTGTGTGGGTTGATTCATCAGTCAGATAAAGGACGGCCGCTCCTAATCCACCAGGGAAGCAAGGTCTTGAGTGGAACTACATCTCTTGAGACGAGAGTGCCACTCTGCCAATAGGTCCGGGCTATGGAGGAGGAGGGGCACGCTGGCCCACGGCTGAGACAGTCTGCGGCAGAGACGCCCTGGGACAAAGCTCTTGAACTTGATAATTTAAGGCCTTGTTGCTTAATCTATTTCTGACAAGAAAAGACACTGAGGCCCTTTATAGAGGCCTTCTGAAACCAAGTACATAGGTCAAGAAGACTAGCAAAGATCAATGTTGCATACTTTAGGCCACGTCCCAAAACTGCAGCAGCAACAGCAAGTGGTGAAAGGCCCTCAGCATCCGAAGAGCGGACTGCTGCAGAGACTGGAAGTGACTTGCTCGAGAGGCCATGGCCAAATTGTGAGCAAGTCATCCCCAGTGCCTGGGACTTGTGACCTGCAGCCCACCACTCCTTGATGAAGGACAGCCTCATTACAGGTGAGGTTGGGCAGCTGTAAGAGCTGAGTTTGGGCCCTGGTTCCTCCACTGTGGGGTCACTGGTGAGTTACTCATCTGTTCTGACATTATCTGACTCTCCCCAAAAAAGGAATAATAATTGCATTATCGAACGCCTGAGGTCATGAGAATGAAAGACAGTGCTAGGGACGTCAGCAGACACATCTGCACCCCAGCCAGATGTTAACACGGTGTTTAGTGACTATTTCCAGAGACAAGATGGACCCAAGGACTAGCAAGCGCATTCTTTGGAATAGCACATGGCCCTTGTGACTCCAAACAGCTATGAGCCAGCGCAGTGTGGCAGAGAGCTGCTCACCAGGTGCTCCTGACTTCTGGGCAGCACACACCACATTCGACTGTTATTTCTCTCTGCTGACCCTGTCTGCTTCTCTGAGACGCTCTTGAGGGCTTCAGACTAGGGCATATTCCGAGCTGTATTTCTAGGGTCTGACTCAGTAGGCGGCCCAGAAGAAGCCACTGAATGAGAGAGAAGTCAACGGTGTCTGGAGAGCCTAGGAAACATTCCCTGTCTTGCAGCTCTGGCCAGGATCTCTGCCATGTAACTTGTCTAAATAGGCTCTGCCTTCTCACCCAAATCCAAGGGCAGAGTTTAGTGACCAAACATATTTATGGTTCAACCTTCTCTGAAGGTGACACACTCAAGAAACCCTCTGGCTGCTTGGGAGCCACTTTCATGGGGTGTGAAGTGAGTAGTTAACTCACCCTGCTAACTGCATTCCCACCCACGCTGGCAACTGTTAGCACTCTCGCCTGGTGTGAAGATCCCTGTGTCGTGCTGGGTTTTTTGAGCTGTGTGAAAACCTGGAGAAACCCCACATACAGTTGATTGTGGATGGCCTCCAGGGTCATTAACACCAAGTCACTTCCCACCCCTGTTGCCCATGTCCCAGGCCTTCTGCAGGACCAGTCTTCCCCAGCATAGAAGGAGCCAGTACAGCAATACCGTACCCACTGCGGCTTCCTCGGGCCACAAAGGCAGTTCAGAAACTTCGGAGGAGAGAGGAAATGCACTTTATTCCAGGCTCACCAAGGCAAAGACCCACCCCTGAATTTGAGCAGAGCAATCCAGGAGGAAGCTGTTCTGGAGCAATCTGTTGATTCACACCACCCACTGGGAACTTTCCTGGGGAGATCTTCCCATCCGCTGTTTCCTTTTATGAAGAATTTCTGGTTCCTTGTGAAACAAGGGTGTCATGATAATCTGACAGCCAGTGCCTGGAGCTGGTTTAGTCTCCAAGGTCTCACAGGCAGACTCCAATGCACCAAAGCTCCAATTATTTACTTACTTACTCACTTTAACTTTTTGCGGGTCTCAAGTAGTACAGGCTGGCCTTGGACTCACAGCTCAGCTGAGGATGGCCATGAACTTCCTGATCCTCCTGCCTTGAAGGCACGGCTCACCACGTTGGGTTTTAATTTACTCGGTGCTGAGGATAGAACCCAGGGCTTTGCGCATTGCTAGGCAAGCATTGCCCCAAGTGAGCTCACCCAGAGGTGAGACCAGAGTGGGAAGGGAGGTGTCAAGTGTGTCAACAGCAGACTCTACCTTTGGGAAAGTGCAGATCCCAGCTCCAGCCTCCAACTCAACTCCCGGATAAACAAACCTTAGCGGCCACCCAGGGTACTTCAGTTTGTAAAAGGGCTTAGGAATGTAAATCACACGGGAGTGAAGTGTGATCCTAATTTGCACTTAATCAAAGCCAATTAGAGGTACATTATTTACACAAAGCCCATGCATCTCAATTATGCCTAGCACAGACCAAGACAGTTCTGAGTTCAAACCTTAATTCTGCTTAATTGGAGAAGTAAACATTTTCACTGAGCCAATCCTTCAGTCTGATCTAAAGTCCGTGGGTAAAAGCAACCAAGTTTGCAAGGCCAAGCAAGTTTAATTGATACCTGTTGAAAACACCTGCAGAAAACAAAGCTACTACGGTCTCGCTGCTTTACCCAGGCTGGGAAGGAGTCGCTTTTGCAGTCATGTGCACCTCTGGCACGCACTAAATAGTAAGTTCTGCTTCTTTTTTTCTGCATTTTAGGAAGAAAACTCAACCCAGGGAGTTAAGTAGATCAAAGATCTCAACTTTCAGTGCTAACAGGCTGTTTCCCTGGGTCAAGAGGCTCCTGGTCAACACTTCAAGGGTAGCCAGTTTGGATCACTAGGTGGCAGGAGGCCTCAGGTCACATCATATCAATAGAGGGGACAGGAATCCAGGACAACAGCACTTTGGGAAAGCAAAGCCCCATAGCCTGTTGGGGGCCTTGGTGACAACTGCTTCAAACCCCTCTCACGTGTCCATTTACCAAACAGACCCTCATCAGAGGAGGCTCTAGGTCCCTTTGAGGCCTGGCCATTTCCTCAGAGTCCCAGACAGATGGCCTACTCTTCTGATGGTTCTTCTGCAACTTGCAACACTCAACAGGACGTTGGGAACAAGTGCATGCAGACTGGCTGAAAAGCCTGCGAGCATGAAGCCTGGACGAGGAAGGAATGCAGTCATGGCCTGTGCTGCTAACTGTGGAGCCTAAATATGAGTGGCTGCAACAGCCACTAGGTCTCCAGATCTTTCGAACATGGGTACAATTAAAGTTGCCAGGGACTTGCACTGACTTCTTACTTCTGTGACCACATCTGAACATAAGTGTCCTCTCTAAGTTCATCTGGCCAATCCCTTTGTCACCTGTCTCCTCCCAAGAGGAGCAGTGGGAGTGGGAAAGCAAGCATCACAAAGCGTCTAGCATAGGGTGCGTGGAACGTTTGGCGGATCAATTATTGGAAACCGAGACGATGTGGATTCAATGGGACGTTTCCAGCACAAATGATCATAGCCATATGAAACCGTAAGTGAAATACTAAGATTCTGGAGGAACTAGGTAGTGCTATCAAATGTCCTGACTGCCCAGCAGGTTCTAATCCACAAACAAAGGAGCACAGCAGGCTAACCTTGGCTCTACAGCACTATGCTAAGACTGAGACAGGACACAACACTTTCTTTTGACACTTTTTTCTAAGGACAGGACGGGCGGGTGCAGCTCAGTGGTTGAGTATTCACCGAGTGTGCGCGAGGCTGGTCTGTAATTCCAGTACTTTCAAGCCAGAGGCAGGTAGGTCAAAAATTCAAGGTCATCCTCAGTGAGTTTGAGATCCTTCCTTAAAAAGAGGGGAGTGAAGGGGACAAAATTCACATACATTTCTACTTTTTAGAATGCATTCAATTATAAAGTTAGTTATGCAAAATTTTTAATTCAGCTAAACTGCTTAGAATGCACATTTTTGGTAGATAAAGATAGGATATAATTTGAATAATTCATTCATCTGTGATAGATATGAATGATACTCCCAAAGAGTGACCCGAAGGACTTGTAAAAAGGGCCTGGTCCACACTATCCTTCTCTAGTTAGTTGTTTTGTGTTTTTGTTTCCCGAGACAGCATCTTATGTAGCTCAGGTTGCCTTGGGATCTTTCTGCTTCAGCCTTCTAAGTGCTGGGATGATGGATGGGTACATCCCACCATGGTCATCCTTCCTTTACCTTAGTTGCTTACAGGACCGGTCAAAAGACAACTTTTGTTTTGTTTTTCAAGTCAGTGTTTCTCTGTGTGGCCTTGGCTGTTCTGGAACTCACTCTGTAGACCAGGTTGACCTCAAACTCAAGAGATCCACCAACCTCTGCCTCCCAAGTACTGGGATTAAAGGCGTGAGCTACCACTGCCCAGCCCAAAGGCAACTTCTTTAGTGTGGGTGCTAAGCCATCTTTGGAATCTCCACAGGTTGTGCTGGAGAATGTTCCCTCGTTGACACAGGAAGTCCCATCAAGCAACTTCCCAAGATTCTGCCTTTGAACTCAGTCAGAAAAATAAAAACAAACTGGGCTCTCTGATCCTGAATAGTTTCCAGATGCCCCACCTACTTTTCGTGACTTCATCCAACTCTGAAGAAAGTTCAACTCTCAGGGAAAGCCTCTAGAGGCTCCTCATAGTCCAGCTCCCACCCAAGGCTCAGGAAAACCCTGTTATTGGTAAGGCAGTCCTAGGAAAATCATAAGAGATTTCACATTTGTAGATTTGCTTTTATCTAGAGACAAATTTACTTCAAACCTGGCAAGAAAATCAAGTGTGAATGTGTTCACTAAAAATGGCCCCAAGTAATGTTTTAGATGTGAAAAGTGGTTTCTCATATACTGACATGTGAGACCTTATAAGCTATGTACAGAAACTGAAGAGGCGGAGCACAGTGTGTGTGTGTGTGTGTGTGTGTGTGTGTGTGTGTATACACACCAGACATCAATGAACTTTTCAGAATTCAATCAGAATTCAAACCCAATGTCTGTTTCATTACATGAACAGCCTG
This sequence comes from Microtus oregoni, assembly GCF_018167655.1. Classification (NCBI taxonomy): domain Eukaryota; kingdom Metazoa; phylum Chordata; class Mammalia; order Rodentia; family Cricetidae; genus Microtus; species Microtus oregoni. Next base: position 12,883,754 of record NW_024543074.1, read on the forward strand.
GGTTGAAATAGCTGTTGTGGAAAAAAGTCCTTGAGTAGCTGTTACGCGTGTACCGTTCTTGTCCAAAGGAAGAGCTGGGGGACAGAAGCAAAGGTGTGCCTTGAACACAATCAACCAGAGGGAAATGGAGAAAGCCATTCTAAAGACGATGCGATCTCCAGAAATCAGTAAAGTTAATGAAATTTTAAAGACAAAGTCTTAAAATGTTGTGTGGCAAAAAACCTTGCAAACTTGAATAAATGTGATTACGTAGAGCAAAGTAAGAGTCAATTTGCTCAATTAAAGAAAACTCCTTCAAATCAACAAAAGACTAATATAACCCTTAGAAAAACGGGCAGGGGATAGAGGATGGCTCAGTGATTAAAACATCACAGTTTCCTGTCCGGCAGAGTATACATTAGTGTAGCTAATACATACTACCTGATGGGAAACTGATGTCATGGGAAATTTTAAAAATGATTCGGTGGTCACATATCTTCTGAGTTGTGAATTCTGTTTCTAGGAAGCAACTGTAGAGCTGTCTAGATGTGTGCAAGTGTGTGGTTATAACACACAAGTATCCAAACTTGGGTGACAATGTACTTGCTGAAATATGGGTCTGATGACAGCCATTTAGCACTTCTTATGAGGACAAAAGACTGAGCATTGTCAGAGCAGCCAACAAGAGGTGCTCCCTAGAAAACCACCCCACCTCTGAAAATAAGAACAACAAGAGGTGCTCCCTAGAAAACCACCCCACCTCTGAAAATAAGAACAAGAGGTGCTCCCTAGAAAACCACCCCACTTCTGAAAATAAGAATAACAAGAGGTGCTCCCTAGAAAACCACCCCACCTCTGAAAATAAGAACAACAAGAGGTGCTCCCTAGAAAACCACCCCACCTCTGAAAATAAGAACAACAAGAGGTGCTCCCTAGAAAACCACCCCACCTCTGAAAATAAGAACACTGGTAGATACCAAGAATGGGAAAACTTCCAGGATGTACACACACGAAGGGGGCGTCCAGGTGCGGCACTTCATGCCCATACTCACGACACTGAGGGCACCAATGTAAGAGCACCGCCAGGGATCTGATGCTTGCTATAGAGAGAGTGCCACATCAGTCCGAGCCAGTGTGAGACTCTGCTCAACAACAAAGGGGAGGGGGCTACACTAGGATGTCCCTTTAATGTAAGGAAAAGCTATCAGTGATGAAATATGGGCTGAGGCTGGGGAGGCGACCTGATGGTCTTCACTCTACAATATTATGTGTCTAATGTTTTTCTTGTTTGGCTACTTGGTCTTTAATACTTACTTTAAAAGCTGAGCTAGCATAGAAATCAAATAAGCAAATGAGTTGGGGGTGTCCTGAGAAAATCTTCAGTTCTAGCTTCATCTTTGATGCCCACATGAATGAGCATGGCAGACCCCTTCACTCTGACACTGCCCACGTCTGTTGTAAGAATATACTTGGAGGGTATGTGTGAACTCTCTTTCTGGGCACACATATACACAACAGTCTCCATCTGTCCATGTGAATGAGTCTTTCATTTTAAGTAACAAAAAGCCTTTCCATCCACCATTTCATCAAATCCATACAACGACTTTAAAAGCAGCGGCAGTCCCTCCTGTCACAAAGACCTGGGGAGTGACTCACCGAAGACACAAACCCTATGTGGCAGAGCTATGACTGCGGCACAGTCCCCGGCCCCGGCCTAAGACAGGCCTCGCCGAAGACAACCTTGACTTTCTGACCCTCTTGTCTCCCCCTCCCAAGCGCTAGAATTACAGGTTGTGCCGCCACCACACTTGCTTTTATGTGGTGCTGGGCATTCAATTTAGTGCTTCCTGTGAACTAAGCAAGCGCCAAAACTTTCCAAATTCTGCTTCTTAATACAGTGTGTGGTGTTTTTTGTTTGTTTGTTTAGAGGCGTAGCGGGCATGTTAGCATGCGCAAGGCCCAGGTTCTGATTCTCAGCAGTGTATTAAAATAAAATGCACGGGCAAGACTCACTTTGCAGTGGAGAGGCAAAACTGCAGAGGACAGAGCCAGAAGTAACGGCATCAGCCTCGACTTTACCTTAACCTGATGGGTAAGCCCGATGCGCTAAGTTGGTTCTGAGGTCTCTCACAATGTACTCCTTGTTAAACCACAGTGTGCCTGAGTTCTGCTGACAGCAGAGAGTGAGTTAACACAGAGATGAACATTTCACTAAAGTACAAAGCTCTGGAGCCAAGCTAAACAAAGAGTTAATGTGGGGAGAGAGAGAGAGAGGGAGAGAGAGAAAGGGAGAGAGAGAGAGAGATTGTGAGTCAAAGGAGGCTTAGTGGAGCTTGCCCTGCCATAGCTTATCCAGGAAGCTGGAACAGCCAAGCCCAACTTGGCTTGTGGTGATCGGCCTGGTTCTTTTTTCTTCTTCAGAACCCAGGCAGAAGGGACCAATGCCACCTCCCCATGGAGGCCTGATGCCTGGGCCACTACTTTAAAAATGGTTTGTGGTCTACACCAGGATGGACTGAACAACGCTGTGCGCTTCAGGCTCAGGCCTATGTAACATATGCTCATCCTAACGGCAGGGAAGGAAACTAATAAACAGACACTGGCCACGTGGAAATCAGAAGCACAGCCTTCTTCTAAGAACAACCTCTGCTGAGGCCCAGGGGAGACGCTGCAGCAACATCAAGCTGTTCGTGGATGTATCAGTTGCTACAGGTTTGTTGTATAATTTGGTAACTCTCCTTACCCATTTTAAGAATTGCCAGAGAGTTTGCCCAAGGGGCAGCACCATCTCACATCTCCGCCATTAAAGCATGAGGATCACAGCTTCTCTGAGTCCTTATCAACATCTGTCACCATCTGTCTATCTTCTGGTCACAGACACCTGGGGCGCCCAGCTATAACTCAAGGGAGTCTTGAGTTGAACAGTACCGCTGGCTAATGATGCTGTTATCTTTTCTTTTGTAATTTAATTTTTTGAGAACATCACAGATTAAGATTTATTTTTATTTTATGTGTATGAATATTTTGCCTGCATGTATATATTATGCATAGGTCTAATATCTGTAATGAATTACTTATTCTATATACTTCAAAACCAATATTGTATATGCTATTACAATGTTATGTATGCTATATGGAACTGATTTTAAATTTCTATTTTAGATGGCTGATATCATATAAACATCTTTGCTAAGTTCTATTAGTTATAATAACTTTAAACATTTCATAATTAAATAAAGTTCATATATTTCATAAGATCTTTTACATAGGTAAACTGTTACCTGTGTACAGAAGGGTTCACCTCCTCTCTGGGAACTCTGATGTCTTCCTCTCCCCTTACTGAACTGGCTAGAACCTCTGGCACATGACTGATTAGAAGTGGTGAGGATGGGAGCAGAAATGGCTCAGTGGCTAAGAGCATTGGCTGCTCTTCCAGGTGACCAGGAATTGGTCCCCTGACATCCATGACAGCTCACAATGGTCTGTAACTCTAATTCCAGGGGATCATATACCCTCTTATGGCCTCTGTGGGCACCAGGCACTTATATGGGGTATAGATGTACATGATGGCAAAACTCCCAAATCCATAAAATACCTTTTAAAAAACTTTAAAAAGAAAGTGGTGATAAAGACATGCTTGTATCATTTGATTATAGAAAAAACATTCAAATTTTTACCATTACATATAATGTCTGTTAGAGTATTTTCATTATAATGTCTGCTACATGATTTTCATATACATCACAATGAAGATAGGAAATAGAAAATATATAATCTTACAAAAGTGAAAAGTTCACTGTAGAGTCAACAGTCAGTTAAAGCATTGCAGAGATATACAGACATAAAGATACAGAACAGACTCATGTAAAGGCAAGCACAGAGACATAACCAGCTCAGAAATAAATACAAACAAGAGGAACAAAAGACCTGGAGATGGTACCAGTAGACTAAAGCATGAAGGCAGACTCTTCGGAAAAGTGTTAGATATAAAAATATCTGGAAAATGGCTATAAGAATGTAAAACTTAATGAAAATTATAAACTCAAACACTGATGATGCTCACAAAGGGTGGGGATATATACAAGCAAAACAACGCCAGGGCATGTTGTCAGCATGCTATATGACAGATAAACAAGCCTTAAGAGAAGCCACAGGTAGCAAAGGGGTTATAATATACAGGTCAAGATTCTGTCAGGTTCAGGTCCATTGGAGGCAGGGTTACATCTGTAAGGACAGATGTTTTCATACAACCAGGAGCTTCTTCCCGAATGCAGCATTCGGGGTGTAAACAGTAATGATGCAACGAACAACTTACAGCGTTGAACATGGCCTAGTGTTTTGCTCCCAATTGTCCAAAAAGGACTCTATTTTGTTTCCCTATGAGTTTGGTAATACATTCATCAATTGTCTCTTTATACACCAGGATTATAAAATTATAGTAATTTTCTAAAGAAAACAGAGATATCTTAGTTTTCTTTAAAAATTAACCTGAAGAAGATCTCTCCCATCAACGAGGGTAAAACTGGCTACCAACACAGTTGGTGCTTACCCCCATCAGGGACAAAAGATTTATGTATTTATTATGTATACTGTGTTCTGGGCACCAGATCTCATTATAGATGGGTGTGAGCCACCATGCGGTTGCTGGGAACTGAACTCGGGGCCCCAGAAGAGCAGTCAGTGCTCTTAACCTCTGAGCCATCTCTCCAGCCCGACAAAAACCATCTTAAAATGGATGAAATGTCTACAGTAAATCTAAAACAAGAGAGCAACTAGAACCCTGAGAAGAGAAGCTCTATATTTCTGGGATTGCGATGTTTTCTGAGCTATGACATCAGAGGCATGGTGACAAAAGCAAAACTGACAAGGGGGTCACATGACATTCGAAAGCTGTAGCGAGCTGCGTGGAATCACACCTGATGGAGATGTATAATCTGATGGAGGAAGGTCATTGGTTAAATAAAAAGAAACTGCTTGGCCCTCATTGGTTAGAAGATAGGTGGGAGGAGTAAACAGAACAGAACGCTGGAAGGAAGAGGAAGTGAGCTCAGACTCCACAGCTCTCCTCTCGGGAGCAGACGCCTCAGAGAGAGAGAGACGCCATGCTCCCGGCTCCTGGGCAGACACACGCAATGAAGCTCCAACCCAGGATGGACGTGGGCTAAAATCTTCCCGGTAAGACCGGTGCTCACAGATTATTAGAGATGGGTTGATCGGAATATCAGAATTAGCCAGTAAGGGCTAGAGCTAAAGGGCCAAGCAGTGTCTAAAAAAATACAGTTTGTGTGTTGTTATTTAGGGGCATAAGCTAGCCAGGCAACCGGGGTGCTGGGGACGCAGCCCCACCACCCCTAATTACTACAATAATCAACTCCTGAGATGGCTAAGGCCTGACCTATGCTATGATCACGCAATGATCATCAGCTGCCTGCATATGCGTGGGCCTATGGGCAGTGCCCACCTGGCAGTTCGGGGTTGGCAGCCCATGCCTACTTAAGGGCTGGGAGAGGTTTGCCAGGAGAGAGAGAGAGGAAAGAAAGGAAAGGAGAGGAGAGAGGAGAGAAAGAAAAAGAGAGAAAGGAGAGAGGAAAAAAGGAGAGAGGTCATAGAGAGAGAGAGGTCAAGGAAAGAGGGGAAAGAGAGAGAAGAAGAAGGAGAAGGAGATGAATTGCTGTGAATAAAGTCCTGAAAACTGCTGCAAGAAGAGCTCCAGTGGTCGCGTCATTCCTTGCGGGAGGGTGGCCGTGACAAGTGGTGGCCCGTACGGGGACAAGCGTACGGGGACAAGCATACGGGGAACCTCCAAACCTCTCTCCGTGGAGCCCAGAACTTGCTGCAGTCGGGGGGTGCACCAGATAATCCTCAAGGTAAAGATTGAGGATCCGCAACAAAAAGCGGGTTTTCCGCTCTCGCCGGTAGAAGAAGGGAGAGTAGGGGTAATAGGGCCGCAACCAAAGCGGATGGTTTAAAGTCAGAGCCATGATCAAAGTGGACAGTTTAAGAATGGGATTTTAGAATGGGTGCTTCAACATCACACCTGACTTTTCTGGCTCTTAACGAGCTGTTACGGAGGGCTTTGGAGAGGTTTTTGGCTGAAGGTGACACAATTGCTCTTTGGTTAGCCGTCTCTGGCAATCTTAATGTGTCATCCTAGGACAGGCTTGGTAGGGATCGGAATTTTGCTGCTGAACAAGGTATGCTAAGGAAGGGAGGTATATTTGTGTGGTTTGAGTTACCGAGACCTCCAGAGTTTGTAGTGGAGTGTGAGCAGCTGTGGCTCCAAGACCAAGGAGCTCTAGGAGGCTCCAAGGCCAAGCAGCACTGAGGGTCTGCAAAATGCAAACACCCCAGGACCTGCCTCAGGGCATAGAAGCACAACCAGGGTAAGGTCTGTTGGCCTGAACCTCTGTCCCAGTCCGGGGCAATCAGCCAGACTGGCCTCCACCTTACAGCACGGTGGGGAAGGGAAGTCTCCGCCTCTGTGAACCTAGCATGACTGGAAAATGGCAGTAGACTGTAGTAAAAACCCATAAGAATGCAACGTCCCCACTCAGCAGGAAGTAGCCAGACGGATTGACAACGCCCAAATCCCCTAAAACACGGTTTAAGTGGGGGCCCTTTCAGAGCAGAAGCAGGATCAGCTGAGCTGCTAGGGAAGCCAAAGAGGTGCACGAGGGAGAAGGTGTCTTCCATGCAGTCAGCTGACAAGAATGAATGTGCCACGGGGGTATGGCAGCTGGGGTATGTTAAGTCTATACTCTAGTCTGTCAGACATTTCTATCCATCTGGGGCTCTGTGTGTGACCAGCATTCAATATGACTCATGCAACTAATCTGTCTAAAGACTGTCTAGATATCTTTTAGGTAATTGGTCTGGTGAATTCGAACAACAACTGGAAAAGCTGCGGGTGATGATGGTGACTGTGAACTCCACACACATGGATACCAGCCTGGCAGAAGAACTATCTTCCTGGATCACTCCATGGATCATCTGAAGGAGTGGGCGGGAGTAGGAACCCTAACAGGCTTAATGGTGCTTGCCTCCCTGGTATGCCTATGGTGCATTTGCCACAGAAGGGTTTTACAGCATTGCAAGGCAGTTATGATCATTCAAGCCTTCACGGCCATTGAAGCAGGACAGTCTCCCCAAGTTTGGCTAGAGATGTAAGAGCAAGTCTGATTGCATGTGGGTTGGTGTCTATCTCCCACCTCTGTAAAAAAGGCACCGGACAGGTCTAGTGTTCTCTGAGTGGATGACACCTGGACAAACACTAGTACATGTTCCATTTTTAACAGAGATCAGACCTCTACTCTTACCTGTTGCTTTACAAAACAAAAGGGGGAACTGTAGTGAGCTGCGTGGAATCACACCTGATGGAGATGTATAATCAAATGAGATGGCTAAGGCCTGACCTCTGCTATTATCATGCAATGATTATCAGCTGCCTGCATATGCGTGAACCTATGGGCAGTGCCCACCTGGCAATCTGGGATTGGCAGCCTGTGCCTACTTAGGGGCTGGGAGAGGTTTGCCCAAAGAGAGAGGTTTGCCCAGAGAGAGAGAGAGGAAAAAAGGAGAGAGGGGAAGAGAGAGAGAAGTGTAAAAAGTCCTGGAATGAAACTGCAGTGAGAAGAGCTCCGGTGGTCGCGTTCATCCTTGCTGGACGAGGTGGGCCGTGACAGAAAGCCATGCAGCAAAGAGCGAGTAAACAGTGCGGTGAGCTCCCTGTAGCTGGCGGGGAGTGAAGGATATAGATTTATAAAGGCCTACCATCTACCAATACAACCCCCTCCCAAATAACGATTAAAACGCAAACAAAAGATGCCAATGGAATTGAATTGAGTGTAAGGTGTACTCCTACAGTCCCAGCATGAGGGAAGCGGTGGCAGGAGGGTCCAGAACCTAAGGCTAGAAGCCTCAACTACACGGCAAGTTTGAGGCCAACCTGGACTACACGGGACTCTGTCTCAAAAAAAAAAAAAACCACTCAACTAGATATTTATACAAAGAATAAATAAATGGCCAACGGGAATATGAAAAGAAACTCAACACTAATTGTTAGGGAAATACAAATCAAAACCACAAAGATATATCATTTCCCACAAATATCAAAAAAAACAAACAAGCGAACCCAGGAAACAGAAAGTACTTGTGCAGACTAGAGAAAGTGAAACCCTTATGTATTGGTAAAAATGTAAAACACAAGCCAGCACAGATCTTATGGAAAACAGCATATAATCCAGCAAGGCTACCGAGCAGATAGCCAAAACCCCTGAATTTCAAAGAAGTAACTGCACAGCGCACACCGCAGCATGACTCACGGCACCGCCTATGCCCAAGTGCGTACACACTGTGGAATATTACCCAACCCAGTACGAAGGAAATCCTGCCGTGAACGACAGCACAGGTGAACCCTGCGCAGGTTTCTATGCTCGGTGAAATAAGCCAGCCACAGAAGCAAGGATTGTGGCTCCACACAGGACCCATAGTTACTTCCACAGAACTCTGAAGATGAACGTGACTGCTTCAGGGGTGGGTGGGGAACTGTTGTGCAGTAGATCCTCTGTAGGTGGCGGATATGATGAGTGTTTTCTTGGGCCACTCTCCACCTCATCTTTTGAGATAGGGTCTGTTAGTGGGGCTCACTGATGGGCTAGATGGACTGGCAGATGAGGCCCTGGGAGTCTCTGGGTACCATTGCCACATGCAGCTTCAGAGCTGGGGGTGAGCTCCAGCTACATCCCGTGCAGCAGGCACTTCATCCCGCATCCATCTCAGCCGCCCTACAGTTTCAATTGTTTCTGGATGAGAAAGTTCTAGAGATCTGTTGCTGACCAATATGCACATGCCCCACTGGTGCTCACATTTAAACTAGCTAAGACAGGAGATTTCATATTGTGTTTCCAATACTACAGTAAAATTCCGTTGAATCTGCTCAAGGGAAGCTAAAAGAAAACTAAAATCTGTGGTAATGGTGGATGCAGGGAGGAAGAGACGGGTAAAAACTGTCACAATTCAGACAACAATCTTAGTCTTTTTCAAGTCTGAATAGTTAACAGAACCCTCAGTTTACAGAGAACGATGATTAACTGATTAATAATGAATTAATGACAAATACAAAACAGCCAGGATGGATGCAGCAGAGGTATAAAAAGAACAAAGTTAATTATGACTAAAGATACCGTCTGTAGCCAATGACAACATATCCGAGGCCTGAGTGACATCCACAGGCACAAAATGTAGGCCATGACATTAAGTATTTAAGAGCTCCACGACCTAGATTTGGGTTTTGGTGGGGGTAGGGTGTGGACTTCCAACTTGCTGTAAGCACGGGCACACCTATGTAGGACAGGGTCTCCCACACGGAGCAGGATTTCACCCTGCGGTCAGATTTCAGGTCAAATGGCTCTTTCTTGCATAATCCTTCCTGACTTTGTTCTGGAAAATTCCATGTCACCGTCCCTTGAGTTTTGAATCCAACTGTAAGTCTACGGTCATCGCGTGCTTCCTGCCAATGATCACACCTTTCAGCAACACGACATTCAGTCAGGCACTCACTCAACCCCCATCAACTGCAGGCAATAGTTAGGAATTCCAAGATAAATGAGACATGGTCACTGCAGCTGTTGGTGGGGCCTGGACATGTCTGTGGCCACACAATCATTGTTTATTTCCACAGAAATGAAAGCCTTGGCATCACCAACCACTGTGGCAATGGAAAAATCCGTTTCCTGCCTTAGTAGAAAGGGGACAAGCAGACGAGGACCCTGCTTTTGTATGTCTGGCTTCACAGAGAAGGAATGGAGGGCTGGGGCCCCTTCTGAACCTCTCTGGCAGGTCATCTTTGGTGGTGCAGAAGTGTGCGTGTGTGAGAACACTGTTTATTCTGGCCCTTCTTGTAATTTACAAATTGAAACAAATAATAGTGGAGACATTTGCAACTATGGAAAAAGGCTGTTTACAGAGCGGGAGAAAACAGACTAAATAGGCTTAGATTACCGAAAATTTCTAACACGGCACGGATGGACGGCCCAACAGAAGGTGCAAAGGGCACCGCGTTAGCTCCCCGGCTCCCCGCAGCAGCTCTAGCTGCTGAGAGTCCCCAGACAGCAGCCGCAGCCACGTGTGAGTCTGGATGGGAACATTTTCCTAGGCCTCCGGTTTCAGCCATCTCCACTCTTAGATACGGCTTCTCGGATACCCTTCTTAGCTGGATGTTAAATCATTCAGGCCCGGGTGCTTCTCACACTTTCCTCTGGAAACTAATTCTCTAACCCTTTTCTTCACAAATGAAGTTGCCCGGGTGAACTTCCCTGTGTGAAGCCAGCATGGAAGATAACACTTTCTTCAAATACCCACTCACGAGCCATGTCTTTGTTCAATAATGGACGAATAATAACCAAACACCAAGTCCTTAGTGAACTTTTGATGCAGTCACTTGTCCTTCCCAGAGGAAAAGAGTACAGTGCTTATTGTGAAATTGGTGAGGGCGCAGGTACAGACCATGGAGACTGAATCTTTTTTTATACAGAGGCCCTAGCAACACTGTTCCCCAAACACTCGGAAATATACAACTTGGTAGGGAAAAAACCAAAACAAAACAAAATAAAATGAAGGTTTTACATAGTCTGATTCTCAAGTTCATTTTTTTTGTTTGTGATTGTGTGTGTGTGACTATATGTGTGTTTGTGGTGTGCGTGTCTGTACAGAGGACAGACTGGATGTTCTCACCACCTTACTTCCTTGAGAAAGGGTCTCTCACTGAACCTGGAACTAAGATGGTATCAGCAAGCCTTAGATCTCTTTCTGTCTCACTGATGTTACCCACAAATGGCCACATCTGCCTGCCTGCATGGGTGCTGGGGAATTGAACTCAGGTTCTCATGTTTGCACCACTTTCTCAGGCCCCTGAAGTGCAATTCTTTCTTTCTTCCTTCCTTCCTTTCTTTTCTTTTCTTTTCTTTTCTTTTTTCTTTCTTTATTCTGTAAACAGTGTTCTGTCTGCATGTATACCTGCAGGCCAGAAGAGGGTACCATATCTCATTACAGATGGTTGTGAGCCACCATGTGGTTGCTGGGAATTGATTGAACCCATGACCTCTGGAAGAGCAGTCAGTGCTCTCAACCGCTGAGCCATCTCTCCAGCCCTGAAGTGCAATTCTTTAACAAGTGAACGAATTTGAATTAAATATAGGCATGGCTCAGCAATCCCAGTCATATAAGACTGGAGAAACCAGGCTCAGAGGAAACGTTGCTTGATCAGTTTACTCCCGTGCTCAAGAAAGAAAGGAACGAACAACTGCCCAGTTTTGGTTTCATTTAGGAACATGCACTACCTCAGCTAATCTTCAAAATTAAGTTGGGCATGATGGCGTACGTCTTTAGTCCCAACTCTCAGGGGGCAGAAGCAGGTGGATCTCTCTGAGTTTGAGGCCAGCTTGGTATATAAAGCAAGTTCCAGGACAGCCAGGGCTGTTACAGAGAGAAAACCTGTCTCGACAAACAAACAAACAAAACTTAGAGGTGACTCAGTGAAGTAATTCAGTGGGCAATGATGCCAAGCTGGACACCTGCATTGACAGAACGCATTCAGTGGAAGGGAAGAATCCACAGCGCAAGTCTCTGACCTCCACACCTGCCATGGTATGCACAAATGCAGACCCACATATACAGACACAAAATAAAGAAAATTTATAATTCAAAACCATAGAAATCTACAGAGCAAATAAAAAATAATATCAATAAACAACGGAATTCAATCTAGGACTGTCTACACCTTCAAAGGCCATCTTCTTCTTTTTCATTGTTCTTTTTTTTTTTTTTTTGAGACAGGGTTTTATTCGTGTAGCCCTGGCTGTCCCAGACTCGCTCTGTAGACCAGGTTGGCCTCAAACTCAGAGATCTTTCTTCCTCTGCCTTCCAACCCAACCCACACACTTTTTCTAGTTAACAGTTTCTATTACTCTTAATCTCTCTCTTATGGGCTGGGAGATGGCTCAGTGGTTAGGAGCACTGGTTGTTTTTCCAGGATTCAGATTCAGTTCCCAGCACCCACATGACAGACAGCTCACAGTCCATTGTAAATTCAGTCCTAGAGGAGCTGAACCCCCTTTTGGCCTCCGTGGGTACTGCATACATGTAGAACACAGACATTCATACAGGCAAAACACATATAATAAAAAATAAAACTATTAAAATACTTTTTATAATTTAAAAGTCTGACTATAAATAACTGCTAAGTTTTCTCTATTTGTGGCTCACATTTTATAAAACATTATGAAGTATTACAGACAGGGTAGAAAACTGTGTGTCCCTTCTCCTGCCTTCCTATTGGACTATTCTTATTCTTCTGCAATGTTTTGATATTCTTAATATATTTTAAAGGTTGGCTTATTCTATTACAAACAAGTCTAGTTCATTCATTTCTTTCTTGGAGTCCTGGCTTAGAACTCACCACATCACCGAGGATGACCTTGAACTTCTGAGCCTATTACTTCTACTTCTCGAGTGTTGGGATTACAGGAATGCATGCACCACCATACCAAGTTTTATGCCATGCTGAGGATCAAACTCCGGCTATTTGTGTGCTAGACAAACACTATACCAACTAAGACACATCCCCAGTCCTTAGTCTAGTCACTTATTTTTCTGCTATACAAAACACGCACCATGACTTCTAGTATACCCCTTTGTCCACCTGTGATGAACAGTTTTAGATGGATCTTCTTTATACACATGTCGCTGTTTCCTTTGGATTTTTATATGTGGCAGCTGCTGTTCTGAGCACTTTACGCATCTTAACTCATTTAACATTTCTAATAACCTTACGCAGATTCTGTCCTTATCCCCACGTTATGGATAGGGAACGCTATGGTTCGAATCCATGCAGTTTTAGTTGACACTGCGAGTCACCCTCTGCATCTGTTCATCTTTGCACCAATGGGGTCGGCTTCCCACATCCTTGCCAATCCCCGGGGGTCAGTTTTAAGGACCCAGTGCTCTAATATCCTAAAGGGGAGATAAGCCCTTGTCCAGCACAACATGTTAGATAGGGTATCTTTCAGCACTGACCCAAGAACCTCTCCTTGTCAAGCTTCTGTGTATATGCTGGTACCATTTCTTTACAACACCACCACGCAGCTTTGGAAAAGATTCATAGAGAGCATGGCTGGAGCTACTTTTGGGGCTCTCCAGGCCAGGCCCACCTTCTGTTTTTTTTCTCCTTTCTATTCTTTGTGTTTGTTACTGGTTTCTAGCCAGGACTACCTCAAAGCCTTGTCGTGGCCTTTGTCTAGCAAGCCCAAGGCCCTAGGTTCCATCCCCACTTCCATCACTATGTGGCCTTGAATTCACAGAGAGCTGTTGGAGTTTCCCCCCCCCGCCCCCCCCCAGGGTTTCCTAGTAGCTGTGGAGCCAGTTCTTGACCTCTGCCTGGCGAGTGTTGGGATTAAAGGCTTGCACCACTAAGCCCAGTTTCTCTTATCTCTTATTCTCAACATACTGTACTGTCTGTATAGAAATGGTGTGAATGGGCTTCCTCATCTCATTGCTCTTCATAAAGCCCCCCATGTTTCATAAAAAAACAAAACAAAAAAAAAAGCCTACGCTAAACACTAGTGCTCTGCCTCCCTGTTTCCTTCTGTCTTTAAGTCATTGTAGCCAAATCAGAGTGCTAAGGAGCACAATTAACTACACACTAGTAGCCATGTGACCTTCAGATGCCCCAGAGAGAATGACCATGTTTGAATATATAATGAGAAGTTGATGGTTTTGTTTTGAGACAAACTCTTTTGTAGTCCAGGCTAGCCTTAGAACTCTCTATGTAGCCCAAGCCTGTCTTGACTTCTGCTTCTCCTCCTCAGCCTCCCAAGTGCTGGGATTATAAGCAAGAGCCTCTGTGCCCAGCTGTTAGAATGAGAAGCCTTGGCGATCTCCAGCATCAGAGAGCTGTAAGCTCTGACCTGGGTATAACTAATTTAAACAATAAGGTTCAATTAATTCCTACGTGTGTGTGCGATGATCAGTGTGGAGGGACCGTGCAGGTCACATCAAACAGCATATGATTCACCATTTTAGGTTTTGGAACTAGGGGAAAACATGCAGAGAAGAGATAAACAGCTCCTTTTTAATGAATGTAATAACAGAAGAATAATGAGGTTGGAAAACAGATGTGGACGGAGGGGAAATCTTGCTACAGTGTGGCCCACACAATCTGGGGAGGAATGATAAAAAGAAAAACAACACAGCTTTACAAGCTGTTCTAAGGCTGGAATTAGAAGAAGTAATCAAGCCTTACAAAGGGTCAGGGGGTAGCATCCTGCAGCGGAGAAAAAGCAGAGCCCTGCGCCTGCTCCAGCCCTGGCCCGCACTCTGGGAAGAAAGGGCTTCCCGGGCAGCAGCTTCTCAGAGCAGATTCCTGATTCAGTGTTTAATAATTGCCATCTAACCTCCTTCCCCTGCCCACCCGCTCCCCAGGGAGGTACTTCCCTAATGGGTTGGCTCTTTTTAGTCTGGGTTTAGTCTCTGACTCTTTATATTCCGACGGGGGGTGGGGACGGAGACCTCAGTCTATTTCTGTGACTTCCAGGCAAAATGTGTCAAATTAGATAAATGTGTTCGATGCTGGGTTGGGAGCACACTCACTCTTTAAACGGTTTCTTCCCACACCCCTTTAACCGTGTCTGCCTCTCGGAGTCTATTCAACTGTGCATAAAAACAATTCCAACTAAATCCTCACATGGGGTGGCTGTTTTTTTAACTCTCACCATATAGGTCACATTTGGGGAGCAACAGAGATGTGAGTGCAGCCTGTTGGGAGAGAACATGAAGTCGATCTGAGGTTACCCACAGGAACACAACTTCCTTCTGCTCGGATGGGCATTGTTAGGAGCAAGGTTCTTTACGGAACAACTGACAAGACACTCACCAGTTAGATGAGTGTTAGTCTATACAGGGTATCTCCGGAAAACCATGTTAGGGCAGGGTATCTCCGGAAAACCGTGTTAGTCTATACAGAGCATCTCCAAAAACCGTGTTAGTCTCTACAGAGTATCTCCGGAAAACCGTGTTAGTCTCTACAGAGCATCGCCTGACGTGGGACTGTGAGAAAGCCGCCCGCTGCAGTTGTCTGACTTGGCCTCTGAAAGCCTTCAAACTCAACCACTGAAGTCCAGCCAGCATCTAATTTTACCCGTGAGTTCCAGGAGAGAGTGGAGCTGGTGGGAAGATTACAGAGTTCCTTGAAGCCCTGACCTACAACAGGAAGCGAGTTGTCAGCCTTCATGTCTCTCACCCTAAATTCCAAGGCAAACAACAGCGGCCGAGCGTTTTATAACACGTTCCCATTGTAAAATTGCATATTCCAGAAACTTGATGCCAGCTCCCTCGTTTTCCATAGACCTCACGTCGGTACCAGCACATGATCTTAAGCTGAATATTTTTACTTCAGCTTTTCACTTCCAATTTGTCAAATGTCTTTGGGTTTCTCTGGCTTTCCTGTAAACCTGTGGCAATCTGTTTCCACGTTGACCAATTCTTGTACTATTCAGCTCGGCTCACTGAAGTAACGACCTGGGAGTCTCTGATAACACTGGGGTAAATGAAGAAGCTCAGGGATTTCTCGGGCCTTCTGTAAACATGGGGAGGATGAGATTTTCCAGTTTTTTCAGTCTGGGCAGACAGAAACTGTTTAATCCTTCAGCTAGTTACAGCCATCTGTGAAATGGGTGCAGCAGCACCCCCCATCGGGGCTGCTGTGAGGATTAATGACAGCTTACTCTGAGAGACCTGCTTAACACAGAGAGAGACAGCTATGATCAGGTCTGTCCAAAAGCGATGGGAGAGCACCCACAATCCCATTGGTGAGTGAGTGAGAAGCCACACAGCAGCACTCCTGGGGACAGGATGACCTCAGGTGATCCTGAAAGCACTAGGGGGATCAGCCAACAGAAGCGGGAGTGATAGCGAGTGTCTGGTGTCTACGGGAGATCTCCAACAAGATTGTCCTAGGCCAGGAATGGACAAGCGCCCGCTCGAAGGCTGGTGCCTTGGAATAGAACATGAGCCTCTTCTTAGAAGTAGGTTGATGGAAAGGAAAAAAAAATGGCTGGGAAAGTTCAATGGGTTCATTAAGATCCGGATACTAAGCAACCTGCTTTCTGGGGTAGCACTTCACATTGTTGCCAGAGACCCATAAAAGGATGTAACAGACAACCCCGGCTTTGAGTGTGAGACCGGTCACCTGGGCTCAACCCCTGCAGCAATTACTGTGCTATGAAAGGCGGGGCTGGCCTCTAATAAGGGAGAACAAAGCGTCAATCACCCTGGAACATTCAGCAGACCTCTGGGTCATTATCTGGCTGAGTTTCAGTGTTCTCAAATTCTGTGGCCCTAGAGAAGAGCAGAGATCCACACAGATTAGTCCTCTAGAGTGGAACTCATATACCAACTGCTATTATCTACGTGCTGACAGCTTAGCGGGTGCTACCGTCACCCACAGTACCTGTGTGCAAGAAGGAAACATTTAGAAAGGGCTCCGATATAGGAAAGTGCCACCCGGTACCCACCAGAGAATAAACAAGTTTGCTAAGGGCACTCAAGATGTTTAAGAGAGAAGAAGCTGTGCATACGGAGACCCTTGAGTTTAAGAAGAAAACTCATCTTTTAATCAGAAATGAAACAAGAATCCCCAAGAGCTCAGGGCTCGCTGCAACATCTGTCAGTTTAGACTGGATTAATAAAATTACAAGGATGGTTAAAATCTTATCTAGGGGGAATTACAAATACGAATCCATATGCTACACAAGGACGAGACGGCCAGTGATAAACACGTGGCGAGTGTTCTCTGCTTCTTCCCCAGCAACACATGGCTTCCTCAACATAGCATATCTCAGCTCTGTCATATTGGGTGAGTTGATAACATTCTTTATCGCAAATTTCCCTTGTTAGAAAACCACGGCATAAGGAACGATCATCATTCTCCTATAATACTCAATCCATACTGGAACACGACCAGGAGAGTAGAGGGGAAGGGTGCAGCTGCAGGAGAGCCCTTCAGAGGAAGGTAAAAGGCAGGCGAGAGAGACTAAGTAACTAACTCTGTCCCAGGCAGAATTCATCTAAGCCAGAAGTGGGAGGCAAGACACAAACTTTGGTTAGAACCAGGTGAAAGTGGGGCTCTGGGAGACTTCTGACTCCTGGAGTACACAGTTCATGTGCGTTTCATTTGATAATCACGAGACCCCTCTGAGCAGTTCATTCCTCACACTTGCACAGATTAAGTCAGAGGCTAAGTGAAGGCCATATTTGTTGCAAGGCTGCCATATCTCGGATTATTTGATTGAACCCAGATCCATTTCTTCCATCAGACCTTAACCAAGACATTATTTCAAGGTAGCGACGTACAAGAAAAGCATATTTCTCTTCTGTTTTCAGCTGTAGGATGGAAGGCAACATCTTGCACATATTAGGTAAATCCTTCCCCCACTGAATTATACATCCCAGACCTTTGTCTTTAAAAGACAAAGAGTACCTAGCTCAGGTTAGACTTGAACTTGCTACAAAACCATGGATGGCCTCTGCCTCTAGAGTGCTAGGCTTATTTACAGGTGTTCGCAGCTGAGTCTGGCTTCCTTAACGGTTCTGAGGAGAAAAACACTTTGATGTGAGAAAAACTTCTGTTATTTTGGGTAAGGTTCTCCTATGACTGCTCAAGCAGTCTAGGTAGGAGAAGTTGAGTGGATTTGTGACGAAATGACTAAGGACGGGCTAAAAGCCGGAATTCTCCTCTTTATCAGTTTTAGTTCTGCTTCATCCTTAAGTCACCTTAAGCCTTAAGTCACCCTCAGAACTTTGGAGACAACCCAGGACTTCACGGAACTTAAAGTGCTTAAGTGAAGCACTGAGTTCTTCCCTTTCCTTGGGGGTTTGAGGCCTGGGGTTACTTGTGGTTCTTGGGCCTTGGGATGAAAATAGCCTAAACCCCTCAGGTTCCTTTGGAAATGACTGTTTTGTGTGACCCTGTCTCCAGTTGGCATCACGGTCTCGCTCCACTGTGTGCTCATGACTAAGAGTCTTCAAAGGCAAGTGGTAAACACGGACCGCCAACACCTTGAACTCCATAGACATTGACATCCAACAGAGCGAACCAGAGAAGAAACTGCTTTGGGCTTTAAGATAGGAGTCTCAATGACCTCTGTAGGATGGTCCAGATCAAGGCCACTTGGAAGGTAAATCTAACTTTTCTGTTAGAAAAAGCCTCAGCTACATAAAGTCATCGGGCCTTATGCCTACCAGCAGAGGTTGAGGGTGAGGCGGGTAACATACACTCACTAGGAAAGGTTTTTTTTTTTTTTTTAAAAAAAAAAAGTCAGAAAAATAAAATATATAGGATACAGTTGCAATTTGGAGGTTCAGAAATCTGTTTAGCCAGGATCCATTTTTAAGGAAGAGGGGGTGGTATGCCTTCCCGGGCCTTAAAGTCTAAGAGAAAATATGCATACAGTAGCTTGCCAAGAAAACCATCAAGAACTCAAGCTCCCTTCAAGTCAAACCCTTCACTTAATAAAATAATAAGGTATCATTCACTGAACATCTAAACAAATTGCTAGGACATTACCACAAGCTCAGGGAAAAACACACTGTGGTGAGCTTCCCACATAAACAGCTACAGCAGTAACCCTGGAGTCTCCAAACCCTACGCACAGTATGGCTGAAACAGCCTAAAAAGAGCTCCAAAGAACGAACAGTCTGTTGGAGAAGCTTCACCCTCTATAGACACAGCACTAAAGTCAACCACACAGCCAAGTGTCCTTTGACTTCAGGGTTCACACTGACTCCTCCCACATGGGGAGATGCCCACTGCAGGCCCAGAAGTATGGGGACAGCAGTCTCTGCCCCCTTGGCAGCTGCAGGTGATGTTCTGGAGATGGTGACATGGAGAAGAACCGCAGGAAAGCAGACGTAGACACCAAACACGGTATATTCTGGAGATCTCACAGAGCTTAACTGGGAAAGAAGTTTAGACACGATCACCCAATTGTCAGCCCCACACACAATATCCTGTAACTTGAGATCCACCTGCTTCAGTCTCCAGGCCAACACAGCACCCTGCCCTAGGTTCTTTGCAGCTTGCCTAACCTAGAGCTCTCTTATGCCTAACTGGAACCCTGAGGTGAGTGGTGACCCCTGTGCTTTGGTTCTCTTCCTGGGCATATCCTAAGTGAGATTAGCTTGGGAAAGTGCTGTAGAGGGAAATGCTGACATTTCCATCCACTTCTGGGGTGGAGAGGACGATGAAGGCCTGTGCTGATCTCTGGTAGCTCAGAAGAGAGCAAGCAGCACACGGAACTTCAGTAAGTCAATGCGCTCTTCCTGAGACAGTTACAGCTCTTTGAAAAAAAAAAATGTTCACCAGTGCCTTCAGAACACACAGAGATTAAAGAAACATGAGGCCCCCACGGAGGAAGAGATCAAGAGAGAAAAAAGTGAGGTGACAAAATAAAGTCATTGCACTGTGACCAGGAACTATAGGAACTGAACAATTTAAGATGAAATCACAACAATGCTCTCACTGAAGTCCATGAATGTGTAGCTGTTTTTGTTTTAGGTCAGTGATGGCTTTGTTACCGCACTGGAGGCAGGTAGCGGCAGGAGAGTGGGGAGAGCCTAAAGGGAAGATCACTGAGGCAGCAACGGAGGCAACAGTTCCACTTTCTAAACCCAGGCATCTTGTATTAGAAAAGAAATATGCTGGTCAGAGTTGTGTCGGCAGCTAGGAAGTAAGTCATCTTCAGAGTGGAGGGGTTACGGCAGGCCTAGAGGGTCCTGTTGAGGGAGGCCGGCAGCAGCCCAGCAGGGCTAAGCCTCTTCAAGGTTTTAAATAAAAAACATCCACTTAACTTTTATAGGGGATTGTTCCCTAATAACACACAAGGAAGGCGGCTGGCTCTCCTGAGTTCTGCAGCAGGGTCGTCTCTGTGTTGACTGAGGAATAAGGGTACAACTGCGATTTTAACTAGGGTTCCTGTGGGCTAAACAGAAAAGAAAGCCGAAAGGATTTAGGTCTTAAGGGTATTAGCTGAAGGCTTTTTCTCCAACAGAGTTCCTTTTATATGTAAATTACACAAGACTCCATTCAATGACTTAGCTAGGCTGGCAAAGGAAGGCCAGTCTCAATCTGTCTGAGCCTCAGTTTGCCCAAGGAGGCCACAGAGAATGCCTCCCCCCCCCCCCAAAGATCCCTCTAAGGTCTCCTTAACTTAAAAGTATAAAATGAAGTTAACAAAGGAACCGGACAGAACAGCAACAAAGGGAGTCCTCCAGAATCTGGGCTCCTCAAAGGGCGTCTGATCCCAGGAGTCCTGGCAGCCTTAGCCCAGAGTCCTGGTGATTTACTACCCCTTTACTCTGCCTCAGGAAACCCCTGTTCTGCCAAGTACCCAAGGCCACCTTCCTGAAGGGGGCTCTCAATACAGCAACGGCACAAGTAAAGGTAGTGAAAATTACGCAAACCATGTCCAACCGCGGATACTGTTACTACTAATGACACACACGTACTGCGCCCCATTTCAGCCAGGCGCTACAGCCCGTACATGACTTAACCAGGCCTGAGAACTCAGTGAGGCAAATGCTGACATGATGTGTTTTGCAGATGAAGAAGTAGACACATAGCAGTTAGGGACGGTTATAGATAAAACATGGGGTGGTCCCCTAGAGCCAAAACCAAGGGAGGACCTGGGAGCAATGAAGCTGGCTCAGGACAGGACAGAAGCTCTCAGGATGCCCGGCTGAACCCAGTGATGGGGAAGCAGTGGACCTAGCAGCCAGAGAGCTCAGAGACAGGGACTCCAGGACTGCCAGGGACAGAGATGAGATAACCTTTAGGGCCCCCTTTACCTCTGACACTCTACGCGAGGAGCCCTGTTCCATAAAGATCCAGGAACTGTTTAATTCCCAGGCTTTAAAAAAAAAAAGTTCTCCATTTCTATTTTAAAAAACTGCATGTTCCCGTGGCCCTGGAATGCCTGCCTCCGGCCCCTCTGGAGCCCTGGGTTATGTGAAAGCGGCCGTGCCAAGCTGCTCCAGGGGCGGGGCTGAGCCTTCCTGGCTGGCTTGTGACATGTTCCTGACGTACTGTGTGGTCAAGGAGTTGGAACTGGGGGGGCTGAACAAGGGCCAAGCCTTGCACTTCAGCTTCCTGACCTGGCAGCCATTCAGAGAGACCCTGCTAAGTGCTATTTCCTAAATACACTCTCTTTTCATAACAATCTTACCACATTGCTTTCCTTTACGAGCGCTGTTAAAAGAGGGAGCTGGGCTCCTTCTGGTTAATCTGCACAGACTACATTTGGAAACCATCAGAAACCGAACTCTAAACAAAACGTTATTAATGTGTTCTAATCTGCCCTCTATGCTGCAGATGAAAAGAAAATGTTTTATAGTTTTGGAGCATACGTTTTAATTGCCTTTTAAGAGTGCATATACTTTTAGTACTGCATGTTATAAAACTGTAGTATCTGTTTCTTGATAACTGTTGAGTGATCTCAGCTATTTTTATTAGCCCCCCCCTCCTTCCTCATCCCTTTCTCCCCTTTTCTCCTGAACTGCCACCCATGGGAAGTTCCTTTAGATCAGGTTGATGTGAACCTCAGGTGCGTGGGCTCTTCATTATAAATAGCTTCTTTACAGCCCCCACCTCGCTATAAAACACGTGTGCCTGAAAACAGGTTCCATAAACAAAGATGGACTGGGTGGCTTTGTCCAATAATCCAGGCCTGCTGGGAACCCAGCAGTCTGGCCATCCCAGTTGCGATGGCTTTTTTATGGGGGCCAGATGACCTGCCCAGATCAGATGCGCCTGCTACTTTTCTCAACTGTGCAGCTCCGTCTCAGGAGACTAACACATCAGTCCGTCAGCAGGGAGGTCTCCCAGGCAGGCAGGGTCTCGGATGCGGCCGGATCCAGCCTCTTTCCAGCAGGGAATCGCACATTCCTTAGAACTGGGGCCTGGCATTCGCAGCACCTCCGCCAGCCTGCCACTAGGCTAACAGATCCTTGGAAAGCCAGGTCACATGCCAGCGTCTGCGGGAGCTGAGAGTTCTGTGTTTTGCCTTCCAGTTGGGCTTTCCGTACCTAGATCTTGTACCACTGATCTGAGACTGGCTTATAGGGAATGACATGGCTGTTCTGGGTTAAGGGTTGACTGGGGCAGGGCCAGGGCTTGGAAGCAGTAATGGAATTGTGTGTTGGGTTCCCGAGTTGTCCCTAGTATGTATGATTAGTACCCACTGCTCTGAAACATCTCGAGGGAGCCATTGGTCGTAAAAAGCTTTCTGAGATCATCCAATATAGGACTGATGTTCAAAAGCCAGATTGAACCAGAAAGACATGTCTCATGATTTCATTCCTGGGTTGGGGAGCAGAATCTGAGATGGAAAGGAACTCACCCAGAGCCTAAGTGTTTCTTACTATCCGAGCTCAGCTCAGCAGCCTGGCTTCCAGGTCCTCCCCACCAAATCCATGAACCCTCTGCCGGGAGTGCCCTCAGTGTCTTAAAGGGGGAGGCTGCTTTCTTTCTCTTTCTTGATGTGTTTAGTCATCTTCCTTCTTCTGAGGTCTCTAGCACTTCCTGACCACCTTCCTGACACGGACTAGGCCTTGCCACAAAAGGGAAGTGCTCAGTTATGGCCTACATGTCCAAAGCAGAATTTTAGGGGGAAAAAAAAAGCAAAACAAACGAACAAATCTCCCATCTCATGTCACACTATGTGCTAGCATTGCCCAGTGGCCCAGCAGACCCGACGCCTACACCACCGCAGTGTGTGAAGGAGCTCTCGTTTATAAATCTCAGGTCTGAAATGACTTGTTTTTACTTATATTAGTTTTACTGTTGTTTTGAGGCACAGTCTCACACAGCCTAGGTTTGCATCAAACTTCCCCTAGGTCCAAGGGGACTGATCTTCCCTTTACCCCCAAATGCCGGGATCACAGGCCTACAGCACTTGGGTTGTAAGTTCCATTTTCTTCCTTGTCCTTCTTTTAATAACCCTTTCCTTTATGCGTGTGCTGAGGAAGACAAATGGACCAGAAACACATCCATCCATGAAGACATCTCTCTACAGGGCCCAGGCTCTGAATGCTTCAGAAAGCCCTCCCAACAACCCCAGGGAAAATGTCAGCCCCTTTCACAACCTTCTTCCCTTCTACAGTGGCTGCTGCTATGTTCGTATTAACAACCTTGATGTGCGTGCGTGCGTGTGTGTGTGCATGTGTGTGTGTGTGTGTGTGTGTGAGAGAGAGAGAGAGAGAGAGAGAGAGAGAGGGAGAGAGAGAGACAGAGAGGCTTTTCAAACTTCCTCATTTGATTTCAGCTGACATGATCTTTGTAGTGGGTGATATCTTAATACCTTGGGACATCCTAAAAAGAGGCTTTAAGAGCTTCCAGTGTGTTTGGACCTAAAGCTTTGGAGTGTAACTGTCAGCTAGATGCAGAAAGGCCTTTCCTATTGAACAGATAACAAGTCAGTTACAGAAGCACTGGGAGCTGGGTAAGATGCATCTCAGTATGGGGCGGGGGGGGGACTGAGGCAAGGACTACTGTGAATTCAAGGCCAGCCTGGGCTACACAGGTGTTGGGGAGGGGGCTTCTCCTCACACCAGGAAGGAGCGAACGCTTCCATCCTACCCCATGCACGACCTCTGGATTAGCGGGGGCTTCGAAGGCCGACTCCAGCACACAGTCCGGTTAGGGCACTGCTAACAGCTCAGTTTTGGGTGTTTTGTGACCTTTTGTGCTAGCAAATAAGCCCTTGGAGGATTAAAATTAACTTTTCTCATCCCAGTGTAAGGAGTGCTCTGTTCTGGGAACAAAATGCGTTAGGGGAGGGCAAGCCCTAGTCAAGAAGCAAGGCTGCTGTGGTGAACACCAAAGCTTTAGAGACACAGCGGAAAAGAAAAAAAGAGTAATCTAAAAGAAGGTCCACGAGGAATAAAGTGTTATGTCTCTAGTGTTCATAAGCATACATGTTTTGGGAAGGGTTGTGCTGGAGATAGAACTGAGGCAGGGGTCCAGGCTCCCAGCCCTCATAAGAATACTTGTAAAAATGAACGCACTACTTTGAACTTCCAGGCCCATGCATCTAAAGCGGTCACTCACCCTATCCCAGGGACTGCATATGGACCACATAGAATACTCAATGACGTTCTGGTGTCAGAGGGTTTAGAGGTCTTCTAATCGGGCTATCGAGATTGGTCATCTGCCTGCCACAAAGCTGGTTAGATCAATTCCCACAGTGACACACTCCTGGGACCACCATTCAGGACTGAGGTCACTGCCACTTCCTCTCTGCTGAGGGAGCACAGGCCAGGCACATTCTCACCACATGACCTCTGCCCTCTGACCTTCTATCTAACCCTTCCTCCTAAGGCTTGAGGCTCTCTGGGAATTCATGCCATGCTTATACCCTCAACTGCTAGTATCTCTGTATGCTGTTTTCTTTGAGAGTTCCTGGGAAACAGCCTGTAATCATCACGGGTTTTCCTCCTCCTCCTCCTCCTCCTCCTCCTCCTCCTCCTCCTCCTCCTCCAGCACCAACTCCTCCTAGATGGGGTCTTACTAAATCCTTCCCACTGGCCTGGAGCTTGCTACATAACCTAGGTTGGCTTTGAACATTGAACTCAAGGTTCTCCTAGGAGCTGGGATCTGCCACTTTTCTGTCTTTCTTCTACTGTTGTAAGTATCAGCGACAACTCACACATCCATCCCTTTTTTCAGGGACAAGGAACCCAGAGAATAAGCACGGCAGAGCAAAAGCAGGCCTTTGAATTGCCCGTATTCAAAGGACCCCAAAAGGTCCCACCCACAGACAGTGTCTTAGACGTTGTCATTTTCCTTCAGGGCCCAGAGAGGCAGAGAGTTCTCCAAAAGAAGTTAATTCAAAAGAAATTTCCAAGTCCACACCCAAACCAGAAGAGATGTGGAACGCAGGAGGGCATCCTAAAAAAACAGCCCAAGAAAATGCCCTCACTCCCTTTTGTCAGCCCTGAA
Source organism: Microtus oregoni (assembly GCF_018167655.1). Classification (NCBI taxonomy): domain Eukaryota; kingdom Metazoa; phylum Chordata; class Mammalia; order Rodentia; family Cricetidae; genus Microtus; species Microtus oregoni. Next base: position 12,908,778 of record NW_024543074.1, read on the forward strand.
CGGGAGAGCACAGTGCCAACGTGACAGCCTTTTAAAGCGGCGGGTCACAACCACAAGTGTGGTTCCTCTTCCAACACATGGGTGTGCAGGGGAGCAAACCCGAGAGGACTACAGTCCACAGGTCCTTAGGCCTGCCCAGTGGGATGCACGTGACCGAGGGGGTGCGGCCTGTGGGCGGGCTAGGCAGATCCAGCCTCGCTGCACAAAGTGGCTGCGATTTTCAGCCATCCTCAGGTAGAATATGCTGCCTTGTATTTGCAAAACTGCTCAATAAAATTTTACTGCCAAAGCAAAAGGAGAAACATCTGCTCTGCTCAGGAGCAGCTGTGGTCAGCAATAAGGCGGCTGGTCCGGGGCCAAGGCCGCTGCCGCCGCCGCCCTTGCTAGGTGGTATTGTGGTCACCAGTAATTACTTTGGAGGATTTCATGGAGTCGAGGATAACTAAATGAACAAAGAATATTTTTATTTTACCCTCTATCTTTCACCCCCATACAAAGAAAATGGTGATATGTTATACAGGAATCAGAAGCTCAACGCGGTCCACATTCTCCATGGCTGAACTTCTCATGGTAAACGACTAAACTTGTTATGTGCAAGTATTTGGAAGGTACGTGCTCTCAACGTTTTTGACTGAACAGCTCCTGTAGACTATGTCAGTTCTTAAGTGTTTCCTTTCTGATGTACATTATAGAAAACTGTAAAGAAAATGTGATAATCATTGTAAATCAAGAGGTTGTTCAAGTTTTTGAAAACCTTAATTTAAAGTTTGTATGTTTTCAAAGTGAAATAATTTTGTGCTGGGTGAGGGGGAGTGAAGGGGAAACAAACACCTGCCTAAGAGCCTGAGTCCTGGCCATTTCTCACGGAATGACGACTGTCAGGCTGGAGCAGTTAAATTAATATATACCGTACTTAAAAAATTAAATACTTCAGAAGGAACCTTTTTAGCCACTGGAAAATGACGAAGTCTAAGACATTTCAATCAAGTTAATCTGGGTATCACAGCAATGCATTTTCCCACCAGAGACTATATGAAAAAACAAATTAAACAAAATGGATCTCCAAACGCTAGGATAACATTGGGCGAAGGAGCAGGCATGATTGCTTGTCAATTAGGTTATTACACACACACATTTCCTTCATTTTAAATCATGTCAAAGCTGAACGGTTGATGTTATATCAAAATGAGACATGACTTGCAATTAAAAAAAAGGATTTTAGTTTTTTTTTTCCCCTGGACAAAGGATCCTGCTGTGTTTTCCAAGCTGGGTTGGCCAATTTCTTAGGTTCAAACAAGTCTCCTGCTTCAGCCTCCTGCACAGCAGTGGTCTGTACCACTGCACTGGGTTCAGAAGTTCTCTTTAACAAACGAGAATACTAACTGGTCTAATTCAGCTACATGGACTCCAATGACGCCATGGCAGGTGAGCCATGTCCAGAATGTTCTAGGACCTTCTCCTAGCTCATCCTGGAGCACTGAAGTTCCTAGAACATATTTGAGTAGTCTTGGAAGTAGAAGAAGAGGTCACGAGAACATCCGGAACCAGCTCTGACTCCATCTTGAGGACACTAGCATGGATACAGAGCAGTTTGGGGCCACACTAGCCACAGGGCTCACTCAGACCAGAAAGGAAGCCTCAACCCCAGAACAGTGGCACCTGGGACAGGTTACTTGATACCCACCCACCTATGCTTCCTTTCCTTTATCGTGTCAACATCTAGCCTTGGACTTGAGCCCCCAAACACGCCCCAGCCCCGAAAGAGCTGCCCACCAGCCCCCATGACCTTGCAGCAGGCAGGAAAGGCATGCAGAGTGTGCCCTTGCTTTGTTTCCATCGAAACTTTGAGACCATGGAACAGAAGAAGGAACTTTAGGATTCCCTTAGGAGCTGGGGTTTTACAAGCTCAGCATCTTACAACTTCACTTGAAACCACCGACTGAAAGCACAGAAGACCCTGTGACTGGTTTGGGCACACAAAATTTTCTACTAGAGAGAAAAACTGATTGACACAAGATAGGTTTGAGAACAACTTTTTAAAATGAGCAATGTTATATAAATCAATAGTATTTGATTAAATACTTCCTAAAATTACGTCTGTTATGCTCCAATGAGAAAGATGAATAACAAACCAGAAACAACACCAGAGGAAAGTAGATCTAACACTCCACTGCTTCTCTGTTACACCCTACTGCCCGCTCTTCAAGATGGAGTCTCATAAAACCAAGCTACTCTAAAACTCTTACATTGAAGCATTGGAATTACAAACATGTACCACTAAAACTAACTTCTCTTTTTCTCTTAAGTGTGGAATAGAGGCTGGAAGGATTGCTCAGTGGCTAAGAGCACTTGTTGTTCTTGCAGAGAACCAGAGTTCAGTTCCCAGCACCCACATGGTGGCTCACTGACTATCTGACACCCTTTTCTGACCTCCACAGGCACTGCATCCGTGTGATGCTGGTCATTCTGCAGTCAGGCGCCCATACACGTAGAATATATGAAGGGTATGAGGATGAGGCAATTTTAACACAAAATAGAACAATCCTCTGAATTTATCCAATGCTGTTCTTTGATGATATAGTTTAAAAATATTTATTAATTTATTATGTATAAAGTGTTATGTCTGCATGTTTGCCTGCACACTTAAAGAGAACATTAGATCTCATTACAAGTGGTTGTGAGCTACTATGTGAGTGTTGGGAATTGAACTCAGGGCCTCTGAAAGAGCGGCCAGTGCTCTTAACCGCTGAGCCATCTCTAAAGCCCCAAACGACATTTTTTTTTTGTAAACAATTTCTAGTTATTCTGCTTCCAAACTCATCCATTTTCTCATGGGGTTTCTTTAGACCAAATGGATTTTGCCATTAATTTTCATCTTAACCTATTGAAACCAGTTCCTTTGTCGTTTAGTTAGTACCTTTTAACAGAGTGGCGAAGTGAATCTAAAGCTGGGTATGCACTTGTTAACAAAGACACGGAATGTCAGTTTCTTTCTGTTTGCCGCTATATTTTTCCTACGATAAATATTACTTTGGGGGGAATGTGGTTGAAAAATGCTTTAAGTGACTTTTCATTCTATTTATTTATTGTTTGTTTATTTTGAGGCAAGGTCTTATGTATTCTAGTCTAGTTTCGAATTTACTAAGTAACCAAGGATGGTCTTGAGGGAACTTCAGTCGAGAAAATACCTCTATATAATGTGTTCTCTCTCTCTCTCTCTCTCTCTCTCTCTCTCTCTTTCATTCACACACACACACACACACACACACACATATACACACACACACTAAAGAAAGTAGAAAGAAACTTGAATGATTGAATGTGATAGGCAGATTTATGATATAGAGCCTTGATTCTTGTGTTTCACAACTCCATATGGGAATGATGTAAATGAACATTGGGGTTGCAAAAAATTTTCGCAATAAAAGGCTTCTGAATGTGTAGAAACTAAAATTTAATTTAACATCAAACATGTAATGGGTCTGAAGTGTTTCCTGTCAGCACTCACCTGTATTGCATGTTGAGAATTCACTGTGAATTTGCTTCTGAACATACATACAACAGAGCACAAGGAACCCTGCCTGAAAAACTCAGCTCAGATTTCAAACTGCTATGTTAGCGCAGGCGTGCATCAACTTTAATGTACACCTGAAGTGTTCTGTTCTTATAGAAACACAACGATCCGGGCGATGGTGGCGCACGCCTTTAATCACTCAGGAGGCAGAGGCAGGCAGATCTCTGGGAGTTCGAGACCAGCCTGGCAGCCTGGTCTACAGAGCTAGTTCCAGGACAGGTTCCAAAGCCACAGAGAAACCCTGTCTCAAAAAACCAAAAAAAAAAAAAAAAAAAAAAAAAAAAAAAAAAAAAAAGAAACACAATGGTTTAATGGTTTAGTAATAGGACAAATGGTGCTATTTTCCCACCATCATTCTCTCACATACAAGTATGAATTAGTCTGTCTCTGGATTGTATTATGTTAGAATGTTTCATTTTAAAAATTAAGTTGCTGAAGAGTTGAATTAAAAAAGTTTGAGATGAATTTTTGTTTTAGCATTATAACATATTTTTCCACCAATTTCTAAAATGGCCCTGTGTTATAATCAGGGTTCCATGAAAACAGAACTTATAGAATGGAAAATACATATGATTTACTAGAATGGCTTACAGGCTGTGGTCAAGCTAGCCCAGTGATGGCTGCATACCAAAAGAAGGTCCAAGACTCCAGTGATTTCTCAGGCCACAACGCTGATGTCTCAGCTGGTCTTCAGTATATTCTGGAAGCCTGAAGAAGCAGGCTCTACTGGAGGAATGGACTTGCCAGTGAGAGTGGGAGCAAGCAGGTAAAGAGACAGCTGGCTTCCTTCTTCCGTGTCCTTTGTATGGCCAAGATTAAAGGTGACTCTTCCCACCTCATAGATCCATTCAAAAGTGGTTCTTCTTACTTCAAATGGTTGAATTAAGAAAAAAAAATGCTTCCCAGGTGTGCCCAGCCATATGGGTTTTAGTTAATTTTCTAGAAGCCATCAACTGGATCACCAGGAATAGGCATCTCAGGCTCTAAATAGTCCTGTCATTCCGTACCGTGTTTGTGTGTGGAACAGCACTCTTAACACTGATTAGTCAAAAATGAAAATACTAATCAACTCTGAAAAATGTTGAATATACTCTATGTTCTTCAGTATCATATACTCAGCCATGATTCAATTCTTTTACAAAAAGCACATTGATCTAATTCATATGAAAATATGATTAAAATATCTGAGATGGAGTCTCCTGTATTCCAGGCTGGCCTCAAACTATGTAGCCCAAAATGATCTTGAACTTATTCTCCTATTTACACATCCCCAGAGTTGGAGTTAGAGGTGTGCACCAGGTTTTAACATGGGTCTGCTGTGCACACAAGGCAAGCACCAATTACTCTAGGCTGCTTTCATCTTTAACAAATTATAAAACTTATGGTCAAACATGTCTTTAATCCAGCACTCAAGAGGAACAGGGATGCAAATCTCTGTGAGTTTCAGGCCAGCCTGTTTTACATAACAAGTTGTAAGCCAGTCAGAGCTTCATATTGAGATCCTGTCTAAACAACACACACACACACACACAGACACACAATCTGCCAAAAAAAAATCATGTCTCAATATAGCGTACAGAATTTAAAGAAATAATTGGTTTTAAGACTCTCTTTAGAAGATATATTAGTTACTTTCTTGTTTCTGTGATGAAACACCACATCCACAAGCAACTTATAGAAAAAGTTTATTATTTTGGCTTATAATTCCAGAGGGATGAGTTTATCTTGGCACGGAGGCACAATGGCAGAAGGAAGCTGAGTGATGATAACATGCTTAACCACGGCACAGAGAGCACACTGGAAGCCGGGTGATAACATGCTTAACCACGGCACAGAGAGCACACTGGAAGCCGGGTGATAACATGCTTAACCACGGCACAGAGAGCACACTGGAAGCCGGGTGATAACATGCTTAACCACGGCACAGAGAGCACACTGGAAGCCGGGTGATAACATGCTTAACCACGGCACAGAGAGCACACTGGAAGCCGAGTGGGGCTTTAAACTCTCAAAACCCACCCACAGTGACATCAGTCCCCCAGCTAGGCTGCACCACTCCAAACCAACTGGGAACTAAGTATTCAAATGTCTGAGCCTATGGGGGACAATCTCATCCAAACCAGGCCAACAGAAGAGAGTGGAGAAAGCGAGACTCTGCAGCAGAAAGGCGTTAGTTCAGATCTGGCTTTGCCCACAGCTATTATCTTATTTGCTTTATTGACTGTTACTTTTCCTCCAGCCTTAACAAAGAGCTGTAATATGAACCAAGAAGTAGATAGCCACAGAGCCAAAGACAGATGTAGGTGCCTGGTGGTCAACAGGGCCCTACACTGGTCCTTTCACCTGCTGAGGTACAATACACATAAACCCACGTCAGTGGTAACAACAGACCCCTCACTGACTTACGGACTCACAGCCAGTCCACCATCCACTACTAAACCCTCCCATTCCCTGTGCTATCTGTACTAACTGAACTGTAATTCTGAGTTAGCTCTTTTGAAGCATAAGAGATGGGGGAGTAAACCAAAGTGGAAGGAGACGTTATCTCATAGTGAGAATCTTTTCATGATGCAACCATGACAACTTCCCAATAGGTTGGCACACTGAAATTGAAGGAAATGCCTAAACGATGTGCCTTTGACTTCATCGAAATCACTTTAAAAGAAACAGACCTTGATACTTTCGAAGGACACTTCTTTTCTTGGGGTGAAGGTTTTAGTTAAAATATACTTTAATGAAATTAGAAAAAATTTGAGCTGGGCTATGCCCGCCTTTAATCCCAGCATTCTGGAGGCAGAGGTGAGTGGATCCTGGTCTACACAGTGAGTTCCAGACAGCCAGGGCTGTTAACACAGAGAAACCTGTCTGGAAAAAACCCAAATAAATAAATCCAGTTTAAAAGAAATTGGTCCCTTACGTAAAAGGTTCTGTGACAGAGGTAAACAAATACATTGTAGTGAATGAGATGAAACTTTTCTCAACCTCTTAGGGTTGATAATAAGAGCTGATAAATACATCTTTTATTCTGAGGCCGGTCCTGGGCTCCTGACCTGTGCCCTGACTTCCTAAGCAGCTCAATCAGCCCTGTGCAGCTAAAGCGCATACATCTTTTTCTCCTCGCTTTTCCTTTTTTCTTACAGGCAGGGTCTTCATGAGTCTCAGGCTGGCCTCAAACTCCTGACTCTCTAGCCCTAGTCTCCAGAGTTCCGAGAAGACAGATGTGTGGCACCACCTGAAACTTAAATGAACAGCAGCACACATGTTCAATGCCACAGTGTAGTGAAGATCTCCGGACTTGAGTTTCTAGAGCCCAGTCTGAGCTTGCCCCCACCATGTATCCTCCACAGGCTCATCCATCATTATTTTTACCATACGGGATTATTGCAGAAGCAAGAAACTACACACAGAAGTTCCTCCTGGGGTGTGGGTATACGTTTGGCTCCTGCTGTGTGCATGGCTTTGGTGGCATGGTAAGAGGTCCCAGACAGCCAGAGGCATCTCCGAAATATCAGGAGAATGTGTTCTTCAAGCTGAACCTCAAGTGAAACATATTTTCCACACATATTTAAGATGCATTGAAAAAGGCTTTTAGGCTGTGAACTTTCAACACAACAGTCGCACACTTGAGTGTTCTCTTAAAGAGACATATTGACACTTAAAAGGCCAAGTTGTAAAGGCATTTGATTAAAATAGCAATAAAAGAGTAAACATTAACCTACAATTTCTCCTTTGGTCTTTATTATTCCAAGTGTATCACCCCCAGAGTAAGTTGCACCTTAAGACATTTTAGGATTATCTTGATTAAAATCTTTGAGTTCTTTAAGTAGGAAAAAGCTAATCTCCGAAAGCCACATTTAATACTTTAGCATGATGTAGATCTTAACGGTTGCATGCTATCCTCTGCTATTCCTGAGTGACGCGCTGAAACGTGATCGCCCAGTCCTGTCTGTGTTAATCTTCAAGCCACTGATAACACAGAGATGATTAACGTCAGACAAGGGGAGAGACTCATCCTTAGACCACCACATTCCATCAGCAAGGAGGACATGGAAAGCTGCTTCCGGCCATTTTAATAGCTTTTTGGACTGCATAAAACCAAAATCACAGGGGGCTGGAGAGGTGGCTCAGTGGTTAAGAGCATTGCCTGCTCTTCCAAAGGTCCTGAGTTCAATTCCCAGCAACCACATGGTGGCTCACAACCATCTGTAATGAGGTCTGGTGCCCTCTTCTGGCCTGCAGACATACACACAGACAGAACATTGTATACATAATAAATAAATAAATAAATAAATAAATAAATAAAAAACCAAAATCACAAACCCAGAAATCTGTGACGCTATGGTCAGTTCCTGGGCAAGTTGTTCCTCTAGGGTAAATGAGTACCTTTGATGGGACTGCTGGTGCATCTAAGATCTGTGCTCCAAACTCCACGCAGACTGAGCTGTCCTAACCTAAGCTAAACAAAGATAGGCTGCTGCTTGACCACGTCATCGATTCAGAACTGAGCGGACTGCATCAGCTTGGAAGAACTCTACCCCTAACCTGTCTACCGCTCAGAGGAGAAGCTGGCTGAGAGGTATATTACAGTGCTTCAGTTGTGAACAGTATCTACTGATAAAAATTTAAAACCTTTAGTTTCCAAGCATTTGGATTTATTTGATTGTCTGGACACTCTGCAATATCCACTTTGATTTTTGCCATTTCTAGCTCATAAAGCCACCAGGGGAGGCTGGCCTCAGGGCCTGGAAAGGAAATCTGGCTTCCACCTCTGGGACCCACGTTTCAGTGCTTAAGTCTCACTGACCCTGCCAGTCACCCCTCCCAGAAGCCACAGCCTGGCTTACAATAACAGAGTATATCAAAGAAGACAGGAAAGAAAACAAGACAGTGGCAAGGTCAGCAGAGGACAAGAATATGGAAACTGGGAAGCAGAGAGTCAGATGCTAACAGCATCAGCCATATTTCCCAGGAAGGGTGATGCCATCAAGGCTGTGAGTTCCTACTGCTGCGGTCTCTGTGTAAAGTAACTGTAAGAATGGACTGTCTTCCTGGGACAGTCAAAAAGAAGAACCTCTCAGAGTCTCACCACACCTACATGTTGAAACTTATGCAGGGTGGCGATCATGCCCGCATCTTCTCCAGTATGGAAGTCATCCACATACTGGAATTCTCTCCCCCTCCCCATCCAACTCAGAGAGCGGCGCCATTCTCCAGGGAGACCTCCTACATTTGCGCAAATCACACCTAGTCCCTTCTGCACTCTGATCAGAAAGCCAGAGGATTAAAGCAGTAGAAAGTTGGGACCTGAAGTTAATCCAGGCTGAAAAGACCACTCGTGGGCTGTGTGGAATTGGGAAAGTGACTAAGCTTCTTTGAGTCTCTTGGAGAATTGAGAATTTAACATCCTGACACAAGGTACACTTTCAATATATGCTAACTTATTAAAGACAGCTATGTTGGAAAAGAAAGGCAACTTTGAGCGGCAGCTTCCTCCTGTAGCAAGGGGCAGCCCCCTTGTGCCTGCTAATCTCTACTTTCCAGTCTTCGCTCACTGCTCGCTCACACCACTGTACTTTCTGTACTTTCTGCTTCAGTTTCCCTGCCCTTAAAAGCTCTCTCACCTCTGGTCCCACCTTGGAGGGTCCACTGCCCCCTACTGCCCCACCCCCATCCCTACCCCCTCCCCCGGCAAGTGTTTATTCCTCCACCGCCTATCACTGAATGACTCTCACTCGGTTTTAAGCATTTTTTTTTTTTAAATAAGGCAAGGTCTCACTATGTCACCCTCACTGGCTTTGAACTCAGATATCTGCATGCTTCTGCCTCCCAAGGGCTAAGATGTCCTCCATTATTGTCCAGTTTTTATAAGCTTTTTACAATGGGCTATGATATACCACCTATGGTGATGATTTACATAAAACAGCATCCTTCGTGGGGCTTTCTCAACCTTAATAAGAGTAACCAGCGGGATACATGCGTGACAACTATTCTCGCTCCTAAATAAGACCTAGGAAAAAGAACCACTTGGTCTCACACATCCCCCGCCTTCTCAGTGAGCATCAGCAAATACTGAGGGCTCATTACCTCAGGCACTGCAGGATGCAGAGGTGGCCAGAAGTCCAAACTACGGCAGTTGGCACATTGTTCTTTGAACCCAAGGAGTTAAATGGAGTCATGGCAAGATAAAAATCTCTGGTTTTATTGTTTAGTGAGGTTGCCTGACAAACGAAGATCCAGCTGCAATTGGGACATTCCAAGCTTACAAGGCGCCAAGTTTTACTAACTATAATTTAACGGGTCCAACTGCTGCAGTCCAAATTCTTGTTTGGATAATCAGCCTTTGTTTGAATATGCTCACAAACAGCACAGGCTAGCATTAGCCTCTGAGGATGTCATGTGAGCTGATTACCCCAGGCTCCCAGTAGCAGAAACTCATACACAGAGGAGGATTATTTTCCTGGTATTACTGTTAGCTAACATATAATCAGCAGCCCCCCACACAGTGCGTATCTCTTCTACAGCCTCCCCCAATCCACCAACCAACCTCCCTCTACTCTTCTCTCTCTCTCTCTTTCTCTCTCTCTCTCCTTCTTCAAAAGTCCTCCAAGTTCAAACAAAGTTGAAGGGTGAAAAGGTCAAGAAAGTTTCGTGGCTGTGGCTGCCTAGAGGGAGGTAGGCCGAGCCAGGGTCTCGACTCAACATCCACCGAGCGCTCAAGACTCTCATATTTCACTGTATTCTGCAGAGCATGGGCGCCTTGACACAATCTGTTTGGAATGAAATTAAGCCCTTGTTAATAAATTTTAACATAATAGAATAACTCCACCTGCCAAACCATCACATCCGTGCATGAGGAACTGAAGTGGCTAAGTCATTTGTCAAAAATGCCAAATTCTCAAAATTGTACGTTTCAGACAAAAGACACTCATTTGGGCTCAGCCCAGCCTGCCTGTAAGCAAGCCACTGGCTATAAATACCAGAGAAAGACTGCAGAAACCCTGCACCTACCCTGTCTTCGCCTCTACCTGGTCATTCCCAGAGCCTGGACAAGTCAACACACGGAAGTGCCTAGGCCAGAGTGCGGCTGACAGAAAATACAGTTTTTAGTATTACTTTTTGGAGGGGAAGAAACCCTGAGACAGATGTGTGGCTCTCACAATCAGTGCGGGATCACAAGTCACAGGAAAATGGCGGATAAAAACGACACAACCAGGAAACCATAGTCAGAGTGCAAGCCTGGTCTGGACCTGGCAGAGATGAGCAGATCGTAGCAGCTCCTGCCTGGCAGCCACAGAGCACTCCGCAGAAGGAAAGAGGGAAGCTGCAGTGTTGGGCTGACAACAGCAATGGGGCACATTCTGTGTCCTTCCTGGAAGGCTGAGTTTAGCCTTTGCAGCAAGTCTCTGCTGAGAGACCGCAGAGGAATCAGAACACTGGGCCTTGCTCACAGAGGGACATGGGGAAGCAAGGAAATCCACTCTCGGTCAGACTTCCAAAGTGCTCCACAGAGCTCCAGTCACAGGGATGCAAGAGGACAAAGGAGGGAGCTGAGCACTAAGGACCAAGGGGCACAGTCGAGGAAGCTCCAGGGAACCCATCTCTTCTCTTCCTTCGTGGAGAAGACGTTTGTACTGTAAATTCCAAGGACTTCCAATGCTTAGATCTGTGCCCGTCCTTTGTGCGGATGAATTACGGTGATTATTACCTTAAGTCACACAACAATTCAAGATCTCTTCTTTCTCTCCCCAATGTGGGTACAGAATGAAAAGCAAAAACTAAAATCTTCGTCTGCTGCTAGTAAGACTCATTCCACATTAGCTGGGACTATGGAATGCCACAGCTGGAAGAACGCTCGCCCAAACCAGAGCAGGAAGCCCCTGAGCCAGCAGCAGAGCCCGAGAGGGATTCTCACAGCCCCCTCTATTAGCCAACTTATCTGCTCCCATGTCTGTCTTAGGGGTCCAATGTAACATTCCATTAGCAAACAGGCTCTGCTATCGGGGGAGGGAGCACGAGAAGGCAGGTCTTAAAATGAGAGAGTTTGCCCAATCTTTTCATTTTAAAGTTACACAACAACAACATGGCAAAACCCTGAGGGACAGAGGCTGTGGCTTGCCCAGGGTCCCCTGTGAACTGGTGGAGGGTTACTAGAACCAGTTCCATTCAGACGTCAGATCTGCATCAGGTGGGTTTGTTCCTCCTTTGGGTTCCCTCTTTACCCTCTTTGAACTGAGAAGATACTGTTTAAACAGCATATAAATATTCATAGGAATAGTTATGTAGCACAAAAGTCTCCATTAACATCCACATTGAGACCTGGATGCCGTGCTAAGAGGAGGTGGGCTGATAGCCGGCCTCAGTATAAATTCTCTTCTGCAAAAGCCATTAGCCACACAAGTATCTGAGAAAGGCAGATTTTACCAGGAAACCTGTAAAGCTTGGGGTCAAAACTCTTCCCTGGGGCTCAAAGGTGTGAAGCTTCTGAAAGGAGACTTGGGTACTGGGAACCTGCCACCAGCTCTGATGGTCACTATCCCCTTCCACTGTCCCCTTAAGAGAGCTTCCAGACAAAACCGAGGGGTAGCAGAAGAGGTATTTTTAGAGCCTTCTTAAGCAGTAACAAAGTTTATCACACTCCTACTCCAATTAGTCACCCCTTTTGTCCCCAGGGAGGGTCACTAGCTGCAGTGACTTCTCTGAGGCCTGACACAGACATAGAGGCACATGGCTCCATCTGGAAACACCGTCAGTCTGAAGGAAATTCCATGAAATTCCCAACTGAGGCAGGCAAAGTCATTTTGTATCTCATGATATTAGCTCAAATCTTGCAGTAGTAATATGTTAAGCAGATACCTGGTTCTCAAATAATGATAAGGAGGGTTCTGTAATAAAGATAATAATGGTCATTTCTGAAGAAAGACACCACAGGGGTTCAAAATGTGCATAAAGCAGGAAGAGGGGCACTCAACCCAGACTGAAAGAGATCTTGAAGGAACTGTCCCTCATTCTTATGCCCTCCCCCTCTTAAGACAAAGGATCATGTACCCTAGGTTGGCCTCAAATTTGCTTTGTAGCCAAACTGCCTATTCTGCTTCCATTTTCCAATGTGTTGAAGTTACGGGGTATGTGAACCAGGCCTGGCTTATGCAGTGTTAGGGACAGAAGCCAGGGCTTCCTGAATGCTAGGCATATGCTCTATCAACTGGCCTTCTCCGCTTAAGAGAGCACTAGTCCGGGGGGGTCAGAAGTTCGGGGTGTGTACCAAGGACTGTGAAAAATATAATATTCCAAGAAGTGCCAGAACTAAAAGAAAAATAATCCCCCACTCCGTCAGATCTTCAAGAAAATTACCCTTTTGTTAACGTGTGTCTAATTCTAAAATGCTACCTCCAGGCCCCACAGTTACAGTTCATCCAGAATGAAGAGCCGCTGGCCTGTATGGTAAACACCTAGCTGCTCAGACAACCTGCAGCCATTACAGCCTTCTCTCCTCTTCTGAAGGTGAGATCCCCAAATACCTACCATGGTTCTGTCTTTCAGAGCTGAACCTTAAAAAGGAACCCGGCTGAATAACTTTGCCACCTGTGTGGCACTGAGGAAGTTCTCAAATTCTTTATAAACCTGGAGGATAATATAGCACCAGCATTCATTTTTAGGAGAAAACCCCGATAGCGGGTTATGGCTCTGGAGCCAGGGGCTGGTCAAGAAGGACACAGCAGCTCTCCTCCACTGTGAGAACTTCTTAAATGAAGAACCTAGAAGCATAAGAAAATGAAGCACTAATTTGGAGGGGGGCTGCCTCAAAAACATGATAAATTATGGTTTCCCGCGCAGGCAGTTTTTCTGGTTAAAGATTTCAGCATGCCTATAGTCTCATAGATTTTCAGTATAACTGGGCTCAAAAAGAATCTCAAAGCAAAAAAATAAAGGATTGACCTATCACTAAAACAGTTCAATTCAAGGCCAGGCCTCCAAACAGGAGTCAAGATCTGGTAGAGGAAGGAGGATGGGGGTGCACAATTAATAAAAAGAAGGGGAGAAACCACGCATGAACTGGAGAAAGATCTCTGTACAAAGGAATAAAAGATATTTTTTAGCTATGAGGATTTTAAATTACTGTTAGTATTTCATGTTATGTGTATTGGTGTTCTAACAGATGCATGTATGTGTACCATAGACAGGTCTGGTTCCTAGGAGGTCTGAAGGAGTCAGAATGTCTGGAACTGGAGTTACAGATGGTTGTGAACCACCTTACAGGTCAGAGAACTAAATCCCAGTACTCTTTAAAAGCAACAAGTGCTCTTAACCGATGGCCCATCTCTCCTGCTCCGGGTTAAAATATTTAATGAAATTACGTGAGCATTTCTCATTCAACTAAAATAAAACTTCGAAGTCCTGGCAGAGCTCAAATCCTTCTAATATTGCTCCTTTTGGTAGTAGAAAAAGCTGAAGTTACTTGAAAAGCAGGTAACAGAGAATTACTATTTCCTAAATTCTCTATGGAATATTTTGACAGGACAAGAAAGTGAAATCAGTGGTTGAGGTGCATGCCTTCAATCTCAGCCCTTGGAAGGCAGAGGCAGGCAGATCTCTATGAGTTTGAGGCCAGCCTGGCCTATAGAGCGAGTTCTAGTCAGGTTGTAGTCAAGGTACAGAGAGAAACCCTGTCTCCAAAACAAAACAAAACAAAAACCCCAAACAAACAAACAAACAACAAAAGAGAAAGAAAGAAAGAAAGAAAGAAAGAAAGAAAGAAAAAACAAGGAAACTGAGAATCTGTGGTGTACAGAAACGGCTGTGGTCAGTGTTCATCATATCTGAACTAAAGCAGTAGTTGCACATGATATAAAAAAAGTGAACCTCAGTGTTCAATGTGTAACCTAACACATCCGATAGCTAAAAACAAGATGCTTTCTTTGCATAATTCCACATATAAGGAAAAAAGTTGAGTGTGGTACATGCACCTTTAAACCCAGAATTGGGGAGGTAGAGGCAGGCACACCTTGAACTCTGTGAGTTCAAGGCCCTCCTTAGCTACAAATCAAGTCCTAGGCTAGTCAGAGCTACATAGTGAAGAAGTCTTAAAAAATAATAATAAGCTGGGCTGTGGTAGATATCACCTTTAATCCCAGCACTCAGGAGTCAGAGGTGGGTGGCTCTCTCTGTGAGTTCAAGGCCAGTTTGGAACTACAAGAGCTAGTTCCAGGACAGGTACAGCTGTTACACAGAGAAACCCTGTCTCTAGAAACAAACAAACAAACAAACCTAAAAAATTATAAAGGTAATAAATCCTTTGAGCTATTGTTAATAACTAATCTCATCTTCTCTACCTTGGTTATACTCTTTAAAAATAATAAGAACTACGCTCTTTAGCACCACAGCACTAGAGAGGAAACTCTTGGATTGACAAGCGACACTGGCGGAGTGTACTGATGGCACCACACAGCATCACACAAGGACACCTGAGGCCGGACTTACTGCTGCCTCCTGATCCAAACAGACTCAAGAATCTGTTTGCGGTTAGATGCTAAACTGGCAAGATGAGATCCACGAAGATACGGTTACTGAAAGATTGAGGGTAATC
Organism: Microtus oregoni; assembly: GCF_018167655.1. Taxonomy (NCBI): domain Eukaryota; kingdom Metazoa; phylum Chordata; class Mammalia; order Rodentia; family Cricetidae; genus Microtus; species Microtus oregoni. The sequence goes on from NW_024543074.1 coordinate 12,923,936, forward strand.
AGGATGTCAAAGAAGCCGACACATTCTGTTCCCCTCGTTGTCCCTTTGTCCTCATTTGCTGTTATTTGAAATAATATGTGACCTTTTGAGTTTTGGAACAAATCAGTGGCAGCAGAATCCAAAAAGTGGATACAGAAAGATCTTGGGAACCTGGACACCATACTGAGAATTTCTGTAAGGAAGTATACAAGTTCATGACCTTTGGCACAACAGCCACTAGGTAAAACCAACACAAGTGTAAAAGGTAAACTTTAGAAGCAACTGAAATTAAATCAGTGCTGGCAATTGAGAAGGTCACTTGCTAAGTGAAAAGTGTTCTTCCAAGGTCATTAGACCCAAGTCCCACGGCAGGCTTGGCCAGCAAAGGAGAAAGGCGAGAGCATCTTATTATCTATGAAATGGGGGAAGGCTGCTCAATACACAGCTACCAGCAAAGCCAGGACTGAGTTCAAGCCAACGCTTCCCTTTGTGTTGATAAAAGTAAAGGTAGGAGGCTAGAGTGTGCGGTCTGTGCTCTAGCTCGGTGCTAACCAACACGGTGGCCACATAGCTTTTGAAACGGGTCAGTCTGAGTGACATGTACTGTAAGTATAAATATATAGTGGGGCTGGAAATCTGAGCATTTAAAAAATGCAACATATTCATGAATAGCTTTTATATTGATTAAATCTTGACATGGCAATCTTTTAGACTTGCTGTGTTAAATTCTTAAAATTCACATCACTTAAGCTGGGTACATGTCTGTGAGCCCAGCGCTCAGGATGCAGGAGCAGCATAGAGAGACCCTGGCTCACTTCCACCCACTCAAGACAACAAAAAGGAAAGAACAAAACACTCCACCGCCACCCAAATACCGCCCAATCCAAAACCTGAAAGTTAATTTCACAGGTTAAGTTTATACAGAGAAACTGAGCCAGGCCGTGGTGGCACACACCTTTAATCCTAGCACTAAGGAGGCAGAGACAGGTGGATCTCTGTGAGTTTAAGGCCAGTCTGGTATAAAGAGTGAGTTACAGGACAGCTAGGGCTATGCAGAGAAACCCTGTCTTAAAAGAAAAAGGTTACACAGAGAAACCAAAGTACAGAGATGACTAACAACAAACCCAAGGCCAAAGGAGAGGTAGAAAAGATTAAAATTCTTCAGCCTGGCCAGGTGGGTTTCTGAGTTTGAGGCCAGGCTCAGGGTTATTTATGAGCCAGAGGTCTCATAAACAAACAAAACAAATTTCTACTGACAGAATCCACAGGTATAAGAAACTCGCCAGGCAGGCGTGGCACACGCCTTTAACTCCAGCACTACCGAGGCGGAGGCAGGAGGATTTCTGTGAGCTCGAGGTCAACCTGGTCTACAAGTGCTAGTTCCAGGACAGGCTCCAAAGCTACAGAGAAACCCTGTCTCAACCCCTGCTCTCCCCCTCCCCCAAAAGAAAGAAGCTACCGCAGGTCTCGGAGCTACACATTCTCCAGTCTGACTTTCAAAGCTCCTTCTCTAGTCTGTGTCACACCCTCGAGAACACAAAAAAACCAACCATGCCCTTTTCTTGACTACCTCAGTGTTCAAGTTCTGCCTGTCAGAACGTCAGCACTTAAAGTTGAAAGCAGAAAGGAAGGCTGGTGTTCCCACAGCCCTTTAGAATGATCATGGTTAAAGACAGCTTAAATACCTGGCATGCGGAGATACAGCCCCGCAGTGACCAGGCTGGAAAGCAAACTGTCCAGAACATGATGGAAAATGCCTCTAACTTTATAATGTTTTAAGTATGTATACTTAAAAAGTTCTGTACCCTGTTGCATATTGGAAGGAAAATTAATCTTAGCAGGAGAGTGGCCCACAGTTCCTGATGCAGCTGTCAGAGGAAGGATGGTGTACATAGATTTGGTATTCTTATGATTTGGAAATGTTAACGATCAAATGTGGGAACCACCTAAGTGGCAGCAGGGAATAGCCGCATGGTGGGATACTATCACTGAGGGAAATCTAGAGGACCGTGTGGCCCCACGTGCCTTGGAAAGGGAGCAAACAGGAAAGCAATGGAAATCTACCGAAGGGGTGGGGACTGGGGCACCTTGACTAACAAACCCTCAACGAAACCCAGCCAGTTACACCTGTAATCCCAGCAACTGGGAGGCGAAACAAGAGGGTGGATGCAAATTCAAGGCCAGCACTAAGATCAAAACCCAAATGAACAATGTCAAACAAAACCAAATGTCCACCAGGCAGAGGAAGCCAGTCGCCCAGAGTCTCAGAATGCCCTGCTTCCCCTGATCCAGGAACACTGGACCACTGGATAAAAATGCAAAGTTACCCTTGTGGATTTACGCGAGGCAGGAGGCTGCAAAGTCACAGGAAGTCATCTCTACCTCGGGCAAATACAGCTGATTAATTTCCTTTAATAAGGAAGACTACTCTCTCATTTTTACAGAGAAATCTGAGACCTAGAGAAAGAGGGGCTAGCTGGTCAAGCCTGGGCTTCTTGATGTTAGAAAATGAGGGTACAGTTTTCCAACATTGAAATTTGTGGTTTGGCACACCTCGGTATGCGTTTATTCAAAGGCGCACACCAAGATCTCAGTTCTAATCACTTCATTCTGGCTCCCCACTCTTGGGTTTCTTGTCTGGGTCTCCTGGAGTCACTGTACCACCCACCCATTTCCTCTTTACTTCCTAAATCTGCTCTCCCCCACCCCATCATGTGTTAAGTCAACAGCCATTCCACTAGCAGCATCACAACATCTGAAACCCCAGCCAAGCACTAGAGAGCACTGCAGAAGAGAGGGTGGAAAGGCTGCAAGAGCTGGTGGATGGGGAGGATAGCGATGCAACATTACCTTCTGAACACACGTGAACACTGCAAGCATCAGCACAGCTGTGCTTACCTGCTGAACTCTCTGAGATTCAGGATGAGTTAGGGGAAATGTTAGGAGGTAGAAACGACTTGTCAAGATCTTGTTTAATTAATTTTAATAATGTGGTTCTTTTAATAATTTTTAACCAAGTTCAGCAGGGAGGGACACTAAGATGGATTTCAGTTCCTTTAATTACACTGGTCACTTCAGAGGAAGAAGAGAGATAAGAGAGCCAAAAAGAGTATGACTGCTAGCAAATGTTCCCCTGAATATGGAGGACCAAAACACACACATTTAGTGAATACCAGTTGCATGCACGTGGTAGCCTCATCCCCCAAATTAGGTTCTCACTATGTAGTCCTAGCTGGTCTGAAACTCACTCACTACATAGACCAGTCTGGTCTTGAACTTCCAGAGACTGGCCTGCCTCTGCCTTCTGAGATTAAATGTGTGCACCACAACTCCTGGCTTGTTTTCTTTGTATTAGTCTCGAAGGACCCCAAACCTGGGCACATCTCAGAGGGCCTTTTCCATGAACGTAGTTAGGGTAACAACTCGAAGTACCCCAGGATCAGCTGCTTTGGGAGGGGTGCTCAGTCTAAGGAAGTGAAGTGCAGACAGGCTCAGGCTTCCCAAGAACCTGAGAACACGTCCCAGAGGGGTAATGGCTTCCTTTTCCTCCCATTCTTGATAATCAGACTTATCTCTTAAAAGCTAAAGTCCTGCCTCTGCTGGTGACAACAAGTTAAATCTTAAATCTCGGAAGGACAGGCGATAACCCATGACTATCACCGTGCTTTGGAAAGAGGAGGCTGTGAAATGGCCTTACGTGTCTGATAGCAGACTTTGCTCAGACAGCTTGGAAGCTGCGGAGAGTGATAATGATAAAACCATTCTAAGCAGGCAGAGCTTGGAGTGAAGGGACAGTCTCTGACACTGAAGGGAATATTCTTAGCTCTCTTGAAAAACAGCCAGACGAGCATCTGGGAAGGAAGGCAAGGTAGAACAAAGGTAGCAGTGGGGATCTGCTTGACAGGCCTGATTCCTGGGCAGACTCTGGATTCCACAGTTAGTGCACCTCGTAGACGCAGTGAATAATTCCCCTGATTGGACTAGATGTTATTACATCTGATATTCCTGCCCTGGTTCCATTGTGGCCACTCTCCTGTTCCGGGGTGCAGGGCAAAAACCAGGGGCGAGCTGGCAGGGGCAAAGCATTCTTCTGTCACCTCACTTCACTGTGCCATTGTTTTAGAAGAGAATTCTAGGGACAAGGGCTACCCACCCTTCCCATCCCATGATCTTTTGTGACTGGGAACTCAGGTCGTTGACCCTGATAACAGAATCCAAGCAGCCACGGCTTTATTGATTCACTGTCCTTCAACTCTCGCTGTTTTACCTAAGACCAGAAAAATTCCAAAGGCCTATAAAATAGTAAAAAATAAAACAAAATAAAATTCTTCATGTGTGGAAAGGTAGCTTTCCTCTTTTGTATGCCTACCAGTCATTAAACAAATGTCAGAACTGTGGGTGAGCTAGAAAATGGGCTTTGATTGACAGTCTATGGGTTCCTGTTCCTGTGACTCCATCAAATATGGAAACTTCAGCTGTAATGGCACACCAGGAATGTTCTCTGAAAGTCCTGGGAATGGCAGATACATTTCTAACTAGACCCTCTTCCTTGCCCCATGTGTGCCCCATGTGACCCTCCCTCCCCCTTTTCCTGCCTCTGTCAGGATGGGAAGAAATCGTCCTTAGAAGACCTTTCCTTTTTTATATTTCACAATCTCATCTCTGGAATTCAAGTCCTCGTCCTTCAGGCCCAAATAAGAAGCGCTTGTCACCAGGAAGGCGGCCATCTAAAGCAGCAGCAGCTGGATGGATGAGAAAAGAGGGCATGCCAGCCCAGAGCAGCAGAAAGGGTTTCTCACGGCAGCTCTTTGCAACCCTCCAAGGATCTACAGAGGCTGCCCATTAAAACCCTGTTAAAACACTTCTGATGTTGTCAGCAGCAGAAAGCTGAAATAGCCCAGCCATCGCTGAGATGGTATCTGCCTCCAGCGATTCAGTGGCACTGTCAATACTATGAGCAGGAAGGTACAAGATAAGCAACAAGCTAATTTCTCCATCAAATTTTCATAGACTCCCTGAGCTGGCAGCCCAGCTCACGTGGACATACAGAGACCAAGTCAGGGGTCCCCTCTGGGAGAGAAAGATCTGGGGCGAGAGTTTCCCTCCTCCCCCAAGTCTTGAACTTATACTCTGGGCGACTCCCCAAACTCCTGGTGAAACACGCTTGGTGAAGAATTACAGGAATGTTCTACTTTAGGATACTGAAGTGTGATATTTTTGAGTAGAGTCTTTGTTTTGGTTTTGTTGCTATCACCTCCCCCCCAAGCCCTGTCTTGGAATTCACTTTGTAGATCAGGGTGGACTTGAACTCACATAGATCCGCCCGCCTCTGCCTGATTTTGTACTTTCAAGGTTTCTGATTTTCAGTTACAGAGCTCAGAAATGTAATTTTAGAGACCTGCTGTGGGTAACAGAATGAGGGAGAAGTCTTATATTGTAGTCAAGTGACACACTAGACTGAAAGCGACAGGATATGCCTGGACTCTGACATTTACAACAATCTCCACAGACGCACATATTTAAAGTCCTGCTCACCAATGGGTGTCACTGTGCGGGATTTTTAGGAGGCGGAGCCTTGCTGGAGGACGTACATCACTGAAGGCAAGCTTTGATGTCAAGACCTGTTCTCTGCATCCTGTGCTGATGGAATGTGACCAGTCTGTTTCCTGCTCCGACTTATGTGCCCTCCCTGCCATTTACACACAGGCCACTTTCCCTCGGAATGGTGAGGCAAATAAACTGTCCAGAGTGGTTTATCACGGCCACAGACTAGCTACCAACGCACAGTGCCTACCCTGTGCCCCTGTGCCTACCATGAGGTGGTATGTAAGAGGATGGAAACATCCCTGAGATGTTATCAGACAATATAAGCAGTGACTTAAAAGAATTATAAAAATTACGTGTACTTTTGTGTATTAGGGGTGGTGGTTGTACAGGCAGTTGTGAACCACCTTAAGTGGGTGCAGGAAACCAAACTTGGGTCCTCTGAGAGAGTCATGTGTGCTCTTAATTGTGGAGCCATCTCACTAGTCCCCAAGAATTAGCTCTTTTATTACAAATGAATCTGGAAAAGGGAATGAACATTCAGGTCATCAGCTCGACATCTTGCTTGCTCACAAATACCAGGCTGCCTGAAACAATGTGAGGATCCAAACCACTCTTTGTGAGAAGCAAAGCAGACCAAAATAATGACAATGCAACACAATTTCTCAGAGCAGCTTTAGTACAGGGCCTGACGTAAACAGTACCAGACATCAAGAATATGAAGGTCTCAGCCGGGCGGTGGTGGTGCACGCGTTTAATTCCAGTGCTTGAGAGGCAGAGTGAGTTACAGGACAGCCAAGGCTACAACAGAGAAACCCTGTCTCAAAAAACCAAACCAACCAACCAACCAACCAAACAAACAAACAAACAAAAACCCCCAAAAGAATATGATGGTAGAACACGTCCACAGCATGCCAGGGAACCCGAGTTTAATGACCAACACTGCAAAAGGTCTGTTTTCTACTTTGTTACAAGAATTTAAACTAAATCAATGATCGGAGGAGAATCCTTAGTTTTAGGATTCAGCTAGCACAGTGGTCTTCTGCATGCTACTGTGGCCACTGTAGTGATGGACTCAGTGTAGTGATGGACTCAGTGTAGTAATGGACTCACAGTGTAGTAATGGACTCACAGTGTAGTAATGGACTCACAGTGTAGTAATGGACTCACAGTGTAGTAATAAACTCACAATATAGTAACAGACTCTCCATCGGGAACAGGGAAGAACTGAAATGAACCACTTTCACCGAGGGCCCAGTTTTAACCTCTCACAAGCCAGCACTGAGCATTTTCTCCTTTAATTGCCTGCGTCTCCTTGTCCTGGGTGGCTCAAAATACCATAATTTCGGCCAAAATGAGCCCAAACCACAATATTAAAGGCGAGCTACTTAGACAAGTTCAGATGGCCCACAAATTCTGGAGGTAGCCGGTCTATTAAATCATTAGAGACTTCTTGCAGAGTCACTCATTCCAAACCACGGAAGGCTCAGGGATGTCACGAGGTTTGCCACCACATGTTCAGAGAGGCCTGGCACTTGGGACTAGGATTTCCATAACCGTATTGAGGAAGAGAAGGGAAGGAAGGCCTAGGTGAGCAGAGGCAAAGCAGCCTGGGATGGCCCACTGTGAAGGAAAACCTTTCTCAGCAAATGGATAAGTCCAAAGAATCTGGTTGATGACACGAAGTCTGCAAACAGCAGCAACACAAGCCCCAATGGAATAACCATCGGAGTTCTGGAGTGTGCCCTCGTCCTGGGAATATGCTGTGCATTTATTGCTCATATTGTGTGGCTTGAATAACCAGGATGTGGTGACGTGTATTTCCGCTCTTACTTCCTGCTTATTTTTTTCAAGAAAGGTTTCCTATAATCTACATTATAGAGGTGAGCCTAACTGACTAAGCCACAGTGACTTCTGGGCCACAGTATTCCTACCAATGCTTCCAAACCATCACAGAGACTGGAAGCTGGCCAGGTTGGGGAAAAAAAATCTATTCTTTTTAGGAATCTAGATTTTTCCCTATCATCAAAGTGGAGGACATTGCTAAAAGCTAATGGTAACTTTACACTGTACACCATGTGTGGTGCATATTCACATATGCAGGCAAAACACACAGAATAAACAAATCTAAAAGAACAAAACCAAATCTGGCTATACTCTGGAGGAGTTTGTAAGATGCTGATATCTGGTCTAATGTCAACATCCTGAGTGGAGACTAGGAATGGGGGATTCCTGGGATCTTTATGGAATTCCAGGGTGGGTCCAGCTGGAAAACTACTGTTCTTAGAGGTGGGGGTCACAATGAAGGGAGCCTGGATATAAACAAACAAACACGCAACAATGTGAAGAGATGGAGATAGGGAAGTTAAACTCCCGTGTTCACTTTCACATGAGGGGGGCCCCTCTGCACCGCAGCGCCACCAGCACAACGAATGCTGGCTCCCACTCACGCAGGTGTCTGACACAGTTAGACGTTGCCTACACTTCCCAAGACATACATCAATAAAATACACACCTGGAAGGGAACTCGGAGTCATCTAGTTTTGATGTTTCATAACATGAGCCTGAGAACAATTATACCGGGCACTGTATTCTAATGTGCTCAGGAGGCTGAGAGGGAGGGCCACCTGAGCCTAGCGATTCAAGGCTAACTTGGACAACACAGCAAGATTCCATCTCAAAAACAAAGTAAGCAGAAAAGCAAATACAATTAAAAATAAAAAGAACAGAGACGTGAAGTGTCAAATGGACACGATAAGAAAGTCAGATAACCAGATTCCCCATCCAGAACACAAGCCAACAAGCCAGTTACTGCATTTGGCCCTGTGATGCTGGTGAGGCCTGACATAGCCTCCGCCATCAACAGGTTCCACACGAGGCCCACCTCTCTCCCCCGAGAGTTAAGCGCTGGGCACAGGTGAACTATATCCCCGTCCCCGATTCTCAGGGAGCTCAGCCAGCTCCCTAATCAACTCAAGGACTGATGAAGGAAACAACAATAATTGACAATATGTGAAATTAATCCTGGTTAGTTATATTTCCTGCTCATCTGCTCCAGTTCTCAAGAGAGTCCGATTAGTCCCTTAATTTCCATCTGTCTGCTGGGTGAAGATGCTCCGTGCAGGCCGTTGTGTCTTGAGGGTGGTCTGTGTCTCAAGTACACACGTGGAATGTATGCGGAGATGAAGCCAACAAGTTGGCAACTGCTAGATACTTTGGGCCACTATGAAGAGTAATAGTTAGCAGGGCACATTCTTCACAGTTAACATTCAGAAAGGCCACTAATTCAAGGTGTGTTAATTATGAAGACGGAATCTAGCAAAATGTTCCTATAGTTGGATTGAGCTTTGGAACCTGTCAAACCTGTCAATAGGAGGAGTCATGAGAGGTTAGCCAGTTTCTTACCTCCCCCTGTGCCCTCCAACTCTGTTAAGCACTGGCAACCCTGGCTTTCCTGGCCTTCCAGACCAGGAGAGTATAGCTGCCCACATGCCTCACTGGTCTTCACTGTATACCACGTAACTACAGACCTTTCTCTGCGACTCTGGGACGGTTACAGAGAGGCAGAGGCTGAGCTAGCTGAGCATCTCATTCAATTATTTCCTGGCTGCCTCTTTCTTGCCTGTTGGGAGTTGAGATTTGCTCCTCATGGTGCACTGAACCATATCCTGACAACTGTAGAAGTGTGAAGTTTAATCTCAACTCTTCCAGAAATGCCTATCTATCACTCTGTTTATAATATTGATTTCCCAATATTCATCAATTTAAAAAACAAAAACAAATAAACAAAAATAACTGAAACATTTTGGAGGCTGATCCACGAGTTTCAGAGCACCTTGGGCCACGTGAGTTTGAGGCCACTTTGGGGATAACAGAGTGAAACCCTATCCCAAATGAACAAAAACAAAAACAACAACAAAGAGTGTCAATCCCATCAGGAACACGATGGAGGACGGTTACAGCATGAGTCTGCATTAAATTTCCTCAGATTAAATGGATGATAAACTTCCCTTCATGCCCCACTTTACCACGTGGAAAAGTCCGCTGAGGAAGGAAGTTAAGTTAGCACTCACGTGATAACTAGTGAGCTGGTGTCTGAGGAAAACAGAAGGGCTGTGACCTGGGTCCCTCCTCAAGGAAGTTCCTATTGAGTAGGAATTCGGTTCTGAGCTCTCAGAGCACTGTATGAACATAACAAAGCTGGCAGCTTCCATGGGGGAAGGCAAACTTCATGGAGGGCACCCACAGAAACCAAGTGAGCCAGATGCTACTGGATAGTGAAGGGGCATCCACAAAGCTGATGCATTTCCCACCGTGGTTTACAAGAGGCGCAGAGGTGGACCAAGGAAATGCACTAAGAACAGCAGGCAAGGCTGGCACAGTCTCACTGCTTCACAGTAGGACAGTATCAGCAGCCTCCCACAAGCTCACCTGCCTACTCCACAGCCTGGTGTCACTAACACACACCAGCTATTCTCCCTACTCCACAGCCTGGTGTCACTAACACACACGAGCTCATCTCCCTACTCCACAGCCTTGGTGTCACTAACACACACCAGCTCATCTCCCTACTCCACAGCCTGGTGTCACTAACACACACCAGCTATTCTCCCTACTCCACAGCCTGGTGTCACTAACACACACCAGCTATTCTCCCTACTCCACAGCCTTGGTGTCACTAACACACACGAGCTCATCTCCCTACTCCACAGCCTTGGTGTCACTAACACACACCAGCTCATCTCCCTACTCCACAGCCTGGTGTCACTAACACACACCAGCTATTCTCCCTACTCCACAGCCTGGTGTCACTAACACACACCAGCTATTCTCCCTACTCCACAGCCTGGTGTCACTAACATAGTCAGGCTCCAGGTAGTTTTTCAAGACCAAGAACTTCCTCTTCTACAGACAGTGTTGGTTTCATTGATATGCCGTCTTACTTTAGAACCGAGTGCCAAACAGAGCGCCTTTCCAATACGGCAGGTATCTTCGCAGGTGACCATGTGTAATCTTTAAGGAGCAAGTTGAGGATAGAAATCTGTCACGTCTAGAATATTCCTATTGAGTTCTACAAATGGCAGAAAACAAGAGCATTCCAGTTCTTTCTAACATTAGCTGCTTTGTTCCTCTTGTGGCCTCAGAGAGTGCTTGCAGTCTTCCCATCCTTACCAAATATTCGGACTCCTCAATGAAGCGAGTTTCCCACATTGTGGAAACACCCACACAGAGAACTGTAACAGTGAATGAAACGGATTATAGTCCAGCCTTTGGCAACACTCCTCATGCTAAGGCCCTGCTCTGGTGGGCAGCTTTCTCTCTAAACCTATGCCCAGACATTTAACCCAGCAACATACTCTGAACCTGACAGGAACTGTTGAGTTGTGTCAGAGTGTTCTGTGTGTGGGAACAGACTGCTGTGAATACAATTACAGTTCCCTGGGGGAGAAATGGCCTGGACGCAGAGAGAGCATCCATGGTCTAGTGCTGCAGATTCCTAGCAGACCAAGGCTCTTCTGCAGGATGACCTCAGGAGAGCCAGCCTGCCCTCCGCAGGCACCTCTGCTCACCCGCTGCTCTTACTGGGAGCAACACTCACTTCACATCAGCTTTCCAGAAGCTACTCATCCGAGGGAGGTCAAATTGGACAGCAGGACACCGAAGCTGGAGATAAAGGAATGAAGTCAAAGGGAACAGAGGAGAGTTACCGTCCCAGCAGCAGACTAGGCTCCCAATACTGAAAACCATATTTTAGCTTCTTTATAAAATAGACTGCTTTGTGTGTGCGCGCGTGCCCATCTGTGTGTGAACAGGGCAGATGACAACCCTGTATATTGCTCATCAGGGGTTCAGCAGTCCAGCTGTTTTGTTTCTGTGTTTGGGGCAAGATCTTTCACTGGTCGGGGAACTCACTGAGTAGGCTAAGCTGGCTGGCTAGCGAGCCCCAGAGACCTGTCTGTTTGTTTCCCCATGCTGGGATTAATACAACGCTCGGCTTTTTAAATATGGGTTCTGGGGATTAAACGCAGGCCCTCATGCTTACAATAAGGAAAGTACCTTATGAGCAGGCGAGCTCTGTGACACCTTTAGAATGTATACATACATGTACATCTAACAAGTATACTTACCATGAGTTGCGTGTGTGGTTGCATACATGCGGGCAGAGACACTGATAGCTCTCTGCCTTATTCCCTACAGTCTGTCTCTGCAGTGGGAGCTGGCCAGATACGGCAAGGCCGGTGGCTGGGGTTGGAGGGCCGCGTGACCATGACAAGCTTTGGCCGTGGGTGCTGGGGAACTGGAATCAGGTCCTATGTTTGTGCAGCCATCCCGTCATTCACTAAAGCTCTATTTTAAGAGCCTTCAATCACAGAGACGGTGAGTGGGGAAGATGACCCTTTGTGACCAGCTGGACCACTTCCTGGCGAATGCAGGCAGTGGCTTTCCGATTACAGAAAAGAGAAAGCCAGGGAGCCGAGGGGATGTTAGAGTCACGGCCTCGTCTCAGAGACATGAGGTCTCCTCGGCAGACTTCCCATCCTCCTTCAGAGCGAGGAGGTCTGAAGGCAGGTAGAAGACAGAGAGACAGTGAGAAAACCCTTTTTGTTCTGAGGACTAAGAGCTACATACCCCGTCATCTCCCCAGCAAAGAAGGAAAACCTGCGAAAAGGGCTTCTCCAATTCCCTCAGCACCCTCGGCTGAGAGACAGTGTTGGGAGTGGAGAAGATTCTTTGGCTCCAGGCATTCGGTATGCAATTACTCAACTAGAGAAACCCCTTAGGATCCTCTTTAACAGTGGTCCCAGGTCATGGAGAAGGTTGGTGACTGGTGCTCAACATGCCGATTTAGTGGCGCTGAGGCTTACGACACTATATGACACTATCTGACTCTTGGCTGCTAGGCATGAAGAAATTCAATTCTTTCCCTGCTTTCCTACTACACTCTGTGTGTATATGTATGTATGCATGTACCAATGTATGCGCACCATGGCACAGTGCCTGTGGAGGTCAGAGGACGATCTGCACGAGTTCTAGGGACCAAACTGAGGTGACCAGGCTAAGTGGCATGTGCCCTTATCCACTGAACCATTTTGCTCTCTTTTTTACTTTTGTGGCTTAGGCTGGCTTTGAACTTGTGGTGCTTCTACCTTCCCCTCTCCAGTAGCAGGGGCTATAGGTCCAAGATACTACACATATTTATAATGAGCACTTTTAATGCTGGCTTTTTCTTTCAAAACTTGTCCCTGGCATTCACTCTGCTAGAAGATTTGAATATAATTTAATAAACTATAAAGGTAAAGGTAGCTTTCTAAGTGGTTCCCTCAGGGTCAAGACACCACAAGAGAAACGCTGCACACGCCCTTGAACAACAGGTACCCTTACCTCCCGGGGTAGCACATCCTCTGCTTTACAAAAGGACATTGCCCTTTCACCACCACAGTGATTTAACACCTACTGAGTCAATGGTAATTCTGATAAGATATAGATACATTTTAGCCTTTCTATTATTGAATACTTAAGCAAAATCTAACACTTTCTTCTTGAAACTGGTGGGGGCCGGCTCCCAAGCCTGGGTCTCATTAGGACCTGTCCTGCACTAGCAGAAGGTCACGCCCCTTTCAGCCTCCTTCGGGAGGAACAGCAGTCGTTCCACTGCAAAAGGGTGCAAGGAAGCCACCTAAAAGGGTGGGCGATCTTCGTAAATGGACAGGAAACAGAAGATGAATATTGGGCGGATGACAGACCCCTTCAGTGGCCTTCAAAATACAAGCTGTTCTATTAAACATAGGGCCATTATGCTGGCTGGCCATCTACTTTAAACCCCACAGTGATTAAAATGCTGGCAGGAAATGAAAGCTTTCTATTGAAGGCCCTTCCCTGAGGTCCTAATTTCAAACCAAATTTTACAGCACCGCACAGGAACAAAGGAGCCCAGTATCCAAGTCCTCTTTTTGTCACTTTGGACAAAGACACCCCCTCAGACTCCTCAAAGAACAATGGCCTCTGTAGAGCCATGGCCACGCCAAGAATGGGCACAAACCATACAGCAACACATTTTAAAAATACATTTTACACTGCCCTTGACATTTCAGATAAATAGAAACCACTGCATTGAAATTCCAAATATTTCATCCTTTCTTTCCACCCTTCGCCTTTATAATGAGAATTTTCCTATTTCCCCAACCTACTTGATCTATGACATTCTGGCCTCTGTGACTAGAGAACACAGACAAGTAGTCAAATAAAATAATTATTCCGATAATTACATTTTATTAAATAATCACTGTAGCCGAGACAATCACATGGTCTTCACCAAGGCGACAAGGTCATCTCCAAACCTTTTAGAACTGGACCCCATGGCACGCTCTGAGGAGGCAGGAAAACATGCTCATCAAAATGGAACTTTCTTTTTCTGTACTAGCTGCTCTTTCAGGGTGGCCTTTTGTTGTTGCTGTTTTAAAGAACTGTTTTTTCCCTCCTCCTTCTTCTTCCCCAAACAGCTCAGAGGCTCTCACCCAAGCACTCTAGAGTCACGATGCTGCACAGGGGATGTTTACACGGGGTCGGCAAGCTGAGAACAGCTGCTGGCTTCCAAGGGACGGAACACGAGCCCGCATGTTTAGCACTGCAGCGGCCCTGAAGGTGAGGTATTGCTTGGGGTGTCCCTTGTTGAAACTGTACATTAAACATCCAGAAGACCTAGGGTATACAAGAGCTGCTGCGCGGGTTTTCTCTCCCGTTCTTTCTTTCCTTCAGCACCCTGTCCTTGGCAATGACACCGCTCTTCCAGCCCTCCCATCTGTCAGACGTGTGCCGCAGGTCTGCACAGAGTGCTGAGGAGCTCACAAGGTTGCTGCTTCAGCAACAGCTACGTTTTAAATAGGAAAAGAGAGCTACATGCGCCTTTTCTGTGTAATCTCTTTGGGAACAAAATGTGCTCACTCTGGGGAACACCAACAACATGGCACATGCTTTCCCCACAGGAACATGGGCCCACGAGCCTTGGAAGGGCTATCTCGAAATGGCTCAGGGGTCGAAGGCCATGGTCCCTGATAATCTAAGTTCAATTCCTGAATTTTACCATGGAGGAAGAGAACCTGACTCTTCCGAGCTCCATGAGTGTGCCTAAACCTGCACGCACGCATGCACACGTGCGCGTGCACACACACACAAAAACAGAACATAAAAACCAAACCATCCGACTCTCGCATCTATGCTGCTGTGTACTGTTCTCTTCTTCCCCAGTTGAAGCTGAGCAGATTCAAGCAAAGCAATGAAGAGTCCAGATCAGAAGAAAACCCCGGGCTCTCCCATGACATTCCCCATCATTCACTGGGTGAGTCACTATTATTCACTCCTAATGTCAGAAGATGAAACTCTGGATACAACATCAGGGTGAGTCAGGAGAATCAGCGAGGCCACGGCAGAACACAGAAGGAAAGAACAGTCTCATCCCTGAATGGGCCCAGCTTTAGAAAACATGGGGTAGAAAGAAAAGTACCCACAGGTTGAGAACCACTGGTCTAATACATGGAACAGCAGGCATGGGGATGTAGACCAGAAGCCATCAGCCCCAGGAAAGGCCACGAAACCTCCCATGCTAAATTAGTATTTTAAAAGTACATTCAAGCTTTCAGGCAGTGATGATGCACGACTTTAATCCCAGCATTTGGGAGGCAGAGGCAGGTGGATCTCTGATTTCAAGGTTAGCCTGGTCTAAAGAGAAACCCTGTCTCAGAAACACCCCTTTCAAGAAAGAAGAAAGTTCAAGTCAATAATTTCTTTTAACTAGTTGTTAAATCATCTTATTTATTAAGTTTATGTGTACGGCTGTTTTGCCCGTATGTGTGTCTGTGCACCATATGCATGCCAGCTGCCGGTGGAGGCCAGAAGAGGCTATTGGATCCCCTGAAACTTGAGTTAACAAGTTACAGACAGTTAACTGCCATGTGGGTGCTGGCAATTGAACCCGGATCCTCTGGAGGAGCAATCATTGTTTTTCACCAGAGCTGCCTGCTCACCCATATGTCTGCTAAGACACTAACCAGTACGAAAGAAGAAGACAGAACACAAGGGACTCGGTCCGAGGACACTCACTGCGGTTTTGTTTTTGAAGCAAGCAAGTGTAAATCCACCCACAGCTCCTGTGTCCCAGTTCAACTGAGGGAACAGACTGAGCTCTAATAGTCTGATTTTTGGTTAAAAATCAGTCTGGGGTCCTGTTTTAGAAGCAGTGATTTTCTCGTAATTATTGGGGTTTGGCCAAGATGGCGCGACATTCACCTGTTTAGTCACTTAGTGCATGGACACTGAGTAACAGCCCACGGTTAGGAGAGCTAGAAGGAGGGACGTGCACAGATGCTCCTCCATGAAAAGGTAAAAATCCTACCAAATAGATGAGAGCTAAAGTTAGGATTGTACTAGCTGCTCATCTCCACTGACTCTTCAGCGGGGGAAGAATTTTGATTTTGATTTGCTGGTTTGCTGAGCAGGGACTGCTAAGAGCTTTGGGGGAAAGGAGAAAGCAGACCCAATCAGAGCGCACCCTGAAGGCACAGGGACCGTGGCACCTTTCAGCCCCTGGCCTGGGAGAGCAGTGCTCAGGGCCACTGCAACTGTCCATTTCCCATTTAATGCCGGGCAGAGTGGGACACACTCGCTTACGGACAGGAAAGAGGCCTCCGAAAGGCAGGGCAGGCCCGACAGCATGTGGGAGTAATCACTAGGAGCAATTTGTTCCTTGTATGTCAAGGTCAGTGACATTCTGACTGGGGAGACTGTTGTGGCCACTGCAAGTCCACAGCAGTTCCTGGTGTCACACAGGATCACCTATGGTGTTTTCTGCCATGTCCCTCATGTTGGTTCTCTCTCTCTCTCTCTCTCTCTCTCTCTCTCTCTCTCTCCCTCCCTCCTTTCCTCCCTCCCTCCAACAGACAATTCGATGGCAGATGACTATGTGGGGGGCCCACCAGGAAGACCAGCTGGATTTGTTGAAATAAAACAAATTTTCCTTCCTAAAACACATTATTCTTTTTATTAATCAGGAAGCTGGTCCTGGCTGCAGTGCTGAGGCAATGATCTCTGCTCAGGCCTTGGAAGGCAGGAGACACCTGCCACACCTATTGCTTTGCTGCTTGTTCTGTGCTTGCCCCCCTCTGTGAAAGGAGAAAAGTCACACTTCCTCTGTACTTCCTAGACGTGCAAGTGGAAGGGAAAGCCAGGCAGGCGTGTGTGTTGCTTTTTGATCTGGCATGAGGTGCTGAGCAGAGGTGACTGACGGACGGCGTCCACAGCACAGTGCCTGTCGTGTCCTTGGTGTGGGCCTTGATTTCAGACGGAACCAGCATTCCCAGTGCTCTCCATCATCCCGACTTATTTTTCAAATCTGACTAAAGATTTACGAGTTTCCAAGGCAGTTTTCATTCTCAGCTGATGAAAAGACTAAGTGATGTGATGGGAATTAGACCTGAAGGGAGGAAACATGTCACTGCGTTTTCAAAGGCAATTATAGTCTAGAAATATTTAATGAACGGGCCATAAATCCTGCTTTTAAGAAAGTCACAGCGACGAATCTTGTTATTTTTAACATGGGTATTTTAGTTTTGAAAGATTCCACTCCATGTTTCTCAAATTCAAGTTTTTCACATAATGTCTAATATGTGTGGGAAAAAAAAGGACAAATCCAAACAAGGAATATTTTTCGAAAAACAGCGCACTAAATGTAAAGGCCCCGTAAGATGGGCGAGCTAGAGTCCTCTGCGCCGTTCACATGACCTTCCTTCTATTTATAGGGCGACAGCAATTCCCATTTGAATATGGAGAGATACCTTGTAGGAGAACATGGGTTAGTGCAAATAAACTTGAGCAAAGTGTTGACTTAAAAATAAAACACTGGGAGAGCAGGGAGGGCTCTTCCCCCTCTGTGAAAATTTCCGTTACAGTTGTAAACAAAGGCAGGTTTGG
Organism: Microtus oregoni; assembly: GCF_018167655.1. Taxonomy (NCBI): domain Eukaryota; kingdom Metazoa; phylum Chordata; class Mammalia; order Rodentia; family Cricetidae; genus Microtus; species Microtus oregoni. Next base: position 12,941,423 of record NW_024543074.1, read on the forward strand.
CTCAGTGGCTCAGCTGAGCTGAAGCGAGCTAGGAATACATCAAACCTCCCAGGGTGAGGAAGTGTTTGTAAAACAGTTAGTAAATCACAAGCTGCTTGGGTCGCCATGCTGAACAGCATCGGACAGGCTGCCAAAAGCCCAGCTGTGGAAGAAGGGGCCAGACGTGGCTGCATGGACTGAACCCCAACTCTGAATGGTCTCCTGGTTCCATTCCCTGCATTTTGGCCTCTGCCTCATTAGAGCTCTTGTGGCCATGGCTCGTCACCGATACACCCTGTGGAAAGCAAAGATGGGGGGCTTCTCCAGGATACTGACTTTACCTTTGGGACTAGGGACAAGGTTAAGTGTTCAGGCTGGGAAGCAAGAATCATTCGTGAGAGATGGTGGTTGTACAGTGTACAGAAATTTAATCCTAGGCCAGGCGGTGGTGGCGCACGCCTTTAATCCCAGCACTCGGGAGGCAGAGGCAGGCGGATCTCTGTGAGTTCGAGACCAGCCTGGTCTACAAGAGCTAGTTCCAGGACAGGCTCCAAAGCCACAGAGAAACCCTGTCTCCAAAAACAAACAAACAAACAAAAAAAAAAAAGAAAGAAAGAAAGAAAGAAAGAAATTTAATCCTAGCAACCAGGAGGCAGAGGCAAGCAGAGCTCTGAGTTCTAGCCTAGCCTGGTCTACAGAGTTCCAGGAGAACCAAAGCTACACAAAGAAACCCTATTCGAAAAACCAAAACCAAACCAAACCAACAATCACAAAAAAGAGGAGCAGTGGGCACAGATGAAGCCAGAGTTCCTGGGAACTGCAAAATATCTTTCAAAGTGTTTAGCCGGGCGGTGGTGGCGCACGCCTTTAATCCCAGCACTTGGGAGGCAGAGGCAGGAGGATCTCTGTGAGTTCGAGACCAGCCTGGTCTACAGAGCTAGTTCCAGGACAGGCTCCAAAACCACAGAGAAACCCTGTCTCGAAAAAGAAAAAAAAAAAAAAAAAAAAAGAAAGAAAAAAAAAAAACAAAGTGTTTACAGTCACCACTTTGCCACCAAGTCTGAAGTTTCCCTTGCTTCTTTCCCAGATTTCCTAGGAACGTGGAAAGCTAAGCTCTTCACAAGCTTGTTGGGCTTTCCTGCCCATGCCCAGCTGCAGGAAAGCATGCGCTGTGAAGTCCGGTGGCAGACGTTCTGATGGGACTGACATTCATTCGTCCTTAGTGTTTACACTCCAAAATCCCTGCCCCAAACTGCATATCCGTTCTCGGTGACGGACTCAGCCTACCCATGTACTGACCGCGTCTATGTACCAAAGCCAGGCTATGATGCAGGGTAATTAGCAGGTTTTAAAGGTGAAGGCTCCATGGGCAAAATATGTATTTAAATCTTCAGATGAAAGGAATGTGGGACAGACAGAAGCATGTAGGCCCTTAAAAAAAATGGAGGAGAGGGGAGGAGAAAGTAAGAAGGGTAAGCAGGGAAAAAAGAAGAGACAGTGAGGGAAAGGATAGAGGGAGGGGAAAAAGAAAGAGGGGGGAGTCATCTCAAAATTGTGAAGAAAAACATTCTTTCTAAGAGCTGCCCCCAAAAAATGAGTTTTGTTTTTGGAGAGCATGCTGACAGCAGGCACAGGCATTAGGGAGCTCCACAATCACAGAGTGTACTACCAAAGTCCCAGCTCCACAATCAGAGTGTACTACCAAAGTCCCAGCTCCACAATCAGAGTGTACTACCAAACTCCCAGCTCCACAATCAGAGTGTACTACCAAACTCCCAGCACCACAATCACAGAGTGTACTACCAAACTCCCAGCACCACAATCAGAGTGTACTACCAAACTCCCAGCTCCACAATCAGAGTGTACTACCAAACTCCCAGCTCCACAATCAGAGTGTACTACCAAACTCCTAGCACCACAATCAGAGTGTACTACCAAACTCCCAGCTCCACAATCATAGAGTGTACTACCAAATTCCCAGCACCACGAGGCCACCCATGCTGATCCTGCCCAGGGAACATTCAATCCCTTATTTCCCAAACTGTAACGTTATAGACACAACAAGGCACCCTTCCCCACGGAGGAGCTACTGGTCTACCCCTGCTACCGCTGGTCGGCTGCATTATTTCTCTCCAAAAGCTACAGACAAGGGCAGTAGGATGTGCTTTGGTGTCTGGTATTCCAGAGGCACCCCTGCTCTCAGCTCCTCTCATTCTCAGGCAGCATCTGTAAAAGCTAACTAGGTCCAAACAGAGGGCAAACAAGATTTGGGGCCCAATAGGATCGTATGCTCATCTGGGCAGTTTCTGTCTGAAACAAACAAGGAAATCAAGAAGGGAAGTCAACTTTTTAAACAGGAAGGAAAAGGTGAGCAAAGACAACTATTGAGAATTCTAGTAAATGCTTTGAGTAAATGCTTTAGGGCAGGTGAGGAAGGGTACTGGGTATGGAGACAGATCTAAGATCAAATCCTGACCCGACCTTATTGCTCATGTTAGGCCGGGTCAACACTCCCCATATTCTAAGCTTCTGTAGAATGGCATAAAATCACCCGTTCAGGAACACACAGTGCTCACCCCAAGATGGCCTGGCTTTGCACAGCAGTGCATCTGCACACAGAGACCTTCGCTTCCGCGGCCTAGCCCCTCCCTCCCCTGCGCAGGGGCACGAAATGGCTCATTTCTATGGATTTCAGTAGAATAGAAGTATCTACCCGCCCCCTCTATGAACTGCATCCCAAGCCGGAGGAGGGCGTAGGCCAACACGGAATACATGGATGAGACTCAAAGCTTGGCTATTTAGCAGTTTAAACATGTTACTCACAGCTCATGTTCTCAGCTTGAGGAATTCCTCTTGGATCCTCTGCAGGAGCAAACGATGGTTTGCACATTACACTGGTCACCCACTCCCTTATTCCACTGGCAGCCAAAAGACATTCAGAACACACACACATTTCGGTGGGCTTGTGAGTCAGAAGCAGGTGACAAACACTGGGTGGACACTGACTTACTCCAGAGACTGTCAGTGCTGGACACTTGCAATGAACAATTTACTGCTGCCATTGATTTCTGTCACAGATTTAAATGTACGTATGTATACATTAAAAAGTTTTTTAAAGAAGAGCCTATAATTTTACCAGAAATAAAGACAATTAAGTAATGTTATGTAATTTAAAAAGTTATTTGTCCTCTTTTGCTCAGTCTGCTAGATGGATAAAAAGTTATGAGTAAGATTTTTAAGTATATATTCTGCTAAAAATGACTCAGAGTTTGCAAAGTGTCTCACAATCCTATTTGAAGGCTCTATGTTCTTGAAACAGGGCCCCATATAACCCAGGTTGGTATCAATTTGCTATGCAGTGAAGGATGACCTAGAATTTATAATTCTCTTGCCTCTACTTCCTCACAGGTGGGATTACAATGTGTCAAAATGCCTAGTTTTGTTATTTGTTTTTTGTTTTTTTTTTTTTTTTTAGTTACACGCAGCCCAGGCTGTCCTTGAACTCAAAGATCCACCTGCTTCTCCTCCCCTCTGCTAGGAATAAAGGTGTGCAACACCCCCCACTCTCACCTAGTTTTATGTTGTGCTGGAGGTTAAATCCAAGGCTTTACCAATGTAGGAAAGCGCTAAACCAATTAACCTACACCCTCAGCTCCCAGGCTTGTTGGCTTATTTTGTTTTTCCTTTTTTTCTTAAAGAGGTTTCATCCTATAGCCCAGACTGGCACTGGGTTCAAAAGTATTTTTCTTCTGCCTCTGAAAAAAGTACTAAGGGGGCTGGCTCAGTGGTTAAGAGCACTGACTGAACCAGAGGACTTGGGTTCAATTCCCAGCACCCTCATAGCAGCTAACAACTGTCTGTAACTCCAAGATCTGAGACCCTCACAGAGACATACATGCTAGCAAATCACCAATGCACATAAACTAAAAATAAATAAATTTTAAAAAAGACTGCAGATATGCACCACTATGCCTTTTCCACTTTTATTTGAAGTATCTATATGTCACTATTGGGCTGGAGTAATGAGCTGTACCTTTCTGTGTGTATATGGCAAAGAAACCAACAGCAAGGAACTTCTGAAATAAAGGCAATGTCACAGTAAGATGGCAACAGAGCAACCAAGAACCAGGGGTGCTGTAGCTCAAAGGCACAGCGCCTGCCTAAATGCATGAGGTGCTGGGTGTGGTCATCACCAGTGACACAGAACAGCAGCGCAGGAGACTGTGGGAACGCAAGGCCAGCCAGCTGAACAGAAGATAACTTCACTGGGTTAGAATCAGAAGAAGGCATGGGAAATACGTCATTTGGTAAAATACTGGCTTGGCAAACACAATGACCCAAGTTCTGGCCCCAGAATCCAGGTAAAAACAGGTGTGCATAGTGGTACCCACTTGTAATCCCAGCACTGAGGAGACAGAGTCTCACCCGGTGGCCAGTCTAGCTGGACAGGGCCAGGCATGGCAGTTCTGGGAATCAAAAGGAATTTGCTCTCGTCTAACTGCAGCCCCTCCAACAAGGACCAGGATGTAGGAGGCCAGCACCCCTCACCATCTTTGCTACCAATTCACCACACGGTCTTGCCAAGCCCAGAGCTTGTGTGAAACTCAGGCTCGGCATTGTGAAATGAAGACAAAAGTCTCTCACTGCATCACCATGTCTACGAGATCACGAACGTGATGATGCCTCACCCACACTGAGCGCCGCATGACCGCAGTCATTACTGCCATGAACAGTGTATTATTTGGGCTGCTGAGGAAATAAAGACAGAACAAGCTGTTCAGTTTATGAGGCTATCTTTTATTTCCTTGGGCACTGACTTCCTCTGATATCCTGGGGAGGTCACGCTGGAACCAACAGAAAACCATTATCCCCAAGTCAACAGCCTGATCTCAGGGTTATTTGTTTTCTTCTTGCTTGCTTTTTTAAAGTGAGGATGAGACATGAAGGGGCCCGGTTTCTAACTGGCTCGAGAGGAAGCTGAAGTTAGTTTTGTTCATTTCTTTGGCCAAGTGTGTTTCTATTTAAACTCATCTTCTCGCATTATTCTGGGAGGCGAGCTAACTTATCTCCTCCAAAATGGTGTTTCCAATTTCCTTATATAACAAGGCTTGAATGTTGAGGAGGAAGTAGGTAAAAACTAAGGAACCAAGAAAGATCAAAAGGCAAGGGACCTCTAACCTGTAAGGTCAGGAGGCCATACCCCAGTGCCCTCCAGGACTATGGATGTCTGAAAGGGCATTCTCAGGTAGGTTTTAGCAAACCGACTTTCAGGGCTTCTGAAAGGAGCTGGAGATAGGATCTAATGCTGAGCAAAGAACCGGCATGAACACACAAGGATTGCAGGGTCCTGGGGAAACCGAGCCACCGCTGCTGCTGGAGAGAACTATAGCGGGAGGAAGCCATTGCCTCTGAGTTCACTGTGGAAAATTAACATCTGTCTGCACCAAAACTATTCCCTTTGACTTGTTCATCATAGTGATAATTATCCCAGACCTAAACCTTTGACGAGGTGCAGTCAGGCCATAAATTAGAAGGCAAAAAATCTGAGTGGATAATTGCAATGAATCAAATACACTTAAAGACTCGCGTCAATCGCAGCCCTGGTTTAGCCATGATAGCTAAGAGGGACTGTTAAACCAGAGGGAAGCTGCAGTTAGAATCGGGGCACGCTGTCATTAATGTCACGCCACATGCTGGGGTCTTCCCTGTGTGTCCAAGGTCTTCCAGGGATGCAGCTAGAGCTGGGCAGTGTGGGAAGGAAAGCACAGGGCAGACGGGCCGCACGCTCAACCTGTACACAGAACAGATCCCATATCTGCATTTTGTGTCTGTATATGGTGCATGGAAATCTACAAAGAAAGGGAGAAGTAGAAGCAGGGAAGGGAGTATGTGCTCAGCATATCCGAGAATATGTGGACCTTAGGAAGGGGAAAGTTAGGAAAGCAAAGAAGGTGAGGTCTACTTTAAGTGGAGGACGTAGAGGCGTGTTTTTTTTTTTTTTTTGTTTGTTTGTTTTGTTGTTGCTTTTCGAGACAGGGTTTCTCTGTATACCAGTCCTGGTTGTCCTGGAACTAGCTCTTGTAGACCAGGCTGGCCTCAAACTCACAAAGATCCACTTAAGGACAGGCTGGGGTTTTGTTTTTTTGTTTTTTTTAAATAGGTTTTTCAGGACAGGGTTTCTCTATAGCTTTTGAGCCTGTCCTAAAACTAGCTCTTGTAGACCAGGCTGCCTTGAACTCACAGAGATCCGCTTGCCTCTGCCTCCCGAGTGCTGGGATTAAAGGTGAGTGACACCACCGCCCGGCAGGACAGGCTGTTTTGAAGATATTCTTCACTATGGATTACAAAACAGAGTACATGCTCGCTTCAGTTAGACTATTTCTGGTAATCAGAGTGAGCTACATTAAAGGTTGTGGAGTGTATAGGTTTGTATAAAGGTATCAGTCCTTAGGGAAGCATCAGTGAGCGCTAGGCTTCACCATCTTAAAAGCATGTCTTTCAAATTCCTAATGATGTAAACTCTGACCAGAAGCTCTGAAACTCACAGACACGGGGCCAGGGGTGGACCATTCTCAAGTTCTAAGCATCTCCCTGAACCAGGCCTGTTTTCACACTCAAAGCATGTAGACCCATGACGAAGAGCTTGCGGCAAACTCAACAATTTTAAAACCAAATAGATCAACAGAAGTAAAGGCATAGAAACTCAGAGAGACAGCCTGCTGGCAGGTGTGCAGAAAAAAATGCTACCGGGGACCACTGTGGTCCACCCTCACACTCCTGGAAAGCAGCAGAGCTCCTGTGCAAAGCAGGGTGACAGGAGTCTGCAGAGGGGACCGGCACATGACGAGTGTAACACCAGAGGACATTACCTAGATACTTGAGTCACACCAACCACTGCCGGGCATTCTTACTGACCAGAGTTAGCAGCTGCAAACATCAATAATGGCTACCTATCTTGTCTACAGAAGGTTAAAGCCCAAGATCAGATCAATTGTAAGATGGATTCTCCAACCAACGCCTAGCACACTAATTTAGACCTTACCCGTGAAGGTGCCTGAGCAAACTGCTATCTAGAAGCCAACAGGATTTCTACTAAAACACTGGCGCTTGAGCAATACTTGCTTTGATACAAAAATGGAAAGAGATCAAAGTATGATGAAAACTAGATACAACTGTGCAGTAAACCCGAGTCAGCCAGCAGGAAGCAGAGTGTAGACTGTCAATCTAGGACCACAGGGTTTGTATGGTCTGGCTCGACACCACTCTCTCAGCCTATCAATGGGCCAATGCATATCTGATGTAGGAGTCCATTTCTCCTCCAGTCACACTTACTAATTACCTATCCCATCTTCACTACTCTGGATGCAAGGGGGGGTGGGGGTGAAGCTGGGATGGGGGATGCTCTCTGACTGGATCATCATAGCTCCTTTTGGTTTTGACAGCTGTGGGTAAAGTTGCAATGATTGTTTCAGGCAGAAGGACAATTCCTTGTTTAACTCCTGCGTCAGACCAGCAGTCTCTAAGGCCATGCCTCAATTTCATCATAAGACCCCATGTAACGTCTCCTTATAGACTCTGACATGGTGAGCTCATCCTACACCTACAAATGCTCTCATTATGGAAGCTTTCCCTTAAGCCAACGGAGGTTGAGGAGGAGGAAAGTGCTCCCTGCTGCTCCACTTGGCTCCCGCACAGCTCTCCACCGAGAGGAAGAGGCTGCTTTTCTAGAATGATAACTGTTCAGCACCACCATGGTGCCTTTTACTTCATGGTGCTGCTTTGGAAGAGTCAGGGAGCCGGGGTGTTCTACCTTTGCCACTCAGCATCAACAGGTTACAAAGATAATACTTGGCCGTGTGGTGTGCAACCTTAAGGTGAACCCAGGAAAGTGGCCCTCGTTATTCTGCTGGATATATTAGATGTACTATAACGATGCATTAAAAAGCAAATCAAATTACAAAAACGAACCCTATCCCTTGAATAAAATTCTGGGAGTGAGCCAGCACCGCAATTATTATCTTCTCTAGCATTGAATGTTCTACATAAGTGTTTGGAAGATGTAAACAGGACATAAATCTGAGATTGGTTCTTCAATCTGTCTACAAATAACCATGACATTATATATAAACTATACTTTACAGCATATATGCTTTCTGTTTAAGCAGTTAAGGAGTGTATCAGACGCTATGATAAACAGAAAAAACAGAGCGTGAATACCGATAAATGCAAGCCTTCCGTCTCGGAAAGTCTCCGCTTATTTGATTAAGTTAGGTGAAAAACAGAGCAGTCATGCTTGTAGCCTTTCTTCCTCTTCCCTTTCCTCTCCTCTTTTCATTTCTAATGCGAATCGGAAGTCTATGTGGAGCAGCCTGGCTAGCCCCAGTCTAACCTCCCCATCTGGAAGGGGACTAAGCAGCCTCGGGGCTACTTCCAACCCTTCCCAGCTGTTGGGTTGGGGTTTTTTGTTTTTGTGGGCTTGAGAAAGCATATTTATATAAATGATTGCCATATCCTTTGCCAGCTGTTGACCCTGCTCTTGTCCCGGTTGGGGCATGGTTTTCATTTTTAGCGGCCACAGACTGGAACTGACCCTGATAGAGTTAGCACGCTATGCAAACAGCTTTACGCGCTATTCCTGTGACAGTTCAGACAATGGCTGCACAGTGCAATCCATGGGACCGGTGTTTCCCTTTGGGCAAATGTCACTGAATCCAGAACTGGAAGTATCATTTGAAAAAATAAATTCTAAGATTCACTGTTTCGGACTAGCTTCTCTTCAGAATGCACTGATTTCAGGGAGGGTTGGAGCCGGAACGTGTCAGAGCGACAAATGAGTCTAGTCCACGTGTGAACCTGAGATGCTCTTTACATGGATGTGTGGTTGCAACTTGTTTCTGTAGAGAGGAGAAGAGGGAAGGAGTTGAAACTAGGCTTTTGATACCACTGTGCAGGAGGAAAAAATTACATCCTCGTTCCTTAACAGGACACAAAGATAAAATCAGTCTAGGCTTTTGATCATTACTGCAGGCTGTAAACGCTCACTGCTACAGAAAGTTAGGTAGATCGCTCCTTCTGCTCAAAGCGTGAAGGCAAGGCCACGTTCAAGCCACAGATAGCTGTAGTCACTGTGAATCAGAGCCCTCGGAAACAGCTCCCGAGCACAGTTGGGGAAAGGAGGGCCTCAGGACTGGGAGGGGAGGGTATAATAAATACTCCATTAGTGATGACTTCCCTGGACGGCTTATATTTTAACTGCAGCTAAGTGGGAATGAGACTGTATAAACAGCAAATCTTCACAACTTTCATATATTATCCTTTTGACCCATCGTGCAAACGGTACTTACGAAGAAGGAAGAAATGTAATTAAAAGTAGATTTGTTAGTGCTCACAGTGAGATCCACCTACACCAAAGGCACCTAGCATTTGGTCATTCTCGGGACCATTCTGGCGCGGATTATGAGCAGCTAACTGGAACATAGCAGTAACCCAGCTTGGGGACAGAAGGCCAGCCTTCAGCTCTTTCCTCCTCCTCTCCTAGCCTGCAGGCTGACTGGTCACGGCTGAGGGAAACTGTCATCCCCAACTGTACTTAAAAACGTAAACCCCATCTTGGAGGTCAGAAGAACGGAGAAACGGGGTGGGGGTGGAGGTGGGGGCTCGTAGATGGAAAGTGAAGGTATTTCCTGACACAGGCATTTCCAGGCTTTGAAAGCAATCCAAAAGGAAATTCAGCCTATGAGTTAAGAGGCGCATACTTAGTATAGCGTTAAAACCCCTCGGAAGTTTGAGGTCTGGAAGGGCTTGAAAGGCAGCTCAGAAGTTCAGGCCCTTTTCACATGAGACGGGAATTTCATCTGCTGAGGGAGTTAGCGGATGGGATCTTTGAAGCCTCTATGAACTCCGATTAGCTAACGATGAAGTTGGTGAAACTCCAAGGCTGTGTTTTCTTAATCTAATTCAATGCATTCGTAACAGTGAAGAGAAGAAAATGAATCTATTTGCAGCAGAACATGACTCGAAATTTCCCACCACAGGCATGAGCGCATGCGTCGTCTCCAGATAACTTTTCCTACAGGCAGAAGCTAAATCGGCAATGGCGCCTTGGTTTGGTTCTTATAATTTGGGGCCTATGTCTACTGTTTGATTTTATGGCATTTCCTGTTTTTCATTCTACCAGTTGTCTCTGAAAAATTGTTTCTCTGTGTGCTTTAAAGATCTAGTAAGTGTTTCCCTTAATAATTATCACAATATGCTTTAACTAGCACCCTCCCCAAGCTCCCCAGGCTACTCTGTATCTGTCCCAAGCAGCCCACCTCTTCCTCATCATTAAAGTCTTGACTGAATAAATCATAACATTGAGGATACTACTATCATCATAACATTTAAAGTTAATCATCAATATAATTCTGTAATTTGTTTATCGTTCTTTTAATTGCACACATACAATGTGTATTCTTTTAAGTTTCTTATTTATGGGCAATGGGGTTTTGCCTGTAAGTATGTCTGTACAAAGGTGTCAGATCCACAGGAACTTGAATTACAGACAGTTGTGAGCTGCTGTGTATGTGCTGGGAACTGAACCCAGGTGCACTGGAAGAGCAGACTGTGCTCTTGACTGCTGAGCCATTTCTCCAGTCTTGCAAAGTGTTTTTGGTGTAATTCTGGCTATCCTGGAACTTGCTCTGTAGACCAGGCTGGCCTTGAACTCAGAGATTCACCTGCCTCTGCCTCCTGAGTGCTGGGATTAAGGCGTGAGCCACCACCGCCCAGTTTATCATTCTTTCTTTTTATACTTTTACATTTTCATAGTGAAATATACCTTTAGAAGATCTTCAGCGGGCACTGGAGTCCTAGCCACTTGGAAGGCCGAGACAAGAGGACCACTTGACCCCAGACTTGCAGACTGGTCTGGCAACAGATACACAGTCTCAGAAACAAACAACACACACATAGACGGTTTTTTGAGAAAGAACAGAACAGTGGCCAGATCTTGCCATTGTGTGAAAGAACTGGACGATTACTTTAGCTGGGTACAGAGCTGCAACAATTGTGCTCCATTATTCCACTACGTCCATCTACTCGCATCAGTGAGGAGTGGAACGGTCTGACGCACCTAGCTGCAATCCTAGTTCTCCGGAAGCTGAGTGAGGGGAAGTTTGTAGGAGTTCACAAGTTCAAGAACAGCCTTGGGATCCAGGCTCAGTCTCAAAAAAAAAAGTCTATCATAAACCAAACTTTCATACCAACATAGGTTTAATGTCTATATACTCATTGCCACTTTTACAAAAAAATTTTTTTGATCCATGACAAATAAAGATATAAATGTATTTCTTCCACTTACCCACTCAAGTTGTTTCATTTTAGGGGACTAAATCTCTTCCATTTTAGAAGATTCTTAATTATTATATGAACATTACGTCTTTTATTTATATAATTATAATCATATTTATAATTCATTTTTATTTAATTATATAATTCTTTTAAGATACATATTTACACTTCTAAAACCCATATTTCTGAACTATTTATATTTTAAACACTATAGTTTTATCTTATTAAAGTATCATATAAACAGTTTGAAATACTTAGCTATTTAATGTCCATATCTTCTCACTGCTAGTATCTGGCTATCCTTTATACCTACTTCTCTTCATCTTGTCTCATTTCAGACAATTTTGGTTCTGTAACTTCTTGTTTTAACAACACTATTCCTCAGAGCTTTAGAAGATATTAACCACAAAGGGACCTCAGATTGCTCTATCATCTTCCTTCTATCTAAGTGAGTCCATTTTCCTACGGGCTCCCTTTGAAGTCGCTTTCTTGGTACCACTTTGTCACTTTATCTTATGGATTGCAACTTGAGATTGGCAGCTCATCGTAAGAAGCTCTGCTTCCTGTGTGAGGGTACCGCTCCATCTTGCAGCTAACAGAGGCTAGCATGGAAGCCCTGACCTCCAGTCCAGAGCATTGATTCCTGTATAATACTGGAAAAGTACTTACCTCGTTTTCTCAGGGCACCTTCCTTTCTCTTTTCATTCCTGAATGAACGCAGCTTCCCGCAGACACGCCTCTTGGTAATGGTCAGCAATTGCTTTTTAACACTTAATTATTTTGTGGGAGCTGGTGGGCTGTTGTGGTGCACTGAGCCATCTGGCCCAACCAATAAGACATTACTGACTTCAGGTGGAGAGCCTTATCCTCCTCCTTCTGCAAGGATCAAGACCTATGGTCCCTACCTCTTGGCTCCTGGCAATTCTGTACCAATTTTTGTTAATGGAGATATTTATTTCTGTCTTTGAGTTTTTCTATCTTGTTTAAACTTCATTTGTTTCTTTTCTTTCTCCAATAATTATGCATTTGAGGTTGCCTAAGGATTGATTTATCTTTTAAATAAAATTTTCTATTATTGAGAACTACATGCATGCAAGGAAATATGACTACAGCCACCTGTTGCTTTCCCTCGTCTACTCCTCCTTCCCAATGCATTCCCCTCACAACTTCATGTCCCTCTTTTACTGAAACCCACTAAGTCCCATCACTATTGTCCGTATGCGTACGGGTATAGGGCCATCCACGGGAGCAACGAAAACTGAGTCTCAAAAGAGCAATTCTCCCTCCTCCAGGAGCTATCACCTGGCAACAGTTCCTTCATTGGGGGCGGGGCCTGGAGAATACCTCCACAAAGGATGAAGATACAGCATCATCTGTAGTGAAAGAATTTCCTGCAGCAAAGCACACATGTTGTATGCACACATATGCACAGGTATGCGGAGATTGCCTGTCTGTGTAAGACCTTGTAGAGCCAAGAGGCTGGTGCTGGCTAAGGAAGATCTATTGTTCTACAGCTTATTCTTTTCCATAAAAACTCTTCCAGTGAGCTTGGAACTCATCCTTTTGGTCAGGATGTCTGGGGAGCCCTAGGGATATGCTAGTCCCTGTTCCCCCAGCCCTAAGGTTCCAGACACACTCCCCAGGGGCTCTAAACCAGACCCACAGGCTTTCACAGCAACCGATTTGCTAACTGAGCCATCTTCTCCCCGGCTCCTGCCACAGACTTTTGTCATGCTGTAAATCACTCACCTTACGGTTTTCTGCTAAGCCAAAGAGGCCTTATTATAGATAAAAATGCTTGTATGTAGAAGCATTAATTTTTCTATACTATTTGTTACTTAGGAAATGAGGAAAAGACATCAAAAATACACTTTATCAAATGCTAAAAGAAATGGAAATATTTGACATAAAAACACCAACTTACAGCAACGGTATCACATTTCCACTTTGGGTAGTATACAAACATGCAAAGGGATGCCGCTCATGTCAGGGTTTAGGGAGCCAGTCCCTCAGGGCATGTATGTGTGTGCGTGAACCTTCACAGAAAGTATATTGGCAAGAGATACAGTTCCCCACAAGCCCCCCCCCCCCCCCCGCCCGAACACAGACACACTGCTTCAGCGATTTTCCTAGAAATTTATCCTGACAATATGTGCCAAAATGCATAAGAAGTTAACTGGTTATAAAAGACAAAACAGCAAACCAAACCAACACCAAAACAGATAAGAACAATGCAACAAATACAGTATTTATTAATAATGGTTAAATGCATTACACACTAGCCACTTTGTAACCAGACATATACACACAGTGGGTGAGACATTAGACCAAACCCCATCACTGTAAGTGTGTTGATAAGCAAAATGCACAGATTCATAATGTTAAAATGTTTGTTCCTATAGGCCAAAAGATGTGCCTTGGTAAACAGTAGAAATATGCAAAAGTAAGGGAATGTGGGCAGGATGAGAAGGGACAGGGACACAGAATGAGCTGGAGGACAAGCATCTTAGGAGCATACAAGGCTGTTGACAAATGCAGAACATGTGCTGGTGTTAGCTACTTCTTCCTACTGCTTGCAGGCTCAACCGCTGCCTTCCTCCGGCGCCCACTGTCTCACAGTACATATGAGGTGGTAGGGACAGGGTGTCCTTACTGGCCTATCACTGAGTAGCCCAGGCTGGCCTATGGGCATGCCTCCCAAACTCTCTCTCCCATCTCTACTACCTCCCTTCTTTCTCTGTGTGTGAGGAGTGGGTGAGTATGCATGCCTGTGAGCACACATGTTATAACAGGCATGATGCCAGCTCTTCTGCTCTATCGTTTTCTGCCTTATTCCTTGAGAATAAGGAGCTGGGTCCCATCTTTGCTGATCCCATCATTAGGGTTCCATGTACAGTGCAGACATGCCCGACTTTTTATGTAGACAATGGGAACCTAGGATCTCTCGCTTATGCATCAAGCCCTCTTATCCAGTGGGCCATTTCACAGTTCTTCAATTCCATTTCAAATTCACCTTTCCTTTTGGTAAATACAGCCAGCGCATTAAATGAAAATTTAAAAGAATCTTTTAAAAATGACAGAGGGGGGTGGACAACAGCTCAGTGGGAAAAGGAACTCGCTGTCAAGCCTGAGGACCTAGGGCTGACCCCCAGGACCTATGTGGTGGAAGGAGAGGAGAGACCCTCTTGCAAGTTGTTCTCTGACTTCTACACACATACATCACGGCTTGTACATATGCACATACATGAGCACAAAATAAATGAATATCAAAATTTAAAATGACAGATATACTCTGGTCATCTGCCATGTATCTATTCAATTTGGGAATAACATGATACCTCTTCTTGTCTATTCCTCTAATAATTTGCTACTTATTAAATCCAGTGGCTACATTTATACACGCCTTACAGGTCCATAAATATATAATAAGAATCCATCTCATAAAATTAAAAAAATTATTTACAGATTACAATTTGATATACATTAGCAATTTATTTTACATGAGAAGAGGGCTCCCATGTCCAGGATGGCTTTAGTGGAGCTGATCCTCCTGCCTCAGTTTCCCGATCAGCCAGGCTGGAAGTACATGCCCCACACCCAGCATGCTACACTGCATTTAATGACTGTGGGTAGCACTGCCTTTTGGAGAGCGGTCCTGGTGTGTGGCCCTTGCCTTGCTGTTTTTCTTATTCTATATCTTTCTCTTTTACCTTCCATGTCAAGTTTCAAACATTTTACTCAGGACAAGACAGTCATTCCATAGTCGATCTTAGGTGCATCAGAGTCAACGCAATTAGAGCCAGGGTCCAAAGGAAACGGATGTTCTTCCAGTCTCTCTGCTATTAGACTAGCAAACACAGGGATGTGGGCTCACATCAAACTCGACCTGTTCCCCATGCCTACCACTGCCCCCCACACCTGACCACGTTCACTTAGGGGACTTTCCAGCTTCTCACTCCTCACCTTACCATTCTTTTCGATGCCATTAACCCTCCTAGGTCAGGTCAGCACGCTAAGTGGTCTGCTTAGCTTGTCTCTTAACCTTTCCTCAGACCTGCGCTCTACGCAGCTTCCCAGCTGCATTTACAGCACAGGCCTGACAGTAACACTGCCTTCACGCCTAGTCCTCCTCTCTGCTGCCTAGAGGACAGAGTGCAAACCTGTAACACACATGCACGCATGCATGTAAGTGGGTCAACAGCATGACTGCATGCTGTGACAGTGTCATTGCTTGCTTGTTTGTTTATGTGTGTATGCAGGTTTGTGTAGGAATGTTGAGAGGTCAGAAGACATAGGAGAGTGTACTCTCCTTCCATCATGTGGTTCCCAGGAATTAAACTCAGATCATTAATAAGTCTAATATAAATATATATATTTTCCAAGACAAGGTCTCTCTGTGTAACAGTCCTGGCTGTCCTGGAACTAGCTCTGTAGACCAGGCTGGCCTTGAACTGCTGGGATTAAAGACATGCAACACCACTGGCATATTAATATCTTATCTTAATAAGGACTGGGGTTCTTAGTATTCACAAAACTCTAGGTTCAACCTGTATGTATGTCACGTGTATGTGTGCATACACACGTGCACAAATGCTGTCCTTTTTTGAGCACATTAAACTTGGGGCTACCCTCTGACAAGGGTGCATTAAGTGTCTTTTCTTGCTTGTACCCATGATGCACTCATTAGGAGCTTATTCACAAGTTAAGACGTACTTTCTGCTGAGAAAGAAAAAGGAAATCATCAATAACAATTTTTAAAGAAATATAAAAATGTAAGTATCAAAAAAGCCAAGATATAAGAGGAAAAATGTTGGTATAAAAGACATAAAAGCTACTTAGTTCTTAGCAGGGTGGCCTCTACATAAAGTAGGCATTGTATGCAAATTTTCCTGTAAGGAAATGACAGAGAATACACACACTACAAGATGTCTCTTTCCGCCAGACAGCTTTCAAAGACAAATGTACCTTCTAAGAGATGATGCCTTTTGCTGCAGAATGAAGAATTGGAGGAGTTTCCTGATGTCAGGACTCCAGATAAATAAATCATCAAAGTTAAATAGCAACAAAACCTGCCAGTCTAAGAGTTGGAGACTAAACAGCAGGAATAGAGAGGTGGCCTGTCTTAAGGGAAGAAGCATGAACATAATCCTAAAATTCTACTGTACACTGGCTATTTGATGGGAAGTGCAGAAAGAAAACCCTTCGACACTCAACAGTGCAGAACAATACCCGGCATTTGCACACTAGCATCAGGATGCCAAAGAGAAGAAAGTTTTAAATCTTAGAGTTAGCATTGCTTCATGGCCTAGGACAAAGGCCAGAAAAGACCTGATGGGAAAGAAAAATACCTTGATGATAAAATGAATAAAAACTCAAGTCAGAAAAGAGAAACAGTCTAAAGCTGGGCAAGATTAATATGGCACTTTACAAAAGTAGGAAGAAATTATTAAAAAGAAAAACAACCAGAACCAGCAAGAAACCCCCACAAACTGCTAACCTCAGGTTAACAGCGATTGACCCATCTACGCTTCACCTCAAAGTCTGACCTCGTGACCCACAGCCAGTGGCCCTGTTCAGAAACATGTTGCCAACAGAGTAAATAAAAAAAGAATATAATGTGCTGAAATTATTACTGCTAATGACAAGTGACACTTCATACTGCCAACAGCAAAATCATCAATAAATAACCCTGAACATGTCAGCCAGTGCTATGGCTTCCTGTCGTGGGGTTTAAAACTCTATTTACTTATTATTATGAAAGAGGAAAAGCATTCCCCTCAGCTGTAGGAACTGATGAAGAAAAATTTATAGACATAAAAGGGGAAATATTCAGTGTGACTGTGCTGGCAACCAGTGCTTCTCAATAATTCCCATCCATGCTCCCTTTTTATAGGTTTGGTCCTTTCTAAAGAACAATGATAAGAGACTTCCACAGACTGTTCAGAAACACATCTGAGAGTGAACACATCACAGGCACAGAGTCCTGAGACGGGAGGCTCCAAAAGGCTGCTTGCTATTCAGGGTATTCCTAACATATCTTAGTGAAGGGTCTATCCCGATGTCCCTGATTACACTTAAAATCTGAAGAGTTGGTTGGCAAGTTGTCTAGAAAAACTCCACATGGAAAAAGCAAAAGTACTTAGAAATTTTCAAAGTTTGAACAAGTGAGGCTTGTTTCACTGACCCTGACCCTGAACCCAACCAAAAATGTACACCGTATAAAACACTTCTGGAAAAAATTCAGATGAACAAATAGAACGAATTATGAGCATATCTATGACCAAATTTAGAAAGCAGGAAAAACCACAGTTGAGTAGGAGAAGGTACGAATTATAAACAGAAAGCGAGCTAGCTCTGGGCAAAGCAGAGTACATCCATGTGTATGTACAAAAACAAAGGGAAGACACAAGGAGACTTATTGTGAATAACATAAGCCTTAAAATTAAAACAAAACTCACTTACAGATTGTGTATGACTTCATAAAAAAATCTATACTACATTACATATTAGAAAGAAAAAAGGACTATCCCTCAGGGTAGCTGGCTATTCACACACACACACACACACACACACACACACACACACACACCACAGTCCTCCTAGCAAGTGTCTCCTGAAGGAATCTATTTAGGAAATGACAACATCAAGTCAAACCATGCACAGAAAGAAAACTGTGAACTTGGCTATTTTTCTGATCTGAGATTTTCAACTCAAAGAAGTAGAAAAAAAGGGAATCTGTTTGGTAGAAGACTAATATTTATAGTTAAATGGAAACACAGAATAAAATGCAACTATGATTCAAATAGATAATACTAAATTGTGTTTAACTGTAAAAGGTAGCCAACTTTTCACTCTGGGTTTATTTTTTACAAATATTTCTGTGCTAAAACTTCAATAGTTAAAGATGCTATGCCATGCTTTTAATTGATTGGTTTTACACTCGAGGGAGGCTAACAGTGACTTGTGAAAGAACTTCTTTCCTTGCCTTGCACACATCTCTCATTTGTCCATCTTAATTCAATTAAAGGGAATAAGGACAGTTTGACCGATGAATGAACCATATTTTAAGCAAGGACATGTCTATTTAAACTGGAGAGTATCAACCACTGTAATTGTCAGTTAGTTACTTCCCTTCTCTTCCTTTTGTTTTGCAAGGTCACAGCGTGGTCACGGAAGAGGAGAACATGGTAGAATATGGATCCAACCATCAGCCCACTTCCCATTTGAGGAGAGAAAATTTTAGTGACTGCTCAATTTTGATGACACCTTCTGCTCAGCAGAATGCCGAGCAGCTCGAGAAAACAGCTCTTTCCCTGTCCTTCTGGGAAACTCGATGCTGGACTACAGCTTCATTGCTGTCCTCATGGAGGTCCTAGCTGACCGCCAGGGAACTCTCTCCCATTTTAGGTGCTGAGAAGGATAAGTGTTTAATGCCTCGGGTCAGTGACTGCCACCAAAACCAAGACACAGGACATTTCTATCACTCCAGAAAGTCCCCAATGCTCCTTTAAAGTCAACTCATTCTTTCCCAGTGAACCTCTAGCAGTATCTTTTGCTTCTACAGCACTGCTTTTTCTAGAATTTCACATGAATGAAGTCACACATCTTACAATCTTATAGGTGCATTTTTTCACGTTACCATAATGTTTGAAAGTTATCCACATATGTGCATGTTAGCATTTCCTCCTTTCCCCTGCTATGCCTGGGTCTCAGTGTTTGCTCATCCGTCTGAACAGCTGAGGGAAGTGCTGGACGATCTTCAGTTCAGGGCTAACAGGGACACTCATGGAGGTCCTTATGGCACAAGGAAACATCAAACTAGTTTGAAAAGACAAAATGCCATTTGAAACTCCAAAGATTCCCCTCACCTTACCAACTTGTGGTAATGATAGTCTCTTTGATTTTAATCATTCCAGGGACATTTGGTGTCATTTTTCCTAACAACTAATGCCAGACCATCACTCTTTTGTGATCCTACAATCTCCTGTGGTGATTATCATCTCATTACCCAGTTATAATAACTCCTTTTATAGTCTGAAAACAATTGGTTTATGAAATATAGTCAATTCTTGTTATCTAAGGCAGTTGTGTCATATAAAATCAGTGAAAGGGGACATGAATTCTTATGGGTTTTTTTTTTTGTTGTTGTTGTTTTTGTTTTTTTGAGACAGGGTTTCGCTGTGGTTTTGGAGCCTGTTTTGGAACTAGCTCTTGTAGACCAGGCTGGTCTCGAACTCACAGAGATCCGCCTGCCTCTGCCTCCCAAGTGCTGGGATTAAAGGCGTGCGCCACCACCGCCCGGCTGAATTCTTATGTTTTTCCCTGGGAAAGACTGGGCTTGTTTCCTTCAAGACTCTGGCCAGACACTTTGTTAAGTATTTACATCATATTGGCTCATTTGCCAATGTCTGATGAGCATGAACACAACCAGTCCCAGGAGCACTAACTAAGGGGCCTCTCTTCCATATAGACTCCTCATGGGTAACTCTGGCCGAGATTTTGAGAAGCCCAACATTTGCAGAAGGTGCCTTGTCTATAACCTTGGGATTTCTCACCAGACTCCCAATGACACCTGGGAAGCAGCCAGCCCTGGCTGAGAAAGACGTAGTGTCTTCCTGACCTGGGCAATGTGACCGGCAATGACTTGGCCTCCAGCCTCCCAACAAGGCTGTCCATTATGCTTTTCTGAAATCAGCTGCTATCTCATGAATCATATATTTAGTTGCTTTTGTCCAGCTTCATCAAATTCTATACATGTTGCCCTAACATTTCCCCAAGCAGTCTACTGTGCACACTGGATACTGCCGAATCGCTAATATTTAACTCACAGTCAACAGGACTAGGATTCTTGTCTACACAAGGCAGATATTAACAAATGGTGCCCTCACAGCTTTAGCAACACACACTTCTTTCATGTGGGAACACGAGACAGTACCCACTGCCACACACAAGACCATAACTGATATTCTAGCAAACTTCATTGGGAGAAATAGAACAGACCTTTTACCTTGGAAATAGTTTACTTTGAAGCATCATATTAATTAAACTAATGTATTTGACTTTTTTAAGAAAGGGTTTATGGTAGCCCAGGCTGACCTTGAACTTCTAATCCTTTTGCCTCCAAATCCTAAGTGATGAGACTTGGTTTATGTGGTACTGTGACTGAGTTTATGTGGTACTTGGTTTATGTGGTCCTGTGACTGAGTTCAGGGCATCATGCACGCTGGCCAAGCACTCCACAAAAGAAGTGGCACCCTTAGTCCTTGTAACTGACTTAAAATGATAAAAGTTAAAATGAACAAGAGCCATCTCTTTTTGAATTACAGAAATAGCAGGAAATCCTTACTAATTTGAAACAATGTGCACTTGAAAACACAGTTATCTAAATATTATTCTAAGTCCATGGTTCAACTTATGCTTGTTGTTCTGAGATAGGGCCTGTCTCTACGCAGACCAGGCTAGCCTCAAGTCTCCAGCTCCTAAGTGGAGCGTTGCAAAGGTATGCCACTAGGCCTGGCCATTATGATCTTGATCATGAAGTTAGATGGCACGACAAATGACACATGGAAGAGAAAATCTCTTCTTGTAAAAGTTCAATGACAATTTAAAAGTATTGTATCTAAAGTCCCTAGCACAATTACAGGAGACTGCTCAAGTCCAGGATCACAACAAAAACATCAGTGGGAGAAAAACTTCCTCTGAGATGATTTTCACTTCACTGTCAACTTGGCTGGATTCAGAACCCTCTAGAACAACCATGGGGTGTCTGTAAGGCACTTCCTCATAGGTTCGAGGACGTTCTGCTCTGAATGCGGGCAGCACCGTCCTATGTAACAGTGTCCCAGGTAGAGGAGTCCTGGGGCTGCAAGCCCTGCCATGCTTTCTGCTCTCCTCAAATGGAAGCCCAGACAAAACATGTTTTCCCTGGAGATGCTTCTCTCACATATTAGCCCACAACAGTGACCAAAGTAGCCGGCACATCCTCTCGAAGGGAGACGTTGCCTTTAATAATTTAACTTTCAGTGGGAACTCACAGGAAATAGCAGGTCATGAGAATAATAGCCTCCGTTCCCACTAAACTGACACTGAAAGTAGCAGGGAAGTTATTCAGGACACAGCCTGCAAAATCAAGCCAAAACTGAAGGTCAAGGAAGATAATCTGATGGGTCCGCAGCTCAAAGCACAAAATATCAAAATGCTATACAGCACTTCCCGCTCTACAGCGTGGAGACAAGGCAGAAGCAGAAGACTAAAATGGTGTTGTTACACAGACAGAAAGTGTCTGGGAAATGACCAGAGTGACAAACAGAGCCGGAAATGCACTCAGCGTCTGTCCAGGGAGGGGCAGGAGCAGGGCTTCCCTGTGAAGGGCACAGGGGAATATGGTGTGAAAGGAAATGTTCTCAAACTTTGTTGTGTGGTTACATGAGTTTGTTAAGTTCATGTATAAATAAACTGTACACTGTGAGTGCTCACAATATGTACCTATACAAGGTTATTAAAATGAAATGGTAAAAAGGAGAATTATAAATTGAGGAAAATAACCTATGAGGGAAAGGGTCAGGAAGACAAGAATAAAATAAACTCCACAATATCTGAGAATTGTTGACAAGGGATTATGAAGTTTACTCTGTAATTTTTTTTCTTTTTTAACCAGTGTCTCACTCTGTATTCTAGGCTTGCCTAGAACTTTCTGGGTAACCTCTGGCTGGCTGAGAACTCATGATAAAGCCTCCAAAGTAGTGGGAATACAGGCTTTAACTCTGCTTTTTCTGGATATAAAATCCGTTTCAAAATAAAAGACAAAAGAAAAAAAAACAGTATCCCAAATTTATAGTCCAAACTTTCTCCCCTAATAGGAAAACTAGGTAAAAAATTGCAACAAAAAACTTAGCTGTTTCTCAGAAATTTTGGAATGCTCTCAAATTCAGAACCCACACAATGGACGGAGAGAACTGACTCCTGAAAGTCACCCTCTGACACCCACACAAATGCTTTGGTGTTGGCATGGTGACACGTGGTGACACACAGCTTAAATCCCAGCACAGATGCAGGTGGATCTCTGTGAGTTCCAGGTCAGTCAGTGAGAGCCTATCTCAAAAACAAACAAGAAATGGTCCCTCCCCCTATCCCCAAAAAGCCTCACTCCCACTTTCAACATAATAATAAAATTAAGAATATTTAAAGCCGGGCGGTGGTGGCGCACGCCTTTAATCCCAGCACTCGGGAGGCAGAGGCAGGCGGATCTCTGTGAGTTCGAGACCAGCCTGGTCTACAAGAGCTAGTGCCAGGACAGGCTCCAAAGCCACAGAGAAACCCTGTCTCAAAAAACCAAAAAAAAAAAAAAAAAAGAATATTTAAACCAAATCATCATAATTGATTGGGTATAATCCCCACTGGTATCAACGTTAAGACATAAGGTGAGGTCTTGGCCTTAAGGACCTTCTAGCCTGTCTGTGGGCTCCATCCAGTCATCTTAAATTTCCCGTTGTCTCCAGTGCTGCCGGGCTAGACTCACTCCCCTCTGTGCCTAACGCACAAAGTCTACTGCAGACGGTGACCATGCCATGGCGGCACGTGGCCCCACAATCGTGTACCCTGGAAGCGGTGTATCCTACGAAGGCCGGGAACATTAGCTGCCACGGCCACCCATGTTCCTCATCTGCACTGTTCTCCAGCAGACAGCCTGGTTGTTTCTGTTCCCCCTGACTACAGCATCCAAGCATAAGCTGTGTTGCCTCTACCTACTGGCTCTTGTGTTTATTTATTTATTACAGCTTGTTGGCTGAACAGTTTAATCTCATCTGCAGCCATACTCATTTTCTGTCATTGTTTTTGAAAAAAAAAATGAAATAGCACATCATCTTCTCAGACTCCTCATTAGAAAGAGGAACGAGAATATTGGAAAGCTTGTGGGATTAATATAAAAATTCAAGGGCTTCTCTGAGCTCTTAATCGGTCTTTCACAACCGGCCCTCTACACTAATGACTTAACGATGCCTGGCAAAGTGCAGAACACTCAGTCTGGTCTCCGACCCTGAGCTCAGCACCGAGAATTGATTACACAGAAAATCTGTGTGCATGGGATTCCATCCAGCCATAACTTATAGCTGCGTTTTTATACATTGTGATACAGATTACCCAAGGTGCTCTCCAAGTTATGTGAGCAAACGGTTTCTTGGAAGTGTCTAAAGAGAGTTGTTCCTCATGACACCAATGGGGGGGGGGGGGGGGGAAACGGCAGGGTGAGAGGAAAACAGGCAATGACATTTGATAAGAAGTTTTCTTAGTTTTCCACTAAGAACAGACCTTGCCCTGCCCTATGGAGGCCGCTAAGGATATTCTCATGGTAATGAACACACACAGCAGCCTTTCTGCTTTTCTCTCATGTGGGATAATTTCCCTAAAGCCAGTGATGGGCAAGATGCCACTAATACTGCCATAAAGTCCCCACAGAGCTGGGAGGGAGAGGCAGGAGAGAGCTGGGGACAATCAAGCTTACAGACTAAGCCTCTGCAAAGCTACAAGATGAACACAGCTCTCGGCGTTTATTAACTCTTCTGTCCCTGGGCCTCCTCCCCCAAACTCAGTGGGTCTCACAGCCCAGCCCACTATAACCTTCAGCCTCCACAGGGCACATCTCTGCCACCCTCAGCCTACGGTCTGGCCAGCACAGTGGAGAAGTTCCTGCTCTTCCACTTCACACTGCATACGTGTGCAGACAACACAAGCACTCTCCCCACGTGCCGACGTAGGTGAGGGTAGGGTAGCACAGACACCAGCTTCCAGATGAAAGAACTAAATAACGTGGGTTTTTTCCTGTGCTAATAGAAGGTAGAACATGAACAACAAAATAAAACTAAGGAGCAAAGAAAATCAAGTTTGATTAACATTCAACAGCTGCCCATGGCAAGAACTCTTTTAGTTTACCAGGAAGGAGGTTTAGGAAGGGTTGATTTACACATACATAAAATATACAAACATGCTTTAAAAATAAAGATGCTAACGTTTGATTGATTGGCCGAATAATTCCAGTGGTGTCATCTCAGCCATGTGACTGACATATTAAACCAAACTGAATAATTTCTTCCTAGCTCTTGAACTCCCCAAGCCCAGACAGACAGTAGTTTTCAAATCAAGCGCCCACTGTGGGGCCTGAAAGGAGCTGTGCTTGTTCCTATCTGAAGCCCCAGCCTCTTCCTGTAGGGAATGTAAACTTCATCCATTATTTTTACTTTTTGGACATCTTAAAAAGACAAACCAAGGTCAGTAAGTTTGGGTGTAGTTAAGTCCTGGGGGATAGTTGTCTGCAAGCCATGAAAAAAATATTTTGCATCTCTTTAATAAATTATATTCTTTCATTTTACAGCTAACTTAAGATTCATGTAAATTACCCAGATGGACAAAACAATTCTGTATGGTAAATTTGTATTGTAACAAATTTGTCTTGTAACATTGTTAAGCGAGTTAGCTAACAATGGCTACAGCCTCGCAATCATAGTTTGAGACAGATAAATCTGTGCTGTACTGATAGCAGGCACACAGAGCTCTAATAGCTGACCGCTGGCACAGTCTGGCTGCTGTAGGATAATGACCCATCTCTACATTCATAACAACAATCTCATTCATCATAATTCACATAAAAAAAGAAGAAGAAGAACCCAAGTCAAGCTAATGGAGGAAATGTGTGAAAAGTGATTGGATGGGTAGAAGTCAGCATGCAGCTGGAGGGTCCTAATTGATTACATTGTGTGGCAACTAAGCCTCTGCCTTGGACCTCAGATCTTCATCTAACTACATTTCAATTGATTTTCACTGATAGTCTTCTTTTTTATGTCTCGGGCTTAAAGTACTAAACCAATAAAAGGATAAAAGACCTTGCAATTACAGATTTCAAAACACAATGTCTGAGCAGAATACACAGAATGCAATAGCAGATTGGGTAGGAGAGGCTCTGAGCAGAGCCTGTACTACTGGGGGAGTAATTGAAAAACATTACTGGGATTTACATTTGCATTTGAAGAATACAAAGCAAAACCAACCCAAACATTCAAAGATACAGTCTCCAATGCCTACCTCCAGTGGATGTATCGATAGAGGGCAAAAGGTCACCAATTTACTAACTGTAAAGCACAGAGAATTTTCTGTGTTTGTCTGTCCTTTCTTTCTTTCTTTCTTTCTGTCTTTCTTTCTTTCTCTTTTCTTTTTTTGTTGTTGTTCTTGTTTGATCTTTGTTACATGCTATACAGCCCGCGATGGCTTCAAAGTTTCTCCTGCCTGGGCCTCTTGAATCAAAGGATTTGGGTGCATGCTGTCAAACTTTAAAAAAAAAAAAAAAAAGGATGACTTTTATTATTTTTCGTCTATCTCTGTGAGTTCGAGGCCAGCCTGGTCTACAAAGAGAGTTCAGGAGAGCCAGGGCTACTCAGAGAAGACCTCTCTCAAAAGAAAAGAAAAAAGAAACAATTCTCTGATCCTCTTCATTGCTGAGTAGTATTCTAGTTTATGGACAAATGCTAATTTCTCTGTCCATTTGCTGGCTCATGAGTTGCTCCAGGTCATGGTTACTACAGATAGAGCTGATAATGACTTTTCACAGAGCCCTTTCATTCTTTGGGTACAGACTTAGGGGTATAATGGCCAGGCCCCATGCCAGGTACATGTCTAATGTTTTAAGACACTTACACGGATGGGTAGAGGACATGTTCCCTCAGGAGATCCTCAGCACAAATGAATAAACGAATGAATACAAAGGTTAGAAAATGCTACCAAGTTCAAGACACAACTGTCATCAATCTATCATAAAAAATAAAATTCCCACACAGAGAAAAGAAGACTTAGCTACTAAAGGGTTACGTTTTCTTTCTCTTTTAGTTTTTTGCTTGTAAAGTTTTGCTATCAGAAAATAAAAGTGAAAGCCGCCACCGAGTAAAACAAGGGAAGAGTTTGCGTGTGCAGCGTTGCTGCCATCATCATATTTCCCTTAAGCTGTAGCATGCTCGGCTTTCAGTACATAGCTGCCTGCTGGGTTCTGTTGTTATAAATGCGGCGGCGGCCGTTTGCCTATGGTGGAGCCTTTGTGCATGCACGCATCTATTCTGCATTTTGGCTACGAAATGCTCCTCACTAGCCCATGTTTTGAAAGCTTGGAACTATTTTGGAAGACTGTTGAAACTTTAGGAGCTGGGGTCGTGTCCTCACTGAAAGACACAGGTCACCTGGGACATCCAGTCTCCTCAGCTCTCATAACCCCTGTTTTATGTGTACCACGAGGTGACCTGCCCATTCTGCCACACGATGGACTAAACACCCAAAGCTGTGAGTTAAAATAAATAATTCTTCCCAAGCTTCTTCTAGGTATTCAGCCACAGGGATGAGAAAAGCAACTCAGTGTGAACATAAATGCTAACAGATATGTGCTTTGAAAGTATTTTCTCCCAATGTTTGCTCTGCACTTGTGGCTCGCCTAGGGGGCCCAGAAACACTGCTGGTGGAGACGCACGCACATGCTCGCAGGAAAACCAGCACAGAAGCACCGTGCAAAGGAGACTCACTACATCCCCTGCTGGGAAATGATTCCAGACACAAACTCTGCCACCTGAATGACCTGGGCTTTTCTGTGATAGGAAATTGGGCAGCCATGCTCCTCTCCATCAGAATTCTGCGTGATGTCTATCAGACCACTCAAGCGAGTTACTCACCTTAACTGCTAGCTTCCACGGCAACTAGAAACCTAAGATTCTGACATAACCCACGCTGACAGCTTAGGCCACAGAGGGCAACTCCATGGTCTCAGAGCCATCTTCCACACCAACAAGAGATCTGGCATGCTGGGGATCCACACCGTGCTTATCAAACCGTCTACAAAAGACTCTTGCAGACTTATGTCCATTGAGGCCTCTACCATCCTAAGTGAACAACTGAACTTTAAAAGTTGGAGGTAAATGAAATTAAGATTCACTGTATGAGCTTAATAAGCGTCATCTATCAACTGTGTCCCTTGTCATATTGGTTCTCATTATTTTTCCTCCTTTTGAACACAGAAAGAAAAAAGAATCTATTTTTATGGCAATAAGCTAAATGATCATAATGCCTTACTTTGATCATCTCTTTATTTTAGACATATAAAAACAATGCCACATCTCCATATATCTATATCTATATATGTGGATATATATAGATATATATCTATAGATATATATATAGAGAGATACACACACACACACACACACACAAACGCAGAGAAAATGAAATTAGTGTGTTGAAGAGATTATGAGTACACCCTTATTTAGGGCAGACCAGTCCTGCAGCCAAGCAGGGAACTGAGCTAAATTCCATCAATGCACAAATGGATAAAAAAAAAAATGCCCTATCATTTACAATAGCATGGATGAACTGAGAAGACATTACACTCACTGAAATAAACTAAGTACAGAAAGACAAATGCCACCTGATCTTACACATGGAATCCAAGCTGTCAATGTCACAGAAATGATGAACATGGTGGTCATGCTGAATCTAAGTGACATTCCATTAGTAGTGTTGAATCAACAGAAGTTGATGTTTTTAAAATTGATGAAATTCAATTACACACACACGTTTGTGTGCAATGACAGATGTGTGTGTGTGTTTACAAAATGTAGATCTTGATCCTCATTCCACATTTTTTAAACGTGGTCCTAGAGATTGAACCCAGGGCTTACACACACCAAGCATGTGCTGTACCAGTGAGCTCATCACCAAGCCCCCTCCGTGGCCTAAGACATGAGCAGAGATGGCTCTTGAGAGCTGTCGTCTTGTGTCACAGCAGTGTTTAGTGTGTACATTTTTTTAAAAGATTTATTTATTTATTATGTATACAACATTCTGCCTCTATGTATGCCCACACCACCAGAAGAGGGCACCAGATCTCATTACAGATGGTTGTGAGCCACCATGTGGTTGCTGGGAATTGAACTCAGGACCTCAGGAAGAGCAGCTTGTGCTCTTAACCACTGACCCATCTCTTCAGCCCCCGTACGTTTCTTCAAGTTTTACTCTACCTGGCAAATTTTACAGTTTGTTTCCATTTACATTCAGCGGAACAATGAATTTTATTTTCATTTCATTGTGGTCTTAGAATTTTTTTATTCCAATCCTTTAAGTGTATCATGGCTACTTGGTTCGGAACAGGAATCACTGTGGAAGAGACTGTGTCCCTGAGAAGGAGGGGACCCTGCTAATGGTATTGGGTTGTTTTGTTTTTAAAAAATGCTTATCCACTGGGTTTATTATTGGAGCTACTAAGACAACTTTTCTCCTTACTAATATTTGTCTGTCCTATCAAGTCCTGAGAAAAGGACATTGAAATCTGATAACTGAGCATTTACCTCATTTGACATATGGTGCTATCAGTTTTCCTCATGCATACTGCAGTTCTGTAAGCATGGCATATACATATAGTAATGACATGCTCGTTCATGGGGTGACCTCTTTGTTGTTATAAAGTGCCTGCTAGTCCTTTCTGAAGACTAATTAGGTCTTTAATACTAGTCTTGCTTTCGTAAAATTGGTGTTAGCATAATACACCACTCCTGCCTTTCTTTATCTTATTCTCTTTTTATCTGTGTGGATTTCTTACAGGAAACACACTAGAGACTGTTGTTTCTAGTCAATTTGACAGTTCTTGTCCATTAGCTGGGTACGTGGATCACCTATGTGAAGCGTGATTTTCAATACAGTTGGGTTCTCACCTACCATCTCTCTGGGTTCTCTCTTTAGACAAGCACTGTGCTTCCTTTTTCTTTCTTTACACCTTTTTCAAATCAAATGTTTGGGTAACATGTCTGTGCACGTGTGTGTAGATGTGATTATGTATGTGGGTGTGTTTAGGAGTCCCTTTTAACTCATGTGTTGGCTTATGAGTTGTATCTGTTACACTAGTAGTCTTTCTAGGACTTAGAGAATATATATGTAACTTGTCCAAGTCTTCTGTAGTGAGCATTGTATTTATAAATATAGTATGAAAATTCTTACATTTCCTCCATCATTAGTTTAAAGCAACTTAATTATGATGTGCTTTGGGTCTTTCTTCTAAGTGATATTAGGGAAAACTAAAAGAAATTTGACTTATCTTGTGATAAGCCTTCTTGTCTATAAGTCAGGAAGTTTTCTATACTGCATGGTGTGACAGAAATGTCTGAGCTGCAGTGAGTGTTTCCTCCAGCGTGTTACAATAGGTCTCTCCCAAGCTCTGCGTAGTTTCTCACATGCTGATCTAGGAACCAGTGCTCGGCTGAAGCCTGGTAGGGTCGTGTTTGTGACTCTCTAGAGCAGCGGTTCTCAACCTTCCTAGTCAGCGGCCTTCAATACAGTTCCTCGTGTTGTGGCGACCTCCTCATAAGATTATTTCCGTTGCTACTTCGTAATGGTAATTTTGCTACTGTTATGAATCATAATGCAAATAAGTATGTTTTCTGATGGTCTTAGGGTCCTCTGTGAACGGGTTGTTCAAAAGTGACAGAAATCGCAAGCCACAGGCTGAGAACTGCTACTCTAGAGCATGTACGGAGAGAGTCAGTCAGTCCCCCCCCCCCCCACGTGTTCTTCCCAGACCACCAGCTTCCCTGTGCCTATCAAGGAAACTACAACAGCCCTTGGGACTTTTCTTCTTTATGCTCTGGCCACAGCAGGGACAGTTTCAGGGTTCACTTAGTCTGATTCCCATCTTTCAGGGGTCATTAATTGCTTGACACCCAATACTTTGCAAATCATTATATCATACAATGATCCAGGTTTTTTTTAACCAAGCAAAAATGCAAGCCCAACACCTGCACTTATTGGAGGTCTATATATTGTGTATGGAGCAATAAATGGTGAGAAAATGAGTACTAATAATGTCACTTTTAGAAAAACATGCAAGTTAGAAGGAGCAAATGCCACCACAAGTGAGACAAGGGAAATAGTCCAACACAAAAAGAAATAGCACCAACACTATTACCTGCTACTCAAACGACCTTTAATGCTATGGTTAACAAAAGGAAAAATAAACTAAATCGATTTTTCTGACTTTGGATTTACTTCTGAAGGATGCCATGGAGAGTCTTCTGCAGTGAAGAACGCTTAAGCAAAGTCCTGTCACATAGCACATGAGTTTCCTCTCACAGACAAACCCAACAGAAGCCATGCCTCTGTGTGAAGGGCTGAGCACATTAATTGTTCTCATTCTAAGTCTAAAAAAACTAGCACTCGGGAAGCAGAGGCAGGTGGATCTCTGTGAGTTTGAGGACAGCAGGGTTGTTACACAGAGAAACCCTGTCTTGAAAATCCAAAATAAAATATAAGCAAAAAAATAAAAAAAAACTAAGATTAAAATTGTGTCATGATGCTTCAAGTGAAATGCTTCAAAGTCTTCTAAAGTAAACTCACTAGCAAAAAATTAATGTCAACATAGTTTACAATACTATTTGAACAAAAGTACTAGAATTACTGAAAACATTTATTTTTGGTGGTCCAGTGATAACATTCACTACGAAATGCATTCCACTTTAAGTGATGAGTTACCAGGAAGAGCAATGGGGACCTCTCTACAGCCTTCTTAAGTTAAATGAATTTGAAATACTGGGTCAGAATGGATCCTATCTGATTTTAGTGTGAAGGAGTGTGTTTTCCCATACACACACCTTCAGAAGTATGATTTTTATATCCATTTGTGAACAATAAGAAACAGGCAAAACGGCCAGAAGTCAGCTAAGGTTATTCTAGGTTGTTCAGCATCTGACAACACTTCCAGACGTGAGTGGAGCGAGTCTGAGTCCTTCCATAACCATATAATACTATAATTGCAATCTAAGGTATGGGTGGTTATATTCACAACGACCATAAGCCTCTAGAGTTAATGAACTGAGACCAACCTTGATCACTGACTCAGATCCTACAGCACAGGGCGGTACCTGCTCCCTCACCCACCTTTGCCAACCTTTGCTACAACAGTAATCAATTTGCTGTCTTGATCTCTCAAGCATAGCAGGCATTTTTTGATCTACCATTAGGCCTCAAACTTGTGGCCTAATTAAATTACTGAGGAAAAAAACACTTTGGAATTCTAGACTTTGGCAGGAGGAAAAACTGAACATAAATATTTGAAAGAGTGAGAATATTAAGATCTAATCTCTGTACGTTCAAAGCTGCTGTTAAAAAGAAATTAACTTCCATTTGATCGCTTTCTAATAGAAAATGATACAAACTCATCTAGAAGCATGGCGGTTTGAGGCCAAATGCAAGAATGTGTGGGAAGGGAGAGACAGAGAGGGCTGCAGGAGAAGACTGGTGCACAGGGAAGAGGCCAACAGATTGAAAGCCTGCGGCGGCAGAGGCACCCAAAGGACGGTCCGGAGGGGGGGGGGCGCTACAGATGAGAAACTGGGAGGGCAGAATAAAGACTCAAGTCAGAGAAATGAAAAACAGACAACTCAGGGTGGGGGGCAACCCCAGCAAATGAAATAAGCTCAGGGTGTGTGAGCACTCATTTCGTCCCCCAAGAAATGGGAAAAGTCAACAAAGAAGGAAGATTCTTTCTTCATAAAAGGCAGGCAGCGTCACAGCAAAGCAACAAAGAAGGAAGACCAACTAACCAAGAGTTAACACAAGCATTCAAAAGTAGGCTTTGGTAGCAGGGTAAGCATGTGTGTATCTAAGACGGTGAGAGAGAGAGAGAGAGAGAGAGAGAGGGGGGGGGGGGGAGGGAGGGAGGGAGGGAGAGAGAGAGAGAGAGAGAGAAAGAGAGAGAGAGAGAGAGAGAGAGAGCGGGAGTGCTGAGTGCTAAGGAGGAGAGGAGCAGAGCCACTGACAGATGAGCCCCAGCACCCAGCACTTCCTCCTGCCTGGGTGCCTCTGCTCAGGGTGTCCCCAGGAGAAGTCCTAGAAACAGGGCTTTTCCCCCAGCCCCAGGCTCTGACTTCACCTCAAGTCTCGCTCCTCTTTGGAACTTGCTTACATTTGCCATTTAGCACTCAACAAACACCTCATGTTTCACAAGATGCACATTTATTCACAGGATGGGAAGCCAGCAAGCATACGAGGCCCTGAGGCAAGCACCCTCTTACTTTGGGAGGGTAAACTTTGCAAAAGCAATTAGTTCCATGGGCTCCTTTATGGTGTAAAATATAGCATGGGGAAAGCAAGGCCTTTGCTGTTGCTATTCTGCCAGAGGGAGCTGGAGAAGAGGCATTTTATTTTTGCAAAGAAGCAACCATATTGGACAGCACGTATCACTAGGCTTCATCAGGAAGCCATCCTAAGAATGATGAGGTGTCGGCTTCCACAGACTTCAGGCTGGACTCCCAGCCCACTGGCACTGTGTGTGTGCCTGGGCTAGAGCTATTTCCCATCTCTAAGCCTCAGTTTACTCATCTGTCAAATGCATTGTCTGCCTTTTTGAGTTTCTTCATGCAAATGTTCTGAGTGACTGTGCCCAATAGTGGTGGGCACTAAATCTTGGCTTGTTAGGTGAATTTGTCTAATTTCTTTGGATCCCAAAGGCTAACTTTTCTCCGGGAGAGACGATTCTAACTTAAGCACATTTGTTTCTAACAGGACATGCTTTGCAACACACCAGGTGCATGTAGAAACCAGCCTATGGAGCAATAAGACCCTAAGGATGGAAACAATTGCTGCATGCGTTTGCCAAGGTAGCCCAGTTCAGACACCACCTTAGAGAACCAACCAGGGTCTCTATGACCTTTGGATCCAAACACCCAGGGTGAGGGCTTTAGGTTCAGTTCCTCACAATGGACCATGAAACTACTTTAACCATGACTCACTCCTTCCTTCCTTCCTTCCTTCCTTCCTTCCTTCCTTCCTTCCTTCCTTCCAAATAGGGTCTTATCATGTAGTTCTGGCTGGCCCGGAACTCCCTATGCAGACCAGGCTGGCCTTGAACTCACAAAGATCCTACTGGGATTGAAGGAGAATACCAGCACAGCAAGCCTAACAGACTTTCTCATTAATAAAGACTTATCTCACCTATTACATATGGATACTAATTCACAAGGACCAAGAAAATTATGGACCATCCTTAACACAAAAACCATACTGAGTATCATCTAACACCTCTTCAGGGATGTAGATGACACTTGGGCACCCCGATGTCGCAGACTACTGGGAAATCTTTTATTGAAGAAAATTTTTTATTGAATACTGTTTACCATGTCTGCTACAGTGATTCACTCACACAATGGAAACACTGAGTGTGGCAAAACCATTCTAGGCACTGCCATGTCTCTAGGTGCTCAACAAAATTTGCTTATGTAGGTAGAATGGTGTCTTGGGCCAGACGGTGGTGAAGCACCATGAAACTACCAGCACTTGGGAGGCAGAGACAGGCGGGGATCTCTCTGAGGTGGAGGCTAGCCTGGTCTACAGAGCAAATTCCAAAATAGGCTCCAATGGTACAGAGAACCCCTATCTCAAAAAGCAAAAATAAATAAATACGGGAAGGAAGGGAGGAAGGGAGGGAGGGAGGGAGGGAAGGAGAGTGGGAGGAAGGAAGGAAGGAAGGAAGGGAGGGAGGAAGGAAGATGCTGTGGATGAGTCTAAACTCAGGATGCACAACTCCTGAAGCCAGTCTACACAATGTTTTAAAGAACAATCTTAATGCTCCTTAATTCTACCGATGTCCTAAATAACAAGGAAGGGGAGACATTATGAAGTGAAGAGCACCCTCTTCTCTGGCATCCCACCAGGAACAGCTTCTCTGCTTCCCCCCAGGGAGGCCCTAAGACACAAAGTCAGTTGCACAAGGAAACAGAGCCCTGGACTGGTTTACTTATTATTTGTCTTTCCAACACAAAAAGCTGAAAGCTGCAAAATGCTATCAGAAGTCTGCTAAAATAAATGCAGAGTCCAAAAAAGCCACTGAACCGCAACATAAGGTCTATTCCTGGGATGACCCTGGTCACCTGCAGCATGGGAAAAATCATAAACAGACTGTCACAATGTCTCGAAAGAAGATAGATTGCCTGTCTGTCTTTTCTGTCTTCTGAGAAGGTGAAAGCATCTCAGACCTTCATTTGTTGGGGTTAAGAAGAAATCTTCCTGGCAGTGCCATTTCTGAGCTGCCTCTCCTGACAGGGTTTCTACCCTCTTAGAAGGTCTTCCCATCCCAAAAAAAGTATACATGCCCCTGCACCAGGCATGGTTCTGTACGCCTTTCAGTCACATGACCAGGAGGGTTTCTAACAGGAGCTTCCAGTTTTACCTAAGCAGGGTGAAAATAGTACAGAAGCGAGATATAAGTTTCATTTAGGATGGTTAATCTGTCTGCAGATAGACCCAACTCACACTCCATCAACTCACAGCTAGTCTATAAATGCAAAGAGTGCTGCATTAAGTTAGCTACTGAACTCAAATTTACGGTTTCTTCGTAGTGAGGATAAATTCAGTTATGGCATCAAATGTGTGCCTTTGCCCTTCTGGGAGAGGAGTGTAATTGAATTCTGCCTGTCACAGCACCACGCTGCTCATCTTTGTCGAGCCAGGGAAGACAGAACTGATGGTTCCCAGCACAAGTTGACTGGTTAAATATCAGCTGGGGAGGATGAGTTCAACCAGCCAGAGAGCAACTCAAGCACCGTGAAACTGGATTTGCAGGAGTGGTGGAGGTGGCTGGCCACCGACCTGCCACACCCTTGCCCTTGCTGACACTACCTCCCAGGTGGCCCTCCAAGCCATTACTACTACTGGGGACACCATCTACCTTCCCATTTAGAACTGCACATTCTGGAGCAAAATGAAAACTTAAAAAAAGTCGTATCAAATGATCAAGCAACTGCTATTTAAACCCATAAGCTCGCTCTGTGCTGCCGCCTCCGCCTTTTTAAAGAATAAACTGGAAAATACTATGGTCTATGGTAATGAAAGAAGGACAACTGTTTTAAATTAAATGCAACAAGTGGACCTTGTAACACGATTCAAAGACACCCCAGGACTTTTTCTAAACTCCAAATGCAACTATAACATCTCTTGAAACAATATTTGATAAGAAATGTTTAACACTTTTCATGTATTTCCTGTAATTATACATTTATAACAAACTGAGGATTGCCATGGCAGCCAGGCCCCAGTGTTTCCCGTGGCTGCAGACTATAGATCCCAAGTGAAACAGCATCCATCTGAATGTGGTCCTGAGTTTCCTGCCAGGCAGTCGCCTGATCGAGACTTCTGATGTTAACTCTTCCGAAAGCATCTTGCTGCTCCCCAGAGCTGCTGTGACCAACTGTAGCTCTCTTAACTCTTCCCCCAAGCAGACAGAGGGGAGGGGAAGGGCAGGGAGAGGAAGGTCACTTTATCAAAGTCAGTGGAAATACAAGGTATTAACTATGCTAAATGAAGAAATATGGGCACTTGGTTACTTTTGTGGGTCAGAAGTATTTTAATCTGTGGCTGCCAGTCAGCCACCTCTCTGACACCCCACCCTCCACTTAGATCAGCTGCAGGGAAGCAGCAAAGCTCAAAGAGTGAGAGAAGCTGACGGCGGGAAGACCCTTCCCGACCAGGGTCACACTTTGAACCAGCGTGATCACAGTGTTATCTTAGAGAGAGTAGTAAGGCCCTTTTTAATGTCTGTATTTTGGATGCTTAGATGTCTGAAACACTGGTAAACCCTCAGCCTAAGGCAAATAAGAAAAAAAAAAGGGCTCTAGTGAACGAGCACTAAAACCTTCATGATGTTTAGAAATGAAAGCAAATGCTGTACTGGGCCGCTCTCCGCCCACGCCGAGCCCATCCATCACACAGGGGAGCTGACATCTAAGGGTTTCCAAGTGCCAGGCGGGCTGTGTGGGTACAGCAGCAGGGAGGGACACACGAGTGGCTGCCATGATGCTGCAGCTGGCTTTTCCCAAAGCAGTGCTCACAGACACCACGTTATACACAAGGAGCTCAAGGCAGGAGCTTCAACGGGACAGTCATGCTGTGAGGAGGTGGGGGCTTTTACAAGGTTACCTAAAATTTCTTTTAAAAATATCTACTTAGAATATTTCTTATAATAGTTTTCTGATCATGGAAGAAGAAAATATGCTAAGACGCAAACAAAACAAAACAAAAAAATTAGATAATAAAAAGCAATTTCTCAGGGAATAGTCATTTTCCTACATTTAATTAAAACCTGATTCTACTGAGAAAGAGTTTGCATAAATGAAGCTATAGGTGTTTTTGTTTTAGTTTTTTTAATTTTTAATTAAAGATAACAACCACATACTTCCTTTCACTTCTATTGCATAAAACTTCTCAATTGGGCGAATTTAAATCAAGGGCACTCATTTACAGAAGCTAACACACAAGTCAACAGAATTAATTTGTTCTAGGCTTGGGTTTGGAGACTTCTAAAGCAGCTTTTATTTTGAAACTAGGGATTATTCAGAACGAGGCACAAATGAACCACACTGGTCTGGAAGAGTTCGATGCTTTTCAGGTAAAAAGGGGCATGCTTTAGGGCCAAATAAAATGAGCAAAGCAGGAATGCATGACTCGAGCGAGAACACGAAGGGCCTCCCTCGGAAACCTTTGAAAAGCGACCGGGTAAACGGAGGCTTTCCACGAGCATCAGAGAGTGCTGGGATCTGCATTCCAACCCAGCCAGCCATGGATGTAAGAAAGCACAGGAATCGTTTTCTATTCTCCAAATTATTATCTTCCCATCAGGCTGGACTCTAGTTTCTATAATTTTAACAATTCACTGGACAGGTATTCATAATGTGTGGGTTTACTCACCACTGCCTTGAAAGTCAGAGAAAAGCAGATGTCCCTGAAGTCATCCCAGAGACTGACTTCTCATTTCATGCATTATTTCTTACGTGTGTGTGTGTGTGTGAATTTTACTTATGTTGATGATTAATTTTTGCTCAGAGCAACTCCCACCCGTATAAGAAATTTAAAAATAAACCAAACACAACCTTTCAGAGCTGACAGCAGGTATAGTCTCTCTGATATGAAGCCAGAGCAACATTTAATTTTGAAAATGAGTAGAGGCAAACATTGATTTTCTGTTCCTATGTGTAATTCTTACTGAGTAATCAAAGGGTAAAGGAAAAAAAAACTATTCCTAGCTGTAACACTACAGAAGACTTCAACACTATTTTTAGGCTTTAAAGGGCAAAAATTATGAATAGATATTAATTCTTTGATTCGTACTTGAAATGGAAAGATTATGACAACATATTTTTGTTTAATTGTCTCAAGAAAATACACAGGCTGGTGTATGAATTTCTCCTATGCTCACGAGATAAATACAGTTCTGACAATAAACTATAAAATAGCTGAGCTTAGAATTTGGTCATTTCCTGGCGTTTCTATTTTAGTTTGTGTTTTCTAAAAGCATAAGACCCTTGCTTTAAGCAGGCTGAGGCTGGCTCTGCCCTCTACACAGGATCCCCTTCTTAAAAAGCCTGTCCTGCTTCATGTACTGTTTTCCCTCTTCAAACAAATGCCAGTGTCAGGTCACT
Organism: Microtus oregoni; assembly: GCF_018167655.1. NCBI lineage: Eukaryota > Metazoa > Chordata > Mammalia > Rodentia > Cricetidae > Microtus > Microtus oregoni. Next base: position 12,979,213 of record NW_024543074.1, read on the forward strand.
GCCTCTTTGTGCGACTTGAATTTCCTTGTCAAGACACAAGTGTTGAAATTTATTTGGAAGTCTGGTTGCAGATAACCTGATATTTGATATAATATTAATGTGATCTGCCTAATCTCAAGATGCACCTCCTAAATTCCCAACAACTTTATCAGTTCCACGAATTCAGGAAAACACTTTGGAAAGGGTAGCAGCCCTCCTAAGTCTAATTTGATTTAAAAATGACTCAGAGGTTTGGTTTAACTACATTATAGCGGTCGATGGTGGGCTAAATCCAAAAACAAACATCGACCACAGAAAGGCGTGCAGTACCCTATCACTCTCTGAGACCTGACTGAAACCCTTGGGCAGAACGTGGCACAAAGGTAAATGCACTAACACAATGAGACATTGGGGGGGGGGGTGCTGCAAAGGATGGGCAATCACCCCCCAGATGTCTGTGAGACAAGGAAACAAATCTTCTCATAGATGTTAGAAAAAGAAGTAAGTCAAGCGTATAAGCAAAATATCCATGATTAAATAAAGTTTTAGGTGATTGAAACTGACTAGCATTTTACAATATTAATGCTAATGGAATATCATAGTCTCATTTGCATGTTTAACAGCTCCCATTAAAAAAGAAAAAAGGAGCTGCATGCAGGAAGAAGTAAATGGAAAAGTCAAGTCACACAGTAAGGAGTCAGTACAGGAGAGATATCAAATCAGTCAGAAACAGACAAGAGCAGTTTCTACTGCTGGGTCAGGAAATAAGGTAGTTAGAGAAAAGTTGCAATCTAAAGAGAAAACACTTTTAGGAAATGGCAAAATTAAAACAGAAGTAGATATGTAAAATAGATGAATGAAGACAAGGTCTTCCTGCACCAAGGGAGTTGTTTAGGAGAAACAGTGTCCGTTTGTGGCCAGCGATAATACTTTCCATTCAATAGAGTTTGCAGCTTGCTGATTCATATGATTGCAGGCTGGCGCCCTGCTGGCGAGCCTCTCCACTGAAATTAAATCCACTCTCTTCAGTTATAAATTATAATGCTCTATAAACAACACTCCCATTGGGAATGGGGGATGGATGGAGTGAGGGACAGAGAGGGGAGCGGGAGAGGGAGAAAGAGAAGGAGAGAGACAAGTGAAAAAGGGGAGGAGGGAGAGAAAGATTTGTTTTTTTCAGCACGGTCCACTCACTGTTTCATGTCCTGCTCTTCAGCAACAAACAGGGATAGCAGGTCCTCCCCACAGCACTCTTGCTGTAATTCATACACAGTTTGATGTGGCGCCCAGAAGGAACATGGGATAGTAACGCCAGTCTAGAGGAAACCATTTAGAAGCCGAGGAGTATGCGAGAACAAGGGAGAGCAGGATTCATATATGGATTTTTTTCAAATATATTATTGAATAGATCTTTGGAGTCTCCAGGGAGAGCCAAAATGAATTTAAAATAAAATCTTGAATTCTATTTAGAATTCACTCAGACCTCCACATTGGGCATCTTTTCATACCCAAATCAATCATAGACGTCCCCTCCCTACAAGATGCACCAGAAAAGCAAAGAAAGAGGAAAACAGAGCTAGAAATAATCAAGCCCCCCAACGGCCTCAGATGAGTCCAGAGCAAGGACAATGGTCAGTGATCCGATGGCCACAGCAGCCAGACACGGACATGTTTGTTGTCCCATTATGAATATCTACCTCAGAACTCAATGCTAAATTTGTACATGCTGCTACAGTTGGATGGATGCTGCAGAAACTATTTCTTAAAGAAAGTGTTTCCAAATGGAAGATCCCACAAATAATTAAATACTCTGTGAAGTGACCTATCACAGATCTGTTTGTAAGGCACCAGGTCCGGAGACTAACCTGTATCTACAGTCCAGATTTTTCAATGCACATGAGCCTATAAAATTATATATGCCCCAATGAAGGGAAGAAACAACCCACTATCTGCCTGCTAGTACCCCAAGGCTTCACACCCTCAGATCCCTCATCAATTACAAAAGACACAGTTTCAGAAAAACACAGCCAGCCCCTGCAATTTCTTCCCAAACGCTGAACCAGGACGTAAAATAAATGGGAGGTGGGAGCTAGAGGGAGGCTGTGGGAGGGGCTTGGAAAGGAGCAGCTACAGAGATGCCACCACAGGTGGGAGGTCCTGGAAGGGGGCCTCCAGAGTCATGGCTTCCATTTCTCTACTTGCTGTCTGCAGACCAAACGCTGCTCTCTAAGTTTAACCCCAAAGAAACATGATAGAAGAGATGTCTCCCTTTTACTGAGCCACAGAATGAAAAAGAAAACAAACAGACAAAAGACAGGTGACTGTCATTCCAGGACTTGACAGGAAGTAATTTTACCAGGTTGATTTCCGATCCCTGGTTAGAAGACTTTAAAATTAAAAACACTGACCCAAACTTTAATCAGAGAACTGGCCTTAGTAACAACTCCAGTTTTCTTTCTTCTCCTTTTTTTCTACTTTGAATGTGGCTGGCCGACTGTCTCTAGCCCTGTTTTTTGCACACCAAGTCAATGATTTGCTGATTGTTAAGGCTCAGCAAACGCTTCTCCTCCTCTGAATGCCTGGTGAGCTTGTTGGGAAAAGTCATTTAAGTCACTTAAAACAACCCCATGAAAAGTAAAACTCGATTCTGAACTAAGAGTATAAGTTAGAGCTTAAAAATAAATTAAATAAAGGAAACATTAAAAGATAAATGGTGCAGGATGCTCTGTGGCTGAGGTAATCCGAGTGGAGGGGAAGGAGGAGGGTTAAGTTAATAAATGATTAAAAGGCCTTAACAAGGGCCTATCAGGTTGACCAGGAAAGCATTCCCCTCCCCGCGACTCCCCGAGACCACCTTTTTTACATTTGTTCTCAATGCAGATCAATATGGTTTTCATTTGCTGATTTCCATAATGCCGTATGTGATCTGCCAGCCTGACATAATGACGCTGGAAAGAGCTGAAGCCATTTGAACGTTCCCGCTTGCATGGCTTGCATGGCTGTCGCCGGTTCACCAAACGCCTGTTACCCGAGAGCCAGTACCTACCTCCTGCTTGTTGACGGATACCAGGGAGGTTTGCTTAAGGGTGTATGTGAAAAGCCAGCCTTGGGTGGCAAATCTCCGGTGAGATGCAAAGTAAACACCACCCTTTCTCAGTAGCCCACCTCCCCCACTTCTTTAACCTGTGGCTTAAGCTTGGTTTAATGAGGAAAAACAGATTTAAGTGTGAACTATCCATTTCTGAATACGGATGCTATCTTGATCAAACAATAAATCAAAAGGAAGCAAGAACACTTCACAATGGCACCAAAGCCCAGGGGATATTTATTGCTCCAGGTCAAGAGACAGCACTGAGCTGAGCGGTGACAAAGTGGGCTCTGAGCACCTTTGCTAAACTTTAAGTTGAGACAGTTATTAATTTTTCATTCTTTGCTAAAGTTGAATGCATGCTTTGGCATGGACACACATGTTCTCTCTCTCTCTCTCTCTCTCTCTCTCTCTCTCTCTCTCTCCAGGTAAACCTCCCATGCCGTCATCATATAGTAATGTAGTGTATATATAGTAATATAGACAAAGACTTGTCTGTTCTTTAATGTCCTATTAAAAATCTTCTGTATCAGTCAAGAGGTGGTGGCGCACGCCTTTAATTCTGACACTCGACAGGTGGATCTCTGTGAGTTCGAGGGCAGCCTGGTCTACAGAGTGAGTTCCAGGACAGGCTCCAAACTACAGAGAAAATCTACCTCGGAGAAAAAAAAAAAACTGAAAAAAAAATCCTCTGCATTGTTTATAGATCACTTTCTGAGGCTGGAAAGGCAAAGGGCGTTCTTCTGAAATGGATTATTTTGTCTTTCCAAGCTAAAACTCAAAGCAAAAGAAACATTAATAAGCAGAAAACCCAGTGCACCACGTCAAAATGATGGCTCCACATCCACACTCCCAGGATGAAAGAGTATTTAGTGCCAGTGCCTGCATTTATGAAACAATTCACTTTTTTAAAAATCCTGACCACGTTAAATAATGAATATTTCAGTAGCTTGCTTCAGTAATTTAAAAATAAGAAGATGGGCAGTGGTGGCATATATTTTTAATCCCAGCCCTTGAGACAAAGGGGCAGTCGGATCTTTTTGAGTTTGAGGCCAGCCTGAACTACAAAGCAAGTACCAGGACACCCATTCAGGGGGGCATCCTGTCTCGGGTCTATAATCTCAGCACTTGCCAGGGCTTCAAGGCCAACCTGGGCTACACAGTGACTCCTCAAAGGCGGGGGAAAAAAGACAACAGACGTGAATGAAAGCCGTGGTGGCAGCTTATTCTAGAACTCTGTAAATCAAATTGTAGACATGGGTTTTTAAAAAAACCTCCCTGGGCTTTCCCAAAGATGAATGTGTTGTGCTTCAGCCAGCACGCAAAGTTTTAAAATCAGTTAGCTTTCCAAATGCTAAATTCGTTCCGATCTCAGCTCACAACCTCTGCATTTTCTCTTCTCTTCTCCTCCCTTCCTTCTGAGCTTCCTTCCGCTTTCCAGCTAAGGTCAAATTGTCTCAGAACCAAACAAAAGACAGAAAGACTGCAAGCGGGCTGTGTGACAAGTATGTGAGGAGACCAGGGTGGCCGGGAGGGGGCTCAGCTTCCTCTGCGGATGAAAGGGCTGCCCTTAACAGCGCAAAGGAGACTAGGGGGGCTTAGAAAGCAGGGGTTGCCCAGTTTTATTGCTAGTTGCTCATTTCCCTGGAAAATAGTAGCCAATTTTGCTCCAACTAGGAAAAGAACAGTTGACATCCCCACATCAGCCACAGTTTATTATGAAAGCTGAGGAGCTGATATAAAGTTGAACATGATGTTCAGGAGAATGAATCAAGCAAGAAAAAAAGAAAGGAAAGATAGCAGAACAAGATGCCAGGGAGCCCGACACTGGGGAGGCTGAGCTGCGGGGGGGAGGGGGGGACTAGCCAGGGGCAGCAATGTCATTGCGAATGGGGGGCGGGAAGTGGATACGGAGGGTACATGGTGGAGAGAATGCATCAGGGATCTTCTGGGGCTGCAGTTCTGATTATGGTAACCAGAGGTTACTCTGTTTAGAAGGAGCAAGCCACCATCTCTAAATGTAGTAACCAAGAGCTGTTACTAACACTGGGGATTGGTGAAGCTGGCAAGATTGGGGGTGGGGCTATAGCATCGTTCAAGGACAGTGAGTCACCTCCCATTTCTGAGGCCAGAATAAAAGCAATGATTAAAATAGCATGAAGGGGGCTGGATAGATGGCTCAGAGGTTAAGAGCATTGACTACTCTTCCAGAGGTCCTGAGTTCAATTCCCAGCAACCACATGGTGGCTCACAGCCATCTATAATGAGCTCTGGTGCCCTCTTCTGGCCTGCAGGCATACATGGAAGGAATGTTGTATACATAATAAATAAATAAATCTTTAAAAAAATAAAATAAAATAGCATGAAGGACAGGCAAGATGACTTAGCAGGTAAAAGGGCTTGTGGCCAAGTCTTAAAACCTGATGACCTGACTTCAATCCCCAGAACCCACAGGGTGGAAGGAGAGAACCAATTTTTGCAAGGTGTTCTCTGATCTCCACACATGTGCCGAGACAAATAAGTAATAAATAAATGTTAAAAGAAAAAACACTTTTCTTCCTTTTTTGTTTTTCTAGACAGGATTTCTCCGTGTATCCTTGAGTACCCTGGAACTCTCTCTCTCTGTAGATCAAGTTGACCTTAAATTCACAGAGATCCATCTGCCTCTGCCTCCGAGTACTGGGATTAATTAATTAAAGGTATGTACCACCACCCTTAGCTTTTTTTAAAAAAAGAAAAAAAGAAAGAAAAGAAAAACAAGCTTAAACAAAGAAACCAGAGAAAAGTAGTCTTGCCTATCCTATGCTCCAGGAACAAAGAAAGGTAGTAGTGATGCCCCCAAGACTGGCAGGGCTGGAGCTGGGTTTCCTTAGCAGAGAAGCCTTCTTCCCTTGATCAGAGAGGGGCTTCTACTGGAAGGCCATGGTGGCAGGAAGGAAAGGCCCCCTGTTTCAGAGACACAAGATAAGGAAAAGATACACCATGCCACAGAACAAACACTGGCAATTCTTTCAGGGTTGGGAAGCCACGAGCTCAAGGAAATTGTGCCCCAGTACAGAAATACAGAGGTATTTTATTTATTCTATGCAGCCTAAGTTAGCCTGGAACTTGTAATTTTCTTGCTTCAACTTCCCAAGTGTTGGGAGTTTGGAGTACCCACCATGCCCTACCAAAACACACACACACACACACACACACACACACACACACACACAAAAAAAAAAAAAACTTTTAAAAAATGAATCAGGAAAGATATTATCTGCTATGAAGCCCAGGTGGTATTACCAAGCAAGCAACAACAACAAAACCAGTTCAGCAGCAACTGTTTCCCTTAAGAAAGGATTTGCTAATAGTTCAGGCTGGCCTGGGACTCATGCCGGTGTTTCCACCTCCTGAGTACAGGTTTAGGCCCTTGGACGTGTCCAGGAAGGTTGTTTAAAATGCTCAGTGTTAGCACAGGCTGGACTGAATAGGTTTTTCTGCTGCACGTTCAGCTAGAGACAGGAGGTTCCCCAGGTCCTTGCTTTGTTGCTCAGGTGTGGGTTCTGCTGGACACAAAGCTCTTGCCAAACGGTCTAGATTTCCCTATTCAGAGACAGAGGGTGTGATGTCCCACCTGTAGTGTTGTCTAGACTGGGCTCAACCTCCTGGGCTCAAGCCCTCCTCCTGCCTTGGCCTGCCAAACAGCTGGGACTCCTGCCAGTGCTGCTGCACCTCCCTAACTCCTGAACTTGAGTTCTAACAAGTGCAGTGAAATCGCACTTAGGGCGAAGGAAGGCGGTACCTTCTGGTGTCATAATTCCCTTGGAGAGTGTCATGTTGATAATTAGTTGTGTTCGCTGCTGGCTTGTAAAGCAATAAAACTGTTTTTGGTCTCTTTGTAAGTTAGTGTGCTTTTGTTTGAGCTCTCCTCCGCGGAGAATTAAATGCTAAAGTTTCTTTGAGGGTGAAGGAGCCGAGAGTGGTAAGCATGTGCTGCTGTGTGACAGTGACTCTAACCTAGACACCACTGCTCTCAGGCAGCACAGCGGAGGCTGAGGATGTGGTGCACCGGAAGAGTACTCCCTCCCTCTCAGGCTGTGATCCTGCCAAGGCCAGGACAAGGCTAGCAGAGCTAAAAGGGAAGGTCTGCCAGCCTCCTCACCGTCATCTAATGCCTGTATGCTGTCGTGGCGCATTCTTGTTGACATGCAGGTGGCTGCTCCATCTTCTTCCTGGCGTTAGAGCCCTCTACAGTGTGCCTTCTGTTGTAATTCCACCTCTACGGCACAGAGAACCTCTGACCTGGCTGTAGTTTGTCTCTACTTGCCACATTTTGTACAGAAAGAATTTCTTGTCTTGAAGGGAAAAAAAAAAGATCCTGTGGTCCAGACCATGAGCGCTACATGTACAGGTGCTGAACGGGGGGGTCTGCAGAGGCCATAAGAAGGTGTGCACAAGTTAGAACTTGCCCTGTAAAACAGATGGACTCAGATCCGCCTGCCTCAGCCTCCCGAGCACGGGATTAAAGGGGTGCACCACCACCAGGCTACTCTTTAAAAAATGGCAGTGCAAGATTTAAACAGCAGGAGAAACTAGCAGCAACAGCAGGAACAGCAGCCTTTGTTGTCACTGTCATTTTTAGTGACACATTAGAAGTGCAGGGGAAAGGGCCACGTCTGAGATGGACGTCCCTTCCACCAGGCTCCCGGGGAACTCAACTACAAAAGGAGGTTTGCGCAGCGGCGGAGAACCAAGACCGTGAGCTCACGAGGATTTATAGTCACGGTCACTGAGTGAGAAATGAAATCATGAGGCAAGAACCTTATTAGTAATGCTAAGGTCAAGAGCAGGTCAGGATGGGTCACGACAGAGGAGGCCTGTCATGGGATCCCAGGCAGGCTCGTGAGTCGGAGCCATTCTGAACTTGGCCTCAGTTTCCTTAATTCTAAGCATACCCACCACTAACCCTAATGATTATTAATTACACAAAGGGAAATCGAAGTCTAATAATCCATTAGAGAGCTGGGGTGTGTCTGCTGGGGGCGGGTACAAGACACACCGAGGACTTTCTCCATCTCCGGAGATGGCACTGGGGACCTAGAGCAAGTAGGACTCCTTCACGTCTCCGATGGCTCCCACTTTCAGTCCACTTGGGTGGTGGTTATTATTTTTAATGTATTCCTACTGCAGTAAGTCATAAATAAGCTTACCTATTCAAATGGCCACAATAAATGATGCGAAGTAGCACACAGGCCCATAAGCAGCATAGACCCAGAAGGCAACACTTAAAACATAAACTGCCAACAGTAACCCGATCGGGTTTCATAAATCAGAGCAGCAATGGCCCTAAAGAGTGGCAATGAGCGCGCCCGTAATTGCAGCCTCCTGTCTGGGAGCATACTGTAAAAATAGCCACGGTAAGCAATCCTCCTGGCCAATCAATAGACTCCTATTAACCTCCTGGCCAATTACAGGATGATTGCCTAAGCAAACAAAGAATTATTGGCTGTTTAGTTGGGACTTTATTCAGGTCCCTCTCTTCCCCTGTTTCTCATTCTGTTCCGCCTCTCCTCCCCACCCCCTTTCCTGTTAGAAAAAACATCTGCAAACACCTGATATTCATCTAAGTCCTTGCAGTTGTACAGTCTTGTTAAATTGTTACCACCTTTTCCACAAGCAGTTTTGGCAATTAACCTCGTGGCCAGAGACTTCAAAGAAAACAACTGTTGAGTTTAACCTCTCTGAGCTACCAGAGATTCTTTTATGATTTTTCCTGAGACACTTTCATCCACAGAGGAAAAATGCAGACTGATAAAATGAATGTTTATTTTAATATTTGCTTAATTTATTGAGAAGACAAACGCCGCAAACGTTGTACCATCGCAGGGTTCACCCGCTTCTCCTCACCACCACAGAATGGGGCTTACTTTAATTTACATTCCCAAAGCATGTGTGTGCCTCTCTTTGCTCTTGCACAAATCCTACACTTGCTGGAATCCAAGGATTTGATACATTTGACCCTCTCCTGCCCTTGTTCACAAATCTCTCATGTGTTTCCCCAAACTGTTCAAAAGTTCAGGATGAAAAACGCATGTGAAATGAATGCTAAGAACCAAAGTTGCCATTAAAAATCTATTTTCATTTTACCCTCGCAGATACACTTTTTACCTTGAAAGCAGGGCTAAGCTCCCAACTCTCAGGAGAAAAAAACCTACTTGCAATAAAGATCAAAATATACGACTGGGCAAGCAACACAGCTCTCCAGTAATCCTGCGGCCCGAGTGTGTCTACGCAAGTTATGCTGTGTAAACCAGTCTGTGCAGCTGTAGACAACAGCAGCCACGGGCCTGATCTGACCAGCTGAAGGCAGGCCTGTGGAAGTGTACTAACTCTTTCAGGCCACAGAGTGCATTTAGAATTTTAATAAAAGTGATTAAATATTTAGTAGCGCCTGAGAACTACCGAAGCCTCCTCTCTCCCTGGCGAGGTGAACTTCTGGCAAATTGCCACTCCTTATGAAATCTGAAGAACCCTGCAAATGATTTAAAGTATTTGTGTCGCGTGTCTACGAGGACCATGGGGTTGAAGGAATAAATCTGAAACAAGTGACAGAGCTTTCGTTTGATATTTACAATCACCAATACCTTTCTGTCTATAATCAGTTCCACCAAAGCTATGCCTACTGCTTTCTGGAAAGAGGACACTCTATGGTCCAATACCATATGATCTGGCAATTTGGTTACAGGCTTCTCCTGGGCCAGGCAACAGGTACAGCATGAGCATCAACTCAGCAAACCTTCATGAGCAGAAATGGAGGCACAGTAGTCTGGAGGGAGTCACAACAGTGTGGGCTCCTCCCGACGTTCCTTACTATTCTGTGAGTAGTCAAGCATAGTACTGCAGGGAGCCCGGAAGAATAGATTGGAGTTGCGTACACACTCACAAAAACCACTGAACTTAGCCAAGCGGTGGTGGCCCACGCCTTTAATCCCAGCAGAGACAGGTGGATCTCTGTGAGTTCAAGGCCAGCCTGGTCTACAAGAGCTAGTTCCAGGACAGGCTCCAAAAGCTACAGAGAAACCCTGTCTTAAAACACCAACAAAACAAAACAAAACAAAAAAGCAATGAACTGTTTTAAAAATCAGGAAATATCCATAAAAATATAAATTTCCTGTCTCCCTTGATTAAATGGAAGATCTGGCAAAAATGGGCCTACAAATCTACAACAGCACTGTGGGATAGACAGGCAGCATGCTGGAGCCTCTGCCACTTAAGCCGGACCTAACCTGCTCAAACTCGTCAACATACGTTCAAGGCAGCATCTAGCACATAACATTCAGTACATAGTAAGTACTCAATAAAAGGGGGTTCAAGAACTGCAGTGTCAAATCCACATTCGAGGAAAGGCAGAGTATGTATCACATTCTGGAAACAGCAGAATGTGTGAGGCACATGTCATACTATTTTTGGAGACAGGGTCTGTGCTGGCTAGTTTCAGGTCAACTTGACACAGGTTAGATTCATCAGAGAAGAGGGAGCCTCACTTGAGACAATGCCTCCATATGGTCAGACTGTTGGCAAGCCTGTAGGCTATTTTCTTAATTAGTGATTGATGGGGGAGAGGGGGAGTCTGTTATAGCTGTTGCCATCCCTGGGCTGGTCGTTCTGGATTCTAGAAGGCCGGCTGAGCAAGCCATGAGGACCAGGCCAGTAGCATGCGTCCCAGTCCCTGCCCTGACTTCCTTCAGGATGGACCACACCAGAGGCGTGTAAGTCAAACTCTCCTTCCAACTTGCTTGGGTCATGGTATTTTATTGGACCATCAGAAACCCAAACTAGGACAAGGTCCTGAACAATCCTCCTGCTCTAGCTCCAAGTCCTGGGAGTAAACACGTGAGCCACATGCCCAGCTCTATACAAGAGTTGCCCGCAGCACTAAGGCTTCTATAATAGGCTTTCCTTGTGGAATCTGTACATAACTGTGGTATTGGGATCAGCATTCCTCATGGAATCTGTACATAACTGTATTGGTATTGGGATCAGCATTCCTCGTGGAATCTGTACATAACTGTATTGGTATTGGGATCAGCATTCCTCGTGGAATCTGTACATAACTGTATTGGTATTGGGATCAGCATTCCTCATGGAATCTGTATATAACTGTATTGGTATTGGGATCAGCATTCCCCGTGGAATCTGTACATAACTGTATTGGTATTGGGATCAGCATTCCCCGTGGAATCTGTACATAACTGTATTGGTATTGGGATCAGCATTCCCCGTGGAATCTGTACATAACTGTATTGGTATTGGGATCAGCATTCCCCGTGGAATCTGTACATAACTGTATTGGTATTGGGATCAGCATTCCTCGTGGAGTCTGTACATAACTGTATTGGCATTGGGATCAGCATTCCTGGCCAAGAGCGAGGCCTCAACTGTGTTGGGAATGTAAAAATGTTTCATACTAGCAAACGGCCAGTGTGACAAGGAGGCAGGTGAGTGGCACGGAGGGCCAGATGCTGCAAAGCAGACACTCACTAGCACTGCAGAGATAGAAGTGCAGCGGAGACCTGGTGGCTCAGGAGTTAAGAGTGCTTGCTGCTCTTCTGGGGGACCCACGTTTACTTCCCAGGGTCCATGCTGAGTGGCTCAGAGCTGCCTCGAACTCCAGCTCTGGGCGTACCAATGCCCTCTTGGGAAACCACTCCATAGTCTCCTGCCCCACATCTTTGAGGGAAAAAAAATCCAGTCATAGGAGCCCACCCAAGCAGCTTCGTTCCTTCAATGGATTTCCTTCAGAAACAGTCTTTCTCGGTCACAGCTCACACACTCTCAATTATACAGGGTCCAAATTGGGGACCTGGCTGTCTGTTACTGACAGTGGCATCTTTTTATTGCAGCTGAGGATAGAGATAGCAGAATCACAGCGTAGGGTCGTCTAGAATCAAGTCTGTTCCCCTGTCTTGGGATTCTTTCATTCTTTCCTTAACTTTAGTTCCATATCAAAGCCCAGAGACAGCCTACCCACCCAGGAGCCCATCTTAGCCACCCTGGAGCAGAGGGCAAGGCTCCTGAGAGGACACCTGGAGATGCTGGGAGCGCCTGGTGCTATGCTGTGCAGGTCAGTGAGCTGTTACGTTAAACAACAGCATTCAAAAGAAACGTTCTGTGACGTCCAAACTGGTATCAGTAAGTGACCCAGAGCCTCAAGCCAGACTGTGTCAGCTATGTGCGGCTCACACAGGGGTCAGCCTATCCTGGAGAAAAACTCTGCTCCTGGGACACGGACAAAAGCCAGCTCCATCAGAAGGTTCTGGGCTCTCAGGAGGCAGAGGTAGGTGGATCTCCGAGTTTGAAGCCGGCCTGGTCTACACAGGGAGTTCCAGGACAGCAAGAGCTACCTACAGAGACCCAGTCTCCTGGAAGAAGACAGGAAAGTGGGTAGTTTGTGTAAACAAGTGGCTAGGATCAATTAAGTGAGACAAGACGGGGAAAAACGCTATGAATCATATACACGAAGTTCAGCCAGACTTAAAACTGCCCCTGTCCACTCTCGTTAAAAACCAACAGGACTCTGTAGGGAGCACCATTCTGGTCACTCTCACCGCAGCACACAGCGCTATGGTTTCTTTTGAATTTTCACATTCTTCGTCAACCTTCAGTCACAGGGAAGGGATATCTGTGTTGAACATTTCAGCACCGGTTTTAAAAGTACCATCATGACACAAGGGCCCAGCGCTCCACTGCACAGTTCAGTGAACTCCTGCACAGATCAGCGAGACGGCTGGAGATGCCTCTCCCCGTCTGTTTTTCATCTCCAAAGTCTGTGTACTCAGCAGAGTGTGAAGAGAGAGTCTCTGCCCCTCCCAACAGTCCCCCCACGGTTCTCCCCAGCCCCCACCTCCCTCTAGAGCCCCTGCAGCAGAGAGCAGGAACTAGAGCAAATGCTTTTGTGAATTAAGAGATCTCGTGAGCGTAAATTTGGTCAGGCTGCTCCCTTCTGCAGGCCAGACCCTGCCGCTGCCCCAGGATGTGAACTGTCAGTTTGCATAGCCGGTGATGACTTGCAGAACCATCAGCAAAGGTGAGGACGGCAGAAACAAGAAAGATGCAAGGCTGGTGGAAATCATCTCACAAGGAAAGTTTCGGCCATCAGTGGGAGGAAGCTTTGAAAAATGCTGCCATTTCCGAGTCAGAATGAAGGAAAAATTAAATTACTGCCGGTGAGGCGAGCCAAAGTTGCATCTTCCTCCAGGGAGGGTTCTGATAATGGTAGACACTTGACAGCTGGCCTGAGCTGTTATCTTGTTCTAACAGTTGTTATGGTCTAAATAAATATTTCTGATAAGGGAAGAGAAGAAAAAATTTAAACAGTTTCATATTTTTCTGTTTTCAAAAAGTACAGTGCCGAGCCAAACAGGTTTGGCGCTCCTTGTCACTGGGGCTACTGGGCTGCAATCTGACCACTATCAGGATTTCAATTAGTCCATACAAAGCGATTCTTTGATGTAAATCAACTTACTAGGAAAATAAGTCTGCTGCCTCAACAACTGGCAAAAATACTGCCACACTGACATGAAAATGTCAAGAAAAAAAAAGCTATTTAAAACAGTCACAGGTGATGGTTTAATAAAGAGGCAGAAAATCCTGTGGTAAATGAGCTTTTTAAACTGCAGAGGACTGACAATCAGATTTCAAACTCAGAGATTTCATTTTACTTTTTTTTTAATAAAAGAATTAAGCCAAACACCTCAGAAAAATAACAGATCAAAGAGCCAACATTTTAAAACCAAACCAAAACAAAACAAAAAAACCCAACTGTTTACTGGGTGACTGACAATTCCACAATCCCAAGATGTAGAATCCCTGGAGGGTTGACTTGTTTTTAACCCTTGCTCTGATCCTATATATAACACAAGAAAACAAGTCTGCCTTACTGTCTCAACCCAGTCTTCATAGCACAGAGTCTGTCACAGATATAGACACCCCAGGAAGCTCACAGGACACGGGGAGACCCTTGCCTTATATGGACTTGCTGGCTGTCAGGTCTTCAGAGAGAGAAGTGGAGTCCCGAGAACCCCCCCAGGCCCCTCAATCTACTGAAACAAGAATATCGACACTCCTAAATTTTCTCTGCCCTTACATTCCACTAGACGAGATGGCCAGGGGCCAAGACACAAGACAGGGTGGGAGGAGGGCAATGCCAAAAATGCAGAAGAGTAGAGACTCTCCATGGAACACTAAAAAAAAACCCGCCAGAATTAATTTTTATTTTTTAAACAAGATTTGATTATTAATTGTCTAAAATGGAATTGGCATAATTAAGGGAATTCATTATTTAACGTACAGAAAACCCCACAGAAGTCTGACTTGATGTTTTACATTGGGGATTCTGTCTCTGCTCGAGCAATCCAGGGACACTTTATATCTTTTTGTGGCATACACTTTAGCATGCATTTGCAAACACCATACCTTGACCAGAGGAAAGCTTTATCCAAATCCTTTCCACTAAATACCTTTAAAGAACAAAAATCAGGCGTCCATCTCTGCTCTGAAAGTCAAAACTTCAATTTTCCCCCTCCGGGAGCCTGATCTGCCTTAATATGAAAGTATATAAATTGATATTAAAGTATGGTATTTTGAGAATGTTTCAAAGTAAGGTCAAACTGGTGTGCAGAACCCTACTCGGGAAGGCTGAAATAACAGTCTGGCTGAGGGGGTCTTAAGTGCAGCTGCCTCCAATTACTAAGCACATCCTTGCCCTGCTTTCTATGGGAGAACAATACAAGAAAGGCCTTGAGTCAAAAATAAAGTCAGAGAGAACTTATAATAGGACAAATTGGATCAAGTATCACAGTGATGTAGCCACCCTGGCCAGACACAGTTACCCGACTTTCACCATGACAAAGCCGAGTACTCTGACAGTAATCAGCCAAGAGCAAATGGTGGTGAGGATGCTTCTGACAGCACTCTCCAAGAATCTGCAAGGATGCACACACAGCACAGACACGCCCACAGCGTCCAAAGGGGGCTCACAAATACACTGTTAGAAATCCATCACAGAACCCCAATAGCTATCACACTGGGTCAAGCCTGCTCCATCCCCACACCCCCACTTCCCAGCCTCCAAATCCCACATGTCTTCAGAACCATTTTTTGTCAGATACAGTACATGGGAGACCAGAGATCACCCAAGCACATTATTCCGTACTGACCACCCTTCCTGCCTTTACCTGCATTCCAAAATGCCTTTCTTCCCCCTGATGACAAGCCTCTACCCTTCAACTCAAGACTCTTTGACTGGTACCAACTTGTATTCCTGGGAGTACAACCCTACTAAAATACAGTCCACTTGACAGATGTGCTGGACTTTGAGTTTACAGGGCCTGATAAAGTACATGCTCTTCCATTCTTGTACCAACATCCACTTCTTTAACACCTGCCAGGACCGCTGAGGGCTACAACACCATCACATGCCATCAAGTCCCCGCTGAGAAGCCTGCGGTGGGCCCAGTGTTACACAGATGTTCCACAGGAGAAGAATGGATACACATTTTTGCTCAAGAATTAGCTGCCTGGCCGGGCAAAGGTGGCGCACGCCTTTAATCCCAGCACTCGGGAGGCAGAGGCAGGCGGATCTCTGTGAGTTCGAGACCAGCCTGGTCTACAGAGCTAGTTCCAGGACAGGCTCCAAAGCCACAGAGAAACCCTGTCTCGAAAAACCAAAAAAAAAAAAAAAAAAAAGAATTAGCTGCCTGGCTATTAATTCTAAAATCACAAAGTAGAAGCTCCTCACTGACTGAACTCTGATTATTATTATTTTTTAAACATTTCTAACTTACAGAGATGGCCAAAGTCCAGAAAACTAAGGAATTGGAAAAAGACCCTCCCATTGGCTTTGCAGGTTCTAACTCAGCCGCTCTGGGCCCACATTTATACCATCCTGCTGTTAGACTACGCTTCCCACCTCAAAACCTGCTTGCCCCTGCTTCCCACTCTTCTGGCACTTTCCTTCCAGTCTGGTCCTGACCTCCCTTGACAGTCGGCTCTCCCACCCCCCACCACTCCCACAGATCCTCTGCTGTGTATCCAAAGCAGGCCCTTGCCCCGCCCCCAAATCAGTCCAGTATGTGCAGCCCTGGCCAGCAGGAGTGGTCTCAATCTTCATCTAACCTGTCATCAGCCCCTCTGCCTCACCCTCTAGCTCTCAGGGCCTTCCCTTTCCCACTGAGGGAACTCTCTGATCATAGGCTGACACCAGTCTTTCCCTGCCTCGCCGAGAGAACACCGCAGCCTATTCTATGGTCGCTAGGATTCTGTTGCCATCTGCTCTGCCATCTTACATTGTCTTCCCAGAGCCAAGAGCGTGGCTCTGTGCTCACTGAACTGCGCTCTGGTCCTCCTATGACACCGGGAAAGCTCACAAGGAAGGGCGTTCCTACCTCTTTACGCTGAGCCCACACGGGGACTCCTTCAAGGGCAGTGGTCGGTGTGGTTCCTGCTACACAGGTGACATGGGTCCAGAATAGAAAGGGGCAGCCAAACCTCCCTCTCCCTTTATGATTACTTTTTTTTATTAAAAATAGTTTTTTTCATATAATATATTCTAATTACATTTCCCCTCCCCAAGCTCCTCCCAGCTCACCCCCATCCACACACATCCTTACTTGAGAAACAGAAAGGCACATGTGTGAGTGCAAACCCCACAATTATGGAGGTGGTAACTGGGAACTTCTCAGCCAAACTGTAGACATCTTCAACCTCCCAACACTACGTCAAAGAAGGGAGGACTCAGGGGATGGGAAAGTAAAAGGCATCTTTTTCGTTATGATATCCTCTGTTTCGGAAACTGTCCTCTATATGTATTGCCGGCTGATGTCTGGGGACATAAGATCTGGTACTCTGATCCTTGCAAGCATCAGAAGCTAAGGGATACTGAACACCCTACAACCATGCTCAGGCTGTGAAACGCTGTTCTAAAGAGAAAGAGATGAACAAAACACACTCTCAATCTTGAAATTCTTACTGTCTAGTGAGGAAGCACACAACCAAACCAAGCTATAGCGAGGGGGCAGAGAAGGGTAAGTGATGTTTATGCCAAAAACATTGAAAGTCATATAGGAAGGGACGACATGGACAGACATACAGACAGCCTGTCGGAGTCTAGGATGTACCAGGAATTTGAAAATGGCAGCAGAGGGAGGACGGGAAAGGGGAAGTAAGGCTTTGTCTGTGAGTCTGGAGCTGACCTTAGGGCTGGCATGAGTCAGATAGTCAGCAGGCTGGACCATATGGTATCTGTTACAACTGCTCAGCTCCGGTGAAGGGCGACAGCAGCTACCGACAGCACACAGCTACCAACTGTGCAACTGCCCTCAGCGACCAGCACTAAAATCTGATCTTATGGAATTGTCAGGTTCTATGAAACTTCTTCATTTGATTTTTTTCCACCCTGTAAAAACATGAAGCTGTCCTTAGCCCGTGGGCTGTCTATGAACTGGTGGAGGCAGTAGCTCGCCAGCCCTGCTACAGTGTACACACAGGATTTCAAGGTGACAAATTCAACCGTCAGATGATAAACACAGCAGTGAATCTGCCCCAGGACTCTGGCAGCACTGGCTAGCTCCTGGCTATTCCGTGCTGAACCAAATGAACACGGGTAGACATCCTGTCCTTCTCTTCACTGGAAAACTTACAAAAAGATGATATGCTACTCAGGGAATAAAATAACTTATTTCAGGCCAGTGTGGTGAAATGACATTTACCTAATGCAGACATCCGTTTTGTGTTAATCAGTGGGCACTTGACATTGATGTGATCTGATTGGTGGAGCACAGTGAGCCTTAAACTAGCTGCCCAGCACTAACAAAGTATGTCCTTGATTAAGAGAATTAGGGAAGTGACAGAAGGCACCAGCTAATAAGAACCCATTCAGAATCATCAGCTATAATCAATAATGCCAGCTACCATCGAGTGTCACGAGAATCGAGGCACAGAGCACCTGGGATGTCGTTTAGCAACCCCAAGCTCTCACTGGACCACACAGTCCAGGCCTCGTCTCAAGCCAGGTTCAAAAGCTACTCCAAGGTAAAGTCTGATGATATGAATTCAAATTATGAGGAAAATGTATACGCTTTTACTTTTTGTTTTTGAGAGAGGCTCTTGTTATGCAGCCCAGGCTAGCCCTGAACTCACAATCCTCCTTTCTCAGCCTCAGTACTCAGACTCCAGATGTGAGATACCACGCCTGATCTGATTTCACTTTCTTCTTGAAAGTTGTATCAAAGAAGCTGTTTAAGAGAAAAGCAGAGAGCTTACCAGTACAATGGACCTTTCAAAAACCTGCTTTTTCATGATTCTATTATTTAATCACTCAAAAAGGGCTTGATTGTCATTATCACAAAAGTCACTTGAAATCTACAACACCAGCAGTCTTTAGCATCCTTGAATGGGTTTGCCATGAGTCCTGTAATCTTAGTGACACAACCTTTCTTAGGGGCACAATGACGTTTAAAAAAACAGAACCAGGATTAGCTGAGATGCTTAGAAATCTAATTATAAATATTAATTATATATAATTAGTAAAATGTTAGCTATTATCTACTTGTAATGTCATTACACTATATTTCAGTTTTTCTAAAATAAGCCTCCTATGACAGTTTTCCCAACTTTGCAATATTTCTCTATAATTCTAGAACCAAAAAATTCAGAAATTGTATAGTCTGATAGTCTCATTTAAAAGATTCATTTTCTTTTTAATTGCATCTGAGTGCAGTTCCCCTTGGAACCTAGAAGAGGGTGCCAGATCACTTGGAGCTGGAGTTGCAGGTGGCTGAGCTGCTTACCATGGGTGCTGGCAACTAAACTCAGGTCCTTGGGAAGAGCAGCTCATGCTCTTAAGTACTGAGCCATCTAAATAACTGAGAGAGTCACAGAGGAGGTGACACGGGTTGGATAAAGGATAAAGGCTAGGCTGGGAGAGTGCGGGGGAGGGAGATGAAGAGAGCAGTGGAATGGGTACATGGCTTGGCTGATAGCAGAGATAACTTCCGGTGTTCTACAGTATGGTGGGATAACTGCGGCTGACAGTGACTGATGGAATATTTCAAACTAGTAAATAGGGTTTTGAATGGTGCCTATACAAAGAGATGATCAACTGTCGTACACTGACAGGCATGACAGTTAACTCGACCTGACCATCACAGCATGTGTGGAAAGCCTGCGATCTCCCCAACATGTTTATTACTATGGGAGAACTAAAATAAAAAGTTTCTTTTAAACAAGGGCACCAGAAGCAGGCCTTTGTTGTTCTGGGTCCTGTCTCTACCAGCTTTAACGGTAGTCACTGAAGCACACTGCTTAGTGTCTCGGAGCTTCAAATTCTTCACTTGTGAAATGGACAGTAAATAGGTAATGTCCATAGAACACAGCCTAACACATGTTTTTAAAATAAACAATACAAGTTCCCTGTTATCACTGGTCTAACTCACTGGAAGGCATATGTGTATACAGCATCTATGTTCATTGTGAACATGAGTGTAACTTACCTGTACTCCGTGACTGAAGCATACTACTCACTCAGGCAAGCTCTGTCTCCTCCTTTCTGAGGATGATCCCCCTTTTTGGTGTATCTCTCTTTAAATGCGTTCCTCTCTCCAACACTACTCCATCAATTGTGAAAACCCTATGCTGAGTCTACAACACACTGTGCTAAAAGGGGCATAGCAAGGAATGAAGAGAATAATTTCTGGAGCTTCAGAGCCATTTTAAGGGCAAAGGAGATTACAGAAGGCACCCTTCCAGTCCGTTTGCTCAAGAGGCTGGGAAACAAACTATTTCCTTTTCCTTCTTTTCTACTTGGATTTCATACGAGTTCCCAGACCCTCAAAGACAGATTCGGATGTCCATGAAATCTCAATACGTCTGTCTGAGGCCAGGAAAAACAAACAACAGTATGCTAGGATTTCAGACTGGAAGTACTTGAGGGGAAATTCGGCTTAGTCCAAAACGACTGAGTCGTTCCTCCCTATTGCAGAGAACTAAGTGAAAAGGCTCAGATTTGCATGAAACTCTGCTACCCTGGAGCCTTCTCCTGAAGTCATTCTGGAAACCTGGCTGTAAATCCGGCAGTCGTGGTTAACAGATAGTCCCAGTTCCGCCTTTTCCTCCAGACCTCGTACCTGACATCATTTAGCCTACACTCAGACCCTAGCTGACCTCGCCTTTGTACTTGGGGAGACTTTAATCCTGAAAACAGGCCCAATCTCCGCAGGAACCCACATGAACCTGAGAGGTCTGTCCTGACCCCTCTCTCAGTGTGTCCTCTTCAACTTTTAATCTCAGCTGGTTGTGAAAATGGGGAAAAGTCAAACCCTTTCTTACGTGTGACAAATGTTTATTGTTGTTCTGGGCATTTGTTTGTTGGTTTCATTTTAGACAGGGGACCTCAGGCCTACTTCCGTCTTTCACACTGATGAGTCTTCGTGTGCTCATCTGGTTGGATTAGATTTAGTTTATCTGAGCCTTGGATATCTGACAGAGTTCTCTGAGAACAAGGATACTTTCTCTATGAAAAAGAACCCCCTAGACAGATCAGAACCATGGCCTGCTCAGGAACTCAGATCCTCGAATGCCAGGTCCTAGACAAGGGGTGGGCATTTTCCTGTATGAGGCAGACAGCTTCTCCTCACAGGGGAAGGGAAGGGTGGCCGCTGGGTTCTATTTATGGGCCCTTTTCTGTTTCCTCTGTTCACGTCTGTAACAGAGGATGCAAAGACGCATACCTGGGCTTGCATCTTCCTCTCGAGCGCTGCCAGGCCGCCGAGGCACACCCTCCCTTCCCCAAGTGAAGTGGAGGTAATATTCTGACCACTCAGTGACACTTTCAGATTCACTGTGTAAATTTAGCACATTAATCTATATTAGCATTAACCCGGCCATCTATCCTAGTGTTAGAGAACGTTCTAAAAGAAAACAGAATTTGGGGTATACTCGTGAGAGCAGTAGGTAGGGGTCATTCACCCACAGATAAGACATTACTGATTTATGAGATGCCCAAAGGCCAAGTTCAAGAAATGACACTTATCTGCAAAGTTCCCACTTGCCTTCTCAAGTAACTGTGGAATGGCGTCAGTAGCTATGGGCGTACTAGCACTGGAAACTCTGACCTTGCCGTGATGGAAACTGCCAAGTGGACCCGAATTAATTCCTTTCTTTCATTTTTATTTTGTTGTTTTCTGACAGCATTTCCTCTTGTAAAAATACTAAGAAGGGAAGGTGACTATGGGCACCTACCATCAGATTTAGTAAAAATCACTAGAAAAAAAAACACCCAGAAGTGTGATTTAATGATCTGAGAAAGTAGGTGAAAGTGTCAAGTCCGAAGAATTTAAAAATGGTTATAGGTCAAAGCATTAAAAACTTCTTTGGAGATGGAGTGGTTCTCGGGGAGCACGGCAAGGCATCTGCCTGGGGTTAATTGCAGCGCTGCATGGCAAACAGTTAACAAGTGAGAATTGGAACACCCGGGAGGGGAGGGAAGTCTCTCCACACCATGAGAAATAAACAACAAAGGAGAAGTGTTTCCTTTGGCTTCCACCACCTCACTTCCTAGAGCTCCGAGGAGCTGCAGGGAATGCCAAGGACTGGTTTTCTCTCAACTCCCTCTGAAACATTTGTCTTCATTACCACTCTTTTTAATCAGGGTTCCTTCTTGAGTGTTTCTGCTCAGCCCCTGAGGGGCAGCTCTGGTCTGCGATAAATCAGAATCCACACCGCAAGTCGCTAGTCAGCGCTATGAGGGAAAGAAAAACAGACAAGTGCCCACCACCACCACCGGGGTGGAAAACGCCCCAAGGCCCACAGGCCTCAAGAAAGAAGGGCCTCTGTGCAGAAAGAAGCCAGTGTGGGCCCCATGGGATGCCAAGGCAAAAGGTTTATTCCGAATGGTGAAAACAAATTGGTCAGACTTAGTTACAAAAGTTTGGAATATCATTTCATTTTAACTACAAAACGACCACAAATTTGTTTAATGAATTGTAATTTGTAGCCTCAATAATTTCACACTTAAAACTTGGTAAAACTAAGAAAAAGAAACCTCAGATAAATTAATTGTGACAAAGCCTACTCTTCACCTGTATTCAGTGATGTCATTAAGAAATAAACCATTTCAGTACTTGGACTCAGAAGTTAGGAGCACCGACTGCTCTTCCAGAGGACCTGCGTTCAATTGCCAGCACCCACATGTCAGCTCACAATGGTCCATAACTCCAGCTCCAGGGGATCTGACATCCTCACACAGACATACATGGAGGCAGAACACCAATGCTCATAAAATATAAATAAATAAATATTTTAAAAAAGAAAGAAAGAAACTATTAGGGTTAAGAAGCTTCTAGTATGTACATCAGTGAAATCAGCATCAAAAAGTTAGAAAGACACAGTATTTTTTTCATTTGAAAATATCTCAGAAATAACCTGAGTTAAATATAATTGGCTAAAGACCATTGATTATGTCTTTAAACAAGTCAACTGAACCGGCTAGCGGCAGAGATTCCTCTGGATCAATGGTTCTCAACCTTCCTAATGCTTCGGCCCTTTAATACAGTTCCTCGTGTTGTGTTGACCCCACCCATAAATTTATTTCATTGCTACTTCAGAACTGTAATTTTGCTACTGCTGTGAATTGCAAGGCAGTATCTGAGGCAGGATGTCCAATGTAAGAGAACTCTTGCTCTAGAACCTCAAAGTCTATGCACCACACATAACCTCAGACCTCATAAAGGGCTCAAAAGCTAGAGCACTAAAAAGATTTATGTAAATACAGAAAACTAAGTTCCTTTATTGTTTTTAAAGGGATAGAGACTAGTCCTGTAGCAAGTCCTTCTGCGACACTCGGAGAAAAGTTCTGCTACAGAATCATAGCAGATGATTATGGGGATTATGCAAATAAGCAAGCTAAAAGTTGAGTCCGTGACTTCCAAAATAGATGTCAACTGTCCAAATGTGAAATTAAAACATTTTTAATTATCTAACTGTGGGTTGGGCTATTGAAAGACATTACAAGTAGCCCTCAGCCAAACACCTACTGCTTATGAGCCACCTACCCAGGAGCCAAGAGTCACTGTGGTTCTGACTACACTGCACCCGCCCTTTATGTCTGTTTCGTGGTGATGCCATCGCCGACATGGCTGGGTCCGCAGGGACCTTGTCCTTTATTCCGAGAAGCACCATTCCAAGGTAGTCAGTCAGGTGTGGTTCAGAGGCATGGATATTTGTTTTATTCCAATTCTACCGAAGATGATACAATACACAGCTAAGGACCTGGGAGGCATGAAAGCGAGGCTCGCATCCTATTCTACATCAGTTCCCCTTTGGAACCGAAACTCAACATCTGCCGTGATTCAGAAGATCTTAGGAGAAACATGTCCTGATGATTCTAGGATGCTCAAGGAGGGTATAAGGCAAGTACCATTTCCATCTCCACTCAAGACATCTGAGTGCCAGCCTTTAAAATGGGCAGCAGGCAAAGGTCCTTGAGAACAGGAGTGACACAGTAAAGCTACGTTGTGGCTAGACGTTTCTTTTGGTTGTACGTGATAAACTGGGAGAAGCGGCAGTGTTACAGAGACTAATGGCTGTGGGACCAATCTGGATACTTGTGCAGTGCTCCGGGCAGGGAGTAATTAAGAAGCAGTTGTGTGGTTATCCTGATGAATGGGGTCTAAGGGATGTACTGACCATTCTTTTGGACATAAGAGTTAAAGATGACAAGGAAATTGTAGTGAATAGTTTCTTATAATTAACTGGGAAGGTATTATGTTGGTTGGTTTTTTAAGGAGCCCTGGGAGTCAGAATCCACATACTTGTGTGATGATGATTAAGTATTGACAAGCATTTGAATGAGCTTTACATATAAGGGTTACACTTATTAAAAGCCGGTCACAAACGCTTGGTAATTGTGAATGCAGTCTTTCAGCTGTCTCCCAAGTGTGTGGCTACAACTGGGCAGATGCCATGGGACAGCACCCCATATGCCGTGCCTTTGAAATGCCAGCTGTTGGCATGGCAGCACTCAGCGTGGGTGACGAGGCTGTGGAATATGGCATCACCTCTATGATCAAAACCAACAAGACAAGAGGCACTGCCGGTCAAGAGCAAAGTCACAGAGCCTCCTGCAGGCTTACGGGGAGTTTCTTTCTCATATTAAGTCTGCAACTGAGTCATCGGCTGTGTGCAATGGTTAAGTCTGGCTCCTGCAGACCCCTGAGAGAATGAGATAAACAGTTATTTCTTATATAGACAAGGAAAGACATACAAAAAAAAAAGTCCACGGGTGAATAAGAGGTGGGCAGGAACCTCTTCTTCAGCAGGACCCCCACAAAAAGCACGGCCCTTCTATGCTTCCAGAGGGCTTCAGAGATGTCGAAAGCCCTAGAAGTTGAAAATCCAATCTGGCTGCTATAAAGCAGCCTGACTCAGACATACTCTCTTTCTTGACAAGCACCCACCCACCGGCAGGACTGGGAGACACATGGCAGCCAGGCCAAGTTGTCAAAATTGATCATTATAAAACGTCCATCTTCTAAAACTACAACCTTTGCTCAATTCGCTGTTTTCCTTGGAGGAGCACTCTTCTGGGAGCTAGAAGAAGGTGGTGAGAACGGGTGAGGTTCGCTCTTGGGTTTCTAAGTTAGCAAGCACGTTATGAATGGAAAGGTAAATGAACGGTGGCCTCGGAATGTGTGACAGCAAACAACCAACGAAGCATTTGTTTAGGTCCTCTACTTCAAAGAAATTCACAATTTAACACTCCCCAGAAAATGTCCTGGTCTTCTAGCTCACTGCAGCTCCTTCCTTCCTCTCCACCCTCAGGAGAGCACAGTGCCCAGGCAACACAAAATGTTCACAGCTAACTGCCTGATCTCATGATCCTCTACCAAACAGCACTTTCAAAAGAACTTCCTGTCTAGCTGTGCACTTGCGTGAGTGTTTCCTTGGCTCAATCAGCTGCCAACTCGAATCCATTCGGTGAAGAACTAGCAAGCACTCAATACAGCCCCGTCCCCTCTCCACCCTGGGCTTGACATCCGGAAGTGACTTAGGAAGCACTCTAATGGTTACCAAATTTTTGGAAACTGACTTAGTTTTCCTGGGCAAGCCATGTGTTTAGGGGAGATGGACTCACTAATCATCACTTGACCTTGTGACAGACCAAAGGTTGCCCTTTCCCCCCTTGGGGAAAAAAAAGAAGAAAAGAAATGTAGCAGCTAGCACGATGATGTACATGCACAGTCCTGGGGGAGGAGCCTGCAGACCACTGCTTTCCAGATGTGAGACAGGGCGGTGCACTGGGAGCACAAAGGAGCCGAGGGTCTGCTGCAGACGCAGTAGGCTCGCCGACTTGCTCCTCTTCTACACCGTTTCCTCAGGTGCTGAGGCTGTCAAGTGACTCAGGACAAGCGAAAAGTGAAGGGTTTGTCCATCACTTACCAAATTCTGTCTCTGAACTAAAGATACCTTTCCAATTGTACAGCTGTATTCAGCAATGGCTGTGGTGTGATTTGGCCAAATATCGACCACCCTCACAGCCTCTGCCCTTCATTACCTTGTGCAGCGACCAAGTCAAGTCAGGGACCTGAAGGAGGCTCTGAGCACCACTACCCCTCTGTCCCCATTCTGAGGCATGGGTAAAGCAGGCCCTGCTTAGGCCACCTTCCTAGGGCGGCTTCTATGAACTCACCCTTGACTCATGCTTCTACTGGTGGAAGTCTTCCAAAAGAAAAACCCATTTAGTTGTCAGATTTACACTATCAAGGAATCTCTAAAATGAATGAGGTCTTTAAAAGAAAAGCCAAACTTGGGGTAATTACATTCAAATTCCTTAATCATATTTTCCGAGCTCAGTGGGAATTGTGGTGTTTCTCTGTGGGATGTCTTCTCCAAAGCCACACAAATGCACTGCAGATTTTCCCTTCAAAGGACCATCTACCAGAAGGACTTCCTCTGGGCACAGCCAGATTTTCAGGAGTGTGCTCCTAAGTCATCCTTTTCAGACAGAATCATAATTTCCCATACAAGTCTTCTCAGTTCTAGTCTCTTGAACAATAAAGTAAAAAGAGAAAGGAATGGAGATGGTGGGTTAAAGAGAAAGGGAGGGAGGGAATGAGAGAGGAGGGAGGGAGGGAGGGAAGGAGGGAGGGAGGGACACCTAAACAAGTACTAAGCATTAGTTTTAAATCATGGTGGACACGCCAGCTTAAAGAGTCCTTATTTGAAATACTCAAGCTCAGAAGTACCTTACTTTCTGAATGAAATGTATATATAGGCTTAACTGATTAAA
Source organism: Microtus oregoni (assembly GCF_018167655.1). NCBI lineage: Eukaryota > Metazoa > Chordata > Mammalia > Rodentia > Cricetidae > Microtus > Microtus oregoni. Next base: position 13,005,606 of record NW_024543074.1, read on the forward strand.
TATTCCTAATCAAAACACCCAAATGCTCCAATAGCCCACATTTTTTGAGCAGTACACTGGTAGATTTCAGAGTAGGGCACTGGTAGATTTCAGAGTAGGGAGAAGCCTACTCTAACTGTGGTAACACCTGTCCACTTCTATCTCTAGAACGTCACACAATTGGGTCCACGTGAAGTTGCAGTCCCATCTTCCACAGAAATTTCTATATGCTACTCATGGTAATGGTATGATATGATATCATGAGAAGAAAATAGGGTCAGTACGATTGACGAAATAATTACAAATAGAAAATGTAGCTGGTAACCATTCATTGTATACCACACCCGAAGCAGGAGCTAGGGACAGAGATGATCACTGAGGCCACCCGACAATGGTTGTCTGAGAGAATTCAATGCTAAATCTTGGATCAATCCAGGTCCTTGCACAGAGATACAACCAGAAGCAGACAATATTTAACAAAAGCTTAGCCAGAAAGGTCACTAAATGTATCAAGTACTGAATTTGCCAAAACAATGTGGATCAAATATCACCCATGAAAATGTCAAGGAACTTCTGCCTTCTGTGTGACGGTTAGATAGGGACATGTAGAAGCTGTGGCTCTCCAAGCCGACGGCCCCATTCTCTTAAGGTCTGCCATGACAGAAAACTTGAGTGCCTGTGATAGAGGAGGACAACACAGGGTGTTTCTTTGTCTGCTTGGGAAAACAGCCCAGAAATCTTAGCACATTTGATGATCTCGGTACCATGTAGTAACACGCTTCTATGTCCAAAACTGGTAAAATGAATTTGCACTGCTTCCCACAAAGGAAAAGCCTCTAGTCCTGAAAGAGTTAAGAGACCAAAATTAGACACAGTTCATGTTAAAGGTTAGAAGAATAATCAGTCACTTGAAAAACACTACATAAACATTTTTCCGGATGCAATTTTCAGTCCAAGGATACATTTCCCAGTAGAAATCAACAGCTAAAAAGGAAATCATTTCGTCTCCGTAAGTGCCAAATTGTATCCTGATTTTCCCTGGTCTGGCTCAACTTTCAAAAGCAGTGGTTCAACTTCTGCAATCTTTCACCCAATGACTATATAAACACATCTTCCAAGACAGACATAATCCTTGGGTGGGCCAATTTACGTTGGATTATGAAAATACTTAAAATACAAAATCGTATAATGACTGCTGTCCTTGAGTTTTTCACTAAAAAGAAAGGGGGGGCATTTAATATAAGGCAGTGGTTTACACAAAGAGGATGGGGCACGATCACTCTCCTTTTTTCTCTCTCCCCGTCGGTACCTCAGAAGGGAAATAACACTAAAGAACTGTGTTTTTAGCCCTGTGATAATCTGCAGTTTGTGAGTGCAGTTTTGAGGTACCCGCATGCAAGGCAGTCACCTACACAACTGGAATGAGTTAAGCTGCTCGCAACAGGCAAGAAAGATTTCACCCTTGGAAGTATGTTGGATCTTCTGTATTTGGTCAGAGGTTATGGAAACATTAGTTTTAAGGATAAAGTAATCTTAAGTAAAAACCAAAAGATTCATTCAGAATTTATTACTGCCCTCACTCCATACATTTCTCAGAATATACAGGATTCTCCCTAACACCAGTCAGGCAGAATCCCAACCTTTATAACTAGGAGAAATCATACATTTTAAACCTTCACACAAAGGTGAACTCTGTTTTTCCACTTCTTCCTTGATATTCTAGTGACTTTACAGCCAGCTAGAGCAGGCATCCTGAAAAAGTACATCTCCAGCATGAAGCATGAGGCAGACAAGAATTTTAACTTTTCCTCCAATGGATAAAGTTATGTAAAAAGAAGACATTTTGGAAGTCTTTGGAGAGCATAGAATAAATCATAGCTGTAAGACCTGGAAAGGTTTGGTTGAGCGTAAAGAGATTTTCACATCTGTGCCTGTCCATCCCTGCCTTGGGAATAATGGATCTCCCAGACCAGTCACAGAAAAATGCTGCAAAGCGCCATCCTTCACCAGCAAAACTTCAGAGCTGCATTTGTGAACCCGGCATTTCATCAGACGTTACCGAGAGCTACATCAAACATCCAGGGAACTAGGGTAAAAATGACTTTGCAAAAACCACAAAGGGCTGTAACAAAGCACAGTGGTCAAACAGCTGGGTGAATAAACTTTTGGGGACACAGCATGTCCCTAAAATCTTCTGATGTCTATATTAGCTTCATCCTTGCTTATGAGCAAACAGAAACGCAACCTAGGCAGTATGCATGCCAGAAAAGAACACACAGTAGACGGGAGAGTTTTCTTTCCTGTGCAGAGCGGCTCTGGGGGCTACTCATCTCTCTCACAGAAAGACCTGAATACAGGAACGCCTTAGGGATGAGTTTTCCCCATCAACTGACTAGTTCTGTGCAAATGGGCAGAAAGGGTACATTTGAGTATTTTCATTTAAATGTAAAACATTTGAGGCCAACCTGGAAAAACAGGTGAAGTATCTTGGGGAGAAAAAGTACTGAAAATATAAAACTTTCAAGTTGTTTTCCAAAACCAGAAGGTCCTCAACTCTGAAAAGAACACACCTCTACATAGGAAGACATTCAAGGATGATTCTTTAAATCTACGTTTTCAGTTCAAATATTTTGCATTCCTTTCTCATTTAAGACACTCCCATGAAAGGCGCCATTATTTGTAAGTGAAGAAAGAAAAGGGAATTTGTCTTCCTTTTCTCCACTCCAGGATCTGCCATTGTCACCTGGATCTATTTCCAGGAAGCCAATATTCATTAGGGTTAATCTGCCTACTAAATGAATAAACAAAGGATTCTCTGTCACTCAGAGGCCAGGTGAGCTGATAGCATCTTCCAACACAGAAAAGCATCTGTACCTTACTGTTGAGGAAATTACCTGCTGCAACCCCACACCTGGGATAAGTTGGCAGGCAGATCAGTGAAGCTGAGCAACATATAGAAAATTAACTATAACCATGTTCTTCAAAGGATTAAAAAAAATCACCCATGTTTTAAAAATGAAGAACATTTTCATATAAGTTTTCACTAAGGAAAACTAGACCAAAAGAAAAAAAAATCAAGTAGAATCAAGATAATTTCCCACTCCATTTCATTCCCAACCCAAAGTAAACCAGGGCCAATGACCCAACATTAACACACTGTGCAGCATAAAGAACTGAGATACAAAGGTGAAGGCCTCCGTGGATGGTCAAGAACTTGAGAGTAACATTCTAAACAGTATGACATCAAGAAACTAAGAAAGGTGTAATCACGCCTTTTCTAGACTGATAAATTCAAACCAAGAAAAGTTACATGACCTTGGTGGTTAAACATAGCAGGACAAAGAACCCAAGACCAACCTATGTTGAATTATTAAATTAGTAACAATTAATATTTATAATAATTAAATTAACAATGGACTAATATTAATAATAAATAATAACTGTTACAACTTATGGAACAAAATCCCAGGTCTGAGAAATGATTTTGTTATCTAAATAATCCAATAGGAAACCACTGGTGTTAAATAAACATGAAACAATGTGAACGAAATGAGGTCAGAGATTTGTGACTTTGCTCCAGACTGAGTGTGCGGATGTGCGTGGGGCGATACAGTCCCAGATACAAGTTTTCAGCAAAACTGCGGAAACTACTTGTACAGATGTACGCACACACGTGACACGGCCACGTCCATTCATAAGCCTGCGAACAGTGACAGGAGATGATTCCCGGGACTCAGGTCTTCAAGAGGCCAGGGTGTGAAGCCGACTGAAATAGGAGCAGCTCCATAAACCTGGATGTCGGTGACAACCAACCAAAATGCTGCCCTTGACACACGGCCCGTTAAGTTGCTGACACAGGTGCTGTTTCTTTATTTAGCTTCTAATAATAAACGCGGAAAGGAAGAAGCCAAACTACTGGGTAGGTTACGCATCGTTCTCTGGAGAGACTAGGAACTAAGGAACGAGACGACTGAGCAGAAGGGTAGTCGACATTTAATGCTGCCTACTGTATGTCAAGCCCCCTGTGAAAAGTACTGAGTTTGCTCAAGAGTGATAAAAACCAGATTCGCTCTCCGTATACCCTACGTCATCATTACTTATGGAAGTGGGCGCTTTCCAGCCTCACCAGGTATCCTAACAGTTTTGATGCCACACACGTGGGATCGACACCAGATACGACAAACATGCGGAGAGGCGTGTTCACCCGGGGACACCATCATCTGGGAAGATGCACGTACGTACGGCACTTCGGGCGATGTTGAGGAGAATGGCAGAAAGGACTGCATCAGAACATGCCATCATTCATAGTCTTTACCTGTCTGGTCAGGTTTTCAAAGATAAGTCATTTAAAGATAAATGCAAACAACTCGTGATCTCCAACTGCCACCGGCCCGCAGCGGAGTATTGATGGAAGATGCTGTACGTGAGTGTCATATATGTGTTCTGAAATCTATTTTCACTGAGAGTGGTTTGGGGAGTATGTGGGAAAATTCAGCATGTCGGTTTAAGGAAATGGGTATGGTTTCCCTTTTAAGACCCTAAAAAAACATATGGGAGCAAGATAATGTTTGTCCTGACCTGCCAAGATCCTGTGGCGCTCATCCCAGTCCACACCGCATTCCTGAGGAGTAACGCTCACACTGGGGCCTGGCGGGGTGCAGATGTGTGAAAACGCGTGTACTCGGAGAACTCCCCCCGGGCCTCACATCTTTGCAAGCTCCGCACATGGCTCCCCCAGCCAACAGCAAAGGAGGCTTCCAAGTCCACTCTACTTTCCTTTAAGCTAGTGTCTGGACGCAGGAATCGAGAGAAGGTTTTGTTACTTGGCTCAAAGCCAAGAGGAGCCTCCTGGCTCAACTTGCAATTCTTAAGCCACATCAGACTCTGCTAACTCTTTCCTTACTCACCGTTTCCTTACTCACCGAGCCATTTCAAGAACCAGAATTTGTTCATTCTTACTGAGTCACCGGCAGAATCACATATATTTTCGGCTATTTAAATCATGACCATATTAAATGTGTGTGTGTGTGTGTGTGTGTGTGTGTGTGTGTGTGTGTGATGGGAGACACCTAGAACTTAGTGGTTAGGAGTACGGTTCCAGCACCGTAAAGCAGCTCACAGCAGCCCATAAGTCCAGCTCCAGGGGATCTGTTGCCCTCTGCTGGACTCTGCAGACACAGCACTCATGTGCAAAGGCCACCCCATACAAATAAAGATAAAATGTTTTAAAAATAGCTATGAGAATTCACATAAAATAATATTTTGTATACCATGTAGGAAAAAACCCCTAGAGACGTATAAAGGAACACATAAAAACTTATCAGTAGCCAGAAGTTTTACTTCATTGTTAAAATCTGATTGGCACCTTGTTATACCCTGCTCAGGGCAGCCTGGAACCTGTGATCCTTCTGTTTCAATCTTCCAGGTGTGGGCAGTACTGGGAGTTCAGGTGGACAGTCCCACCCAGCTCACACTAGCATAGGATGAGCTGTGTGTATGGGGTGTGTGTGCAGGCATGTGTATGCACGTGTGTGTGTGTGTGTGTGTGTGTGTGTGTGTGTGTGTGTGTGCATGTGCGTGCACTCCAAAACTGAGGAAACCAAGGACTGCTTTCAATTCAAGGAAAAGTAAGAAACAGTCCATGAACAACAGCATGTTGGAAACAGACCTGAAAACTCATTCATACTTAGGTTCAAGTTTCCATCCTGAGGAGAGTTCACAGAAAGCTACAGATTGTGAGCTACAGTCTTGTGAGCTTCTGGACTGTAACACACAAGGCTTTTTTTTTTTTTTGAGTAAATGAAGTTATTTGACCTTAAAGGCTGGGAAGTCAATGTCCTCGTCATTGTTTTGCTAGCAATTGTTGGCTATTTCTATCTTTAGATGCACTAACAGAATTCTAAATTTGGTATTTTCATAGGAACTGCATTAAAAATTTGAATTGAGAAAAACCTGCATTAAAAAATTCACAATCTGCATATTCAGAGAGATGCTGGGGTATGCTAGTCCTTACTTGTATTTACTGGAGACACGGTGTCCTAGATTGTGCTCACTAGTTTTACATCAACTTGGCATAAGCAATAGTGATCTGAGTGGAGGGAACCTCAACTGAGAAAATGCCTCCATAAGAGGCTATAGGCAAGCCTGTAGGGCACTTTCTTTTTTCTTTTCTTTTCTTTTTTTTTGGGGGGGGGGAATGTGTGTGTATGGGTGGTAAAGACAGGGTTTCTCTGTGTAAAAGGTTGTACTGGAACTCATCTTGTGGACCAGACTGGCCTCAAACTCACAAAGATTCACCTGTCTCTGCACAACCACTGCCCGGCGGCATTTTCTTATTAGTGACTGATGCAGAAGGACCCAGACAGTTCATCAGGTGCCAGCCCTGGGCTGGTGGGCCTGGGTTCTGTAAGAAAGCAGCTGAGCAAGCCAGTAAGCAGCCATGGCCTATATGTCAGCATCCTCCTCCAAGTTCCTAGGAGTCCCTCAGTGGACAATAACTTGGTTAATGTACACTAATGTACCCTTCCCTTCCCCAACTTTCTTTTGGTCACGGTGTTTCATCACAGCAATAGTAACCCTGAGACATTCATGGTGTTCAGCTTGTTGGATTCTAACTCACTGTAGAGTCCAGGTTGACCTTGAATTCATGACCATCCTATTTCAACCTCTAAAGTGCTAAGGAGAGCATATAATTACAATCTATATAAAATGTTCATTATATAGTCCCCATTGTCTTTCTTAGGATCATTCCTAAGAATAATGGTCTTTCAATACTATCATAAGTGAAATAATAAAGATTAGAATATTTAGTCTTAAGTGGAAAATGTGATAATATGGATAAGACTAGTCAATACGTTTTTGAAAGTTGATGGTCTTGAATGTTTAAGGTAACAAGTATTGTCTATAAACGATGGGTTTGTAGTTGTAGTTTTTGCTTTTTAAAAACTTATTACTTGTGTTTGTGTGTGTGATTCTATGAGTTTATGTGCACCATGTGTGTAGATGCCCACAGAGAACAGCGGGCAGAGATCCCCAGAACTGGGATTATAAATGGTTATGGGATGCCAGGTCCTTCATAAGAGCAGAGAATGCCTTTAACCACTGAGTCATCTCTCCAGGACCCTTTGTTTTATATATTAATACATCATCTGGAAGACCCACAGTAATTATATAGTAACAGCCAGTGTATGATTGGCTTTCTCATGATGTTTTTTAAGAAGAATTCCAAACAAATCTCCCATTAAGTCTAATGTCAGTTTGAGATATAATATAGCAAGTTGTCATTAGGAATACACGATTCTATTCCTAGTTATCTCAGAGTGCCTTACAGGAAGAAGTGCTAATCTCATCAAACGACTTTTTAGTATTGAGTACATTTTTCTTATTGTATCAACTAACAGCGATATATTATAGTCACAGGAAATTTGAAGAAAATCATATTTGATCATGGTAGATAAGACTTTTATTGCAATGTTGAATTTGGTCAGTACTGTGTTTGGGGATTCAGAACAGAGATTCATATGTGACTGGGGCAGTGTTCTCTTTTCTGTATGCTATGAACACCCACAGAAAGTCATCGGTTTGTAAAAGCCTCGTCTAGGGTGAGCTGGGGAGACGCTGTTGTCAATAGGTGTTGAAAAGCTCCTTGGTGCTGATGCTGTTCATCATGAAACAGGAAAAGGCCACAGGCTGTGTGCACAAAGGTGAGAGAATGGCTTCCGCCCCACTTCACTGTCCGTCTCGGTTAGTGTGAAGCGCTGCGCCTGGAGACTCCCAGCCGAGCCTCATTTAAGCGTAGACAGTACTGAAATCACTGACAGACTGTCACCAGCTCAGGAGATAATGTCACAGCAATGCTGAACTTTTGTAGGGTTAAAATAGAATAAGAGAAAAAGACAGGTAAGAAAGATCAGCAAACAATATCTATCTCAAAATGCAACACCAGAGGCTGAGACGTTAGTTCCTAGGATGGATGAACATTCTAGTCCCAAGCGTTAGTTCCTAGGATGGATGACCATTCTAGTCCCAAGCTCGCCTATGGTTTTGTTGCCATCAGCAAAAGTTCACCCAGTCATGTGTGATGGCACATACTGTAAACTCTTCGCTCAGAAAGCTGAGGCAGGGGGATAGCAAATTCCAAGCCAACTGTGACTGTATATCAGTCAAGACTGCTTCTCCACAGAGACTAGAGGTAGAGCAGAAACAGACATTAAACATCAGACATCTTGGGGTGAAAAGATGTAACAACATCAGTAACAAAACCCCCATAAAACAAAACACATGTGAGTTGAGCATAGCGCATTCAACCATGTTGGCAACAACTCGGAAGGCTGAGGCAGGAGAATCACAGGCCAGTAGAATAGAGAGAGACTGGAAAGAATTGGTGAACAGAAACACACACAGAGCAGCAGGAAAGAAAATAATCAAAACAACAGAGAGAAAACAGTCTTTATCCATCCATCACCTTAGACATGGCAGGAGTTAGGAAAGGTGGAGTGTGAAAAATGAAAAGATTTTAACGACAGGCGATTTTCCAATTCTACTTACTGAAGAAGCTGAACAGACCCCCCACAAGAAGCCCATTAGGAGATACGGAGGAACTGGAGTTTTTGCTTGTGGCTGTGCTGGGTATTGAACCCAGGGCACTGTGTAAGTTAGGCAAGTGCTTACCACTGAGCCACATCCTCAGCCCAGTTCTGAACATCTGAAGGGCAAGGACGAGAACAGAACCCGGGAGGCAGAGGGGAAGCTGACAGCTTACTGATGAGTACAGACACACTTCGAATGCAATCAGATTTCTCACCAGACAGAGCAGGAGAAAAAGAAGCGACAGGCTGTGTATTTCAGTGCTTTGCCGGGCGGTGGTGGCGCACGCCTTTAATCCCAGCACTTGGGAGGCAGAGGCAGGCGGATCTCTGTGAGTTCGAGACCAGCCTGGTCTACAAGAGCTAGTTCCAGGACAGGCTCCTAAATCACAGAGAAACCCTGTCTCGAAAAACAAAAAAACAAAAAAAAAAAAAAAAATTTTCAGTGCTTTGTTTCTACACACACACACATACACACACACACACTTGCACGTATTTGTATGTGTGGTGGTTAGGCAAGAGCTGTGGGCTGTGACTCACACCCATCCTTCAGAACAAGCGCACTTAGGGACGTCTCAGATGAAGAAAACTCAGGTGAGTTTACTCCCTGAAGAAGGCAGAGAGATCAGGGTTAATAAAAGTGGGCTTTCCTCCTGTGTTTCAATTTCTAAATCATATGTGACGTCACTCCTTGATGCCACTGCAAGTTGCTCCAGGGTAATTTTAAAGATAACTACATTAGAAACAGTGGAGGAAAGAGCCATAGAGGGGAAATATCCCTCAAACTGGAGGGCAATAAACGGGAAGCCCGTGGGGAAAATGGGCTTTTATAATATGACAAACAACTACAATAGAGCTGTAAAAAGAAATTCAATAAAAACACTGTGGATACGTGTATTGTAGGTGAATTAAGCACTGTATCAGGATGCATTAAATAACAAAGCTGCAAAATCATGGAGAAAAAGTGCACAGGGCTAGAAGGAGAAAGGTGTGCCCACAGTTGCGGCTAGAGACTTCATTTCAGGAGGCCACACTCAACAGCGGAAGCTCTCCTCTGGGGACAGAAAATAATATTGCCACTATGAAAGCTTGGCAGCTTTGTGAAATGTTTAATTTCACTTACAATGCGATGCCGGGCAGATGAAAACTTTAGGTGGCTGTTTAGGCCGCTGTTACTTCAAATTACCATAAACCACGCAACAAGAATGCCCTGAAATAGGAGACCCAACTGTGGTACACCAATGTTACAGAATACTAGCCAACCGTGAAGAGGAAAATGGGGGGCGCGGGTCCCAAGATTGAGCCTATGGCCTCACACATGCTTCACCCAACCAACAGGAAGCTATTAATAAGTGCAACAACTCAGATTTACCTCAAGGGCATTATGTTCAGATGGAGAAGAGGGGAAATGGCAGTATCAAAGGTCACATATGGTATGATTTAATTTATTTAACACTCTCAAAATGATAAAATTATAAAGATAGAGGATAGATAAGTGGTTGCTAGGAATTAGAAGTGATGGTGGGGAGGGAACGGTATTGTTATAAGAAGATATAGATCTAGATAGATATTTGTAGTGACATGATATCCATTTTAATTGATTATCTAATGCTGCTGTGTGCTTTGCAGTGTCAATGTCGCCTGCGTGACACTGGTGGGAGGGTGGGCTTTATTTCTGTTGGGATCCACAGCACACCTGTCTCCTGCATGCTTCCTGCCTATGTAAGTTAGACACTATGGTTCCACAAAAGATCATTTTTGTTTTCACCTATAGACATTAGTTTCTCGGTGTAAGAAGTGGTGTCCCAGAAAGAGCTCTGTAGCTGGTGCTGAAAAGCAGAAACCTCTGGATCCCAGTTCTGTTACTAAATGTGGCACCCTGTAGAGGTGGCAAGGTGGGGTCATCTCCCAATGTCAGTTCCCCGTATTTAAGAGCATCTGTGTTAGGGGAGGAAAGGAAGCCTCACCTCCTACACTTCTTCCAGTATGGGCTGGGCATTACGCCCTTGGCAAGTACTCAATGACTTCCCCAGCACCAGCGACTACTGTCTCAGACTTAATTAAAACTGAGGGCAGGGTGCATGATGTGTAGAGCATACATCCAGAAAGCAGCAGAGCCAAAGAGCTGGGGTGGCAGGAGGCTTGGGATGTATCTGGAGTAGTAACACCTGGAAGGGTCACCTTTAGGGACTGAATTTCCTGTCTTTTCACACGTTCGATTCCAACACCCTCTTCTATGCAGCACACGTCATGACATCACATCTACGTAGCTATATAATACATCACATATATATCTTAAATCAGCAGGGGAAAAAAACAGCAAAATGTGATGGCCAATGGTGAACTGGCTTATGTTTTTTCTTTTCTTTCTATTACTATTATTTATTTATTTGGGTTTCCAAAATAGGGTTTCTCTATGAAACCCTGGCTGTCTTGGAACTCACTTTGTGCAGGATAGGCCAGCCTCAGTGTTGGGATTAAAAGGTGTGGACCACCATGCCTGGATAATTAGCATATATTTCAATGTTCAACTGCAATGGAAATCAAATACATATCTAAACTAAAATGACTTTTTCTCCAAAAGAAACTAGTATATCCACTTTCTTTGTTTGGGGTAAACATATTAGAAAACAAACATCTAATTCTAAACTCTTTCTTTTTTTAAAGAAAGAGTATCCTGGAGCCCAGGCTGGGTTGGCACTATCTATGGTTCTAGGGTGGCTTTGAACTCCTGACCCTCGAGCCTCCACATTCTGCACCATCATACAGGCAGTGCTGGGGACTGAACCTGGGCTTTCTGCACTCTACTGACTGAGCTACATCCCTTGCCCCAAATTTTATAATGTATCTTCCTCTGTACTTTCCAACACTTTTAAATGAGCACCAAAATGCACGCACCTTCCACTAATAAATAAATCTAAACTCTCACAGGCATATAACAGATCCATTCAACCAGGCGGGCCTGCTTGCCTTCGCTCTGAGCGTACCAGTATTTCCTCAGTTCCACAGTTCCATTTTGCCCCCACACTGAACCCAGGAGGTGTAATAGTTCTGTAGATTTTTCCTTTGGTGTCAGCACAGCTACAGCTTTTCATGGCTTTGGTTTTCTACCCACACTCCACTTAGGTTTTATTGAAAACCTCACACATGAAACTAGGCTCCTCCCAAGTTCTGCTGTGATCATTTGGTTTAAAAGAATTACAGGCCTAAAGAAAGCCAAGTTCAGGTTTGGGTTAAACCACCTGGTTGGAAAACTGGGCTGGTACAAGGCAGTGTTCCAAGAAGCTGTGCCCTGTGACAGGGCAGCTTTTAATAAATATTAGCAGAGAACATTTAAACAGCACACAACTCATTGTTTTCTTTCCATGAGAAGGGAAGCAAGAAAAAGACGGGGGGGGGTGGGGGGGGTGGGGGGGGGGTGAGGGGGTGAGGGGGGTGGGGGGGTGAGGGGGGTGGGGGGTGGGGGGGGTGGGGGGTGGGGGGGGGTGGCTTCATGAAGAAAGCCATAGCTGAGCCAACAGCAGGAGCAAACCATAGCGGGTTCGGGAATTACATGTTACAGAACACAGGCTAACAAAATCTCCACAAAGCTTCCATTTCTCAGCTACTTCTGGCTTTATGACACAACCCAAACTAGACTTATACTACCTAAAAATGGAACAGTGGACTCCTCAGAAGCGTGTGTATGCCTGTACAGTTAAGTGCAGTGTGTGTGCAGGTGCCGTGGAGGCCACAAGAGGGAGTCTGAGTCTCTGGAGCCAGACAGGGGCTCTGGGAATCAAGGAGAGAGCCAGTGCTCTGAACTGCTGAACCTTCTCCCCAGACCTAGGAGAAAAGGTTAAAGTAGTGCTCTTCTTTGTGAAGAGAAGAGACATTTCATCTCTTTAGTCTCTGATGCCTTGAAGAAGTAGGCTGGAGTGCGTTGGGAACTCTTCAACAAGTATTATCTCAGTTGAAGGTCATGGTGCTCATGTGAGTTCTAAGGAATCAAGTACCAGATGAAAGGCACAGATCTCAGGAGCAACAAGGTGTCCTCAAACAGCCATGCTGACGCCGCCATCCTATAGCAATCCTTTGGCTACTTTTCACTTTCATTTCAATTGAATTTTTTTCCTTTATTCAGTTAAATAAGTGGGAAAAGTTTGAGAGACTTGTATTTTCAAAATGTTTCTTTAAATAAATGCAGAGATGTATGACTTGATCATTCCCTGCTCAAGGTTTTGCCTCCCCCTAAACTGGAATAAAGCTCTTAGCATCTGCTAACACAAATGTGTGGGTAGGGGTGGAGTGTGAGACAGGACACCAAGCCCACCCAACTCCTGGAATTTCTACAGAAAAGACAAAACTTTCCAAGTGAAACAGTCATTTTGGTAAATGAAACCATTTGTAACTTTGGAGAAGTTTTTTCCCTTCATTCCAATGTATCATAAGAAAACTCCGGGCTGTACTTTAAATGCTGTAAAGCTTTGGCTTAGGGCAGGGTCAACAAGAGCTGAAACCGCTAATGCCATCCCCTCACAAAGCAGGACCAAGGGCACCGACGCCTCAGCACCACTGGGATGCCCAAACAGTCCCACCCAGGAGAAAAACCAAATGCCAAATACATGCCAGGAACCGAGTTTTCCAGTCCAGGAAAAATCTGTCCATTTAGGGACCACAATGAAAACCCAGCAGCCTCAGGAGACTCCCACGTACAGACATGGACCAAGAGTATCAAAAGCAGAAGGCAGGCTCTGAGAAAAGATGGAGAGGCAGAAGCGGAGAAAAGGATACACAAGGTGGGGTCAAAGAGACACAGAAGTGTGAGCAGTCTGAATCAGAAGAGTGGTCACTGTTCTGGTCATCTTAATGGCTTCGTGGATTTCCTTGTTTAAGGATGAGAAAAACTGTGTTGATGTTTAAAAACATGTATGTCTTGAATCCAGTACTTCCTGTTGGAACACATCTTCAAGTCACACATGGATTAACATAGGCTCTCGCACAGAATTCCCCGGGGACCATCCTAACAGCTGCCACCTGTGTTTTCTCAAGGATTGGCTGGGACAACAGTATAGCCTGTAGTATATGTACACAATGTATGCATAAGCAATTAAAGATTTTAGTATTTTATCATCATTGTGGGAATGCAAGAAAGAGACTTAATGAGCCCTGTGGAGCCTAAACTGCAATCCTTAGTTTTTAAAAGTCATATTCTAATAATCCTCAAAACACAGGAGACAGGCATTTAGTATCTTTTTAAAAAATTATTTATTTTATTTTACACGTACGTGAGAACACATGAATTTATTTTCCATGTGCAAGCCTGGTGGCTCTGAGGCTAAAAGAGAGGTGGGGTCCTCTGAAGCCAGAGCTGTACAGCAGCTGCTGTGCTTTTGCTCTCTTCTTAGGAACTGGAGGATGGGAATCAAACCTACACCTACTACAAAACCCATTTATTCACAGAGCAGATCTCTTCATTCTAAAAGTGCATTTACTAATTACATTTTCAATGGAAAGCCATATAAAATATGCTCATAGCAAATATTATAATTTCTTTTGAATTCTCCTTTCAAAGGAAGTGGTATTGTGTACTTAGTATTTCTGAATCGCTGCTTCACCTGAAAAACAGAAATAATCACACTGCTATTATCTCATGAGATTTTACAAAGGATGGGAGATGTTCAGCAACGCCTACTGTCAGGCAGTCAAACTAATAGTGTCTGCTATTATGTGCCATTTGCATAATTATCATGCATAATTTAATATGGAACACAGAACTCAAGACTTATACGCAAGTTACTAATATCTTATTGAATAAGCCGGCCCAAATTGTTTTTCATGAATAAAGGAAGATGTAATAAAAACGTTAATAAAAACTATAAAGTACTTTACATGATAACAACCAGAATTAAAATTTTTAAAGGGGCATCTACTAATTTACATATATCAATAGGTTTTCGTCTTTTGTTTTGCAATAGTGCCTTCTATATCCTGGGCTGGCCTGGAATTCACTATGTAGACAAAAATGACCTTGAACTTCTGAACCCTCCACTTCCACCATGCATGGTTTCTTTGGTTCTGGGAATCAAGCCCATGGCTTTTTGCATGCTAGGGAACCACTCTAGCAACTCAGCCACATCTGAGGCCTCAAGAGGTTCTTGAACACAATTATTCTTGAAAATATATGTGTTAAAGCGAACTACAGTGGAACCCCACCAGCAGTAACAACAGATGAAGGATTACTGCAGAGCCCTTCAGCTCTTAGTGTTTTGAATACACCAGCCATAGTTATCATTTTGCAAATGGAAAAAATGGAAAAATAAAAACTGGCTAGGAGCTGGCAAAGATCAATGGCCAGGGGATGAGATAAAATGAATGTATTTATGTCTAAGGTCTATTTTTGGTTTGTTGTTTGCTTTGACAGGTATTTCTGTGTATCTGCTGCTAGACAGGCCAGGCTGGCCTGAGTTCAGAGAGATAGGTCTACCTCTGCTCCCAAAAGCTAAGATTAGACTCATGCCCTACATACAACTCAGGTATACTTTCGTATCTGGATTCCTTCTTAAACTTATTGAAAACAAGCACTATGACATAGTCTGAAAATGACGCAGAAAAATAGCTTTTAGTAGGTACTATGATGAGACAAAAAGCAACCATAACTTTAACATGTGAAGACAGAAGCCGCGAGGATGGGATCTGGAGGGCCTTTCCGCGTGTCCAAGTGGTTGAGAGCCTTGCGATCTTTACGGTAATAAATATTGTAGGGCCCGCAGTCCCCCGGGACGCCCCACTCAGATGCTATTCCACAGCTGAGGAGCAAGGTGTCAACTCCATTTAGAATCAGTGCGTGTTGGGCTTTTTAAAAGCGTTAACACGTATTTTGAAAAAGCAATTAATATTTCTCAGGGAAGCAGAGTCACTTTGCCCCCCTTGCTCTGAGCTCTTGCTAAAAAGGAGGAACTGTGAGCTGCAAACACGACTTCCTCAGTCTGCATTCTCCCACTGACCTTGAGTAACCACTATTTTCGTAGGAAGAGAAGAGCCCTTAGCTGCAACAGTGCATTTCCTACTTGGAAACAACTGATCACAACTTAAAGGTCTCCTTGTGACCTGCTTGTGAACCCAAGTGAGCCACTGAGACAAGAGTCTAACATCATCAAAGCTTCACCAGAGAGCTTTGCCAGCGGCTGTTTGAGAGTGGAAATGGTGTGTGCAGTAAATAATATTGAGTGTGTGTGAGTGTGTGTGTATACTCCATATACTTATATACACATATATATACTTATACTCCATACACCATAGAACGTCGTGAACTAAAAGTTTGTATGGGGCTGGAGAGGTGGCGAGGTATTAAGAGCTCTGGCTCCTTTTCCAGAGGACCCAGGTTTCATTCCCAGCACCCACATGGGCTGACTCCAGTTCCACGGCACCTGACGTCCTCTTCTGATATCTTCAGGACATAGACTCAAGAAACGCATCCATACACATGAAATTAAGATAAAAATAAAAGAATCTGAGTGCATATTAAAACATAATTTCTAGGTCGGTCTCTCTCTCTCTCTCTCACACACACACGCACACACTCTCTCTCTCACCCTGATGACTTCATGAACACAACTAGGTTCTCTTGAATGAGGTGTTAGTTAAGAACCTGGTAAAGAAGCCCCAGACACACACTAGTGAGTGACCACTCACTCACTATGCACACTAGTGAATGACCACTCACTATGCAACAACAGGCAACAGTCATTTCATGTCCCTTGACCTCAGCTGTATTTTTTTTACCTATAAGCACTTAAAAAATCAGTTTTGTTTTACACATATAATATATGTATGTAGATTTCAGGGGATGATTTCCATTTCTCACTGCTCTGTGGTCCCTCAGTTCCCATTTCAGAAGTAACTACTACTTAAGTCAAATGTAAAATTTTGACTCCCATGTTCCAGGCTGAAATGTCAAATTCAGTAACCCTACTGAGTCCTTGTTATGTTTAGAAATCCATAGGATCTAAAGAATCTGAGCTTGATCTAGAATGGAAAACGATACCCAGACACTTTAATATTGGGTAATAAATGCAAGAGTAAATGTTTAAGAAGACAGAAAGTGAAACAAGTAAAAAGAGATTGAGACCAGGGCTGAGGCAAGTAGATGGCTTCAGACAGTGCAGGACATTCTCTGTGGCTCAGGCCACAGGATCATGCCCTTCTGGTGGCTATGAAAGCTCTAACTAAGGTATCTGCAATAATATGAACCATGTAGAGGAGATAGTACTAACCAGGGGCTCAGCTGCTATCAAGCTTAACTTTGGGTGTTATGTGTTCATATCTATTCACATGTATGTAAATTTCCTTTTGAAGCAGAGTGTCCCCACGTAGTCCATCTGAGCTCAGGAAAATTCTTCTCTTGGGTCGCCAGAGTAGCTGGAGCCACGGAGGCTCCGTCATGCTTTTCTGGGCAGTCTTAACACAGGGTATGTACAGAGTGAGAGGTGCTTTCCAAATTACACCAAGTGGAACACTCAAGATTCCATTTAACATGACAAAACCTGACTGCACCCTCTCTTGGTGTTTCCTACGACAAAAGTATAAGCCAAAGTCAGGTAATTTTTAATGACTTACTAATACTGACAATTCTTAAAAAAAAAAGTTGGGCTAAATAGAACTTGGCTCAGATTCCCATATGTCAATATCCTATGCCATAATGGGTTAGCTGAAATGATGAATTTTCAGAGTCCCTCAAGGAAAGCTGGAAGGCAAGCCAGCACGGCCAGAAGAAAAGATTCCCCCTCCTTCATGGTATGTTCACCAGTCCTGAGAGAGCAGAAGTGCTCTGGAACTTCTCCAAAGTACCACCGAACAGGGGGCTGTAACACCTTGACTTTCAATAGGAAACATTCTGTGAAAACACATGCAGGTTTTTTTCTAATTTTTAAAGATTTATTTTATGTTTATGAGTGTTTTGCCTGCCTGCCTGCCTGCATGTGTAGCATGTGTGTGCCTGGTGTCCCCGGAACTGGAAGTATGGAGAGCTGTGAGTTATGAGTTATGTGAAGTATGGAGCTGTAAACTGAGGCAGGCCCTTTCTAGAGACAGCAAGAGCCTTGAACAGCCAGTCCATCTCCCCAGCTCAACTCATGCAGTTTTCATAGAATGATAGAACTTTCCACAGAATATCTGTCACTCACACAGGAACAATGACCACAGTATAAAGAACAACCTAATAAAGGAAGACAGGCCAAGGGCACCCCAGGCCAAGGGCATCCCAGGCCTGAGAGGAGGAATGGAGCAAGGACTCAGTTAAACTTCCAGTCACTCGCTGATAAAAGCCTCGTGTGTGATGGGGAGTAAGTGATCCAGTTCAGAACACCTGTGCTCTGTGGCATGTAAACCACAGTGTGAAGGGCTGACTCGGAGTCTCAAAGACACTTTTGTTTAAAAAATTACATTTATTTTTGCATGAACTGCGGGGGTATATGGAGGTGGGAGATGATTCCCTCTTTCCATCATGTGGGGCCTGGTGATCAAACTCAGGCCTCTACCTACTGAGCCATCTTGCTAGCCCAAAGAGGTCACAAGGGGTCACTTGCCCCTTCCCCACGGAACAAGCAGAGGCTGAATCCTAAGGTAAGCAATGGGAGACCGGTCAGAGACACACCTCCAGCTCCTCCCCTTCTCCTTGCCTACACTTTACTATTTTCTTTCTTTCTGTCTTTTTTTTTTCCCCCTGAGACAGGGTTTCTCTGTAGCTTTGGAGCCTGTCCTGGAACTAGCTCTTGTAGACCAGGTTGGGCTCGAACTCACAGAGATCCACCTGCCTCTGCCTCCTAAATCCTGGGATTAAAGGCATGCCCAGCCACTTTACTGTTTAAATGTGGCACAGTGATCCTGATCACTAATCTCATGGGATTTGGTCCGTCCTTGTCCTTGGATCACACAGCACCATCCACTAACTCGACTGAGCTCTTGAAGGTGTGGAAAGCACCAAATCAGAAGTGTTATTTAAAGCACCGATTCAAATCTAGGTATTTGGGTCAAAGAAACTGGAAAAATTCACAGCAAAAAGCTGTTCGTTAAAGTCACGACTTCTGCAAGACATCAGGAAGGTTCCAGAGTTCATACGGAAACTTCCCGCCCAAAGTTCCAAAGACACCATCACCCTGAAAGCCTTCATATGGCGAAGAACAACACAGACAACATTTACGGATTTACTGATTGATTTATTTGCTTATTTTATATTTATTGTCTACTTTATTTTTATTTATTTATCGGGGGTCTCAGCCCCAGTACTCTGAACATAATCTTATGTGTAACAGGAAATCATTTTTAGAATGCCCAAATAACTATAGGTACAGGTCAAGAATTCCAGAGCATATTGATTACATATCCATGGAGGAAAAACCCTCCAGCACCGCCTGTACTCATCCTGACAGCGACGGCTTTTAAGTATATGTGACACTAAGAATTTCATTCCTATCAGTGCCAGGACTAGAAAGCCAATGACCAGTCAGGCCTGTCAGTTGTTGCCTGAAGCAACAAGGACAAGAGGGGAACTCATCGTCCTGGAATGTCATCTGCCAGCTGTATTCACACATTTGCACCACCTGAATAGCTGATTCTCTCGGCTCCACACGGCTCATTTCAGCACACATGGTTTCGGAGTGAATATTTGATCAGGTAGGGCAGAAAGAGATTTGGACTCATCTGAGGTGTCACTATAATGCACTTTTGATAATTCCTAGCATCAGGAACGAGGTGTCTTAGGATTTCTTCTTGGGATGTTGAGAGATGGACCTGTGATCCTAATTAAGGAGGATGAAATGGGATAAGACACTCAGAGACACTTAGCACAGTGCTGAGCGTCCTGCCGCTAATAAAGAAATATGGCTTCCTGATAGCATTTCCTCCTGTCTATTGGCAAGGGTCCTACAAACGCCTCACAGGGCCTGAGCTACAGGGAGATGGGGGTCTCATGCTGACAGGGAACCTGAAAAATCCCCTCCCCTTTTCAAAGTCTAGTTTATCAAAACTGAAAGCTAACACCCAAACACAGGGAGGAGAGAGAGTTGGTGTCTTCAGACTGCTTCTTCCTGGCAACAGCCTGGAATCGCGCATCGACGATTTCCAAGAGGTCAGGGAATTCACAGCCCTTCACGTATTTCCGTTTCCTTTGAAAAATTCCTTTGCTCCCATTATTTGTGCAGAGTACAGGGCTTACACAGCCATTGACAGCCACCAACCTCTCAAATGCGTCTCCTCTGTTTCTCTTTCACTCTCTGTCAATTTTATAAGTTCTTTACTTGTTTTAGAAGGCCTGATTCTTTCGACTCCTTTGGTCTGCTCCCTTCAATGACTATTTATTTTGATTTCTGAGACAGAGTTTCTTAGTTGCTGTTCTATTTCTGCGAGGAGACACCATGACCAAGGCAACTGAGAAAATAAAGCATTTAACTGGGGTCTGCTTACAGTCTCCGAGGTGAGTCCATGACCACCATGGTGGGAAACGAGGCAGCAGACAGGAAGACATGGAGCTTGAATAGTAGCCGAGAGCTTACATCTTTTTTGTTTTGTTCTTCAGACCAGGTTTCTCTGTGTAGCTTTGGAGCCTATCCTAGAACCAGCTCTTGTAGATGAGACTGGCCTCGAACTCACAGAGATCCGCCTGCCTCGGCCTCCCGAATGCTGGGATGAAAGGTGTGCCCCACCACTGCCTGGCTGAGAGCTTACATCTCATTCATAAACTGGAGCTAGAGAGCAGCGAGACTGGTGCTGTCCTGAGCTTGGAAACCACAAAGACCATGCCTCTAACAAGGCCACACCTCCTAATCTTCCCCCCAAAGTTCTACCAACTAGTGGCTATATGTTCAAATATGTGAGGCTATGGGGACAACTATGGTCTTACGTAGACAAGGCTGACCTTGAACTTGTGATACCCTGACTAGGCCTCCCAAGTCACAGGCATGTGCCAACATGCCTGCTCAATCCAGTCTCTCTGGTAATGTACACAGGAGTCACAAAATATCACTTTGGCTCTTTTTCAGATTTTGTCCATTTTATTCAAAGAGAAAATTGTACTATAAAAATGATACAAATACCCTCTAACATGACTAGATTCTGTAGTAAAATGCTAACCCTTCACAGCATAGGCCTGAGACAACCATGCTCAACATCACTATTTCTGCTGAACAGTGTTCAGAAACCTAAGCAAGTGTGAGAAGGGCAAACAGAGAGAATGGGAGAGATCAAAATCAACTTTGCTGACTACACACAGGAACACTGCAAAATTCTCGTGGGATACAAGTTAAATATAAAAAAAGAATTTTATCTAATATACAATGAAAACTGAAAAATGAAATGTGCTATTATGTTAACATCAAATAACATAAATAAATTTTATGAATAATATGTCAATAAAGTTCTGAGAGATGGAAGAAGGTCCAAATAAGAGGCATCTACGAGAGTCTATTTAAAAGTCTGGTTGCTTTCAGAAATGACCCCTGCTCTCTTGGCCTCCCGAGTGGCTGCGACTACAGCATCCCGGTGACATCTGCTACTTTAAGGGTGTCAGTCCTCCAAAACTTCAGGTACAGATATGATGAAACCTCAATCTAATGACAGCTGAGTTCAGCAGGATTGACAAGTTGATTACTGAATGTATTGGTGCAAGCATGCACACAGCAGTAATTTTCATCCCGTTTCTGTCATAATCCCTTTCTGCTAATCCACACGCACGCCCGGACAAGCCTCATTTATTCACCTCATGCAGGTCAGCATTGAAACTATTTACATAATTATTAGTCTTGGGCTTAATAAAATCTTTATTTATTTATTTATTTATTTATTTTTTCGAGACAGGGTTTCTCTGTAGCTTTGGAGCCTGTCCTGGCACTAGCTCTTGTAGACCAGGCTGGTCTCGAACTCACAGAGATCCGCCTGCCTCTGCCTCCCAAGTGCTGGGATTAAAGGCGTGCGCCACCATCGCCCAGCAATCTTTTTATTTTTTATGTAGTTATTTTTAAGTAGCCTTGGCTGACCTTGAACTCAGTCCTCTGCCTACTGATAGCTAGGACCACCCACAGACACAAGCCATCACACCTGGCCAAAGTCTTTAGGGATTAAAGTGAATGGCCTTTGGTTAGCCACACTGCTGGCTATGGTGGGACAGAGCACTGATGCCACCCTCAAGGTTGGAAGATTCTTTGCTGAATTGATGCTGACAACCTTAGCTTCCACATGGAAGCTAACATCCTACCAGTCACCGTTTCTTCCTGATGACACTAACTTCTTTTGTCCCATTTTGCGCCAGGAGCAAGTCAATAAAAGCATAATTTAGACTAGTACCAGTCTGGCCATTTGGAAAGCAGTGTATCTTTCCTTGAACAATGACACCCTTTACTGCAAGATATGAAAAAACTACATTAGTTAATATTATCATACATCTAACCAGAAATCTCCTTAATAATTGGGGTCCTGTAGAAAGAACAGTGAGATACAAGGTTCTCAAATTTCAAATTTTCAGTGGAATGATCTAATTTTATTATTGGGAAAAAGTATCTTTTGTTTTCCTCAAACTGACTGAAACACTGATTTTATATATATATTTAAATCACATAATGTCCACACACTGCCACCTGGTCTTTCAGCTAGAATGGCATTCCTCAAAAACACTGGCCAGGTCAGAATAACTAACAATCACATCACTGCTGGAGCTGCTTTCTGCCAGTGCAGCCGCTAAGTGCATTCAATCCTGCATTAACTAGTGAACACCTCCAAGAATCTCCAATCACAAACCAAGAAGTGTTAAACACGCAGCTAATTATGCTGACACTGCGTGGGAGTCAGTTCTCACTGGGGTTTCCCAGGCAGAGTTCATACAGACTAAGGTAGACCATGGACAACTTCCTTTGTTAATGGAAATATTCTTTGTTGTTGTTGTTTTTCGAGACAGGGCTTCTCGGTATTCTCAGTAGCTGTGGAGCCTGTCCTGGAACTTCACTCTATAGACCAGGCTGGCCTCGAACTCACAGAGATCCGCCTCCCTCTGCCTCCTGAGTGTTGGGATTAAAGGCATTCGTCACCACTGCCTGGCATTAATGGAAATATTCTATATGTTGGTTTTAGTGGTCATTAGATGATTATAAGAATTCATTTCGGATGCTGGGCGGTGGTGGCGCACGCCTTTAATCCCAGCACTCGGGAGGCAGAGGCAGGCGGATCTTTGTGAGTTCGAGACCAGCCTGGTCTACAGAGCTAGTTCCAGGACAGGCTCCAAAGCCACAGAGAAACCGTGTCTCGAAAAACAAACAAACAAACAAAAAAAAAAAGAATTCATTTCGGGCTGGAGAGATGGCTCAGAGGTTAAGAGCATTGGCTGTTCTTCCAGAGGTCCTGAGTTCAATTCCCAGCAACCACATGGTGGCTCACAACCATCTGTAATGAGATCTAGTGCCCTCTTCTGGCCTGCAAACATATATACATTGTATACATAATAAATAAATAAATCTTTAAAAAAAAAAGAATTCATTTCACCAGGTTGTATTACTGGATATGTGCAACGTGGCCACACATAAATAGAATAATTTTAAAGTGTCTCCAAAGGTGGCTCACAGCACAAATTTCACATCTGAAGCAAACTGGTAATAACAGCAAAATTCTTTTAGTAAAAGAATAAAGTTTTTTGTTTTGTTAGATACTCAGTCTAGCTCTGTTGTTCAGGCTGTTCTAATGTTCATGGGTTCAAGCAATCCTCCTGCTTCTGGGAGGACAGGACACTTAGGAAATGGTCATCCTGCAATCACTAGTTACAGACAGAGCTATGACAGCAGCGACAGACTCAGGTTAGCTTCCCTTGCTCTTGCTAGCACAAGCTTCCAGAACTTGACCTTTCTCAGGAACAAACATTTTCATTTGGATTATTTGTTTTAGCTTTCTCTGTGCAGTTCTCGAGCATACACAGTGGAGTGTCAGGGGCCCAGGCTCCAGCTCGCTGTCTGGGGGCGGTCTCAGCCTGCTCTTTACTTGCCTGGGAGCTTGCTGTGCTTCAGAGTGCTTCAGTTTGTTTCCAGTGCACAGAGGACACCTGCAAGCTCACGACACAATTTACAACAGTGCGACACTAACAATTTAACACTCATGTCACTTAGACAAATGGAATTGCTGCTTCAGACTCAAACCGTTTCTAAGACTGCCCCACGCATCGCCCCGTGCCCCCGTTGGCTTAGGCATCCAACTGCATGAAAACTCCAGGCGTGTGCTCTCCTCACGGCCAAAGGGGAGTTCATGCTTTGTTTTGTTCTGTTCTGATGTATTCTCTAAAACTTACTTTTAAATTTTATATGAAGGGTAGCTGTCCAAAGGATGAATGCCAATTTAATACCCATACCTTATCATCTCAAATTAAAAATGCTAATCTTAATAACTGAGTTTGGATATTTCTTCTTCAGAGGGGCTGTTCACAGACCAGTGCTGAGCCTTCTTTTAATTTTGCCCTCTCCCTAATCCTCTTATTGTTCCAACACAAGCGACAAGCCTAGAGCTTTCGTCACTTTATAATCACAAACAGTATCTCGAACTGTGTGACTGGAAAGACTTAGCGTTTATTCAAAGGATTACCTTCATACTTCTAAAGAACATTACACATTTTATATCTGGGAATTATCTTAGGAAATAACTTAAATACATCCCTTCCAAGGAAGCAGAACCCAAACTCTGCTTAGGAATTCTCATTTTCCACTTAAGGCGGCAGAAAACAACAGTGGGGTAGGAAGAATGACTTACTGAAGGCTTCAGCAGAACTTACAGACCATGAATAGAACATCACAGCTTCTCCAGTCAGATTTAGTTCATGAGCACTGCCCCACAAAGCTGGACCGTGGCCAACTGAATACCCTTCTCATCAGCACCTGAGATTACGATGGCTGAGAAAGTCTACCTCCCATTTGAATGACAACAGCAGATCAAGTGACAAGTTCTGTCTCCTCCAAGGGCGGGTCCAGAATGTCTGTCCTCCATCTCTGTTGGTAAGCACTGGTCTCACACTGAGGGAGGGTGACCTGGATCTCCAGCAGTTCTTCAATTTATTATGCAAAAACAAGGTAAGAGGACACTAGGCAATCTTAAAGGTAGGGTGGACAAACCCAGGAACAAACAAGTGTGCAGAAGAAAGAGGTGAGGCGGTGGGAGTCTGTGTCCCAGCACTAGGAAGGTTGTGGTGGGAAGGCTGGAGCTACATGGGGAGGCTAACTCTGGGAAAAAAGAAAAATGGAACCGGGGAAAGTAAGTTCAAATGAGACTGCAGCTGCTCCCTCCTTAGAAGTCCTCTACTTTAGTTAAAATACAGGCATAACGTATTAGGTATGAACAACGAGAAATCTTAGGTATTTAAAGTGAAGAGAATTCATAGAGTAAATATATAGAAATTAACCTATTAAAGTATTATTTATGATTCAAAGACACAGTTTGTAATTCTTTGTATGTACAGAAAAGTGAGCAACCAGAGCAGGGCCTTTTTGTTTTGGGTAGGCTGTGTCTCTCAGGGAAAAAATTCCAATAGTGTTCCCTTTATCTCGAGTCTAGAATATCTCACAATCACTGAATCCCCAAATTTAGGCTATCCACTGTTTTTATTCTGCACCAGAGTTAAGATGAAAATAATGTCCACTTATCAAACACCTATGATCAGAGGAGAAACTAAAATGTTCTGTGTTTCAACCAGTAAAGTGGACTGGGTGTGTGCTCTACAGACACCTCTACATGAAGCAGTGAAATGGCAATTAACTACATGATAGATTATGAAAGAAAACAACTAGAAAATGAAGTAAAACCCTGCTTATCTCTTATGGTTCAATAGAATAAGGTTGCACGAAAACATAACTAGCTAGCTAAAATAGTGCATGTGTGCCTATGCACCATGAGTGTGCAATGTTTGAAGAGGCCAGCAGAGAACACTGGATCCCGGATCTGGATTGACAGACTGCTGTGAGATGCCATCTGTGTGCTGGGAACTGAGCCCAGGTCCGCAGGAAGAGCAAGTGCTCCTAACAGCTGAGCCATCTCTCCAGCACCCAGAAACAAGGTTTAAACAAAATAGTTTCACTTTGAAATTTATTATGTGTCAGAGAGCATGTGTGTGTGTCATAAACATAAATTCTGCAACAGATAAGTTATATTTGTACACAGACACACACAATTTTTTCACTATCTTTACAAAGTTTTCATGTCTAAAAATATTAGAGGGCAGTGATGGCGCAGCCTTTAATCCCAGCACTCTGGAGGCTGAGGCAGAGGCAGGCCGATCTCTGTGAGTTCAAGGCCAGCCTAGTCTACAGAGCTAGTTCCAGGAAAGTCTCCAAAGCTACAGAAAAATCTTGTCTCAAAAAAAAAAAAAAGACCACCACCACACGGTTAGACGGAGGAGGTTCTGTCACCAAAACCCAAGGACAGCTATAAAATATGTCAAAGGGAAAATGGGAGACAACAGACGAAGCAGTACAAAACGGAACAAGGAAGTGCACAACCATGAGACCTAAAAGAGGAGATCCCACACTGGCAATCTTCCCTAAGCGACAGGTCATCAAACATCTCCCAATAAAGACTACTCAAACACGCGTATCACAATGAAAGCAGCACTCCCTGATTCAGGGACGATTTCAATGAATGCCTTACCTTTAAAAATAGAACCTGTTAGAATTGCCCTATTAATGTCTTTCCACAAAGAACTACAATGGCTTAGGCTCACAGTGGGTCAGTAACAGCAGTGACCTGACTGCAGTAGATGCTAGTTGGATAGCAGAACATTAGCCATTCAACCAAAAACACAGACTCTTCATCAGGAGATCCAATCCATGTGTGGGGGGCTGAAGAGAACCATCCACTAGAGTCCAACTCCTCGAGGCTAAAGCGTCTCTGCTCACAGTGAGAGAGAGCAGCGCTCACGCTCACCACCCTCATTGGTTCAGAGAGGAAACATGGGCCTAAAATAAAGAGATAATACTAGAGCTTGGCTACAAGAAAAAAAAAAAGTCCCTTCTCTACCCAAACTGTTGGCAATTTCAAAGGTTGAAGGCCACAAAGCAACAACCCACCAAACCTTAGGCGGCACCTTTGATAGTGATGCAAGCAGATCAGATCAAGTGTGATCATCTACTCTATTAGTCAAAAATCAACTTAAATTCAATTTTTTCAAAAAAAATAGATTAATGGTTCACTAAACTTTCTCCTAATCTTGAAACAACTTAACCTAGAACTAAAATTGTTCTATGATCAATATAATATGCATTATTGCCTCAGAATACTATATGAAATACATCTGACACTTGGCAGCATGCATTACTAGTGTCTAATTGTTTGACAGCAAAATTAATAATATTGTAGAGTTTAAGGATGTATTAAAAGCCTAAGAAGGCCTCGATTGAATACTGAATAAATATGTCAACACAGTAAGCAGTAAGCAGTAATTTCAGACCAGCTCCCTGTTAGCACTGCCCAAGTGTTGGTTCCTTACAGGTCTCAGTAGCCCCATTTGATGCAGGGAAGTCAGGACATAGCTTCCCCAAGACCCTGCCTGTTGCAGGCAGCAGCCCTATTTATCAACCTAGAGCAGAAAAACAAGGATACGTACGCTCATCAAAGACCCCTCATTAAAGTGGAGGTGTAGGCACGGATTTAGACAGCTTGATAACATTTGAAGTTTAATAAATTGACCAAAACAAGCACATAGCTCAGAACACTAAAAAAAAACATACAGAATCAGACGGCAGTTTTGTAACGGGTTCCGCTCTCTTTCACAGTTTAACCCTCAACCAAATCAACTGCTTGTGAGGATTTTGAAACTAGCATAGATTACAATCTGTTCTAATTCAACTGTTCAACCACTGTGGAACTGTGGATAAATCCCCGATGACATTGTTGGGGACACAGCCCTCCGGTGAGATCTTCAGACAGTCCCCACATGCAGCAATACTGTGCGCGGCACCATCCTCCCCTCCTTCACTCGTCTTAACCACGAGAGCGCATTATCACACTCAGCTCCATGGTTCGCCAGGCTTGGCTGAGAACAGCTCTACAATACAAACGAAGCAGGTCCAGCCCAGAGTCACTAAGGAGCCCCATTCCAGATATCAACGCTACACACTCAAGGGCTAATGGCAAGGTTAGGAAATTAATAACTATACTGACATACCAGGGCTAACTGATGAATTTCTAAGCACCATGCTTTCTGCAGTGAAACTATCTGAGATACAGCATTCGGATTGCCTCTGCTGCCACAGAGCAGGCACTTTGATACTCCACAGGTTGAGTAAATTGAATCCATATATTGTATTTACGCTCTCTGTCAAGGCTGCTGCTTGACATTTCAAGTGATCAAAGGCGAGCAGTCATCAACCCTGTAGTCTTCAATACCATGTTTGTTACATTTAATCAAGGCCCGGCTCTACCTCCCCACTCAACCAACACTAAGAATGTCTGAATACATGGCAGTTTTCAGTAGCAAATAGAGGCACACCTCTGTACAGAGACATAGAAAACCCCAACCAACAAAACGAAAGGAGAAAGCAAATGGGCGTCATCCTCTATGATGTGTAAGAAAATAAAACTCAAGAGCAGAGAAACGCCCTGCAAGCATCCTACCGGAGGCAGCATCAATCACCGTGGAAACTCCCCTGCGATCAGAGACTGGACGGGATGACCCTGGCATGCTGACTGGGTCAGAGCGGACCGGCTGGATCCTGCAATGCAATTTCATTTAGTTCACATATGTTACTGGCATGGAAACTGTCACTTCCTACAACAGACCTTAAATCAGGAGTGCTGGGATGGCTTAATCCATTAAAGAACCATACGTTCTACAACCAGACCAAAAAGGAGCTACAGCCCTGAACCCCTACACAAAGCCAAAGCTCTAAAAACATGACGTTCCCACCTTACCAGGCACACTCTAACTTCTTCTCATTAACCTGTGTTGTTCAGTAGATTAAGAAATGAGTTGAAAAACTGAAGTGAAAAAATGAATTGGAAAAGAAAAAAACAGTAAAAACTTTTGGCTTTTAAAAGTATACATATGAATATTTCATGAAAGGCTTTTGAGCATAGTGCAATAGAAGACAGCAATGATACAGCCAATCCACCTATCTCTGTATAGATATATATAAATATAGACAGACAGATAGAGAGTCTCTGTCTTAAACTCAAAAGAGATCCTCCTGCCTCTGCCCCCCAGTGTTGGGATTAAAGGTGTGCACAACTATATTTAACATTCCCATGTCATCATTACTCACTGTTATTTTATTAACAAGAATAAGACAGGATAACAAGGTTGTGCTGCAGAGGACAGCCAGGGCAGCAACTAAGTAACTTCCATAAGATTATCAATTAACATGTAACAATCAATTTGGACCTCAGCGAAACTGGTTTATTATATATAATATGAAGCTCAAGAAGGATAAGGTATAAATGCTGAATCTCCAGTTGCTTTAGAACAAATACTATAATGATAATAACTACAATTGTTATTTAATATATTTAAATATATTTAATAATCAACAAACAATGTTAACACTCTAGTTAAATCAAGCACAAACAGTTTAAAGTTAGATTGAAAAAATACTAGGAGCTCTTTCATATTTAGAAAGGAAAGAGGGTCTCGAAAAAAACTGAAAGAATTTGAAAATGTACTGTTAATTAAAAATAAGTTATAAAATATTAGGAGGACTATATCTAAGAAAAGATACCCAGCGGAAGCTGCAGGAAACAAGAGGGTAGACTATGCACGTGGGCACTAAGGATGCTTTCATGTGACAAAAGGGGGTGGGGCCTTCAACAGCACCTGGTGACAGTGACTAGGAAATCAGTGGTAGGATCTTGTGTGTTTCACAGAAGAGGAAACATAGTTTAGAAATAAAGGTCTCCTGCTTTAAAAGTTTTACTACTAATACTTTCATAATCGGGTGATGCTGTCAACCCAAATCGCTGAATGATGACCTCGACTACCTAAGTTAGCCCAAGTTTAATAACCAGCAATACAGAATGTGGTCCAACAGTCTATGTTCACTGTCTGACATCTTAGAGTCATGTTTACAAGTCTGAACAAAATGAAGCTCAAGACGGAAGTCACTGAGAGATGAGCACTGAACACAGCTTTAAACTAGCGCTAGGAGGTAACCTCACCCTTAGGAAGCAAGCTTAAAGTGCATCAAGGCTTGGGGAGGTACACCGCGGCAGAGCCACCTGCCCGTCAAGAACAAGGCCCCAAGTTCCATCCTGAGCGCTATGGAAGGGAGGAACGGAGGGAGGCAGAGGGAAGGAATGAAACAAAAACGGGAAAAAATGAAAAAACCAAGTTAGGCTTAGTGGTACATGCTTACGATTCAAGCATTAGTAAGGAAAGAGAGGAGGGATCGCAAGCTCAAAGCCAGCCTCAGCTATATAGCTAGAACAAATCTGGCTCAGCAGTCAAGAACACGGGCTGCTCTTCCAGGGGTCCTGAGTTCAATTCCCAGCAACCATAAGATGGATGACTCACAACCATCTGTAATGAGATCTGGTGCCCTCTTCTGGCCTGCAAGTAGACATGCATGCAGAACATTGTATACATAATAAATAAATAAATTAAAAAAGAAAGAAATGAAGCATTGGTGGAGTAAAAGCAAAATCAAAAAAAAAGAAAGAAAAGAAAAGAAAAGAAAAGAAGAGGAAAAGGAGTAGGGACTAAGGACCTTTCTGAAAGCAAAGAAGTTTCTATGGTGTCCATAGGGGAACTGAGTCAAATTTCCAGACACATTCTGGGATAAAACTAGCATAACTCAATGAACACACGGGACAGGAGAAAAGAGACGTGAAGAGTGAACATAGCCCAGCTGTGTTACAGCACACCTATCATCCCGGCACTCAGCAGGAGGCTGAGGCAGGAGGACAGTCATGAGTTCAGAGCCATTCTGACTCAGCTGGGCGGTGGTGGCGCACGCCTTTAATCCCAGCACTCGGGAGGCAGAGGCAGGCGGACCTCTGTGAGTTCAAGACCAGCCAGGTCTACAAGAGCTAGTTCCAGGACAGGCTCCAAAGCCACAGAGAAACCCTGTCTCGAAAAACCAAAAAATAAAAAAATAAAAAAGAACCATTCTGACTTCACAGTGAGCTGCAGAACAACCTGGGCTACAGAATCAGAACCAGTCACTAAACAAAATAAAAATTAAAACCAAACAAAACCCTGGATTATGGCTTTAGCAGTAGATCTAAGGAGTCGTACAGGATTGGGAATGAGAGGAAGAGTTCCTGTCCAGACAGTTAAATGGTCAGTACTTTGGAGACCATCACAATAAAAGTTAGGCGGGTGAGTGGCATCATTTATATCCTGGCCCTTCCGTTCCCAGTTCCCAAACTAGTGCCTGACATGCACACAACTATGTCCTGCATTTAAAGAATGTAAACAAATTCTGAAAGCCTCATCTAGCCTGGCAACAATTTTGTTTTTGTTTTGTTTTGAGACAGGGGCTCTCTTATGTGGTCCAGCCATCTCGGGGTATGATGGCTAGGCATGGGCCGTCATACCCAGTTTGGTTTTGTTATTTTAATCTTTTTAGAAATTTTTATACTTTATTTTTATTTTTTGTACATTGATGTATATCTTTATGAAGTTACTAGATCCCTTGGAATGGGAGTTATAGACAGTTGTGAGCTGCCATGTGGTGCTGGGAATTGAACTCAGGTCCTCGGGATGAGCAGCAGTGTTCTTAATCACTAAGCATCTCTCCAGCTTTGGTTTTGTTGTTTTTTTTAATTTATTGCTATTGACAAAGAATAAAGGCATATTTCATCCAGAGATTAGAATATAATTTCCCATAATTTTATTTTAAAAAAACAAACAATGCATAATATTTAAAATTTTGCAA
The DNA here is from genome assembly GCF_018167655.1 of Microtus oregoni. NCBI lineage: Eukaryota > Metazoa > Chordata > Mammalia > Rodentia > Cricetidae > Microtus > Microtus oregoni. The sequence goes on from NW_024543074.1 coordinate 13,037,032, forward strand.
AAGTATTCTTATGGCCTTGGACTCACTAACCCACCTAAGCCTCCTGGATGCTGGGATTAAAGATGTGTGCAATTATACCCATCAGAGTTTATTAACAGACTGATTTTCTCCTGATGGGGCTGACTGGACTCAGCCACAGGCATATGGACACCCCTTTAGCCCTCAGCCACATCCCAGTCCTCGAATTCTTTTGAAAGAGAAGACAAGTATAATGAAGACTGTAAATTAAATGCTATGCTAATGCGAGACTACAAAGTTTAAAAATAACTAAATTGAATCATAAAAATAGAAATGAAAAGCGTTCTCTTGAGACATATATATGATTCTGACAAGTAGGAAGGAGAATACGGGTCAGGAAAAACCAGGCCACCAATTACAAACAAAGCACACTGAGCCTTCATCTCGCGTGATGTAAGGGAAGAAGACAGGCACAGGTGCAGAACTAAAGACAGCAGTTCCGGCTTCAGAACGAAGGCGGAAGGTAAATTCGCCAGTCTGAACAAGAAGCACAAACTGGACAGCTTTTTAAAGTGCTCTGGCATTAGCAAAAAGATATTTCAGAACGAAAATATCTGCAGCATGTGGTCAGCCCGAGAGATGACAGTAAATGACAGTTACAGATGGAGTCAACAATAGGATACTGTGTCAAAAGGAGCTGTGAACACTGCACAGGACACTCGTTACAAAGGAAGACTTTCATCCTGTCTTAGAACTAACCTCCTGGTTTCCCCTCTCTTACCTGAGACTGTTGAGATCTAGATCATCTGTATCGAAATCCAAGAGCGGCTGTGGTGTGTCGCTCGGCCCATGAGACTGCAGCACAGACGAGCTAGATGATATGACCGTGGTCTGGCCTGAGGGGTGGATGGTTTTAAACTGGAACTGGGGACCCATCCACAGGCGTCTGTGGGGTCCAGTGTGTGTTACAATTTCAACCTGAAAAAGAGACAGGGTCGTGGTTCAATATATTATGGTCTGCAGAGATAACTTCTTGTTCTTTTAATAGCCACTTTCCAGGTTAGTGGAGTAAAGACAGTCGGAGTACCTGAGCCAAAATACAACCACAATCCCAACTTACATGGATATTCCTGTTCATCCTGGAACGTCAATTTAGTTCCCACTACACACAACCGATGACTTCTAATGCCTTAGACATCCAGTGCTAGGGGATGCAGCACTCCCTTCTGATCTCAGAGAAGCTATACTCAGGTATAGAAACCCCGATAAACATACACACATGCATATGTACATAATTTAATATAAAATCTTAAATAAATCTAAATTGCTTCCTGCAAGAGCCATAGTGTAACAAAAAGCCCAATACCAGGTGTTGTATTAAGAGCGGCGGGGCTGTGTCCCCGGCACCCCGGCCGCCCACATGGCTAGCTTATGCCCCTAAATAATTACACAGAAACTGTATTCTTTTAAACACTGCCTGACCCATTAGTTTCAGCCTCTTAACCCATTTCTCCACAAGCTGTCTTACCAGGAAAGATCTTAACCTGCGTCTGTCTGGAGTGGGAGAATCATGGCAACTCCCTGACCCAGCTTCTTTCTCCCAGCATTCTGTTCTGTTTTCTCCGCCTACCTAAGGGTTGACCTATCAAATGGGTCTAGGCAGTTTCTTTATTAATAAGAAATCACTCCCACATCAACCAGGGATGAGAAGCCTGTTTAGGTCGAAGCTCCACTCACTCACTCACTTTCTCTCTCTCTCTCTCTCTCTCTCTCTCTCTCTCTCTCTCTCTCCAGACCCCACCCCTGAAGAAGCCCGCCAAGCGGCAGCTCCCCACCACCACCCAGATGCTCAAGACCATGCAGACATGGTATTTAAGACCCAGCCCATAGACAAGCCATGTGATTTCTCCTCACCAATCTCCCCCCAGATTAAACCTGGTTTTATTAATTCAGCCTGATCTGATTTTTTGCATCGGCAGAGAGACTCAATATTAGGGTGCGGAAACCCTTTCAAAGCCCTCTTTTGAACTGATGGTCAGCGTTGTCAAAGACTCTCAAAACATTATAGGCTGCTGCTGATGACCTTAGTTATGGCCCAGATGCAGATGAAAGTCCCTATTGCTGACCATATACTTCAGACAGAGGACCCAGAGGGCGTGAATGGGTCTGACCTGAAAGTCTCCTACCTGGGAACTAGCCTTCATGATACCACAATTTGCCATTCAAGCTTCTAAAGGAGGAAAGCAAACCAGCTATGATATCTATGAACCACAACAATGACCAGCAAGGCACAAAAACATTAAGGTCACAATCATGACACATATGCCTGGGTGGTTAGCAACAACTCTCTTAAGACTAGACCTGTTTAAACCCTGGACTAGAAGGCTAGCCAACTACCTGAGGTTCATGGGGTCATGGATCTTTGAGGAGATTCTAGGGCCTCCACCTTACTAAACTACATTCTCAATATAGATCATTATGCCCACAGATTAGTTCTCACCCCTCATCAAGGAAACAACTCTTTCAGACAGATGGAGACCATTACAGAAAATGATACCTATCAAAATGTAGAGTTGGGGAGCTATTCCCACATCTAAGCCTCAGGGATTATTGAGGCAGGAAGTTTGCTGTGAGATTGTGTCTCCAAGAAAGGCCCAAGAAGGTACACCAATGAAGTCTCACCTACATGGCTGTCTAAACATGACTTGAACAATAACGACACCAACAGATATGCTAATATGGAAGAGGGAGTTCTCACAAGCCTCAATCAAGACCAAGAACTGCAGGCAACTAAGGAATGCCAAGGGGGAGAGACAGTCTCTCCCAGGAAAGGGCACACACATTGGTTATCCAATACCAAATGGTCAGCCTTGAACACTTACATATATTATACAGAATAAGCAGGTTGTAATCATATTTAGGAATAAGACACACACACACCACACCACACACACACACCCCACACCACCACCACCACCACCAACAATTAAAGAGAAAAAGAGCATGGATTATAAAGAAAATGGGGGGGGGTTGTACATAGGAGGGGAAATTATATAATTATATTATAATCTGAAGAGAAATTTCACCTACAACTGTAGAAGTGTACATACATCAACATATCCACAATATATGCACCATATCGTGTATCTAAAACACGAAAATCCCATGCAAGCGAAAGGAATTGCAGAGTTGGAAACCTGAGTTGTGGACCTCATGTAACGAGATCAGCTTCCGAGGGACTGACCGCCTTTGTAAACTCAATGAAGCCAGCATTTACCACAGTGAGGGTATGCAATGGAAGCGACTAAAAGTAATTCTCTCAAGCTCTTGAAAACAGTGCAGTTGTTCTTGGCTCTAGAAAACTAAGATAAGGCCCAAATCATCTCACAGATGAAGCTGGATCCCTTGTACAATACAGTAGCATATTTACATTGCTTCCAAGTTTTCTCATGTCTACTTTTTAAGTACATTTTTAAGATTAATTTCTATCTATGTGTATGTATCTGTGTGAGCACACATCACATGTGTGCAGGTGCCTAGGGAGTCCAGATGATAGCACGGAAGCTGGGGACTCGGTGCACTTAACTCCTGAGCTGTCTCTCCAGCGCTCACATCTATTTTAAATAAAGGAGCTATTATGTTTTCTCTCATGTAACTGATATTTGATCAAAATGTTTTTTCTACTGTCATAAACATTGACAAGGAGTCTACACACAGTAAAACGGTAATTCAAAAGTTTTATAAGTATCAAACTCTACGGAAGGAGTGGGGCATTGCCAGGATTATACTCAATATTGTAAGAAAAAGGAACAGAAGACGGGGGAATCTGAAAATGGCTCCGCAGACGGCCCTGGCAACAACAGCTTCTGCAAATCTTCAGCAAAATCCAACTACTCTTCTCCCAGCCTTGCCATTGCCGTGTCCACACCTAGGCCTAATCAAACTGGCTCCCACGTGCCTGGAGCCCTCGCCCTGATTCTTTTATATTTAATTACGTTTCTAACATTCCAGTGATTAAGTTTTAACAACACACAACTGATGCGGAGTGCAAAGGCCTCCGACTTCGAGAGGGCACGGGCATCCTGGTCTTGGAAGGATGTTCGCATACCCACTAATGACAGAGAGAACACTCAGAGCAAGGACAGTGATTTCTGCTTCTCAGAGTTGCACTCGGCAATGTAAATTAGGCCACAGATAAAGAATTGTGTATATTTTAAGCTCAAAACTGTGAGTGTCACACAGCCGAGAGGTAAACATATGCCCGTGCAATTTCACTGAGGCGCTAGCCAGATGTTGCAGTATTCACACGCCTGCTGTGTGCAGGACAAACATATTGTATGCACTTTCACACTGACAGCACACATTACCCCTTCTTCTCAAAGAAAAGCTGAATGAAGGACAATGGTTTCTGTGCCAGCACTCTTGGACAAATTCTGTGCACAATGGGTTGTTTTATCCTAATAGCACCAGGAGAGGAAGGACCTCAGCATGCCAGAAGATGGGCCGCCACTCACAGGGCACCCCGAGAGCATTGCTGGGGTACTGGAATAAACATTGCTCCTCCAGTTTCGAGAGCCACTTCTGCTTTTCAGGCTACCCTCCCAGAAAACACCACAAAGGGTCCGACTTCTGTGAGGCACCTGTCTGATAAAAGCTGCCAAATGGGTAATGTGAGACAGGTCATTAACCTCCCCAAATGATGTCAGGCTGGAGGCAGACACAACAGCATCTGTAATGAAGTCACTGGAATCGCTCCACTGTGAAATCTGCCCAAGTCGCTTTGAAATCAAAGTGCTTCACTTGAAGACGGAGCCACTGGTGGGGTGAGAGTGGCTGAGGGACGCTGTTTTAGGCATGGTGCGGAGGCCGTCGGAAACAGCCAGGAAAGGAATTCCAGCCGGAACTAGCAGAAGACAATGCTGACCTCCCCCAACAAAAGCATTTGGACATTCTGTATGCTCTGCATCAAAACAGACATCTGCATGAGCACAGACAAGTGTCAGTGAAGCATAGACGTAATATGTACAACCAAATATACGTGTGCACTCCTGCAACAGTGTTTCCAAGACATTCTTAATAAGGAAATACTCATAGATCTGGTGACTCACAAAGTATACCAATTATCTCCACTTTCCTGTAAGGAAAAGAACAGAATAAACACAAATTTCCATTCTCCCTATGGCTCATTGGTTACGAGCACAGCCTGCTCTTCCAAAGGTCCTGAGTTCAATTCCCAGCAACCACACGGTAGCTCACAACCATCTGTAATGAGATCTGGGGCACTTTTCTGGCCTGCAGGCATACATGCAGGCAGAACACTGTATACATAATAAATTGAAGAGAGAAAGAGAGAGAGAGAGAGAGAGAGAGAGAGAGAGAGAGACCTGGTCAGTCATCCTCATCAACTTAGACCATGAAACCCAACATGGACAAGTTCAACAGAACCACCATATATGGGCTACCCATGCATGTTTTGCCAGGGCATAAATTTCATTTCATTTTCATTGCAATAAACCCAATATATCAGAGTTTTACCTGAGAAAGCCACTCTTCATCTTCCTGTCCACTATGGTCAGAGGCTAAGCTGTCATAGGACCCATGTCGAGTAATGGGGCCGGGACTTCCAGGGGGAAGCGCTACAGGAGAAAAAAAAAAAAAGAATTTAAACCTCTCCAAACTGTGCACTGGAAAATCAGATGAGAACATAATCAGCTCAAATAGGTGATAGAACACATAAAACACAGGTGCAGTTAATGACTGATGAGCAAACAAGTCTTAGAAAGATGTCCAGTTAACAGTAAACACTGGCCAGGCTGCTGGAAAATGCTGGACCCAGTTACTCAGAAGCTACAGGAAGGGATCTTGTCAGAGTCAGCATGGGCAACAGTAAGAGGCTTCGTTAAAAAAAAAAAAAAAGAAAGAAAAAACAATCAAAACCCACAATTGTAGACATTTAGTGTTGAGATCCGTGGGAATAGCTGAATCCATCTGAACAGCCAGGTTCACCAAGGAGCTGGCAGGCCCACTCGCTAGGTGACCTGGGACGGATTCCGAGAACCCATTCATTACTTTTATCTACAGTGAAGGCACAAAAATGCATGTCTGAGAAACATTTTCAATCGCTGAAAAAAAATTCATTTATTAATTAAAACATTGTCTTTCCTGGCCATTTCAAGTAATTTCCATAATTCTTCAGTACTACAATATAGGTGAAACTAGTCTATATAAAGAGAACCTTTAGTTAGGAAGACCTTACTGGTCTTTGCTCATTTATTGGTGTCTGTGGTTTTGTTGGAAACAGGCTAGGGTGTCTCAAAGTCACTATGCAGCCGAGGAAATTTGGACTCTTTTTTTTTTTGCTATGGAAAATGCCATATTTATTATTGATCTTTGGACTCTTTTTAAGACAATCTCACTATGTAGTCCTGGCTGGCCTGGAACTCACAGAGATCCTCCTATCTCTGCCTTCCAAGTCCTAGGGTTAGGTGCACACACTTTCAGGCCTAGTCTTGACTTTGAACTTACGGTCATTCTGCTAGGATTACAGCATCTGTACCCATGCTAGCTTTCTATAGTGCTAGGAATCTAACCTAGTGCTTCCTACGTGCCAGGCAAGCACTCAACCAGCTCAGGAGCTCCTGCCCGAACAACAAAATATTTCTAACATTCACTGAGTTCCAACAGTTACTCAGATTTTGTGTCTCCACGCCCCAGTGTTTCTTTGAAGGTGCATCATTCCTTATGGCTGTGAATTTTCTCCATCCTTACTTTAAAAAAAAAAACTTCATTTTTAAAAGCACTTTTAGATTCAAAGTAAAACTGGACCGAATGCACAACTCCCCAGCCCCCACCTCCCTTCAGTGGAATCAAGCATTGAGCTAACTGGGAAACAGGACCAAAGAAAGAGAAGGCATGGGGTGAGGGGGTGGAAGCCGGAGAGGAGCCGTAAAGGACCATGGCTGTAACAGAAAACAATCTCATCAGTTCCAAGATCAGGGAGAATTGTAAATTCATCTAGTATAGGCTATTAAAAAGGAAACAAGCATTTTAAATATTCTTAATACAGACTCAATGAAATGCTTAATACATTCCTCCACAAACAGTAAAGGCAATATCTTGTTTGATGATGTCAAGGAAATGTATGGTGAGAAGAACAAAATTATGTGGAAACAGATCCAACAAAGAAGATGAAGTATGACCCAAGGCAAGATTTTAAAAGACACAAGTTCACAAAACTAGTTATTTGAACTTGTTTCAAAAAAAGAAGTGAGACCTAATTCAGTCATTATGGACAGGCATAGTGTCGAAATGTAAGATGTGCAATATCCAAACCATTAACTGTTGTTTCTTCAAATCATGGTTCTCTAGCTCTGACATGTTGATATTTAGCATGAAACCCAAATGATCACGAAGTTACACAACTACATTTTTTATGATGGCAAATGGCATCATGAATAAAAGAGTATCCTAACAATTACCCATTATTATTCTAACAATCTTTGGGGACTAATTCTGGTATATACTATAAAGATGGTAAGTCAACTGATGTTTTCAAGAGGCAGCTGCCCCCAATTCATTCATCACCTTTGTTTGATGTGAAATTCTTACTACTGACAAAACCAAGAGGAACTATCAGTTCTCTCTCCTCCCTTAAAATAGTTTTCAAAAAAATGATGGGGTAGTCATGCCTAGGGCTATGAATCCAATCTCAGACGCAGAAGACAGAGGATTTCATGTTCAATGCCCCCAAAAATCAGAACATACCATAAAACAGTAACAAAAGCTTGATGAGGTGGTAGGTAGCACGTGTTGTGTGGGACAGATGAGAAAAGATGTTAGTGGTGTGTGCTGAAGTCACGTGGAGACCAGGGGACATGGAGTACAGCGAGAGCAGCGATCTGGGTGGTAAAGCCGGAGCCCCGTGACAGAATGACAGCTGTGAGCAGGCAGGAAACCACCTTTCCACAGGAAAATAAAACCTAATGTGGATCTTCAAAGAGACTGTGTGCGTACCACATGCCCTGGACCTAAAGTCGTAGCTTTCTCAGAATAAACACTCAAAAAAACACTGAGCGTAAGGCTGAAGCTTAGAGTAAGTGACAGCGACGGAATGATTTGACGCTAGGACTTCATGAAACTGAGGACATTATGGTGGCAGGGAGGGCGTAGGGCAAGGATGGAGTGGACTATTGCCAGAACAACCCTGGTCTGGAGCTGGTGGTTTATTGGTTTGCTGCACTATTGTTATCTGGTTGTGGGTATGCTTGGAATTTCCCACGGGGGTGGGAGGAGGAGGAGGAAGTAGGGAGGAGGAGGAGCCCCTCTGTCCTCATCTGCTTTACAAAGGAAGTAGTAAATATTCCAAATATACAACACAGAAATGAATTCTTTGTATATGTAAATTAGTGACAATAAATAAGTCTCCTTTAAACTGCCAGAAGGGAAAAAAGGCAAGGCAAGGAAATGAGGAATCTGAACCTCGAACTTCTACATGGGGATTTAGAAAGGCCTTCGGTTCACTGGCTTCCTAATTAAGATGCTCCAGCAGCACCAGAAGATGGAGAAATTAAAGTGCAGGAGAAATATCTTCTGTGTTAACTCAATATCCTTTGTTCTCCCCTATACTTATGGATGTTCTGAACTTCCTCCAATCCCAGTAGGGAGAGTAGTCAGCATTCACTGCCCAAGGAGGAAAACCACCACCAGGCCAAAGGGAAGAATAAATGGAAACTTTGAACCTAGTAGGATGAAAAAAAAATCAGAAAGGACACCTGATTGGAGCAAAGTCTGCACACTTTCCAACCGCTCCTTAGAACTGGAAAGGAAAGCAATCCTGTGTGACAGGTACCAACCGTGGCTGTGAGAGCACAGAATCTCTGCTGTTAAAACTGTATCACTCTTGGATAGAGTGCAGAAAGGGCAGAGCATCTGGTACATGTGCAACAGGAACAGGAAAACTCCAGAGGACCACAGGCAGGAAGTAGAAACAAGAATGGATGCTAGGCAGCCGTGTCCATCAGTAACCAATAATCTCATCAGGAACTAGGTCATGCACTTGGTACCAACAAGAATAAAATGTTCTCAAATACATTATGTCAAAATATTTTACAAAAAATTTAGATGCAACACAAGAAAGGATATCAATGATGCATTTTTCATACTTCTAAAAACATAGGTTAAACTATAATTCAACTATTTATTTACTTATTTATTAGTTTTGGTTTCTTAAGCCAGGGTTTCTCGGTGTATCCCTCACTGCCCTGAAACTCACTCTGTATAAAAGGTTGACCTCTAACACAGAGATCCATCTGCCTCTGTCTCCTGAAATCTGGGATTAAAGATGTGTTCTACCACCGCCCTACGAAGAACTATCAAATTTTAAAAGGGGAGTTTTATAAACTAATTTTATATGTAGCTGTGTATCTGAGTGTACATATGTCTGTATGTATATATGTATGTATGTATGATGGATGGAGGATGCGAACCATGCGTGTGCCTGGTAATAATGGCGGTCAGATGAGTCAGATTCCTTGGAATCAGAGTTATGGTTGTGATCCACCATGGGATGCTGGGGACTCTAGCAGAGCAGCAAGTGCCGTTCACACTAAGGCATCTCCCCGATCTTTGCTAGCTGGCTATTTATATCAGCTCTTTTTAGGTGATTGACAGACTTGCCAGAGTAAAGGCGAAGGGGCATCATGATGTAAAGTCATCATCTTGTCCCCTACTTTGGTTACAGGAATTTATAATGCACCTTACATGCATGCAAAGGAAGCACTGTCGATTTACTTTAGAAATAGCACTTTGAAAACACTGTCTCCACACACAGACATTGGATAAACAGAGAACACCGGGCAGTTACATGGTAACTGTGACCCCGAATGTTTACAGTGTTCTCAGGGAAGCAGGCATGCCAAGAATGAGTAAACAACAGCTCAACAACAACAACAAAACCCCACCTAGTGTACTTCGCTGTCAGAGAGGGATATGTGGCGAACATATAAATGTATGTTTGTATGTATACATTCATATTTCACGTGCCACCGGGGCCAATAAAACAAAACAAGTTTGTCAAGTGCTGATCTCTGCAAAATACCCCTTTCAGTCTCAGCCCAAACTGCTTCCGCATTGATAAAACAAAGTAAGAAAATCATGAAGAGAAAGATGAAATGGTTTGATGACTATATCCCTAGGTCCGACACGCACATAAAAATTTCTCAGTAATCAAAGAATATGTCCTGAATTCTATGAAAACTTGGAAGAACCTTGGTTTTGACTTCTGAGGTGTTTTCTGAGGCTGATTACAAAGATCGGTGTACACAGAAATTTGTTTGTTTTTATTATCTAAAGAAAATTGAAAACACCACCTCCCACGCTGCTAACTCCTTGTGTTTTGAAGTACCACGCTCCGCTAGCCATAATTATGAACCCATCCATGTGACATTTAAACCTCCACCTCTGAGCTCTGCTAAACCCTCACTCACATCTTAGCATGTGTGATGTCGTCCCAGGTTCTACAAACACGTCAGTACTACTTCAGGGGGAATGCAAATTTCCTGCCACAAACCTGCACTTTCACAGAATTAAATGGTTTCTAAAATTCTGCCCAATGAAACATTTAAAGCTCAATAACTTCAGTCCTTCGTCAGTATACCCACTCAGTGCCGAGGACGATGCAGGATTCAGCATTGCCTTGAACGTCCGTAAGACAGCAGGAGGAGAAATAGTCCTCCCAGTGGGTTGGGTGTGATTTGCAAGCATTCAGGACAGAGTAAGACATCTTAATGAAATTAAAGGGACATAGGTATTGCTTCAAGATTTAAAAAAAAAAATGTGTGGTTCTATCTAGTACTACTAAATTAGATAAATTAAAGATTTGCAATGCGTAAAAATGTTAAGAGGTCAAGAACCCATGGGTCGCGAGCCCCTTGCATAGAATGCACATAAAGCAATGAGCAATCAAACAGCGGCATGAATGCAATGCCCGGCTCTAGTTCGCGACAACATGGAAGGAACTGTTTCCTTCAGTTCTTTCTGGGTTTCTGGGTTCTTCTGGGTTTTTCTGTTTTTTTTTTTTTTGTTTTTGGTAACAATAAGAAAATATCTCAAGTGTGGTTCCAGAAGCTCAGAAAACACAGTCACTCAACAACAGTGATGGCAGATGGCCAAGTCTGGCCTCCCGCCTTCCCAGGCACTATGAGGCCGTCCAGGGTCCTACAGCTCAGTGCAATGAGGCCGATATGAGGGTGCCGACCAAACACAACTATGCTCACCCACACACAGCCTCACATTCCAAGTGAGAGAGTCCTATCTACTGTAGAGCTACATGAAAAACTAAGTGAAATTTAAACCCACTTAACAACACAATGAAAAATTTGAAATCTGTACTATATATGCATGATGCTCTCTTCGGAGGACCATCAGGAAGGCCGGTGGCTCAACTCTCTTGAGATTCAGGAGCAGAGTGTTTTCTGTACTCTGCAAAGTCCCTACTGCATAGAGAATGATGAAAAGCAGCCACGCTGAAGTCTTTAGTGAGGACTGAGAAGCCAATAATGTGCCATCAGGTTTCAGCCCTTTAAGTTATTTCGGGGAACAATGTGTCTTTTTCTAGCTACAGAGAACTTTTTGACTTCAATGACATCATGCTGCCCTGAATGAAAAAGCTCCTGCTCCAGGTTCACCCAAAGGCCAACAGTGATAAACTCCCATTCAAGGACAAACTTTCACATATACTTGCTTCTTATGAAAAGCAGCATTTCTGTAGCGACCATACAATATGACAGTGCTCCAAACTGAACCCTGCTTCTGATGAGAAAGTATTTGGGCTTCCAGGGAGAACCAGAGGGCAAATGCAGTTTCTTACTGTAGAAATGAAAATCTGCTTTAAAAGCTAAGTCTCCAGCACAAACAACCAAACAGCAAAATGAACAGAGAAGTTCCCAGTGATCCAACCATGGCCAAAGGGATAGCACAAGAGCCAAGCAATCTGCGACAGCAGCAGTAACCACACATCTACACCCTTAAGTAGACTGTTGTTTTACATCCTATTTCTCTCTCCACACTTCCCCTGTCCAGATTCCTAAAGTCTCCTTCCATCACATACTTATCTGGGTGACAGACATTCGTTACTTTTCAATGACTAGGGGAAAAAAAGAAAAAGGCACCAGCTACAAAGTCATACACCAAAAATATCCAAAGAAATGGTTCCTATTAGAACCCACTCACTCTGTTACAGGTGCTGTAAGTGGGGCGCCAGGGAGCACACTGAATTTTACAGAGGCACGCTTCACAAGAGCCGACAGCACTGTAACAGTACATACAGGAACAAGCTTCTCCCACATTTATATTAAATGGATCAATGATCTTCCCTGCACCCTGGCCCAGGGGTACCATAGATGTTCGCTAATTAATTATTAAAGTTTTTTGCATTCAGTCACTGCACATCTCTGGTTTCACTTTCCTTTTCTTCCACATTCCCAGAAGAACAGTCACCAGCAATATATAATTAGAAAAATGACATATTCTTATTGTCTATAAGAGAATCCATTTCCCCGAATAGCCTTCAACTCCCGGTACATCTTATCCCTTTCTCTCCAGTTTCCTTTCCAGATTCCCAAAGTCTCCTTCCATTGCATGACTAAAGGACCTCTCATTTGTTATTCCTGTTGCCCCAGAGGTCATTTTACATTGTGTGTCTGGACAAATGATAACTGGAGGCAGCCTGGCAGGGCTCACAATTTCGTTTTACTACTCAGCATGACCGTAAAGATCGCATAAAATGAAAACAATAGAACCTAATGGACTGGTATTCTTGGCCAGATCAGCAACTCTGCTGAGCAAAATTTCCAAACCATCCCAATGTGCAACTTGGAACGGAATAAACAAGAGTGTGGCAATGTCTTTAGGAGATCTGCAACTAACGTCCCAACTGGAAAGATACCCACAATGCCAACTTAACATGTGCGCCTGCAACTCAGTCAGCAGCGAACCTCAGCACAGGCACATTAACTCAACAACAGCAGGGTAAGTAGGGAATAAGTCCACCCTGCCTGGAGTAACGAGACGGTCTTGCTTAGAGCTTGTGGAGTGATACCATGGCTCTGGAGTCTAAACAGCAGCATGAGACTGCATCCGTCTGCTCATCTGCAAGCACACACGACTTACCTTCTGGGAGGTAGTGAGGATGGCTAAGGGACAGGGAGGACTTTCCAGTACCTGTAAGCTGGTACATTAGAAGTGGTGTAGACCGTGTACCTATATAAAAGTAGGTATTTAGCAGAAAGCTGTGCAAAAAGAGAACTACAATAGGGTCAGCAGAACGAGTCCAGCCAAGGAAAGGAACTGGAAAGCAATCAAATGCACCGTGAGGGATGACCGCCACGGTGTGGAAAACCAAGGGACTCATGATGTGTTCAGTCACGTGTCTCAGCAGCTTACCAGGTGCGACAAGTTTTCCTAAGACAAGATGACACTTCTCATTTTGCTTATGCAACATGTCTGCATATTAGCATTTCTATATTTACAAAAACATCAAATATAAGACCAACTTTACTCCATTTTCAAACCTGTAATAGTGAAGTGTTTCAGCTGAGAGGAATGGTTACCTGCTGGAGGCAGAAGTACCCAAGTCTAAATTTTATGAAGAATCATGAGCTGCACTTGGACCTGAAGTCATTGACCTATAATCTCAGCTACATGGGAGGCTGAGGCAGGAAGATTGCAAGCTCAAAGTCATCATGGTCTACAGAGTGAGTTGCTTGAGCAACACAATGAGACTCAACTTTATAAAAAGTGAAAAAAAGGGGGCAAGTCAGATGGCCACAATGGTATTCGCGGCCAAGGCTGATGAGCCAGTTCTGGGACTGATCACCAGCACCACAAAACACACCCACAAAAACAAACAAATACGAAACAGAGCAGGCGACAAGTTGAAAAGGGGCGGGAAGCATTTAGAAAAGCAATCATTTTGCATAGAATTAATGCAGCTTCTTCCATGCTTTACTTGTTTATTGTCTAATACTATTCTAGGAAAGTCTAGATCATTATACAGCAGAAAGAACTAAATAGGCATTTTCTCTTGCCTAAGCAAAAGAGGCAAAGTTGTCTTGGCATGAAGAAAGAAACGCTTTTAGACCTTGAAGACACCTCATCCATAGGAATGTATTTCAGAATCCTAAATCATCATTATGGCTACACTCTATGTTCCTTTAAGTCCAAACAGATCCGTTACACATAGAAGCAAGAGGGTCGGGCCGACTAACAACCACCTACGGGCTCCCTCTGAAAGCAAGAGAACATTTCCCAAGGCTTGATCCTCTTCTGGCACACAGCACGAGCCACTTGAAGCTCTCCAGAACTCCGCATCCACCTCACCTGCAGTGCTAAAGTCATCAGCAGATGCAGAGTGAAACAGGCACGGGGAAAAGCACCAAGAAAGACTTCCCTCTGTCTCTGTGTGCACACGCACATGCAAAGCGTTCCCCAGGAAACAGAAGCAAGGGCAGGTTACAGGTAGATCCACAAAACATCTGCTGTATTCTGTGTATGTTTGACCATTTCTATAACTACTTTTCCTATCTTTATTTTTATGGGATGCTGGGAATCAAACCCAGGAATTTTTGCATGCCAGAAACTGAAATGTACTCACATTCCTAAAACTTTTCAAAAGTGTTTCAGACATCTGAAAAGAACCTGCTAAATCACTGCTCACGTGGAGACCAGTCCACCGTAACCTTGATGCTGTTCTTGGCTACAGAATGAGCTATATAGACTAGCCTCGATGATTCAAGGAGCCACAGATTCTATAGATCAGAATCACATCTTTTTAAGACACTTCTGCATGTGCTTTCTGTGCCCATGAGCTCTGATTCCCATGCCCTCTAACAACCTTCTTTTTCCTTTCTCCTCTATCCCTCCTTTCCTGTTCTATCCTTCTTGTTTTCTGTCTCTCCAGCTTTTCTTTTTCGTTCATGGCACTTTAATTTTCTCTGATTATTAAGATATCAGTATAATATAATTTTCTTAAAATTGTAACTCAAAAAACCATAGAATGAAAAATGAAAGCCATTCCACTCCCTCTCATTCAATGAAAGAGATTGAAAAAAATTCTGAGAATCAAATCTTCTGACACTTCAGAAGTTTAATGTTAAGAGTCTACTCATCTTAAGCTAAAGCTTCTGAGCCTTAAGGCAAATATCCACAGAACATTCTAGAAATTAGCCTTTCAGCACAAATGGACAACAAAACTCCTTACAAGTTACTAGGAGAATGAAGATGATCAAAGTTCAAAGACAGAAGAGTAACAATGAATTTGCATTTTTGATAAGAACTGATAAATAAAATGGTTTCTGTTAAATACTTGGGAAAATTCACACACTACTAGAGAGGCACACTTGCTAAGTGGCCTGTTCAGATCTGAGACCGACAAAGATGCGTTCTCTGCGCTGCTGCTGCTGCTTTACCACAGAGCACTGCTGGCTGCAACACTCGGCTGTGCCTGTTATGAAGTCCTGGGAACGTCAGAGCCAAGAACTCCAAAAGGAAGCAGGGAGCACGACGGCTTCTAAGGAAGCAACCATTACACCTCTTGTCCTAGCCAAGCTACATGAGGTGTTTCCAAGGAGCAATCTCACTTGACAATCCTACAGGAACGCTAAATGCTCTTAACACCGAGCCAGTGCTGCAGCCTCCTAGGCTCTGAAATTTGGGTTCAGGAAGTTACAGGAATCTTGAGCAGAGAGCATCCCAGTTCTTCCAGGTGCAAAGAGGTTTTCATTGCTTAATTATAAAAACGAGGAACCCAGCCTGGCGGTGGTGGCGCACGCCTTTAATCCCAGCACTCGGGAGGCAGAGGCAGGCGGATCTCTGTGAGTTCGAGACCAGCCTGGTCTACAAGAGCTAGTTCCGGGACAGGCACCAAAGCTACAGAGAAACCCCGTCTCGAAAAACAAAACAAAAAAAAAAAAAAAAAAAAAAAACAAAACAAAACGAGGAACCCGAGGCACAGAAACTAGTAACTCGAGGATCCATATTGGAAAACAAACCACCTCTTTCCAAATTTCCTATCCCCAAACTAAGCCCTACCTTCTGTGTGAAGTGAAGCAAGAACAGACACAAATTGAGTGCAAGCACAATTGAGAACAGCACAAGGGCTGAGCTATGAGGTTCTCTTGGTATTTTCTGGAGTATCAGAAAAGAATTCCTGGGCCATGAGTCAGGATAGTTTTTACACAGTGGGAAAATGTTAAGTCACTCACAGGAGAGCAGCTGGGAGAAGCTGCTCCGTTAATAGCAAAGAGGTGTAGATGCACATGAAGACACAATACTGGGAGGAGAGATCTCTGCTGTAGCAAGATCCATATTTATATGATTACATTTCCCATAGCTGAGAGCAGCTCTAATTAATGGACTTCCCTCCCCCTCTTAATGCAGCCATTTGTCATTCAAAAACAGAATGCCCAATCAATTTTGATGTATTAGTAAGCAGTTTGTCAAACAGTGCTATAATCCAGTTAATATATTAATTCTTGTCATGGAGCAAATGCTAACTACTGTTAGGTTTTCTGTGCCTGGCTTGGAGAGAAAAACCTATCCCTGAACTCCTGCTCACGCTTAAGCCATAATCGCTCTATCTCCTTCTTGACTCATGTCTGTCTGTGAACTGGAAACAAAACCATTAGCTATGCAGTGAGTGCATACTGGAAGCTGCTCCAAATTCATAGCAGAAAAGAAACCTGGAGATTTCCAAACTCCTCGATGGGAGAACGGGTCACTGGCGGCTGGGCGAAAAGGCTGGAGTCACCAACAATCTGAGGAGCCATCCTGAGTCTGTGAGGGATGAGGGCTCAGCCCACTCACTGTATCTAAGACAGTATGTATTTCTCTATCCGTAGACGTAAAGTCAGAATTTTGAATTAGGATGAGAAAGAATACACAGAGAACCCTAAGTTCACCTTCTGTGCAGGCGCTCACTGTCCCGTTGCAGAAACGGGGAAGAGCAAGGGGGAAAGCGGCCAGATTGAACTGCCACAAGGATGTGTATTCATTTAAAAACCTGCAGTGTAAACTAGTCCCCTGAAGCATCAGACATCACACGGTTTTATGACCGCTGAGAAAGGTGCCCTATATGACAGAAAAGCACACTGAATATTTTTCTATGACCCAGAGGGCAGAGGTCACGTATTATAAATGGATAATGAGACCTAATGCAGTGCTCTGAGGATGGACAAAGAAACAGTCTATCCAGAGCCCCTGGTGGATTGGTTGTTCAGGCTTTTATTTCCTCTGCACACTTAATGGAGTCAAACAATTGACAGGAATTCTATAGAGAAGCTGAAACTGAGAGAAATGGATGTATTCTAACTCTGACAGACGCGTACAAATAGTGATCCCGAAATGGCGCCAGGGCTCCGGCTACCACGGACAGAGCCGACGGCTGCAGCATTCCCCCTAAATTCCCACTTAGTGTTTTATTAGCAATTAGCCTCACTGATGGAAGCAATGACATATCAAACCAGGAGCTCCTGCCAATATCAACCCATTATGGTACTGCAGGTAAGCCAAGCCCTGCCTGCCATCAGAGTCCAGTCCCAAATTTTGGAGAAAACGGCGAACAGATACTGCCGGTACCCTCTCTTTCTATCTCCTACCCGACCATGATGAAGCACAATCCATGGCAGCAGGATCTATTTTAAACCATAAATGTAACTGGCACAGAGTAAATGACATCAGATGCACAGATCTTAATGGACTACAGACTTCTGACCAATATTTTTCCGTATCACAATCAATTTCCTGTACCAGTTAAATCTGCCAATCCACTGTAATATTAATATCATCTATGGAAAAAAGTTGACTCTTGAACTATATTTGGAAAAACAGCAGGCTGTAAAATACTCTGATAGAGCAGGGAGCTTCTGTAAGAATCCAACGTGGAATTCCATAACATTATCAGATGCTAACAGGTTAGCAGAGGCCTTCTGTAGACACTTGCCCTTTGTTTCATACTGACAGCAAAGTGACTGCATGCACAAAAATTATTTTGACAATCTAGGTAAAGACCTGGAAATAAAGATAAGCACATATGCTAAATGCAGAGGTTGATACAATGCAAACTTTCAAATTTATAGTGTTAACAGTCAACTATTTCATACCATTTTAAGAATGAGAATCAACAATGTCATAAGGTTCATCCAAGCTACAGAACACTCATGTTGTCCAAATAAAGACCCGATAGATCTCAACTTTAGTTTCTTACAAAAAAGCACCATTTTCTGAAAATTACCTCTCTATGGAAAGACACATGCCAACTTAAAAAGTTAACTGAGGGAAATATCCAACTGTAAAACCCTACTAAGAATCTATCTTGACAGGGCAGCACGACACACCCTGTGGCCAACAATGGACTATAAATACTCTTTAAATAAGCCCTACATTACAAGTTTCCTCTACAAGAGAAAAACATTTCTCTCTTCCTTTTCCACCTCTCCCCAGCACTGGGCAAATATTTATAATGGACAATGCAAGGAAACATTGCTGAGTGCCTGCACCATCCTTGGGACATACGGCAACAGAAATGTAACCCAGGATGTCAGACTAATAGAACATGGCACAGAGAGAGTGGCTCAGAGAGACTGTCGCATATTTAGCTGCTTGCCCCCAGCACTGACAATGTCAATCACAGACAAGAGTGACGTGAATGGCGCCTGCCTCTCTCTCTCTGTCTCTCTCTCTGCTTCTCTCTGTGTGTCTCTCTCTCTGCTTCTCTCTCTCTGTCTCTCTCTCTGCTTCTCTCTCTCTCTCTCTCTCTCTCTCTCTGTCTCTCTCTCTGTCTCTGTCTCTCTCTCTCTCTCTCTCTTTCTGTGTGTGTGTGTGTGTGTGTGTGTGTGTGTGTGTATGAGGCAGGACTAACCATTCTGTGTCTAGAGTACACATGTTCACAAGGGATATCTCTACTGAGCTGCAAAAACAGTGGAATTATAATTCACCCAAACACATGAGTTAGACCTGGATAAGAAACTGTGATGCTTTATATGCTAAGGATTTCATGCGCTGGGCCAGCAGTCACAATTTATTGGGAGAATAAATATGCTTAGACTCTAGTGATTCCTGACTTTTTTTAAAACTTGTATTGATTCTTCGTGGATTTCATATTATTCATTCCTATCCCATATATCTCCATGCCCCCCGGATCTGCCTTCAGCCCTTGAAAACCACCCCAAAACAAAATAAAATTTAAAAGAAAAGCAAAAAAAAAAAAACAAAGAAAACAAAACAGAAACAAAAATGACAGAGAGAGCTTTCGTGTGTCCCAGTGATCAGTTTACTTGTTAGTCCATTCATCTTTACTGGCAAATCTTCATTGCCATGAGTCTGGTTTGAGGTCTCTGATTTTGACTGTTCATTTTGTACATTCTTCATCCTGTACCTTCTACCCTATCCTAAGTCCAAGCTACCACTTATCTGGTAACTATCTCTTTTCCTTTGAAAATTTAAAAATGAGCCGGGCGGTGGTGGCGCACGCCTTTAATCCCAGCACTCGGGAGGCTGAAGCAGGCGGATCTCTGTGAGTTCGAGGCCAGCCTGGTCTACAAGAGCTAGTTCCAGGACAGGCTCCAAAAACACAGAGAAACCCTGTCTCGAAAAAAAAAAATTTAAAAAAGATGGAGAAACAAAAAATGAACTACATGTAAAATGAAATGAAGCTCAATACTAGATCTAAAGGAAAACATACTTTTGCAAGCATAGAGGGCAGGAGGCCTCGGTGGATCCAGTGCTTGTGCTGTAAGCATGAAAACCTGAGTTCTATCTCTAGCACCACTGGGGGGACGGGGGGAAGAAAACGAAGCAGGCACAGTAGGACTAATCTTTTGGAGGCAATTGCTCAATAGAGATACCCCGGTCCTAGGTATGGTACATTAGCAGTCAAGATTAGCCATAATATTCTCCTATGCATTAATATGTACTCAAAAAGCTGTTTAAGATCATTAGTGAAGTTGTAGCCAAAGTTGCAATGGATATCGTAAGGTATTGGCACTGTCAAGACCCTGGGATATCCACACTAGGGATAATTGGCAGGCATGAATATTTCTGACAAGACAAGTGGGGGGTGTGGGTGTTTTGCATGAGGCAGAGAAAGAAAATAGGAGCCACCCAAGGCCTGTGAAGTCTGGAAGACTGTGAGGGAGTGCAGATACTGGACATGGTGCCATTTACAATACTGGATTCTGGTTTTGCTTTGATCTGATTATGACTGCATCCCTATCTTTTGCTTTTTAAATAAGAAACTATAACTTTTTTAAAATTTTAGACTTTGGATATTATAAGAAGAACTCAACTTTTAAAGCATTGAAATTCTTAAAGACTATGGGAGTACTTTTAAAATTGCACTGCACTTTATAATATGATACAACTGTAAGACCTTGGGGATCAACAAGAAAGGAAAGGTTCCAGCTTGATAGGGATGTATCTGTGTATCAGATTCATCGAACTGACAAAGGTTACTTGTTATGTCTAAACTCGGTCATCATATTGTCACAGCTATAAGTGGGAACCACAGTTGAGGAATTGCCACCTTCAGACTGGCCTGTAGACATGACGTTTTCTCAACTGCTATTTGATGTGGGGACTCGGGCTGTATACAAAAAGGATATCTGAGCAAGCCAGTAAGCAGTGTTTCCTGGCCCGGTTTCTCTCAACAGTGGACTGGAACCCTTGAGAGGATACAAAACCACCCTAAGTCGATTATGATCAAGATATTTATCACAGCAACACTCAGTCAACTTGCACAAAGGGTCTTTCAATATGCTGCCCATTTGAGGACTAGAGAAATGGCTCAGTGGTTAAGAATGCTTGTAGTTCTTTTCAGAAGCCCTGAGTTTGGTGCCTAGAAACCACATCTGGTGTCTCACACACCTGCAACATCAATGCCAGGACATTCAACACCTTCTTCTGGTATATCCAGGAGCATACACGAACACACACTTTTTTGTTTGTTTTGTTTTTCGAGACAGGTTTTCTCTGTAGTTTTTTTTTTTTGAGCCTGTCCTGGCGCTAGCTCTTGTAGACCAGGCTGGCCTCGAACTCACAGAGATCCACCTGTTTCTGCCTCTGGAGTGCTGGGATTAAAGGCATGTGTCAGCACCACCTGGCCAAACACACACTTTAAAAAAGATATAAAACTGTTCTGTCAAAATGAACACTTATCTTGCCCCAAGCTTTCAGAGATGCAGTCACCTTCCTTCTTCCCCAAGCAAAGGTACAGCTAGAGCCTGTAAGTAGGGCACACACCTTTAATCTCAGCGGATCTCTGTGAGTTCAAGGCCAGTCTGTTTCATGAACTGAGTTCTAGAACAGGCAGAGATACACTGAGAAACCCTGTCACAAAAACAAAACAAAACAAAAATTCCCCCCAAAATAAAAATAAAACAACAAAAGCCCAAGCAAAGCCCAGCCCTGATCTGCCATCTATATGACACATTGATTTAGATTTAGAAATGACACAATAATGGAACCATCAACTATGCAACATTTCGAGGCTGCATGTCTTCTCCTTGAGAGCTATCAAACTGAGTCCTCTACTAACAACTAAGTCTTCGGCTTAGAAGAGAGAGAATTCTAACATGTGGACAAGCTCTGCTTTCAATTTCACTCGGTTCAAATACCCTATAATCTTTATGGTTTTTCACTGGTGTATGGGTTCATATGGGATCACGTGACTGTGGATTATTGAGAAAGCAGTGTGGAGTCTGACGCCCACTCCCCGCATGCTGGACCCACTGAGCACTGCTGCGCCTGAGCGAGGGATCTACAGACTACTTATCCTCTAAAGACGCTTTCCCAATCTCACGGTTAGGTCCTCATTTAAATTTACAGTTTGGAAGGTCCAGGGCAGACTAATTTTCATTTTGGAAAAGAATATTCTACAATGAAACAAGTGTGACTTTGAAAGAACAACACAATAGCAACAATAAACCATGAATCTCAACAAAAATTTTATTTTATATTTGATTTAAGGAGAAGTGTGTGTGTGTGTGTGTGTGTGTGTGTGTGTGTGTGTGTACTTTTAGAAGCCAGAAGAGGGAGTCAAATTCCCTGGAGCTTGAATTACAGGCATTTATGAACTGTCTTATGTGGGTATTGGGAATTGAACTCAGGTCCTCCAGAAGAGCATTAAGTGCTTTTAACCACTGAGTCATCTCTACAGTTCTACCAATAATTTTATGTCCAAAAGGATATATATTCTTGATGTTTATGTCTCTGACCTAAATACTAAGATTACCATCTGCACATTTAATTTCAACATATAAATTCTTCATATATTATAGTTTTTAAAAAATGGTTAAAAAATGGCAGTCTTCGATGGTTCATCTCAACCTCCATGGTGACTTCTGAATGAACAACCGGAATATGATCCTGTCTACCGTGAACAGGCCTCCCCGGTTGGGCATTCTCCTGAATACAGAAGAGACCCAACCGGCCGGGCGGTGGTGGCTCATGCCTTTAATCCCAGCACTCGGGAGGCAGAGGCAGGCGGATCTCTGTGAGTTCGAGACCAGCCTGGTCTACAAAACCACAGAGAGGAGAAGAAGAAGAAGAAGAAGAAGAAGAAGAAGAAGAAGAAGAAGAAGAAGAAGAAGAAGAAGAAGAAGAAGAAGAAGAAGAAGAAGAAGAAAGAAGAAGAAAGAAGAAGAAAGAAGAAGAAGAAGAAGAAGAAGATGAAGAAGAAGAAGAAGAAGAAGAAGAAGAAGAAGAAGAAGAAGAAGAAGAAGAAGAAGAGACCCAATGGTGAGGAGCACAGAATCGGAGGCTTGGTTACTTTGGTGGGTAGGATTCAGCAGCATGTAGGGCAGGCCTCTGTTTTCTTTCCTCAGCTGCATACTTGCTACAATGCGGAACAAACTGTTTACGGAGAACAGTGGATCTCTTATGATGACGTGGGAGTCCTTGCTAACATCCTGCAGGGCTGCTCTCTTCTCCCAGTGACAGTCTCGTTCCTATTTCTATTCACATCTTTGCCTACTACTCCATCATTCCCGAGTTTGTGCAAGTTTGCTATGCTTCTTCAACAGCACCAAAGTATCCTCCCTCCCACCCTTCCCCCTGTCCTTGCTAGGGACCTATCACAGAGCCCAGCACACCGAAGACAAGGGTTCCACCACACTCTCTAAAGCCCATAGGCTCAAAGATGATTTTAAACCTCAGTAAGTGAAGCAAACGCACCCACAGCACCAGAAATAGTGACTGACTTTTGTAGGAGGTAGGGCAGCTGTCTAAACAGCTTCAGTGAGGGAACTTGGGAAGAGTGTTACAGAGGGGGAAGTAAAGGCACTGTTCTAACCGGCAGCAGTGCTGCCCCATGGCAATGTATTCCCAGACGCCCGCAGGTCAGTGGGTTTGCTGTGAAACTTTAAAAGCCAGGCTGTATCATTCCAATCCATATAAAAAGGCAACAGAAACCAGAGAGACGGTCCAGCTGGTGAGGGTGCCTGGGCCAAACCTGCCCGCAGCATCTCACAGGCCTGTGCGGATGAAGATCTCACCTTGCTTCAAGACTCTTTGCCCAGCCGGGCGGTGGTGGCGCACGCCTTTAATCCCAGCACTTGGAAGGCAGAGGCAGGCAGATCTCTGTGAGATCGAGACCAGCCTGGTCTACAGGAGCTAGTTCCAGGACAGGCTCCAAAACCACAGAGAAAGCCTGTCTCGAAAAAAACAGGAAAAAAAAAAAAAAGACTCTTTGCCCAATCCCTTTCTTCCAAGTATCCCGCCGCAGAGCTGCCAGAGGAGTGAGCTTTCTAGAGCTGCCATCCAGTGCAGCTGCAGGGAGGCTCGGAGGAGATATGCGGTCTACGTCCTACTAAGTAGGGCGCTTACCTACTGTGTGCAGGCCCTGGGTCCAAACCCCAACATGCACAGCCACTCTGACGATGTCATCACCGGGCATGAAAGCCCCTGGCGGACAGAATGAGCACTAGTGGACAAAAGTGTTCGGGCACCTAAGTCGAATGCCATCAACCAGCTCGTGACTGGCAGGAACATGAAGAGCTGGAGTGTGGTTTTTACCTCTCCTTTATCTTCTTAGACACTTCAGACTTACTTACTGTCTGTCAGCTCATCTGAACTAACAACAGGTATCAAAACAACAAAAAGAAGCCCGCATTAACCGTGTCAACAACACTTATTGCAATAATTAGGACTTTCGCCTTTTATTGAGAAGTAAAACAGAGCACACCTTTAATCCCAGCACTTGGGAGGCGGAGGCAGCTGGATCTCTGTCAGTTCAAAGCCAGCCTGGACTACAGAACAGTCAGGGCTACGCTGAGAAACCTTGTCTCAAAAATAAAACAACAACGACAACAAAAAGAAGGTAGTAAAAATGCTTGCACTTTTTCTTTGAAATCTAGTGCCACATTTATACTAGATCATCTAACAATGATTGAAAAGACTAGAAAATGACAACTCCATGAATCCCTCTCCACATCCCCCCACTCAACCTGCTGTCCGTCACCAGTTCTGACATTGCTTTCAGTGCGGAGCACAGTCCCGAAGGCAGGATTCTCCGCTGCGACACTCATCCCATTGTTTTTTACTTTCATTGTCTGTGCAGCTGGACAGTGAGCAGCTTGGGGCCAGATGCACTCAGTGCGGGCTGACACATAGTAGGCACTTCACAAACGAGGCAGCAAAAGCCGAGTTGAAAAGTGTAAGAATAAGACTGCCCAAAAACCCCTCTTTATTACTTCTGGCGTTTTATAACTGTAGAGCGAAGCCTATAAAGTTGTCCTGCTTCCAGCATAATATGTAACACATTACAAATGAAATAAAGAGGTCTGCAATTATTTTAGCTCAAGCTCCATAACTGCTAAGCAAGACACTACATGGAGGACAACTACCATTAAAAAACATGTCACTGTTGATTTTCAGGAAGTTTCTAAAAGCATACAGCACTCAGAGCCATCAGGTTCAATTAGGACTCAGTATATTCTACAAAACCAAATTATAATTGTAAAGCATTTTTAATTCAATGAAGACAAACTGGATAATAAATATTAAAATGTCCCTTCATGCCTCCAATATTAAAAATGAAAGTATCTGGCTGGATGAACATCAATATCTACAAATGGCCAAAGGACCTCAAGGAAAAACCAGCTTAGTTGAAGAGCATTCGGCTGGCGCATGCAAGGCCACGGTTTGAACCCCAGCATCAGCACAAACGAAAACCTAGTGCAGTTGAGACTGTCAAGGAGTCCAAATAACTAAACTACAGGCAGAAGCTGCTCTCGTGGCATCTTATGATGGAGTGCTTGGTTTTGTTCCCTTAGGAACAGGTCCCTCTATACCCTGCCAGGTCACATGTTAGAGGTAGTTTGCTTTGTTTTGTGGGTTTTTTTTTTTTGAGTTCTTTTTCCAGACCTTTTCAAAGCTATAGTTCATAGGAAAGAACAAGACACACATCTATTGTTTGTTTAAGACCGATGGCCCACGGACTGACGGACTGATAATATGCAAACAGGCTTTGAAAGTCAGCAAATTCAGAAAAGATCGTGTGGAAGAAAAAACACAACAAAACAGAAAGCAAGGCAAGGAGAAGTACTTACAGCCAGCAAGCAGGAGCTGGTAGTAGTGCACAGCTTCTGCCGCGAGGAGCAGAGGGTGGTTCGCATTAAACGGTGGCTGCAGCTCGTTCCACTGAGGCGTCCTAAGGAAACAGCAGAAGAATATTAATATTTAAGCTTCAGAGATGGGATGTAAATCACCCACAGACCCTGATAGAGGCTCTCACGGCTTCTGAACATTAAAATGAATCTGTAATCATTAAGATCGATGCTCTTTAACTTGACATACAAGACCAGGAACTTAAACTAAAAAGGTGGCAATGTGCCACGCAGATAACATGGAGCCGACGTTAACTTATCAGAGCTAGACGGTAATCAGCTAGATAAGAACGACAGAAAAGAGAGGAGCGGTATTTACGCGTCAACTATAGAGATGCCATTTATCCCATTTTTGACCAGTGTTAGACATCTTCAACATGAAACAAGTAAAAGTTGGTTTAAAAAAGCAGCTGTGTAAAAGGACAACTTACTTTGGATTGAATTAGCTATTTGAACAGTGAGACTGCAGTAAGTTTAATTGGATCTCCCGAATTTTAAATAAGCTTGATAAATCAGAAATTGATCAGGCTAATCCAGCACAGTGAGTACTAGTAAAGAATGCTGGAGCCACAAGAAAAAAAAATCAATAGAATATTTTAAAATGTCAAAGGAGAAGGGTCATCTTCATATCCATTTTTATCTGCTTCCTTTCTTACATATTGAGTGACTGTTTCTCTCCCATGCACAATGCATCATATTAAGTAGGATTATTCCAGGTTTCATTTCCTCCTCTTTGTGCTATCTTATAAAAATTCTACTCATTACATGAGTTGAGATGATTCTCAAACATTTCTAGAGTGCCTAACCATTGCATCCTAGATGATCACTTTAAAGGAGACCTTAGAGTCTCTTTGTATTCCTTTCTATTTCCCTTAATTCATGTGAGACTGGAACAAGGGAAACAAGACCAAGAAATGATACACAAACAAACAGAAAGTTCAAATCAACTGGAAAGATGCCTCAGCTATTAAAGGCTAAGCTCAAAGTAAAAAATACAAAAAAGTTCAAACAGAGATACTCTCTGATTCTATCTCGTGGGACAGTACAAGATAACACCATGCACAGTCATGCATTTGAATATTTACAGCATCAATTAGTGACAGCTAGAGGGTAAAAGTGCCTCCAGCTAATGAACGGATAAACAAAATGTGATATTCCTATATAATAGAATATAAAAAAGATATTAAAAGTCTTATACATCGCATTAATAAATACCTTCAAAATATGCTAACTGAAAGAAATCAGATACAAAAGGTAACATATCTCATGACTTCATCCTTTAGTGACCAGAGCAGGGAAAGGCAGGCAATACAAAGTAAGCTTCTGGCAGTGGTATAGAGCTAGAGGGGAAATGAGGCAGGATTTCTTCACCTGATAAAGAAAAGCGGTTGCAGAAGGGTACACACATGACTGGCAGTGCTTAAATTTCACTGCATGTAGACCATGGCCAATAAAAAAAGAAATGGACTAAGGTCTTCCCAGATTGGAGAGCCAGACAATAGTGTCTGATCTCAATTGTACAAGATTCTAGAGACAAGGGCAAGAAGGGAGATTATACCCGAGTAAACACACTGCTGTGAGTGACTGCACTTCACCGGCATATACGTCAAGATCTCACAAAGGTTACATCTTTAGGAGGAAGGAAGAACTACCTAACGAGTGTCCAGCTGGCACGGGGTGACGTCATCATCTCCAGCGGTGTGTCGTCACTGATCTTGGGAGCAGTACTGAGCGGCCGAGGCTCAATCGTGTGCTCTACTAAGGTTCCGTAGCAGCTGATGATGTACAGAGATTCAACTACAACTTGTTTGGACTGATCTGCAGAGAATCAGAACAAGACGTGAGGATGGCAGAGAAAGATCACAACAGGAGATTTACATTATCGACCCTGCTGTCTGCACCTTGGGCTACCAAAAGAAGTAAGAAGAGCTCTGTGCCATGGCGTCTGCACCCCTGCTGCAGGTGCCTTGCATAAGCAGACGCCAGTGAACAGGTCACAGCATTTCTCTTGTTTCGAGAATGATACCATTATGTTCAAAACTGCAGTATAGCCAAACACTTTGATATAAAAACTTGAATTTCTATATTATATATTATTCCAAATATTATGGAAAATAAATGACATAAGGAGGACATGGAAGAATTATCAGAAAATGAATAATCTATGTAATAAAATTTAATAACACTGGCTTGAACAACAGACCTACATGAAGAGCTAGGTGTGGGACTAAGTCAGCCTAACAATTCAGTGTTTTCTTGGCAGACTTAAATTCATCAGCTGGGGAGAGGGCTCAACAGAGATAAGTGCTTCTTGGGCAAACACAAGAACATGAGTTCAAACCCCAGAACACTCTGAAAAACAAAACAAACAAAGAAACCCAACACCAATGAAAAGAAAACAAAACTCATGAATAGGCGTAGTCAAACACCAGCCTGTAACGTCTGTGAGGGTAAGGGATAAAGAGGGAGGATCACTGGGCTCACTGGCCACCAAATGAGCTCCAGGTTCAGGAAGGCCCTGACTCAACCAAACAAGGCAAAAATAATGGAGCAGGACACCAACATCCACCTCTAGCTGCTACACATACACACACACACACACACACACACACACACACACACGTGCATGCATGCAGAAAACTTAAATATTAACATCTGGATCAAAGCAAAACAAAAAAAAAACCCAGCATCATTTGTCTCTACAAGACAACCAGCTGAAATAAATACAGCACTCTCTTGACATGGGCTAAGCACAAGTGGACTAAGGAACAGACAGACATTCTCTATAGCTTTCTCTCCCTTTGTCTGTGAACCAGAAACAATACATAAAAAAGAAAAGACCCAGCGGGCGGTGGTGGTGAACGCCTTTAATCCCAGCACTCAGGAGACAGAGGCCTTGAACTCTGTGAGTTCAAGGCCAGCCTGGTCTACAAGAGCTAGTTACAGGACAGGCACCAAAGCTACAGAGAAATCGTGTCTCAAAAACATAACAAAACAAAAAATAAAAGTAAAGACCCTCCTCAAACTAGTTTAGTCCACTTCTCAATGAGATCCCTGACTCCAGTAATAAAGGAATGCCAGTGGAGACACTGAGAAATCAGTGCTGGGTATGACTTTATAGGGCAGACACAGGGACACACTGAGTAGGCTCAGTGCTGAAGCTCGCGTTTTACAGTAAGCAGAGGAGGACTGAGGATTGCTTATGAGCGCTGTGTGGGTCATCTTATCTCTGTGTCAGACGAATCAATTACAGCTGATTTGAGAAAATGGCCAATGACCAGCCAGGGGGACATAAAGGAGTAGCAAGCAAAAGGGGTAATTAGGACAGAAGGAGAAGCATTTGAAATCGAGCTTTGCAGAAGGTTTTAATGAGTAACAAAAAGTCCTTTCGATAGCATCATTAAACCAAAGGCAGTAACAAAAAAATAAAGATGGGATAAGAAAATGGGAGTGCCTCCCTTGCCTCTTCTCCAATAGCTTTCCTAACTGGGAAGGCACCTGCTGCGCTAAGATCCGATTACAAGGCAGTGTTCACTGAAAGGTGATCGCAAGGGAAATGGCTGGTGTCTGACTGCCAAGGGTGAGCAGGGAGAAGAGCCATTTCTGCCAAGAACAAAAGTGCCTGTGGAACAAGCCAGGGGCACGCCAGCGTGTGACCCAATTGAA
This sequence comes from Microtus oregoni, assembly GCF_018167655.1. Classification (NCBI taxonomy): domain Eukaryota; kingdom Metazoa; phylum Chordata; class Mammalia; order Rodentia; family Cricetidae; genus Microtus; species Microtus oregoni. The sequence goes on from NW_024543074.1 coordinate 13,066,311, forward strand.
TCACAATAAAGTAATCAGGGGAAAATCATAACACTCAAAATTGTTTACTTGGTGTGTGAAACATATAAACATTCTCTTCTATATAAAGACCACAGGAAAGATCCTAGGTTCAAGCCCTATAACTGGAAAAAGAAAAAAACTATATACATGATAACGAATCACATACTAAAACAATATTTATGCAAATATTCCAGGTATTGATCCCTGTGATCAAAACAGAGGTAAAAAACCTAGCTACTGGACTGGAGAGATGGCTCAGTGATTAAGAGCAATTGAACACCCACATGAGGGTTCCTACATGTGACTCCAGTTCCAGAGGATCCAGTGTCCTTTGGATCCCCCATGGATACCACCATACACTTGGTGTACATACACACATGCAGACAAAAATATTTATACACTTAACAAAACTTTAAAAAATTAAAAACAAAAACATAGTAATTCCCACCAACTCATAGGAGCCAATAATAACCACAAAATGTGACACTTACTTCTCACTAAAAGTTTAGCATTTTTGTTTTATTTTGGGGCTTGAGGATTTTGTTGGTTTTATCTTTTTTATGTAGCAGGAACCAGAGAGATGACTCAGCATTTGAGAGCACTTGCTGCTCTTGCAGAGGACTGAATTCAGTGCCCACTACAAATCCTGCAGCTCACAATCACCTGTAACTTCAGCTCCAGGGGACTGACCATCCTCTTCAGAAAAAAATGCATTCACGCCCACATAGGCCCCCTTAGCTAACATAAACTGACATTAGTGAGCTTGGTTGATTCCAAGGTTACAAAATTTTCTCCTTCTTCCTTCAGAGACAATACTGTGAAATTAGCTTGTGCAAAACCTGTAATAGACTAGGTATAAAATAGATAGCCCTAAGATCAAATATGAATGTCATTAAAAAAGACAAAATACAGTCAACTGGGCCAGGTTAGTATGCACATATATAATACCAGCAGAGAGAGGCAAGGAGGATCTCTGTGAGTTCGAGGCCAGCCTGGTCTACAAGTTAAATACAGCCAGGTTTATATATAGGGACTTGCTCTTGAAAATAAATAAAAAAAAAAATCAGTCAATGGTAAATTCATTTTCCATTTGTGTGAGAAAATAGTTTTAATTAGAGCCAGACTTGATAGATAAAAAGAAAGAAGTGGACTTAATTTTATTTTAGTAAAAACTATTAGGCTATTAGTCATAAAGTCATCTAGAAGAGTTGCTCACCCCGTATCCTCAGAGACGATGCAACAGGGCAGCTGAGCATGAGCAAACCACATACCTTTTTCCCGTTTCAGACCTGCGTTGTTTGCAAACCACGACCTGGAGGTCCCGAACACTGCAGCCACGCAAAACTCGCCACCCATTGATTTGCTCGGTGAAATTTGTGGAGGTGGTTTCACTTTGCTTAAAAAGTAAAAGAACATTTAAAAATTACCATGATGAACCACAGTCTTGTATATTAGGAAAGATTTTTTTTTTCCCAAAGTAAGCCCTACCCCTAAATATTGAGGTGCTACAGTTCAGTCATGCATTTCCTCAGAGAAATACTGACCAATGGAATGAGACAGTGCAGGAGATGAGACAGAAATGATTCCAAAGTTAAAGGGTCTTGATAAGAGAGCTGGGTGTGGTGGCAAACACCTGTGATCCCACCCAAGGCCAGAGGGATACTTTTTTGTGTGTGTGTCTGGGTTCCATGGCTAGCCTAGGAAACTAGTAAGACACTGTCTCAACAAAATAAAACAAATTGCTTTTGAACTGGATGCTGGCTTCGGAATTACAGCCACTCCTTTCAGACGGCTAACATTCCAGTGGAAACTTTTCAATGGAGGAACAGACACATTTCCAACACTAACAATCCACTCCGACGTCAGGACAAGAGACTACCATACAGTGCAGAGAGACAGCATGCGTGGAAATGAGGATGACTCAAAATGAAGCCTTGGTGCGCCTTGAAGCCCTGCTCTCTGCAGAACCACGCACTCTGGAGAATCTAACGCCATGTCCTATTGCAAGTAGAGTCAGACGTCTTCCTGGCGGCTGGTTTTGTGAAAATGACTTATCTATTTTGCTCAGTGGAAAGACCAGGATGAGCTAAATACGGAAAGCTTACCAAACACAAATCTGTTCTCTCTTCACTATGACCGAGGATGTGTGTGCTAACCACTGTCACTTCAGAGACTTCCACTAAGAACCTGCTTTCCTCTATTGTGCACAATACAAGCTTTCATTGTCTTTCAATTCCTGGATTTCTGTTCTCTTCTGAGTTAGCAAATTTCTCAGAGCTAACTATCAAATACAACTATGGTCCATAGATTACCTGTCTAATTCCCAGCCCGGAATATGGCATGCTGGCAAAAGCGTCAACGCCGTGAAGCTGGGGCCTGAGGTTCAGCTTCGCACTGAGTCCTGCTGGGAACCAACGTGACCGCCACCTTCTGCTCTAGCCTCACTTTATCTCACTGTCTCCTCCCACAGGTGTCGCCAAGGGAAGAAACCTGCACTGGAATGACCCAACACTTTTCCTTGATTGACTAACTTCCCATTTTAAGTCAATTCCAATTAAGGAATTCACAATTCCTTGATTGACTACCAGAATGCACGACATAGACGGCAATGCCCACTGTGTGGGGCTGGGGACTGTATCTGCTCTCACAACATGGTCTCCAGGTACAAGGACCACTGAGTACTACTCAGACAACTGAGCCACTGCTAATGAGGCCCTAGCCCAGATGTCATAAAGCAAAAGTTTGCCACAATCTGTGCAAATATAATTTTTGGAGCACCCTCCCTGACCGCGCAGATTATGCAGTGTGTTCTCCTACTGAATTACAGAAAGCAAGCCGGGCTCTCGGGCAGGGCCTTCACATCTCCTAACACGACACACATTCCGTCTAAAGCTCACAGACCTTGTCTATTTTTCAGATAGCACTTCAGCGACCTCACCTTCCCTGCGACACTCTTCAACATCTAATTTCCTGAGATTTCTGTGTGGGCACTTTCGAGAGAGGGAGGGAGGGAGGGAGGGAGAAAGGGAGGGAGGGAGGGAGGGAGCGAGGGAGGGAGGGAGGGAGGAACAGATGCTGCCCTGATTGGTCCAGCTGAACTTCCACTTTGAAAAACAATCTATGGTAGTACACACAACAGTGCACAAAAAGGCCATTTCTTTCAATCACTCATTAATACTCACTGAACACATTGTTCCCACTAAATAACATCCACATAGAAAATATACAAAATCAAGTGTGGTCAGACAATAATGCATCGGTCTTTGAAGAATGGTTTATGGGATGTCACTTCCCTTGCTGCACAGCTGTTGCCGGTGACCCACCAGAACGGCAAAAGCATCCCCCTTCCTCTGACAATGCAGCATGTACGCCCTCCCAATATCTAGGTCACCTAAAGTCACAACGAATCGTCTGGATGTGAATCTCCTTGTGTATTTCCTCAGAGTGTGTGCTGCTCTTGAACGCTTGTCAGTCCATCACTCAGTGACTAACACATAACTGACAAGCTCCTCTGGCTGCCATCTGTGATGTGCCCCTGGCCACGATGGCCCTGAGAAGTTTCAAGTGCTGGGGGAAGAGGAGCAAGAGAAACCACGACAGAAGGTCTATTTTTATTTGTGTGTGTGTTTGTATGATCGTGTGTAGGGACACCAGCAGAGACAGGTGACTTCCTCTACTACTCTCTACATTGTTGTTGATGTCATTGTCACCATTGTTATTGTTGTTTTGGTGACTGTTTTCTCACTGACCTAGACCGTATCAACTAATAAGCTAGCCAGCAAGATCTGAGGATCCATCTATTCTCCTCACCTCACACTCTTTCCCCTCCCCAGGCTGGAGTTACAGACATTTGATACCATGCTTTTTAAATGGGTGCTGGGGATCTGAATTCTGGTCCTCTTGCTTGCACGATCTCCGTAGCATGCACTAAAGAGTTTCTTTGAAAATGTCTGTAACTGTGGGTCTACACTATCAGGAGCCAGTCACACTATAATGTACAAGTTAGCTTCACAGAAACAAGTTCGAATTGGCAAATTACTGGATGAGACTTTGTTGTGGTTGGCGTTACTTAATCATGTAATAGCAAGCGGTTTTGCCATTTCAAGAAAGAATATATGGTTCCTCTGAAGGATTTGGACAGACTCAAAAATAACACCAGGACAAAAGACTAGCTTTCTAACAGAATCAAGAAACGCCAAAAAAAATTATAGGGCATCAGTGTATCCTTTGAGAACATTCTATACGTTTATCATCTTACATTTCAGCAAGCCTGGAATTAGCAACAGCTAAACTTCATTAGACTTCTATAGGCTTCACATCAGTCCATTTCGAAAGCCATCACAAACACAGTACCATTTTATACAAACTCAAATGTGTTATGAGAAACGACATCCTATGGTAAAATTGTGTTGCATTTATGAAAAAAACTATTACTTTAGTCTTATATTTCATCAGTTATCCTTTATCCAGTGATAGGATACCAGTAAACCTCATGAGTTAAGAAGTCAATTTGAAAAAAGATATTTTTTAATACCCCTCACATACCACAGTGTTGAAGAGGGGAGAGAGCATATTTGGGGGAGCTAGTTCATATCAAGTTATTTCCATCATCAGTTTCCATCTGGCATGATTTTGTCATTTAAGCAAAATAGAAACATAAAAATATGTGCACGCATGTATAAATCTTACAGAGAAATAAAAAGAGATAATGTAATAAAAAAAAAGAATGCTACTTAGAAAACATTTTTTATGTGTTCTCCTCAAAGCTAGACATTTTAACTCTGGCTCCATTTGCTCCTAATCTTAATTTTAAAAAATAATGTGGAAGAAGCCTCGTAGGACCAAAACAGTCTTTCTTCTCATGCGTGTATGCAACAGGCTACACACAAACCTTTCCACAGTGAGCCAGAGTATTCCTACCGCAAAACACCCTGCGGTTGACAGAAAAAAAGAGAAAGAGGATACATAAGTAAGAGAAGAAAGGGGCAGCCCTGTAAATCATGCGGACGTTCAGACTGCTCACTTGACCTGCACGGGGAAGACTGTAATGTTAACCTCGTTTCTTGCTTGCGCTCAACACCGTCCTCCTCAGAAGGGGTCTCAACAAGCCCCAACACAGGCCAATTTAAGAAGGTTTCCTGTGCAGGGGACTTAACCTTATACACTTATGCTATTGCTAATATAATGAATAAAACAGTACTTCCATTCTAATTGCTGCACAGAAGTTTAACTGCATTGTTTCTATGGACTCAGCCTGAGTTTAAAGAAACACACAGGAGAACACGGCATGCATAGTGACAGTTAAGAGACGCAGAGCAGAGCACAGCAGTCCTGCAGAGGCCTCTTTACTACAGCGAGTGCTTGGATTAACTTTTTAGCGAAACATGAAAGAAAAATGAAATAAATACATTTGCCAATCGTGGCAAAATAATAATCATAAAATACCACATGCACTGAACCCTTCCTAAGGAAGCCAGGAGAGAAACAGAACACAAACACAGAGCAAAAGAAACACAGTGGTAAATAAAGCAGGGGTTTAATTCTCTCACTTCGCCTAAGAAAGCACTTGAAGAATGGGAATCATTCTCACTACAGCTCACCGGTATCCCATTGCTTCTCAAACATTTGGAAAGTCTTAAAAACCCTCCATCACAATCTAGATTAACACTGGATTTCTCTTGCCTGCTTTGCATTCAAATGCAAACAAGAGAAAGAAAAAGAAACAAAACCCTTCCCTCTAGAGACACGTGCATTTTAAAAATAAAGGACGGTGTTCAACCCCCGCCCCCCAAATAACTGTGCCAGGCACCACAGAGAGGAACTGAAGCTACAGCTATGGGGGGCACACTCGCCCAGGGTGCTGAGAGAGGGGCACAGCATGGCAGGAGCTGAGACAGACACCAACTGCCCAATGTTAGAGTTTGAGTGGGAACGAGCACTAAGAATTCCAATAGAGAGAAACTGAAAATTCGTTTTCTTTATGAGCTATATTAGTTCCTGTGTGACAAAGCTTTCAAAAGAATTTAAAAATCTTCTCTTTCTCGAATTTTCCCCTAAAACTAGACCAGAAAGGCAACCAAAATTACTTTATGTTAAACCATCGAAAACATGAATATTTATATAATATTTACAATACATTTACTTATACTATGATATTATAAAGTATGTTTACAAATTTAAAAGGGAAGAAAACACAACAGATGAAAAAGATCTCATCTGCACACATCGCCTTGAAAAGGGTAAAACTGTGAAGCTTTCAAATATGCTCAGAAGAACGCTCAGGAAAAACCACGCACTACAATTCCACACATAAACTTTACTCCTTTCTTAAAGGCGACTGTCAGTAATCCAGAGGCAATTATGAATACAGGCTATTTTCCCAGGGAACAGAAGCATCACTGTGTGCTCTACACACAGACAACTCTGGGAAGGACTTAGAAACCTACGGTAAAACCCAGGACCGCATGCACACCCGCACAACACAACACTGTTAATGCAGAAATCAAAATCACTTAGGAAGTGTCCATTAGGCTGAGGCAGGAGAACTTTACAAAATTTAAGGCGAGCCTGGGCTACACAGTAATTTCTACAGTATGGATGGATTTTGTCTCGACAAATCAACAACAAAAATTGGCATGGACTCTCAAAACAATAAATATCCTACATAAACATGTAACATAGAGTGCTGGAAATTCCTAGGCTGACCACTACTGTCAAATACAGCCTGCACCGTTTCATTCCCAGGCTGCTGTGATATCAAAGGGAAAAAGGCTGCTTTTAAATGGTCTCATCTGAAACTGAACTAAAGACTTAAAGTCCTTTACTGAAGAATAAAGAAGTAGTGCGGACTGTGACATACCAAAAGCAAAAAAACCTTAACTAAGTACAAATGCTGTGACCCAAAACTAATTTCTGAGAATTATAAGACATTTACATTATAAAAGAAGCTATAAAGATTTCGTGTTCATCCAACATCCATGTACTGCCCTGACTGAAAGGACTAGTCACATCCTTAGTTAGCATGATGTTTCATTTTAGGGCAGTAAATAAGAACATTCTCAAGTTGAATGCTAAGTATCATGGAAAAACAGCAAATGCTGCAGAAACAAAGCGGCTCTCATAAACAACATGGAAGAAGTTGTCAAATCTATATTCATTTTGCTGCCTTAATTTGAGGTTTCATTAAGATCTTAATGGAAAAAACATGCACCCTGGTAATGTGGCGCATTTAAAAGGAGGACCTTTGAGTCTAGTGTAAGTGACTAAAAACGAGTTTCCTAGGACCTAACGATGGCATCAAACAGACCACAAAGCAGTCTCTGGAAGACAGGCAGTGATTTAGAAGTCGACTATATTTCATAGATCCCTTTCTTTAATCTGGCTCTTTTAATCTTGTTTCAACCTCAAATCATTTCTAGTTGACAAGTGCCTTTGCTTAACTGTGAGGAACACATGAGCTGTTGGGGAGCGGCCTTTCCTTATTTAACACACAGCATTTGTTAGTCCATCTTCAGCTGCATGTCAAAACTTCAGTCCGTATTAACATGCTGAAACTCTTTGCTTTGTACTTAGAATGAGGAATTTATCCTCAAATGGAATTTAACTCCACATTTAGTACACAAAGACATTTAATCATATTTTGGATGTGGCATTTAAAATTTCCTAGTCACCCTAAGCCAGCAAAAATCCATGATCTTACTGGTTTTGAGAAGAAATCTGATTTAAAAAAAAAGAAACATCAACTTTGAGAGGATTTGTCTTTGTATATTGTCAAGACAGTTTTGGCATCTCTGTCCTATACTGTACTAGAGAGGTGGCTATTTGGTGGGGACTCTATCACCTAGCCCTATAGGAGAATGAAAACTTCCATTCCCAGGGCACAAGAACCCTGAAAATGTTCCAGGAAACAATACAACTATAAAAAGACTGGTCGGTTTTGGAGAGACAATCTTATTGCATGTCCCAAGCTGGACTTAAACTTGCTGTCTACTGCCTCAGCCTCCCGGGTGCTACAATTCCATGCATGCAACTCGTGCCCAGATAAAACGCTGTTCAGGTTCTAATAGAACACAACGAACAATTCTTAGCAACAGTTATGAGGATCAGAAAGATGTGAAGAACTTAAATGCCTTCCATGGCTCAAAACTTCCTTTTCTATTTTAAGAACTAGAGATAGTATGGCGTGGTAGCACACGCCTGAAACCAGCACTCAGGGAGCCAAGACAAGTCTGGTGCACACAGAGTTCTATACTAGCCAGGGGAGACCCTCTTGAGGCAAAGCACATGATCTAGTTTTAAGAGGTATCTTTTCAGACAGGGAGTCCTCCCAGCACTGCGGTCCTCAGCTGTTACTATTGAATGAGCCACTACTATGCACCACTGTCGTTAAGCACTGCAGTGCGCTTATCCATTATAAGCTCATTTCATCCTCGCAGCGAAGCCACAAAACAGATGCTAACGCTGCTTCATTACATATATAAGGAAAAGAGGAAAAGCAAGGCTCTAGGGTATCTGAGATCACAGTGCCAGCAGACATAGGAGCTGGTATGTAAGAGCACATAGGAGCTGGCATGTAACATAGGAGCTAGTATGTAAGAGCAAGGCAGCTTTATTCTAGAATCCCAATTCATAATTACTTAAACATTTTATATCAGATCCTCAACACATTCTAACTGCTGTCTTCAAATGTGAATATGGAACACACTCTTCCCTTTCCGTGGTTATCATGCCTTAACTGTCTAACATAGTTCAACAGAATGTCATGGGCATTTTCATCAGAAACATGCATTCCTTTACCTTTTATTCAGCTCATTAAATACCCACTTTATTCAAAACAGAGTTCAACACAGTCCTTTTGGGACCAAATAAAATACACTGCAACTTGGCCCTCCATATATTTGTCCTTAAACACAAACTCCATTCTCTAGTATGAAGTATGCTAAGTGAGGAACTTCACATTCAAAGATTCTGCTTGTGACTAGACCTTTCTTATATTATTCACCAGCACGGTGACAGAACTATTCTGCCTTCTTTAAGAAAAACAACAACAACAAAAAAAAAACAAAACAAATAAAGACAAAACAAATCTGGTTTTTGTAGAAAAAAGTGTTTTGAAAGACTCAAGTAAAACCAAAGGAACTGCTTTTTCAAGGTTTAAATGCCAGCATTCAGATCTACTCAGCCAGTAACTTGGTGCATCTATCTGCGATCAGGCCATGCAACTGAAAACAAACTCTAAAACAGTTACTTTTCGAGAGTACAGCAAATGAATCAGGCATGCGGGACCAAATGGGAACTCACCATGGAGCTTTTATGGAAAAACACCCCGCTCCAAAGAGATAAGGCCTTGGTGGAAAAGGGGGGAAAATGTACAAAAAATTAGAGGAAAACTCATTCAACATTAGTAAATACAAGTATACTGTACTGTTAAAGAGTATGATAAAAAAATAACTCAAAATTAATAATCAATAGCAATTCTGCCATATATGCTGTGGTAGAACCAGTAAGTATGTGAGGTACAGAAACAAGGGCTTCGGTTTTCATGGAAACGTAGATTTGAATTTTCTCTATTTCTCCCCCTTTTCTGGAGCACCCCAGCAGCACACCTACTTTAACACAAAATTCCCGGCTGAAGCCCTTAAACACAGAGAGCGAATCAAATGGGAAAATCAGATGGAGAAGAACAATTACTATGTGTGACGCCAAGGATTCAGTGCTAACGAGAGACGGCAGACTCTGACATGAGGGCATTGTGCTCCCCAGCTGCTGCTTCTCCCCACAGTCCTCAAGCGCTCATCTGCAGTAAGCTGGGCATTGTTCTGTGGGTCACTGGCAAAACTATGGAATGAGTTCTAGTTCTGTTACAGCCCAGAAAGTTAGCATAAGAACACAGCCTCCTCACCTGCTGCAGCTCAATGGTAGCCACAACTGCATGTGGGAAATACCACAGGGGTACAAACTGAGAATTCAATGCTACACTTTATTTCTGCTTTAAATTCAGTTCCCAGTTTTTAAGGCACGCCATGCACAAATAAGACTTAGAAATATAGTTAGATTCAAAAAAATTTTAATAAGGCATCTGACATTTGGAAGACGTAAGAAATTGAAGGGGACACACATTACTAAGCTGTGGCAATTTCCTTTTTCAAAACTGGAGACTGGGATATTAAGGAGAAAGATAATCCTGTTAATTAGTATTAATTTCCAAACAAACAGAGTACATTCCAGAAAAAATTAAAGGTCGAGAAAAATGTCCTCACAACAGTGAGCCTGATTCTGAGGTTCAGAACGCAATAAATACAAAAGCTGACTGAGAGACAGGGGCACGAAGAGAAGAGACATCAGAGAGGGGGTGTGGCTGACAAGCACTCCTGCAAGCTTTAACGGTTTAGTTACTGGCAAGGACAGAACCAGTAAAATCAACAGTGGCCTTCCATCGTTTTCCTCTGTGACCCACAGAATATTAACATCAAGCTGCAGAAAACAATGCATACAAAACAAGATTGAAAGACCAAGTGGGTGAATGCAGTTTTTGTTTGTAAGACATTTTACTATTTTCTCGACATTTTATAACCATAATGCTTGGGTACCGCCACAGTACAAAAGAAATGTATCTTTTAAAAACATAAACCTTGCTAGGGAGTCTAAGTTGTTTAACTTCCACAATGTTGCTGAGTTAGGCCAGTGTAGCCCAGCTCTGGTCACATCTACTTGACGTCAAGATTTACTTAATTCTATCAGAACTCTTACGTCACAAGAGCTCGCGTTGTACTTTGAAAAACTGAACTGACCAATGTCTCCACAACATAGGGATCCTGTGCATTAATTAAAAAAAATAAAACGAGGGTAAAGCCATTTCTAAATGCCAGAAATGCTTCAGATAAAAAGGGAATTGTGTTGGTAGACAATACTCACCTTTCGTTTCAATTATTATAAGCAGAACACCCCAAATATTCCAATACTCAGAATAATTCTGTTAGAAACACCGTCATCTAAAATAGCCCCATGGTGCCGGTGTGTAATCTGCAGGGCCCATGGACAGCCCTCTAACTACGCTCAAGTTGCAACATACAACAAAATTCGGATTATTGACAGGGACACCAAACACATGAATAGTCACAGATACACAGATACTTGCAGGGTAAAGAACTTGGAAGTTTGTACTGAAATTGTCTACTCAGTCCTCTATAACTTGAAAGAGTTCTCCAATGGCTTCAAAAAACAACAAACAAAAATGGGACAAAATTTATCCATCTCTACATTAACAAACTAACAAGAAAAGCCCACTAAACTAAAGACCCTGACACTCCCTACCTACAGAGAAAGCTTCCTGATTTATAAAACAGAAACGCGCTTCACCCCATCAAATGAAGAGTAAACCTAAACAGACAGACAACCCCCGATTTCTTTCCAGGAAATCACAGCAGGTTGCAAACGTCACCAGTCAGATGCTCACCCCACCATACCATGGTGACACCAAGTGAGGAGGCCCTTAGCAGCCACAGTCATCTCTGCCGACAACAGGGTCACAACTCACAGTGTAGCCCGGCTGCTTTGGTTAAAAGCTGCTCTACCTCCAGCCAGAAGTGATCCACTGGCCAACAGCTCCATAGAGAGAGGGCGGCCGAAGGCGTGGGGTGAGAACCCAGTTTGGTATGTAGACTTGGCAAGCATTCAGCTCGGATTTGCCCACTTCTTGCCTGGTCTGGCGGATTGGACCTCTGCCACGAACATGTGAAGGATCTACCGACTCCAAAGGAGCACACTGACTCAGGCCACTGCAGGCTGGGGGTAGTGTCAGCTGCTCTTTTGAAAGGCTCCTGCTTAATCTTTCTTCAGTAGCAAAAGAATGAAAATATGAAGTCACAAAGTCCAGGCCCATGATCCAGCTGTCTTCACCTATGACTGTCCTCACACACCCCGACACTGAAGGCACACAGCTGTAGTGTCCTACTCAAGCGGGGTAAAGGTAGGGAGTGTATGAATTTGAATGCTGGCTGAATTCAGTAGTGAAATCAGTTTACTAGAGATGGGTCTGAAAAATTCACACATCCAGCAATATAGATGGGCAGAGGTGGCACGCACCATTAATCCCAGCACTGGAGAGGCAGAGGCAGGTCGATCTCTCTGAGTACGAGACCAGTCTGATTCCAGGACAGTCAGGGCTACACTGAAAAACCCTGTCTCAGAAAACCAAAATAGTGTCTGACACACATGCATGCACACGCACACACCCCTACACAAAAATAAAAAATAATAATAATAAAACACTTTGAGTTGCAGTAATACGGTTGGTTAAATCTGCAGGACAATAGCTAAGTGAAATAAGTAATAAAAATCAAATTCTAGATTGTTAGAGAATTATTTACTTATAAGCTAATATGAAATTACCTGGCCATTAAGTCTCAAAGGAATTCTCAAAAACAGTAATGAACAGTACTTTAAACAGGTGGTTCAGTGGTTAGAGCATTTACTATACTTTCTGGGGACCAGAGTTCAGTTCTCAGCTCTCAGAGTGACCGTGGCTCTGTCACTGCAGTTCAAGGCATCTGTTATGAACACATGTAAACCTCTGTAACCTGATTCTAGTGGTAAAAGTTTACTCTTAAGATTTCTCCAATCAGCCGGGTGGTGGTGGTGTACACCTTTAATCCCAGCACTCAGGAGGCAGAGGCAAGAGGATCTCTGTGAGTTCCAGGCCAGCCTGGTCCACAGAGTGAGTTCTAGGACAGGCTCCAAAGCTACAGAGAAACCCTGTCTCAACACCCCCCCCCCCACACACACACACAGTTGATCTGTCCAATCCACAGGCTCTGGGAGTTCCTGAGTGAGTGGCTTCCTGTGCTGACCAGGTGGACTTCGAGCTTGTGAACCTTCCGCTTCAGCTTCCTGTGCGCACTGAGAGAACAGTCTAGCAGCCAGCCCAACCAAAAGATGAATTCCATAAACATACTCCATCAACCCTATCCTTCAGCTGATCAAGTTCTTTGAGCAACTAAAACATGGGGTCAGAAGGACTCCAAGATGCCAGGAACTGCGAGGAAAGGCTACAGCACATTGTATGTACAATGCTCAAGGGAGGTGAGACATTTTAAGTTCAATTTAAAATTCATTCTAAAGGCTCTGCTGCCACTGTGTGAATTCCCATTTCCTTCCCCATTGCTGCAAATGAGCCCTCATGTCATTTCCAACTTTTAATTTGTTCATTAGCCGAATTTTAACTGTTCCCTACCAGACAGGTTAACGGCACTGGTGGTTTTCGATCTGCTGATCTGTAGGACAAACTGAAGCTGAAACAGACAGCTGACTAATTTAAGACATATTTGGCATGCCATTTTAAATTACAAACTCAAGACGTAAAAAATTTTCATTAGAAAAACATAGATAATGCTGAAGTTCTTCCATATGCGACAGAGGAGCGACTAGCATAGCATAAATAATGCCAAACTTTTGTCGACTGCTATGCCCGCTGACTTTCAATATGGTATACAGTAGACTTCTTTCAAATAAAAAATCCACAGATTTACAGCAAAATGCAATAAACTATGGTATGGTTTAAGTACTCTACTTATTTGGCGCAAAAGCTAGAAACTCAAACTACGGTAAATATATTGCACATGTAGACAAAAGCACACACACTCAAATGAAAATGCTCTTGTGATCGTGTTGTATCTGAACCAAACCCTCAGAGCAATACTATACAAATTTATGGTTACAACAGACAGAAAGTGGCAGATTACCATGGGCTATGGTATACGGGGGTCTGTTACCAAATCTTTCCATCTTCTCTGAACTTACTCTATAAGGCTTGAGGCTCGGATGAAAGTCTAAATAAACCAAGGTGAACGGGGTTGAACTGAATTAAAATAAGGAATGGACTTTCACATTTACTATATGAAAACATCATTTGCTCTCAAACTAAAACTGATGACAAACTGATTTTAAAATACCAGCTGCAGCCATTCAAATAAATGCTATTAAGTGAGAAACACACCTGTTTACTCAGTGTGGCTCAGAAGGGCTTAAATGGGACAATGAGATCAAAGAAGCACTGGGAATGCACACATCACATGTGAATTCTTCTCTTCTGAGAACTCCCATAGGGCACTGACAGTAAGTACAAGTGCCCGCAGGAGGCAGGAGAAGCCAGGACTACACAGCACTCAGTTCGTCTTAAAGCGCTAGGGCCCACGGTTTCGAGATATTCACGAAGAAATGAGGACATGAGAAGGTGGGGAAAGACTATAAACACAGTGGATGAATGTGAGTTCACTTCCAGGGGGCTCCCACCAGCTAAGAACAAGGAAGTAACTTCATTCTCAATTTTTATAGTCTCTGTTCCCATGAAACTGGTTCAACCTCATTCTAGCATAAACTGTTCCCTTCTGTGTCCACAAAATTGACATACATCATCTTAGATTTAAAACACATAAAATATAACAACAAATTCTTTATTACTAGCATCTGAAATTATTCGCTTTTGATTTAATTGAACCAAACGACTATGAAATGCTGCTAATGAACTGTACTGCAGAAACCTCGTCTCCAAAAGACAGAACAATCCCTACTTCTCTCTCCCTTGTAATGGGGAGTCTTTCTTCCCTCCCTCCCTGGGTCCCTCTTTCCTCTCAACCTTCCTGCCTGTGGTACTGGGAACTGAACCCATGGCCTCACACACGCAAAGCAAGTGTTCTTCCACTGACCTCAAGGGCCTCTTCTTTCTTCCCTAGTTAAAGACATGATCATGTGGTAAGGGGCTTTCCAATCCTGCTGTACCAGACCAGCAGAAAATGGACTCTGTTTACATGAGTGATGGCTGAAGTCAAATAATTCCTAGAACTTCCTTTGCCTCACCAAACCCAGCATGTGAGCTAAGCAGCTGCTGCCATCAGAGGCCTTCCTCCCTCCAAGGGGTGCTCCAAGGTATTCAACAGGAAGGTGTAAACACAGCTGTCTCCTGCCATTTGTAGCTGGACTGGCCTCGTGTGTGCAGAGCAGAGAGACAGATGGTCCCAACACCGCACAGGCTGTAGCAGACATATATTTATAAAAATAAGAGGGCAGATGTTAGGCACGGTAACGACACATTTTGTGTCCTGCAGAGTGAAGCTGAGGTTTGTATCTCAAACAGGATGTCTGAACTCCTGAGTCCTAGGCAATCTTCATACTTCTGCGAGAGAATTCTAACACTTTGTGGGTATGTTACGCCTTTATACAGAATACCAACTACATGAGACAAATGGCAGATGCTCTACCTAACAACTAGATAGGGTTATCTAAACAGCCACGGCATTTACATGTCTGAAACGGCTGAGTTCTGTGTCCACTTTCTAAATCATCCACGGGAAGCACCCCTTGTTAAATAACTACATTCTAAAAGCGCTAGGAAAGGTATGGGTAACACAGCATTTTAGGGATGAGTGTACATGGAAAAAGAAAACTCTGCTTGTTTGTTACACTGGTTAGTTATCTTCATGAGAAAACCAAATTTCCAAGTATATAAAGCAAAATGGAATAGAAAGATGAAACAGCTAGCTGTGGTCTGTGAATGCTAATGCATAAAATCTAAGGGCTGATGCTGGACCTGGCGCTGACTGGTGGAGCTGGGACTGAGGGCCTCTAGCATGATAAACCAGCATCCAGGCTCTCCTCTTAACTGGCCATCCCTTTGAAGACAGGGCCTAACCAACCTGCCTAGACTAGCTTTGAACTTGAGATCCTCCGTACGGGATTAGGATTACAAACGTGCACCACCAAGCCGAGCCAGAAAATATAATACTCTCACAAACCAAATATTATTCCTGACCAAAAAAAATATACATTTTAATGAATTTTTTAAATTTTTGAGAAAAAAATTAAAAATCATATTCAGAAGGAACCTGAATATCCAAAGTACTGGTGTCTGAATTACAATCCCCTCCCTCATGTGTTTGCACGAGCTGTTTTGTTAGAATTATAAAATATGTCGCTGTGAGGTGGACTTGGAGGCTCTCTCCTTGCACATCAGGATGGAAAGCTCTTAGCTACTTCTCCAGCACCATGTTGGCCTGAATGTAAGACGCCTTCGATATGTTGTGAATATGTTTAATTGCCCTTGGTTACAAACCCTCAGATCAAACGGTAAACAAGCCCTAATTAAATGCTATCTTTTCTAAGAGCTGCCTTAGTCATGGTTTTCACTTCACAACAACAGAAGAGTGACGGTGACTCTTTTTGTTTTGTTTGGTTTTTTTTTTTTTTTTTTTTTTTTTTTTTTTTTTGGTTTTTCGAGACAGGGTTTCTCTGTGGCTTTGGAGCCTGTCCTGGAACTAGCTCTGTAGACCAGGCTGGTCTCGAACTCACAGAGATCCGCCTGCCTCTGCCTCCCGAGTGCTGGGATTAAAGGCGTGCGCCACCATCGCCCGGCTTCTGTGACATTTTCTAATGTGAGTTTCAAGGCACATAAAATTTCAAATTCCCAATGCATTCATCAATAAATATTAAATCACATATGAGAGGGCGCTCGGGGACAGAGCTGTAGCTGAGTGGTAGTGTGTTTGCTTGCTTGCATGGAGCCGTGTCTGCTCTAGCAGTGGCAACAAAACAATCACAATGCGGGAAATAGCATTTATACTCTATAAATCAAAGAATTTTAAGCAACTTTTTTGTTTACTTTCCTTTGTTTGTTTGTGTTTGTTTTTTTGAGACAGGGTCTCTCAGTCCTGGCTGTCCATGAACTCACTACGGAGATCAGGCTGGCCTGGAACTCACAGCTCCTTAAGGTTTTATTTCATTTTAAATGTGCGGGTGTTTTGCCCACATGTGTGTTACACGTGAGAGAAGTGCCCATGGAGGTCAGAAGAGGTGGCTGGGCACTCCAGGACTGGAGTTACAAATGGTTTACAAATCTGGGAATGTGGGTGCTGGAAACTGATCACATGTCCTCTGAAAAAGCAGCCGCGTCTTAACCAGCCTCTCAAATTATTAAAAAGACAAGGAAACAGGAAATTTGTCAAAAGTCCACCGAGATCTCCAGATGTGAACAACTTATACACTTGCCACTATATCAACAGACGATGGGAAAGCATAAAAGCTTCTTAGGAAACTTTCAAATACAGAGAAAAGGAAATATACATTCCAACTAGATGCATAGATGAGTATAATAAACCCTAACATCCTATCCTTGTGTATTTAACACGTCTACACCAATCTCAAAGTTGTTTTAAGAAGTTTTTGAGAGCTGGGTGGTGGTGGTGCACACCTTTAATCCCAGCACTGGGAGGAAGAGGCTAGTGGATCTCTGTGCCCACCTGGTCTGTAGAGTGAGTTCCAGGACAGCCAGGGCTACACAGAGAAACCCTTCTCAAAAAAAAAAAAAAGAAAAGAAAAGAAAAGAAGTCTTTGAGGAGTGCTAAGTCCTGGACACAAAGCGCCCTGAGCTCGAATTGAGAAGCGGGCACCTCAGAAACAGGCAGCTCTCGCATTTGTCCTCACGCCCCGAGAAACATCTGTGCCGTCTTCGCATAAACCCCTCCCTCTGAACGGACATTGAAATCAGAGCAACATTTTAAACTCGCTTTCACTTAGATTCAGGAAAGATACAAATGTTCAGTGTTTTATAGAATTATACAGTGCTGGAGTGAATGACATGCAATTACATTCAGTCAAACTTAAGAGAGTCCAAAAAACAAACAAACTTTAAAATTTTGCTTCAAGATTAAGAACCATTTTGAATTCAGAAAATACAAAGTGTACTTACAAAGGGGAAACAACTAGCAATAAAACAGCATTAATATTTATGGCCTTTTGGTCAACATGTTTGAAACAAAAGAAAGAGAGAGAGAGAGAGAGAGAGAGAGAGAGAAAGGATACCGCTTAAAATCGCGCCTCTACTGAACACTATAATAAGTGATAGACACGTCACAGATGGCACAATAAATAAACTGTGATGTCGGAAGTAGGTTTTCAGGATTTTTTTAAATTTTTATTTGTTTTTGTTTTTAGTCCCCTTAATGTATTCAAAGCTCAGCCTACTTCTGTCAGTAGGGTTACACATGTCACCTAGGGTGAGGTCAGCAGCTACCTTATACACGTCACCAATTCACCTAGGGTGAGGTCAGCAGCTACCTTATACACGTCACCAATTCACCTAGGGTGAGGTCAGCAGCTACCTTATACACGTCACCAATCCACCTAGGGTGAGGTCAGCAGCTACCTTATACACGTCACCAATTCACCTAGGGTGAGGTCAGTAGCTACCTTATACACGTCACCAATTCACCTAGGGTGAGGTCAGTAGGCCACCTCACACATGTCTCCATGTCATCTAGGGTGAGGTCAGCAGGCCAACTTCACACGTCACCCTGGTGTGTGACAACCAAAATCATCAGAACCTCGTTGAGCCCTGAGTATTTCTCTAAGGGAAGTCACCTCTCTACGTACTTTTGTATTAGCATAGTGGCAACACCATGACCAGATAATTTAATCTATTTTTCCCATGGGGGGGACCCTCAGGACTATCTGAGGCAAAGGTAAGGCTTTCTCCAGACTATTTTAATGTGGAATTTTAATATACAGTTTGTTCCATTTCTAATTCAATTAAATACTGGGAATATACATTGAGGAAAACAAATAACTTGGCTATAGAATGACTACAGAAGTACAAATTTAATAGTCCAAAATGCATGGTCATTATCATCATGTAATTGAGTATCTAATGATATCAGACACACAGTAGTTCATCACAGGCACACAATCCAGTAGTTCATATTCCGAACAAGTAGAGAACTTTTTTAACGGCTAAGGTGAGCACTGAAAAGAATTCAAGAACATTATGAAATCTCTAAAAATGTTAGGAATCAATCTCGTAAAAAGTCCAAGTCATAGTTCATTATTCAGACAGTAACAGTAGATTAATAATGTAAACATGTTGGTGTAATACATCCACACAAATAAGTGGGTAAATTTCATAAACTTACTTAAATGCAATATCATTTAGAAAACTTTTGCTAATATTTGCATTTGTCAAAATGTGGGCATTGTGTTATGTTAAAATGCCAATCGTGTTGGCAAGAGCCAAGAAAATCAAACTGTACAATCAGACAATGCCACGAGGCAGGAAGTGTGAGCGAGTGGAGAAGTCTGGTTTTCATTAGCCAGTACCAGTTTTCACAACTTGTCACTGCTTTGCTTCTTACTATGGATGTGTGTACATGACTGAGTGTGAGCATGCTTGTGTGCAAATTCAGCTGCCACTGAGTCTCATGTGGGCTGGAAATGAAGGACATAATCAAAAACACACAATGGAGAAAGCACCTTCCGTTTTTATCCACTCCACACTCTACGAGGGCTGTGGAAACAGCAAGAAGCTTGACGCCTTACCCAGTGCGTTTGGTGATGGTCCCCAACGTCATTGGCTGCTTGATTTGTGCTAGAGGGGTCACTACCATCAGGCTCGGGAAGGGAGAAAGTCGGGGGTTGCCAGGATTGTTGTTGGTGAAGTTATTGTAAGAGTCTTGGCTGTTCAGCTTCCCTACGAGAGAAAAGAAAACCAAAAGATTACGGATGGAAACATCCCTCTCTCTAAAAAGGTTTTCATTTAAGAAATCATGGGCTGGGGGAACAACTCAGTGTGGAAAGGGACTTGCTCCAGGGCCCAACTACCTGAGCAGTCCCCAAAACCCACAAGGTGAAACAAACCAATTTCCTATAACCGGTCATCTGATGTCCACACACATGCAAATAAGTGAGCTAAATTTGAAAGAAAATTGATACAAGTATAATTAAAGTTCATAGCACTGGAAGAAACCAACATTATCAGGTCACAGAAACGACAATAACACATGGACATTTCGGTTTTCACTTTGTGTGTGTGCATGTGCACACGGGTATTTGCACAGAAGTATACGCATAAATGCCAATGCCAGACATCTTCCTCATTGCTCTTCGTTTAAGTCTAAGATAGGGTCTGGGATTGAACCCACCCTGTTGAATCAACTAAGACAGGCCAGTGAGCTCGAGGGATCTTCTCAGTCCCAACACGGGGGTGCTGGATGCAGCTTTTCACATGAGTGCTAGAGGTCCCAGCTCAGGTTTTCACACCTGCGTATAAGCAATTTATGGGATCTCACAGCCCCCAGAAACCTCTCTAACATAGTGTGGTTTTCTACATAAGAAATCTTATGTTTCTAAAATAGTGTGACTTTCTACAAAAAAAAAATCACTATTTCACCTGTACTCTAAGAACTTCTCAAAGAGTTGCTTGGCCTTTTGATTGCTACTGAGTCAACTCTTTTGATCAACATAAAAAGTGTGGATAGTTCTCCCTACCAAGGGAATCCACATCTACAGATTCGATGAATTGTAAAATAAAACAATCGTGTTGGAGAGCTGCAGAAAGCTCTGAACCCCAAATCTGACCACTGCGAGACACGTCAGTGGAGCGGTACACACACCGTAACAGGCTCCTACAGTTCTAGGGTTTCTCTCAGGAACCGTTAGAAATGGCCTTGTGTGTTGTGCAGTTAGGCCAAGAGGCCTACGATGCCTCTATCAATCCTCAAACTAGCTATGTAGCTCTGAAAGACAAGAATGACATCGTCGAACCCTATCAGGAAGATGGTGACGTCCAAAGCAGGACGTGACTAAGAAATGCTGCTCCTCCAGGACACAGGTCTATCTGTTTGCATCACTGTTTGGGATGAGCAGATTAAGCTACGGTAGGGAGGATAAGAAACTCGGGCACTTCTAACTCCCCATACTAACAAATTCTCTCTTTAATTTCTTTAAAGCCAGTAGAAGCTATTCACCCCTGTTGCTGGGATACAACAGGCAGCAGTTAGAATACACACAAAATTAACCGGACAATATTATACATACAAAACAAGAACCTTATAGAAAAAATGAATAGAGTGAAAAAACTTTTAATTCTTGAGTTGCTCATAGTGACATATAGTCTCAAGGTCAATACAGAGATCACTCTGCTTGTATTGAAATGAGACTCCAGCATTAATATGTCACAATCCAGGATCTGTGCTGTGTATGTCAAACATTTGTCAGCGCGTGAGCAAAGATCTGATGAGTGTCTCAGCCTAAGATAACATGCTGTGGGGGCAGGAATCCTCTGTACCACAAAGCTGACGGGACACAGAATGATTCAGTGCTAACTGCCTAGAACTGACGATAAGTACATGTGGGAACAATTATTAGGAAATAGACCACAGGGGAGGTAACCTAGTGAGATAAAGTAGGAGAGCAGGGACACTCAAGGCCTGAAAGATAGAATGAAAGAAAGGTGTGGACAGGGATGCCATTGCAGGAGCAGTAGTCTCTAAACACTACTCATGGGGTGTAACAGAGTGGGCAGACAAACTTATTTCCCCTTTAAGATCTCCTAACAACCAACCTTCCTCCCTTCTTCCCTCTTTCCCATTCCCTCCTCCCCCCTCCCTCCCTTCCCTTCACCTCCCTCCCTTACTGGTGTGGGATTCCTCTCTGTATGCTGTGAATACCAGTGGTTAATAAAGAAGCTGTTTGGGGACTGTGATAGGGTAGAGCAGAGCTAGGAGGAGAAAACTAAACTGAATCCTGGGAGAAAAAAGGGTGGAGTCAGAGAGGAGCCATGTAGCCCCAACACAGACAGACTCTGGAATTTTAACTGGTAAGCCACAGCCTCGTGGCGATATACAGATTAATAGAAATGGGTTAAATTGAGACGCAAGAGTTAGCTAATAAGAAGCTAGATCTAATGGGCCAAGCAGTGATTTAATTAATAAAGTTTCTGTGTGGTTATTTCGGGGCTGAGCAGCCAGGAACAAACAAGCTGCCTCCTTACAACACCTTACATCACCGAATAGGAAGCTGGCCTTTAACTCAAGGATCCTGCTTCAGCCTCTCTAACACTGCAGTCACAAGTGTGTTCTAAGCCACTGGGCCTAGGAGGAACAGTACACACCAAATACACTACTGATAAGAGGAAGCTGAGCTGGGACTGTGCCTTAGTGGTAGAGCACTTACCTAGCACAGCAAATAAAACAGAAACAGTGATTCACTGAGATGTTTCCACTGCAGTGCTTCAGCTGGCCGTGACTTTTCCCTAGGATACAGGATGGCCACAGCACAGCGTGAAAGGAACTGGGGCCTACGGAGCCTGCTCCTTCATTCTCAAGCAGTGTCCTCTCCTCTCTTCTGTGTTTAAGCTGTATACTCTGTCTGTGACCCAGTGTACAGGAATGTATAAAGTAGGTTATGTAGACTTACGTCTATGTGTTAACAGGGCAGGCAGAGTGGTTGTATCTGCGTTACAGAGTACTAGATCTGGCAAGAGTTTACATACATAACCCCCCCCCCCTTTTAGTCTTTTCTCTCTCTCTCCCTCGATGGGTAGAGGGCAGTCCTGGAGATCACATACATGTCCACTAGGCAAGTAAGCACTCTAGCACAGAGCTATACT
Organism: Microtus oregoni; assembly: GCF_018167655.1. NCBI lineage: Eukaryota > Metazoa > Chordata > Mammalia > Rodentia > Cricetidae > Microtus > Microtus oregoni. Next base: position 13,088,740 of record NW_024543074.1, read on the forward strand.
CGAGCCAAGGACAGCTTAAATGAAAGGATAAATATGTTCGACAAAAGCTCAGTAGTTCTGCTTTATATAATAACTAGACTGCCTAAATTTGAAATCAGTACATTAAGTAGAAATCCTATTTATAATAGCTGTTAAAAATAACTCAGGGCTGAAGGGAGATCAATTGGTAGAGTAGTTGCCTGGCATTTCACAAATCCCTAAGTTTGATCCCAGCACCACAAAAACCAGACAAGGTGCACATGCCTATAATCCCAGCACTTGGAGGATCAGAAAGTTGAAAGCCATTCTTAGCTACATACTGAGTTCAAAAAAGGCCAGAACTACATACCATTATCAGAAAACAAAAGTGGAAGACAGAAAGACAGGAGACAGGGAGGAGGAAGGAAAAGAGGAAGAGGGTTGCAAGACAGAGAAAGGGAGAGGGAGGGAGGAAAACAAAGTGAAAGAAAAAACTATCAAGAAATAAATTTATCTGGAGAGAAGAGAGATCTTTAAAATGAAAACTACTGGTTGAGAAGCAGCTCGGCAGGAGATCGTCTGCCTAGGGTGGACAATATGCTGGGTTTATACCTAACACAGCAAACAGAAGAGTAAAAAAATAAATTTGGAAGGGAAACAAAAAAGTTGGAAAAGGCATCTGATGCTTGTGGTTTTAAAAAGTCAGTATCATAAGAACGCGCAGCTTTCCCAAATCAAGGTGGATGCAACCTATCACCCTTTCAGAGCTGGGAGTGAGAATTCAAATCCAAGGATTAGATCTCAAAAGTAAATGAATACCCAACAACTTCTTAATCAAAAACAACCAAGTAGAAAGCAATGCGCAAGCAAGGGTGTGAAGAAGAGGAAGTCTTGCACAGCCCTGGATATTATCATGGCCACAAGCGGCTCACAACAATCTGTAACTCCAGAATCAAATGACCTGATGCCTTCTCCTGGTATCCATGGGCACCAGGCACACACATGGTACACAGACATGTATGCAAGAAAAACACTTATACGCACAAAATAATAAAAATAAGGAAAACTTTGCTTGCTCCTCCCATGGATAAATTTTGTATTTTCGTGAACTTGGGAGGTAGTTCTGTGCAGAAAGTGCTTGCCTTCAAAGTATGAAGACTACAGTTCAATCCCAGAAACCAGGGGGAAAAAAAGGTGAGTGTAATGGCAGGGGCTTATAATCTATCTCAACATGGGGGAAGCAGAGACAGTAAGATTCCTAGAGCACAATAATCATTGTGAGTTCCAGACCAATGAGAGACACGGTCTCAAAGCAGGTCTACTGTGTTCCTTCAGGTAACCTATGCTCTCTATTAAGTGTATAGATTTAAATGAGTAATCTTTAAGGGAACAAATGAATGCTGAAGATGAGGAGAGCCAGGGACTCGGGTGGTCTTCATCAGGAAAGCCCACTGCACTGGCGGAGAAGCCCACAGGAAGCACAGACAGGAAATGGCACTGCTAACAGCTATGGAAATGAGATTAAATGGCTGCAACCGCAGGGACAACACGACCAGGGGAGCCAGTGTGTCTCGGAGTCCCTTCTTCTTTAGAGGTTGGCTGGGGTCGCACCCTGTGCTCAGTCCTGAGCAGCAAGCCCAATAGTCTTTCAGGGCATTCATAACACTGCATGGAGAGAGGAGGAAGATGAACAGATGATGGGAAAAACATGTTACAGGTGCCATCTGAGAAACAGCTCAGAGACAGAGAGAGGAGCCGCTGTGACCGGTAGGAAGGAAGATGAATCACACAAAGTTTACACATACAGGAGTTTGCTGCTAACAGAAAGCAAAAGATGAAAAGAAAGATGCATGAATGATGATATTGGGTTAGCAAAAGAAGGGACAGCACAGACAAGAAATTTCAGTAGCAGACACAGTGATCTACAGTTCAAATAGCATGTGCCAAAAATAACTAAATCTATTTTCGAAAAGCAGGGGGTGGATCCCCACAACAGTAGGGGAAAATATTTTGGAGGGATCTCCAAACACTTCAGAAAAGTACTTCCAATATGGTAGTAGCAGCGCAAGGCAAAATTTCAGGAGCTGAAGGATGAGGCAGGAAGGAGCTCAAAGCCAACATGAGCTATGTAAAGAGACCTTGTCTCAAAGGGGCAAAGGAGGAAGAAGCAAGTAATGCGGCCCATGGATCTCTACCCTGCTCAGACTCATGCTCATCTGGACAAGGAGCCTCAAGTTGGTATCTTTAGGAACATAGATCTGGATGCTTCTCTGTAGTTAACCAAGGCTAGTTTCCTGCACAGCAGGGTCTCACTGTGGCACAGTGAGGTTGAACAAGAAGGTGTTCTATGTGCACTGTCTGTGGACTAGGATCAGTCTACCCTCACCTTTCAACTCTCGGGAACAGTCTAGAGAATGGAACTAGAGAAACAGAAGATGGCCCCTGTGTCAACGGGTCAAGCAATGCAGCTCCTTTCTGCCTTTCATTATCAGTGGAGTAGAGTGGACACAACAGACACTGCCTAATTGCAGCTTCAGTGGGGCCTTCCTGGAGCCTTGAGATCTACAGGACGTTTCACACACGACTGTACTTTTGAATTCCAGTTGATAGAAGACCCGCAAGCGACAAATGCCACGAGAATAAATGTTCTCACAGTATTCCCGGCCCCATCAGAACGAGGAAGTCCCAAAGATCTCATGAGAAAACGAGCTCTTCTAAGACTCTCACCCCAGTTTTTCGGGCTTAGTCTATATAGATAAACATGCATGAGCCTGCGGGCTTTTGGGTCTTTGTCCAAAGCCAGCAGAGCTTTGATCCCTTAGAGGGTAACCCGTCTCCATCTAGACCAGCTTCTCATGGGGTGGGGGGTGGGGGAGTGCCACATCGCAGTAAGATGGTTTCTCAATAAATTAAAGCAGAAATTCTATTTCAGAGCAGAATATCATTTAAAAATACGAATTCTAAAAAAAATCTATTCGTGTAGAAAGTTCTGGTTCTTTGATTTGGTCTCTTTTCAGCTATGTTTACTGTCAGTAATTTTACCGTTACTGTGTGAACTGAAACAGAAGAGCTGGCTTCAGGGTTAGACCTCTGACTTTCTGTCCTTATCAGGAACAAATTTCCACCTCTGACAAGGGAACAACCTCACATGGTCCTTCATGGCTCCTGCCACCTGTACACAGAGCCGGACACGGTGCTGCAGGCGAGCTAGGCACCAACCATTCTTCAAAATGCAACCTCACTTATCACTGTCCCAAATATCATTTCCCCAAAACATTTTATACTACAAAAACTCGGAGGCAAACAGATTGAGTTGAAGATGAAAACGGACGGAGAAAAAACCGTGGGCTTTGTGGCCGCTCTGGAGGAGTGGCTTCCAGGTCAGGTTTGCAGAGAGGCATATTCCCAAACCAGTCATCATTAACGGCCTCACTTCCACAGGAAAGAAAAAAAAAAGTCAAGAGTCTGAAAACTCCGGACAAAAGAAATCCCTGCAGACAAAGTAAAAACAAATTAAAAGACCCATTATAAAACACAGATGCTACAAGGAAAATAAACTTTCCAAGATTTACTGGGCTTTGACAAAGCAGGACATCTGTGGAAAAGCCCTCAGCAGCAACTCCCAGGTAATGCGGAGGAAGCCCGGCTCCTTTCTGGTTTATCTTTACCCTCTGTGCAGAAGCTGCCAGGACTGGATTCCCAGCTTCTGGATGCAGGGATGTGAGAACATGTGGACCTGGCCAACTGCCAAGCACAAGACATTTCTAAGGGAGGCAAGACCCTGAAACTGCTGAGCACGTCACATTCCGTCGAGGCTAGAGCTACTACAAGACACTGTACACGGGCTTCTTCAGGGCAAGTGAGAAGAAATGAATGAACGAACGAATGAATGAACCTCTCTCCCACGATTCTCTTACTGCTCTATCATACTGTGAAGCAAGGAAGAGAAAACCACAAGAATAACATTCAGTTCAGTAGTGACAACTCAAAAAATCACCTGCAAGGGAGCTTCAGGGTGGCAGACAGAAAATGTGTTGCTACTGTTTGACACAGCGTTCTCAACCTTCCTGTGCTGGGACCCTTTAATGGTGTGCACCCACCACAAGATGACCGCACTGCTGCTTCACAACTGTAACGCTCCCACTGAGAGGAATCATACAGTAACACCTGATATGAAGGATGTGCGACCACTCGGAAGCACGAGCTCCAGGGGTTAGGAGTGGCAGCCAGGGCAAGATTCCTTAAGAAGGAAAACTGGGAGAGAGAAAACAGACAACAGAACAACGGGGTGTCTGGAGGAGATGCTGGGGTTGTCACTAGGGATCAGGGGACAAACTGGCACATAAATGTTAAGATTAATTTATAAGAACGAAGTAGTAGAGCCCCTGGGACGACACAGTTAGGAGTCTGCAGTCATCTGGGTTGCCCCGTGTGCTTCAGACACGCAGCCCGTGCTCACTTCAGGCGTAAGGAAGGCTGCTTCACAGGGCTCACTACAGAAACAGAGCGTGACTCAGTACACCAGACAGACTCCTCTCGGCCATATCAGTCTGTTTTCAACGGTCTCCACACACTACAGGAATCTCCCAGAGTTCAGAGGCTCTGCCTCACCCGCTTAGCTCCTAGGTCTGTGATAAATGAACAACTGTATGTATTTGGAAATTAAAATAACAAGGTAACCATCAAATCCAAACTCAGTGTGGGTTCCTAGCGTTCCGCAAAAGACAAATCTATAGAAAACGCCCTTTCCCCAAATATTTCCACGATCTCCACCCTCCTCCCGACACTTCCCTACTCTGAGACTTCATTCGGCCTTCCTCTGGTCTGCCATTTCAAAAGGAAAGCTGGGTAAGGAGTTCCGGGGGGGGGGGGGGTGGCTTTTGTGCATGGGCATTTTTCTTTCCCTAGAAAATCAAAACCTTTCAGGCTGCTTTTAGTATCCCACCATGGATTTGATGGGTATAAAACAGCAAATTTTACCAAGGAGTTTTAAGTTAATTTTGGAGTTGAAAAGTTGACTTCTTGACTCTGTCAAAAAGAGTACAATGGTAGCTTGTTCTCAAACAATCACTGGACATTCGGGCTCTGCAAAACCGAAAGCCCTGCTCGGTTCTTTCTTGCGGTCTAATTTAACATGAAAGCTTCCTCAACTATCTCGCAACCATTATTTAATCAAAACCAAATAAAATCCGTTAAAGACTTATATTTTTTTAAAGTATCCCTTGCAAACAGGAATTTCTAGCATGTGGGTTGCTTCTGGTCGCAATGGGAGTGTCCGTCGCTCCCTCCTTCCCTCGCTCAGCCCATCACTCCTCCTCCTCCCCCTGTGCTAGTGAGAATGACAGGCTTCCCAGCTGCAGTGGAGGACTCTCGGCCTCCTTTGTGACCCTTTCTCAGGCATGTTCCAGGATAATCTGCAATCTACTCAGTAGGAAAAGGAAACAGCAGCGCCCTGGTGAGAAACAGCGCCTTCTGACCCACATACCAGGCGGGGCGGGGCTGAGGAGCCTAGCTGAGATGGAGAGACAGCTCTGGACACAGAGACATGGACACAGATTATCAAACAGCTGAGCCAACTTAAACAGAGAAACATCAAAGGACCAATCTGACAGCATGTGTTATTGCCTCCTAGTTCTTGTGGAGGCGAGAGATGACAAAACATTGCAAAATCTTACGAAATCTAGCAGAAACATTTGCTGCTTTTTCAAAGGAAACTCTTCATAACTCCACAGTCATGGCCACAGGTACAAACGGGGAAAACAGCCCATGCTTCTCAAAGTGGGGGTAATTGGGGATATTCTGTTGCTACACACAAAATGGCCCCAGAACTCACCCACTGGTTATCCCCAGTATCAAGGAAAATTAAAAGTGTACTACTAGAAACTGGTATTATGTCATTATGTGATTGTTTTAACATATATTTAGACATAATATGTTTACACTTGTGTAAACAATTCAACAAGTACTTCTCTGGATGCTCCTTCCTAATTCTCTTGATATTCTCGGGAGTTTCTTATTGCTAAGGTACTGCATGGTACTGTAATGTGGAAATGCAAGCACTTCTTTAAAGAGAAAGCAAACTAGGTGGATGCAGAAGCGTGATATTTATAGATGTAGAACTGAAAAAGAAATAGTCATTATTACAACGACTGCAAGCCCGGTAAGTATAATTTACTCCAAAAGGACAGAATGTGGGGTAGAATGAGTGGCAAAAACAAACAACAAAACCCAGACCTGTGGGGAGAAATCCGGCTGCAAAGGAGCCGTGCACAAGAGCGAGGATGGGGACAGGGTGCAAGAAGACAAAGGGGAAAAGAGCACAAGAGAAATGTGAGAAATTCTATTCAAACTTTAACTGTCTAAAAAGTAAGTGATTATTCATGATCACACAATCAAACCAGTTTATAACCCAAAGAATAAAAACTGTGGGAAGTTCATTACCTCAGTTTATTATCGCAGAGCACTCCAAGGTTTCAGAGGCAAAGAAATTTATTAGGAGCTAGTGTTCTTAATACTGGGTAAGTTTTAATAATTCTAACTCATTGTTAATATTAAGATTAGACTATGGCACTCATTCAACAGAAGCTGAAAACCTTAAAAATGACACATATATATTAGAGAGAGACAGACAGACAGACACATTGATACATCCTCTATACACTATGCAGATTCTTCATATAAACAGAAAACAACGAGAAAAGATTCTGTGCCTTTTATCCTAAGATTCAAATTTCTGGCCTTAAGTAGCAGCTGGAATTTATAGTCCCAACACGTGAGAGGCCGAGGCAGGATTGCCTTGAATTGGAAGCAAACAAGGGCTGCACAGCCAGCACCAGGCCAGCACCAGGCCAGCACCAGGCCAGCACCAGGCCAGCACCAGGCCAGCACCAGGCCTACACAGCAATGAGCCATCTCAAAACAAGCTCCTTACACATTTACTCAAAGCAACAGAGAAGTCAGCACTCCTCTGAAGCAAGCTCAGATAAGCCCCTGAACAAAGTACGCAGAGATGAGCATATTTGACCACAGTGATCCTCACATCCCTGCAACCCAAACACAACACCTCAGCTAACTGCACTCCTATTCCTCATCTTCATCTGACAAGCAGTGTGCACCATACAGACGGATCAAGCAGATTTATCTGACATTACACCGGTACACACATAATGTAAAAGTATCAAGAGTTCGTTCAGAAACAAAACCATACTCAGAAATAGGGGGAAATACTAAATTAACTGCGATCAATAAGGTATACCTTCTTTTTCTTTACAAAGTTAGCTGGTTTGTTTGAGTATTTCCCCAGTATGGCCTTGAATGTATGGAAATCCTCCTTCCTCAATTACCTAACTTCAGAGACCACATGGATGTGCCGCTACGTACATAACATTTAAAAAAGGACACTATTAACACATGAAAAACTAACTAAATAAATAAAAATATGTGCAGAACTTTTTAATCCATTCATTTTGAAGAACAATTAAATATTCAATTCTAAAGCTTTGCCCAATCCTGTCCCTCAGAAGGCAGAGGCAGGAGGATCGATAAATCAAGGTGCTCCTTGGAAAGTTCAAGGCCAGCATGAGCTACAAGATTCCTTTTTTTTTTTCTTTTTTTGGTTTTTCGAGACACGGTTTCTTTGTGGCTTTGGAGCCTGTCCTGTACAAGACTCTTTAAAAAGAAAAAACCCAAAAAGTAAATAACTATTAAAATCAAAGTATGTTATGCTGAATAACAAATACAGCTACAAAATGTAAGCAACATTCCTAATGACAAAAAAGATTAAAAACTAAAATAGTGACGCTCTTCTCCTCACAGCCCCCAGTTCTCACTAGTCTCTGGCCCTTCACCCTCCTCCAGTGCTAACGGAAGCTTCCTTCTTCTTACCCATGACTGTTAAGAATATTTTCTGGCTCTATTTCAGCATCATGACTCAGGTCATGAGAAGTGTCAAAGATGCATTTCCTTCAGATGGGAAAGAGCACCAGATCTCAGTAGCACACCAAGACTGGGGTGTGGCGCAAAGGGCCACATCAGCGGTTCTTGACAGAAAGAAGATAACCCCGCTTATGCTCACATATACTTTCATTTCCAGCATGAAAACAGGTGCTTACATACACAGCTCAAGAAAAAAACAGGAAGCTAATGCTTAATTTTGCTCCCTAAATAACTAACTATTCCTGAAATCAAACTAACAAAAAAATATAAATCTAGCATATTATTAGATCTAGGTACCTGGATCCAGTTTTGCAAAAGCATATTCATAAATTTACCTCTGTATAACAAAACCCTTTATATAGCAAACATTTGAGCATTAAAAGCACAAGAGGTGCCGAACAGTGGTAGCACACATCTTTAAGCCCAGCACTCGGGAGGCAGAGGCAGGCGGATCTCTGTGAGTTCGAGGCCAACCTGGTATACACAGTGAATTCCAGGACAGGCTTCATAGCTACTGAGAAACCCTGTCTCTAAAAAACAAAAACAACAACAAAAAACAAAACAACTCCCCAAAACAAAAACAAAAAGCATAGGTGGTGATGGCGCACGCCTTTAATCTTCAGAACTTGTGAGGCAGAAGCAGGTGGAGCTCTGTGAGATTGAGGCCAGCCTGGTGAATTCCAGGACAGCCACTGCTGTTACACAGAGAAACCCTGTCTCAAAAAACAACAACAAAAAACAAAAAACCACGGGGCAAGAGAGCAGCTCTTCTTCTCCTTGGATCTCCACAGGGAAGCCCTGGGTCGCTGCAGAAACACCATATTCATTTACCTGCTCCAACACCTGATCTTTTCCCAAATTTATTGTGTTTTACAAAAGCTAAATGTTTCAATCCATGCCATAGCTGCACGAGAGTGAGTATTTGTGAATCATTTGCTAGCACGCTAGATCTAGACACTGACCACGAGAGCCTGTCCCCTCTGCAGTCACCAGGAATGGCCATGCCACACAATTCCTCTGCCCACTTGAAATACTTCTCTCTGGTGTCTCATTATGGCTTGAAAATCCTCACCTGCACAAACACTCGAACCAAAGTGAGTATCTTTTTCAATGAACCCGAAATCCATTTCCTTCCCTGTTCCCTTCCAGTTCACATGCCCTCCACCCCAGGGGAATTCAGGGAACCGCCCTCGTTTCCACTTCTCAGTACACATAGCCCTGGCACAGGGTGACCTCAGTTTTTTTTTTCCTTATCTTTAAGTTTTTAACTGTTTTGTAAACAAAAATTATCAACAATAGATTTCCAATTCCTGATCAGATAATTAAACCTCAAAACTACTCTTCCTCCTGCACTCCGGTCTGATCGATTCTTACTATGTTCACTAGGGTTCCTGGTAAGAACAGCCCCAAGGAGTGTCTATCCTGAGACGCCTGCCCACTCGCGTCTCCCTTTCTACTTCCCTCAAGACCAAATACTGGAGAATGTTTTCCAAAAGTTCCTTCTCAGAAGTACAAAAAGAAACAAACACTCAAGCCTCCTAAAACATGAGTTATTGATGTAACATTTTTTCACATAAAGAACTAAAACTTCCATCTCTGTGATTCCCAGAAATCTCCTTACAGCAACAGAACTAGAACAGAATTCTCACTTACCCTCCTCTACAGAAAAAGAAATAAGGCTCAAAGAGTTTTTCCGAACCTTTTTTATTATTCTGACGAATTGATTGAAGTATTTTACCTCCTGCAATGATCAAAACCAGCTTCAGAGTCTGTAGGTCTTCACTTCCCCAGTGTTCCCAGAACTGAATATAGAATGATCCCTTTAGTGGGAAAATTAGTGATCTTGTTGTATTGACCTTCCCTTCATATGTATGGGTGTTTGACTGCATGTATGTATGCACACCACCTGCATGTACGACAGCATCAAATCCCTTAGAACTGGAGGTGTAGATGACTGTGAGTCCACATGGAGGTACTGGTCCTTTGGAAGATCAGACATTAAGTTGGGGGGGGAGGTTTCAAAGATGGCTCAATGGTCAAAAAATTAAACAATAAAATAAAAGCAAACTAAAGACTGAAACAGTAATTATCAAGCTATAGTCAGTCAAGGTTCCAGGAAACTGATGACAGTATTTTGGCTTAATGATGAGGTCCAGGTACCAGTACTTCAAATCTACCCAGTTTAAGGATAATGTACAGTCAGGACTGGGAAAGATTAAAAAAAAGAAAGAAGGAAGAATAAAATAATGGAGATAACACCAATACAAAGATGAAAAGATAAATAATAGACTATACATAAAATAAGAAAAAAAGAATTGATAATAAAAGAAATGTCCAAAGAAAAATTCTCTTAAGGACGCACTGTGGAAAGGAGATTGCAATAGGACAGACACCGGAAGGAATCCCTGGGGAATCCTCAAAATAACAAAAGAGAAAGACAAAACACAGACAAGAGTTTTGGCCTGAAGGTAGGCGATCGAAGAAAAGGATGTAAAACAAAGCAGCAGAGAAAAAATTATGAGGCGTTGAAAAGAAGAGGCCACTGGGGAATGACGTGGTACGGTGAGGGAAGGACAGGACCAATCAATGTGAGAGAAACGTGACGAATTAACAGCTGCAAGGGAGCCTGGACCAGAGATCCAGTCAGTTACTGGTACAATGTCATCAAAGAGCAAGCTAAGATTATTCCAGAACAGGAGAGCCAAGAACACGCTGATGCCACTTCTGTTCTCTATAGAACTGTAGGGACCCCAGTACTCAGGAATGCAAGCTGGTAGTAACACATTCCTTCGTCTGACTGCCTGTGAATCTGTTGGGGAACAGCCACAGAAAACACAATTAACCAAGAGGGGTTATGTAAAACCCGACAGAGTACCCAACTTCAAGCCTTGATCACAAAACGGAAAAGCTGAGAAAATATTGCCCTCTAGAGGCATTTCTCGTTAATCATTTAATGATAAAACTATAAACTGTTTATGATTAGCCAAAGCAAAAGAATATTCCATTCATAAGTAAAAAGAGGCAAAACAAAAACCTGTATTAGCCTCAAGTGCTTATTATTATTAATTTTTGCACTTTATGTTTCCTTATAGCATTTCAAAATTTATTTAAAAATATAAAAGATTATGGTATTTAAATTGAGTTTAATTTACTTTTTAAAAGATTTCAGTGTGCACAGCACAGTACTTTGACAGCACTGCTAACAGTAGTGTCCTATCTAGAACTTCGGAGGCTTCTCACAGCTTACCTAATTTTCATCACACATGGCATTTCCAATAAATACCTCCTTTTTTGCTAGTGTGCCTATGTGCATGAGTGCATGCATGTCTATGAGCTTGTGTGTGTGTGTGTGTGTGTGTGTGTCAGAGAGAGAGAGAGAGAGAGAGAGAGAGAGAGAGAGAGAGAGAGCGCATGCGCACATGCCAATCTATCCACACGCTCCTGCACGCGGAAGCAAAGTTCCATCCGTTTTCTTCCTCCGTTGCTCTCCACCTCATTTCTGAGGCCTGGTCTCTCACTGAGGCTGGAGCCTTGCAGAGTCAGGACTGGCTAGCCAGCCAGCATATTACACACATCCTTTGGACTCCGCCTCCCAAGAGCTGGGATTACAGGTGGGCACTGGGGGCTAACTCAGACCCCTGTGTTATGTAGAAAACACTTTATACATTGAGCCATCTTCACAGGCACTAAAAGCCCCTCTGGATGCTTTGGCAAACCTCCAACTGCTGTAAAGAATATGTGGTATAAAACACAGCTGCTCTCTTCGATAGTTCTTTTCAATTAATGATTTTTATTTATTCTTTTTTTTTTAAGACGGGGCCTCATGCTGTAGCTTATTTTTTCTAAAGATTTATTTATTTATTATGTGTACAGCATTCCTTCCATGTGTGCCCGCATGCGGGGGGGGGGGGGGGACAGGTCTCAATTACAGATGGTTGTGAGCCACCATGTGGTTGCTGGGAATTGAACGCAGGACCTCTGGAAGAGCAGTCAGTGCTCTTAACCTCTGAGCCATCTCTCCAGCCCCCATCATGCTGTAGCTTAAGCTGGCCTCAAATAAATGACAATCCTCCTGCCTCAGCCTCTGGAGTTCATAGGCTTGAGTCAACACGCCTTGCTTCCTAAGTGGTTTCTAAGTTAGACATCTTGTTGTCGGGAAGGGCTGTGAGACTGGCCTTCTCTAAACATCTGCATAGAGCTCATCTGCTCTCTCTGCACCATGACAGAAAATGACATGAAAATATTTAAAGTGCGGATGATGTTGGTGTATAGTGAATGTCAAGATGAGCATAATGTTATGCCAACATTTCCAGAGAAGGAGTCGGGAGCCAGGAAAACATTCAGTCTTTAAAACAACAGACTAGAAACAAGGCTGCACCGACCTCAGGCAACAGACTCCACGGAATGAGCAGAGGCCCAGGTGCTAGGCGACTCCACGGAGGACTCCCCCATGTAACGCGTCTGTATCATTTATATACTCTGTGTCAGATGAGGCATGAAATTTAAAGCAGAACTACAATGCACATGATTGATTTTTCTTGGCAAAAATTAAAACACTCATGGAAACTTTAGTCCACAAGTAAACAGTGACGTGGAAAGAGCAGCAAGACACAGCATACTGGTGAGGACTCTCCCGAGGAGGCGAAGCTGTGTGGCTGCTTTGTATTTACAATGTGATGCGGTCTGTATCAAGAAAACTCCCTATCAACCAAAGTAAATAATTACAACAAGCCATCAAATGAAGGCTATAAACAGTCTTGGAGCGGTAAGACAGGAACGCCATACACAGATGCTGAAAGGAAAGAGAAGCTGCTGGATTTGGAAGCCTTTTGCTGAAACGTAGCGGCTCTGGGTCCAAGATATGAGAGGCCGCCTTGAAAGCCCTCAAATCTGGGGCTGGGAGAGAGAATCTGGAATTCAGTTGCCAAAAGTTGTAGCTGAAACACAACTCCTTGCCAAAGCCAAGTGAGATAGATAGAAAGACGCTGGGCTAAGGGACACAGGGCATTTTCAGAACATGGGAGGTGGAGGCAGGAAGGGGGATCAGTGATTCAAGGCTAGCCTTAGCTGCGTAGTGAGCCAAATAGCTCCACATACTACATAGTGAGGCCAGCCTGGGTTGAGAGGAGGACGCACCCCTCCCCAGGGGGGGCAGGCATAGAGGCAGTTGTGGAAATCTCATGACAGGGTGGACACTTAAACATAAAAGGAAAACCTATTTCAAATTAAAGAAATGGCAAGAGTAAATGGGGCAGGTGGGCTAAATGCAGCCACGTCTGACTCCACCTTAGCTCAATCTCTAGGACCCACGAGGTGAAGGGAGAGTCAACCCGAAGGCTGTCAGGAACACACACACACATTAAACCGCGTAACTCAGGTGTGGAACCATGAGTACCACTTTCAATTGTGGATTGGTGATATTTCCCATTTCAGAAATAGTCACAAGTTAATGTCCATATTGAAAGCAATTAAAAGCCTATACAAAAAGAAGTTCAAATTTTTATTTCAATTAATATTCAATTAATAATATTCATTGAATTTACTTATACTTTAAAAGAAGAACGAGAAGTGAATCAATTCTATACACTGAGTGATAAAATACACCAAGCACCATTCACAGCGCTGTGACTTTCATGACCCTTCAAGGTTGGAAATATTAGCCCTGTTTTATAGATAAAAAATTTGGTCTCAGTAGCCAGAGCAAGCAGTGTGTCTAAGATTACAGTGGGGAATCATGGGAAGAGGCCATCCTGCAGAGCCTAACCCCAGGTCTTCTATTAGCTCCCCAGCATACAGCTTAGTGATGGAGACCACGAAAACCATCAGAAAGACCCTGGGTTTGATCTCGGCATCCAGTGAATGACTAAATCTGGGGGAAGCGGTGAGCAGTCAATGCAGGTAAGAACAGAAAACAGTGTGAGGTGAGACTGAAGGACAGGACTGTGTAACTCCAGGAGGGAAGAGGATGCAACTCCAGCTGCAGAAGGACAGACAGGACAGACAGACAGACGGTGAGCCTGGAGGAACAGCCATATAAATCTAGAAGACTGCATCTCTCCTTGGTCTTTCTTATTCAGCCCCACGGCCTTTCACCCATCCTCAGTACCCCTATAATAAATGCAATCTCCTCTGTCCCCTAACTCCCTCCCACTAACTTACATTCCAGAAAACAAACAGACAAAACACCACCCATCAATATTTCATGGTGCCAGTGTTCTCTTCTTACTAAATCCCCTCCCAGCCGTTATTACCAGTCTTCTCTGAGCTTCAGTTCCTACCTTCACTACCCAGTTGCTAGAACTTAACACAATCACTACCTCCTCCTGACCACTTCCTATATGTGGTTTTCTATTTCATATCACTTGTTAGTAACTTTCTGGTTGACATCTCTTACCCATAATCACTCTCACCAGAAGCGCGTGTTTTCACCTGCATGGATGCCTTACCATCATTATCCCCATACAAACGCATCAATTCCAGAACCACATATTGAATATGCTAAGAACATGGGACATCATATCAAGGCCCAGACACACACATGTAATCCCCAGCATGCTAGCTGTGGCTACATAGTGACACCAGGTCTATGATGAGGTGAAGAAAAACAGGATAAGTGACAAGACAGAGAAAGAAGAAAAAGGGAAAATGCGGGGGGGGGGATGAGTGGGAAAATGAGAGATCTTAACACACCCCAAACTTTCAGTCCTGTTTTTAGGCCCAAACCTGATGAAGCAGTGTTTGATAACTGATAACAACCCCAACTTTCCCAGCTTTTTGAACCAAAATCATATTAATCACCCTGACTCAAGCATTCTTTCCTACTGGACATAAAATGTAACCAAAAAAAAATTCTGATGGTTCTACCATAACAACATTAATGAAAGCTGTGGTGGCTTACATCTATAGTCCAGCACCGTGGAGTTGATGTAGGAAGAATGTCATAAAAATGGGAGAACATTGGGAGAATAAAAGTGAGCTCTAGGTTGGCCTGGGCTAGAGGAGAGACCCTGTGCACATAAACACGTGTACACACAAGTATGAGCACACATAAACACATACACTCAGGAAAAGTCTACATAACTCTAAGCAAACCAGTCTAGTTCAGACTCTAGCTCTCTTGCTGGATCTTGGCCACACTCCGTCACTACTCTCTGTAGGGTTCTGCCTCTGCCGTTCAGAGCAACCGAAACACAGTCTTACATCACTCCTATCTTCAGAGTCTACCGTAGTGTCGCCACGTCACTGAGGCCTTAACTGAGCACCTCACTATCACTGGGGACACTGTGCTGGAGCAGGCCAGCCACACTGCTGTCCCCTGCTCGGGTTAGAGCTGTGTGGTCTGCTCTTCTCTGCCTGAGTTTCCCCACATAGCCATCAGGTATGTGTCCACACATCGCTAGACCTCCGCAAACGGAATGGTAATCTCCAGTTGGAAACTTCCCAGGCATTTCCTAATTTCCTCTACTCTTCTTAAGACAGCGTCTCACTGTACAGCCCTGCCTCTGCCTCCAGAGAACTGGGATTAAAGGTGTGAAACACACTCCCTGTGTTCCCTCTGTCCTCTCAATCTGTCCACAGCTGCAGGGAAGCAGGCGGATTCTGCTTTGCTCGCCACTGTTTCACGGGCTCTCAGAAGTGCCTCACCACACAAATTTTTTTAAAAAATTAATTCACAGTGGAGGAGTAAGTGATCATTTTACATGAGTCAAATTGAAAAGTAATGTTACCATGAATAAAAATCTCCCGTTCTGACAAGTTATGATTTAAATCTAAATTGCTTTTTATGTGTGTATAAAAATGCCATAATGCAATTGTTTATGCTAACATAAAATCTAATTTAGAAAAATAACAAAGTGTACTATTTTTCTTGGAATAACTTCGAAACATGTTTAATGTCTTCGATATTTTATCAACTGGTACATGAGGAACCAAGATAACAAGTGAAAAAAAAAGATTTTCACATCTTTGCAGTCAATAAGAGATACTGACTGATGTGTCAACATGTAATTATTATATTCAAATAAGAGCAATACTGATGCTTAAACTCAAACAACATCAGACCATGTTCAAGAAGTTTAATTAAGAAGCAGAGAAGCTGTAATGACAACTCCAGTTAAAGAAACGCAAGACAAGATGTCACTTCCCAAGGGGGAAAGCACAGAAGGGGCAAAACATCTTGGTAGGATGGAACTGGGATGGGACACCCTCCACCTTAATCGGCGGACAGCTCACCAGGAAGTTAGGAGATCATGTATGGTTAATGAAAGAAAGGGAAGAGGATGACGGAAGAAATAACTACAAGAGATCTGCCATGATGTCTGCATGACAGACTATTTGCAAATCGAGAAAAGGTTGAGTACTCTGTGAATAATACATATTAGCTATAAATAAACACATATACTAAGGAAAAATGATGCTATGGTGCAGTCATATATTTTTTAAAGTGGTGGCATAGTGGTACATGAAGTCATATTAAAGTACTACTTCAGTCAAATGTAATTTCAAAACGGTGGTAAGCACAGACAATCTCTGGAGAAACAATAATTGAAGATAATTCAAGATATGATTTCACATAAAATATGCTATTATTTCATATATAACAAGATGTGATTTCCCATATAGTGTGATAAGGAACCATCTACACTTGCCACCAGCAGCTGCTCATGACTCTGCTGTGTGTTTTTCATATTTATAATGTTAGTGCGCATTTCTATTAATGCATACACAAGAATCTCAACATAAGAAAGACTCATTTTTCTCTAAAGCCCAAGGCAACGAGATAGGAAAAGAAAGGATATTTACAAAGAATATATTTCAAATAAATAAACATCCTCTGGAAAACTAAAAAAAAAAAAAAAAAAAAAAAAAAAGACAAGAATCCTAACCTAAACTGGATTGGCTCCAAAACACTAAAAGGAAATACCCCTATATCAGTTGTTATTTAACAGTTTCCTTTGCTTCGCTAAAAAGAGCGCATACAAACAACGCAATGCAGCCAAGACATGATTCATTTTCGAGATGAATCCCTCCCTGCTGCAAGGTTTACATTGTTTTTAACCAGCATCAGACTGTTTACCCGCACAAACTGTAAATACATCATTTTTAGAACTAACCAACAACAATGCCCATTTTGTTTTGACAGAGAAGACACAAAGTGAAGATGAAGAGAGACAACCACTGCTGCGCGAGCCATGCCTCCAACACGAGCAAGCCCGAGAGCGAAGGACCGCGCCATGAACAAGCCCGAGAGCGAAGGACCGCGCCATGAAAAAGCCCGAGAGCGAAGGACCGCGCCATGAACAAGCCCGAGAGCGAAGGACCGCGCCATGAACAAGCCTGAGAGCGAAGGACCGCACAAGTGTCAGCAAGAAACAAGGCAGCTGAAGCAGCTAGAAGGCACAGAAATGGGAGTGGGGGTCTGAGGTGAAGACTAAATGGTCAGAAACAGCTTGAAGCCTAAGTGACTCCCTGCTTCAGAGGGGGAACTGTTTTCGAGATGGGCAGTGACAGACAGTAGTGTGTCTGTGTTCCTGTTTAAATGCTACTTTATTTTACATGAGCGGCAGATGGATCAAAATCACGGACTCTTGATTGTAGGAGCCATAATCTCTCCATAGAAAATACCTCGAACTTGAAATCATAACGTGGTCGTTATTATTCGTACAGCGCTCCAGAAAACAAGCCCCAGCATGCTAAGTCTTTCTGAAGGGAACCGGGGTCAGGGACCGAGTGAAAATAACACATCTATAATAATACAGCTCTCCAGAGGCTGAGGCAGGAGGATTATGAGTTCAAACACTATGGTGGGTTGTATTTCTGAGACTACATCTGAAAGAAACATATAACTTTATAAAAATGAAAAAAAAATCATAAAAGGTGCACCTTAAGGAACGACTCAGAATTTCCACTCAAAAATGAATATACACATTTAAGAAGAAACACTGGAAAGACTTCATTGCATCACTAGAATTAGTAACCTCCCAACCAGAAACCACACAAGTGTACTTCAGAATGGTCGGCACAATAACCAAATAGTGGCATGTCTGCACAAGGGATTGGGGGAGCAGATGAAACACGTTTCAAAACAACTAGCCTCAAACACCTCAAAACTGAACGAATGAGCATCATCCACATAAAACAACTCTCAAAACAAGAAGGAAAGAAGGGTGTGGGCTGGCAGCCCAGCACTGAGGAGTCGAAGTATGCCTCGGATACAGTTTGAAGTTGACTCTGTCAAAAACAAAGCCAAATAAACCATCCCGCAGCACTAATAGATCTTACAAAACACTCCACTATATATAAGTCCATGAACTTCAAATGGAACACCTTGAAGGGATTGCTAGAGTAAATATATTTTTAAATGCAGGTGGACGCTATGAAGTTCAGAATTGTGGTTTAATATCATAAAGAGGTGGACAAGAAAGGACTTTGGTGATGCTCCATTTATTGATCAGGATGATGGTATTGGAATGTGACTTTTTGTTCTGCTATAACGTACTGGGATGAATCCCAGAGAGCATTACAAGAACACAGCTCAAGACAATACCATTGTAATAACAATATTTCCTACTGAACTGCAGTACCAGCCCAGTACACAAAGGAATGCAAACTCAAAGATTATGAAAGCAGACTTAATCTCCAATTGAATACTCTTTATATACTTAAATTCAAAGCAGTTACAATACTATGAAAAGATCACCATTATCATTTTGGTTCACACTTTTGACTTAATAAATATGAATTTCTTAAATGTGCTTAGGACTTAACCAGAGCACAAGCAGATTATAAAAATCTGCATCTAATCCCAACTCAATACAATTGATGTCATAGAGCCAGCAGCAGCAGAGAGAGGAGAGTGAGTTTACCATGCAGTGGGGAGCCGGAAGGACTGCTGGATAAGCCTGGAACGGGACTACAGCGGCCGCCTTGCTTAGATGTCAGTTCTTGCTCAATCTCTTCCAGCCCAGCACTTTTCTGGAAACGGCTCATGCGATTCACTACTCGTGGTGACATGTGTGTGCGGACACAAGGCTGGCCACCGTAGGGATTGATGGGGAAAACGTGGGAAGTACCCCGGAGGGTACTGACCACCACCCAGCGACAATCATGGCTGAAACAGATGTCCTGAACCTAAGAAGGAGGAAAGAGACAAAAACATCTGAGGTCACTCAGGTTTACCTAAGGACAGGTCAGAACGTAAAAACAAATTTGTGTAAGAATGGATGACTACAGGTCACCAGGACTCCATATGGGGATCTGACTTTTAAAACCTGGAGTAGAGGGTTCCAGTCTCTGCTGTTTCAGGTGAAAAGGCAAGAATCAGGACCTCTGTGGTCCTCCTGCAGCTGACTCACAGAGCTCTGTGAAACAGGTACTGTATTCCACAGGCTGGGAGAGGCTCTGTGAGGAGAGGGCCTGCCACAAAAGCTTAGGTCCTTAGCTCAATAAGGGGGAGCAAGGGTCTAACCCAAGTGCAAGCTGGGTGGATCCAGGGAGTGTGCTAGTCAGCTGGTTCACCCAATCAGTGACCTCCACGTCTTAAATGCTAAGGGGGAGAAATGAAGACACTTGGCATCTACTTCTTGCCTACACACACACACACACACACACATATGCAGAGGGGGGAGAGACTATATGGTTCATTCTGAGTGGATTCTATTAATTATAAAACAGTAAATACTTCAGAGTAGAGTACCTTTAAAAACGTAGAAGGTTAGTAATTCATTCATTGCTCAAATACTCATGACCTATCTCACTACACCCCAGGAATGGGGAGAGCGGTGTTTGTGGAATGGTTTTCAGGAGACAAGAGTCCTTGTCTCCACAAATAACACAAAAGGGCAGGGCTGGGGTGTCTTAGGCATCAAGACGAGATACTTCAACACAGTTTGGTGTGGGTGGCACTCAGGAACTGCGGCAGGAGGACTGTGTGGTTCTAAGACTACATGGGGCTACACAGTAAGATTCCTTAAAAACAAAATGTTAAAACCAACAAATGAATTAAGAGAGTAAAGAGTTCCTTAGAGACCCCCAATGTCACAGTGGCAAGATTAATGGAACTTCCTGCAGTCACTGTGCTCTGTTCTGAACTCAGGGATGGGACAGAGCACACTCAGAAATGTGCTCTAGATGCCACATTTCTAAAAGCTGTTGGAAGCAGGCACGGGGACACATGCCTGAGACTCCAATACTGGGGAGAGGCTGCAGCGACAGAGTCACAAGTTCAAAGTCTCACAGACATAGTGAGACCCCCTCTAGGAACAACAAAATAAGTCCCACTACCCAGAGAGAAAAAAATACTATGAAAACGCAATGAAGAATGGATGTTCCCACGAGCACAGGGAATGCATGTGCCCACGAGCACAGCGGATGGATGTGCCCACGAGCACAGGTCCTTTACACCTAAAGTCACTTGCTGGAACTCAGCACACTTTGTACCAGGCCAAGCAGGAACATTTCGGCTCCACAGAAAGGGACAAAGGGAGGGCATTATGGAACTGCTTATACTGGAAAATAGTAAGGTCTGGATGATAGCTGATTCTTTTTTTTTTTTTTTTTGGTTTTTCGAGACAGGGTTTCTCTGTGGTTTTGGAGCCTGTCCTGGAACTAGCTCTTGTAGACCAGGCTGGTCTCGAACTCACAGAGATCTGCCTGCCTCTGCCTCCCGAGTGCTGGGATTAAAGGCGTGCGCCACCACCACCCGGCGATAGCTGATTCTTTGGACTGTTAAACCACCTTCAAAGGAATTACAGGGTAAATGAAAGCAGAAGAGGCCTCGGAACTCTATGATAAAGGGGCAAGGTTGCTCAGGTCAGGAGCTAGCACTGCTACCGTTTATATGATTCTCCGCAATTCCCAGAAAGCTTTAAGGAAGACCTGCCCATGAGCTCGAGACTGGCGACATGAAAGTTCATCTGAAACTCAAGGGCAAAAAGAGATGCTTGTGCTGAAGGTGCAGCATGGCACTCAGGCTGCGTCAGGGAGGTAAACTGAGGCAGGAGCCCTATCAGGGATGTCAGAGGCACCAGTCTGGGGTCTTGAGTGAATGGACAGAAGGAGAGGGAATGAAGCACCTCCATTCACAGCTGCTTCCTGTGGGGTTACACACAGCCACACCCCATTTCCACTACCTTGTCTTCTACACAATGGACTGCACCCAGCCTCAAATGCCAGCCAAGACAAACCCTGGCTGATGCTGCTAGTCAGGCATTTCATCACCATGAGAAAAGTAACTAAGACTTGGTGATAACACAGGACTGTTTCAGAAATTACATTAGAGACAAACATAAATCAAACACCCAGAGATGACTATTTATCACCTAGGAATACATCTAAGCATTTATTAATGCATAATAAAATATATCACATAAAACATACAAAACTAAAAAATAATAAAAAACAAAATAACCATTTGACAAAAAAAAAAATGTATGATCTCTTTCCCCTAACTTTTAGACATAGCTTGTATCAAAGAAAGGCAAGGGCTGGAAGGGAAGCCCAGGCTCCCTTTCAGCTCAGCTCACGACTGGCATTAAATTAAACAAGACTTGAATAAAACATAAGGGAAGGTCTGGCTAGCGAGCCCCTCCGTTCATAAAAACCCAGGGGCTGTGTGGCTGGAGCCTGGTCAACACTGAGAGTTCCAGGCCAGCCAAAGGTACAGAGTGGGACCCTGTCTCAGAATCAAAGAAAAAGGGGAAATGTACCAGCATTGACTTCGTCTCATTTTTCCCGATAAATTATATGTTTGAATATTTACATCTCACATTTGTCTCACAGTAACAGAAAGAACATGGACTATCGGTGAGCAAAGAGGTTCTAGAAAGCAAACGGATTTGTTCCTTAATACATGCAGTGGTGGTACTACAGTTAATTCTAAATTACACAAATTCTTCTGGAAATGAGTAATTTATGGTATACATTACATTGACTTAAGAATCCAATTTTAGCCAATCAATATTCAATGCAGCCAAAAATACCTGTATTTGTGGAACATAAAATGTCTAAAGTGTTTATAAATGACTATTCAACATTTTATACAAACCTAAAAATTCCATTTAACTCACACACACACAAAAGCAAAGTCAAAGGATGTGAAACAAAGAATTGAAGTCCTGCTGTTACATCCTGACATCTAAAATACAGAAGAGAGCATTTCGAACTCTTCAAAATTTATGCTATTATCCCATCTCAAACTTCAGCTTTAAAAAGTTATTTTAAACCAGATAGTGGTGGCGCACACATTTAATCCCAGCACTCGGGAGGCAGAGATGGAGAGATCTCTGAGTTCAAAGCCAGCCTGATCTATGGAGTGAGTTCCAGGACAGCCAGGGCACCACAGAGAAACCCTGTCTTAAAAAAAAAAAAAAAAAAAAAAACAGGGAGGGAGACAGACAGACAGGGGGGGAGGGGTTGCCTTTCATTTTTGTGACAGTCACCACAACAGACTGAGGAAGGAACAACACTGGGAGTGAGCAGCACAGGCACAGCAAACGTCATGTGGGGAAAATGGCAATAACGTGAACATTTGTATTTAAGTAAATTTATAAACTGAGAAAAATCCAGCAATTCTTCAAAATTCACAAACAGATACAGCCAAGGAGAGCAGCCATCTGAGAGCTTATGACCTTTTGTTTAAGAAAAAGAACAGTCAAGAGACCCCACAGTGATTGTTCTGAAGCTACCACACTGTGACAGGGCACGGTCTCGGTCAGACAATATAACATGAGAACAGGCTGTCAGGAATCTGCGGCGTGCAAGTTCTCTTCCGTGACCTACAACTGTGAAAAGAGTAAGAGACAGACAGGCTAATGAGAAAAAATTCCCGAAAACGTGCCTGACAGATCATCTTATAAGAATGCCTACACTGCTGAAGAAAAAGATAATGAATCTGTTCTCATCAGAAGCAGAAACAAGGACTGTGAGATAGTGCTGCATGCATGTGAACACAATCAGAAACACACACACATGCACGCATGCATGCACAAATGTATGCGCTCCTTCAACAAATGTAATATATAACTAGAATTAAAAAGTTTAGAATAAGAGTTGGGTACTGAGGCCCGTGCCTTTAATTCCAGCAGAGGCAGAGTCAAGCCAGGCCTACCTAGTAAGTTCTAGGACAACTAGGGCTGCACAGTTCTATATATGGGGGAGAGAAGAAGAAGTTAAAGTAAGACAGGTGTGGGGTACAAAACATAATCTGAGCCTTTGGGAGGTAGAGGCAAGACAATTGAGAGTTCAAGGCTAGCCTGGGCTACAGGAGACCCTGTCAAACACGTTAAGTTCTACAACAGATCCCAAAAGCCCTTTAAAAGTGAGTGTTCCCATAAACTACGGAAGTGAAGACTGCAAATAAAAGTGATACAAAGAAACAAGATCAGTATTTTTAAATTGCTGGTACATACTAACTACACGTACAAAAAAACCACAAAATTTAGTGCACACACATTCACAAAAAAGAATGCATCTAAATTTGACTTATCTAAAAGAGACTGGTGGAAATTGAATGTGTCAGCATATACCAGGTTCCTGTGGCCAACTATCCATCCTTGGTGGAGGGGACGGAGGTGCAGACAAAGAGGAGCACCCAGCTGCGCATGTCCGTTCCCTGAACCTACCACAGCATCTTGGAACTGTGGATCTGAGGCACAAGCTTGACTCGGTTACCACCCAGAGAATGGCTGCTGTCATTGGGAAAAGGGCTAAGGCTCACACTGAATATGCCATCCCATGTTTCTCCAGGGGACCCAGACAGGAGTGTGTGAACGAGCAAGATGACTGGCCAGCCACACAACACCAGGAAGATGGAACTGGATTAAATGCTTCTTTCAGACATCTCCACCACCGTCACTGAGGACAGTTTCACAACCAACCACCTACCAGGCTTCCATTTCTTTCCTGTGCTGTCCATCAGGACCAACAGCAACTCCAAAGAGTGTTTGGTGAGGTTAAGGCTGCTGAAACACGATGTGCTATCCCAGCACAACATCGCCACCTGCCTGATAGAACAGCCAAGTACACTCGCTTTTTAGAAGTCAGCTTTTAAAGGACCCAAGGAGGCCAGAGACCATCCAGTTCTACTTCTGGATGGGTGAACTTGAAGGAGAAAACCAAATGCGATCGAAGGTGCAAAGGGGAATGGGTGATCGCAAGGTCCCGGCATCCTACGTTACCCTCCTGCTATATAAAACCCTGCCTTGGGTTCAGGAGTCCCTTGACACACTGAACTCCTCTCCAGTGCTCATGGATGGCTTTGTTAAGATAAACATGCTGTGTCCCCTCAGTCAGGAGAGCTGCTTAACCCCAGGAAGTCAGGAAGACTGATGTAAACAGCAACCAGCACAGAGGAATAAAGGAAGCCCACCTCTCCTGTTTTACTCTGAGAGACGAACAGTGCCTGTGGGCTAAGCATGCCCATTCATTTATGTATTGTCTACAAATACTCCTGATTAACACAGTGGATGAGAGAGTCTAAGAGCAAGGATATAAGCAGAAATGTCCATTATGTTCAATAAACTGAATCTATATACAAAATTAAGAAGGGAGACAACACAGATGAGAAAGACCCACAGTGACAACAGAGACAGAATTGGTGAGACGCGCCTGCAAGTCAAGGGATGCTAGCAGGCACCAGGAGCTCCACCCAAATGTGCAGTGTGCCACCTTGATCATATCTCAAATTTAAATTTTTTTTTTTTTGGTTTTTCGAGACAGGGTTTCTCTGTGGCTCAAATTTAAATTTTTGGGGAAGGCAATTTGAAAAGTATGAACAGGGTAGCAAACATCTTGTAATCACAAAGCACCAGAGGTGAGGGCAAGGGGATCTAGAGCTTGTGGTCACCTCACAAACATCAATATGGTTTCAAGGACTGAGGGTCAGCAGGTCAAAGCACAACCCTGATGGAGAAAGCACAACACAAATTGAAGGAGAAAACTCATTCTGATTGCCATAAGAAAACACACACACACACAAGAACACGTGCACGCACACGCGCGTGCATATACACACAATGATTTAGTGAAGAATGTTAGTGGAGTACAAGCACTCATTACTCACTGCTTCCTGTCTGTGGACAAGGACAGACTGCCTTCATCTTTGAGCCCACACCTTTCCCAGCACGATGGACTGCATACCCCAGAGTTGGAAGCCAAAACAAAGCCTCCCTTCCTCAGGCTGCTTTTGTCAGGGCTACACACAAAGTAACCACTACACTGGTCAACTAGACTAGCCGATTGTTCTTTTTTTTTTTTTTTTTTTTTTTTTTGGTTTTTCGAGACAGGGTTTCTCTGTGGTTTTGGAGCCTGTCCTGGAACTAGCTCTTGTAGACCAGGCTGGTCTCAAACTCACAGAGATCCGCCTGCCTCTGCCTCCCAAGTGCTGGGATTAAAAGGCGTGCGCCACCACCGCCTGGCCCAATTGTTCTTAAATTGAGTTGTGGATGCAAGACAGCTTCTCTCTTTTTTTTTCTCTTAATGGTTTCTTTCAAAGGGTGAAATGTTTCACTTTGATGAGCCAAAGTTTATAAATTGCATACTTTAATGGATTTTGCTATTAGTGTCTTATTTTTAAAAATCTGTGCCAAACCTAAGGAACATTAGTTTCTTCAGTATCATTTTAAAAGCTTTATGGTTATTGGTTCATGAGTGCCCATCATTCCTGAGAGAGTTTACTTAGTCAACAAACACCTGTTGTAAAGCCTAGAATGCAACAATCACTAATTCTTTGGCTAGAAGGTTTTATTTTGTACTGAGACAGGGTCTCACTGTGTATCACCGGTGGACCCAGAATTCACTATAAAGACCAGGCAGGCCTTGAACCTGCAGTAATCCTCCTGCCTCTCCCTCCTGAGTGCTGAGATTTTAGTCAGGCACTATATGGCACTTGATTCAGTAAATTCAGATTCAGTAAATCTTGCTATCGGGTAGATGGCAAACATTTCTTCTACATTGTAAAGTATATAAAGTCTTAAAACTAGCTGATAAATGCTACAGGAAAAGAATCTCACTAACATTTTGATAGAAGTTACAAACAAACTTGGGAGAAATTGACATTGCAAAGCTAACTATACTCCAGGAAGAGAAAACAGTTGAACTTTCCATAGCCAGGCCTTTCTTTACACTCAGCAATGCTTTCTAGTAGTTTTGAAGGCAGAGTCTTAATAATTTGCCTAGGATGGCCTTGATCTTAGGACCTTCCTGTGTTGCCCTCCTGGGTCAATGGAATTCAAGACCTATGTCACTAGACTTAATTTTTATGAACTAATCTTTACCTTTCAATGTTGTTAAAACAATTTACTATGTGCATTTTTTAAAAGAGTAATTTGTATTGTTTGCAAAGACCAATCCTGTCTTCCTTGAATACAGCTTTTTCCTTCCCCACTGATGGACGCTCCTTCCACATTCTCAAAGGTCCTGGTCCTCGCTGACCTCTACCATTTTCCTTCCTTCTTGTTCTCCGTCCTCAGAATCTATGACCTCAGTCTTCCAGAGCTGAAACTATCTCACTAACTCAGGGAGACATCAAGCACAATGGGAGTTCCTCCTCCCTGTCCTCAGTAAGACCTAAGGAAATAAGAAAAGATCCCTACTTTTCTAGATAATCGACCTGAAGTTTAAGGAAAGTAATCTGTTTATCTCATTCAAGTACACCAGAGGGTGGAGAAGCAGAAATGCAAAGAGATGGCTGACAAAGTGTGTTTTCAGAGACAAGGAAGGCATAGAAGCCAAGCGCAGGTGACAGTCTAGACCTCTGAGACTATAAGAGGCCCTGGGAACTCCACACTTTGATAGTTTGTGAGCTGTATCTTAATAAAATTGAGTTTTGAGGGATAGGTTGAAGAAAATGGCATAACCAACCATGCATAAGCTTACCATGTGTTCCACAAATCACGGGAAAAAGTGGCATGTCTGTATCAGTATAAGCATAAGTACACAGTATTTGGAATATATAGACACTAAAAATTAATTTTTATCACAAATGATAGTCTTAACTAAAATATTATAACAATATAAATAATTAGATTCATTTCTACTTCAGAACTAAAAAAGGTATTCATTATACTACTTTGCAAGCCTGTGGAAACATTAATATTTACATGTTTCAAAAATGAAATTGGAAAGGAAGGCAGTGGGCACCGTGAGGCACGGCAGAGTCTGCTAACAAGGGATCTGCGCAGACAGCTTGAGTAGCCACGCTGGGATCTATCAGCGAGGGATCTGGCAGTGAGGTTCATACTGCTGCTGGAGCAAGGACATTCTCCTCACGGCATGTGTGCTTCAGGAGGAAAATTACTGTCAGATGCAGAGGATATCCCCAGTCAAAGACCACAAAACAACTTAATTCAACGTAATTAGATCCATAGACTTTATTTTCTTCCCTCGCCTGATTAAAGTGCCCTTGGAGTTCTTGGAAGAATTCAGAATAATATGATTTTTCAAGTATTCAAAGATGTCCAGATAAATCATGTGCCAGACAGATTTCATGATTGGTATTAAATTTTATCAGTTCAAAATAATTTTCGGCAGGACCTTATAACAATTAATTTTATGGTTACCAACTTAAGTCCTTCTATCTTTATGCTTGCTTTTAGAAATTCCAAATTACAGGGTAGGTACTGGAGCAACATTGTTGTAGACAGTTCTATTCCATTTGCCTGCCTGACAAATGGGTATACAGTTGGCAACACCGAACCTTTACCACAAAACCATGCTGGCACTGCCCTGCGATTCAGTGTCACGAGGAACCTTACACAAGACTGCTATTCCTCACTGAACATCCAGGTAAGCTAAAAACAAATAGCACTGATAAAAACCAGGCATCAAACAGGGGCCAAGTGCTTAAAACATTCAAATTCTTAATGGTTTTGCTGAGGCTTGGGGATGCCTATAAGGCAAATACATTTTTAAAAGAGAATAAGGAAATGAACTGTGTCTAGAGATATGAAATCTGCACATAAGAAAACTATCTAACATAATACTGCTGCATAAAACACAACGCAAAGGCCGGGCAAAAAGCAGTCAATTCTACATCAAAGAATGCTCAAAACATGACAGAGATATTTCAAGACATTTCTGAGCTATATCTGAGGCCATGTTAATGGGTGCCAGCTTGACAAATCTGGACCACTCTGAATGCTAAAATAATTATTGAGCAAATACATGCCTTTTGAAGAATAAAGAAAACCATAAAGATATACTGGTGTCCTGATCAAATTATTAGCAAAGATCCATCTTTGTATTCCCATCAGGCAGAGGCAGAAAGAAGGAGGCTTCCAAAGAATGTGGTGAGCTTACCTCAAAAGCACAACCCAAGTTACCAGTGAAAGCTATACTCTACCCCACAGAATAAAATGAGAACACTAACACCTCTACGACAACTGAGGAATATTCTAGAGAAGAAATGGGATGCAGCATTTAATGTGCTTAAATCATAAACAGCCAAAAAACAATGAACTGTTCCAGAAAGAACTAGACTAAAAATATGGCCATTCCTTTTCCTGGGGTAAAGCCTTGTTCCAGTTGTTGAAACAACTAATGACACTAAGCTGGGGGTTAACAGTTACAAGAGCAGAATTTTTTACTTGGTATTTTAAGGGCTTTTTAGGGCCATGCTATCTTCCACGGCTGGGCTGGGCTGCAGTTCTGAGGCAGAGTGCTGGCCAGGCAAAGAGGTACTGAGTTTGCCCAATGGGCCAGTTCAAAATAAAAAATTAATTAAAAACCTAAGAAAAATGTGTCTCGCTTTGTGAAGGGCCTAAAATAAACAAGAGTCAATAAGGTACAACATATTTTAAAAAATAAAATCGTACTATTTATTGAGACAGACAAGTACTATAAAGTTAAAATAGTTTGCCATAATAAAAAAATAAGCTTAGTTGTGTCTCCCAAATTCCACATACAGAGTCTCACAGGCTGCTCTCAAACATCATTATGTAACCCCAGCTGGTTCCTTTTGCCTTCACCTCTCCAGCGTGAGAACACAGATACTGTTACCACATCTAGTAACAAATCCGATTATAAATGCCGCAATGTAGCAATGTGTGGTAGGGTGCTGGGAGGAGCAGAGCCACCAGCTCTGTGAAAACAAATCACCAATGCTGATTTTAGGCTAGTAAGAGAAATAAAATAGACACTGTGTGCACTGTGATGTTAGAATAGAATGCTGAGTGCAGGAAAAGGGGACAACAAGGAAGAAGGGAAGAGGGAGGAAGAAGGGAAGAGGGAGGAAGGAGAAAAAGAACAAATGAAGACCATGATGATGATGACAAGGATGAAAACTAAATAGATGTAAGGCTCCATATCTAGCACATAATAAAATAACCAATAAATCCTATAAAGAAAAGTATTGTGAAAATTCATGCTTGCATAGCTGTATGCATAAATGTTAACGTTTAGGCTTCTGCCTCCTGTGCTGGCAGACAACTGTAATCCAAACACTCAGGAGATGGAAGTAAGAGGACCAGGAGATCAAGGCTATCATTGGCTACACGGTGAACTCAAAACCAACCTGGGCAACGAGAGACTCTGTCCCAAAATATATTTAAAACAAACAAACAAACAAAATGGCCAGGTGGTGGTGGCACACACCTTTAATCCCAGCACTTGGGAGGCAGAGGTAGACAGATCTCTATGAGTTTGAGGCCAGCCTGATGTACAGAGTAAGTTCCAGGACAGGCTCCAAAGCTTAAAATAATCAAACAAACAAACAAATAAAACCTGCCTAGAAAAAAAAGGGAGGGAGGGAGGGAGACCAAGCAAAAAAACTTCCTATTTACAGTATGATCAACTGACATAAACAAAACAAAACAAAGTCTAGCAGAAGATCCTCAGAAACAGAGACCAACTGAAAGCAGGGTTTCATTTGTAGCAACAAAGAGTGTTAAAATGCAAGAAGGACAAAATATCTACTCAATTGTCAATGCTTTTTTTTTTTCTAATCTAGGCTTTTCTTTTAAAAAAATGATTTGTGTATACTTTTTAATTATGAGTGGTCTGTCTGCATGTATGACTGCAGGCCAGAAGAGGCCATTAGATCCCATTATAGATGATTGTGAGCCACTGTGTGGTTGCTGGGAATTGAACTCAGGATCTCTGGAAGAGCAGTCAGTGCTCTTAACCACTGAGTCATTACTCCAGCCCAGTCAATACTTTTTAAAAGATAACTTTGCTATTTATTAGTATGTATGTGTGTGAATATCACATGTGTACACATGCCCATAAAAACTTGAAGAGAACAATGGTTCTCCTGGATTTTCTGGACTTGTGGCTGAAGGAGGCCTGATGCAGCAGGATGAGCTGCCTGATGATGCAGGAGGTGTGGGCTTCCTGATGCAGCAGGAGGTGTGAGCTGCCTGATGATGCAGGAGGTGTGGGCTGCCTGATGCAGGTTCTAGGATCTGATCTTGGCTCCTCTGGAAGAACAGCAAATGACCTCAACTAATGGCTAAGCCATTTCTCCAGTACTCACCACATTCTTAACAAGGTGGGTACTTTCTTAGGTATGCATTAGGACAAAATGAGGTATTTTAATTTATTAGAACTCACTCTAGCACAGAGAATATTGTTTTCTTATAAATACTAATCTCCAAATTGATATGAATCTCCAATTATCTTGAATGACATTTTACACAGAGAAATCACTTCAGGAAGAATACACAACTTACTTTGGCTTCGGTCTCTCCCCTGTGAAGAGTATACAGGTGATGGACAGCACTTTGGGATGATGACCAGGGATGAGTCAGAATTTGGAAGACATGAAAGTCATGGCCAAGAGTGTCTGTTGTGACTAAAAGCATTCCTGGAAGATAAAAAGCAAAGGATAAAAATAAAAATGATTATGTATGTGGTTAAGATACTTACAGAACAACACGTAATATTAAGTATTATGAAAAAAGAAAAGGAAATAAGGTTATGAAATAAAAGACTTAAAATAACGCACATTGTTTCTATGAACGTCACACTAATACCAACAGAGTGCAACCACTAAGGAATAGGATGTCTTTATGTGAGCAGAGGAAAAAAATTTACATACAGAACGTGTAATGTTCACAGAGATTGTCAGAACATGTATGAGGGTTGGGAAGAAAGCTGTTTTGCCTGAATAAGGATCTGAGTTCAATCCCTAGAATTCAAGTAAAATTGCCTGGTTTGGTGGTACAGCACCGAAGACATGGAAACAGAGAATCCCTGGAACTGGTGGGTCTAGCCTAAGTGATGAGCTTCAGGCCAACAAGAGGCCCTGTCTCAAAGGAGGTGGACAATATCCCCAAGTACAATAGCCGATGTTGTCTTCCTGTCTTCCATAAGCATGGACGCATGCACCCAGACACACAACTTAAAAAAGGAACAACTGATGTGAAATCTCCAAGCTATTAAACCACGGAGCTTACTTACACACCCCATCAAGTTCCAACTTACACTGATCAAATTCCTAGAACCCTCATGGAATGTACTCATTTAAAATTAGTCTTTGCTCAGTTAAGATTGCTACACATTTCTCCTCCCAGCTAGGGGAGAGATGCGCCCAAGAGATCAAGACCAGCCTGGACAACAATTGAGATCCTGTACCCAAACTAAACAAACCAACTAACTCAACATTAGAGTAGGCAGAAAGGATTATCAGGTCAAGGCTCTTGCTGCCAAACCTGGTAACTCCAATTTGAACCAGGGACCCACAAGGTAGAAGGAGAGACCCAACTCCCACAAATTGTTCTCTGATCTCTACAAACACACGCACACACACTCACCTGCATTCACACACACACACACACACACACACACACACACACACACACACGTGTAATTTTAAAAATCAATAATGTAAAAATGATTTCTACGCGGACATGATATTTGTTGAAATAACACATTTTATCCATTTTCCACAGCCAAAGGAACAACATACAAAAGGTTATTGTTTAGTAAACATGTTTTTTTGTGTATAATAGCTTGGAGATTTAAACTATATCTACAGAAGTTACTGCTTCAAACATATAAGGCTTTGGTTAAATCTCCAACATGAAAAAAATAGATTAGTAATCAAGGCTACTGTCCCCACAGAGGTGAATGACTTTCTAAAATTAAACTTACCTTAAGTGAACACAGAACATCTGGCAGAGAAAGGCTGGGTGGTTAGACACAGGCATATACTGTATGATTACACCAGTTTCCACTCTTGATCTTTCGGCATTTCCTCGTGGTCAAGATTCACATGTGCTTCCTGAACATGCAGCATGGTACTGTCATCTGCAGTTACACTACGGTCACAGCACACCAGACCTCCCAGTGCTGAAAATCACTGCACAGGGGTCTGTAGGTTCCATATGTGTGACCTGTGTGCTTCCGTGCCTGGCTACTTCAAATATCAAGATGTTGTTCTTCTTTCTGAATAATATTCCTTCATGTATAGAGGTCCTATATTAATTGATACGTGAACCTGAAATCTGATCTTTCTGCCTGGGAGTAAAGAATAAACCAATCGCACACTGCTTTTTCAGATTACAAACCAATGACTTTAATTATTTCATTTACTCCATTCTAACTTAGTACATTTATCAGTGGAGTTAATGAATTAATCTGCTTGTCTTTACCTTTTTCCCAATGTTTGGCTTTATGTATGTACACATACATACTTTTTTTTTTCTATTTTGGATTCCGTACTACTACTATTAGGATTTCTCTGTTGTCTTGGCTATCCTAGACCAGGCAGTCCACAAACTCAAAGATTAATCTACTCTGCCTATCCAAAGCACATATTATTTCAGGTAAGGACACGGGAGTGCACACCACCACAGCCCAGCTCTTTAGAATGATTTTGTAAATTGCTAGAAATGGCGGTGAGCACAGTTCCCAGCTCCCACAAACTGTGCAGTTGAGTTTCCCATATTTGAGGAAACCGCAGAGGTCGGCAGACCTATGGTACAATAGAAGACAACTACCCTCGTGATCATGCTATCTCCCTACCAGTGAAGTTAGAAAGCTTTCTTTTTAATTACTTAGCCGCTGGCTTTAAGTTATGGTTCAGAGGGCCCTTGGGATATAAACGGACTATTCCGGAGCATGTCCTGCATGCACCAGGCTTCCAGCGGCTGTCCCTTTGCATTTCTGTGTCAAGGGTTTTACTGTCTTATAGAAATGAAAGGGCATGAATGGGCAGCACACGCGGTCAGGGCCTCACCGACACCAGAGGATACTGTCCATCTGAGTGTACAGTTTCCTTGGTTAAATGTAGCTCTCGGTGACGCCCTGAGTCTCAGATGCCATTTTTCTGGGCTACATACATTTTAGATGATGAAAAGTACCAATTATTTTAAGTTATTTAATAAGGGATAATAATTGGTTAATACACATATTAGCTTCTCTCCCACCAAGCACCCAGTGATGGCAGGAAGTCATTGACACACTCCCCACTCCTTCCTTACTGTGACTCAAGCTATGTGTGTCCATGCTTAGTCACAACCACGTGTTCTATCGAAGGCATGCTTTTCCCACTCCTGCTTTTGGCTCCGTTACAGTAAGTTTTAGTAAGCATTAACTCAACGGCTATCGTCCGATTCTATCTTCCCACCAAAAAAAAAAAAAAGTTTTGGGCACTTGAAAAACAAAGAAACATCACAGTAATGGAAGAAAAAAGAGGACCTTATTATTTATACTAAATATACACTCACACACCACAGATGAGCATCAATACACTTTCTTCCAAACAGCATTCTACTCAAAAGGAGCATTTAAGTGGAAAGCTAACCAAATCAAGGCCACTACTGTTCTACACGTGAATGGCAATCACACATGAGCATTTCTCAACATGGATCTGACTAGTTGTTCCTATGTCGACCACTCCAACCTGTAGGGCAACCGTCTTTAACCTATGTGTCAAGACCTGTAAATGCATATACGTGCCTATCTCAGATGCTATCCGCTTCCATTTCTCCAAGAAAATTTGGCTTCATAACTCATAAATGAGTTTACATGAATCACAAAACTTTTCAACTATAACAGCGTAAAAAGGCAGCGAGGAAAGGAAGAGCTAGTGTAGGTCTGCAGAGTCAGGTGCTTTCTTTAATTTACCATTTGCGCTTTCACATACATTCTGCAAAGAAAACAGCAAGCTCCTCTCTTCTAGAAAACAAGTTTAAAAGCACATATACATAAAAGGAAAAGTCATGCAGAGTAGACTGTGGCTTTGGAACTATTTATGCGGCATCAGAAGACTAAACCAGACGCTGGCCTGGCCATAAACTAAACCCACGCCCCAAACGAGGTGCCAAGCCACAAAAAGCATTTGCGTCATCTGGGAATACAAGGAAAAGACGGGCTTCTAATTATAGGGCCTGGAAGCGGAAGCCCAGAGTGATTAGCTGTTTAGGCGCTGCTGTGTGTTTATCTGGAAGCTTCCTCTCCCTCACTCTCAGCCTCAAGTTTGATAGATGAGCGTTAGTGTTGGAGGTGGGGATGGAGCTGCTGATGGTACACGGTGTTCTCCAGAATCTGAGGTAGCTGTAGAATGAACATTAAGGCTGTTGTGGCTTCATCAGAACATAAGTCTTTTCAACTGGGCGTCAGCTGGTTAGACCAAAGAGTGAAATTAAAGACTAGCAAAACAGCACTGAGCAGAGGCTATAAAATCTTGGAAACACAATTTTTCTTTTTTCACATATCCTATTTATAACACCTATCTAATTGTGTGGTTCTTTATCATGTACATGCACGGAAATCGAAAGACAAATTACGAGTTACTCACACTCTCTTCCAAAAAGAGCCACAGCACAGACAGCAGGGTCAGAAAGAAGTCTTTGCGGAAGTAATACTGTAGCGGTCATTTAAAAAGTCTATATTTTATTTTTAATTCTTACAAGATATTATTTCTGATCAACACTTGCATAATTGCAAACTTACAATGGTATACAGTCAAATTTGGAAAAAACAAAAGCAAAGAAATACAATCTCAGTATTGATAGAAATCTTTAACCAGCTCAGACTCCATAAAACTTTTACTAACATGGTGGGTATTAAAGTCGGCTAATTGAACACAGGCACATAACAAGGCTCTCAAAGCTCAAGGGCCCATGTACACAGCAGCCATTTCTCAGCGTGCTCTCTCTATGCAGCCTTGGCTGTTGTGAACCTTGCTCTGTAGACCACAGAGACCCACCTGCCTCTGCCTCCCCAGAGACGCGATTAAAGGCGTGCACCACTACCAGTCACTACCTGCAGGCAGCATCTAGTTCTAAACTAACCCATACTCGCGATTTCTCTCCCTGAGTCATATTTTTTCCTGGTTAGTTTGGCTTGCTTTATTAATTAATTAATTCATTCATTCATTCATTCATGGGGGGGTGCCTCACACTGTGCAAGCTCTCTGCAATGGGCCTGAAGCATCAGTTTCTTCAATAAGTATAGAAGCATGTTCCGTAGGCTTTTTAAAGAAACAGATAATCAAACTCAATATATTCTTCCGATTTAGGAGTCCAGAATATAAATCTTTATAAAACACACTACAAAACATCCTGTAAGAAACAATGAAGTAAAGAGAGCTAAGTAAAACAGAGATGATTGATTTGACGCCTTCCCAGAGTTGTCTAAATCTGTAACCAACATAGTTCAAGTTAAATAGATGGTATTACACACATGCATTTCACACAGAAAAGTCGGACTCACGTTTTCTTTAAATCAGATCCAGGATCCTGCCTCTTTGGCAGTTAGAGAATAAAATGTAATAGTTTTGATTTCATTCCCTCGCTCTTTGACCTTAACATCTGGAATTTCTAGGATTATTAGTTCCTCTAGCTCTCATCCATGATTTTTGTTTCTTTCTTTGTTTTGTTTTCTAATACAGGGTTTCTCTGTGTGGGCCGAGCTGTCCTGGAACTCACTCTGTAGACAAGACTGGTCTTGAACTCACAGAGATCCTCCTGTCCTGTTATTTTTCCAAATGTTCAAGTGTATTTTTATTAAATGTCAGAAAAAATTAAATTTCTTAAGTTTTATTAATATACACTTTATATACAATGATTATATTTGTTTTATGTTCTCATTTTGATGAGTCTAATATCAACACAGTAATTATCAACAAAAAAAAGATAAGAGACCTCAGAGACATACCCCCTAATGTGTACAACTATCACCTGTCCCTGCCCCTAATCCAGCGCTACCCCCAGACTGCCTTCCTGTAATGGGGTTCATATCGCCTGCTGAGACAAAAAGACTGTCTAGGGGCTCACGTGGGGTTTTCAAGTCCTATTCACCAAGGAAGAACAGCATTTGTTCAGTTGTTTATATTACAGAATACGAGATGCTACCATTTCTATAACCATTATTCAGGGTTCCCACATTCTGAACAGAGCCACCTAAGTGCTATTTATTCAGTATCCAGCACGACTTTCTGTGTGGCTGCTGTACTTCTCTGAGGTGATGATGTAAAAACAAGGTGAATTTTGAAATTCATTTCAAAAATGATAATATCTTACATTGCCCACATGCTTACCATTCTCAACCATTGTATGTCTTTAAACTGTAATCATTTAGGTGGGTATTTTGTGATGGTTCCTGGCTTTAATTTGCATCTTGATCCATTCCACAGACATTTACGTCACAAATTTTTAATAGAATTGTCTTTTTAATCTCTGTCATTATTTGTTTAAAACATTTTATTATTTCAAGTACATGTCTAGGGGACAGGCACACGAGTGCAGTAGCCCTGATCCACATGAGGGACTGGACCCTCTGGACTAAGTTGGACAGAGGCAACAGTGAGCTGCTGACACCAGGTCGGGCGCTCGGAAGTTTTCTTCAGGTGTCAGGATTCCTTTCTTTGTCGCAAACACTTTCCAAAAGACAATTAATTTTGATGGAGTCAACTTTCCAACGGTGAGAGGCATTTTTACCCTATCTCAAAGTCAAGGTGTATGAAGTTTCACAGGTTCAGATTTTAAAGTCTATGATCCATTTTAAGTAAACTGCATATGTTTTTAATTGAAAGAATATTTTGTTTTACCATCCACATTCACTAAGAACATTATACTTGCCCTAATGAATTCATTTCCATTTTTCCTAAAATTCAATAGATTTTATTCCATTCCAAAATGTCTCTGTTTGACAGAGACCCACATTGGAGCACAGGACTGAATTCTCAAGGTCCAAATCAGGAGCAGAAGGAGAGAGAGCACGAGCAAGGAACTCAGGACCGTGAGGGGTGCACCCACACACTGAGACAATGGGGATGTTCTACTGGGAACTCACCAAGGCCAGCTGGCCTGGGGGTCTGGAAAAGCCTGGGATAAAACCGGACTCTCTGAACATAGCGGACAATGAGGACTACTGAGAACTCAAGAACAATGGCAATGGGTTTCTGATCCTACTGCATGTACTGGCTTTGTGGGAGCCTAGGCAGTTTGGATGCTCAACTTACTAGACCTGGATGGAGGTGGGGGGGTTCCTTGGACTTCCCACAGGACAGGGAACCCTGATTGCTTTTCGGGCTGAGGGGGGGGACTTAATTGGGGGGGAGGGGGAGGGAAATGGGAGGCGGTGGCTGGGAAGAGACAGAAATCTTTAATAAATAAATAAATTAAAAAAAATAAAATAAAATAAATGTCTCTGTTTAACCACACAATCCTTTCTTGTGTACTATGAATTGATGTAGTTTGGGTCTTTATTTGTCTTTTACAAGACTGACTAATTTCATATTCTTTGAAATTCCATATAAAATTATTATCAGCAGACATGATGCTGGCCATCCCAGTATCTGAGAGGCAGAGGCATAGATCTTTGTGAATTCAAGGATAACAAGGTCTACGTAGCAACTACCAGGTTGGTCAGAGCTGCCGAGTGAGACCCTGTCAGAGAAAAAGGAGATGGAGAGAAAAAGGGGACGGGTGGAAGGGGGAGGAGAAAAGAGGACGGGGTGGGGCGGAGACAGACAGAGGAGGGGAGAGAGACACTAAGTCCCTTGAGACAGAGATCATTAAAATTAGAATAAGCTTGAGTTGATAACTTTTAGCATATACATCCACTCTCAAAACATTTAACCATTAGCAAAAGAAAAAAGTACTGATAGAAAAAATACCAGTAGCATAGCAAGAAATAAAATGAATAAAAATGTTCATCAATTACCACAACACAGAAGTGTGATGAGAGAGGGTGAGGCAGGGGCAAAGTATGGGATGGGAAGACGGAGAAAAAGAAGAATCTTGTTGGAAAAAGAGGGAGAGAGATTGGATGCCTCACTCAGTTCCTCTTTTTATTTTTTGAGACAAGGTCTCTCACTGAATCTGGAGTTAATCAGTTCTACCAGACTAGCTACCTAATAATCCCAAGGGACACTCTTGTGTCCGCCAAGTGGTGGGATAACAGATACACATTGTCACACTCGGCTTTGTCTAGGTGGGTTCTGGAGATCCAAACTCAGTTCTTCATACTCGTGTGGCAAATATTTCATTGACTGAGCCATCAACCCACACCTTCAAATTCTACACACTATCTCACTGCATGCATGGACACTGCCTACTGATTCAATGTTAGATCAGCTCAATCAGTGTGGAGGGACAGGAGTGTCGCTCATTATCAGAAATCTGGGCTTGCAATATACCTTGCATAAAGCCAACATTCTTTTATGCTTTTTGGGAACTCTCTCTTATGAAAATATATTTGGAATTACGGTATACATGTGTGTTTAATCTTATTACTTAATGTCATTAGCACAAAAATACTACTTTTTCTTCTCAAAGTACTCACTAAGTCTAATTCCTACTAAGTTTCCCCAGACTCCCACATGTGACAACTGGAATAGGACATTGGTGCGGCACATCACCCTAAGACAAACTGGTGATGGGCAGCCAGGCGACGCGGCTGCAGCGGTAGTGCGCATGAATCCTCTCCAGGCCGCCTCTGCAACGGTAAAGCACCAATTGCTAGCGGTGCTGACCCGAGTGCCAGGTGAACATCCTCATCGTTATCATCCTCTAGAAACTATGATCAGCCAGCCGGGGACTTGTGACTATAATCCTAGCAGCTGGGAGACTGAAGCAAGAAGACATAATATGTGCACATATGAGCTCACCAAGGAATGAATACTGTACAAGAGTCATCTTTTCAATCATGACTTTGAGGTCGGCTTAGGCTACAGATTAAGCTCCACAGCAGTACGGGCTATAGAGTGAAACAATATCTTAAAAAACAAAAACAATCCTTGAGTCTTTACAGATATCAGGAAAAATGAAGGCAGGGTGTTTCCTGGCACCTTGCAATGATCAATGGGAATAGCTACTGTGGAAAAAATAAATTCAATTTAACCCTCTTTAACGATTAACCCCAAACGACCATCTCCTCTCAATATACAGCACTTGAACAAGCAGGAGACTTTCTCTGCTGTTAGAGATACAGCCCAACCATCCAAAGTTAATCTGCTTTACTAGAGCCTCGACATTCATTTTCCTCTTATTAATGGGTGGAAAAGCGATTTCCCTGGCAAGGAGGGGTAATTATTTCAAATGTGGATGTGCTGCACTCCATGCTCCCAGCAGCTCAGCCGGCAGAAGTGACGCCTCTACAAAGCCAATCAATTATTTACTGGATACAAAACAGGATGTCTGTTCCACAAGTGTCTGGGCTACTGCACTGAGCTCAGGAATTCTTTCTTTCATTTCTAATTCCCAATGTAATAAAGAATACATCTCTTTTCATATCTAAGGCAATATGACATGGAACATACTCACCTACTGTTTTTATTGATCAAATAAAAGGTAGTTTCCATAAGATACTTATAATTCATATTTATTATAAACTTCAATTTTCATTATCTTTATAATATGTACATGCCAGCATGCACCACCCAAACAATTTAGAGAGAGAAATATTTACTATTCAAGGAAAAATTTAGAAATGAATAATTTTATTCAACACATGAATAATGACATTGAAAAATATTCTACCTTGGCACTGCTAGAGATTTTCATAATCATGAAAAAGAACCTAATGGAATTAATAAATGCAATGGTTTGGTGTAAACTAAAGCCTAGAGACAAAAATAAAAGGTGACTTCTAAGGAGAACGCCTAAGGAAGAATTCTGACTGGTGATAAAAACTAAAATACTAGGATGAAGGAGGTGAGCAAGTAATATAAGAAGAGAAGCAACAGATATTTGTGTGTAAAGATACTATGTGAAAAGATTCTATGTGGCCGGGCGGTGGTGGCGCACGCCTTTAATCCCAGCACTCGGGAGGCAGAGGCAGGCGGATCTCTGTGAGTTCGAGACCAGCCTGGTCTACAAGAGCTAGTTCCAGGACAGGCTCCAAAACCACAGAGAAACCCTGTCTCGAAAAACCAAAAAAAAAAAAAAAAAGATTCTATGTGTACTGAGTATAGACACTATGTGTAAAGACACTGAGTATAGACACTATGTGTAAAAACGCTATGAGCATAGATACTATATATAAAGACGCTATGTGTAAAGATACTATTTTTGATGATTGCAATTTTATTCCTTTGTTTACTGATTGAAAGAGGGGGGAAGACTTTTGAGGGACCAAGAAGTAACTGCTCCTGGAGAGGCTCAATGGTTATGGGTACTTGCTGTTCTTTAAGAGAAACAGAGTTAGGGTCCCAGAAGCCACAGTATGGCCTATACCTGTCCCTAATTACAGTTCTAGGGGACCTGATGCCCTAATCTGGCCTTGGTGAGTACTAGTAATACATGATGTGTGTATATATACATATATTCACACACACACTGACAAACACCCATATATATTTAAAATAAAACAAACACATTTTAAAAAAAAGCAATGTCTTAAAAGTTCTAAATTTAGTGAAAATGAGTATGGTAATAAATTGTTTTGCTCTAACAAATAAACCTTGCCTGGAGATCAGAGTGCAGAGCTAGCCACTAGTTAACCATAGAAGCCAGGCAGTGCTGGCACACGCCTTAATCCCAGCACTTGGGAAACATGTACCTTTAATAGAGGTGAGGGAGGAGGAAACAGGAAGTGATATGGTGGGCAGAGAGAAGAGTGTGATACGGGAGAAAACAAAAAATCCTCAGCTCCCTTGGGACTGAGGATTTGGTAGCGATAAGAAGTCTCTCTATGGCTGACTCTTTTAGTCTCTGATCTTTCAGCATTTACCCGGATATCTCACTCTGGGATTTTATTATTAAGCCCAATTAGAATTTGTGCTACAAATGAGTGGAGCATAATCTAGAGGGTGAGTGAGACAGGAAGAAGGGCCAAGCTCCGTCCTAGAAATGCTCCCCGCGATACAGACGGACAGCAGGAAAGTGTCATCTTATGGAGAGAATGGCAATGTGAGGACTCAATTTCTTGCTCAACTGTACTACAAATCAAAAACTGGTCTGAAAAGTATTGCTTTCACACAAACTTCTCTAAAAAATGTTACTCATTTTGTAGCTAAATAATTGAAAGCAACAGACATATACCACCCATATTGAATCCACAAAGGTCTCAGCAAGGCATTTCTAAACAAATCATAAATACTACCATTAAAATATTTGTTTTGATTCAGGACTCAGAGTCACAGCTAATAAACAAGTGTGGGAATGTGAAATTAAAAAACAAACTGAACACAGCTGCTCAACAAGTTTCACAAGTCTGTTTACTGGCATCCTTCATTTCGAATCCGAAAGGTCCCACAGAACACAGTCGCCAGTGACCCCCGCCAGTCGGCCTACTTTTGCCGCTAATCCACACGGTGGTGGCACCACATCATGGACAGTTTACAGTACTTTCAGCATTGCCCAGAGATGGCCAAGGTATGGCTTGTTCTTACTCTCGTCCAGACATTTGCATACAACTGCCATCTAAGACTATGTCTCTTTTTAAAGAAGAGGACTAGAACAAATTCTTAATACAATATCCTTGAGTATGATATCAATTCAGACAAGCAAGCTGGCAAGCAAAGGACCAGCTTTAGAAACAAAACAACACCAATTTCTTTATATGTCCTAATTGTTTTTTTTTTTTTAGAACCTCCATAACCTTCAAAACAATATTGCAAGTGTTATGGCTATCCGTCATCTATTACATAGCCCCTGGAAATGCCAGGGCATAAGAGGGCTGATATACGTAAAATTCCTTCATATAAATAAATGTAGAAGCCGGGTGGTGCCAGCACTTGGGAGGCAGAGGCAGGCAGATTTCTGTGAGTTCGAGACCAGCCTGGTCTACAAGAGCTAGTTTCAGGACAGGCTCCAAAGCTACAGAGAAATCCTGTCTTGAAAAACCCAATAAATAAATAAATAAATAAATAAATAAATAAATAAATAAATAAATAATAAATGTAGAAGCATGTTTGGGTAATGGAAAACCAATCTATTTAGTAAAGGGTCCATAATCTACAGTTCAAATCAAAACCAATAAATTGAAATAAAAATAATTAAATATACCAAATAAGTCGATTTAAAAACAAAAAATACATATTGTGTTAAGATTCACTCAAATTATACAACTCAGTACCTAACAATATAATTCTGCCAGTAAAGGAAAAAAAATCTCATTCTATATTATCAAAGGCAGATCAGTAGTGTATTGGTAGGGGAGAATTCAAATGGAAAGAGGCAAAAAGCATTTCATCTTCCCTAAACACTTCAACTATATGGAGGAGAAGGAAATACCTATTATATATCTGTGCACTTAACTGCCAAGAACACACAATGTGTGAACATGCACACCTAAATCCAAGAGGTAACAGGCAGCACAGAGAAGTCAGAGAAAAAACTAATGAAATCTAGGAATGATAAACCAAGCCTATGTCCCACCACCCCAGGGTAAGGACAGGAGCCAGCCTGGGCTACAGAGAAGATGAAGGACGCTGACTAGAGGAAGCTATGGCTAGCCCGATGACCCTTTTCAAAGAAACTGATCAGCTCCTAATTAAGACTTGCTTTAGAACTGAAAAACAGTCCAAGATTTCCAAATCAGCATTTGGATGTTTTCCACATCACGGACCACTGAGTGTTTTCTATCCTCTGCTCCTCATTAAGCAACCGTAGCATTGACAACAGGGTAAGGACTCTGTCAGGGCTAGGGAGATGCAGCACTTGTAGGCCTGGTACGGGACTCAGGGTCATGTTCCAGGACCCAATTGCAGCTCACATTTGTCTGCAACTCCAGTTCTAGAGGACCTGATGCCTTCGTCTGGCCACCATGGGCACTGTATGCACATGACATACATGCAGGAAAGACAATCACACTCATACATCTTATTATCTCTGCCTACCAACTACAACATAACACTGTTTAAAGGGAACAAGGTTTCATTATAAAGCCACTACCTAAATCAACATTCTACACACAGAAAACATTTCTAAAACCCTACCAAATGACAAACAGACAAAAACAAAGTTCCCACACAATGGGAATAACTTTGTGTCCAGTGTTCTGAGGTGTTTACTGCATGCGCCCTGCATTCCTCTGTTCACTCCTGAGCTAGCACTAATTTCTATATAAGCAACAGAGTTGCTATGTCCTAGCTAATCACCTTTGTAATCAACACTAAAAACTGATTTCTTTTTTAAGAACTGACTTCCCCAAAATTATGACGACCCTGTTTTTCGTGACGGGGTTTCTCTGTGTAGCTCTGGAGCCTGACCTAGAACTAGCCCTGTACAGCAGGCCAGCAATGAACACACAGAGATCCGCTCCCCCTTTCTCCGGAATGCTGGGATGAATGACATGTGCCACCAATACCCAGCTGGACTAATTTTTATATTTCAACCAGCATCCCATCCTTTCAACATATGGTTTACTTTACCTTCCTTGTGAAGAACCCACTTTAACTGGAGATTGTGCTTATAGAAACTGTTGCTTTACCAAGTCCTGACAGGTCAGTGTAAGGAGGCATTAGCCAAAGAGAGTATTGAGATGAAACCTTTATAATAATAATTTAGTATTTTGACAGACAGCTTTAAATAGCTTAGTACTAAAAACCCTTCTCATCAAAAAATAGAAAAGCTTAGAGATCAATTAATTAGAATAATGCTTCTTAAAAGGGCAAAAAAAGGGCAAAATAATTTTTAGAAATATTTTTTAAAAGTAAACAGCTAGAGTCGATCTTAACGGCAGGTCACTTGCTTAGCACCTGGGAGGCCCTCCTTACAATCCTCAGCACCACAAAGACAAGAACAAACACTGATCGTAGGATTGTATGTGTGTGTGTGTGTGTACTATGTAGTAATTTCCAACAATATTCAATATTCAGATAATTACGTAATAAAAGCAAACATACGAAAATACACCTCTGAACAAATACTTCAGTGGACCATTGGCTCAGAACAATCAGCCCGTCTGGGCCAGCAGCTACTTTGTGAAGTATTTTCAATGATACTAACAAGCCTCACAGATGGCTATTATGAAATTATAGGCAACCAGTGTAAGGAAGCTCTAGACACGTGAACCATATCAAAGTGAATAAATTACAAAGCAGCTCAAGGGAGCTTTGGTCAAATATCAAAAGGAAAATGAGGAAAGAAAAAAAAAACACGGCTGAGTACACAGCTCAGTGACAGCATTGCCTAGCAGTGTCTGTCCCTGGTCTAGTCTCAGTACACAGCTCAGTGACAGCATTGCCTAGCAGTGTCTGTCCCTGGTCTAGTCTAAGACCTCAAAAAAAAAAAAAGCCCTAAATTTTATATTGACCAGTCTCTTTTATTTCCAGAGCAGAGAATAAATTACAGTGCCGTGAATCTAAAACTGGGACAAGTTAAAATAATTTCTTCCGTAAGCATGCCAATACGCTGAGATACTTGCTGGGCACCAGACACAGAGATGGATTGGATGCCAGCACATCCAGGGTTGGAAGGAAACTACAGCACACAAAGGAAAGAAATATCTAAACAAGTGATCGTCTCCAAATAAATTATATCATTCTTATAAACACAATGCTCTAGGAACACGGAGGAGTAAACATAATGCTTCTGTTTTAAGATTATCATATATGCAAGTCAA
This sequence comes from Microtus oregoni, assembly GCF_018167655.1. Classification (NCBI taxonomy): domain Eukaryota; kingdom Metazoa; phylum Chordata; class Mammalia; order Rodentia; family Cricetidae; genus Microtus; species Microtus oregoni. Next base: position 13,133,587 of record NW_024543074.1, read on the forward strand.
ATAGCAAAGGGAAAGATGCAGGCTTCAAAACAAAACCACAGAAAGCTCACCGCAGACAGTGATGGGGGTGATTAGTTATCTTTACACCATGTAGTATGTTCTTTGTACAAAGCAACTTCACATCCAGTTCCCCCATCGGAACTGTTCAGGGGTGATGTGAAATACACAATAATACAAAGGAGAGTGGGCATAACAGAGAGAATTACAATGCGTCATACTGGTTACCCAAAGCAGAGGGACACAAGCAAACAAATTTCAAAGCATGTCTCAAATTTTAACTTAATTCCCCCGACATACAGCGAATTTCAATAGGTAGTTGTCTGCCTTAATTAAATCAATCTTACTTACTGATCAACCACTATAATAAAAATCTCTCTTCAACAAAAATGACTAATTAGAATATCAGAAAAAAAGATTAATCAAGTGCTCAATATGACTGCCTAGTTACCATTCTTGATTTTAAATGGGAAAAAAAAAACCCAGATTTTCTCATCAATCCAACTGATACAGTCATTTCTGAAAAATAAGATAAAAATGCTAAGACTCTCAGATGCATCACCCAAATGAGCAGGATCCGAACCTATAATTTACAAGACCAAAGCAGCGCTGAAACAAGCACCAGTTTCATCTTTTGTTTAGAGATCACGTATTTTAGATTTCACTTATTTCCACCTGTATCAATAAAACCCAGCACAGAATGCAAGCCAAGAAACTGACACTCATTCTGTTTATTGTTACAGTAAGAACTGGCTGGTTCCTGCTTGAGAACTGTTCCTACACCGGGTGACTATAAAGCTGCTGTTCTAGCTCAGAGGTCAATATTTCCTTAATAAAAAGTTTGGAGGAAAAGTGGGTAACGGGGCGTTCCATGCTTTTAGTCACAATTACACGACTTAGCAGAGCAACCAGAAAGGAAAAACAGAAGGAGAGAAACAAAAAACTAAAAGTTTTCACAATTTCATGTGGAAAAATAAAACGTGTTACAAAGAACATGTGTCTCTGGTGCTGCTAGCCTGCCATACTGATACTGGGGCACGACGATAAATGAACGCGACTTCAGGAGCAGCGCTTACCTCACTGCAGCGCTGTGAACACCGGCTTTCAGACAATTAAAATGTCGTTCTGAGTGGGACAGGGTGGGACAAACTGTAAACTTAGTCATCCACAGATCACTGGTCCTGTTATTACTTATGATAGACAAGCTCCATGTGTCTCTCTGTGTGGTTTGTATCTATTCATACAGAGGCCTGAAGAGGGTGTCAGCTCCCCTGGGGCTTGAGCTACAGGCAGCAGGTGAGCCACTATATGGGTGCTGGCAGCAGAATTTGATCAGGCCTCTACAAGAGTAGCAAGGGATTTTAACTGGTGAGCTGTCTCTCCAACCCCAGTCCAATCACAGATGTTCCATTTCTAATTATATTAGCTAGAAAACTCATAAAACAAATGGATTTAAAAAAAAACTTACCACTAGTATTAAAAGCCATACAGCACACTGGCTTCTCGTGGGCAGGGAAGTGGGCTACAATGCCATCGCTGTCTGAATCCTCACTCACAAGCACCTTTGGAAAAGAAAAGAAGAAGGTTAACTTTAGTCACTAATGGCTTGGAGGCCACACCACACACTCCTCAATCTTCCTCAAGGAGATGGTTGCACTGCACTGAAGTTATTCTTATCCACTGAACAAAACTTCAGCAATCTGGATACACACCTCACAATGGATGCATAATCTCTAAAAATAGCCACTTAACGTAATTATAGAAAGATTTTGCTGGAAAAAAAAATCAATGATTCCCCAATTATTAAAAAGAGGTCTATGATTGAAAATACAACAAATAAACCAAATAATAATGGAGAATAACACATAGCAATTTGTTTTCTGTTTGACATTTTTCATATTTTATTAGATTATTCTATGTTCACACAAGCGTGGACCAGAGGACCACCTGCCAAAAGCCGCTCTTTTCTATCAGCTCATCTCAGGGATCAGACTCGGGTCATCAGGCTTGGCCGCAGACACCTGTACCAGCTCAGCGATTTTGGATTATGAGTTGTGATATAATTTTATAGAGAGAAAGGGGGACACTTTGAAAACACTGTTCTAGCATGTTATAGGAACATCGGAAGATGAGGCAAGATTCCTGGCCAGCCTGGAGGCAGAGCAAGAGTCTAGTCTGTAAGAATGCTGGTCATGTCCTACAGATGCTCGAAGCAGCCGCCAAAGTAACTCCTGCCCGAGAGAGACAGTCACTTCTAAGCCTACAAGGCAGAAACGGAACACACTATCGCTTAAGGACATGACAGGTCCACTTGGACTCAATTCACGTGCCACAAAGGCCACTGCGTTCATCTTCACAGTTCAATGATTTTAATAATAAGCTGTTTTATGAAATGTCTTCAATCGTTGTCTCTAAATTTCTTGTCATCCTTCTCTGGACAGACCTCTAATTCAGCCTATGAATAATTGTTTTATCTTATTCATTATTTTCTGTGATTTTCTAAAATTATTTTTTCTCATTTATGTTCAGATAATTATTTCCTCCTTCATTTCTGGGTGGGGGCATTTTTGTTTGCTTAGTTGTTTGTTTGCTTTGTTTGTTTGTTTGTTTTGGATTTTTGAGACAGGATTTCTTGGTGTTACAATTCTAGTTTTTCTGAAGATGCTTTGTAGACCAAGCGGGCCTTGAACTCACAGAGATGTGTTTGTCTCTGTCTCACAAGTGCCGGGATTTAAGGCATGTGACCACACCACCCAGCATTCCTTCATTTTTTAAACAGTACTCTTCTTTGTGTTACATCCATCGATCTATCTATCTATCTATCTATCTATCTATCTATCTATTTTGGCTGTTCAGGACAGAGTTTCTCTATATCTTTAAAGCCTGTTCTGGAACTCATTCAGTAGACCAGGCTGGCCTCGAACTCACAGAGAACCACCTGTCTCTGCCTCCCGAGTGCTGGGATTAAAGGTGTGCGCCATCACTGCTTTGTGTTACTTTCCAGGGTTAGAACCCCTCCTTCTCCAAATAAGCACTGAAATCTCTACATTTTGATCCACATTATACCATAATTATACCATAAATTTAAGTACATTTTATCTTTATCAAGTTTGAAATACTTTTTATTTTTTATTTGATTGCCCTGTGATTTATTTACAAATCCACTATTTACTTACAAATATTTAGGAATCTCCTACGTTTGTATATTCTGGCTGTGCAAAGCAAGCATGTACTGGGCCGGTAAGAAGGCTTGGCAGTTAAAAATGCTTATTACACAAACCTGACTATTTTATGGCAAACGGAAGAAAAGAATTGACGTCGATAGCAAGTCTTCTGAACCCACATGAACGACACAACAAGCATACATGGATGTGCATGAAGGTGCAGGCACAGGAAGGACAGATAGACACAAAGCTCTCCATATAATGGCTGAATGTAAGTATTCTAATGCCATTGTTTACATAAAGTACTTTCATAAAAATGTTGGCTTTCAAATTAATCTTTCTAGATGCCTTTGAATTTGATTCTATTTATAAAAGTAATTCAGATATTGTTGGCCTTAAGAATGCTATGTATTTCAATAAATCAGAACTATTTGCTACCTGAATGATCATCTTTTTATATATATATATATTTATTGAGTATACAATATTCTGTCTGTGCGTATGCCTGAAGGCCAGAAGAGGGCACCAGACCTCATTACAGATGGTTGTGAGCCACCACGTGGTTGCTGGGAATTGAACTCAGGACCTCTGAAAGAGCAGGAAATGCTCTTAACCGCTGAGCCATCTCTCCAGCCCCTGAATGATCATTTTTTATGTTTCAAAATATAGCTTTAGCGAGGGATGACTCAGGAGGCTAAGGCAGGAAGATTTGGGTGTTACTGTTTCTAGTAATTTCTTAGGGGGTCTCTGAATAGACTGTGATATCTATATCAACATCCTCTGTTTGTCAATGTTGAATGAATTATTGTAAAATGTGGGCCCCTGTTCAAATGCACATTTTCTCCAAAAAGATATTACACTTGTGTACTATCAACTCAAAAACTGACCAATATGTTCTTTTAAAAAGCATCCATAAATTAAAAATGTGTGTGTTTGTGTGTGTTTGCTTTCTATTTCATGGATAATTTCTGTAGTTTGTTCTGTGTTTATAGAAAAAAGTCTTGCTGTGTAATCCAGGCTCACAGCCAATTGATCTGGGCTAAGACCTGCTTCCTGCTTCTCCTTTGAGAGGCATGGGATTAAGGACTATGCCACTACAACTGGCTGTCATTTCTACAAATAACGTTTCTCTCATTCACTTCCCCATTTTTACGGATTGCAGATGCAAGTGCCAATGAGCACAGCATCATTTGAAAGGCTTCTGGGCCTATGTTGAAATGTTTGTATACTTCTAAGTGCCAGAAGATGAACTGCACCTCAGAATGCCACTTACTGGACAGCGCCCCTGCACTTTTCCTGCCAATCTGACATTTTCACAGAATATACAGAGTATCTGGGGATCTGCCAGAGGGAGAGCGTAAGTCAGAATCGCTCACAGAGAATCTCCTGACTCTATATTCAGGTAGAAATAAGTGAAAATAATCTGACGAAATGATGGCTCTAGAGATAAACATTAAAAACCATCAACATCCGACTCTATTTACATGACATTTTCAAAACCACACAAGTGTGGAGAAGTATGTATCAACAGTCGGCCACAGGGGCACACGTTCATCCCAGCACTTGGGAGGCAGAGACAGGCAGTCTCTGTGTATGGGGCCAATCTGGTCTATAAAGAGAGTTAAAAGTCAAAGAGTTACAAAGTAAACTGTTTCAAAAAATTATATAAACAAATATCACACACCCTCCACATACAAATGAAGGGAATGAGATGTAGCTGGGGTTGAGGGATGGGAATGGATTATTTCAAAATTAATAGATGCAAATATAGAATATATTCGCAAACTTGAACTTCTCGGAGTCTAATATGCAGTTTTAACTTGCATAATTTATCGTGAGTTATGAATGTATTTTTTGTGAAATACTTCTGTCATTTGTGTAATTTCTGTTCACTGTCACTGGACACTGGAGCAATTAGTACTGTTTACGCGATTCGACAGAAATACTAAAACCTGTACTGCTTCCAGCAAACTCAAGGGATGACATGAAGTATCATGACTGCTCTCCTTGAGAATGAACAAAGTCAAACAACTACACATGCAGGGAAGGGTTCTCTGTGCTGTTCCATCGCGTGCCTAAAGCCTCAGACCCCTAAAACCATCATGAGCCATGATAATTCTCCTAAGGTAGGAGATGGACACTTACCTAAGCAGAGTGAAGCCATAATTTGCACCAATAACTATACTAAACAATACAACAAACTTTAACTAAGACAAGGTGTATAAGAATACCTGGTCCGCAGCAAAACTTGGCTAACATTTAGGCCACCATTCTGAAGTATTTTATTTCACTTATTGGTTTTGCCACATTGCTAACTTCGATTACATAAATGTGTAAAAGGCAAATCATACCACTTAACTTCTCCAGTCAAGAAATGCTTTTAAATAAAACATGAAAGTAACAAAGATGAAAATGGACACAAAGTCAATTAAATCCATTCCTCCTTAATGCAGTTACCATGCAATGATCCCATCACCATAAAATCAAATTAATCAATACAGCAACAGAAAGACGGTGAATCAGATTTTATATGCTGCCAGAGTGAATGTGAAACTATATTAGAGTCTCGGTGGATTTAAATCACAGAAGACAACATACACGGGAAGGAGGAGCATGGCAGGGACAGGGGACGAGCTAGGGCTGGCGAGTTTCCGAGGCGACACACTCCCTTTAATGCTCTGCAGTGCAGTGCAACACAGCCTGGTTCTCCAAAGTGTCTGAGCAGAGGTGCCTTACAGCAAACAGACGGTGGAAATGAAAGAGGCAGTGCTATACTACAGAATTCTGGTTCCTTTGAAAAATACACTTTTTTACTGGCTTAGTACTTACTTATTTTCTGAGCACCTCTTTCCTATCTTAGAATTTAAAAATGAATAAATGGCATAATTGTGGTGTTTCCCAAACAGTGGGAAAAATCAATTATTCATAGGGTAAGTCTTGATAGGCTTCTTTGATTTGCTCACCAAGGAAAGATAAACTTTTGTAAATCCACAAACTATACTGCACTAATTCCCACATTACAAAACCAAAAATCCCCTCCCTCCTTCCATAATTCCCACATCCCTTAACTGTTTTCCAGGCTGGCCTCTGAAATTCAGGGCTTAAATCCTGGGTAACTGCGAGTAGAGGTAACACATCCAGGATACGTGTATGTGGCTACCCGCATCAGGTAATGTATGTTCTCCACCACCATCCTAACAGCCAAGAGAAAACCATGCTAGCACATACTTTAAAAGCAAAATCAATACAAGCATATAATGTATTGGGTTAACCTGAAACTTAAAAAGGAAGAAACAGAAAATTGTTATTATTTAAATTTTAAGTAAAACACAACCAAATTTAACAGCACAGAATTTCAAAGAACGTTAGTTTGAATTGCACCGGAGTATACTCTTTCTCAAAGTGCCTTTAGATCCTTCTACAGGAAATAGCACACAGGAGCTGTCAAATGGACTTTTTAGTCAAGATGCTGACCCATATATAGTGGACGCCAATTCCTCAACAGAATAGGACAGTACTTCAGAGACTTAAATTTTCTAAGCCTTTTATCTGAATAAAAATAAAATGAATACATATTCTATATAAACAGTAAGGTTCATAAACCTACTACTTTTCAAACATTTTAGATTATATGCTATCTTTAAGTAACAAGATTTGAAAATTATGCCCTTTTATATATATTTTAAAGGCTATAACATGAAAGAAATTTCATACCTGACTAAAGAGGGTAGAGGTAGATGAAGTTTTGCTAAAAGCGCTTTACCAAGAACATAACATACAAAGGCCAATTCTCCCGTGTGCTTTGTCGGCCCGCCCTTCCTAATGGTTTTTAACTAGGCATAACTTACTGTCTGGAGATACAGGAGAGCCCCCATGCTACTGTCATGTATATTTTCTGGTTTGTAATTTCAAATTTCCATGTGTTTTGCTTTATGCTTTTGTTCTTGTTTTTTACTGTTTAAAAGGGAATGTGTTAGCTGGGCATGGTGCTCTTGGTGTAGCTCCAGCACTCAGAACACTAAGGAAGGAGGATGACCACTGATAACTGGGCAAGAGTGAAGCCTTTACTTCCAGAAGCTAAAATAAGAAAAACGTTATAGAATTTCATATAACACACTAACTTATCTCGTGCATAACCAGTGCTAATTATTTTATTTCCCCCACATATGCCAGTTCCTGTCTTTTCATCTCCTTAGGAGAAATGAATTAATCTCGGGGTGTAGATTATAACATGGCATCAGACCAAGAAACAGCTTGAACACAAGAGCACAAACAGGCGTGTACAAAACACATGCTCTGAGAGAGAGAGAGTTTCTTTAGGTTTTAAGTATTAATGATGATTGAACTAACAAAGTGAAAATGTCCCTTGCTTTCCTAGAATGGGTGAAAAAAATCTGACCTGAAACAAGTCCTATTCATCTCTTTGGGGTGACTCTAACCTGGGCCCCAGCTCTGCAGTTCACGTGGAGCTCTTACCTGGCCCTCGCCAACTGTCTCGGTGTCTATGACTGTGATGATGCCCGGCACCAGGGGGCTCCGCCTGGAGTTGCTGTGGACAGCAACGTCATCTTCTGTGACCCCCGAGGGCAGTGTGCCTGTCAGCTGCGTCACCACCTTCCCAACCATCGTCAGGCCGCTCTTCAGTGTCTACATGACAAGAGACAACAAAATGGGAAGTCTGAACAGGAGCGTGCACTCGAATCCATTTCTCTTACAATATCCGATATATGTATATAGCGGTAAACTCCACAGATTTTCAATATGCTGTTCGACGTGATCTTGAAACTCATATAGAAAAATCAGCACGAGTTCCAGGAAATGTCACAGTTGATGCACCACGTCAGGGATACTAATTACAATTTATATATAAATTATATATTTATTATAACATTTCTTTTACTGTATCGCCTTAATTTACATATTTTAGCATATGGCATAATATGAAAGGAGCTGGCCATGTGACACTATTTTAAAATATTATATTTCAAATTTTATATTTATTTCATCAAGATAAAGATCGAGACATTGACAGAATATCTAAGTGGAAAAAGATTATAATTCTAAAATATACTTATGCTATTATAAAAGACTATACACTAAGAATAATGATGGGAATTACTTTCTAACTCCATAGTAAGTACAGACAAATGACATCCAATAGGAAATGCAGCTGACAGGTTTCTTCCTCGTCTGTAAGAAGTAATCCAGTGTACACTATGCCACTCAAAGCCAGAGAGTAAAGCTACTGCCTATATTTTTCCTCATTCATAAATCTCAACAGACTGTCCTGATATGCATTAATAGAAATTAGGGCGGGGGCTGCAGCTCAGGGAGTTTGTCCCACATGCCAGAGGCCCAAGGTTCAGACTGTAATGCGAAGGAAAAGCCCAAGTGAAATCATAACAAAAGGCTCTTAAAGAAACAGCTGCTTTTCTTCTGGGAAAAAGAAAAAGAGCTAAAAGAGATATCTGTCTTTTGTCTTACTACACCACTATAAAGAAATCTATTATTGCATAGATACTTGAAACTCTTGAAAGCAAATAATCTTTTATATATTTTCTTCACCCCAGAGTAGCACTTCAAAACAGCTTTTTCTCACTGCTTTCCGTAACAGTCAATCTGAATTTCCTTATGTAGACTGTAAAGGCAGTTAATTTTCTATTCTGGTGCTAAGAAATTGTTTAAATAAGATTACTTGATTTCAATTATAAAATCTTGATTTATGTTTACTACCTCTCTCCTAACAGTCGTATATTAATGTGTTTTCGCCCCACGGTGGTCAATTGATTTAATAAAAATGCCCATGTTTTTTCTTGTTACCTGATAACTTAACGAGAACGGTTCTGAGAGAACACCATTAGCGCTAATGGCTAGGGGGACAACTGATAGGGCAGAGCAAGGTTCAAAATGACGAAGGACCCTGCGGCCGATTTCCTGCATGGGAAGAGAACACGTACCATGTCTATAGGATTAACAGCTGTAATGGATTTCTCTCACACTTTGCTCCAGTCACATGTTCGGCTGCCCTACTGACACAGTGCTGTTCTGTGAGAGTACTCTTGCAAAACAATCATGATTGAGGAACCTTTAAAGAATCTACACATTTCAGACTGTGCAAGGACTAGTCCAACTCATCAGCTCCACAGAAAGTTTCTGTATTCCCAGTTGGCGCCTCGCCCGCATCATAGGTTTGCATCAAGTCTGTGTGCGCGCTAGCGGCTCAGACAACACGGGAAGGCGTGTGAGTGCCCCAGCGTCACGTCCGCCACTCAAGGGAAGAGCTTATAAGTGTGCTTCATTCCAACACCACACAATCCTTAGGAATGACTGCTAAGCCTGGTCTACAGAGCTCCAGGACAACCAAGACTGTTACACAGAGAAACCCTGCCCTGTCTCACAGAGAGAAAAAAAAAAAAACTGTTAAATTTTTACTCATGTACATTCTTTTGAGATGTGGTTTCTCTGTGTAACCAGACCTGGCTGACCTTGAACTCACAGAGATCCTCCCACCTCTACCTCCCAAGAGCTGGGATGAATCTTACATTCTCGTAACTTACTACACAAATTGCAGATTTGGTGATTATAAAGTTTAGGGGTTGTATTTAAAAAAGAAGAAGAGATGGTTTTACCAAGAGTCATTGTTCTTTCCAAATCACATCAAGTCTTCATGCCAACGTGACTGAAACAGACTGCCTTTTTCTTGTTTCCCTGGTGACTCTTCCCATTGCCTCATGGCTTGCTCTTCTGCATTTTTCCACTATTTATGAGCCCCTGTTTTATTCACACTCATTGGCATAAAAGCATGAGCTGATATGCTCTGGGGCAAACACAGAGGATACACAACCAGACACTTCCACGCTGAAAGGTCTTGCTGTTTATAAAGGTCCAGCTACCTCTGCGTGGGAACAGCTCCATTAGCACTGATGGCGGGAGTGCCGCAGCTGAGGCGTCTGGGAGGTTAATCAGGCTTCCTGTTTGCTAGCATAAATACACTGTGGCGCCTGGTTCTCTTGGTCCTTCAGAGGCTTACTCGACAACACTAACAGATTCCGTGTAAGTCGTTTCTTGTGAATTATTGAAACAAATGTTTGGCTGCTAATTGAGGAACACTAATGTGTTTTATAATCACTGCAGTTTGAGATTTTAGCACAAAACAAAACAGTTACAATTGATTGGTGGGTCCCCCCGCCCCCATCTCCTTAGCCCTATTACTAGTTTCTAATTGAAATTTTTCCTTGGGATTTTCCCCCTTTTCTTTTAATTCTCGTGTAAATTGCTAACTAGATGATAAGCAAACTTTTTACCGTTTATTCATTAAAATTTCAGGCTGGTGAGATGACGCGGTAAAGCTGATCCCTAGAACACCAGTGGAAGCAGAGAATAGATTCCTGAAATTATTCCTCTGGCTTCCTCACACAGGCCACGGAACATGGGCATGTATACACTCACATATAGACTAAAAGCAAGAAATTAAAAACTTGAAAGGCGGTGTATACATTTATATAAAATGTATATTTGACCTATCCAGCTGAGGAGATGACAGAGCAGTTGAGGGCACTGTAACGGAAGAAGCTCAGATCCCAGCCCCTATGTCCGGCAGCTCACAACAGCCTGTAGCTCCAGCTCCAGAGAATTCTCCGCCTGCTTCTGGGGACCCAAAGCACCTGCTCTGAGGTAGAACTGCCCACCACAGATTAACAAAGAGAATAATTGAAGAGAGGATAGGAGACTAAATTCTCTTTTCCATCATAATGGGACAGTTAGACAAATCTGCCAATTAAATCTCGCATTTTTGTGAAATATTTATTAAATGTTGTGAGATCAAAACCCAAATGCAAGGTAATACAGGCATTCTGGTGGGATATACCCAGGCCTGGAGATATCAGATGCACTTGTAACATCTCTGGATCTAGAAGTTGTGTATTGGAATTAGCCTTACCAGGGGCTACCTGTTCATACCTGTTCCATTCTTTGGGTTGAAACATAAAAGAAATGTACAATATAGCTGGGCATGGTGACACATGCCCGTAATCCTAACAACCTGGGAGGCTGAGGCAGGAAGGCACCAGGTTAGCCTGGTGGATTTCAGGGTACCCTGTATGGTTGTGATCCTATATGATTGTCTGTGGTCCTGCCTCTTGGTGTGTGGGGGGAGGGAAGTTACAATAGAAGAGTCGATCTCTTCTTGGGTCAAATAGAGCTTTGAAAAAATCGTAGGGTAAATTCTGATAAATAAGGGACCAAACATAAGAAATGAGAACCAGCACTGACATGAATAGAACCCAAACTAGGACTAGCCGCCGTTATAGAGGAGTTGGAGTGTGGCAGAGGTCACTGTTTTGAGTGCCAATCATGGTCACACCGTGGAAATATTACACAGGGAGTGTGATGTATCCTATTCTATATAGTGTGCTGGATCCTATTCTATAGAGTGTGCTGTATCTTATTCTATAGAGTGTGCTGTATCCTATTCTATATAGTGTGCTGGATCCTATTCTATATAGTGCTTGTGTTTCCTACTATTTTTGCCTACCAATTGCCAGAACTAACACGGTTTGATTTTTTCATGGTCATATCAATTTTTATTAAAGTAACACCTCATCATTTAAACACAATTAGACAAAACCTTACTGTTCTTATTGCATTTAATACTGCAATGCTTATTCTCTATCCTCTTTTATTTACGTTTGTATTTGTGTCTGTGCAATTCAGAGACACGGAGATAGAAACAGACTGGCTGTAGTACCACCATGTTGCACGGGCAAGTCTCCAACTTCTCAGTTCAAGTGAACCTCCTACCTCAGCCTACCAAATAGCTGAGACAACAAGCTAATACCACCACCACTGGCTCATAACTCTTCCTTAAATTATAGATAGAACACTGCTGGGCGGTGGTGGCGCACGCCTTTAATCCCAGCACTCGGGAGGCAGAGGCAGGCAGATCTCTGTGAGTTCGAGTCCAGCCTGGTCTACAAAGGGAGTTCCAGGACAGGGCTCCAAAGCTACTGTCTCGAAACCAAAAACCTGTCTCGAAACCCTGTCTCGAAAAACCAAAAGAAAAAAATAGAACGCTAAAACTATCTTTGGACATTAGGTTCCTTTGAGCGTAGGTAAGAGGCATGCAGAGTGCGGGGCTCAGGATACCCATGTGGAGGCTAGAGACAGACACTGGCGACTTTCTCTAATGCGCTCACCTTTATTTTTAACTGAAACGGGCTCTCTCACTTGAATGTAGAGCTAGCTGTTTAGGCTAGAATGCCTGACCAGCAAGGCGCCAAGGCCTCCTGTCTCCACACTCCCCAGCACTGGAGTTACACACAGGGCCCTCAAGGTTACAACAGTTCTTAGAGGAAGCATGGGGTGTGGAGAAGCCCTTGGGCTCACACAGGAAGCACCTTCTCCACTAAGCCATCTCCTTAGCCCCTTTTATGAGAATTTTTTCCAAGTAAATTTAATTCACTCGCTGGGCAGTGGTGGTGCACACCTTTATGCCAGCATGAGGGAGGCAGAGGCAGGAGGATCTCTCTGAGTCTGAGGCCAGTCCAGTCTACAGAGTGAGTTCTAGAACAGCTAAAGCAATACAGAGAAACCTTGTCTCGAAAAAAAAATACACTCTGGCCAGAAAAAGTCCAGTGACTATAGTACAATGTAGCAGGACAAAGGAGAGGCCTGAGTTACAGTAATCCACATGGCTACCATGCATTTTAGAACTACTGCATTCCTTGGGAGGGCAACTTAACAACAAATACTACCTAGTAACTTATTAAGGAAAATCATCAATTGAAGTAGAAATTACTGCAACTTTCAAATACTTTATAGTTAAGAAAAATCCACATAGCGGTTATAAATTAAGAGTCACTTTGTGTCAGGGAGATGGAGGCAGGAGAATTAGAATTTCACAATAACCATCAACCATAGTGAGTTTGAGACAAGCAGGGACTACATGAAAGCCTGTCTCAAAAAACAAAATTAGCCGGGCGGTGGTGGCGCACGCCTTTAATCCCAGCACTTGGGAGGCAGAGGCAGGCGGATCTCTGGGAGTTCGAGGCCAGCCTGGTCTACAAGAGCTAGTTCCAGGACAGGAACCAAAAGCTACGGAGAAACCCTGTCTCGAAAAATCAAAAACAAAACAAAACAAAAAAAAAAAACAAAATTAACATAAATGGAACGTTTAAATAATTTGACAATATTTTAAGGAAACTTTAAAATACTCATGCCTTCAGTCAACTCATGATTTAATACTGAAAATTTAACTTGAAGAGCTGTGGCTACAGAACAGGAATATACTAAATGCCTAATCACCCAACTAGTGATGAATGCTTTTTGAAAATTAATCAGTCAAAATAAAGTTAGTTTCTCTAGGGAGACAAAGCGGAGTACTCGGTGTCACACTCTGTGGTTCAGGCTGACCTGAGTCTCATTATGGACCCAAGATTAGCCTAAACTTACAGTGACCCTCCTGCCTCAGCCTCCCAAGTGTTGGGATTACAGTTGTAAGGAAAGATAGCTTGTTAAACATAATTTCTTAGAGCCTAAACATGGAAGACCTGAATATACACCCATATCCCCATAAGAAGTGGGGGAAGGTTGGGGGTTCAGACTCGTAATTCTGAAGTCCTTAACTCTAGCCTTGTTTCCGTACACTCACAACAAAACACTTTGAAAATGAATTCGGGACCCTGGGGAAGAACCTAACAACACACAAAAGCAGAAAGTGACGTGCCATCCACACTTACATGTATGAATGAGACAGCTAAGTTCAGGCGTCAAAGCTGAATCTCTTTGTTAAATTAATAAGATGAATTCACAAGAGAACACTCAGGAGTTTGCATAAGCACTGTCTTCATATGCAAGGAACAGAGAAACATGAACACATAGTACTTTTCCTTGCTCTGCAAGGGTGAACCATGTGTTACACTTCTCTCAGTGAGCCCAGGGACATATCCTAATACACATCATGCAAGCATTTGTGACAATCTTGAAGTATTTTCGCATTTAACATAAAACAGTGTGACCTTTGATTCCCTCTCTGTGGCTGACTTTAGACTGCTGTCCTCTGAGCAGCTGAGCTTTCTATTACAGGCTGTCATTCAGATTCCCTCTGTCATCCCTATTATTAGAATTGCTCTCTTGTAGACTTCACAATTCAAAAGGATGGTGGTGGTAAGAATACCTTATAATCAACAAAGTTTACCAGACATCATCAAAACTAACCCGCACACACAGAAGAAGTCACTTGACAAACAGCAAGGGGCCGGCCTCTAACTATGAAAGACTCTTGGAATGTGCCAGGGGAACTTTTGAAGTCAAGAAGATTCACAAATGTTCAAAGCTGCACAGGGATGCCCACAAGCTTATTCGTGTAGATAGGAAGATGCAAATACAGAAAAAAGAACCCAACTCGCCACTTAAAACATGCACAGTTCGTTGCAATATGGTATTAATTAGTTACCAGACCTGAAGCGAGTTGAAATACATCCAGGTTTTTAATGGAGAAAGGGCAAACCATACAATCTTCACAATAAAAGAACTATTAACCTTGAAAGATTAACTTCCACATCACAGAATGGCAAAACATCCTGACTTCTTCCATTTGCTCTACACTGTGACTGGAAGTGGAATGGACCGTTGCACCACGGCCAGCATTCAGCATAACCGCAACTTCTGGGTACTCACTTTAGCGGCACTAATGACTGTGGCGGTGTAAGACTGAATGTTGTCTCCACAGGCTCCACCGCGCGACTGATGACATCGAATCAGCTGGGGAAGGGGAAAAGAGAACGGCAGAGTCATTTTCTATTAAGCCGTTTAACTGTACACGCTATTAGACAGCGGCTATTTACCGCGCATGATAATGGTGGTGGGTGGGAATGTTTGCATGAGTGCACTGCAGACCAAACAGCTAAAACCCTGCTGAGACACGTTTACCCCTTTTTATAATCTTCTGGTGCCACTCGGGCAGTTTCATACTCAACTATGGTTTTAATTACACGATGAACGGGCTTTAAGAATTCATAAACTCTGAAATGGTAGGATTCCGGGTCTGGCAACCTTTCCACAAATAAATTTAAAAAACATAATCAAAGGACTTACACATAACTTCCTAACATTAAATATTTGACATACGAGCAAACTGGATGTTTGTTCCTCTTAATTTGTCTACAAGGATTATAAAAGGAAACCTAAAAGAACAGGCAAAACATTTTAGCCTATCTGCATGTCCACTGTGTCTGTGGGACAGCAGACAGAGTGTGCGCGCACCACGTAAGCACATACACTCACTGTCCACTTCAGGAGGACACTGCACTTGCGACTTGCAACTGTCACTGTGAATCATGATTTTAATTCTCATTCGCTCAGCAGAAACTCAGGACCAAACCCTTCACCGGCAACAACACACTTGCATTTACCAAAAAAAAAAAAAAAATCATAACTAAGATTCTCATAAAACATTTTTAAAGTTAAATGACAGCAGCAGGGCCTGTGAAGAGCATGATATTGTAACAGGTGTTTTCAAAGCCTGTGAAATGAATAACAAATTTTGAAACACACCTCAGATGACCTAAAACTGTGCTCTGCGGCACAGATTACCATGAAGTCCTTTTCTTCCTAACTTACATGAATGTAGCAGGCTAGAACACCTTAAGTCTGGTCCCTGAAGCCAAGCTATTTTTTAGGCCATGTCTATAAAGCCACGACAAATAGAGTTCAAGTTTTCTGATCAGCAAACTTTTTTGTCTCAGAATAAAATGTGGAAAATACTATTTTAGGTAATGGAAAGAATGGCTTGTTCATTCAACCACAAAGTCAAAGAATTATGAAAATCATTCCTCTGCTGCCCCCTGCTGCTGAAGCAGAGAAAGGCAGCATTGTGGCCAGCAAACACTATGTTAAAGAGAAAATAAACGTTTTCATATTAAATTAAGACTAAATATTCAAAGGCAAATGGAAAAACAAACATCACTCTTAACCATTTTGATTTAACTATAATTGAATCAGTTTGTACATGAAAATATGGTCAAAGCACAGCATAGAAAAAATTCCATTTTTTATCATTTTTATAATAAAAAATTATCATTTTTAAACAAAATCAGCATACGAACGAACTAAATTCCAGGAATTATTCTTAAGCAAAATGATCATTAAGGAACAAATACATTATGTTACCTTTCATAAAAGGTAATATAATAACTATATGCATGTACTAGGTACACTGGCACATAAAATATGAATACAAAATGTACACAAATGTATACAAAAATGTACACAATTACACATTAAATGAAAGTCTAATCTAAATGGAGGAAGAACAATAGGCAAAGATGATCAACAAATAAAAATAAATACAAAACACCTCAGCAGACGCAGGGATTTACTGCTAAGCCTCAGTTCAATACCCAGAACACGTGGTAAAGGGGGAGAAATAACTCTTCCAAGTTGTTCTCTAACCTCTATATATGCTTGTGTACATTTATACAAACAAACACACACATACACACACTAAGAAATATTATTTAAAAGGAACTTAAGGAACACCCCCAAGAAGACAGGCGGACTGTACACCTGGAGTCTGAGGCAGCAGTGGCAGCAGGCATGAGTCTAGTTTGCCTGTTAGGCAGTACAGGTGAGCAATCCTGTCACTACTTGTGAATTACAGGAACCGAACACACGAATAGATGCTGACATTCCAGGCTACCCACGCAAAGAGAGGGGCATTTGACTATGAAAGAAAACAGGAGAGAATCTGGTGCAAGTACCAATGTGAACGCCTCATTTCTACACCATGCAAATATGCATACACAGGTGTACAAATATGCATGCATTTCTGTAAGTGACATGTTCCCACTGAGAAGTTCTATAAAGAAACACACCTGAGTATGAAGATCACACGACAGGCCAAAGCTGACTTTCTAATGATTCTGTCCCTTAGAAAGGACAGGAAGGAGACTGGAGAGATGGTGTACGCTGCTCTTGCAAAAGACCCGAGTTCTGTTCTCAGCAGCCACATTAAGTGACTCACAGCTCCAGGAGGTTCCAACAGCTCTGGCTTCCTCGGGCACTGGCACTCATATACACACACACATGCATGCACGCACGCACACTCACAGACACACTGAAGCAAAATCTTTAATAAATAAGAGATAAGAGGAGCAGGAAGGATGGTTCTGTGGGTAAGAGCACCTGCCAAACAACCAAGAATCTGCCATAGAAATCTGAATTTGGATTCGTAGGGCCCAACAGGACCACACACGCTCTTGAGAAAGAGAACTTTGAGGAGTCAAGACAGGAGCACCACCGAAAAGTGCTAGCCACCAGCTTACCTCCAGATTCAGTGAGAAACCCTTCCTCACAAAATGAGACCAAAGCCAACAGAAGATGGACATAAGCCCCCTCATACTCACACACATAACACTAAACACATAGACACAAATGTCTGAAAGTGTTCTTCAAAATTTAATCCAACTTCACTAAGTACTATCATTTACAAATCTTTCTGCACACGAGGCTGCTTGGTTCCTGCATATGACACATACATCTGCAAAGACAGATATCAAAATCCAACCAACTCTCAAGGGAGTTGCTTCCTCTCAAAAACAGGTAGCTAATTAAACCTCCAACTCCACATGCGCAGCTTTCCACATGTGGGATACAATGGGCAGCGCCAAGGGATGGTTTACACACTTTCTCCGCGGACGTCTCCAGCACTCACGGGAAATGCATTACAGATATAAACATTAGGAGACACCATTATGTCACTCCATTTAACTGTGCGGCTCTTGCACTGTTTGAAAAGAGCAATTTTTATGGGAAAATGAAGAGAGCAGACAAGAAGAAGTGTAAATAGAGCACTCAGTAACACGCACAATATCTTAATTTTTGTAGACAGGCTTTTGGAAAAGGAATTAAGGACTTCGTCTAGAAAAATTATTTTCGTCAGCCCAGTCTTGATTCTGCACATTCCAGAGGCCAGTTGATTTACGAGTTCTGTGGCTTCACCAAGTACTTAAAGTACCACATCCTGATTTTGTCAAGAACTATTTTGCACTATTTCATAATATTCTCAAGATACAATAACCATGTAACCAAGAAAAATGAAACAAAAATACTAATCCTCAAAGCCAACAATACTTTTTATATTTTATTCTGTATTTACAGGCAGAGTCCTAAATGACATAAATCAAAATTTATGTTTTACATTGAACTGTACATAAATAAAATGCTTAGATATAAAGGCATATATATGCCTTAGATATAAAAGGCATATAGCAACTTTTACACACTATGGCAATCTTGGTGAACCAAGTTAATAACTGATATATATCCATATCCACTGAGGCCGTGTGTGCTATAATCATTACAGCAAGGAGCTGCACAATAGGGTTTAGGTGCTGACCATATAAGGCCAGGAAAATTGTCCCATGCCCCGTGACTCCAATCTATGCAAGAGACGGGTTTCAAATTGTTGTCTTTTAGAAAGTATCAGTGTGACAGTGAACTGCAGGCTTTATATCAATATTAAACAATCTCTAGGTGAGCAGCTCTATGCAGAAGCCAGGCTAGAACACCAAGAATCTACAAAGCTGCTGTTCAAGGACAGCTATCAGACAGTGACATATGCTGCTAGTCCCAACACTTGGGTGGATGCAAGAGGACAGGGACATAAGTCCAGCCTGAGCTTAAGACACTCTGTCACAATAAAACAAAAAAAAAATGTGCGTTTTCTCTCTGAGGTAAGGGCTCACTGTATGGCTGGACTGGACACCACAAGTTAGCCTAGATCTTGAGGTTACCCTCCAACCACTGCCTCCCAAGTGCTAGAATCAGAGGTATGACCCGCCAGACTCAGCTACAAATCCTTAAGAGTCAGATTAGTGGGTGCACAGATAAAACCTTGTAAAACACTCACTAGTGGTATTCACAAGAGAGCATCAATACAGAGTAGGGACAGTCCTTCCACACCTGCTCCCTCATAACTAACCTACATCTGGACCGTGCCTTACCTTGTTTTCTGCATAAGCAAGCCAGCGGCTCCCAAGAGCAATGGGATTCATGTTTGGCCCAGGACAAGGATAACAGCCTGCAAGTTCCAAAGAGCATTATTAAGAAATTTAATAATTTTTTTCATTAATGCATTATTTCTTAATAAAAGAAAAACCAAAAAAAATCAAACATTTAATTTTTTCAAAACCTCATAAAATTCAAATGACAGTGTTCAGTGTTAGGGTTAGATTGAGACAAGGTCTTTTTATATACTCCCGGCTGGCCTCAAACTCATAGAGATCTGCTTGCCTCTACCCCGAGTGCTGGGATCAAAGGTGTGTGCTACCATGCCCGGTCCAGTATTCATTATTTTAAAACTTAAATGACCTTTTTTTTTTTTTTACTTGTTTACCTTCCTGATGTATGAGCTCTGCTCCACTGACACAGAAAGATCTGGTAACCACTTTTTACTAAAAAGCATTTCTACTGTTATCCCTGAAAACAATATGAAGGTAGAAGGAAATGACTTAAAGGTTGACGTTCATAAATTTAAAAAGAATTTTTGGAGAGGATAGAAAGCATAGAGTAAGTGCAGGAAGTTAATGTTAAGAGATCAATTAAAACCACACCGAAACATATGAGTAAGAAAATGATGCAATGACAATGGTGAAAAACACACAAAGTGACGTGGCCAATAAACATAAAGAACGCTCAAAGGATACCTTGGCAGAGAGATTCTGGAAAACTAGATAATGCTATGCTTGTATTAGCACTCCATTTCATTCTTCTTGGTCCCAGTGTCAGCTATGACTAGCAGTAAATGGTTCTATGATGTATTTATTGTCTATGACTTTATATACTCTTGATTAGGGGTACACAGTGTTAAAGATGGCTCTGTTCTCTTTATTGTTGAATCTCTAGGGAACGGTGGTCCTGCTGTCATTGCTCAAGGCATATGTATGCTGGCATATATGAACAAGGGCATCCTGAAGACTGTACAATTCTCTCTATGCACTATGCTCCTATTAAAATGAGACATTTGAATGCTTAACATCACACTTGAGGTAGCTAATCTCCAGAATTGTCTTTAAAGGTCAAAAAGGGAGGTGGGGGCAGGACTTACAGGACATGCCAAAAGTGGTCTCGAGACCAGTCAGAATTACTATCTCAAAATAAATAAATAAATAAATCCAAAGTCTAAACACCCTAACTTCAAATCAGCTCCCATAACTAGTCCGAATGACACTAGATAATAGCCCCTATCTTCTTCCCATGTGGGATTGCAACCTCAGGAAGACAAATTACTTTGTGGTTCTAGGTTCTTAGGAACTCAAGAAGACCTCGGGAATTAAAAGTTGGTGTCAGCCAGCCAGCACCATCCGAACTGTATAAGTATTATTAACTGATCTCCAGGTAAACTCTAAAAACAAGTGAAGGGGTGTAGGGATGGTTACCAGCCACTTAACAACGTGAGCAGAGGCAACTGGGCCTTAACAGAACTCAGGCTTTCAAATTTCCATGAAGGTAGAATCTAAGCCACCCAAGCAATGCCTATGCCATTGCTTTTGGTGTAGCGGCTAATCTGAATACTCAGGAGGCTGAGGGCAGGGCTGCAGTGAGGTGAGGTCAGCCTGGCCTAGCTCCCTGTATGGGTAAAGAATTTTAAAGGAACAGGAAGGTTCAGCAGCTTTGCCTGACAGCAGGCCATAAGGTTGTTCCTACTACAGACAACTTGAGCACATTAGGTAACTAAGACTTCACTACTCTCAGTCCTGTGGCTATGATGATCAGACGGGCCTCTTCCTCCCGTGTGCTGTGCCAAAGGCTAGAGGCGAGGCACACCACTAATGGCCTCAGTCAGCTGACCTTTAACAAAGGTACCCAGGTGAGCACAGAGTGAAAGATGCTACCTGTGACTAAATGACGCTGGACCCCAGCTTCACATCACATACATACGGTAGAAGATGAGGGCTCAATCCATGTATCCACATGGCAGACCTCAAAACTCTGCAAATCCAGTTACAGAGGATCTAAAGCCCTCTTCTGAACTTCAAGGGCATTGAGGAAAAACACTCATACACATAAAAACAGTAAAATAAATGAATCTAAAAACCATTTTAGTTAGTTTAGAATGAACAATACTTAAAAGAAAAATATGATGCCAGGCGTGGTAGCACACACCTTTAACCCCAGTACTAAGAAGACAAAGGCAGGTGGATCTGTGAGTTCAAGGCCAACCTAGTCTATCTACCAACAACAACAACAAAAACAAAGTAAATTAGATGAGGGGCTGTTCACCGCCTCAGAGTTGGTAAAACAGTTTCTTCCATTGATAATGCATAGTTTTAGCTGAAGAGGTTTTCAGAAGGACATCATCAAAATGAAAAGAAAAGCTGGAGAGATGGTTTGGTGGTTAAGACCATTTGCTGGTCTTACAGAGGACCTGGGGTTCAACACTCAGGACACACATGGCAGAAAAGTAAAAAGACAACCAGCAGAATGGAGGAATATCTTTGTAACCCATAAGTGACAAGTGACCTATTTTAGAAAATTTCAGCCACTCAATATTAAGATTTTTTAATTTAAAAATGAGCTAAGATATACACTGGCAAATACATAAAAGTAATCAGTATTACTAGCCATCAAGAAAAAAACATATAATTACAAAAACTTGCAACCAAATGTTTATAACCATGAGAACTGAAAATACGTCCACATAAAAACTAAAATGTGGATTCAGTTTCATAAAAGCATCAACCACACATTCCAGAAGGATATATAAAGTATTATCTGTTAACCAATTAACATACACATGTCTAATGGCCATAAAATTTAGGGTCATTACATAAGAAATAAATAAGACCTGAACAGTATGTGTGGTGATGCATGTCTATAATCCATTCTTGGGACACTGAGGCAGGACAGTAAGAACTTCAAAGTCAGCCTGGGCTATAGAAAATCCAGAATTCAAAAAAAAAAAAAGAAGAAGAAGAAGAAGAAGAAGAAGAAGAAGAAGAAGAAGAAGGGATTGAGGGAGGGAAGGCTAGACAGACGAAAGGAGGGACAGAAAGAATTAGGCAGGACAGCATACAGAGGTGGAGAGGTGGAGGAATAATGAAGACTACAAACCGGGTGGAAGGAATGCTACCCTATGTTCTGTTAGACACAAGTCACAAAGATCACAGGTTAGACGAGAGTAAGAAAACCTGAACACGACCCAGAAGGATGCACACTTATCTAAGAGCGGTGAGGATCCCTGCACATTATTTTTTGTTCACTTTGCATGTATATGAAACATACAAATTTCAGCACAATGTATCAACAGGTGGTGGGAATCATATTCAGGAAGCAGGAGTCACGGTTCGGTTCACTGCACATGTACATACATGCAGACTTTTCTGCCCAGCGCCAGGAGACACCAGAGCAGCCCTCTTTACCTTGTGAAAAATCCAAAGTCATGGCAGTAAATTTAACAGCCAAACCGACCTAGATGACAGGACTCCAACCCTTTCTGCTGCATAATACAAACATGTGGGAGTGGTCATTCCAAGCCAGCCTGGATAGACACCAAGGCACTGCTTTCCCAAAATATGAAGAAGAAAAAAAGCAGCAAGCAAGCAAAGCAGTTCTTACCCAAAATTTTAACTTTGCATTTTAAAGCTACTTTAAACTCATTTCCATGTGTTCCATGTGTTGTTCATCATTAACATAAACAAAGAACAGACATTCTAGCACTAATAACATTAGGATTGCACCAAATAACTTTCCTTCTCAAACTGAAACACAGGCAGATGCACAGAGCCTGTTTATCAGACCCCGGGTCTCTCTGGAGATTCTGTATCTGCCTTTCAACTTCAAAGGATCCCTAAAATGACTGCTAATGACATCTATCAGTCTTTGTCTTTTGTTTTCCTATTCATACCTGAGTTTTGAATTTCCACATCGGACAGCTGCTCAAGACCAACTTTCTGTACATCCAAACACAAAGGTGTCCCCTTTCTGGCCCTATTAGGTGCATTCTGTTAACAGCCCTCTATCAGCTCCCTTTACCTGCTCCATCCACTCTTTGGCACAAATCCCCAGGATGCCTGCTCTGATGGGCACAGCAGGCTCTACTCATTTTACAATACTTTCATTGTATTCACATATAAGGGGGCCTTCAGCTAGGAATGCATTATGCAACAGCTTCCCATTCTACCTCAGAAGTTAAATGTCTGCATGATCAAAACGACACCCTCATTAGGTGGCGATCTACACAGGGCATGATCCTACTTCTTTCAGAACTGGGTACCAGGCTGGACGCAGCTGAGCTGGTAAAGAGCTTGCTTAGCCCATGCCAACTATAGACCCAATCAGTACTACAGAAACAAGGCATTACAGGCACTCCAGAGATGGGGGCATGTGGATAAGGAGTTCAATGACATCCTGAGCTACAGGACGAGGCTAGCCTGGGCTACAAACAAGCAACCCCACTGGGTGTGACTAAACAGAGACAAGGCACATGCCACGCGGGTAAGCGAGCTGCCAGAAGACATCATAGTGTCCGTCTCCCAGCTCCTCAGTCAACCTCTGTAAGAAATCCAAAGACAGAAAAATACATGAGAACTGTATCAACTTTGAATACAGCTAAAGAAATTAGCTGAAGAATTTGGATGGTGCAAAACTGAAAAAAAAAAAATCCCCCATTAACACATTGGCACAGTATGTCAAGTACTGTGGCAGAATTTGACACTTGACACCAAATTTGGTGCTGTTTTAAGTTTTGTTATGTCTGCTTTGTTTGAGATAGAGTCTCACTGTAGAGCTAAGTCTGTTCTGGAACACACTATGCAAACCAGGCTTCAAATTCACAGTAACCATCTTGTTCCAGCATTCAAAGTGCTAGGATTTCAGGTGGAAGTCAATAGGCCTGGATCATGACTTCAATCCCTTGAGTAAAGCCGTAATTCAAGGATTCCGATTCTTGATGAGTATCATTGGTCCCAACTTCAAACTCAATCCCTAGAGTGAACAAATCAAGTACCTACTCCTGAGAAAGATACTTCCGAGTGGAGTATGAAATGAGACCTGTCACTAGGACAAGAAAGCATTTATTAATGACGATCAACAACACTGGAGCAAAAACCACAAAAGTCGTTAATCACAGAAGGACGCAAGAAATCACAGGGTTTTGTTGTTGCTCTAAACCCTTTACTGACTTTTTGGTTGATTGGTTAATTGGGGGTTTGGATTTTTTTTTTTTACTTGTTTTTCAATGCTAGGTATTGAGTCAGAGCCTCACACAGACTGAACGTGTGTGTGTGTGTGTGTGTGTGTGTGTGTGTGTGTGTGTGTGTACAGCCTCTGTTCACTTTTTATTGTAAAAGTTGCTCACTCAGTTGCCCACATATGACTTGAACTTGTAATCCTCTGGTCTTATCCTTCTACATAGCTGTCAAGCATGAAATAAAACACATCATTATATTTTATGTATTATGCAATCTCTACTAATAGAGGCTTTGAGGAATCCCAAGTCTATGAGAGTATGTGAGAACCCCCTTGTGACAGACTACAAGACAATGATGGCTTAGCGAGCAGTCTGCATGGCACTTAAAAAGACAGAGACACTGGTGACACTTGAACTGTTCCTCCTCTCGTGAACAATTCACAAAGGACAAGAGACACTAAGACTGGAGGACAATGGCTTCAACTATTCAGTGGGTCCAGAAACTCAAGGTTAAGTATTTAGGAATATACAATAACGATGTTCCATAGAGAGACGTGATCATGGGGTGGGGGGAGATAGGGAATGACAGAGAGACACCATCTCTCCCTCCTCCCCGTAATATTACCCTAGCACTCAGAGGCTGAGGCAGAAGGGTGGCAATTTTAACACCATCGTGGGTTAAAATGAGAAAGACTGTTAAAAAAAGAAGAGCCAGGGCAAGACAGAAGGAAAAGGGAAGGGCCAAGAGGGAAGGGGAAAGAGCACGGGAAAAGAAATTTCTCTGAAGTCTAATGTGCAAGTCACCAACTCTAGCTTCATCATTACATCAAAACTGTTACTAACTAGCAAAGGATAATAATTTGTATTTTTCATAAATAATGAAAATTGTGAATTTTCAATTGTAATACCAATGTTATAAAATTAGAAGCTTCTATGTACTTTAATGCCATTTACTACTTATGAGAAAAATATTAACTACTGATAAAAATCATTTAATATGCAAATTTGCAAACATAATTTCCATTTACACACACTCCACCCATCAGATAATGGATCACGAAGATGGTCATAATAAAGTGCTTGCCATACAAGCCTGAAGACCCTAGTATAAGCTCTAAAGCCCACGGAAAGGTGGAGGGAGAGGAGCATCTGCTGAAAGTTGTTCTCCAACCAGCACGCGTATGCCACACCCTATGTATCGACAAGATACAAACAGTAGTAAAAAATAATTTTTAAAGACAATGAGGGAGCAGGGCAGTGGTAGTGAACAACTTTAATCCCAGCACTCAGGAAACAAAACAAAAACAATGGGGGGCAGAAGAGATGGTTCACCATTTAACGTTCCTTTATGGGGTAGCAGCTTTGGTTCCCGCCACTCATGCTAGGTAAGTGCCTGTAATTCCAGTTCCAGGGCACCAAGACCTCTTCCTGCATCTGAGTGCACCTTCACACATACATACAAAATTTTTAAATAAATAGGACTTTAAAAGAAAACCAATGATGTTTGTCTCCACCACCCCATTTCAATGTTCTGAGCAATTAAATTGATACAGAAGTAACTACCAAGGAATACATGCTCCAGAATAAAGTTAAATGGGGTTACAACGGGGCTGGAGAGAAGGCTCAGAGGTTAAGAGCACTGGCTGCTCTTTCAGAGGTCCTGGGTTCAATTCCCAGCAACCACATGGTGGCTCACAACCATCTATAATGAGATTATGGTGTTCTCTTCTGGTGTACAAGCATACATTTAAGCAGAACACTGTGTACATAATAAAAACCTAAAAAAAACCATTGCCTGGTTGTGGTGGCACACACCTTTAATCCCAGCACTCTGGAGCCAGAGGCAGGAGGATCTCTCTAAATTCGAGGTCAGCCTGGTCTACAGAGCTAGTTCCAAAAATGGTTACACAGAGAAACCCTGTCTCAAAAATCAAAACAAACAAACAAAAAATGGGGTCACAACAGAGACACTTAGTACTGAAGAGGCCTTCACACCTTACTTGTAATCAATATCAAATAACAAGAAAAATTTAAAAACAACAAAACTAAAAACAACCGCTGAAAAGGAATGAGAAATCCACAGGAAAGGCCCGGCTGCGGCTGCGGCGTCCCACTGTGCTCTAACTCATCTGCACCACGCAGGACTCCGGGCGCCTATGCTGCCTGCCTGTTCCCACTGCAGATGCATGAACAAGGTGACGACTGAGCATAAGGGGGAACAACTCAGAGAAAAGGATTAAGGGCTTGGAGGGATGGGCTAGACTTACAATTCTTCATGCTCCACAAAGGTGAAACATGAGCCATATTGAACTGTATTATATAGTATGATGTGTAGTATAGGGTGCAGATAATTATCTCTAATACCCAATGCGGATAGAACAAAGAACTTGTCCTTATAGGAAAGGAACAATACCTACATGATACTACCTGAGGCTCAATATGGGGCAGCTACTCAGTAAAAGTCTGTGTACTCCATATTGTATTTCATGTCATCCTTTCAAAATAGAAACCCACTAAGCTATTTCTATAATATATATCAGACTCTTTGGTGAACTAAAAAAAGGGAGAACATTGTGGGGGGAACTATTATTTTACTGGGCTGCGGGAAAAATAAAATTTAAAAGTCATTCTGGGACATTTTGAACAGCTCACTGATCCCTGCCAGCATTTCCAGACCGTCTCTGTCCTTCACAACTCGGCATGCCAGGCCTGCACATTCCAGTTCCTTAAAGTTAATTAGCTCCCGTTCACTTCTCCTCCTACCCGAATCCTCTGCCTTTCTACAAAACCTAGCACTGAGTTTGTGTTTGAGCACCGGGTGTAGCTAGAGAGCTCCTGACAGCAGTGAAATGATGGGCGGGGGAGGCAAAGGAAGGGGTAAGCAGCCCCCCAAGTTTAAATTCCTTCATAGAGCACAAGGCAATCACCTCTGGATGTACAGAGGACATGCTAAATGATCTGCCTCAAAAACAGCTACGGGAAACAGGGAGGGGCCTCAATATGAGGATATAAAGAAATCTTACGCTATATTCAAAAATATGAGGAAAGTGCTTTGGCATGGTAAAATTCCTTCTAAGATTAGAAGCTACGAAGTAATGGCGCCCATGAGAATCACAGGCAGAGACCATGGCTGAAACCCACTGCTGACAGCATCCAGTCAGCAACAGAAACACAAACGCACAGATAGGAAGTAAAATGATTTGGTACATACTTGTGACAAAAAATTTTTTTGTGAAAGTACAGCTATCAAAGGCAGCGATTTTCTCCTGCAAGACTACGACGAGGATCCTAAAATTAGAGGGGAAAAACCAGAATGGAAACGTGAGTGAATGAGAAATTCTACGAATTGAATTATAAATAATTAAAATCATACTTTTAAAATAAAACATTTCTAATACATAGGGTAGAAATATCTGACTCCAAAAATCTGGAGAATAAAAACAAAGAAATCTTTCATACAAACCAAGTGACAAATTTTGGAGCTATTACTGGAACAGTTTCACTTTCATATTCTGATTAAACAAACAACACTAAGAATGGATAATATTAACCAGTGGGCTACTTACTAAATGTGGTGTTCAATGCTATTTAAAGTCACAATTAAATATAAATGACTTTATATAATCTATCACTTAAAAAGGTTGCAGAATTTCTCAGCACACCCAACAAAATCTGAAAAGATTGCCACACAGCATGTGCCATTTCTTAAGAGTTGATATATTAATATTAATAACAATCTCTATAAACAATAATTTAGAAAACAAAATTTACAAATAACCAGGGAAATGATTAAGAATTTACAGATTGTATAATTAAGCTATGATTTTAATGTTCTAAAGTGAAATTACTATAATACATTCCAAATACTGAATTACAATTGACTATTTCTTCTAGAATAACAAATCCCACATTTAATGACTATTTCAATAAAACATCATTCTTATTACTACATAATTCACGTAATTTTTTTGAAATTTTAACAGGTAAATCTAACTAACTCATGCTAAAAAAAAACTGGTGGGGAAAAGAGTAAGATTTATTATGTAAAACACATCCCACAGCAAATGAGTCTTAAAATGCTTCAGAAAACTCTCATTTGCTGAAGCAGAAGAATTCTAAATACTATTACTACTTCTATTATGCTATTGCTATTATTATTCAGTCTGTCTGTTGAGAACACCCATCCTTGGATACACTTTCTTCTGTTACTAAGTAAGTGATGTGTTGACTGCTTTGTGTGCACTCTGCACATTAGAGCCAGAGACAGTCTCCCCACAAGGACACAGCACTTCACACTCAACAGCAAATTTAATTTGTATCCTAGCATTAAAGGATGACCCAAATCGTCTCCCATCCTTCAATTCCTCACACTCCCAGCACAGAAAGTACCAGCATCTCTACTGCTCCCTTACACATAATATCCACCATTTTAAAAAATCAAATAACGAAGCACACAAAAAGGAAATACAGCCTGTTGTTGAGTCTGTAGACGCTTCCCCAGGTATGGAGAAGCATGCCTGTGATCCCAGCCACTCAGAAGACTGAGACAGGAGGATCAATAGCTTGAGACAATAACAAACCATAAATATAGTAACATTCTATATGAAGAAAATCAGCAACAAAATATACACGAAGACAAACAGAGAGACACAATTACATAATTACCAGAACCAAATAAAGAGTTCTGAATTCTGTGTGCTAAAGGGTGTTCAGGACCTGAGTGTTCACTTCCCTCTCTGAAATTCACTTTAGAAAATCATTTCTGTGCTGGATACAGTGCAAAGCCTGCCCAATCTATCAGATACACTGCTGTTGAGCTGTACAATGGGCATTCATAATATTTTAAATAAAAACTATAAAATCAAGAGTGAAACTACAATATGATCAAGTTAAATTATACATAATATAAACAGAAATAATTATAAGAATTCTTTTAAAAGTACCTTAATAAAAGCTGAAAAATGAAAATAGAATACACAGAACACAGATAGTAACGAAAAGAAAAACACTAACAGAATACTAGTCACAAAAAATAGCATAAAATAGCCACAGCGTAAGAAAATATAAACATCACCAATAACAGAAACTCAAAATAAGCAAATGGGCACTGACATTTAAAAAATAAATAAAAAGTAGGCGGGGATGGGAGGCTTTTAGCTTGGCATTTAGAGACCTTGCTGCAGAGCACAAGGGCCTGAGTTTGGATCCCCAGAACTCACAGGAACATCAAAGCCCTTCTGTAGTTCCAGCTTTGGGGGGGACGACAAGATCACTAGAGGGAGCTTGCTACTGAGACTAGCCAGGTCGGGGCTCTAGGCTTGACCCTGCCTCAACTAACAGTGTGCAAAGATGCTGGTGGATGATTCCCAACACCAACTGTAGGCATCCTTGGGTGCATATGTTCACGGGCACCTGAACACACACACACGCATGTACATGTGAGAAACAGAAGCAGTGGAAGGGAAGCTTGTAATCCCAACAGTCAGGGTGTCAGGGGAGTCTGAACAGGGCCTGTACTCCACAGTAAGACCCTGGCTAAAAACACAAAAGAAACACCAACTTATTCACGCATTCTACCAACAGAAAAAATAAAAGAAAATCTACAGCTAAAAATAAAAATGGCAAGAATGATGATAGAAAAGGAAAACAGCTCAGGGTAAGAGAAGTTTCAGCTCTCCAAGAAACCATTCACATGGCAAGGAAGGAAACTCTTAGGAGATGAGGTCAGGTGAAGAGGGAGCACGTAAGAATGTGACACTTGTCTGCCTTTGGTCACAGGCAGAAGTCACTGGAGAATTTAGAAAAGAAAGCTGGCACTATGATAAAAGTAGGTCTACCTGGGGGAATGCAGACACTGAAACAGTAGAGATAAAAGACAACGGGTTAGAACCGAGGGCAAGCGGGTACTGTGAAAATAATCAAGTCTATAAGCAATGAAAAGAAAGAAAAGGTGTGTGAAGCAAACATGTGGCAGACGATTTCTGAAGACTGACTCGGTCACAGCACCGTGGGAACTAACTAGAAGAGGCAGCAGAGTGTTCGATGCAGGACAAAGAGGAGCTCCTGCGTTCAGAATCTCAGGTGAAGAAGAAGATATACAATCTGGATGAAAAGATGTGGGAGGCAGCTAGGAACACGAGCCAGGTAATCAGGAGGCAGACATAGGAGAATAGGGTATTCAAGCCTTGCCTGGTCTACACATTGAGCTCAGGGGTAACTTGAGGTTTGGCCTGGACCCTAAGGACTTGGCATCTGGTGGCCATGTGTTTGATTCCAAGAACCAAAAACGAGTACTAAGGGTAATGGTGAAGACGACGGGAGTTTATGGAATCCAAGGAATCTCCCAAGATGTATAAGTGCAGGTACAATGAAAGAGGAAACCAGTTCACTCTCCAGAGGAGGAAGCCAAGCGAGGGAGCAAAAGCCTGGAGTTCGGCGAAAGTGAAACCTCATCTCAAAAAATAAAAAAAAATAAAAAATAAAAAAGAATCAAAAGTGAAATTACACAGCAACAGTGGGATGCAAAGAGACGCACTGCTCCAGTACAGAGCCCACCGCTGTCCCGGGATGCAGAGAAACGCACTGCTCCAGTACAGAGCCCACCGCTGTCCCGGCCCCTACAACATGCCGTTCCTGTAGATCCCTTCAATCAAGGGCTTCAGTTTTTACCCTGTTAGGGACATCCCTGAAAACATGCTCTTAATGAAATTGGTAAGATAAATCTAAATTTCTGATATTCTTCCCCTTATATCGGGGCTTCAGTAACCTTTCGGATATTTCTTTTTCAAACAGCATAATTTCTTGCCCCCTTTTTGTTTTATGCGACTGGGTCGTGTATCACAGAGAAGCCTCAAGCAGGTTACTTAGCTGAGGAAGTCCTTGGACTCCTAATCCTCCTGCCTCCATCTCTCAAGTTCTGGATTACATGGATGCGCCCCCCTGTCCAGCAAACTGCATATTTTTACTAACAGATATTAGAGACTTTGCTTGTCCACAGAGACTTTCCTTAGTGCAGCCATGAAGGTGTGCTTGGTGCTTCCAATTATCTATCTTTCATTATCAAGAAGGTTAACTCTTCAGTGCCTTTGACAACTGTACTATAGGTGGTTTAGCTTCACCTATATTAACTTAACAGGATAGGCACGTGTGGTCTTTGCTCCCTTCCTCGCTGATAGTGGCTTTGTTTAAATTATCCAATTACAGAAAAACAGTGTCTACACTTCCTCTCCCGTCCCTTAAGAGCATCAGACTGGGGTCGCATCAGCAAAATCAGGGGGAGATGGCAGGACACTCACAGAGCTCCTGAATGAACCCCTGTGTACAGCAACACTCTTCAGCAAGTCTGACAGCTGAGGTATCTAGCCCACCCTCAACAGGTCAAGAGCCCTCAGTGGAACCAGCCCAGAACGACCTGAGGGGTGCAGTAGATCCTCTGAGTCACTGCTGCCACACAGAAACGTGTGGCTTTGCTGCACGAACATCTGTTCCTACACGGACCCCAGCCTCTGCTGATTCTTTCATTCCATAACCTATGTGCGTCCTCTCCGGGTAAACTCTGAACCCAGGTTACTGCAATCTACCCTATACCGATCAAGTCTCAGCACCACTTCCATTCCCTGCCATATAACCGCCAACCACTTATTAGAAGAGCTCCTGATCACTTGTTGCCGACCTCAAATTTGCCACGTGCAGTTAGAGGACTCGCTACTGAATCCTTATGTGCTACAGCCATGGCGATATGGGCACTGCTATTAGAGCCCTGTGTGCTTTCTGAAGAAAGGCGGGTTCAGATACGGCCGGCTGTGACCAGGAGATTTTCTATGACTTTTCTTGACTACACATTTTGGTTTTAATTTTTAAATGATATTCAATATTTTGATTTCCTCTCTAACTTAAGCTCAGAAAAGTAAACCAAAAAAAGGCCGCATTATATGGATTTCTGTGAGTTTATAATACACAGGAAGTGTAATGTGGGCGTCTCTATTTGGGATGTGCCGATGTTGCTCTTTACTGAGTCTATTTGGGACAGGACGGGCAGCACTCTGGGTAAACCATATTATCAATGATGCAGACACTGCACAGACAGTCTTCTATGAAGTGTGTGGATGCGGTATATGGGCTCTGGTTCACCAAGTAATTTCCTCTGCTTCTTACAACTTGCAGGGTTTGGTTCTTGAATTTGAATATACCCACTAGTGTAGAGTCCTTTTGTTTTCAGTGCTGAGAATTGAATTTAGGGCCTCTCTCATACAAAAGAATAATTTCTCATGTCTCATGCACTGCCCTTTTAAATTTAGTGTGTGTGTGTGCGCGTGCGCGTGCGCGTGTGTGTGTGTGTGTGTGTGACTGTGGGTTGGCAGGCACACGTCACGACATGTTGAGGATGTGTTTGGAGATCAGAGGACAATCTCAGATGTCCTTCCTCATATCCCACCTCATTAGAGGCACCATGTTTGCCAGGCTAGCTGCCCCGAGTTTCTGGGATCTTCTGGCTCTGCCTCCCCTCTCGCCTTAGGAGTTCTGGGGTCACAGACACCGGCAACACTTCCCGTGGGACTGGGGTTTGAATTGAGTCCCGACGCTCCCACAGCAGAAGCTTCTGCTCATAGAGCCACTTGCCTGCCTCATGCGTTTGCTCTTGGAGGCAGAAGATTTACACCTTGTACCTAAGAATCCATCAAGATATTTTCTCATCCTAAAAATTCATATTTCTCTCCTATAAAAGCAAAGTGATACACCGACTAAATTCCCAAGACTCTTTCTTCTCTAAGAGCCTGTGGTTAATGTCATTATCATTAGAATTCATGTAGCTTAATCTACATTTAAATTTCTCCCCTCAAGAAGGAAAATGGATCTAATTAATCCCTGTT
The DNA here is from genome assembly GCF_018167655.1 of Microtus oregoni. NCBI lineage: Eukaryota > Metazoa > Chordata > Mammalia > Rodentia > Cricetidae > Microtus > Microtus oregoni. Next base: position 13,166,805 of record NW_024543074.1, read on the forward strand.
TTCAACTCTGTTGCATCAAAACAAAGTAAAATTAGAGGGTGGGAGCAGCCTAGTAAAGTCCTCCAACCAAGTATTATTCCAGAATAACACTCAGGGGCTCTGGTTTAATTTTAATGGTCAGATGCTTGCCAAGCAACACATGCAACGAGCCAGGTTTGACGCTCAGCACTGAATACGAAGAGACAAACACCGCTTCAATACTTGACCTTCCTGTATTCACACAGACACTGCATGTGATCCTCCATTTTGTTATGCAAATTCCATTCATATCTTACCACACTGAAAACTCAAGGTTAGGTCAGGAGGTTGGAAAATATTCAATGTGAAATCTTAACTGTTGCACTGGAAAGAAATTCAAACTTTTTTCAATGACTTGAAATCACAAAATTGGTAGAACATAAATATATGAAAATACTCACCGCTTATTGCAATGGAGATCATAAATGGGCGTTTTGAACTGAATGGACTTCACCATTTCCCCGGTACGAAGCGAGTACAGGTCCACACAGCAGTACGGTGGTGTTGTGCTAAAAGACAAACATTACTTTAAGAAAGGAGAAAAGACAGCACACCAAAAATTTTCTTAGCACATGGCATTAAGAAATTCATTCAAGCCGGGCAGCGGTGGCACCTGCCTTTAATCCCAGCACTTGGGAGGCAGAGACGGGGGATCTCAGTGAGTTGAATGGAGGGCAGCCTGGTCTACAGAATGAGTTCCAGGACAAGCTCCAAAGTTACAGAGACAAACCCTGTCTTGAAAAAAGAAACAAAAAACAAACAACAACAACAACAAAACAAAAAGAAATTCAAAATTTACCATCCCAGGCTAATCATTTTTTTAAAATGTAGGATCAGGCCCGGGCAGATGGTACACTCCTTTAATCCCGGCACACAGGAGGCAGAGGCAGGTAGATCTCTGTGAGTTCGAGGCCAGGGAATGGGTTAGAATCAATAGTATGGAGAAGATTGTTAATTTGTATACAAATTAATAACATGTTCATTGTAAGAAATACTTCTTTAATCTGATTAAAGGATTGAAATGAGGGCGGGAAGAGATGGCTCAGCAGACAAGACCATCAAGTGCCCTTTCAGAGGGCCTGAGTTCACTTCCCAGCACCCACATGGCAGCTCACAACTGTCTGAAACTCCAGAATCCAACACCCTCACAAGGACATACCAACAAGCAGAACACCGATAAAATAAAAATAAATATATTTAAAAAAAATTAAAGTGACTTCCAAATGAACAGATAAAATTAGTAGATAATGCATATAAATGTCAAATACTGGAAATGTGATGGTAATATTAAGCAGAAAGTGAAAACCTCAGTTTTCCAAGGCAGGTTGGGTCTATGCATAAATGCAAACAGTTATGGGAAAGAAAGCTTCCTTTATTTGAAACTTGGTTGTGTGTATACAAAGCTCAACAGTGTGAAGAGGAAATAATGTCCCTGGGCACTAGAGACTATTGTGGTTGATACAAGGATTATCAAGGTCACTAGACACAGGGATATATATATTTATCACCAGAGCTTTGTATATGAAGGAAAATGAAAAAAAATGAGATTAAACACACACAGAAGTCTTCAAAGATTCATTTCACAATACAAAAATAATAATAATAAATGAAACCTGAACTGCAGAAGTCAGGTCAGTGCATATGTGTAGCCCACGTGTATAAGGAGTTCCAGGCCAGCCATCTCAAACATGAAAAGACGCCTCGTGCACAAGAACATATAGTTTTCTGGCCAGTTCATTGTTATCAAAAGTATAATGCAATTAAATTTTGATAGTCTTTGCTGTATTTTAAAATTAACTGGAAAAGTGCCAAAGTCTGAAAAGGTATCAGCCAGCTATTCTGTCTACATTGTCTGCAGCCTGTTCTGAAGCAGGAAAAACTGGGAAATACCTGCATCTCAAGCTGTCCTCTGACCTTCACAAGCATTCTACAGCATCCACCACCCCGAACACAACCGTTCAGGGTGAAGCACAGGCCCGGCAAGCAAAGGGCACCTGAGCTCCATCCCTGGGATTCAGAAAGTGAAAGAAAACCACCTCTCGCCCAGCCGTGGTGGCGCACGCCTTTAATACCAGCTCTCGGGAGGCAGAGGCAGGAGGATCTCTGTGAGTTTGAGACCAGCCTGGTCTACAAGAGCTAGTTCCAAAGGACAGGCTCCAAAGCTACAGAGAAACCCTGTCTCGGGGGGGGGGGGGAACCCACCTCTCACGTTGTCTCTGACTTCCAGCTACATATACCTTATGCCCCAAGAAACCCAAATGCTAATTATGCACACATAAATACACAAATATAATTAAAATTTAAAAACAAATATGCTAGCTTTTAATGTAATAAAAACAAAAGTAAAGATCTCACAACGTAGTGGCCCCTTCTCTGTGTAAAAATAAAGTGCCGAGCAAAGGCCGGAGACTGCAACCCAGGGACGAGAGTACAGAGTGGACCGGGCACAGCAAGTGCTGGTGAAAGGCTGTCCTATCATGACACGGGGAAATGTTGCTCTGCACGTACTGAAGATGGGATAAAATTTTCTAAAGTCTTGAAATGCAAATATTACACTGGAAATAGATCTGATCTACGGCTTGATCAGAGGACAATTTAGAAGCCAATGAAACACAACAGAAGGGGAACAGTGTCATTTCCAGTGACATGCTCCTGGCAGCACTAGGTGACAGAATCCCAACCACTTCACTGGTCCACACACACACAGAATTCCTTTTCCAAAATCCTCAGAGGAGGAAAACGCCATGAAGACTCGCTTCAGTGCGAACTGAACTAACAGATATACAGACTGAGGAAAACACCTAACCATTAATCCAAAGCAGTAATCCTTTAAAATCAGAGTTTTCACTGATGCACATTCATAATGTGACCAAGAGCTTGCCGGGCATGCTCAGCAGTCTCTCTTTTGAAAAGCCTTGTCTATCTGTGCAGAACACACGAAGACAGTCTTGATTTTGCTCAAGCAGCAAAGAGAAAGCTTTACTTTGTACTGTGTGGCACAGAACACAATGCCGTAAGAAAGTCAGACAGTTGTTTTTGGGTTCTCCAAAGCTCAGACAGACTAGCATACCTACTTATGTGTTTGCCACTGAAACAGAGCTGTGACCTCACATCAAGATGAACCTGATTCTTTAAAACAGAAAAATCCTACTAGAAATTTTGAAACCCAAGGAGTTCACTGCGAGTAATAGACTGACATAGGAAAAAGAAAAACTGAGTAAACGAGGGTAAGAAACCTCGAAATAAGGCCAAAGCAGCGGCGTCCTTTTTACACACCTGCATCAAAATAAACAATAAATGAAGTTCGTAATTTCTGTCTCCAATAGAGTAATTCAGCTCAACTGACCTAGCACTCAAATAAGTGAGGTATTTTATAAGTTACAAAGCAAGTGTGTTGAGAACTTTTATCTAAAAAATCTGTTAGCTGTACACCTGACTCATATCCACAAAGGAAGCTATTAATATTTTATAGGGAAATTCCTAATTTTCATGTATTATAATAGCCAAAGGAATGGAATTTATATAGTCAACTCACTTCAGTGAGAAACGTTGATTACAACTATTTAAAGATCAAGGCTTTTTTTTTTTCCTTTTAATGAAAAAGCTCTTTAAAAGCAATTGTAAACCACAAAACAACATGGATTCCTGGATGAGAGAACGTGGAAATTTAATGGCTACAGAAGATAAGCAGGACCAGGAAACCACCATTATCATTTAAATGAATCCATAGTTAAAAATTACACTAAATATCATAAACTCAGGCCTAATTCTCAAATCCAGAACCAATTTCAAAACCCTGACAGCTCATTCCCCTTAGACTTTCCTTCATACACTCACTAACTAGGCATTTCCACTATAACCTCCAGTGCTGGCTAATTTTATGTCAACCTGACAGTCTAGAGTCATCTGAACGGCGGGACCCCCAATTGAGAAAATGCCTCTTTGGGACTGGGCTGTAGGCAACCTGTACAGCATTTTCTCAATTAATGATTGACAAAGAAGGGCCCAGCCCACTGTGGGTAGCGTGACTCTGGGTTGGTAGCCCTGCATTCCAGAAGAAAGCAGGTTGAGTAGGCATGAGGAGGCAAGCAGCACTCCTCCATAGCTTCAATAACAGTTCCTGTCTCTGGGTTCCTGCCCTGCTTGAGTTCCTTACTTACTTCAGTGAGTACCATGGAGAAGTGTAAGCCAAATGAACCCTTTCCTCCCGAGGTTGCTTTTGATCATGGTGGTGACCTACGACAGAAATTGATGCCAGGATTGTGGGGCATTGCTATAACAGACCTGACCATGTGTTTTGGGGAGGACTGTGGAAGGTCTCTGGCACTTGGGGCAAGAAAAGTCATTGAATGTTGATAGCTCAGAGGGCTGCTCTGTAGGGGCTTAGAAAATGAGTGTGTTGAGAGCAGATGATCGAGGCCTAGCACGGGAAGTTTCAGAGGCAAGCAAAGACTCCAGTGGATCATTAGCGCACAGAATCTGTGGTTCTGGTCAGCTCAGGCCGAGCAAGCAACTGTGAGTAATAAGAGACCAGAGTCACTAAAGTCAAACTATGCTTTACTGGGATGACGGATGCAGGTGGGTGGAGTGTAGATCAGTGGTGACTGAAAAGAGGCCAGCATCACTGCAGTGGGAGTCGGCACACTGAGCGGCTGAGGCATGGCACTGTGGGGGAGCACTGGAGTCCCTGAACAAAGGCCCAGGAAAGGCAACAGGTGAAAGGAAAGCAGGGTTTCAGCAAGAGCTCAGAGCGCTTTGGAGAAGCCAGTCCAGTGGGCATCATGCCTGAGACTAGAAGGCAAGCTGTGCGCTGCAGGGGGCGGATCCAGAGACGTGGCCCAGCCCTTCTGCAGGAGTCTAGATCGTAAGTAACTTCCATGGAATGAGACAGAGTGATTTACACTCTTCCATTATGGTTTTGCTTTGTTCAGATTGTGACTGTACTCACGTTCCTCCCTCTTGAAGGAAGAAAGTAGGGATTATTCTTTTGTTGTTATTTTATAGGAGCCCACAGTTGAGAGACTGAACATTTGAACATGAGGCAGCAGGGAGAGCTGTTCCTGCCCCTCATCAAAGGCAGCATTCAGAAGTGGCACCCACACCAGGCCTGGGAAACACAATAGAGCTGGTCCTAAAGCTGGATGTATGGGAGAACTGGGAGAACGGACCCTGCGGACATGAAAGCAGGAAAACCGGCCCTGCCCCTTTCTCATCACAGCAAGGGATGAACAAGCCAGGGCAGTGCAGGAGAGCTGACCCTGGACAAGGCAGAGCAGGTGGGTTGACCAACCCTGCAACTACCCAGGCCAAGAACCAGGGTTATGAGTTGCCCACCCCAACATCCACCTCATCTAGGATCTGCAGAAGCATGTGAATGGACCAGACCTGCAACTGCGGCAGGATTTCCACACCACACGGCAACAACAGGATAGTATGGCAAAAACCAAGGCCTCAAACCAGACCAATGACTCTTAGTAATGAACACTTGTAAGTAAAGATATCTGGATAAAAGGGTTTACGTCACGACTCACTGTGTCAGACTGCAGCTTCCATGACAAGACTGATTTTGTCCTTTTTGGGTTTTTTCCCTTAAATTTTCTTTCTTTCTTTCTTTTCTTTTCTTTTTTTGAGGGGGAGAATACAAGGGCAGATACAAAGGCATGGAAAATGAATGGATGGAGATTCATGTTGTAAAAGACACAAAGGAAAAAAACAAGGTATAAAAATTGGGATATACATAGCAGCAAAGGATACATGGTACTGCGAAAAATTTAATATCACTGTGTTGTACATTTATCAATTAAATGATCATCTTAAGTATATTTTAACACAATAAAACAAAATAACTAAAGCAATAAAAGAGAAAACCCGGAGACACTGTTACTAATCATTACAAAGCAGCATTTGTAATACAGGGTGACCTCTGCAAAGGCTTGGGAAGTAGCCCAGAAGCCCAGCATGTTCCAGAAAGTGTGAGGTTAAGATGGGAGGATTTCCTTGGATTCTGTGTCAGCCTAGGCCAGACGGTGAGCTCCAGATCAGCTTGACTTAAGTGAGATCCTGCCTCAAATGAACTATATATGAATAAATACAGAAAATAATTTAATATCAATTAATTATGTGTTAATTGTCAATATTTTAAATTAACTAGCCAAAGAACCTGTTTCAAAACAATAAAATGATACAATGTTACTCTCACTGGACTGGGCAAAATATTAAAGTAAAAATAAGACTCTCAATATGACAAACGGTCTACGAGTGGTGTCAAATGGCATCCACATGATTCTGTAAAGAATGTCTGGTTCTAACTTGTGGCGATATGTACATATATCACATACGTGTGTGCATGTGTATACACTTGCCTGCGGAAAACAAAGGTCAAAGTTGGCCGTCTACCTCAATCATCTTCCCCATTATTTTTTTGGAAAAGACCTTTCAGCAAACCTATAGCTCATCAATTTGACCAGCCTACACGGTCAGTGAGGACCAAGGGTGTGCCTGCCTCTGCATCTCACCCCAACACTTCACCCAGCTGTTACAGGGGTGCTGTGGGTCCAAACTCAAGCAGTGTACATACTAAGCCATCTCCACAACCCTGTGGTGTGGAAGCTGTGGGGCCTGCATTGGAATCAGGTCACGAGCAGGTTTGCCTTTGAAGGGTATTCCTCACCCTGGTTCTGGCCTGCGGTCTCGGCTTCCTGGTGGTCAGCTACCATGTGAAGACTCACAGACCCATCACAGACACCCCTCACACCCCAGATGCACCATTATACCACGCATTCCCTGCCAGAGGGACTGACATCCCTCAGATGACATGAGCCTTTAAGCAGCTGCCAACAGGTGGGAACAGGAAATGGTGTACTGCCTTTGGGGAAGAATACAGGCAGAGTATTACCTGTGACCAGCACTGGTATACGCCCAGAGAACTGAAAGCATATGTCTGTGCAGAAGCTGATACTTGACAGCTCACAACAGAATTATGTAATAACCGGAAGGGGAAGCACACATATGCTGCCCACGACACAGATAAACAGTGGGATACGCATAAGAAAAGACTGTTCTGCTATAAAGAACTAACATGTTCTGCCATGTGGAGGAACCTCAAAAACATATGCTAAGTAAAAGATGCAGAGACACAAAAAGTCTCATCTTACAGAAATCCATTTGTCTAAGATATCCGGAATTGGTAAATTCACAGAGATAAAACACAGATTTCTGACTGCCGTGGCTAGAGAGAGGAGGAAGCAGGGAGTGACAGTCTGATTGGTGTGTTTTCCTTCAGTGTGAGGAAAATGGGCTGGAACCAGATAACAGGTAACTGTTCTGCAACATTCCCAACAAACTACAATTTAGCAGGCTATGTTATGTTTTATGAATTCACTTCAATTTTAGCAAAGAAAAGCAGGCAATATGCATGCACGACAGATTAATAAAAAGCAAATAAGCCACGGAACTAATAAAAGCAGCAGAGACTGGGCGTGGGGACATAATGGCAAGTTGTTCGATACTATGAAGACACACGCAACCTAAATGCAGCCAGACCAAACACAGAGCTGTAGGACATGTGAGGTAAAAGTCGCAAAGTAGGAAAAGCGTTAATATACCAGTGAAAAGAAGACAGGAAAAGAAGGCGCAGGAGTATGGGGGAAATGGAAGGCAGCAGGAGGATTCATAAAAGGCCATATGGAAACCTTAAAATTTAAAGGGCTGAACATGGTAGGTAGCACATAACTTTAATTCCAGCACTTGGGAGTCAGGCAGACAGATCTGTAAGAGTTTGAGTGAGACCAAGAGCAATATATATGAATGAATAATGAATGAATGAATGAATGAATGAGTGAATGAATGAATGAATGAGAAAGGTTAGAATATATGTGATATAAAAGGACCAGAGAGCTAAGAGTGAGAAATGAAACCCTGCCAGTGTGAGTGAACAATATTGCTCCCATAAAACAAGGGTTATAAAATGGAAATCACAAGACCTGTCATGGACCTCCCCAAGCAGGAGAACAATGGGCTGCTGCCATTGCTCTTGGTAACCCACCATAAATCAATGTTAAGTGACCTTAATACCAGGACACCTGTAGGCAGAGTTTTCCTGTGCCACAACTACTCTTGAATAACCACTCTGAGACTTAAAATTAATTGTAAATGCTCAGCTGATAGCTTTGGCTAATTATTAACTAGCTCTGACTACTTAAATTAACCTACATTTCTTCTAAGTTCTACCCAATGATGCATGGCTTGTTACATCATTTTCTAACATCCTGCTCCCTCTGCATATGCTGACATCTCTGACTCTGCCCTTCCACTTTCCAGATGTCTACTAGTCTGGCTGTCCTGCCTATATTTCCTGCCTGGGTACGGGCCAATCAACTTTTTAATTAAACAAGTCCAACTGACAAATCTTCACAGTGTGAAAGAGGATTACTCCAAAGCATTTCCTCCTTTTTGTATAATTAAAAAGGAAAGTTTTTAACTTTAACAAACTATGGTTATATATTAAGGAAGAATTACATTTACAATATCCAGTTCATTTATATTTGACAAAATATTTTATTATCTATCTTATGTTTGTGAGTCTAAAGTTTTATACCTAATTTACCTTTAATCATAACTAAGAAAAACTTTACAAATATAATTAGTTCTGAACTCCATCACAGACCTAAGAAGGATATAATATTACCTGAGTAAACAGTAAGTGCAAAACAACTTTCAAAACTAAAAAAATGACAGAAATAGCTAGCTGCCTGGACAGTCACCGAATGTTCCTCTGTAAATTTGGGGCATCCGTCTTTGGCCTGTAGTTCTACAATATTTGAGTTTTATGTGAAGCAGGATATTTGAAGGACTTTCCTAACTTGTCTGGGCAAAGTTTGGCAGTCAGTTTCTTTTGCGTCCTGCTTGTGGAACTTGGACAGCATACTATCAGCAGTCAAGGCAACGGTAGTTTCTTGCCCCATGGCTAACTTTTGCCACAAAGAAAGTAATCTTCATATGGTGTTTCCTCAATGCCCATCATCTTCTCTGTAGTAAACTGGTGCTGCCAGGAGCATCATGTCTCATCATGAAAAGCCTTATGTTATCAAAGCAGTTAAGTGGCATGTTCTGTAGAGCTCCAAGGTATTTGAAGACTATCTATCTATCTATCTATCTAAATATATCTGTTTATAACCATGAAAATATACCTAAAATAACTATAAGTTTGACTATTATAGATAATTATTAATCTATATTCAATTATACATTACACATATAAATGAGCTACATAAGTACAATACCCCAAACAAGAGTAGAAACATGTATAAAGTATAACAGAAATAAGTTTAAATTTGTATCAATAAACTAAAATACATACCAATGTAAACTATTTGAGATTAACAGCTGTTTTTTTTTTTTTGGATTAAAGTAGATCCAAAAATCTGCCCTTTTTTGTCCTATAGAGAGAGATCTTTGAAAATAACTCCTTGGTTTAGTCTTTTGCTTGCCTGTGACCAATAACAACTTGTAACCAACCCTCCTTAAATGATGACAAACATTCACAGCCAATCATTTGGAAATGTGAATGTCACTCTCTAGACTACTTTCTACATACGAACTAAGGCTGTGGCTCAGTGACAGCACACTCTCTAACATTATCTCGAGCAGCAGAGGAGAAAGAAGGAAAGCAGAAGAGGGTGGCAGAGGGAGCAACGGGATTAGAAATGACCTAACAAGACTGGCATCTTTCCAAGATGAAACTACCACAGACTGTCAAGATGATCATAGGTATGTATATAAGACAGTCTGACTGATGGTGGGAGAGGAGCCAAAAGTAGAGAAATGGGCCGTGCACATCAGTAAAGGTGACAGAAAAAGGAAGTGGTAGGTGTATATTGCTTTAAATAAACTAGGCTGGAATTGGCTCAGACATAGAGCAAGTACTTACCCTGCACAAAGTCAAGTTCAAGCCCCATCACAAGGGGAAAGAAACTGCCAATACTGTGTAAAACAGGACAGCAATTTAAAGTACAATGTAGAAGAGGAAAATTCAACTAACACCAAACTATGGATAAAATAAAGAAAGGAGAAACTATGGAGGAGTTTCTTAATAAAAGAGTTGTATCAGGATGGGAAGAAAGACCTGAGTTCAAATCCTGACGTCCACATAAAAGGTCTGGTGTGGTGGGACATATCTGTAATTCCAGCACTGGAGTAAAGTGGAAACAAAAATATCTCGAGGTCTGGCTAGTCAGTAGTCTGTCTGAACTAGGGAGACCTTGTCTCAAAATGAGGTAGAAGAGCTACAGAGGAAGCCATCCAATGCCCATCAATCACTGGTACAAACCATACAAATGTGTGTATGAGTGACTGTGTGTGTGTGCATGTTTGAGAGAAAAAGAGAAAAGGAGAGAGAAAGAAAGGGATGGAGGGAGGAGGACATTCACAGGTAGTATTCAAATACATTTATTAAAAAAACCTTAGGAAATCACAATCCCAGAGAACCTAAACAACAATGAGGACCCTAAAAGAGACATACATGGATCTAATCTACATGGGAAATAGAAAAAGACAAGATCTTCTGAGTAAATTGGGGGCATGGGGACATTGGAAGAGGGCTAAAAGGGAGGAGAGAGGCAGGGAGGGGAGCAGAGAAAAGTGTAGAGCTCAATAAAAACAAAACAACAACAACAACAACAACAAAACCGTAGGAACCAAACATAAGAAAACAGATGGGGGGAGTCAAACACTCAAGAAAGCTGGAGCATTGCTTAGATGATCACACAGAGAGTCTGTGGAGTCACTGATCAAGTATAACAGAGTTCCCAGAACACCACGGCAAAGTTAAAGAGTAAGAATGGAAGACAGGTTGCAAAAACAAAACTGAACTAAAATGATTCCAGAACTACTCTAGAGTACTGGGGCCCACACTGCTACAACACAGGGCAGGCTATAAAGCAGTACCCTTGCTCTACCAATGATGATGAGCTGAGCAATGACCTGCATTATTCTATTCAACAAAGCCAGGCCTCACACACATGAGGCAAGGATTCCAGCACCGAACCCAAAGTCTCCTACTTTAAAGGGTTCTAATCAAAGAACTGTGTTTAACTGTTAGTAATAACTTGTCTATGATACACTACAGCTGCTAAATCAGACTCGTTGAAGACTTCCTCATTAGAACTGTACGCACAGAAAATCTTAAGGGGCACCAGCAGCTGTTGACGTTAAGAATGAGGCGTACACCTGGGTGTGTTTTCATGCAGCTAATGTAAACTGCGCAGAGAGAAAATGTGTCTGCAGTATCTTGGAAGCTTTCATGCATCACCCTCTAAGCACAAGTCCTAAAGCCCCAAATGGCTCCCACCAGACTCACTGTAATCACTGGGAGCTAAGGATGAAAGGGAAAGTCCCACATGAAGGCACCAAAGAAACAAGTATTCTCTAGATACAGGACTGGAAAATAATCTAAGCTACAGATTCTTCACCAGATGAGTCCTGGACTATGAGACCCTGAAGAAACCATAATCCAGCATGGATTCTCACCAGAAGTTATGACACATGCTAAACATGAACTAACAGAACTAGGGAACCAAGCAATGTTCCCTCTTCAGAACAAAATAATCGTTAGCTTCATTACAGTCTCTAGTGAGGAGCCAGAGGCCTTCCAGTGATATTAATGACACTGAATCCTTGTTATTGAGCTCCTTCAATTAGGATGCTTGTTCAGTTGATCATGTTTGATCAGAAGATGAAATCTGAGCATCAACTAAGGTTGTAATGTAATTTTACCTTATACAACTACTTAATAATGCATTGAACACTAAGAAACTTTATTTTAGAAATAAAATTTATTCTGAGACAAATGTACCTAAGCGACTTGAATTATTCACATTTACTACGACAATAAAGAACAGTTTCCAAATAGAGGGGGCACTAAGCAACTTCTCCTTATTTGTCATTTTTCCTGCGGTGCCAGAGGCTGAGTCTGGAGCCTGGAGAACAGCAGACAGAAGTCTACAGCTAAGCCAGACTCACGCCACAGCTAAGCCAGACTCACACCACAGCTAAGCCAGACTCACGCACTGCAAACAGTTTTAGTTCAAAGCTATTTTACTTGGTTATTTATGAACTGAAGTTAAGTGATTTGAAGATTTTTATCAAACATATATTGAGATAACATTGAGGTGAGTTTTATACACTATTATATACTGACTGTTTTCAGTTTTTTTTAAAAAAAAAATTAGGATTGTAATGAGTCTTATGTCAAAGAAGCCAAAATGAGAAAATACCCAAAGCAAGGAATTAAATAGGAGTTTAAATTATGCACACTACATACGTCATTATTCTTTTACAATAATCTTCTCTGGAAGGCTTGAAAGACTATTCCCCAGGTCATGAGCGAGGCTTTGAGAATCTCTGGAGCAAGGATTCCCTAGGGCTCTGTGAATGTTATTATGTATGGTGCTGAGGACCTCAGCATTTTTAATTGTAATGAGGTTGGCCATGGTAACTAATACTGTATGTTCTGAATTTAAATACCACCCAAAGAGGGAGCAGTAGCTATATGTAAACAATATTTAAAGCCTGACAGAGTACAGGCAGAACAACTCAGTAAGCAAAGTCACCTGCCACCAAGCCAGTCAATTCATAGCAATGCCTGTGACCCACATGATGGAAGCTGGAAACCAACACCCAAAAGCTGTCTTCTTCCCCTACTGATATCCTAAGGCACATGTGCAAACATATGTGTGCACAAATGATTAATAGACAAAGATATGAAAGTAAATAATTTAAAACTTAATCGGAAATTAGAATGACAACTCACTGGATACTAAACTTAATACCTAAACTCGGTAAAATACTTAAATTTTATCTCAAGTCTCCTATTGAATTACTGGAACACCAGGATGCTTATATGTAGGAATCCAGAAAGTCACAAATATATGGAAACCTGGACAGGTTTTCAATACAGCTTTATTTAAAAAAAAAAAAACCCACAGTGACTGTCATGTTAATGCCAAGTGAAATATGGCTTTTATGATTTCAAAGCACTAAACATTAATACCATTTCCTTTACAAACACCATTATTATTTCCATTTATGATATTTAACAGATTGAAACAAAATTAGGAAAAGTGCAACAATGTATCTGAGAAAGTGACATTTTCCAAGAATGAGCAATGTTTAAGGAAAACACAAAATAGCAAAGACATTTACATTCTATCCAAGAATTGTAAGCATGGAAACACTTATTTTTAAATAGGAAAAAGCTGCACAATCTTTAACATGTGTTACAAAATCTAATCCCTTAAATGTAAGAGGGAAATTTTGATAGCATTATAGTATTGCATTCTTATTCAGAGCTTGAAGAACAAACGCCTGTTGGTTTTGTTCTTTATTAACTAGTATTTAAGAAAAAAAAGAAAATGGAAACTTAGCCATATTAAAAGCTAAAGCTGTGATCAGCCTACTTAGCAACTCTTTATTCTCTCTGAATAAACCCCGATGACTAAACTTTCTACCATTTCCTCATCTTGAAAACGTGTTAATAAGGATGCTGTCACAAAGAGGGGTCAAGCTTCAGAGAGACAGTCTCCACAAACAGCATAATCTCCACACACAAATGGGAGGGGGACCCTCATAAATGAAGTTAGAATCAAAATGTTCTTTATTTTATTTTGTCTTGAGAAAGTTCACCAAGTGCTGGGATTAAAGGCCTGGGCCACCACACCTGAATTCTGAAACTTTCCTAAAACCAAATGGAGCCAAAGATGGAAAATTCCATACCATGACAGGTTACCATCAAACATACATAATTATTTTCAAAGTATTAAAATTGGGGGCTAAAGATGGCTCAGTGGCTAAAAGGGCTGGCTCCTCTTTCAGAGGAGCTGAATTCAATTTCCAGCAACCACACTGTGGCTCACAAGCACCTGTAACTCCAGCTCTACGGGACTTCAGCACCTTCTTCGGGCCTTCTCGAATGCTGCACTCACATGCACACACACATATGTACACATGAATAAATAATAACATTTTAGTTTTTCTGTTCCATTTATAGTTTTTCCAAATCCATGAGTGCATCCAAAAGATCACATAATAAACCACATCTCAGTATCAAGGGAGAACCTGTGAGCGGTGCTGAGGGTGCCTGCTGATGACAAGTCCCAGCATTCTCAAGAGCCCTGAGAAGAAATTGGGCTGCTCCACCAAATAACTGCTACTAAAACGGATGTGTGTTACTCTCATGAAGAAGTTATTAAAACATTCTTAGTGATAGAACGTAATCAGCCAGATTAAACAAATCCAGTTAGTACCATCTGACCATTTCTCAGATTTATAGGTCCTAATACACTAAATTACAAACTTCCAGAAGGTAAAGGTTCAATATTCTTTGTTGGACATAGTCTTGCTCACTGAAAGAATAAAGAATGTTCTATGTAAGCTGAAAGGATTATTGTTAAGTATTTCTTAGAAGCCGAGCCGCTCCATCTGACACATTTCTGGCAGTGACCAGCCACTACACCTTCATCCCAACTCGCAGAAGGTGCACCAGCAAGAGGGTTCCCGCTTGAATTACAGACATTGGGTAATAAAGATATGTCAGTGAAGGCTGCGGAGATGTTCTGCAAAGGACTAGAGCCTACCACCTCAATCATTAGTCAAGAAAAAGCCACGTGGGGTTGCCTACATGCTTGTCTGGTGGAGGTGTTTTCTCAATTGAGGTTCCTCTTCTCAGATGACTCTAACTTATGTTAAGCTGGCAAAAAGCTAACCAGCACAACCTTCAATTCACATTTTCTGATATTTTTAAACTGTCTTTTAAATAAATCTCTTTTTGCTGGGCATGGTGGTAACTGCCTGAAATAGTTGCAATGAAGCAGAAACTGGGTAATCCCAAGAAAAGGCCATCCTGATCTAAATAGCAACAGTAAACATGACACATCCTTTAAAGATATACAGTTTACCTAAGAAAGAACTGATGAACACATGAAACCAAGATAGCTACTCTGTAAATTTCCACTTCTGAAACAAACACCCTGATGTTTCAACTCCCCCTGGGTGGTTCTGGCTCCTCTAGTAATTCTTCTGATACTCTTTGAGTTACTCATGACAACCGTGCATTTGAAGGGCCCCGGATACCACTACAAAGCACTTACAGGTATCCTCTCATTTAATCCTATAATTTAAAATATAGTAAAATTTTATGGAAGGTTCTCTTTAAATATCCAATTCATTCTTCGACATAAGGGACTGTGATCTATAATACTCCACATCAACTCTCCAGAAAACCACTTCTGACACAAGCAAAGATTTCAGTTCCTCAACATGGACATTCATTTCCTGGTGACAGATACAGCAAAGAACTAACTCGTTCATAAAAAAAGAACGAAGTTGCAGTATGGTGGTGTCATACTACTTTAATCCCAGCGCTCAGGAGGCAGAGGCAGGGGAATCTCTGTGAGTTTGAGGACAGTCTGGTCTACAAAGCAACTTCCAGGAGAGTCAAGGCTGTACAGAGAAATTCTATCTTGAAAAAAACAAGTTTGCAGCTGTTGACGTTGCAGACCATGCACGATGGTGCATAACTGCTATCCTAGAACTCGACAGGCTGAGTCAGGAGGCTTACTCTAGTCTGGGGCTACCCTGGGCTACATAACAAGCACTACTACACATACACAGAAGGAGGAAACTGAAACCTTGACTTCATCAGGTTTCCAAATGACTGCAGGAAATTCAACATGTGCCAGAGTCAGGCAGCAAAATATTACAACGATCAACACTTGATAGTGTATTGTAATTTAAATGTGGGGTACTAAAATCTCACATGCTAAATTCCTTCATTAAACAAAGTAAGTTTATACTAGTAATCAGATTATTAATTAGCAAACTGTCCTACAGACATGCCCACAGGCAAAACTGATCAAGAAAATTCAATTGAGGCTTCTTCCTAAATAAAATGAACCAAAACAATGTATCAATAAGAAAGTTCTATTATAATGCTCACTTCAGCAGCACACAGACTTGCTGATTTTTTTTATTTTTTCCACATATACTTTTTAAAAAGTTAGAAAAACACAGAAAATTCTATTCCATTTTATTAGTTAATTCTGGTGGACAACAGAATGTGGAAAACCAATAGCAGGGATACACAAGATAGAGAAAACGCTGGATATGGCTTAGCCACTAAGAGCACATACGGGGTGAGAGTTCAATTCCCAGCACCCACCTGGAGGTACAGACCATCTGTAAATCCAGTTCCAGAGAGCCAGTACTCTCTTCTGGCCTCTCGGGTGTGAGGCACACATGTGGTCCACAGACAGACACGTGGGCAAAATAGTAATACATATAATAAAATAAAAGTAATATGGATATGAAATCTCAACACTTAGAAACAGAAGAATCATGACAAGTTTGGAGTAGCCTAGGCTACCTAGAAAGATGTGGTAAGAGCTACTAAAATGTCTCAATCTGTGAAGGTATTTGCCATAAAGACTGACTGCCTAGGTTCGATCCCTAGAACCCACATATGGACTGTGAGAACCCACCTCTGATGTGGGAGTCCCCTCTGTGTGCATGAATAAAGAAACTGCTCTGGACCTAGAATAAGGCAGGGGAAGACAGAACAAATGCTGGGGGAGAGGGGAGGCAGAAGCGGAGAGACACTATGGATCACCAGCCAGAGTCACACATGCTGAAACTTTGCCTTTAAGCCACTGCCATGTGGTGATATACAAATTAATAGAAATGGGTTAAATTAAGATGTAAGAGTTGGCTGATGAGAAGCTAGAGCTAATGGATCAAGCAGTGATTTAATTAATACAGTTTCTGTGTGATTATTTTGGGTCTAAGCTAGCCGGGCGGCCGGGAAGACCAAGCCCTCTCCTACACACCTCAACACATCTTCACAACTAAGAAATGCATTATAGAGCCAGGAACGTAAGCCCAGCAGGCAGCACTTGTCTAACATGCTTCTCAACATCCCTAATACAATTCCTTGTGTCATGGTGACCCAACTCATAAAATTATTTCATTGCTTATTCATAACTGTATGAATCATAATATAAATATCTGATATTGATGATGTGTGATATGTGATCCCCAAAAGAATTACAACCCACAGGTTGAGAACCACTGCACTAAGACATGACTGCCTCTCAGCTTAAGGTTTAGGAGCCGAGGATCTCACTAGGAAGTTCCCTTCTGAGTGCTGAAATCACAGGTGTGTACCACAACCAGGTAGGAGGATACCAGTAGACAACCAGGTAGGAGGATACCAGTGGACAACCAGGTAGGAGGATACCAGTGGACAAGCAGGTAGGAGGATACCAGTGGACAAACCTGGAGTTATGGTATTATAAAGAAACACTGAAAACTAATGGATATATGTATGTCATATATACACATCTATTCATATAAAAATATATAAATTGATTATAATGAAAGAAATTTTGTACACATACACACAGAATCTTGCTCAGAATTATTTCCCTAAAAGCAAGAAGATTTGTAAGAGCTTCACTCTTATTTTAAATAAAAATGAGACATCATTCCGTTCATTGACAGACTTGTATTTCCATAGTTAAATGAAAAACATGGTAAAGCTGAAATGAGAATATTCATGTCTGGCTCAACTAACAAAAGCCATTAATTGTACCAAATCTGCAAAGCAAGCTCAGAGACCACAAATATAACCCATTAAAGAACAATCAGCATGCATTTCTTACTCCATGTCACTGCAAAAGCCAGAATCTATTGATGTATGTGACACTTGAATATAAATGAAATTAACACACAGCTTGGGGCAGGCCCAGTTTCTATTCCCATCACCAACATGGTGGCTTACAGGCATCTGTACTCCGTGCAGGGGATCCAACACCTTCTTCAGGTCCCCTCAAGCACCAGGGACACAAGTGGTGCACAGACATACATGCAGGCAAAACATTCATAAAAATAAGAAAATTCTTAACTGTTTAAGCAAATATATGGGCCAGGACCTGACTGTGTCTCGCCCACTGATGTCTTTCTTCTGTTTTAGACGTGATTCAAGACCTCTTACTATCAATCAGTAAAGCAGCAGCGCATGGGCCGGGTGGACTGACTGACTTATTCTTCTTCCTGGAGTCTCCCATTGGGCTTGAATCCCCTAATTCTCCAACCTCGGCCTTCTGAATACTGAGGTTATTCTTAATGTCTATGCCACAATGCCATGATAACACTGCTTTAAATGTTTTTGGAACTTGAATAGTACTGAATACACAAACATTATTTGTTTGCTGTTGAGGAATATCCCACTCACATAATTGGGGAACTCTGATGAAGGATAAACAGGAACTCGTTATATCTTCCAGTTTTCTAATTTAACCCCAGCACCCCAGGCAGAAGCTGGCAGATCTCTATGAGCAAGCATGGTCTACACAGTGAGTTCCAAAACAACCAGGGCTGTGTAGTATTATTATTGTCTAAAAGAAGTAATTTTATAATTATTTAAAATTTTTATAGAAATTAAAGAGCAGTTGTGATGTTTTCACAGGACAGATAGACATGAAGACTGTGATCTTCCTGGCAGGGACAGGTACAAGTGAACAAGGCAGGAAGACAAACGTCGAGGAACGTGAACTGTGTACTGCCTTTAATACGAGCAGCTGTTTCTGAAGTAATTGATTAGAAGCGAATACATATCATTGTCTTGGGACCAAAGACATGTTTTTATTAGCGTAGGTATGGAAAAAAACAGTAATTATTTGTAACGTGATGAGAAACTTGGCAGTTCAAAAAAATACCCCTCATTCACAAATAAAACAATGCAGATGTGTGGCCACAGGTGCGACACAAATGTGTGAGGATACACAGGGCAAAACAGCGCTGGAATACTGGAGCAATTAGTGACCATAGCCTAATCACAGAAGGATGTGATCTCAGCACAGCCTTAAAGAAATCTGGCATTCTGTTATAAGGAGTAAAAACGCACTTTATTGACCAGGACTGAACAAAATTCACAGTATCCCAGCTATAAAAACGAAAGCTATCCTTTCAGGATGCCTAAAGAAAGACGGCTGCCAAAGCAAGTTCCCAACACCGTGAGCGGACGGCTGGGCATAAACAAGGCACGGTGCCTTTGGTCTTCCTTCAGGAAGATTGCTGAGGGTTCAGCTGCAGATCCCACCCCACAGAGATGCCCAGACACCAGGGTAGACGCCTCACAAAACCCAGGAGAGGACCATGCGTGTGGCTCACAGCACAGAGAGGCTCTCAGTGAGGAGATGGTTTTTCCACACAGTAGACAGGAGGCCAGAAATCCTCCGCAAGACTAACGAGCGCCCTCCAACTCGGGAAAGACCCTCAGAAGCAACTCCTCGGCTCCATCTCTGTCACCAGAGGATGAAAATGGAGGATTCAGCAACTGAACTGTTATCAGTCTGGCACTAACAGTGTCCTCAGAAATCACTCCTTCTAAAGGTGACAGACTCTTTCTTATTAACACACACGCACACAAACACACACAGCTTTTTCATATTTTTGAACCTAAACTTTAAATTAAAAGAGAAACTTTGAAAAGAAAAAAAAATTAAAAAATAAAAAACCTACCTCGGGTAAGCCTCAGCCTGGCTCTCTGTCACACTGATTTATAACAGTTATTTCTTTGGGGAAAGGAAGACACAGATGCAAACAATTACTCTATTTTTGTAGGCAACAAGTGAGGTGGGTGGTAACTGAGAAATTTTTTTTTAATTCTGTCACAATATTCTGCTTTTTCTTAAGAAACCCTCCTCACACAACAAACGTTCGCCACATCAGAGAATTTCCAGGGCCTGAAGCGCCACTTTGATTCCAGACCGCTGCAGGCATTAGCAGGAGGTAATTAGGGTAAAAAGTTCAGCCACAGTTCCATGGCTAGAGTCCTGCCAGAAATAAATTTCCTCTCTAGTCACTGTACCCCTCCCTACAGATCATATTGAAAACACATTTATCTTTGCAGAGTTTGTTCCTCTTCTAATTAACTTTATGGCGTTTACAGAATTTAATAATTTAAAATGGCTGCAATTGTGGCAGTTTTATCTTTCATGGTAGATGGGTGTATTATCATTTTTCCAAAATTGCTGTTTGACGAGTGACTCACAGACCTGTGTTGCAGCTGTTCATCCCGTTCTCTGGTCCTGACTAACCAGTTTTACTATTCGCTTATCAAAGAAAGAAACAAAGTAGACAATCTGTTCAGAAAGTGTCCTTCCAAATTCTCATGAAAAAGATTCAGAAGTAATTTGATTTTACAGTCAAAGAAGAAAGCATATTTCAAACCATCAGTTTGTTACAGTGTTTCATATTTTTCACAGAGAGGAATATGAGCTGTTACAGTCATATGAGTGATAAATACACTAGACACTTTCAGTCTGCAGAACCTGCAGGACAATCCCAGCCCCTAATTCAGAGTCAGTGTCCACTTCCCATGAGGGTCTCCTCCCAGCCCACATTAGGATGCCCTAACAGTACAGCTCAGTGCTTCGACCCCACTGTACTTGGTGTTTGGAAAACAAGTGTTACTACAATCTAAGTCAGAAGTCCTCGCTGCCATATTTTTTGTGACAGTATAAAAATTAGTGATAAAAACTTAATCTCATGCCTTTTGAAACAGTGAATTTAAAGAAATCTAAAATTTGCCTTAATGATATAGTAACAGTGATAACCTTTGAATCCAATTTGTGTGTGTGTGTGTGTGTGTGTGTGTGTGTAAAATAATAGCCTTTTTATGAACACAAAACAATACCTCAAATGGAATTACGGCTGTTATTACTGTTTTCCAAGAAAATAAACACAAAATACAAACGAAATCTTTTTTAAAAGCCCAAGTACTTGAGGTAACTAGCAGGCATAAAGGGGGCACATGGTGGGTTACCGACTGCACTCAAGGCAGAACACAGCTCTGAGGCACTTTTAAACATTCCTCCTCCACTTCACACCAGACGACCCTACCCTTCCAACAAAATGACTATTCAGGGCCTTCCTCTCTGACCTTTTTCCCCCACGCATGAGCTAGACAACATCAAGGACTTCTGCCGCCCTCTAGGATCTGTTCCAACCAGGCTTCTGCCACAAAATCTTGTTTTGTGCTATTACAGTTCAGCTGACATTTCTCAAACTGAAAAGAGACACTAATTGACATTGTTCAGCAGCTGGAAATCGGGGAGTAAGCAAAGGTCTGACGACTCTAAGAGACTACAAAGGGGAAAATGGTATTGCATGGGCAACCTCCTGGAAGAGAGGTAAGGACACACACGTCCCGTCTATGAGAAGCCCACACTCATCAACAGAGCACGGCACAACAAACAGAAATGAAGTGTGTGTGTGTGTGCGCATGCGTTCGCGCACACGCTGCAGATGCAGCTTACTGGTAGGACATTTACACTTGCTTGGCATGTGATACTCATAGTCACCAGACGGTACCTGAGAGCTAGGAAGAGTGGCTCATGCCACTATTAGTTTTTATTCCTACAAAGCTTGTTGCCTGCAAAAATGAGGGTGTCTCCCCTTTAACTCTAATGACACTTAACAGTTCCCTGTTGTCAAAAGCTGATCTGCACTTTATAGAATGTCTATCAACACCCTTGAAGCTATCCATTATAGAAGCCACATGCCTCCACCTACCCTACCACAGAACTATCAAAAGAAACTGCCAAGCGACTGTGGGGACAGCCTTTGCTTCTTCCCATTTGGAAACAATGCCTTGCTTTACTAGTGGAGGAAGAGATGATGGAGTACCCACAGTGCCATGAAACAACATCAAAAACCCCTTAGAATAAACGTGGGGAACGTTTGAATCAGGCAGCTCTTTGAGACTGCTATCTAAATGGCATGCTAGGTGACCTATAACAAACATCTTAAAATCATATACATAATGTATGATTAACCCAGTAGCAGACAAAGATTCCTTAAATTTTACTGTGTCTGTGTTATAATTTACTCAGTAAATTACATCCATATAGTCTTTGATTATAACAGATTTCAACCTTAGTTAAAGCAAATTACCTTCCTCAAAACCCCAGTTCTCTAATACAATAAAATCATCAAGTAACACAATTAGTGACATTTGGAAAGCTTTTATTCTGGTTAAATACCATTCACTATATCAACACAAGATCTTGCTGGGAGTGATGCTGCGGGTGCTCCTGTCGTTCCAGCTATTCAAGAGGTTGAAGCAAGGGAAAACTAGAGTCCGGGAGTTCAAGACAAGCAGGACACCACAGAGCGACTTTACCTCAACACACACAGAACACATGCACGTACACACACACCCCTAATCTTCCTAGAATATGACTTTAAAAAACAGCCCTGTGAAAATCTCATGATCGTCACGCTAACTGCAGGTCTCTGCCTACTGCATCTTTAAGATAATCGCAGCACAGCAGTGATCTCTGCGTGGTGATTCGCTGCACACATGCTCTCTCTGTTCTGAGAGTAAGCGATCCTGGGTGGAATTCCACAAAGTCAGAATCTATGCAGATGTTCCTTCCCTTTTGGTTTCCTTTAATTTGCAAATCTTGTAATCTAAGCCTGAAGTTGACTGAACCAACATTTAAACCAGCATTGCAATATCAGCCAAAAACTCAATCTGTTTTCTATTTAAATGTCAAGACTGCATCCTTTTTGGTGGCTGAAAAAGCTGTTGTTTTGAAATGATTACACAGTGGAACTGCAAGCCCTTTAGTAGTTTTATGAACTGCATCTAAAAGGGAAGCTTTGCTTTTAAAAGGCCTTCAGGTCATGGAGCGGAAGGGAACATGGAGCTCAGGATGCTAACTTTTATATTTTTAACCACTCACTGAAGTCACCTGAAACTAGACAACAGCAAAGTTTACTACTAAGTCAAGGCTCCAGTGCTATTCTGAGCCTTACTACCTCAAAGTGAGCCTCTTCTACCAAGGGACGTGCAAGGATACATTACAGCCGGGCATGAGAATGCTATTGGGGGATGGCTATGCTCATTATCTTGCCTGGAGTGATGGTTTCACGGGTATATACAGATGTCAAAATGTATCAAACTGCACACATTATGTATGTGCAGTTAATCATGTTTCAATTATGCCTCAATGAAGATGTATATATAGATGTGTGTGTGTGTGTGTGTGTGTGTGTGTGTATATATATATATATATATATGGCATTATACACCAGCTTCTGTAGGGAATATAAACAAATTACACTTTTTCGGAGGAAGGAAAGACCCCTAAGGGCAGTCTAGCTTAGTCCCTGAGGACTGGCACAAGCAGAAGAGAGGGTAAGCAAGCCACGCTCCCAAAAAAAGTACAAGCTTTTATCCCAACCCAAAAATCAGATAACTACATCAATACACAGACAGAGATTTTTCTGCTAGTGTTCACTGTCTGCTCTTCCTATCTCCCCAATTCAAATCAATTAGTACAAGCTGCACCTAATACGTACCAGACTGTAGTGAAAACCTGAAAACATTGCCCCATTTAATCTTCACAGGAAACCATCATGGTATTCCTGGATCAGTACCACTTTTCTATGGAGGATCCTGAGACCAAGAAACTATCTAATACACTGGTTCTTCATCTACAAATTCATGTCTACATCTTTCCTATAAAGACACCATTGTTTCTATTAGTCCTATAGATCCAGCCTCATAGTTCAAGAGAATAAGGGTTATAAAGGACCAACTTCAGATTAAACCTGTAGATGAAGAAAACTGTAGAAGAGGAAATAAAAACAAGACTCCTGCTGAAGGTCAGCATTTGCTGTGCCATTCCAAAGGCGTCTTTACTCAAATCTGAGTTCAATCCCTAGAACCTACTTCACAAACTAAATAAAGAGGTAAGTAGTGGCTCAAATCAGTAATGCCAGTGGAGTGAGACAGGTAGACATGATTGTCAGGAAGCTGGCTGACCAGCAACCACACAGGACGCAACAGACGGAAAGGACAACAAAGACCATGTCTAAAGGGAGGAAAAGGTGATAGATAACAAATCCCAAGAGGTGCCATCTGATCCGCATACATGCACTGTGGCATTCACCAAATATACACACATACAAACACCAATAATTAATCAGCTTTTTAATTGATAGATTCATTATTTACAGGGACACACCTTTAGTCCCAAGGTTCAGGAGGCAGAGACAGGAGAATATCTAAATTCAAGGCCAGTCTAAGCTACCTTGCAAGTTCCAGGACAAGCAAGCATATGTATGAGACCCTGTCTTTAAAGAAGGAAGAGAAGGAGAAGATACCACACAATAAAAAACTGAACCACAAATGGGTGGTGAAGCGAGGGAGAGAGGAAAAGAAACACTGAAACACAACAGAATGACATAATTACATATAGAGACAAGAATCCTTTCCCTAAAAATGTCTCCAAATGAAGAGACATTAAATAGAAAATCGAATCACTTGCCATGAGAATTTTAACTTAACTGTATTCCAACTCATATTTTCTCAAAGAGAAAAATATATTATCTACACTCCAAAAGTGACTTTTTATGTTAAATATAAATCAAAGAGAAATATAAACTATTCTTAAAGACAGGCATCGTAACAGGAAAATTCTGGGAAGAGGAAAGGCTCAGTCTGCAGTCATCACCCAGACTCAGAGGAAGCAAGATGAGAACGCCTCACTGATAAAAGTTAACAAGCCATGTAGCTAACAAAGACAAGATGTAACAAAGAGTTACGTTAACTCATAAGAAGCCTGAGCTAACAGGCCAACCAGTTTATAGTTAATGTAGGCTGCGGGACTGGCCAAAACAGAAACCTCTCTCAACATGTTAAAGTCTTTCTTTTTTGTTTAAACAGAAAAAGGGGAAATGATGTGGGAGTGATTTCTTATTAATAAAGAAACTGCCTAGACCCATTTGATAGGCCAACCCTTAGGTAGGAGGAGTAAACAGAACGGAATGCTGGGAGAAAGAAGCTGAGTCAGGGAGTCGCCATGATTCTTCCACTCCAGGCAGATGCACGTTAAGATCATTCCTGGTAAGCCAGCTCGTGGGCTACAGCAGATTATTAGAAATGGGCTAGTCCAGATGCGAGAGCTAGCCTAGAAGAGGCTAGATAGAAATGGGCCAAGCGGTGTTTAAAAGAATACAGTTTCTGTGTAATTATTTCGGGTAAAGCTAGCCGGGTGGCGGGACGCAGCCCAGCCCGCCGCTCATATTTCAACACGAATTAGAAAGGAAAGAGTTGGAGAGGTGGCTCAGTGGTGAGGATTAGTGACTGCTCTTCCAGAATAACCAGGTTGAAATCCCAGCACCCATATGGAAACTCCTGCCTGCCTGTAACTCCAGTTCCAGGAGATTCAAAACCCTCACACAGGCATACGTGCTGGGAAAACACCAATGAATAGAAAATAAAAATAAATTATTAAAATTAGAAAGACAAAGCTTCATTGGAACTGAATCTCACACACACAAACACACACACACACACACACACACACACACACACATGCACTCACACTTATGTGCCTATAAACATCTGTAAAGCCAAAGCTTTACAATTCTGAATTCATTACAGTATGTTCCCCATGTTCCCTGGAGTCTACATTCACTTTCAGCTCCCTTGTAAGCTATCAAGCCTCTCTGCTTTTCTGAGCTACTTTGAATATGGTGCTGGGTTACTCTCATGAGCTTATTTTATAATTTATAACTTCTTTTTGAGATATGTTGAGTGACTGCTACTTTTAAATGTTTAATGCATTTCATTTAATTTTTAGAATAAATTTAGATTAACTTACTTTGAAGTCTTTGCAAGATTTAACAACTTGAAACACTCAGGGATGTTACTCTTGCTTTATATTAAGGCCTGGCTTTCAGGAAATTGCCTCGCATGTAACTAACTAAAGAGCCAAAGGAGGGTTTGCTCAAGATTCATGAGTCAAGACTGCACCTTGCCAAAGCATCTACACACTCAGGCTTTTTCTGTTCTCCTATGTTGTTCTTAGCCCTAAACCCTTATACGCATGCCTCTTCTACACATTCATGAAGCCTCCATGAGTGACAGCCTTAAACTGCACAGGCCCAGAAGTCAGGAACTTCCATCAGCAATGTTTCGAGGGTCGGGAAACACCTGACACTTCAAGCTGAGGGGAAGGCGCCTGGAAGAACCTGTTCACTGACCACAGGGATGGGAGAAGCTGCAGGCATGCATCCCTCTCAGTCCCACTGTAGTTCAAAGCTTGGCAGCTGCTCAAGCCTAAACACAGCTCAGACTCTGATGCCTCTGTTGACTTCCCCCCAAGGCTGTTTCCAACCGCTCTGCAGATGGCTGTGCTCCGACACTCCAGTCATTTTAATCCGTTTACTCTGCTTTTCTCTACCTGCAATGCAACTACCCCAGACTCTTACTCAGAAGGCCCAGCCTCGGATGCTCCTTTCTGGAGGCCTCCGTCATTAAACCGCCTTCACCCACCTCTCCCTTTTCTCAGCTCCTCCACACGTCAAAATCCAAGTTCTACACACATGTTCTGCTTTGGATTTGACATAATAACATCCTTACATCTTTGGGAAAGGGGTTGGGTTTTTTAGCTTTTGAATCCTTCTGGACCTGAAATAATGTTCCATACTAAGTAAACTCCCCAAAGCCCAGTTTTTTAATAGCAACAACAAAAAGAAGTTAATACTTCAAGAAATGTAATGATCCTCAACTTAACTGGATCTGGAATCAACTAAAAGGCAAGCTGCTGGGCACACCTGTGAGGAATTTAATTAATCGGGTTATTTGAAGTGAGAAGACCCACCCAAAATGTGGGCGCCCCTTCCAAGGGCAGCACCAAGAAAGGAGGTCAAAGAAAGAGAGGGTAGCTTTGTTGCTGGGGGCCTGCCACCTCTATGCCGCGCCTGGCTATCTACGCCGCGGCGGCTGTAGTTACTGCCTGCGGTTCTGGTTCCTGTCATACTGCCTCCAAGCATGGGGTGTGCCCTATGGTTGGCTTGTGAGCAGGAAGAAGAATAAAGCCTGCATTATGGATCACCCTAAATGGTATGCAGGCATCACCCAAAAGGACAAGGGGCAGCCCTGAAAGGCTTACGTCACGGGGAGGACACTGGGCAGTGCACGTGGTGGTACACTTTGCTTGGTTTCAGTGAATTCAGGGACACGGAAGACCCAGGCATGGAAGCTGGTGAGAACAATGTTTGGGGTAGCAGTGTGCAGACAGATGGCACAATGGGCAAAAAGAGAAAAGGGATTTGTGCCCCATGTAAATTCACATCATAAGATGTTAGCAGAGAAGGAGAGCAACCGTCAAGGAGACAGGATAGCCTTTTCAGTGCGCGGTTAGACTCTTTCCCCAGCCATCTTTGCCACAGCCCAAAGGCCCGTGAACAAAGTGAATCCCAGATGCTGGAGGAAATGCAGAATGGGCAGTGGAGGACGTCAGATGTAAGGACCAGCCGTGTGACCAGTTACGGAAATGAGGACTGTAATTTCCAAGAACGATTTTGTCCTGGTTTGTTAAGAATGTTAAACAGATGTGTTTTATTTCCTCCATCTCTTTATCATGTGATGTAACACTGACTGCGACAGTAGCACTGATAAAGTATTCTAAATTTATTTCTCCATATTGGGCTTTCAATACTAAAAGACTAAGAATTCTTCATGATACCATGTCTATTGTGTGGGAAAACTACACATTTGCAGTTGCACCTGGGACAGATATATCACGTTAGAAAGTTATGACATTTTTACTGCTGTCAGTTGGAAATTAAGCATGACACAAGGAAAGGTGACTGTGTGTAAACTGACGGGGGGGGGGCTGACTTGTAAAGGTTGATGGTAGCTAGTAACTTGACGGGAACTGGAATCAACTAAAGTCAGGCCACTAAGTACACCTGTGAAGAATTTTCTCAGTCAGGTTATTTGACATTAGAAGGCCCACCCTAGGTGTGTGCAGTACCTTCTAGGGGCAGCCCAGCAAAGATGGAGGCAAAGAAAGAAAGCAGCTTTGTTTTGTGATTGCCTTTGCCCTCCCTGGTGAACTCATCTGTCCTGTTTCTGCTATTGCAGCAGCTACCATTAACTGATACAGGATGGGCCATCCACCTGGACCCAAGACCCTTGCTCTCCGGGAATCCTTGAAGCCCTCAGCACCAAACTGAGACTGCTGGTATACATACCTACTGACTTCTCAGCCTTGTCAGTATGAGACAGCCACACTGTCCAGTTTGTATTGTGCAAGCCAGTGTAATGAATGTCCTTTTGATACACATGTATTTATTATCAGTACTGTTCTTACAGCAAACCCTAACACACATTTCATGAAGTCAGACTATATTAATAACTAGTAATAATCAAGACAACATGATTTGGCTAATTATGATGGCTCAAGTCTGTAAGCCGAACACCCAGGAGTTTATGACATGAAGCCTTCATGACCAGCCTAAACTACAAAGTAAAAACACGTCTCAAAAAAGACTAGGGACTAGATAGAGGACTCTATGGTTCTTTAAAAGCACTGGCTCCTCTTCTAGAGGACCCAAATTCAAGTCCCCAGGACCCATATGGAAGCTCACAACCATCTATAACTATAGCTCTGATACTTTCTTCTGGCCTCCTCAGGCACCGGGCACACAAGTGGTCCACAGATATACATGCATGCAAGCAAAACCTACACACAGAATTATTTTATTCTGGTTGGATATAGTTCCATGACCTAAATATATATGTCATTAAAAGACCTTCCTTTTCCAAAGTCCCATACCTAAAGTGTGCACCATGGTTGAAAGCACATGGCGGCAGCTACCAGCTGCCTGCCTAAAACCCATCAATCACCTTCCCTATCAACAAAGGAACACAGGAACAATCACTCCTCAACGAAGAGTTCAAGTGGACATAGTGGCCACCTGCAATCATTATTTAAAGAGATACTTTGAAAGAATGTCAAACTAAAAAGAATATAGGTCACTAGAGCATCGTAGTAACATGACACTGCCCCGGGCTGCCTAGCTAGACTCACGTGACTGTGTACAACACTGCAGCTTACTAAACATGTTCCTAACTGGAATTATGCAGACTGTTAAAATACAGGGAACACAATGGATAACTGGGAAATTATAATTCACCAGGAAGAGTATGATTACACAATTTAATACATGGAAGAAGCAGATAAAAACAGAAAATAGCACCCCTCATTCACAGAAGCTAGTGTGAACATGATAAGCACAATCAATCAGCAAACCTGTTCTTTCAATGTGTCAATCAAGAAGGAAAATGGTACTTTTTCATGGTATTATAAAGAATTAGTGAGGCCGGGCGATGGTGGCGCACGCCTTTAATCCCAGCACTCGGGAGGCAGAGGTAGGCGGATCTCTGTGAGTTTGAGACCAGCCTGGTCTACAGAGCTAGTTCCAGGACAGGTTCCAAAGCCACAGAGAAACCCTGTCTCGAAAAACCAAAAAAAAAAAAAAAAAAAAAAAAAAAAAAAGAATTAGTGAGAAAACCAAGCAATACCTTGAAGTTGCATCAGACACAAGCCACAGCATCAATTTATGGCCACCCGATAGCAACTTCTGCACTAGAGGCATTGGTATTAATACCACACTACAAATGCACGAGCTCAGTCAGTAACACTTTCCCCGATGCTGACAACGGAGACCTTTTATCACTGCCTTCATCTGACTCAGCACCACAATACAGGAAAAAAGAGTGGGTAAAAACGTCACCGCAAGTGCTGCAGGTGTCAAGGCTTCAATTTGAACATCCTTACCCCGAAGATCCAATGCTCTTACAAACACCAAGAAGAGGTCTTTTCTCAGCAAAGTTATCACATTTTTGAGCACCTGTTAGAGAGCATAAGACAAAAAAGTATGTTTTGAGAAACTCATGCATATTGTATATTTGCCATTATTTCAAAATATTTCCAACAGAGGATGGGATAGAGCAGTGGGAAATCCCTAGTCTGCCATACACAGAACAAAGTAGATATCTATACAAGTTTGTGAATGTGTGTTTACATTCATATATACACACAACAGAAATCTGTTCACTACAATGCATTCAGCCCACTTAAATGCACAAATAATGAAAACTGGAGGAAAAATACTTTAAACATTAAAGATACTGACATTTTATTAAAGATTTGTTTGAATGGCACCTGATTCAATCTTACCAACATTCTCTGTGGGATCAAAAACCCATCCTATAGTGCTGACTAGCTCATTATGACTGGCATGTTTGCCAGCCTGGGATGGTGCACAACTTTTGATCTTAGCAGGGGCAGGCGGATATCTAAGTTCAAGGCCAGCCTGATCTAGAACTCCAGCATGGCCATGGCTACACAGAAAAATCCTATCTTGAAACTCCCTCCCCCAAAAAAACTAGCATATGCATGACACCCAAACTATTATGATTTTAAAATTATAAAATATATCATAGTAATTTATGCATGAATGTAAACTTTTTAATGAAACAGTTTCATTAAAGTCACCTAAGAAATGAAACGAATCCTTGCTAGTTGTTGGGATATACAAATGCTGGAAATTAGACCAACCACTAATAACCCTGCCAATGCAGCACATAAAGAATAAAGATTTGACTCAACTCTATACCTACTCATGCTAGCAACAAAAGAAAACAACAAAGTTAACTTGTTTTATTCTGCTTTAGCTCTGCAGCCTAGGCAGGCCCTGAACTCCAGATCCTACAGCCTCAGCGAGTACTACCAGAACACCTAGTTTTTCTTTCATTCATTGTTTTATTTTTATGTATATGGGTCTTCTGCCCATCTATGTCTGTGCACAATCTGCCTCCAAGACCAAAACAGGGTGTCAGCTGCCCTGGAACGGAGCTGCAGATGGTTTATTGTACGCCACCATGTGAATTCCGGGACATCAGTCCTTTGGAAAAGCAGACAGTAATCTTAACCACTGACCCATCTTTCCAGCCCCAATTTTTTTTTAATTTCTCCCTCTCCCTTTGAGAAGGTCTCATGAATCCAAGGTTAGCTTTAACTTATCATGCAGCCAAAACTGGCTTTAAAATTTTTATCCCCTGCTTCTACCTCCCTAGAGTGCTCAAAAATAGTTGCTTTAACACAGTAATGACTATTTACAGAAACAGAGACGAAAATAATAGTTAATAGATCAGAGTATTCCCACTCAAGTCAGTAAGGACTCAAGTGTGCTCAACATCGATGTTCTCATTCAAGGCTATGCCAGAATACTAGGCAACATAATATAAACCAGGTGCATGGTTGAAGAGACACTTCAGTAAGTTAAGTGTGTGCCTTGAATACACAGAGCTATGTGTGATCCTCAGAACCCATATTAAAAATAGCAGTATTTAAGCCGGGCGGTGGTGGCGCACGCCTTTAATCCCAGCACTCGGGAGGCAGAGGCAGGCGGATCTCTGTGAGTTCGAAGCCAGCCTGGTCTACAGAGCTAGTTCCAGGACAGGCTCCAAAAACCACAGAGAAACCCTGTCTCGAAAAAACAAAACAAAAAAACAAACAAACAAAAAAATAGTAGTATTTAGTAGTGTTGCTCTTGTAGAAGACCTTGCTTTGGTTCCCAGCACCCGAGAGCAATTCACAATCTTCTGTAACTCCAAGAATTACTTCTGTAATTCCAAGGGATGTGACTTCCCCCTCTGGCCGCCTCAGGAAACACACATGCATGTGATTCACATACACGAAACTAAAAACAAACTTTTTAAGAAATAAAATTAAAATAATAAATACACTTTGGGTACAAATGACATAGAAAGATGTTTGAGCACACAATTAAGAGAAAGTCCTGCAAACCGAGTTAATAGTACTCGGAGAGCTTGTGCTGCTCCTGGTCTACTTTTTAGAGCACCGAAAGCACAGGAGGAGGTGAAGCAGTCTGACCTTCGTCATACCTGCTCAAGGGGTGAAGAAACTCCCACATGACAGACTTCCTCCACTGCCAGGACCAGAGAATTAAAAAACGAACAAACTAGTTCCATCCATTTATGTGCAAATTTCAAGATGCCATTGTTTTTCACTGAGTAGTACTCCATTACGTAAATGTACCACATTTTCTTTATCCATTCTTCCGGTGAGGGGCATCTAGATTTGTAGGTAGAGACTGCTCGTTCGTTCCCGGCTCCCCGAACCCGAATGATCACACAGAAACTATATTAATTACATCGCTGTTTCGCCTATTAGCTCAGGCTTCTTATTAACTCTCACATCTTAAATTATCTTATTTATAACAATCTGTGTATCAGCATAAGGCTGTGGCTTACTGGTAAGGGTCCAATGTCTGTCTCAGCTACAGAGCATCTCCCTGACTCTGCCTATGCTCTCTATAAATCTCTTCCAGCCTGGCTATACTTTGTCCTGCTATAGGCCGAAGGAGCTTCTTTATTAACATATAAAATGTATCCCACATCTTAGGTTGTTTCCAGGTTCTGGCTATTACAAACAATGCTGCTATGAAGATAGCTGAACAAATGTCCTATATAGTATGATTCAGGACTTTTTGAGTATATGCCCAAGAGTGGTACTGATGAGTCTTGAGGTTTCTGAGAAAATGCCATACTGATTTCCAATGTGGTTGTATAAGTTTGCACTCCCACCAGCAATGGAGGAGTGTTCCCCTTACTCCACATCCTCTCCAGCCTATGCAATCATGGTTGTTTTTCATCTTAGCCAAGCTGACTATTGTAATCATCCTGAGTGAGCAAACCCAGACCCAGAAAGACAAACACAATATGTACTCACTAAGAAGTGGATATTAGATGTAAAACAAAGGATAACCAGCCTACAGTCCATGACCCCAGAAAAGGTAGGTAATAAGGAGAACAGTATGAGAAACATACATGGATCCCCCTGAGAAGGGGAAATAGACAAGATCTCCTGAGAAAATCAGGAGCATGGGAGTGAGGGAGAAGGAAGGCAGAAACAGGTGGAAGGAGGGAAGAAAGGAAGGGGGAGGAGAACATGAGATGGTCGAGATGGGGGAAGGACAGAGAAGGAGAGCAAGGAAAGAGATTGATTGAGGAAGCCATTATGGGGCTAGTGAGAAACTTCTCAATAGGGAAATTCCCAGGAAACCACAAGGATGACCCCAGCTAAGACCCTAAGCAATAGTGGAGAGGATGCCTAAACTGGCCTTCCCCTGTAATCAAATTAATGACCACCTCAATTATCTCAAAAATTTCATCCAGCAATTGATAGAAGCAGATGCAGAGATCCACAGCTCCCGAAGTCCATAGAAGAGAGGAAGGAGTGGTAATGCAAACAAAGGGGTCAAGACCATGAGGGGATACCCACAGAGACAGCTTACCTGAGCTAATGGAAGCTCACTAACTTCCAGACAGTGGGGGAACCAGCATAGTACCAAACTGGGCATTCTGAATAGAGGTGACAGTTGTGGGGCTGGGGCAGACTGTGGGGCTGGGGCAGACTGCTTTAACTGGCTTTTTGGAGGAATACCTTGCTCAGCCTAGATGGGGGGAAGGGGAGACTTGGTATGATATGCTAGACTTGGTTGACTTCTAGATGGAGTGGAGGTGGGGAAGTTGGAGGGAGCAGGAGAAGGGGAGGGAGTGGGAACTGTGAATGGTATACAAAATGAGAAAAGATTGTTTTTGGAAAAAATAAATTAATTTAAATAATGAGCAAACTTAGTGAACACACTGGAGCGGATCCTCCACTCACTCTGGCTTCCTACAAATGCGGCCTCCAGACTACCACTCTAGTCCCTGCTCCCCATCTGCTTTCCTGGAGACTCCCAGGCGTATAAAAACCCCACTGCATAGCACCTGCGTGACTCTGCCATTCCTCCTCTGCTGCCATCCTAAAGCTTAGGATCAGCCACCACTCTTCCACGACACAGTTGCTTGCTATACTTTTGCTTTTAAAGATCTGCTTTTGTGGGCTGGAGAGATGGCTCAGTGGTTAAGAGCATTGCTTGCTCTTCCAAAGGTCCTGAGTTCAATTCCCAGCAACCACATGGTGGCTCACAACCATCTGTAATAAGATTTGGTGCCCTCTTCTGGCCTGCAGGCATACACACAGACAGAACATTGTATACATAATAAATAAATAAATAAATAAATAAATAAATAAAAAGATTCTTAAAAAAAAAAAAAAGATCTGCTTTTGTTTGATTGTTTGTTGTTGGTGGTGGTGATGGTGGTTCTTTTTTTCTTTTGGAGACAAGACCCTGACTGAATAACCTTGCCTGGCCAGGAATTTGCTTTGTAGACCAGTCAGACTAAACTTGAACTCAAAGAGACACGCCTGCCTTTGTCTCCTGAGTTCCACACCTAGTCAAGATTCTTTCGATCAAAAATAAATAAATAATTAAAAAACTAATATCTTATCTAGGATGGTCTGGTAGGAGAAACATAAAAAGTAGTGAAATCAGATGGATCATCAAATGATGAGCAGTATCTCATATATTATTCCAAATACTTTAGATAAATCAGAAATTTTTCAGCTAGGGGTGGGTGAGATGGCTTATCAGATATACATGCTTGCTAGGCAAGCCTGATAACCTAAGCGAGATCTCTAGGACCCAATAAGGAGAAAACAAATTTCCAATAGTTTTTCTCTGGCCCCTATATAACTTAACTCCATGGGACGAGCATATTCTCTCTCTCTCTCTCTCTCTCTCTCTCTCTCTCACACACACACACACACACACACACACATGCACACAGACTCTGTCACACAATCATACAAACAAATAAAATTTTAAAATCGATCTTTATTAAAAATGTATGAATGTTTTTTATTGTTTGTATTGGGCTATGTATGTTTCTCTGCTCCCATCCCTTCCTCCCCTTTACTTCAGGAGATCTTGTCTTTTTCTACTTCCAATGTAGATTAGATCCACGTACATCTCACTTAGGGTCCTCTTTGTTGTCTAGGTTCTTTGGGGATTGTGAATTGTAGGCTGGTTTTTCTTTGCTTTATGTCTAAAAGCCACTTATGAGTGAGGACATATTATATTTGTCTTTCTGGATCTGGGTTACCTCACTCAATATTATGTATTCTAGATCCATTTATTTGCCCACAAATTTCAAGATGTCACTATTTTTTTCCTCTGTGTAATACTCTATTGTGTAAATGTACCACAACTTCTTTATCCATTCTTCAGTCGAGGGGCATTTAGATTGTTTCTAGGTTCTGGCTATGACAAATAATGCTCCTATGAACATAGTTGAGCCCATGTCCTTGTGGTATGGTTGAGCATCCTTTGGGTATACACCCAAAAGTGGTATTTCTGAGTCTTAAGGTAGGTTGTGATGGAGGAGGGTCATCTTTCTATCTGTTGTTTCATTGGTTAAGTAATAAAGAAACTGCTTGGTCTCTGATAGGACAGAAAATTAGGTAGGCAGAGTAGACAGAACAGAATGCTGGGAGAAAGAAGCTGAGTCAGTGAGTCGCCATGATTCTCTCACCCAACACAGCCGCAGGTTAAGATCTTCCCTGGTAAGCCACCTCGTGGGCTACACAGATTATTAGAAATGGGTTAGATCAATATGTAAGAGCTAGCCAATAAGAGGCTGGAACTAATGGGCCAGGCGGTGTTTAAAAGAATACAGTTTCCATGTAATTATTTTGGGGCATAAGCCGTGCAGGCAGCCAGGTGCCAGGGACGCAGCCCACGGCTCCTACTTCAACAAGGTTGTTTCCTAATTTCCTAAGAAATCGCCATATTGATATCCAAAATGGCTGTACCAGTTTGCACTCCCACCAGCAACGGAGGAGTGTTCCCTTTGCCCCACAACCTCTCCAGCATAAGTTGTCATCAGTGTTTTTGATCTTGGCCATTCTTACAGGTGTAAGATGGAATCTCAGAGTTCTTTTGATATGCATTTCTCTGATGACTAAGGATGTTGAGCATTTTCTTAAGTGTCTTTCAGCCATTTTAGATTCACCTGTTGAGAGTTCTCTGTTTAGGTCTGTACCACAATTTTTTACTGGATTATTTGTTCCTTTGATGACCCATTTCTTTAGTTCTTTGTATGTGTTGGAAATCAGTCCTCTGTCTGATGTGGGGTTGGTGAAATCTTTTCCCATTCTGTAGGCTGCCATTTTGTCTTGCTGACAGCGTCCTTTGCTTTTCAGAAGTTTCTCAGTAAAAAATAATAATAATAATAATAATTTCTTGAGACATTCCACTTAAAATCTAAATTGTGTTCATATAAATTGACATTTATCAAACACAAGATCCAAATTTTGATGAAACTTTCACCACATTAATCAAAACTATAAATTTAAAGTCCCTGAATCTACACATAAGATGGCTGAGATTTTTATCCTACACACACTTAAGGATGAGAAACAATTTACATGCCCGATTACTCACTCCAGCACTGTTTAAAAGAGTGAAGGAGGAAAGGGCCAAGTGTGTGATGGAAGATTCAGTCCCCACCACTGCAAACAAAACACACTGAATGTAAACACAGAGGAGGCAGCAAATATAATGAAGAAAGGGGAATACACACAAGAGCGGGAAGACACAGACCCACACAGCATCCCTTCCGCTGTACACCCTCCCCAAGGACACATAGGAATTGTAATCATTCTTGACAGGAGAGGCAAAGAAAATAAGAAGACTGGAGAAGTGGAAAGAAATTTTTCAGTGTTGAAATCGTTTCTGGTTTTCAGTCCATGTGATATATAAATTTACTGTAAAATGTCTGTGTTCACTTTAAACAAGAAGTCAAATTCCAAGAGATGAGCTGGGGCTTATTTTAAATTTGAATGCAAACTGAGAGGATGAAAACACACGTTTAATTTTATTCTCTCTAAAAGTTCTATGAGAGCAATTCTTCAGTTTTAAAATATGTAATAACCCCAATCAAACTTACAAAGAGATAAGTATCGGCCATTTAGCAGTTCAAAGTAAAAGCTAAAGGTTTCAGTGGTAGGAAAGCACCCTGAGATTAAAGGGACTTTATATAAAGGGTTATAAAAGGCACAGTAAGAGATTACACCAGGTTCACTCGGGACTGGATGTGAAAGAACCGGTCTAAAACAAAGGGAGACCGGCTTGTCACTGGCTACTTGAGAAACTCTCAGATGCAAAAACTTTACTTCTAGACAACTTAGCTCTCCCTCCCCATTCCTAGCAGCCTGAAAGGTCGCTCTCTAGAGAGCCTCGGACAGTAAGCAGCTCCAGGTGACGCGAGGATTAAATAACAGCATTAATGCTTAATGCCGCAGCCTTTCCCAGGCCCAGGACTCCTCCCAAACACTAGTGTCAGATCCTTATCACCCAGGGCTCCGCTGGGGAAGGACTGGAAAGTGCTGGGAGAAGCCTCCAGGAAACCAACTGCAGGAGGGAAACGCCTCAAGAAGGTGAAGTTGCAACTGTACAGGGACAGGAAAGGATCTACAGTAGTTTAGAAAAGTGTCTCCATAGGAAGAAACAGCAGGAATTATGACGTCACCGTTACTAACTTCTGGGAAATGTGGAGATTCTGAGACGTGGAATAAAACAAAACCCAATGTGAAATGGATAATGAAGTGAAGGAAGCTCTAGAGGCTGCATGCGGCTCAGAAAGCAGAGTGCTGGCCCAGAGCGCTCAAGGCCCTCAAGTCTATTCCTCACACTTTATAAACCAGGCTTGGTTGCTGATCCCTGCTGTCTTAGAACTTAGGAAGTAGAAGCAGGAGGATAGGGTCAGAAGTTCAAGGTCATCCTCAGCTACTCAACAAAAACAGAGAAACAAAATCAGGGAAGGGAAGAAGTGAATGGGGAGGAGTGAGCAGAAAAAAAACGAATTTTTTCAAATGGTAGATATTATTTTAAAACTTGAAAAGTACCAGCGATAAACTGAAGAAAATTTCCAGGACACTTTACATATCCACAAGAAATCTTCACAGTCAGTGTGGAAGAACCAAGAAGGAAAACAAAAGCCAGGCATGAGGAGTACCCTCTTCATTTCAGCACTAGGGAGGTTGAGGCAGGAGGATGACAGCAAGTTTAAGGTCTGACTCCATCTCCATATTAAAAAAATGAATAAACAAAAAAAGAATATTTGTTCAAGATCAAAACATTACACAGTACTCTAAAAATACATAAATTTGTTTTATGATGTTATATAAAATTTTAAATGAAATAAAAATTACATGTCTATTCAGACATAATTTACAATGGATTATTTCTGCTTCTGCTACAAATCCGATTTAACAATTAATAATCTGACTTTTAAATCCAAGCATGAGTTAAAATTTAACTGATCCAAAGCCTATATTATTTCTGTACAAAATTAATTACAATTGGACTTCATCTGCACAGAGCCGATCCCTCACTCCTTCACAGTCTGCTCCTGGGCTTACAGTCTGCACCTGCTCTGTGCAGAACAATCCGTTAATTCGATGGAAGAAACATCGGGTTTTGGAAGTGCAATTCTGGCAAGACTGACTTGATTATTCCACGCTTCTCGAAATGCAACTGAAGAACTCCACTGGGTCCCATTGGCCTCCTAGAATCTACCAGTGAGCAGACGTCGCCACAACACAGGTACTAAGATTTAGGCTCTTTATGGATATTCAGAGCCAAGTTTGTAAGATGCAAAAGAGAAGCCCTAACTCGAGCACAGGGCCACCCAACAGGTACCCCAAAAAAAGACAATTGTAATGACTGAACCACAAAAAACAAGGATCCCCAAAATACTTATATACATTTGAGGCAGAACCTTCTACAAACTAAGGGGGAAAAAAAAACTACAATTTCATAGTCTGAAAACAATGTCAGTAAATTTTAATTCTCATTTAAGTATCTTTATTCTGAATGGTCTGAATAAATACAATTCTTGAAGTATAAATTCCACACACTAATAAACAGTACAGTATTCATTTGGGTTTTTTATGCATCTAACAGCAGCTTGTACTTTTTCTGAGGCCTAATGGAGTCATCGCCCTCGAGTAATGTAATCCTCCAAATTGGAGCGGATTAACTTTTTATATATAAA
This sequence comes from Microtus oregoni, assembly GCF_018167655.1. Classification (NCBI taxonomy): domain Eukaryota; kingdom Metazoa; phylum Chordata; class Mammalia; order Rodentia; family Cricetidae; genus Microtus; species Microtus oregoni. The sequence continues at coordinate 13,205,716 of NW_024543074.1, forward strand.
TTGTGTGTGTGTGCATGTACAATAGAGAGAATGACGTTACACACACCTGCTCCACAGCACTTGACAGAATGCACCGTGATGATTGAAATGAAATGTAGCTAACCAAATCCATCAAATACAAGAACTACTGCAATCCTGTTGCAAAGTCCTTTTGTTAAACTCCTTTTATTCTAAATCCTTTTAATTCTGTCCTATAACACTAAAACATTTACAAAAAGCTTAAAATCCTAATAAATCACACAATTAAAGTAATGAAAGCGGGCCTGCTCACCAAGTCACCAGCTCCTCCACCACTCAACAAAATTCAAAACAGTTAGCCTGTCAGAAACCGCTAACTAATGTCCCCCTCACACACGCCATTCTAAACGCATCTGAACCAAAGAGCTTAAGCTCATAAATCAGCGTGGAGATTCCAAGACATCAACTTAAAAACAGCTTCTACCTGAGTCCAAAAGCAGATCCAGAGGCAAATAAAATGCCAACTGGTGATGAAATATTGCGCCTCTCCCTTTTGATGTTGAAGACAGCGTCCTGCATATAAAGACTTTACACAACAGTATGTCCTCACTAATAAATTTTTACTGAGAAAATCTTTTCCAGAAGGATTTCTTTGAACAACTAAATTCATTTAAACCACTCAGCTAATCTATCCCAAAACCTCCCTGTCTCCTCTCATGGAGATGAGGTCTCGTGTTGCCCAGGCTGTCCTCAGCCTCTCGGCACAGCGAGCTGATAATGGCGCCGGAGCACGGATCCTCTCGCACTGCCTCCCACAAGCTGTGTCATCGTTTTTTTTTTTTTTTTTAACTGAAATCGTTTCCTTTAAAACAGACGTCCTTAAGTTGACCTTGAGGTGTCTTACTTATAGATTCCCTCATTGTGAGCACTCAAGATACAGGCAAAATGTGAAATTTCAGATGATTGCATGATCAATGAATTCTTGTGTCAGTTTTTAAGCTGTCAGAATTTTTTTTACAAGGGACAATTTCTACTTTATCAGATTTTTCATAAATAATAATCCCTGTCATAAATTGGATGATCTTCTTACATCTTTTTCTTATCTAAACAGGAAAATGTGACCAAGTGCATTTAAAAAAAAAAAAAGAAGAGAGAAGACAGGAATTGAAACACGGAAGGAGCCAGACAGAAGTTTCATAAACTTGGACCAAGCACAAGAGTCAGGACAAAATCTCACTGCCTTCAACTATTGGATCTAAATGTGGTCACAAAGCACACCTTGGCATTTGCCTTTGATATTCAAAATACACGCATACATTGTAGCTCCCAGAGAACTCAGAAACTGTCTCGAGTACAGTACAGAATAGCAGAGATTTCTCTTCTTCTATGGCCAGGAGCTGAAGCCAGCATCATGGGCCTTATGCTAGCCCTAGACATCTTCTGAGAATTCACTCTGACATCCAGGCCTTCTTTCACAGATTAGACTTGTCAGATGGTCAAAGCCACCAAAATCTTCCACTGTTCTGAAGAGGACTTAACTGACAGCTTCTGCAGACCGCTGTGCAGCAGAGGACTTAACTGTCCACGGAGAGGCTGACAGCTTCTGCACACTGCTGTGCAGCAGAGGACTTAACTGTCCACGGACACATGCAAAGGCTGTTACAACATTAACATCTACTCCTGTGTGGTGCCAGCCCTGGCTCCTGCTCTGACCACAGTGCCACAGTCCATTTGACGCCTATCCACGCACCTCAGTCTGGACCACACTGGGCTTTCCCAGGCTTTCCAGCTCACAGCACAGCACTTTCTACTCTGCTGAATACGCTCTGATGTCTTTTACAACTTGGCCAAAACGTCTCGTAGTCAGAAAGGTCCCTCTCTCCACCATCCTTCATCACATTCTGTCCCATACCCAGATTTACTTCTTCACAGCACCTACCTGTACATACCATACACATTACATTGTTGGCCTTAATTCCTATACACTAAAATCTGTAAGTCAACGATCACAATAACTATATTCACATTTCAAAACCACGTTCAGGGGCTGGAGGGATGACTCAGTGACTGCTCTTAAAAAGGACCAGATTCAAGTACCAGCACCCACGTGGCAGCTCACTACGTCTGTAACTACAGTTCCAGAGGATCTGACACCTTAACACAGACCAAACACCAATGCAACTAAAATAAATTTAAATAAATGTTAAAATAAAAACGTATCAAGACCATCCTTGAATTTAAGCTTCAAACTACCACACACAAAGCTCTGCAATTGCATGCTACAAGTTAGCTGCATTAAAATATATTAGCAAGTAAAAAAAAATACCAAAAGGATAAAGGTAATATTGAAGGTATTCATTCAGTGATACTACATGGCAATAGAAAGGAAAGATACCTAGAGTTTAAAACCACCCCCAAAGTAGGGAAAACTGCTTTCTCTGCTGTGAAAGAAATCACAAAAGAAAGGAAGGAAGGAAGCAAGCAAGCACAGGAAGGAAGGAGGGAGGGAGGAAGGGAAGGAGAGAGGGAGGGAGGGAGGGAGGGAGGGAGGGAGCACTGGAGATGGGTGAGTGGGAAACAGCACACGAACGAGAACATTCCAGGTTGCTGGGACATCTCCCTTCACAGAAATACGGAATATAAAGTGTGCATCTGTCAAAATTAAGACTAAAGGCAGACATGGTGGCTCACACCTACAGTGAAGTAAAAATAGGTTAAGCTCCCACACTCTAACTAAGCTTCAAACCACCACACATAAGGAGAGTTATGCATGCTAAAGTTTATAGCTGCATTTAAAAAAATGTAAGTAAGAAATTGCACCGCAGTCAGTGTAGAAATGGGGACACTTGACAGCAATTGACTGGGTGCTAGCACAGGGGGGAGCAGACTGCTAACAACAGACATGGAAGAACAGAGGCTAAAGGTCTGTAGCCCTAGCAAGAAAGAAGAAGCACAGGCAGTGTGTGTAGTGGGCAGGGCATTAGTGAGTCACGAAAAATGAGCAGAGTCACATGTCGGTGAGGAAACCACGATTTAACATGTTCTGTACAGGACACTAGTAAAAGCACCATACTGTGAGAAAATACATGCAGAAAACAAAGCTTCCACAGAACTGTGGCTTAAAACAGACAGGAACTGGGGTCTGTTTAGTCGGCAGGCTTAGTGTTTTGTTTGTTTTTGAGTTTTCTTGGTTTTGAAACTTTGCACATACTGACCACACTTTCTATGGCAAGGCTAGGCCCCTAGAATCAATACTTTAAACCAACAACAAAAAGGAGCTATTTTAAAATTGGCACAAGGCCTAGAAAGGCCACGCCTTTAACCCTAGTACATAGGAAACAGAGGCAAGAGGCCAGTCAAGGCTACCTCGCAAGACCCTGTTTGGTGCCATGGGTCACAGTGGAACTAACAATTACAACAGTAAGATGCTGCAGCACATCTCCTGCAGTGGCCAATTACGAAACACTGACACCAAAAGGTAGGCAGGTCAGCAGCAACAGAACCATCATTCCTCACGGGTCCAACAAAAAAGATTGTGTCATCTCTATGGAGGACAGTTGACAGTTCCATAAAATCTAAACATGCTCTCGCCATACAACGGCCTCAGATCCCCAGATATATTTACCTAAACAATGCAAACATACATCCATACCATGTGACTGCTTATAGTGGTTTTATTTACCTCTAACAGTCAGGCTGTGCTAAACATGGATGCAATCAGCATTTCCTCCTGCAGGTGAACAGATAAACCACCCCTGACTGCGGTGAAATACTATTCACAACTGGAAGGAAATTAGCAAGCTATCAAAGAATGAAGACTTTAAGCAAAGTTAACTACTTATCATTCAATAAAAGAAGCCAATGTGCAAATGTTGTGTACTGAATGAGTCCTATCATGTGACATTCAGAAAAAGGCAAAACTGTGGAAACGGTTAAAAAAAAAAGATTAGTCAAGGACTTAGAGCTTTTTGAGCATTGATTTTTGAGTGTATGTGCTTACTGGTGCAAATGTAGCCCACATGTAAGAAAAGATCCTCAACAATGGGGATGCCGCAGATCCCAACTGCTCCCAAGCCAGCTCAGCTCCTCAATGATCACCTTTTGGGGACTCTTCCTCAAAGCAACAAGGTAAAGGGCCAGGGAAGGCCTGGGCATAAAGCTCACAGGCAGAGCATTTTACCTGGAATCACAAAGTCAAAAACCACTCAACATCATCCGGGAAACAAACATTGCTGGTAGAAATTAGCAATATTTATAATTTAGATATTTGGCAATGCCTAAAAAAATTAAACATATATGTCACAGCAACCCCACTTCTAAATAAAGATCCATGAGAAGTCAATACATGCCCCTACCAGCAAAAAGTGCAGTTTAAACATACCAGCAAAGCTGGAATAAAACAAAGTACCCTTGCTGAGAGCAAAGCATATCCAAACAGTAGAGTACTACCCAAAAATGAAAAGGGAATTGAACACAGGGAGGAGGAGATGGCTCAGCCAGTAAGAGTGTTTGCTTGTAAAAGCAGAAGGACCAGAGTTCAAATCTCCATTTAAAAAATAAGTCATGACTAGGTCTGGAGATAATACCAGCATTTCCAAGGTGTAGAACAGCCAGGACAAGTGGATCCTGGGAATTCACTAACCAGTTAGCCTAGTAAACATATCAAGCTTGTGGTTCAGTAAGGAATCCTCTTTTAAATGAGCAAGCTGGAGCATGAAAGAGAAAGACACCAACGACCTTCTCCAGCCACTGAGCATAACACAGAAGTGCACACCAACACATGTGCAAGCACCCACACACACACACACACACATTTATGCCTGCAATCCTAGAACTTGAAAAACTGAGGCTAGAGGATCAGAAAGGAAGATGAAAAAAAGAAGGAAGAGAAAGGAGTGGAGGTGGAGAAGAGAGAGGGAAGGAAGAGAAAGATGGAGTAGGAGAAATGACTCATTGGGATGTAACACACATCAGAACTCTATTCCTGAAATGAAAATCTGGAAGAGAGCTTATCTAGACCCTGCTTAAGGACTATGCAATACACAACACTATTAAAAAGAAATAATAACCTGCTCCTGTTAATGACCAAATAATAGTCAAATCTATGGATATACCACAGTCTACCATCGGGTAAATATTTCGGCTATTTCAATATTTTTATAATACTGCTATGAAGATCATATATATACTGTTGTATAGCCATATATTTTTATTTATATGGACATTATATTTCATTCCTTGGTTGTATACCTAGGGACAGAATTGGTGGGTTCCCGTGGTAACTCTATATATAACATTGAAGGAACTCAAACTAGTTTCCAACGTAACTACACTAATGATACATTCCCAGGCACCATGATTGAAGGTTCCAATTTTTCCACATCCTCCCCACATTTGTCCTATTCTACTGTGTGTTCTAAGTGTCCCGGGGCGTTCAGAGTTGACAGAGGGACTTTCTGCAGAGACGGAGCGGCCTGTGTGCTGACGGCAGCAGCGGTGAAACACTGCACGTACTGTTTTCCACCTAGTCAAACAGTATCCCGAAAATTCATTAACTTTAAGACAAAAAAATCTTCAAAAAGGGTAAATTTCATTTTACATTTGCCATGACTTAGCAAATGCTGAGTTCTAGGTTACATGCCTATGTCACAATAAACAAATACAGATTTTACGACCAAAGTTTCATCCATTCGCCAAGACCCAATCTCCAGTGAAAGCATTTACCGTGCTGTGACAGTCATCTGTCTATCTGGGTCACTGTCATTAAGCCCACAGGGATTTAGCAGTCACTTATTACACCTATCTTCCTAACCCTGATCTACGTGGTCAATGTACTACTGGGAGTTTATTTCAGTCGCAAAAAACCTGCCAACATTTCTTTTAAAGATTTATTAATTTAAAAAACATTCACTACTGCATTTGTGACATTTATCTTCTTTGAGGGTGAGGGGCAGAGTTTCTCAGTGTAACACTGACCAGGCTGACCTCGAACTCAAGAGATCTGCCTGTCCCTGCCTCTCAGGTGTTGGGAAAATGGTGTTCACCACCGCCGCCAGGACATTGGTGACATTTGTGACTAAAGCTTAAGGTTTAAGTGCAGTACTGAAGGACATGGTTTTCTATGTATTCGTCCCCGTGTTACCTATGTCCTCTCCAAACCTAACACAGACACTAAGGGTATTCTAAAACTTCACAATGAAAAACAAATACAGACTAAGGCTACTGCTTCGATTTTTTGTTTGTTTTTAAAACAGTGTTTTCATATGTAGCCCCAGCTTGACTGTAATTTGCTATGTAGACCAGGCTGGACTCGATTTCACAGAGAGCCACCAGCCTCTGCCTCCCTAGTGCTGAGATTAAACATACCACAGCAGGCCTCAAAGTGAAATCACACTATCAAGGAAGTATGCAGTATATAGAACCTGGAAACACTGGGATGTGGTAAAAATATTTCTTGACACTACAGAAAAATAATCCATGAGGATACTAACCAAGGTGAAGTGGGAACTAAAGTTCCAATGGGGGATGTGCATATGCGGGCTTGAATGTCACCAGAACAGCACCAGCAGGCATCAGAGTTCACAGACTGCTAGTTTATAATCCTCTCTCTAGAACCCTCCAAGGAAGGAGGATTATCGCAGGGTTCAGACAAGTTGCACCTTATGTCAAAGTCCATACCACACCCCACCAAAACCAGAAAAGGCAGATATTCTCCTCAGGAACTCTGTCCTCGGGACAGGATCAGGAAAACAAAGCCACCTCAAACACAGGCTTGGAAAACAAATCATTCCTAAATGCCCCAAGCGGCATGGCGACCACACCAGAGACGAGGTGTCAGGAACAAACACACAATACCGAGGATACCAACGGACGTTGAAAAGTAATTAAAGCAGAAAACATAAAAAAAAGCCCCAGATCTCAGAGTCCAACCATTAAAATGTCGGTGTGTCCGTTCCCTCTTCTTTGCAACATACTGATGATAACTGTAAACAAATGTCAGCTGGCGCGCCTGTGCGTGTGTGTGTGCGTGTGTGCGTGCATGCGCGTGTGTGTGCGTGTGTGTGTGCGCGTGTGTGTGCGCGTGTGTGCGTGCGTGCGTGCGTGTGTGTGTGTGCACGCGTGTGTGTGCGTGTGTGTGTGCGTGCGTGCGTGTGCGCGTGTGTGTGTGCGTGTGCGTGTGTGCACGCGTGCATGCGTGCGTGCGTGTGCGTGTGTGCGTGCGTGTGTGTGCGCGCGTGAGTGTGCGCGTGTGTGCGTGCGTGTGTGTGTGTGTTCGCATGCACTTGTGTGTAACAGAGTTCATTTCTTTAACCACAGCCATCAAAATGTTACATCAAAAATATCACACCAACATTTCTCAAGAACTTAGTCATAAATTCTGACTTCATGCAGCTGGACAAATCAAATGATTCTCCTTTGAACATGACAAAAACCAGATTTAACTCAGAGCTAACACAGCTGTATATGGAAGTTTGTGAGATCAGAAAACTGTAATAAGAAAAAAGTTAAAAAAAAAAACAATGTTATGCAAAAGATGAAACATAAGAGTCTTTAGAAACAATGAAAAAAATCCTGAGTTTTGAGAGACAACAGTGTCCACAAAATAAAATATTTTGAAAAACACACAAACACACACCAGCCAATATATGTTAAAAAAACCTAAGCTCTTCAGTACACGCACTCAGTATCTGAGGAAAGAGAGAGGGAAGACACAGGATTACATCAACCATCAATTTCTCTATTTCAGGAAACCTTTAGCTGTGAGCCCGATGTGACACTGAGGAATTTGCACACGATCTGCTCATGCTCTGAACACCTGTCTCCTCATGTTCTGGTCCCCAGAAATAACTGTGCTGCCCTTGATGAAATTCATGCAGCTGGTTCTTTGGTTTTCGTAATGGCTCTTTTTTTTTTTTTAGTTTGCACGATGTGTGTGTGCGAGCATTTGTGCATGCAAGCATGAGTGTATGTGTTTGTATACATACATGTATATACACAGATATGTATGTGTATGTGTACACATATGTATATATGTATATAAACACATACACATGTACTTACTTAAAAGTACCTGCGGAGTCCAGAAGGACACTGGAATCCCAGGCATTTGTGATCCACTTCAGAGTATTAGAACATCTACAACAGCACAAGCTCTTAACCACTGAATCATTTCTCCAGCCCCATCACTTTCTTTTTCACCCTTCCTTTCTAAAGACAAAAAGGGTACTGGGAACTCTCGTAGTCCCTATGCAAGAGCAGCAGATGCTGTCAATCCTGAGTCATCTCTCCCGCCCCCCATGTTTGTCTTCTGAGACAGGGTTCCAAGTGACCCAAGGTGCTCTCATATTCACCATGTAGCCACTCTACAGCCTCCAAATGGTTAATATCAATTGTCACCTGATAAGGTCTAGAATCGCCTAAGAAACAGTCCTATGTATATGCCCGTGAGGGACTGTACAGGCTATCCTTGGGGCACATCTGTGGGCATGCCCATGAAGGACTGTACAGACTATCCTTGGGGCACATCTGTGGGCAGGCCCATGAGGAACTGTCTAGGCTAGCATTGGGGCACATCTGTGGGCATGCCCGTGAGGGACTGTCTAGGCTAGCCTTGGGGCACATCTGCTAAGGAATATATTGAGTAGATTAACTGATGTAAGAAGGCCTACTCTTGGATCCCAGAGAGCCCAGAAAGGAAGAGGCAAGCTGAGCACTAACACTGTGTTCTCGGTTTCCTGGAGATGCTTCAAGCTCCTGCCTCCATCACTTTACTCTGTGGATTAAACCCTTGAGCCACGGTCCAAGAGAAACCTTCTCTTCCTTAAGCTGCTTTTCCAATATTTTATCGCAGTGATGAGAAAAGCCACTACTAGAATACTGCCCCCGCCCCGATTCTCCTGCCTCCACCTGCCCACCGCTGGGAAAACTAGCAATTCTCCTGCCTCAGTCTCCAAAGTGCTGGGATAACAGGTATTAGCCACCAAGAGCACTAGAAGAAACATAATAAGTATATAAAAGTCTTGATTTATATGTTAAAATATACACATGAATACACTGTATTAAACAAGTGGGTTTCCAAATATAAACTTGCTACTTAGGTTAAGAAAATGTGACTTTACTTGAAATAAGATTTCAAGACTAATTTTCAAGGGTCAGCATCAATGTTTTTTAATTTACCTTTATGTGACTCTTAAAGAGGGTTTTTAATGTTTTAAATTAGCATCTTAAGCTCTTATATCAGTAAAGCATTTTTCTTTTTTGAAATTGGGGGGGGGGGTGGTATTTTCATAACGGAGTTTCTCTGTGTGGTCATGGCTGTCCTGGAACTCAGGCTAGCCTCGGAAATGAAATCTGCCTTCTTCTGCCTCCAGAGTGCTGGGATTAAAGATGTGTGCCATCACCACTCAGCCTCATTAAAGCATTTTTCAAACACACTGCATTTTAGTAATATGTTTTTTCTTCCTTATTTCCCCCACATACTTCAAGTTTTAATTGATATAAGCATGCCAAGTGATTGGTCGTAGCCTTCTACATTTCGGGAGACAGATGATCTCATGCATCCCAGGCTGCCAGACAGGTTGCTATACAACTAAAGATGATCATCCTGCCGGTATTTCCTTAGTGCTGGGATTAGAAGCATGGAAAACACATCCGGATTTGCAGGTCCAAGGGCCTCACACATCCATCTCTACCAACTGAACTACATCCCTGGTCATCAGGCTTTTTGTGATTTTTAAAAAATAAATTCTAGGGGGCTGGAGAGATGGCTCAGAGGTTAAGAGCATTGCCTGCTCTTCCAAAGGTCCTGAGTTCAATTCCCAGCAACCACATGGTGGCTCACAACCATCTGTAATGAGGTCTGGTGCCCTCTTCTGGCCTACAGACATATACACAGACAGAATATTGTATACATAACAAATAAATAAATAAATATAAAAAAATTAAAAAAATAAAAAATAAATTCTAAAGATTTAGATTCATTAACAATGTATTGGATCATGGGAGGCAGGAGAGATGCTCAATTAAATTAAAAGTGCTTGCTGCTCTTGCAAAGCCAGAGATCAGTTCCTAAATCCAGCGCCTAAATCAGACTGCTCAGAGCTCCAAGAATCTGACATTAACTTCTAGCATCTGTAGACACTCACACAAACAAGGACACACACACACAAATAAATAAAAAACTAATTAGAAGAATATGCTGAGCACCTGACAGTGGCCAAGAAGCAAAGACGCATGCTTTACTGGGAACGCCATTACGCCACTACACGGTTGAACGTTACACTGTTACACCATTGCAACACTATGGTACTGACAATAACACTCTTTCACCATTATACAACTGCAGTGCAGATCTTTCTGGTTTTTATTTTTAACCAGGGGGCAGATTTTTCACAGAAATTCGGCCTTAACTTCTGTTAAGCGGACACCATACAACAATATCCAACAGATATTTATCAGACTTCATAGCAAACATTATGAGGCATTGAATGTATCATGAACTGGCAAGATGACCCACTGGCCACTGACCACACAGCCTAACTGCCAGAGAACTGGAACCCATGTAAACATAAAAGGAGAGAGCCAGTCCTGACCTCCACATCCATGCTGTGGCACACACTGCACATGTGTGTACCTACACACATAATAAGTTGTTTAAAAGTCCACAAATCAGCAATAAAGTACAGCAACTACTATAAGGACATACACCCAATGCGAAGAGGAACAGGAAGGGCTAGTGAGACATAGTATTCTAAAAGGAAATCCACTGGGTACGGTGACTATACTTGTAAATTCAGTCCTTGTGAGGTCAAGGCAAGAAGAGGCAGCCTGGGGTAGAAAATGAGTTCTAGGCCAGCCTGGACACAGAGATGAAACACTGTCGCAAAGAGACAAAGAAACAAATGAATAAGAAAGGAAGGAAGAGAGGGAGGGAGGGAGGGAGGGATGTAAAAGTCTAATAACAAAAGAATAGATCATAAGGAAATTAAAGAAACTCAAATTATCAAAAAAGGGAACAACACTGCTGCAGCAACTCGTAGGAGAGCCAGGGTAAGAATGGCAGACAAGTTGCATACACACACACAGTACAGGGATCAACTCACAGAACATCAAATGAGGGGCAAGCAAGATGGTTCAGCTGGTAAAGGGCAGTTCAAGATCAGCAACATGAGTTCAACTGATTCTACAGAGTTGTCCTCTAACCTCAGCACACATGCTAGGGCATGCACACCCACACATAGTACACATACACACAATAATAACATCAGTGTTTAAAAACTAAAACTTGACAGGCATGGTTGAACATGCTTTTTATCCCATCACTTAAGAGGCAGAAGCAGGCAAATCTCTAACATAGAGGACATTCTGGTCTACACAGCAAGTTGTAGACCAGCCAGAGTTATATAGTTATAACTTGTAACAAAACAAAGGCTTCAGGCCTTTAATCCCAGCACAGCAGGTTCAAAACCAGCCTGATATACAGAGTGAGTTCCAGGACAGTCTGAGCTACACAGAGAAACCCTGTCTCGAAAAACCAGAAAGAACACAAAAAACAAGGCAACATTCCCAACAGAGTAACAGGACACATAAAAGGAAAAAGATGTCAAAACAGACTCAGACTCTTGCACATAACTCAAATCGAATGTCTACAAAACTCTGAAACAATGTGGTTCTAAGTGAGCAGTCATTGGCCAGCCAAGAGTTCAAGGAGAATAAAGACATTTCACAGGATGGGGCTGAGCTCCCACGTGTGTGTTCTCAGGAAGCTTCAGAAGGCCTGCCACCAAAATGAAGGCCTAAAGCACAAGGGGACAACCCCAGAGAGGAGTGGATTTCCTAACACAAATTTTATGAGTTCTGTCCCATGAATTACACTTAATAAAAACAAATATTAAAATTTAACCAAATACATTAAGATGACATATAAAGAATTTTTCAGTTAGAACATTTATCCTGTAAAACTGTACTTTAAATCTAAAGAAGTCTACTAGTGGGAGAAATAATTTACTGACTAACAAAGCAACTTAAAAGTTACTTTGAGACAAGTAAAAGTTGAGAAATGTTGGTTCCTAACTGACTAAACAAGAGTTTTATAAATAAAATGAAAAAGTCAAAATTCTGCTTCTGCTAATCACACGGGAAAGAAAACACAGTCTGTTACTGTTAAAGTCCTTGTGGACGCCCCTGCCGATTCCAAAGCAGGGAAGGGCTGTCTAGAGCCTTCTTCATCAAACTGTCCACAAATGTAGCAGGACAGAAAAGAGAGAGAGAAAAGAGAGAGAGAGAGAGAGAGAGAGAGAGAGAAACTTGAGGGAAAGCAAGCGAACATACCCCAGGGCAGAATGGAGAGGGGGGGGGCGGACGGAATGAGGGAAGAATGGAAAGATGGGAGGGCGGAAGGAGCAGGACAGATGAAGGCTATGAAGACCACATAGCTGAACTGCAAGGAAAAATCATGTGATCTCACGGCATTGTTGCCCAGCTATCCTTTCCATTTCAGTAAAGAAAACTAACTGTTACATTAATCCCTAAGATTACTTATGAACAACCAAGCCCTGAGTTTTAGTTAGCATCGCTCTCACCAATTTTGATCATTAACAGCTACATGAAGTCTTAATAAGAGTTTTCATTTCAGGATAATCTCAAATGATAATAGAATTAAAGTATTTTGTATCCTTATTTTATTGAAAGAAACTTTAAAGTATCCCAAGTGATTAATATGATTGTTTTCTGCATATATAATTTTAGTAAACAAAGGGAATAAGGGAAAAATAATTTTTCTGATTTCATAATATGAAGGAATAGAAAACTTAATATGAATACACATTTGGACATTTATACATAAATATAGAACATACAATACTTAATTGTAATATTAAGAAGTACTTGCAAGAAACATGAATGAATGAGAAGGCAATGGAGGGCAAAAGGGTTCAAAGAACACTGTATACATGAAGATATCAATATGATTCATTGTTTTCCACAATGAATAAACACTAAAAACTGAAAAAAAGCACAATTTCAACATTAAAAGCCCACAACACCCTTCTGAATAGTGAAGTCTGACTGCGGAGTCACATACAGCAGAGACAATACTGAAAACCAAGCTCTCTTTGCCAGCAAGTCTAACTGAGACGGGAGAGGCAGGCAAAGGGAGACTGGGGAATGCCCACAGAGGAAAGCATGCCAGAGGAGAACAAAGGCAGCCCGGAAGGATGCCCAGAAGGATGCCCGGAAGGATGGCCGGAGAGCCGAGAGAGAAGACAGCCTGGAGAAAGAGCAAGCAAAGGCAGAGGCCAAATCGAGATCAAAGAGGAAGGAGATAAATCAAAACCACAGCACAAAGTGAAAAGCCATATTGAAATGGTTAAGATTACCTATTTCTATTGCAACTGAGAGCACTAAGGGTTTGTCTAGGGGGAGGAGGGAGGTAGAATGGACCTTTGCAGCAAAGCAGACCCGGGTTATCACTCTTGCTGTCTATAGTCCAAAATCAACAGAAGAGAAACTGCGCGATTTGTTTTCCCTTATGGCAACACTCACCCAACTGTGGAGCAGGCAAGATCCTAGCTGCTCGGACTGGGCCGTGCCGAACAGAGAAGAGCTCCTGGGCTTCCCCGCTGATCTGCATGGGAGAAGGCAAAAAGCAGCTCAGTTTATTAAAATGTGTGGCACAATGCTATCAGATAAAAACATCTAAATTCTATTATGATTTTTGGGAAATATACATACATACATACATACATACATACATACACACACACATAACTCCACACAATACATTATGATTTTAGGGAGCTTATGCATATCAAGTACAGCCCTATCTTAAATTTTGCAAGCATTTTCAGAAAAACATTACAATTCATTATTGGTATGAACTTGAATAATGTCTGTTCTGGAAGTCTGTAGTTTCTATTAACCCATGAGAAGTCTGTACAGCCCTGTGCTCACTCTCCATGCTGGAGCAAAGCAGCTATGAGACAGCTACTAGTCAGTTGTCTTTCTAGAAACATTCAAATCTATCGACCACATTAGTTTGCAATTATAGGACAAGGCTGCTAAAAATAGACCTTCAAGACACCCCTAAATGCAGTTTTCTGTGCTGATAAAGTTGTAAGCAAGCAACTTTAGAAGTCATCACTTTTACTATAAACAAAGATCAAACACTGTAACAATGCCCACTCCCCCTTGAATATAGTCAGAATCTGTGCTTAGATAGAAAGACTACAGTATTCGATTTCTCCAAAAGGCAAAAGGAGGTATGCTAGTATGTATCAAGTTTTTTTTTTTTAAAAAATGTCTTTCAAATCCTGGTTGATCTGATGAGCAAATTAAAACAGAATTAGAGAATAACAACATTCTAGACTGACTGTGGGAGGTAATACTAATATGGTCCTCAGAGCACTGTGCTAATAACAAAGAAAATGGTACGCCTTATAAAATGGGCCCTAAAGATTCAAGAACTTCTAATAGACGTAACAAAGATAAAGACTCATAGAAGGCACATACTATCGATGTTTTAATAGGCCCAACAAATGGCTTAAATATATCCATCATGAAAACTGGTGCCTTCTTCAGCCCTTCTGTGTTCCTTTTAGAGCTGTGAGCCGTAAGCTTTCTACCCTATAAAATCCACTGCGCTTGTGGTGATTCAGACAGCAGCTGGCTGCAGCGGCATGTCTCCCCACTCAGTGTGCCGAGTCCCATGAGCACCCCAGCGAGGACATGCAACAACAGCACCACCTGCCCACGGGCTCAGAGAAGCCCACAGAGCAAAGGCTCCTGTGCACCACACGCCTTCATGGCTTTCATGCCAATAACAAAACCCATGAGCAAAACACACTGTAGCCAAGTCTCCATTCTACGGTAACAGGACAGAATCAAGGAAGAAACGTGGATGATTATTTTGTGAAACTTTCCATCTAATGTATCTAATACACTTTTCTGAAATATAAAATGTACTACATCTTTGGTTTTTGAACACACATATGCTAACAGGTGAGTACTGGTATGGTTTACTTATACTAAAGATTGTTATTGACAAGTTCCAAGTCCCTGCCACTTGAAAACTGGAACAGAAAAAGACAAGCAGAGAATGCTAATGTAAGTCATTATATTATAGTATTTGCTGGACAAGAGATAAGTACGTCTGCTCTTTCATACAATTAAGAAAAAATTAATAAAAAATAGTATAAAACTTAAAGCTGTATACTATAAAGTAATGAAAAAATTCCACTTTTGAGATTTTTTTTCCACTTTTGAGATTTACACCCATAACAAATTACAGTGTGAACACAAACACTCCTATCTGTACTACTGTTTTCATGTACCAGAACTGGTATTCAATTTTGGTTCTACCAAACAAAACTTGAATGTTAAAAGATATAACCTCGTTTTCCTGAGTTTCTGTACTCGGATATACGAAATACTGTTTTAAAAATTTGTCTTGCCATATATGTTTGGTATCACTGAATACACAAGAGCAAAAAAACACAGAAAAACAATTCAAAATCCAAACACATGAAGCTTTACAGTAAAACAACTTTCAGAATAAACCAAACTCCCTGTTCCAAACTGAACGTGTTTTCACATGTCCAGCCACAGGTGAGAACGACAAACCCAGAGGAAAGATTAAAAATGCATGATCCTATACACTGTCCACACCTCACAGCCTGAGTTAGGGCTCATCAGAAGGAGAAAGTGCCGTGCCACATGTACAGAGAGCTGTGAATCTACATGACTCCAGACTACATCTGGCTGAAACCAGGAGCTTAATTCTAACTGCAGAACGCAAGTCACAAGTATCAGCCTCCGGGGAAAGAACCCTGCAGGTGATACATGAAAATCCTGAACCAGAGCAACGCTGCGCAGAGAGTGTTAGCAAGGCATATCCAGATAGAAAGGACACAGACGTACAGGGATGCTTCCCAGCTGCCCCTAATGCTGTCATTCAGTGTGTTCGTGGGTAACTTTGCTTTCAAATAAATACCACAACCGTGTTAAAAGCAGTATTAAAAACTTTTGAGTTTCCTAGAGAAAAGATTTCTGGAAATGACAAGGGATCCCGGCGATGAGGACCCGGAAGCCTGAAAAGAAGCAGCAAGCTCACTTCTAAACTGACAACCCAAGAGCAGCAAGGACAGCAGCAGGGAGAGTGGACAAGGAATCCCAGCAGCTGCGCGGCAACAGGAGAGGGCACTAGAAGGGGCCTCATCCCAGCTCCTCCCCGTCTCCCTGCCTTTGTTCTTGCTGGCATTTTAATTTCTGATGACAGACTTTTGTTGTTTGGGGCATAAACCGGACGTACCAGTTTGAAGGCACAATAAGGAGAACAAAGAATGATTTGTTCACACTGTAGGAAAAAAAAATCTTTCCAACCATAGAAAATAGCTTTCGCATGGTGAAAATATGCAAATTACATACCAAACTGGAAGGGGGTGGGGGAATCCAAGTTTAGACTCTCACAGCTCAATCTAAGGAAAGAGAAATTACAACTCTCGAGACGACAATACACACACAGATCTGGAGGAGCTTGGAGAAAACTTCCAGAGAACTGTAAGATCAAATGAAGGTAACCCAGCCCTCAGGAACCAGCCAGAGTGGAAAAACTCAATCCAGCACTGAGGACGAAGAAGGTGGACCTCCACATTGCTCCACCCTGCCCTGCAGGAACAGAACACTATGCTTTATGAATGGCCTTTTTTTTTTTGACAAACTTTACTGACAGGCAACAATCTATTTAAAATGTGCAGATCATTAGCTACGTGTAAAAATTAATCAATGTTCCTTCCATAAAGCATCTATGTTACTGACATATACCAGTTAAGCTGGCAGCAAGTGCTCAGAAGGCAGAGGCAGGAGAATCTGCACTAAATTTCGAGGCCAACCTGGCCCATACGAGGAATTCAACACTGGCTAGGGCTACAAAGTGACACTCTGTCTCTACAAAAATTAGTAAATAAATAAATGACAAATAATTATGAAAATTTAAAACGCTTACCACATCCCTCCCTAGTCATAACCACAACCTTCTAGGTCTGTACACAGGTTTGAATTACTGAACACAGAATAACTGGGGTCATATACAGTATACTCTTGTATAATTTTTTCCACATTACTGGCTAAGAATCAGTTCACGCTGATGCACATGACTGCAAGGTTCTTCTTTTTCTATTGCTATGAACACTCCCGTTGGATGAAAACATATGATTTTACATAGCACACTACCGACAGGCCTCCACTATGTTTCGAGTATGGACCTAGCAGAACTCCAGCTTCCTGGTCCTCAAGAAAGCAGGACATGGCAGCACACAGCTATAACCCAACACTCCAAGGCCCAAACCTTTAAAATTATAATGTCTCGACTCAAACAAGCAAACAAACATACAAACAAACAAAATCAAGAGACTAAGTCCCAGGTCTAAAGTTCTTTGATCACAGATCCAAGTTCTGCCTGTTGGGCTGTACAGAGTGAGTGCAAGACCAACTGAGGGAGCCCCTACCAAAAAAACAAACTTAGGAATAAGCAGTGCTAGGACGTAGCTCAGTGCAGCAGTATACACGACTGAAGCGCTAGGTTGCTGGGAGCTGCGGACCCTCAGACCATGAACATCCTATGATCTCTGCCTGCTCGAGTAAACAATTTGTCTTTCTATGCTTACAGCTGTACTATGCATGAAATCTCATGAGTTCCTGATAACAGGGAAGTGGTTTCTGGAGGGCTTACGGTAGTAAATCCTAAGAGCGAGGGCGTGGCCACTAGTCAAGGAGAGCACTATATAAGCTGCCCTGGAACACAATAAAGTTGGCATTCTTGTGTCTCTCTGAGTGTTCTTTACTCCCCAGACCCTTGCCTGACCACAGTTCCACGTGGTGCAACTAGGTTCAATATCCAATTCCACCAAAAAATACACACTACACAAAAATAAATCAAAAGGAGAATTCACTAATTCTTCCAATAGACTGACTACCTAACAGGTAGTCTCTAGATGTCACCATATGGTCACCGAATTTCACAGAAGTCTATACTACTTTCTTTGAGCTATTTTACAATACTCTAAAGTACCAAACCTGACAGTAATCATTTTTTCTGAGTTGGTAGAAATTTAACCCAGGGCCCTGTACACACCAGGAAGGACTCTACCACAAGCCACATCTCTAGTCCTGCAACTTCTTGCTGACCAGCATGTGAAGTTCGGTAAAGAGGCAACTGAATCTACTTTTTAAAAAGATAATTCCAGCCAGAGGCAGTAGTACAGGACCACAGGACTACAGGACCACACTTGTAGTCCCAGAAATTGGGAAGCGGGAGCAGAATCACTTACACACAAGTTAAACCATCTTGTGCACACAGGAAGACACAGGTACAAAAGCAAACTCTCCTTAGTACTTTATAATATGCTCTTAACCTTTGAAGGGGAGGGAGGGCACTGGAGACGGATTCTGGGTAGGAAAGCAAACCCACTACCCTTCCGGTCAGGTGCTGGGCAGCAGAGCTACCTTCCAGCCCAAACGCTGGTTATTGCAAAGAGGATGTTGATGTGGTTTGCATTTATTAGAGTGCACACCAGTGTCCCTGCCTACCTTCAGCTGTTCTTCATATTGTCCTTTCCTTAATTAAATATGATCTAGGTCACCTGTCCACGTCACAGTTGTATCTAGCATCACAGCCCATACAGCTATGACTATTACTGTAGATGGCTTCAGTGAATACGTATATTTTGTTTTTTTTTCTTTCTTTCTTTTTCTTTTTATTTTTTTATTTTTTATTTTGGCAGAGATCGATTAGCACGCTTGCTCTATCTTCAAGGTAATTAAGGGTCTAGAGACCCCTCAGGTATTAAGAGCACTTGCTGCTCTTCTAGGACCAGAGTTCCATTAGCAGCAGTCAAGTCATAGCTCCTGTAACTGGGTATCTGGTACCTTCTTCTGGCTGTTGTGGGCATTCAGCATGCACATAAAAACAGAGAGATGCTTAAATTAAAAAAGAATAAATACAAAAATAAGGCTGAGTGTGGTGACATATGCCTTTAATCCCAGCATTCAAGAGGCAGGGGTAGATGGATCACTAAGTTCCATGCTAGCCAGGGTTAAAAAAAGAGCAGGAGACAAGGCTCCAGTTAAGACCACTGGCTGCTGTTAGGGAGGAACCAGGTTTGATTCCCAGCACCTCTATAGTGGCTCCCAACTGTATGTAACCACATTTCCAGGGTCTGTAATGCCCTCTGTGGCACCAGTTGTACAAGTGGTTCACAGATACACATGCAGACAGAACAAACACACACAAAATACTAAAGTGTTTTTTAAAGATATCAGAGGTAGGTATAGATGCAGCTTTCACTGATTAACAAGACTGTTTTCCAAAGACTTCACATCAATTCACACTTCCACCAGAATGTCTGAGGGTTCTTCCTGTTTAACACTCTAGGCAGTCTTTAATGTTGGCCATTCTGATGCATAAGTCAACCTCTGGATATGCCAGTCATACACCGAGCACCCGTGAAGCCAGGGGATTACCAACTGCCATCCCGAAGGACGCCTCTTGTGCAGATGCAGATATGACAGTGCAGAATACAAATGAGACTCAGACTCTGAAGAACATAAATCCTTAATTCCACCCTGATACACAGCGATTACAGTAACGCTGTGCTGATAGACTGGAAAACTCGAGGCATCCATCGCGTAGATGATAAACACACCTTAACACACTTAAAGGAACAGAAACCACACACTACCCTCTCACCACAATGGAACTACAGCAGAAATTAGTAACAGCAAGACATCTGGAAAATAACAAAACACAAGCGAGATTAAGCAACCAAATTGTAAACAACACACAGTTCAAAGAAGAAAGTTTCAAAATTTTTAAAAACTATTTTGTTTATGGTTTGTTTTCTGTTTTTATTTGAGCCAGGATCTCACGTAGCCCACACTGTCCTTGAACTCCTGTCCCTCGAAAATGTTGGGATTACAAGCGTGTATCACTATGCTGAACTTTAAGACGTCTTTAACTAAATGAAAATAAAAACGCCACTAACTAAATGCATAGAGCTGACAAATGAGTCTTTCATTGAAAAATCTCAAACTACCTATGAAATAAAAAAAAATTAAATCAAAGCAAGCAGGCACAAATAAACATCAGTTAGAGGGGAATTCAATAAAATTGAAAAGAAGGAAATCAATAGGGGAAAGCATCAGTGAAGCCAAAAGCTGGTTCTGGGAAAAGATAATAAAAATTGTAAAGGTTCTAACCAGTTCAAGAGAGAGAGGAGGGCACGTCACTGCCTACAACCTAGCACTGGAGGGGCAGATGGAGGAGATTGTAGAGCTCAGGGCTATCCCGGGCTACGGAATGAGACCCAGCCTCAAAACTCTGAGGGCTTCCTGGTGTGGTGGCATAAATTCTAACCCCAGTACTATGGAAGCTGAGGTAGGAGGACTGACCTCAAAACCAGGGGGAAATGCACAGCGAGCTCAGGTGAACAGGATGCAGCTTCTGTTCCAACAACACAAGGGTTTAGATAAATCCTCCACTGAGCTAGCTCCCAGCCCAGCCCTCTAGTGAGTGAGGCCGAGGTAGGGTGTAAGGGCACTCGGCTGGCCATCGAGCCTGTCTCTGCCTCTGCAGCACAGGAACTACAAGTGTACACCCAGTTTTTCCATGGAATTCTGGGATTTAACTTGGGGCCTCAGGCTTGCGTCGAAAGCAGTGAGCTATTTCCCTGGATCCAAAAAAACCTGAATTTTTAAGTGAGCCATGAGACTTGGAAAACAAAAAGAATTTCTCAGGTTTCTCTCAAGCACATTTTGCCTTAAATCAAAAACTCTATTCATCTCAGAGTCATCTAGTTTAGTGGACAGTTCTAACTCCATGGGGAAGGCTTGGACAGCAAGCCAGCTAACATCTGTGTTCCTTCAAGCTGTATTCTTACTGACCAAATCACACACAGTGGGAACTAACAAAGCAGAGTATCTACAACACATACCTAAAAGATCGACACCCTAACGGTTTACTTTAGTAGAAAATAAACTGGATTATGTTATGTTTATATGATATATAAATCTGCTACCTTAGAATTGCCTAGAAATAAGCAAAATAACTTAAATAGCAAAGTGACTATTGTAAGAGTGTATGTTTAAAAGCAGGTGGCACATAACTAATACTGAGACTTTAACCAAGGATGTGTTTGTTGAGGGAATAAATGACAACAGGCTGCACCTATCTACTTTAATGTTTAGCAGGCTACACCTGTCGCCCACTGTTCTTTAAATTCTGTTGTGAATATTTAATATCTATAGACATGCTCAAATACAGGTGTGTTGGTGCACACCGCCAATCTCAGCACTATGAAGCAGAGGCAGGAGGATCTATCAGTTCCAGTCCAGCATGGTATACTGCCAATCAGGGCTACACAATGAGACCTTGTCTCAAAGAACAAGATTGCTGCTGGAGAGATGGCTCAGTGGTTAAGAGCTATTCTTCGAAGGGACCTGGGTTCAATTCCCAGCACCTACATGGTGGCTGATAGCATTTTGTTAACAACAGTTCAGCAGATCCAACACCCTTTTTTGGCCTCTATTGGCACCAGGAACTCAAGTGGTGCACAGACATGCATGCAGGCACAACAGCCAACACATAAAACGAAAATGTAAAAATTTTAAAAATTAAGTAAACATTGGCTCACCTACTGTAACCATCACAGCACTGTCCCTGGAGGTGTTACTACCCTGAAGGAAGAGTGGGGGAAAACTACTTTCACCTTAATTCCTGTGTAAACCTAAAACGACTTGAAAAAAACTATAATTTAAATGTATACAGAATAAATGGGAAATCATTATAATTCCCAAAATTAATGTTTTCCCTAAGAGCAAAAAGGGAAATGGAGAAATGAAAAAGCAAACACTGCGAGAAACTGAAGGAATGCAAAGAAACGCTTTCTATTTAAGATCTTCAGTTCTAGGGCTGCAGAGAATAAGAGCGCTTGTTCTTCCAGAGGACACGGTTTCATTCCCAAGCCCCACAGGGTGGCTCACAACTCTGGCTCCAAAGGACTGGATGCCATCTCCTCAACTATGTAGGCACCAAGCATGTACACGGTGCACACACAAGCATGCAGGTAAAACATTCATAAACATAAAATGAATAAATCTTAAAAAATATTTTAATTCAATTCCTAAAACAAAAAAAATACTCAGAAACTCCAAATAAATATACAATTGTATCATTATTAATATAAAAATGGCAATAATTAATTCTATACTAATCAAACTGAATAAAACTACTTAAAAGGAAAACTGTAACATAATGCTTACCTTGAGAAGTAACAAAAACCCTTTTCATTAGGGAGAAATGGATATTTATTACTAACGGGGTAAAGCAATGGCAGGCATCATATCAGCTTAATAACTCAGTTACAAAGCCAACATGGCCAGCCATGGGCGGGCATTTACCTATAACGCCAACTCTAAGGAGTACGAGGCAGAAAGACCAGGCTTTCGAGGTGACAGAAGAAGGGAGGTTTTAATTAGCTATTAAGTAGCCAGAGAACCCACAAAGGAAATAGTAGGCGCCCACAGCTTCTGCCTGCACTAGCCCAGCCACCTTGACGCTGTACAGTCAGTCCTTAGTGTCCACAGGGTCATCTGCATTCCAACACCATCTCAAAGCAGCTGTGGGGACATCTGTACTGATCACAGAGGCTCTCTACTTCTCTGCTGTTGCTATAACACTGTGCCTAACAGCCATTAATATTGGACTGATATTGAACTATGCATCATAACCTAAAATAACTTAAAAGTACTCGGGCTAATATAGTTGGTTATATGCAAATACTATACAGTTTTTATAAGAGAGACAAAACTGGGCTGGCCGTGGCAGTGCACGCTTTTAATCCCAGCACTCGGGAGGCAGAGGAGGTGGATCTCTGTGAGTTCGAGGGGCCAGCCTGGTTCACAGAGAAAGTTCCAGGGCAGGCTCCAAAGCTACAGTGAAACCCTGTCTCAAAAAAAAAAAAAATACAGAGAGAGACAGACAAACAAAGTATCTACAAGTTTTATATATACTGGGGAAAAGTATGGTATCTTGGAACTAATCTTTCCATGAATCATAAAATTATAATTTCACTTTAAAGATTAAGGAAAAAAGGAGAAAGACTGATCTCAAGTGTCCCACCTCAAAAGACACAGGCCTTTCCTACAGTTCTCAGCCAGGCATAGTAGTAGCACTTAAGTGTACTACTCAGCTAGGGAGGCTGAGGCAGGAGGATCACCACAGCTCAGTAATTTAAGATACCTGGGCATAAACCAGGCAGTAGTGGCACATGCCTTTAATGCCAGCACTCAGGAGGCAGAGGAAGGCGGTGCCCTGAGCTTGAGGCCAGCCTGTCTACAGAATTAGTTCCAGTACAGGCTCCAAAACTACAGAGAAACCCTGTCTCGAAAAACAAAAACAAACAAACAAGCATCACAGTGAGAAGCCACCTTGAATATCAAGCTAGCATCTTTAACTCGGGAGGCATTTTGCTTTAACCAGGCCCCACCAGTGTTTCATGTTACAACAGCACTGGCTCGATGGTTTCAGAGCCTTAGACAGAAGAGTTTGAAGAATGCCTTCCTAACAGCCATGGGCAGTCCTTCTGCAAGCTCCTACAATTAGGGGCAAGAGGGGAAGAAGTCTTCTGTTGTATTTTTGCCGCCAACCACAAATGATTCAGCTGATGCCAAGTGTCAGTGTCTCCATAACAGACTCTGTTTGCCAGCAAGGAAGAAAACACAAACCGCAGAAACCACCTAAAATGTGGATTTGTGAGAACTTACAACTTAAAGAACAGATATTTGCCGACCACATGAAGGAGACAGCAAGCCAGTCTGTGTTTTGGTCTTGATACTAAATACAAAACACAAAACTTGAAGCAAGAAGGAAGCGAGTCTCAGGAACAGTATGAAAACCACAGAACATAAATAATGAAAGGAACTTGTAATTATATTTTCATACTTCCAAATTTTCACACACATCGAAGAAGCACTGCGGCAACGTCAACCTTTTCCCTTCGGCATGATTTCCAGAGCAGATGAGAGGAGAGCAGCACGATGCTGCCCTCGGCTGCGCAGCTGACCCAGACAGGGCACTTCAGCCCCAGCTAGGACTGCAGCACCCAATCTAAGCACCGCTCGGGCCTTTGAAGCTGCTCTAATGGTATCTTCCATTTGCAGCTCACACTTCTGTAGCCAAAAGATCTTCCTTGGGGGTAGATGTTAATGCAAAACCACTCAGACACTCGCGCCTGCAGGCGGACTGGAAGGTGCTCAGAAGTCAATGTAGCACCATTACAGAGAGTGTCAGCCTAGCAGCTGTCATAAACACTTCGCCATCACTCAGGCACACAAACGCGATGGCCTTTAATTCATTCTTTTACTACATCTTGACTGGGATGAATCTAAAATACACACTGAGAAGAAGACGACAGACAAGAGAGATTCCATACTGCATCAATTTAAGATATGTTTAAAAACTGCAGAGCTAATCTGTGGTCAGGACAGAAATTGTCTTGTCTGCTGGGGAGGCGGAACACTCACTAGGAAACTTCATAAAAAGAAAAGTCCTTAAAATTTCTTCCAGTTAAGCTTCACTTGCCTGTGTGCATACATGCACAAGGAAAAAGTAATCAAATTATAAACTTTAGCCAGGCGGTGAAATGCATGCCTTTGATCCCAGCACTGGGGAGGCAGAGGCAGATGCATCTCTGTGAGTTCACGGCCAGCCTGGTCTACAGAGTGAGTTGTGAGTTCCAGGAAGTCAGGGCTACAAAGAGAAACCCTGTCTCAAAAAAAAAAAAAAAAATCCTATAAACTTGAGATTTGTGTATCTTGTAGTATTTAAGCTATATAAACTATATTTATATGTCAAAAACAAACTGATACTCCAAATAGCAAAATCTATAAACTATCAATCCTTAAAAAAAAAAAAGAAGACACAGAGGAAGCTTTTACATGCATATTACAATGCAACAGAAACCAGTCTGAAATGGCTCCTTCAATTCTGACATTTGGCACATGCAGGCGTGTACCACCAACACAGATGCCGTGCTGCCCCCTTCCAAGGTGCCCCGGTCCTGGAGCAGTGACACGTTGCTGTCCGATGCTACAGAGGTGACACATGACACTGCATATCTGTCAATGCCCAGGGTAGACATGGGAAGTGACCCCTGGCTATGAGTAACAATAACGTGTGAACTCAGGTTCTGAGACCACACCGGCATCACTCTGGTGTAGAATGTTGGTGCAGGGTGATCACTGTGTATGCATGGAGCATACAGCGACTCTATACTTCCACTCAGTTCCACTTTCTCAAAAAGTAAATAAATACAGCTAGACATGGCTGGGTACATACGTTAACTCCCAACACTTTAAGGCAGAGCCATGCAGATTTGTAGACCTCCCTAGACAGACAGTGGAGCTGAAACATCAAGCTTCTAGTTCAAAGTGAGACTCTGCCTCAAGGTAACAAAGTGAAGAAGCAACTGAGAAAGACATCCCATGTTCTCCTCAGGCCTCTGCATGTACTCGCAGGGAGACACACTCAAGAGCATGCACCAAACCTCCACATACAAATAAACATATATGCTCAATCGTACCACGAGGACATGTGCTCAACGATGTTCATAGCAGCTTTGTTTGTCATAGCCAGAACCTGGAAACAACCTAAATGCCCCACGACCGAAGAATGGATAAGGAAAATGTTGTACATTTACACAATGGAGTATTACACAGCAGAAAAACATAATGACATCTCGAAATTTTCAGGCAAATAGATGGATCTAGAAAACATCATATTGAGTGAGGTAACCCAGACTCAGAAAGACACATATCATATGGACTCACTCATAAGGGGCTTTTAGACATAAAGCAAAGGAAAAAAAGCCGACAATTCACAATTCCAGAGAACCTAGACAACAATGACAACCCTAAAAGAGACATACATGGATCTAATCTACATGGGAAGTAGAAAAAGACAACATCTCCTGAGTAAATTGAGAGTGTGGAGACCATGGGAGAGGGTTGAAAAGGAGGGGAGAGGAGGGGAGGGGAGGGGAGCAGAGAAAAAAATGTTTAACTCAATAAAATCAATAAAAAATGTAAAATAAATAAAGGTGCACACCACTAAATAAATAAATATGTAAAAATTAATTATCCATACATATTCCTGGAGAGCAAAAAAGCTCTCATGCAAGAAATATCCCAATTTAGGGTCTATTTCACTTGCAGAATGTTGACCAGCCTACATCAAATCAGCCAGAAAAGTTAGATTTCTCGTGGATTTCTCCAGAAGACTGCTCTAAGAAACATACTACAGGGGAAGGAAGGAATGAGAACAAGGAAAAGGACAATGTATGAAGGTGTCATAAATTAAACCCATTACTTTGTATGCTAACCTAAATCTTGTATGCTAATCTAAATAAATAAACTAATTTTAACTATATTATAGAGCCAGGCACGGTGGCAAACCCCTATAAGGCCAGCTTTCGGGAGGCATGGGCAGGGCAGGACAGCTGCTAAGAGTTTGAGAACAGTCTTGATTAGAGAGAAGTTTCCGTTCAGTAGTATGGGTGGACTAAACAAATTATTTCAACAGGGTCCCTCGTTTCTGCTTTGTATGCAGTGTGACACCCAATGAAGACCCTTCCATCATTCCTCCTCCCAGAAGGAAAAGAACAGAACAAACAAAATAAGCCCTGTTCTCAACACAGGCACTGGAACCTGAATGGGCTCCAAACCTCTGCTTACCAGCGTACTCAAATCACCAACTTAATATTACTCCCAAATGAAACCTATAAAAATGTTTCCTGGCTAACAATTTCAACGTGGCAATGTCTATTGGCATACAGCTTCTAATAAATAATGAACTAATTGGTCTTTACCTCAAATATGCCCTCACGGGTTTGCTCTCAGGATTTTGGTATGTAAAGCTGCTTTAGGGCTGACATTTCCTGTGTCTCATAGGTCGGTGTACCAGTGACACCTAGTGTCCAATATCAGAAGCACACGCAAAGCTCCAGAGCACAACCAGCACCTTCCAACTACTATAAAGAATATTATTTCATTAGTCTATTAAAATAGATATTTGGAAACACATTAAGAAAGCTTAGTAGCCATTTAAACAGAGAGCAAAAGGTACAGAAAAAATCCGCAGTTTTACAAAGGTATTTTGGAGATTTTTGGGTTTCGTGTGGATCTGGACATTGAGACCAGGGTAGATCATGTGAGTACAAAGCCAGTGTCCCCAGACACTTGAGCAGTTTTTGTTTTCAGACAGGACTTGGTAAGATTACCAGGGCTGGTCCGGAACTGCCAGAGCATCTGTGATAACAGACCTAGACCAGCAAGCTCAGGAGATTTTATTTTTTTGTTCTTTTGGTTTTGTTTGTTAGTATTGAGACAGGCTCTTACCAACTACTGGACGCTGACTGCAAACTCGGCATTCCTCTCTCACGTCTTAAGACACTGGGAGTGGTAAAAAACCCTGGACCCTCCAGTCCCAGACCCCTGGGCAGGTGGGATCACAAGTATAAACTCTCACACCCACTTTAACATTTAAAGGAGAACCCCTCATAACCATGTTAAAATATATCATATAGAATTTTCCCTCAATTTTTTACATATAAATGTGAATGGACTAAATTTTATTTCCTCAAATGTGAATGCCATTCCCGGGGAAAGAGAGCTGGAGCGGTGGACAGGGTGGACAGGAGTGCTCGCTGCTCTGCAAGCACGAGAGAAGCTGAGCTCCAGTCCCCAGCACTCACATAAAAAGGCAGACATTCTGCGCGTGACTGCAGAGCAGGGCATGTACAGGAGGATCTGAGCACTCGCTGGCCAGCCTACCCCAAAAAAGGCAGCTTCAGTTAGTGAGATGTCCTGGTAGACACCCAAAGTCCTGCTCTGGCCTCTAAATGCAGACACGGGCATGAGTACCTGCACACTCACAAACACACAAACACGTACAAACAACACGCATGCACACACACACAAATTTATTACTACTATCATCATCATTATTCCATCTCCTATTACACAGCACCAATCCTAGCTGAGACGCTGGGGATAACTGACTTCTCTTCTAAGTCTCTGGTCACGCAGGTTTTTCATGATCCTCTGACAACAAAACTCAAGTCTAATCAGGACAATGAAGACTATTGACAGATAAAGAACGCGTTGGGGTGTGGGGGAGTGTTCAGTTTGTTCTGGTTTGTTGAGACATAGTCTCTTCTGTAACCTACGCTGGCCATGAACTTGCAGCAATCCTCTTTCCTCAGCCTCCTAAATGTGGGGATTATATACCTGAGACATAAAACTCGGCTCTTATAATAATTTGATTTTTCCTTACTTTTCATCCTTGACACTACAAGATCAGACTCTATTAACAGCAATGTCTTAGTTACTTTTCTATTGCTATGCCAATAGAAAACACCATGGCAAAACACCATGACCAAGACAACTTATAGAAGAAAACTTAATTCGGGGCTTATAGTTCAAATGGTGAGATCTTGACAACCATGGCAGGGAGCAGGCCGGCAGGCAGACATGATGCTACACACGCATGATGCATATGCAGGAGGTAGCTGAGAACTACATGACGCGCTACACACGCATGATGCATATGCAGGCAGTAGCTGAGAACTACATGATGCTACACACGCATGATGCATATGCAGGCAGTAGCTGAGAACTACATGATGCTACACACGCATGATGCATATGCAGGCAGTAGCTGAGAACTTACACATGATCCATTCGCACAAGGCAAAGAAAACTAAGTGGGAACGGTGTGGGCTTCTGAACCTCAAAGTCCACCCTCAGTGACACACATCCTCCAAAAGGCCACACCTCTAATCCTTCCCAAACAGCTTCACCAACTGGGGATCAAGTATTTAAATATGAGCATATGGAGACCATTCTCTATCTAACCACCACAACAACCATGAGAATCTGTTCCTAAGAATGAAGTCCATAGTACCAAAATTCACATTTCCACCCTCAAAATTAAATAACCTACTCTCATACCCACAATTACCTTTTAACTGCAAATATGTTTCAATAATTATAAGGGAGTTCTTTGAGTTATACAAAATAAGAAAGTGTCTAGGAATGTGCTCAGTGATATAGGATATGGAAGGCATTCACCAGGTCCTGGATTCAAACCCAAGTACACGAACGGTGGTGGGGTATAGTTAGTTTCAGAATGCTGGCCTGGCATGCACAAAGCCCTGACACTGTATAGTAGTGCAGGCCTACAATCTCAGCAGGAGAGGCAGAAGTCCAAGGTCATCGGCAGAGACAAAACCACCCTGAGCTACATGAGGTCCTGTCTAAAATATTCAATAAGAAAAGAAAATCAGGGCTGGAGAGATGGCTCAGAGGTTAAAAGCACTGGCTGCTCTTCCAGAAGCACTAAGTTCAACTCCCAGCAACCACATGGTGGCTCACAACCACCTGTGATGAGATCTGGTGCCCTCTTCTGCCATGCAGGTATACATGCCAGAAGAACACTGTACGCATAATAAATAAAGAAAGAAATAAATATATCTTTAAAAAAAGAAAAAGAAGATCTTAAAAGGACCAAGTACACAAACAGTAACAATAAGTATCATTATAAAGATTAGAAAATGCCTAAACACATTTACTGTCCTAATTATGCCCCCATCCAACTGGAAAACTCTTGACAATGCTTTTCACACATTTAATGATAGCACAAGTATGTGAACTCTTTCTCTTCTATCTCACAAAGAAACATCTATAAACCAAACATAACTAGATGCTGTACAGTGGCAAACAGATATAGGCTTGCAAATAGTACAGGTACTGCAGTCTGCGTTTAACTTTGTTGTGAGTGAGGACCGTGGTCCACACATTTGAAGCAAACTCACTATCCTGCCACTGAAATCTGCTCTGCACACAGCTTTCACTTCTAGAATTATCATTGTCTATCTCTGGTCAAAGTCCTGCAATATTCTCTGAGACTCAGTGGAGGTGGGCACCTCTGGGTATGGAACTCAGTAGTAGAGGAAAAACCTATTTCTTTTTTGTTTTTCAAACATTATTTTAAAACAGGGTTCCTCTGCATAGCCCTGGCTGTCCTGACACTCGCTCTGTAGACCAGGTAGGTTGGCCTCAAACTTAACTCAGAGATCCGCCTGTCTCTGCCTCCAGAGTGCTAGGATTAAAGGCGTGCACCACCACTTGCCAGGTGAAAAACACATTTCTTGATAGGGAAAACATTTGTGCAGAACATTACTAAAAGACATATAAGGAAAGACAAACAAAACAAGTGCTCAATGTTGTAAGTCATCAGGGAAACACTAAAGCTAATTAAATTCTCAAGTTATCATCTACCAGAATACCAAAATTTTGAAGATAGATGACATAAAATATTAGCAAGGATGCAGAACAATTCATACATGGTTACAAGCGATATAAAATAGTACAATCACCTTACAAGTTTGTTACACAGACCACATTCCAAGTGAATGAATCAGCAAACCCACACACAGGCAGCTATCTAAGAGAGGTGGATGTACAGGTTTACAAAAATATTTAGAGCCGGGCAGTGGTGGCACACACCTTTAATCCTAGCACTCTGGAGAGGCAGAGGCAGGCCGATATCTGTGAGTTCAAGGTCTACAAAAGCTAGTTCCAGGCCAGGCTGCAAAGCTACAGAGAAACCCTGTCTTGAAAAAAAACAACCTGGGAGTTCTGCTCAGTGGGGAACACCTGCTTGATATGCATGTGGTTCTAGGTTCAATCCCCAACACCTCATTTATTTTCTTTTTAGTAAGCGAGTGAGAAACTTTGATGGAATTAAAAGCAATGGACGACACGACTGTTTCTCAGAAACAGTATAGGAAAACAAATGCTGCACAGGAGGTAACTCATCAGGGCACAGGAGACTCCACAGCAGGCAAACGCAAGCTACCGTGGGTACCATGAGGGCACTACTGCAGGGCAGACGGAGCGGGGCCAAAGCCTGAGTTAATCTGGGACAGGGAATTTAGTGAATAATGTCATGTGTCAGGTGAAGCCAGAAGCCAGATTCTGAACCCCAGGAACTGGAGTTATAAGCAGTTGTGAAAGTAAGTGGGTGCTGAGGACCACACCTTGGTCCTTCAAGAACAGTGAGCACTTTTACCAAGGAACCAATCTCTGGAGCCCCAGCATAAACAAACTTTTAATGGGCCGGGCGATGGTGGCGCACGCCTTTAATCACTCGTGAGGAGAGGCAGGTGGATCTCTGTGAGTTCGAGACCAGCCTGGTCTACAGAGCTAGTTTCAGGACAGGCTCCAAAGCCAGAGAAACCCTGTCTTGAAAAACCAAAAAAAAAAAAAAACTTTTAGTGGGTGTACATGTTTTCTCTATAAAAACGTTTCAACTTTGCTCTATATGCAAATTTTTAGAAGTCCGTGTGATGGTACCAAAGCTTTAACCCACTAGAATCATATAACACACTCAACCAAACTGCCTCTGGAGTGGTGGGATCCAAAGTGTGTGCTACCACTCCCTGCTCACAGCCTCCTCTCATTCCTCACGTTGCCACAAAACTTGAGCTAAGACTCCACCCCTCACTGCTCCCCATGATCTGAAGCGTATTCCCAACACTGTTTGCACTGCCCTTGAATGCACCTCCTTCAATACCTACCTGTCTGACTGCTCTTCACGTCTGCTTGTATGAGTCTCTGAGAGCCTGCCAGACAGCACCTACAACACCCCACCTACCATCACACTACCCACCATCTAGGCACTGTCGCTGTGTAGACCAGGCTGGCCTGGAACACAGCAATCTGCCTGCCTCTGTCTCCCAAGTGCTGAGATTAAAGGCGTGCACCACCACCGCCCAGACACTGATCACCACCTAACACAGAACACACATTCAATAACCCTATTCCTTATCTTCCAATTACCAAGAATAGAAATTCCAGTATCAGAATGGTTTTGTTTTGCTCCTTGTTTTCCCAGAACTTTCAAGGCAGCCTGGGGTGTAATGGACAATCAATAAGTCATTGCTAAGTGAATGAGTTAATGAATGAGTAGGGAAATATAAATGGCTCAGCTTTACAAGAATGCAATTTGGCAAAGCTAACAAGGACCTTACTTGTATTGATCTCCCAAAATTACATAGCCATAGAGATATTTATCTCAATATTCCTGAAATTAAAACAACAAAATTAGAAATCTAAACAATGTTTCATTATAAAGAAAAGACTTTCTGGAGGCTGGCCCCAGACTTGCCCTGTAGCTGAGGATGACCTTGAACTCCGTTTCTCCCGCCTCCTTCTGAGGGTTGGGATCAGAGTGGATTTTGAGAAGCGTGGTTTTTTCCATAATCTGACTCACAGAACTCAAAAAAATCACCAAGGATGACTTGAAAGTCCTGGTATGGACTCTACCTCCCAGGCGCTAAGATTGCGGGCAGGAGTCACCTGATCCCGTTTATCATTTGATCTCAACTGACTCTAACTTTGGGGGGGGGGGTGGGGGGGGAGACTAGGCAAGTGCTACACAATGGATCCAGGCCCTTGGCCTTTACGTCGTAACATTTAATTTAGATACAGGGCCTCTTTCTGTTGCCCAGCCAAACGATCACACCCAGCTTAACTGACAAAATCCTGTTCCTGAATTCATACCCCTTCCTGCTCACATCTCCTGCTTTTCTTTGATTTACACTTTCCCTGTGATTTGTGTTTACTGGAGGCTCTCTCCTGCTAGCTCTACAACCTCTCAGCCCCTAGCTGTTATGCCCGGTGCTGTGTATCCCAAACATACACTCCATACGGAAACCATTTAAACCCTCATAGCTCTCAGCACTAACTCAGTCGATGTCTAAGACTAGGAGAAAATGATCATAGAAGCAGGAGTACTGTCATAGTTCTAGGCCAGCCTGGGCTAAGACAACCAAGGCAGGGAAGGGACAAGAAGAGAGGCCACATACACCAACATGATAAACACAATGAACAAATGTTCTTTCTTCTGTGTTTCTTTTGTTTTCAAACAAAGGCTCAGACAGTACTCAAACTAGCAACATAGCCAAGGTTGGTCTTGAACTCCTTCCTGAGTCCTGCCTCTACCTCCCAAGTGCTAGATTACAAGTGGGGGCCACCATACCCAGTCATTTCTTTGTATGATACAGCAGACACGCTGACTGAAGAGACATACAAAATGGCAGAAACAGCTGGTTGGTGGCGTGAGAAAGCAAAGGCAAGTGGGAGTCCAGGCCAGCCAGAGTTAAATGGCAAGACCATGATCCATAAGACTCGCAAAAACGACAGAAACCAGCCACAGAGACAGAAATGCTTAGTTCTGCCATGGTGTGATTCTCACTAGCTAGACCCTAGACATCCCCTCACCAGCACACAGTTTAGGGGGCTAGGGAGATGCTGCTCTCTGAGGACTTACTTCCCAACACCAACATGACACAGCACAGCCATCTGTAACTCCAGAGCCAGAGTTTCCGAAGCCTTTGTTCCGGGCTCCGCTGGCACCAACACACAGACAAAACACCTCTACACATAAAATTCACTTTAAAACTGAAGCTTAACCTGGTTTACCTGGTTTTCGGTGGGAGTCGGGGGTTAACTGTGGCGCCTGCTTGCTATGCAGGAACACTACCACTAGGCAATCCTCGGGCCTATTTATACTCTTATTCGGAGACTCACATTTGGGATAATAACGTAAACTCAATACATGGAAGCCAGGCGTGGTGGCCCAAGCCTTTAATTCTGGCACATAGGAGGCGGAGGCGGGTGGTTCTCTGTGAAACCAGTCTTCTCCACAAAACAAGTTCCGGAACAACACAGAAAAAAAAAACCCTGTTTCAATAAATAAATAAATGGAAAGAAGCAGAAGCGGTGTCTGGATATGTCTGAATATGTCAGGATATGGACTGAAAGGCACTGTGACCTGTCATCAGCTAAGATTGTGAAAGTCAGTTTCTTGAGCAGCATAGCCCCACTGTCTACGCTAGGACTGCTGAACCTTCTGAGTACATGCTGAGATGGTATAGTAACCACTGAGACTGTGTGCAAGTCTACCGCAGCCTTTCACAGGGGAAATAGCTCAGCAGCAGAGTGTCAGCCTCAGAGGCAAGGCCCTCATCAATCTCCAGACTGTCAAAAAAAAAAAAAATCACAAATGAAAATAAGAACTAGGGCCCAGTGATGGTGGCGCACGCCTTTAATCCCAGCTAGCGGGAGGCAGAGGCAGGTGGATCTCTATGAGCTCAAGGCCAACCTGGTCTACAAGAGCTAGTTCCAGGATAGGCTCCAAAGCTACAGAGAAACCCTGTCTTAGGGCAAAAGAAAGAAGAGAGGGAGGGAGAGAGAGAGGGAAGGAGGGAGGGAGGGAGGGAGGGAGGGACAAGCAAAGAAAGAAAGAGAGAGAAAGAAAAAAGGAAGAAAACAAAGAGAAACAAACAGAAAGAAACAAAGAAAGAAAAGGGAAAAAGAAAACAAGAACTAAATTCCTGTCGCGGTCGTTTGCTGCCGTCCTTCTTGGGAAGCACAGCTGTTGGCCTGGGCTGTGGGTCTGCCATCAGGACAAGCTAGACAGAATGAGCAGTCCACACTCACAGCAGAGCAGCCTTCTCACCTAAATGAGAGTAACGTGGCCTCACAGAAAGTGCTACCTAGGATAGCATCCTAGAAGGACACCAACAATTCCAAAAGCAGACCAAAGAACACAGCGAGTTTGCTCACCCTCTGCCTACAGGGACTGAGCGAGCTCACCAGCATGCAAGAGATGATTACCCAGGCCTGCCCAAATACAGCTGGGGAGAAAGGAGGATTAGACACTTTTAAGAAATTCCAAGAAGATACAAGCTACCTTTGAAACTATTCAAAGTAACACCTCTAATTATAACCAAAACAAGTGGGCGGTCAGGGCCACCTGAGTCTCATCAAAAGAATGTGCTCCATCCAGCCAACGCCCCTAAGCCTTCCAACCACTTCGGGAAAGCCACCCCTTACAACCTGCCTGAAAACAAACAGCATGTGGAGCTCAATGTATTATTGGGACATTAGTACATTAGTTTAGAAAATATTACACAGCCCTATTAGTATAGAAAAGTTACACTAATGAAACCACTCCCTCAGGTCAACCAGAGTGCTTCCTCTTGACAGGTTAAGAGTCAACAGCCTTGAAAACACCCGACCCACCCACAGACTAAGGCACTGGGGGATTTATTCTCCTTACTTAGGGGGTGGGGTGAGTGAAAGAAAAACTACTTGTTCCTGGCAGCCAGCAGCATTCTCCAACCACAAAATAAAGCTTCAATCCTACACGTGTGCTATGACAGTCACAGGACCAAAACAGCACCACAGTACATAAACAATTTGTGAAACTTTTATTACATTTCTTGATTTATTTGTTGGGCATGTGTGTGGAGATCAAAGGCCAACTTGTGGGAGTTGGTTCTCGACTTCCACCATGAACTCAGGTTGGCAGGCTTGGCAGCAAGCACTTTTACCTGATGAGCCGTCTTGCTGGCCCATAAGCAAATTCTTCAAGTCAAAATGTTAAAGTAATACAAGTATAAAGCTTTTGTTATAATGTCATTTAGGCCAAATTCTATTCTGTGGAGGAGTGGTTCTCAACCTTCCCAATGCTGCGACCCTCTGAGACCATTCCTTACACACGGCAACACCGAAACCATAAAATTATCTTTCTTACTACTTCATAACTAATTTTGCGACTGTCATGAATATTACTGTAAATACATGATATCCAGCCATCTGCTATGCAATCGCCAAAAGGCTCATAATCCACAGTTGAGAATCATGCTCTACAACATCACAACTTTCGTTAAATCTGAAGTAAGATATTGCTAACAAATGTTTTTATGAAAAATCATGTTACCCAAGGGAACAATAACAAAAATAAAACTAAAATGCCTGGCCCTTTAGTCCCAGAACTCTTCTAAACTCCATGTGTAGTTGACACAAAGCCACCTGGAGGCTGAGGATCGAGTCTTGCTCTGTAGTTCCAAGCCACTTCTCATCCCACCTACATCACAGAGGCGACCATCACTACCCATAAGATCTTCATATATATGAAAGGGGCTAGAGGGCTGGAGATGTATAGTTCAGAGGTAGCGCTGTTGCCTACCACACAGCTAGATACAACCTTCAGCATCACCTAACAACAGGAAAAAAAATACACACACACACACACACACACACACACACACACAAGTATATTCCATTACAGACAGGGCTGGAGATGTGGCTTGGAGGTTAACAGCACTTGCTACCTGCTGCTCTGCTAGGACCTGAGTTTGAGTACCAGCACCCACCTGGGCAGTTTACAGTCCCGTCACTCCAGCTCCAGTGGATCCAAAAGCCTCTTCTGGCCTCCTAAAACACCCACCCACACAAGGCAGACACCCACCCACATAAGCAAAAAAACAAGAACCAAAAACAAATTCTAAAACTATAAATGCACTCAGCATTTTTGAGACAGGGTTTCTTGTAGCTTTGGAGCCTGTCCTGGAACTAGCTTGTGTAGACCAGGCTGGTCTCAAACTCACAGAGATCTGCCTGCCTCTGCCTCTCTGCTGGGATTAAAGGCGTGTGCCACCACCTCCTGGTCTGCAGTCAGCATCCTTGAGTGATCAGCTCTACTATAAGGAATTTACCCCACCAAAGCAAGTCAGTGTGTCCCATATCTATGATCAGAGCACTCATGCAGATGAACAGGATTGCAGGGAGTTCAAAGTCAACAAGTATACAGTAAAATCCTATTTCAAAGGTGGGAGGGAGTGTATCTACACAAATACTCAGGCATAAAATATACCTTTGGAGGCAGGTTCAGTGGCCCACATTTGTGATCCCAGAATTTGAAACAAGAACAAAAGGACCGCCCACAAACCTGAGGCCAGATGAGCCCCAAAGAGACTGCCGAGACTGCCACAGATGGCAAAGGCTGTCTCAAAATACCAAAGCCATAGACATACATACATACATACGTATACCTCTGTTCAAGTTCATTACATCATTATACTGTTTTTGAAATAGCATCTCATTAGGTTGCCTAGACAGGCCATGAACTTGCCATCCTCCTGCCTCAGCCTGGTAAGTGACTAGATTACAACCCTGTAACATGTGACCCAATAATATAACACTGTAATGACAAAATTATGGACATTTAAAGTATTTGTATTAGGGAACAGTAGTCATTTTAAAAATCAGAATAATAGATGATGTAGCTGTTCAAGTCCATAAAAGACCCCCTGAGCAGTGACATTACAAAAGAAACAGTGGGAAAAAATGACATCTTAAAATTTGCAGGCAAATGGATGGATCTAGAAAACATCATATTGAGTGAGGTAGTCCAGATCCAGAAAGACAAATATCATATGTACTCACTCACAAGGGGCTTTTAGACAGAAAGCAAAGAAAACCAGCCTACAAATCACAATCCCAAAGAACCTAGACAACAAAGAGGAGCCTAAGAGAGACTAATCTACATGGGAAGTAGAAAAAGACAAGATCCCCTGAGTAAATTGGGAGGCTGGGGATCATAGGAGAGGACAGAAAGGGAGCGCGGAGGAAAGGAGGGGGGGAAAAGAGGAAAATATACAGCTCAATAAAAACAATTTTTAAAAAAGGTGATTTATTGAACAGCCAATTAAAAGCATATGGTAAAAAATTTAAGCAGCAGAAAATGTGTGTATATATTACATATTAAGAACTATGTATGCAAATGTATGTATCTGAACTATATGTATATTTCTCCTATAAAAAAACAGCAAACTTCATAGCAACAAATATAGCTCCAAGAATAACTCACAAAATAAATGAAAGTGGTTTGTTTTTCTTTTTTTTTTTTTTTTTTTTTTTTTTTTACCAGGCTGGCCTCAAACTCGCAGAAATGCCTCCAGAGGATTGGGATTAAAGGCATGTGCCACCGCCACCTGGCTTAACTCAAAATTTTAATGACTTTTATTTTACATGTATTAATAATTAT
The DNA here is from genome assembly GCF_018167655.1 of Microtus oregoni. NCBI lineage: Eukaryota > Metazoa > Chordata > Mammalia > Rodentia > Cricetidae > Microtus > Microtus oregoni. Next base: position 13,243,682 of record NW_024543074.1, read on the forward strand.
TTTTATGCATGCATGTCTGTGCACAACATACATGCCTGGTGCTCTCAGAGTTCCAGACAGTTGTGAGCTTCCATGTGGGTGCTGGGGATTGAATCCAGGAGCTCTGGAAGAGCAGCTGGTTCTCTTAATCACTGAGCCATTTCTCTAGACCCTAAAAGTTTTATTTTAATTCAACTGGTACAAAATTCAAAGGAGAATACTAAGGGTAAAAACTGTCTTCTAGTTCTCTTATCTTCAGGAAATCAGATTTCTACTTTCTGAGGTATTTTTATACATTTTTTTAATTTCCTTTTTTTGAGACAGAATCTCTTTATGCAGCCACAGCTGGCCTTAACCCGGAGCTCCTCCTGCCTTTATCTGTGATGAAAGGCACAGACCACTATGTTAGACTCTTTGTTAAATTGTATTTACTATTTTTATCTGTGTATGTATGTAGACAAGACTGCATGTGTGCTAGCCTGTGCATGTGACATGGAGTTAACTGTCAAAAGGGGACAATTTGCAGGAGTTAGTTCTCAGCTGCTATTGGGACTTGGGTGGGGTGGGGGCTCTGAACTCTAAGCCTCTCAAGTTGTAAGGCTTAGCAACAAACAGCTATTGAGCCATCTTGTTGGTTCATGTCCATGTTTAAGAAAAAAGTTGACTGGCCAAGAGCTGGACAGGATAAGGTTAGGTAGGGAAACCAGACTAAGGACACTGGGAAGAAGGGCAGAGTCTGAGGAGTCTTGAGAGACACGGCGGGAAGCAAGATGAAAGAAGGTACAGCCACATAGCAGAGGGTAGATAAAAAGTATGGGTTAATTTAAAATGTAAGAGTGAACTAGTAACAAGCCTGAGCTATCAGCGGAGCACTTATAACTAATGTTAAGTCTCCGTGTTGGTTGTTTAGGAACTGGTAGGCAGGAAAGAAAAGTCCACCTGCAATATTGTTAACATTTTCTAATTACAAATCTTTTCCCCAAGTCTCAGTTTATTCTTCTGTAAATTAGAAAACACAGAAACACCCCCCTCATTTAATAGTATTACCCTAAATAAAACTGACACCTTGCATAAACCATGAGTCCCACAACTGCTCAACTCACTCATCCTTTAGTGGACCAGCTTTCTACATGCTTCATTCCCACTGGCTCTCCACAAGGCCTTAGTAATGTATAAACACATCTGCAGAGCTTAGGCTGAGCAGCAAGGAAGCCCTTGTGCATACTCACAGGGATGCCCCAGACTTGCATGCCATCACTGTAGCCGATCATAACCAGCAGAGGGGGCTCATTTCCAGTGCTATGCAGTTCATGAAATTCTAAATTCCGTGATGTATCTGTATTAGGATTAACAAAGAAGCAAATAAAAAGACAGCATGAACCAAGAAAACTCATTTACCTCATCAATGCAAAGATTCAGTTACAACAATAAAAGCAGGGTTCTGGAAGGATGGCTTAGTAATTAGGACCACTTGCTGCTCTTCCTGAGTTCGGAAGAGCACCCACATCAGGTGGCTGACAGCCATCTGTAATTCCACCTCCAGAGCGTCCTCTGAAATGAGGGCATTTGCACATACCCATACAGAGACATATACACATAATTAATAAAATAAATCTTTTTTAATTAAAAAAAAAAGGTCAGAGGCCAACATAGTATCTCTGGTCTTAACCCCAACAGGTGGGAGGCTGAAGTAGGAAGATCACCAAAGCCAATCTGGTCTACACAGTAACTTCTAAGCCAACCTAGCTACACAGTGACACCTCATCTCAAAGAAAAAAAAAAGGTTTGCTTTTTTCTTTGTTATACTGGTGATTGAACCTCACACATGCTAGGCAAGTGTGTCAATGCTGAGCTGTATCCCCCAGCCTGCTTTTCCTTTGTGGGTGTGAGAAAGGCAAGAGCTAAATTGCCCAGGCTAGCTTTGGGGTGGGCATAGATTCATAGTAACATTTGTAAACAGCCAAAAGATGGAAACAATACAAATGTTCACCAATTGGACAATAGCCCTATTATGGTACAAAGAGGATGGAATATCATCAGCAAGGGAGAAGAATGAATTACTACAGACTGCAGCGTGCTGAGGACTCTCACATTATAAAATACTACATGTGGAATGTACTGAACTCTGAGGAGCAGGGGATACGGGGTGGGGTAGTTAAGTGACAGACTGGGCCTCACTGGCCTTAAACCCGGGGGTTTAATCCCCAGGACCAGGAAAAAGTCCTTGTGCACTGTCGTTGGGAACTTGGAATAGTACAAGCACTCTACATAGCAAAGACTTAGTTCCTCAGAAAACTAGACTGGGGTACCACATGGGACGCAGCTATTTCCCTTCTGAGTATGGGCCAGATAGAACAGAAGCAGAGTCTTGAGACAGTTAGACACCAAAGGTGACGACAGCGATGGCTGTTCACAGAATTAAGGGCTGTATGGGACCTTGAGGGACTGCCCTAGACTACCACCTACTCAGGAAGCGAGGAAGGATGACTGTCACAAGACAAGCCAGTCTGGACTACAGTGTAAATTCAGGGCCAAAGGGCAATAGTAATAAAAAGTCAGTCCAAGGCTAAGGATGTAGCTCAGTGGGCAAGAGGCCTAAGGCTCAATCCACAGCGCCCCAGAAAGTTGCCATGGTGACAGAAGAATCAAAAGTTCAAGGTCATCTTCAACTACCTTCAGCTAATTTAAGGCTAGCACGGGCGACGCCTGCCTCAAAAACAGGCAGCTTATCCAGATGGAAGACACATTTAATTCCAGTACTAGAGAGGCACAGTAAAGAGAATCTCTGTGGTTTACTGACCAGCATGGTCTACGTACTGAGTTCCAGGCCATTCAGAAAGTCTAGTTCTTGGGAAGTAGAGGCGTGAGGTTCAGGAATTCAAGGCTACCCTGAAACACCTGAGATCCTGCCATTAAATAAAAAAATAAACAAACAAACTGACTGATAATAAATAAATAACTGTAGAGAGCCGAGGGTAGAGTTCAGTGGGAGTGAACTATACACAGCAGAAATACTGCTCTTGGTATAACGCCCAACATTAAAGAAACTGGTATCACTCATGTCACTCAGGTTGCTGAGGAACTGGGAAAAGAGAATGGTTTGTTTGAGGCCCAGAGTTCAAGGTTATCCTGAGCAACCCTGGCTTAAAATAAAGTAAATGGGTGGTGGCAGACACATAGTGAGATACTAGTCAACCTTAGAAAGGAAAAAGAAAATGCTGACATGCTCCAACACAGATGAATCCTGAATATGAATCCATTTCTATAAGGTGTCTGTATCATGCAGAGCCATAAAGAGAGTAAAGGGGCTGGAGCGATGGCTCAGGGTTTAATAGTACTGACTACTCCAGGGAAGGGTGATTTCATTCCCAGCATCCACTGGTGGCTGACAAGATCTGTCACTCTGCTCCCAGGGACTCGGACTCCCTCTTCTAGCTTCCAAGCTGCACAGACATACATGTAGGCAAAACACGCAGACACACAAAAATAAATCATCTGGTGGTGTAGTGCACACCTTTAATCCCAGAACTCAGGAGGTAGAGAAAAGAGGGGTTCTGAGTTCAAGACCAGCCTGGTCTACAGAGCGAGTTCCAAGACAGGACTACACAGAGAAATCCTGTCTCAAAAGAAGATAGGATACATGGCAGTTAGAAAGACTGGGGATGAAGACACAGAACAACTTTTAACAAAAATAGTTTATTTTCCAATATGAAAATGCTATATAGATCGATAATCAAAGATCATAATGGTTCACACTGTAGAGTGTTTAGTTTCTGCACAGGTACCCCAGTCTCACCTCCAACTCAGGATCCTCCTGTCTCAGCCTCATAGGCACTGGGATTATCCGCATGCACTACCACTCCCAGCTAAAAATGAATTTATTTTCAGAACTGAAAAGTTACTAGAAGCAAAATGGCCTGAGTGAACCTATAGCTCTCTTTCTAAAATCAGGTCAACTCCAAAAAAGAACTTAATACACACGTCCCCGAAGTTAGTCATACCGTTCAGATCTGCATTCTCGAATCTGACCCAAACTATTTTCTCCTTTTCTTCTGTTAGGGGAGTCCCGCTGTAAGCCTGCACAGCAAACAGAAGTGTTTTCATTAAGATCCTGCAGGGTTCCAATACCACACAAGTTCAAAGCAAGACAGGATTCTAACCATTCCACCCCCTCCAGCTTCTCCATCCCTCACTGCAGCAACCAGTACATTCTGGAATGTCATTATTCCCAAAGAATGTTTGTCAGGGACTCTGATAGTATCAGTCAAAAATGAGATTTTAACTCATCACAGAATTGCAGAAACCTAAATACAGTGAACATAATAAACCCTCCATCAACCATCGTCAGGCCTCAATAAAGGTTACAGAATAACAAAACTCCAGGGTTATCTGGCTTACAGACACAAAGTATCAGTTAATACTTGCAAGCTTGCAACAATCAGAAAGATACACATGCATGGCTAAAAACTGTTGGCGGCACCCATCAAAGCAGGTCATCTCTCCATGTAAAACACATCTTAGTTTAAAATTTTTAGTGGGGCTAGAGACCAAGCTCAGTTGGTAGAGCGCTTGTCCAGCAAGCAGGAAGCCCTGGGCTTGATTCCCAGTACTGCAGAAACCAAGATATTCAAGGTCATTGGGGCTGAGAAACTCTTTCTCTCACACACAATTGGTAAGATCCTAAAAAGTGGTCCAAGTCACTAAATCCAAAGCTAAAACTGAGGCTGAGAGGGAAGGTGGCCTGGGGCCAGGAGAGCAATGCCAACCCAGGCAACTAGAAAGTCAGTCTCAAATATTGGGGGTGGGGAATGGCTAGGTATGTGACTTGGTAGAAAACTTGACAGAGATGAACAAGACCCTAGGTTCAATCCCCAGTACAAGAAAGAAAAGTTTTGTGTGCATGCATGCGTGCATTCGGTGGAAGAATCATTTTATTAAAAAAAAATGGTTTTTGTTTTTTAGGGGGTTTTTTTGCTCTTTTTTTTTTTTTTGAGACAGTCTCTCATTAACAGGGTCTCACCAATTAGGAAAGGCTGGGCCAGCAAACCCTTGGATCCTCAGGTCTCCACTTCCCCAGTGCAGGAATTATAAGTGCCTACCATCCATTATACCTGTCTATCGTAGGTCTGGGGGTCAAACCCAGGTTCTCATGCTTGCACGAGAAGCACTTTACTAAATGAGCAATTTCCCCAGGACTTGGGTTTTTAAATTTAAGATAATGTATATTACCTTATACACCCCTAACTTCAAATGGCGAGTTTAATTAGGTTTGGAGGCAAGAGCTCCCTAATAGCCCAGGCTGGTTCAAACTTGAGACCCTCCTGCCTCAGTTTCCCAATGATGGGATTCTGGCACAAGCTACCCAGCTGCGGTTGTCCACTTAACACACTAGGGAAGAAGAATTTCAATTGAGCAACTACCCCATTACACGGCCCTGGGAGCACGTCTGTGAAGCATTTTCTTGATTGCTAACTGACGTAAGAGGGTACGGCCTACTGTGAGCAGGTGGCCCTGCACTATATAAGAAAGGTAGCTGGATGTAGGCCTGGAAACAACCCAGTAAGCAGCCTTCCTCCATGGCTCCTGCTTTCGTTTCTGCCTCCAGTTTCCTGCCTCAGCTTCCCTCAGTGAAAGACTCCAACCAGTAAGTCAAATAAACCCTTTCCTCCACACGGTGCTTTTGCTTGCTCTCTCTCTTTCTTTCCTCTTTCTTTCTTTTTAATTTTTTGAGAAAATGTTTCCTTGTGTAACCCTGGCTGTCCTGGCACTCACTCTGTAGACCAGGCTGGCCTCAAACTCACAGAGATAGTCCTGCCTCTGCCTCCTAAGTGCCGGTATCAAAGGCGCATGCCACCAAAGACCAGCTTCCAAGTTGCTTTTGGTCAGTGTTGTTCCACAGCTAAAGACACCAGTTTTCACCTAAAGGAAGGGGTCTGGCTCAGAGGAGAATGAGCACTGTGTGTAAGGCCAAGTTTAACCCTTAGCACCAAAACATTATAACAACCTAAAGCTAAGGTGTAGTGGATCATGTCTATAATTCAAGAACTCCAGGGCCAGAGAAAGGAGAATTGAGAGTTCAGGACCACTGTAGGACACAGGGAGAGCCAGGCCTGGTGGAGTAGACCTGTAAACTCAGCTCTTACAAGGCTGAGCAAACAGATTCCAAGTTTAAGGCCTCCCTGGGCTACAGAGTGAATTCACATTCAACATGGACAACTATCTCCAAAAAAAGTTAAAAGGAGGGTCAGGGACATGCGTCAGCAGATAAATGAACCTGCCGCAAAAGCTTGACAGCCTAAATTTAATGCCAAGAACCCATGTACAATCATTGTTAACCATTGTTAACTGGCCTGACATTTTCCTGGCTGCAATTTTTACACTGAAAATCTGAACATTTTTATACACACAGAAATAGGGTTAGCGCTTCTCTGTACTACATTTAAAATAAGTTTTCCTAACTGAAATTAGCAGATCAAAGGGCACAGCTGCGGGTTCCTAGTGAGCAGTGGTATCAGCCCAACACAACTCTGAGCTGCTATCTAGGGCATATCTCCCTCTATACAGGACCATTTATCTGAAGAGCACAGAAAACTTTCTAAACTCTATGAATTTGATTCCCAGAATAGGAGAGAAATATAAAACATACAATTTTCAGGGCTGGAGAGATGGCTCAGTGGTTAAGGGTGCTGGCTGCTCTTCCAGAGAAGCAGGGTTCAATATCCAGCACCCACATAATGGCTCACAAAGACAACTCCAGTCCCAGGAAATCCCTCTGAGGACCTGGTACACATACTGAAAAACTCATAGACTTAATAATTTTTTTAAGACAGACAAGGTCTCTCTACTTAGTCCTGGCTGTCCTGAAACTCACTATCAAGTTTAGTTATCAAGATAGCCTCGAATGTAAAAGAGATCCTCCTTCCGCTACCACTCAGTTGCTGTGGAAAAAGCATTTGCCACCACACTTGGCTAAAATAAATTATTTTTAATGCCGCTTTCCTATTACTGACTACAGCACCACTACAGATGAAAGGAGGCAGGAGGGGGGAGGGGGACTGACCTATGCATCAGGCAAACAGTAAAGAAAATGGTTTGGTTTGGTTTAGTTTGGTTTTTCGAGACAAAGTTTCTCAGTGTAACAGTCCTGGTTGTCCTGGAACTTGCTTTGTAGACCAAGCTAACCTCGAACTCACAGAGATCCGCCTACCTCTGCCTCCCAGGTGCTGGGATTAAAGGTATGCACCACCAACACCTGATGAAAATGTCCTTTTTAAATTACTTCTGGCACTGGAGACATGGTTTATCAGTTAAGAACACTTCCAGAGGACCCAAGTTTGGATCACAGCATCCACACAGGTCAGCTCACGATTTCCAGTAATGCCAAAACTAGGAGATCGTAAGGTCTCTGCAGGGACCTACATCACTCCACATATACACATAAACAAATAACCAATCTTAAAAGATCAATGTCAGCTCATGTCTTTAATCCCAACATTCAGGAGGCAAAGACAAGTGAATCTCGGTCAGTTTAAGGCCAAACTAATTTACATAATGAGACCCTGTCTCCAAAAAGAAAAAAAAAAGTAATTTTTACTCTTAAAAAAAGAAAAAAGAGGGGGCTGGAGAGATGGCGCAGCGGTTAAGAGCATTGCCTGCTCTTCCAAAGGTCCTGAGTTCAATTCCCAGCAACCACATGGTGGCTCACAACCATCTGTAATGGGGTCTGGTGCCCTCTTCTGGCCTTCAGGCATACACACAGAAAGAATATTGTATACATAATAAATAAATATTTTTAAAAAAAAAGAAAAGAAAAAAGAGCCAGGTAAAGGCGGCACAGCACTGCCCGCACTCGGGAGGCAGAGGCCAGCCTGGTCTACAGAGCAAGCACCAGGACAGGTTCCACAGTTAGAGAAACCCTATCTCGAAACCCACCCACCCCTCCCTTTCCAAAAAAGGAAAAGGAATATTCAAAGGACAGTAAGATTGTTCACCAGAATCTTTGGGACACAATGATAGAAGGAGAAAAGCACCTCCCAAAAGTTGCCCTCTGACCTCCCTGCATACCCAAACATATGCATGCAATGAATAAATGTAAAAACGTGATGTTCAGTGTTCAGGTCCTGTAATCAAGCCTTTGGGAGTCTCACAGGGGGTGTGGGGATGCTAAAAGTCTGCAGCCATCCTGGAATACAAAGACTATGTCAGAAACTGAAAAGGGAGGGGGAAGTGAAGCAGAAAGGGAGAGGGAGGAGAAAAGGAAAGAGCTGGGAGAGACAGGAGAGGGAAGAGAAACTATAATCGGCTCATTCCATTGCTGTAGCCGCTTAAAAAGCCGTAAGTCTATCTCTGCCTTTGGATCTTTAGTCTCCTGAGATGCGACTTAATATTTGTTTTATTTTATGCTCTATGTACATAGCTTCCTTTAAACCTTGACACAAAACCCACAGTGAGTACAATGATGAGCAGTGTCGTGCAGGAACTCGCCACAGCTAGTGACACGTCCAGCTGAAGTGGAAAGTCAGATCGGCCATCTATTTTTTTTTTTCTGGTTTTTCGAGGCAGTAATTTCTCTGTGTAACAAATCTGGTTTTCCTGGAACTCACTTTTTAGATCAGGCTGTCCTCGAACTCACGGAGCTCCTCCTGTCTCTTCCTACCAAGGGCTGGGACTAACGGCACGTGCTACTATATGGCCGCTTAAGGGCTGTGCTCTTAAATCACTAAGACACTCTCAGCCTGATGCAACCCCACTATCCTCGTTTCCTCAGGCTGCATTACATTCTCTTTTATTCCTCAGTTCAAATGGCATCTGACTCATGAAATCTCTGTTTGCTAGCTGTGTCTCTCACTATGCAGCCCATGCTAGTCTGGAACCCTCAAGCATCATGCCTCAGCCTCCCCAAGGACAAGACTAAAGGCCTGTCTGTGATGGATCACACCCAGCTCCAATCTCAGGTAAACTGAGTCTCTTCCTTCTATGCCCCACTGGTACAGCAGGGTACTTTATACTTTTACTATGATGTTTCTATTTGGCCATGTATTTTAGCTGGATTTTAACTATACGGAGACCTGTGTTGATGAGTCAAGTTTACTGAACCAACAACCATGACCATTCCTTTCTATAGAGTGCTGAGTGGCTGGAAAGAAAACCGGAGCTCTACAGAAGAGGTCTGCCAAGCTGCACAGCAGACCAGAGGCCTGAGGCACAGACTGGGAGTTCCTTCAGCTCAGCTCAGGGCCTGGCACCTGCAGGGACCCCAGGTAAATGCTATTTATTCAAGTTTCACCTTCCGCTTGGACAGAGAACAAACAACACAGGGATTTCTGGCTGGGTATTCTAACTCTTAGATCAATGTCTCCAAGTTTACTTCCATAGAACTTGTTCTGAACCATTTTCACAGCTGGTTTCGTGGGTCAAGACCTGTTATCCCCTCCCTGAAATACATGTTCAGAAAAACTAGAATTTCTGGCATTCCCCCCCCTATTTTTAGTTTTAGTTCACTATTTTCCCTATTCCTGTCTCATTCCAACACCTCACATGAGAGAAGAGTCCTCAAAGTTTCTGACCACAGCCTTTCTCCTCCAGCCAAAATAATAATAATCATCCCACCACATTGTCACACGGGGTCCATAGCTACACAAGAGATGCCTATATAACATTTGAAAAAGATGCCCTGTGGAAGCAGCAAACAAAATACTAAAGTAAAATTTTTAAAAATCACTTTTCCGTGGAATTGCAGCTTCATGCCAAGGTTCGGGGCTTACAGGTAGAACAAGTTGGCTTTCAGGTGCCCATTGCTCCTTCAGCCTGGCCAAATAGACATCAAACCCTCTACCACCACCAGGGTCTTGTTACCAGCGCCCTGTTCCCTTCATTTCAACTAGCAATGCTTCCAAAGTCTCTCCCTCCTCTCTGCATCCCCTCACAGTGTGCTACATGGCAACAGTGCTGATTTGTTGCTATTAATAATCTTTGCTTGTTTCAACCAATTTGACTTATTAAGCAAATGCCTCAGGAAAGGGAAGCATTTTCCTCGTGTACACCACAGACCTCAATGCTGTGGTCTGTTTTCATTCAAACTGACTAAATATAATAAAGCAGTATCACCATTCCTTACTTGAATGCATTTTGCTAAACACAGCTAAAAATCTAGAACTTGAACCTTTCTGGGATATGCTCATAAAACTGGCATATGGATCCATGAGCAGTCCTCTCCAAGCCGCTCAGGTGAAGGACCACGGCAGTCGGGGATGACTGACATCCACATGAGAAAATAAGTAAGCCTGTCCTTCAGTGGGTCCACCGGAACAGCACTGTCCCATCCATGCCCCACAGCAAACACCAGACACGGGTGCAGGACTCTAACACAAGAGCCCCGCTACAGACACGGGTGCAGGACTCTAACACGAGAGCCCCGCTACAGACACGGATGCAGGACTCTTAACACGAGAGCCCCGCTACAGACACGGGTGCAGGACTCTAACACGAGAGCCCCGCTACAGACACGGGTGCAGGACTCTAACACAGATGCACTGAGAGACAGGCCTGGAAAATACTATTATGTTTAATAAGAAGCCAAATAATATTGAACTAAATAAATACGAGCAGTAATATACTATCTAATTCCTGCAAAGCTGCTTGCTCTCATAAAAAAAGAGTATCACATTTAAAGAAGCAATAAGGGCCTTCATCTCTGACAAATCAGGGCAAAAGGGCATACCTGCGTTGCAAAAAGCAAAACATTTTCCAAATGGAAAGAGATGACAATGTGTACTAAGTATAAACATATACATAAATAAATAAATAAAATCACTAGTTAATACATAATATATAGTGCCCTGCCCACGTCACTCAGGCCCCTCTGCAGGAACAGGATGTGGGTATTTAAGTATGTGGGGTTGGGGATCAAACTCAGGGCCTCATATATGCTTGGAAAATAGTCTCTTGGGGCTGGAGAGATGGTTCAGTGGTTAAGAGCACTGACTGCTCTTCCAGAGGTCCTGAGTTCAATTCCCAGCAACCACACAGTAATTCACAACCACGCATAATGAGATCTGGAGCCCTCTTCTGGCCTGCAGGCAGACAGACAGAAAACTGTATACTTAATAAATAAAAAAAAAAAAAAAGAAAAAGAAAAACAGTCTATTGCTGAACAACATCCCAAGACAAGACCTCTTACCTTAAACAAGAAAAGTAGTTAGGAATTGGAGCCCTTAGGAAAGGGTTAGGGAGGTAACCCACTGAAAACGCATTGGACCAGGCCTGGGTTTGATGCCTAGTACTGGGAAGACCCCAAAGAGTCCTGACCCCTGTCCAAATCCCCCTGGATTCCACTCAGGAAAGGGTGTCCCAAGGGAATAACAGGCCCCGCCATCACAAATGTAAGCCTCATCTCACAGCCACAAGCACAGCTCCTCCCTCCTGACCCGCAGCATGCCAAAACAAGACTTTACGCCAGTCACTTAAACAAGTTTAGGAAACGAGATTCTGGAGCTTCCTGCCCAAAGCAAAGCGACCATTTCTGTACTCAACACGTACTCACCTGCGGCACAACATCCTGCAGAAAAGTCACGACGCTCTCCATGTAGGACTGCTCCCTGGCAAGGGACAGAGGGAGAAAACTGTCAGACAGCTTACGACAGAGGAAAACACTACCCCAGGAAAACAGGAGGAAGAAACACTACCCCAGGAAAACAGGCCAGCTCTCATCCTCTGAGGATTCTTCTTCCCACGCTCTCAGCTCAGGAGTCTGCATGCACCACTCTCTCTGGTGCAGTTTCTACCCCTAAAGTCTCCAGCTCCTCACTAAATAAAGGGAACTCTAAGGGCTGACGGCAGCAGTCCTAAGGTAGGACTGGATGATAATGCTACAGAGAGGGAACTGTTGCTGGCGACTCAGAATTTCCTGACCAAAAAAAAAAAAAAAAAAAAAAAAAAACCAGCAGAATTTCCTGACCAACTCTTTAAATAGGTTATAAACCTTGCCACTTACCTCTGTGGGCCAAAGTTAATGTATTTTCCTACAAAGGCAGGCATTAGAACAAGTGTTCAGTGCTGAGGAGATGGCTCAGTAGGTTGTGCTTGGGCCTCTTCAATCCCCAAAACACATATTTAAAGAAAAAAAAAAAAAAAAGCAGGGCAGGTGGTGCATGTATATGATCCCAGACTAGGGAAGAAGAACAGAAGGCTCCCTGGAGCTCACTTTATCAGTCACCTAGCCTACTTGGCGAGCTCCAGCAGAGTGCAACCCTGTCACAAAAAAGGAGGGCAGGATGAAAGGAGTGTGATGACACACACCGTAACCCCAGCACCTGGGAAACTGAAGCGAGACGATCACGAGTTCCAAGCTAGCCTTGCATCAAAAAACTACAAGCCAGCCGGGCGGTGGTGGCGCACGCCTTTAATCCCAGCACTCGGGAGGCAGCGGCAGGCAGCGGCAGGCAGATCTCTGGGAGTTCGAGACCAGCTTGGTCTACAAGAGCTAGTTCCGGGACAGGCACCAAAGCTACAGAGAAACCCTGTCTCAAAAAACAAAATCAATAACAACAACAACGAAAAAAAAAAAACAAGCATAAGATACGTTATAGAAGTGAGGAAAAGGTTTAGGAAAAGAGCTCAACGGCGGACTCTTCCTTAGCATGTATGAAGTCTTAGGTTCAATTTCCAACACCACAAATATTAAGGACATTAGCCAATGACATTTTGTTTTCGTTTTATCAGTTCTAGGGATGGAACCAAGGCATTACCCGGCTAGGAAAATGGATTACCACTGAATGATAGCCCCAGGCCTGAAGACAGTTGAAATAGTCGCGGTATGGATGTCAGTAAGTGGATAAAAACAATTTCTCCAAAATACTAAAAATGTCTGAAAGATGTGAGCAATTGCAGGGAAGAAAATGGGGCTACCGACTGCAGAGGCTCACAATTACATTCCCAGCACTAAGGAAGGAGCGACGTGAGTTTGAGGCCAGTCTCAGCTATACCATGAGATCAGGTTTCAAAGAATTAATCTGAAAAAACTAATGCTGGGCATGTAGCTTAGCGGGCAGAGTGCCTGGCTGGCATGCACCAGGTCCTAGGTTCCATCCCCAACACTGCAAAGTAGGCATGACGGTGCACACCTGTTACACGCATGTCAGCACTCAGAGGTGGAAGCAGGGGTCAGAAGTTCTGGAAGGCTAGGAAGGGATATGATGCCACCTCAAAAGAAAAGAGTAAGAGTTTTCCTAACCCTTCAAAACCAAACAAAATACCTTAGAGACCTTCAAAAGCAGGTCAAGAAAAAAAAAGAAAAACAAAATCACTGCGCCGACTTTGCCAGACTCATTTTCATCACCGTCTTACTCTTCTTTGGCCACAGGCAGCTTTGATTCCTAGGACACAGCATACTGCCCGGACTCAGGATCTGACAAGGTCCTCTGGTCTGCTCCATTTCTCCCACTATCCCTGCCTTCCTACATTTTCAGCGTCAGTGTGGTCATCTTCCTCGGGTCACCGTTACACACAGACCCACTTCTGTCCTCTGACCAGGCTTAGAGGGCATCCCTGTCTGTTTCGCCCTTAAAGGAGGAACCTCAACTCTCACCTTCTACATCCAGACCCTGTTGCCAGTACAAAGGCAAAGTTGGTGCCCAACCATTATCAGTCAAAAGAACACAGAATGCTGTGCCCAAGACCATTTTTCCTAACCCTAAAATCATTCCTGTGGTTTGAAGGCCATATGGTGGGGTAGCAGGGAACACTAATGAGAACACAGAACCTGAAGACCCAGTAACTGGGCTCCAGCCGGCTCCCCACTCTGGCTATTCCCTATGACGAGCTTTGCCTCGGCTTTGTTTTCCTCACCTATAAAGGAAGATTAAAATAGTAACCTAACTCAGAGCTAATAACATGTTTAACTTCACGGCACAGCAAGTATCACAAATTCAGCTCTAGAGAAGATAGAGGGGGAAGGCAGGATTATGACACCACTGCATACACACACCTTTATTATCTAGGAAGACTGTCTTTTGTAATACACAAAACCACCCAAAGGAAACCATTGTTCCCTCTAAGTATCTTCTTAGCCATAATCTTGCTACACAGACTTGTCTGGAACACCATCTAGCCCAAGCTGCTCTCAAATTCACTATACTCCTGCCTCAGCCTCACAGGTCCTAGGATTGCAAGTCTGAGCCACTGTCCCACACTTGCTAAGAGAATTTTAAAACACAGAAGACATGGGCCACATTTGCAGTCCCAGCACTAGGAATGCAGAGGAAAGGTGGCTACTGTGAGTTTGAACAGTGTAAACTACAGAGTGAAATGGTTAAAAAACAAAAGCCAATGGCACATACTCTTAATTCCAGCATCTGGAGGGCAGAGACAGGACGATCTCTACCAGCCTGGTCTGCAGAGTGAGGCCCAGAACTGTCAGAGCGAGATAGTAAGACAAACAAAATTCAGGTGTCCTCACACCTGCCTGTAATCCTAGCACTTGGACAACTAAGGATGGACCGCTCCTAGTCCAAGGACAACTAGCCTCAGAGTTAGTGCCCAGCCAGCCAGGACTACATAGAAAAATCCTTTCTTTTAAAAACTAAAACAAGGACAGGACATGGTGGTGCACGCCTTTAACTCCAGCAATCCAGAGGGAGAGGGAGGTGGACCTCTGTGAGGCCGACATGATCCAGGCCAGTCAAGCGTTTCATAGAAAGAAACAGTCAAGAAATATTGGGGAGTGACAGCACAGGCTTAGAATCTCAGCTCAGAGAATCAGGAGTTCAAAGACAGTTCCACTATATAGCAAGTGTAAGACAAACACGAACCTGTCTCAAAACCCCAAAAACAAAAGTAGTTTTCCTATTCCTTCTGCTTATTCTATTCTCTTTGCCAAAAAGGTACTCTTGAGTCTAAGAGTCCAAATTCTAGCCTTTAAAGATAAACTCTTCCAAAATGCTACCTTCTTCCAAAATTGTTTTAATTCTATTCTAATTCATATATACACATGTATATATAGGTGCATAAATGTATATACATATATGCACCTATGTGTGTGTGTGTGTGTGTGTGTGTGTGTGTGTCTGGCATGTGCACATGGAAGTCAGAGAACAACTTGGAGGAGTTGGTTCTCTCCTATCACACGGGTCACAGGGATCAAACTTGGATCCTCAGGATTGGTGGCAAGCCCACTGAGCCATCCAGACAACCCCGAAAATGTTTCCTTCTCATGAACCCGTCACTACTAAAATATCTCCTCTAAATACTCATATGATGTTTTGCTGGCATCTTTTCCTTTGTAGTAATTATAATAATTGCAACTACATACTTCTTTGGGGGAGGAGGGTTTCAAGATAGTGTTTCTCTGTAGCTTTGGAGCTTGTCCTGGAACCCACTCTGTAGACCAGGCTGGCCTCGAACTTACAGAGATCCACTTGCCACTGTCTCCCTAGTACTGGGATTAAAGGGGTGCACCACCACTGCCCGACTATATTATTTCTTTAAACCACATTGGTTCATAAACTCCTAGAAAACATATAGCTACCCTATCAAAGAATAACTAAAATACAGAAATGCCCTCTTTCTAACATTTATACTGAGACCTACAAGAGATATATTTTATATCACAATGATCATATATATAGGTATGAATGAATATACCTCTGAAAATATCAAAAACCAACTTTCTTTTGTTTTATATGTATACATAAACATTTCCATGTGTTTGTGTATGTCTGTGGTGCTGGAGATGGAGCCCAGAATTTAAGAACACTCATCAATGTCTTATAACCCCAATTCCTATTTTGTTCTTTTTCAAATACTGATCATGACCCTATAAACTAATTTAATAATGCACTAGCCTGTGGAACCTGGAGTTTAAGAACATTGATTTTTTTTTAGATTTTACCTTTTTGGTGATACTGGGAATCACACTCAGTGCCTCCCACAAGCCGGGCAAGTGCTCTAGCCCTAAGGTCACCCCAAGTACTCACACTGCTCCCCAGGTTTAGCACGGTCACTGTTATGTACTACATTATATAAATGTGTTGAATATGTCAAGTCAGCTATACCCTCCAACCGTTCTTTTAATTGGCCTTGAAAACGACATTCACTTCATCTGCACAACCAAAAATTAAAAACTGCTTATAAAAGCAAGCACTACCCAAACAGATATTATGCGTGGAAGCTGTTTTTAGCTGTTTTCTTGGGAATGGTGGCACACGCCTTTGATACCAGCACTAGGGAAGGCGAAGACAGAGCAGCAGATCTGTGAGTTCAAGGCCACCCCGAAAGCCAGAGCTACACAGAGAAACCTCTTTTCCAAGAGATGCTTACGTGACAGCCTGAGGGCGAACTACAACTCCAGCAGTACAGCGGCTGGGCCTTCGAGGAGAGTCCGTAGCCATTGCGTTGCTCATAGGACCTGTTTCCAGAAGAAAAGAGAAAACACATCCTCAGTATTGGAAGTGGGAGTTGTAGGATTTTATTCACTAAAGATCCCTTTTCCAAACTGTGACAAACTATGAATTCTCCCAGAAATGCACTATTTAACTCTAGCTGGCCAAGGACTCCCAGAAACCCGTGTGCCAGAGTACTGGGATTAAAGGTGTGCCACCACACCCAAGAAGATTCTTTTCTTTTCTTAAGCTAGGGTAAAGTGTGTCAAGGAAGTTGGCCTTGAACTGCCTGAAAGTCAAAACAGTTTACTCTTTTGCTGGAAATTTCTTTCACAAGCACCAAACTAGAAAGATAAGAGAATAAGAACTAAATGGGGCTGGGCAGTGGTGGCGCACACCTTTAATCCCAGCACTAGGGAGGCAGAGACAAGCCGACCAGCAAGCTACAGAGAAACCCTGTCTCAAAAAACCAAGGAAAATAAATAAATAGATGGGAATTCTAACACAGAATCGCTTACAAAATCAAATACAGAACCTAGTGTGGCAGAACAATATACAGCCAGCACCCAGGAGGCCTAAGCAAGGTAACTGCCATGAGTTTTCAGGCAACGCAAGCCCAAGTATGAGTCTGGGGGTGGTGATCCATGCCCATCGTGCCAGGTGAAGGCAGGCAGGA
Organism: Microtus oregoni; assembly: GCF_018167655.1. Classification (NCBI taxonomy): domain Eukaryota; kingdom Metazoa; phylum Chordata; class Mammalia; order Rodentia; family Cricetidae; genus Microtus; species Microtus oregoni. The sequence continues at coordinate 13,260,713 of NW_024543074.1, forward strand.
AGAGCAGTAGTTCAAAGTCAGGTACACAGTACACAGCCACTGCCATAAAGGATAGATGGCCCATGTAAGACAAAGACCAAATGGAAGTGACATGATATCACTCTGCCTTCAAATAAGTCTGCTGAGGACCAAGGTGTAAAACTGTGTAGCCACATTTAAATAGTATTTTTAAGCCTCCAACTATTTTAACAGAATCACCAGCATGTATACAAACCTATCATATAGACCCATATGATGTAAGGGGCCCCTTGGCCTTTCCCACAGTCTGAGCAAGCCCTGGTCCTGGACTATCTAATGAGCTTCCCAATCGCTGAGGTGGCTTTAAGAGCATAGAGTCTACCTGATGAAGGTTAAAAGGGGACTGACAACAGGTCTAATGGTCTCTTACAAGGTTCAAGGAAGCCCAGAGCCTGGAGGTAAGCTGGAAATACCTAAAAACATCTCTTTGAAGTAGGCTGTACTCTACCACTTCCTATGAAAACTCACAAACTGCTGATCCCCACACTCCTTTACAACCCAAACACCCTTGTCCCAACTAGTCCAGGTATCCCTTTCTCGGGCAGTACCCCTCACCAGATCCCCTCAGCACTCTGATTGCCATTCCACCCTCTTCCATCCAAACCAGTCTCCCCACACTTGTCCTTTAAGGGCCTTGTCACCTGAGGACAGCTTCTTGCAAGCCCCTCAGGCTCCACTCTCCCCAAAGTCAAAGGAACAACACTCCCCACTTCACCTCCTGCCCAGCCACCACTGCCCCCGGCCGCCCTCTGGCCCCTTGCCCGGCTCTCCTCCAGTTTCAATAGCTTTCCCCCACATTCCGTCAACTGGGGCTGGCCCAGCCCTGTCCCCTCGTGCTGCCTGTCCCTTTTCCTCTCCAAGCCTCCCCCACACCAAGGACCAGCCAGCCTCCTCACCGGCCGCTCCGCCGGTAAACGCTGTTCTACAGCTCCGGGCTCACTGTTTGGAGTCTCCCTCGTGATTGACGGCTACCACTTCCTACCACGCCTCGGCGGAACCACAGCTCCAGCCAATCCCAGGAGCAAACTGGCCCCGGCGCGGCACCGCCCTTGGAGGTCAGCCTCGCCAACCAGCAAGTAGGAAAGAGGCGGACCCGCCTCCGGAATCCATCCAATCCGCTGGGGCTGGAGGGAAAACACAACAGTATGGAAGTTCGGGTGAAGCGGGCGGGTCAGGTTCGGTTGTGAATGCAGGCGGTAGGGGAGAAAAGGCAGGCGTGTCTGCGGACCTGGAAAAGGTGCCTCGATGGCTTTTCTGTTTTAAGAAAACGCAACGTGCTGCTGATACCTGCCCACCTCAGTCAGGAGCCTCCGGAGCGAAGCCCAAGGCCAGGGACACTGGTGTGTTTACATGGAATTCTCGCGACAGCTGATTCGAAGCAAAAAGCACGTGGACGTGGCAGCTGCCAATCCCTTTCACCTGGCCACTCAGACTGCCCTAGCCCGCCCTCCGCCCCGCCTGCGACAATGTGTTTACCTTCCGGGAGTCTAGGCTTGGCGGGTCTCTGGTCAGCCCCACTGTCGAGAACAAGTCTGAATAAGGTTGGAATAAGGGGCCTGTAAGAAATTTTGTTGGGGTCCTTAAGGGTTACTGTCATAGAAATAGATGTTAGTGAACATCTGGAAATGGAGAGACCCCAGACTTTGGAGGGACCCTGTTGGGCAATACAGGGGATCTATAGAGACTCTAAGGAGGATGTCTGGGGCTTTGCAGGGTGGGCATTGGGAAGATCTTAAGGGTTCCTGGAGTCATAGACTGGGAACTCACTTGAGAAACCCCCATTCACACTCGTATCTGTGCTTTATCTTTCCCCTGACCGCGTATTAACCCTGTGCCTAAACCATGCTTAAAGCCTCTTTTTAAGGGATTGGGGTAGTACATGCCTGTAATCGCAGTACTTGAGAAGCAAAGACCAACTTGGTCTACATAGCAAGTTCCAAGCCAGTCCAGTGCCATCACCTGAGACCTCCTGTCAAATGACTTGTCATTCCCCCCAAATAGGGACTTCTTTCCTCAGGGGGCTTTTCATAACGGAGAAACAAAAGACGTGGGAAAGAACGAGAATGAAGGAAAACGCTGCTTGTCTGCCTCCAACTTGCAGCTTTGACGGACCCAGGGGAAGCATACAGCTCAGTGAATGCCTTAGTTGACCACAGTGGTAGCAGGAAATGATCTTTCTTTTCCTGTTGGGATTCTCAGACTAAGCAAGTAGTCTCTGGATGGGACTCTAGGGTGTCCTGAGATAGGCAAGGAATAGGCAGTTGCTGTGGCCAAGTGATGAACTGGTTCAGTTCATCTTACCCTTCATCGTCCAAGACCTCTTCTCAGGGCCTGCAAGATGATTGGAAGGCTAAAGGCCCCTGCTGCCAAGCCTGACCCCCTGAGTTCAATCCCCAGGACTCAACATGGAAGATGAGAACAAGCTGTCTGTCCTCTGACCCCCACACCCACAAACACAATAGTGATTTAAAATAAATTTTAAAGATCTCCTCTTTGTCATCCTTACAGGGAAAAGGCAAGGGAATCAGATGGCCATCCTTTGCTACATAGGGAATTCGAGGCAGCATCTTCTACACAAGACCTTAATATAAGTACATATATGTGTGTGGTGTGTATATATGAGATAGGTAAGCATGTGCTCCCAGCAGACATGAAGGGACATGAACCTAAATGTGCCAAGGTCGTCAATGGCCACTCTGAAAAGGGTGTTTTCCAAATGAAGGCTATATCGCTTTTAGTTGTTCCCAGATCTGCCCTGTAATTCTTTTTTTTTCCTTCATTTATTTGTTTATTTTATTTATTTAAGATTTCTGCCTCCTCCTCTCCACCGTCTCCCATATCCCTCCCCCTCCCCCAATCAAGTCCCCTTTCCTCATCAGCCCGAACAGCAGTCCGGGTTCCCTGCCTTGTGGGAAGTCCAAGGACCTCCCACCTCCTTCCAGGTCTAGTAAGGTGAGCATCCAAACTGCCTAGGCTCCTACAAAGCCAGTATGTGCAGTAGGATCAAATGCCCTGTAATTCTTAATGTGAGAATGTGTATGTATGAACTGGCAGGGGAGAGTGGATGCAAAGTTCAAGTGGAGGGTTGTGGGAGGGGACTAGCCAGAGCTGGGAGCAGAGTTACAGGGTAGACAGCTAGTGGTGTAGATGCTAGGGTTTGAACCCTGGGTGTTGGGGGAGGGGGATGAATAGCTGCAGCTGGGAGCAGAGTTACAGGGTAAGCGCTCCTGGTGGAGAGGCTAGGGGTTGAACCTTTGGTCGTGCAGGTTGGAGGCCAGACTGGACGAGACTCGACCTCATTAAACAAACATCATAGATTAGCCTTGCTGGCTTACACCTGTAATGACTGTGCTCAGGAGGCGGAGGCATGACTGGATCTGATGCCACAGTAGGCTACATGATGAATGTAAAGCCAGCTGTGCTATCTGGTGAGACACAGCCTCAAAATATAAGCGGAGAAAGGAGAGGAAAAACCCAGACTAGTCACTCCCAACCCACTTTTGGTATATGCTTTATCACCAGCTTGAGATAATGTCGATAAGCAGTGTACTCTCTGGTACAGCACCTGACTTTGGTTAGTCCCAATGAGAATGATGACTTCACTAAATAGCTGAGAATGAATTTGAACTCCAATTCTCTTTTCTCACCACCAGATGCGAAGACTATAGGCAAGCATTACACTACATTCAGATATTATTTTTTAACCAGGACTATGAAGTTCATTTTCAGTGCAAGAGAACTGCCTCTTTGTTCTGATTACTACCAAGTGTTATTTTAACAAATTACTGGCTGGGCATGGGTATAAGATTAGACTATGTTTCAAATGACTACAGATAAAATCTAAAGCCCACACTGTGATAGTGCATGCCTATAATCCAGGATTCCAGAGGCCGAGGCCAGTTTGAGTCTGGCCTACATACCAAAACTGCCTCAAAAAACAAAATGAGCAAATGAATAAAAAAAAATTTAGAACTGAAAGACTATAGTGATATATCAAAGAAAACTAAGGTGAAATTAAAACAAGAATGTGGCCTGGCGGTGGTGGCGCATGCCTTTAATCCCAGAGGCAGGCGGATCTCTGAGTTCGAGGCCAACATGGTCTACAAGAGCTAGTTCCTGGACAGGAACCAAAAGCTACAGAAAAACCCTGTCTCGAAAATCAAAAAAAAAAACAAAAAAAAAAAAAAACAAGAATGTGTTGCTAGAAAAAGTTGGTAATAGCTAAAAAAGATTCCTAAATTTGGTAAAGGATACCAATCTAGAGATCCAACTTCAGACAACCAAAAGAAATCACTCAGGGACTCTTCAAGAGTGGTTAGTGGCAGATTTGGGGGCAGGTGAAAAGTAGACCTAAACAGTGTGGGGTCCATGAGTGAGTAGACATGTCAGTGAGGCCAGCTAATTTATCCAACTAGCATGGCCGTCATCAGGAGTCCTACAACTCCATTTAATAGCATTCCCAAGACACCACAGTGGCCCCACCTCCTCAGCGTTTTCAGTATTTCAGCAGTGCCACCCCAAGAGACAGCATCCTACCTCATGTAGTAAACAGTATAGCATATCGAAGTCAATCTTCGTTTTGCTAGAGTTAGGTATCAAATGAAGGGACTTGTGGCTGAAGAGATGGCTCAGCAGTTAAGAGTACTGGCTGGTCTTCCTGAGAACTTTGATTTGGTTCCCAGCACCTACTTGGTGGCTCACAACTTATCAGTTCCAGATCTGACATCCTCTTCTGGCCTCTATCTAAACACTAAACATATACATGGTATATATATACTTACATGCAGGCAAAATAATCATACATAACGTTTTTTAAAATACAGGGCAAACACTCAATTATACTAAACCCCTAATCCTTTTACCTTTCCTGGTCACAATGCCTAACCCACATTTATCTCTCTGGTTTGTTCTATCCATTATTGTTTTGAGACAGTCTCATATATCTCAGGTTGGCCTAAAACTTTGAAGCTGAGGATGGCTTTGAATCCCTGATCCTCCTGCCTCTACCTTCTGAGTACAAGGATTACAGACCAATACCAACACATCTGGTTTATGCATTGCATATACAAGCAGACTTCGTATGTGTGAGGCAGGCACTCTACCTACTCAGCCACATCCCCAGCCCTCAATGAGGCTTCTTATTGCAAATTCAAAGTTGAAGAGTACAATTACACACACACACACACACACACACACACACACGTGTATACTCTTGGTACTTCAGTATTTCCCTTTAGGTTTTATTGTATTACCAAAGAAAGGGCCAGAGTTTTACTGAACACTCACAAGCTATAACTGAATCATACTGTTAGATATTTAGTTTGTTCCTATGTGTTCTATATTAAAATAAGAACTCAGTGCAAAAAATGAGTATTATATGTATTTTAAGTCAAGAAAACACAGATATCTTACACAACTGACTGTTAGTACCTACCATGAAGAGTCACCAACAAAACGCCAGCAACATAAAGAGCAACAGTTCACTGATTTATTAGATGAACATAGTCAATGAAAACTGTATGATATAAAATAATTTAGGAAATGTTGGGAATTAGCAGCACCATCTGTTACTGAAATATCAAGAAAAATGTCACGTATTTTAAGCAAACACTAGAAGAGGGTAACTATATGTCCTAATGCCACTAACCTGGGAAATGATGGTGTTTTAGGCACACACACCTCCTTCTATGCCAGAGATTTCAGTAAGTACATCAGATGTACTGTTCTAGAAAAATGCTACTGAAGTTAAGAGATACTGCATAGTATAAGTAGACAAGAAGACTAAAATCAGCTACACTGGCATGGCTCAATGCTTTTCCTATGAAATGTTTAGTTATGGATTATGAAATGAGAAATAATATATTTTTAAAAGACACTAATGGTCCCTAGGAAACATTAAGTGGAGCACAGATCACTATGAAAATACATCACTTTTCCAGTTGCTTACTAATTTTCTTTAAAAAGTCATGTGTTCTTCACAAGTGGTGTATATAAGTATGTAATAAGCATTTTAAAAAGTTTAACCATGTTTAAAATCTTAGAGATTCTTCTGCTTTTTCTTCAACATTAGCCCTGTTGTCACATTTCTATGTCAGAGTAAGAGACTGAACTTGTGTAAAGGATACAAATTTACACACATTTTACAGCAACTTATTCCCTACATCTACAAAATTCACATTTATAATACAGGCAAGTACAAGGCCAGGATAAAACTGTTAAATTCCAAAAAGTCAAACAGTATACTCTTTATTTTATCCCCTTAAAAAAAAGTTCAACTTCGGCACCAAGTTTAAAAAGCCCTCGCATCCTAGGTAGAAGTACCCACTTTCCAGGTCCATCTCAGCACACACACACAGTTTTCCGGTGCTGCTGTAGGAGAGGATTTCCCATCTTCTTCTGACCCCTGAGTCTGCGTCGCATGGTCAGTTTGACCGAGTGCCTGCGCTGAGATGCTGCAGGGAGACTCGAAGCCTGGGCCCCAGTACTTCGACTTAAGCCATTTCGTCGGTGCTTCTTCATAAGGGGGCCAGAGTTGGATTCTTCTAATGTCCTCTTAAAATTGGCTGGAGGGGTTCTTTCAACTTCTTGAGCCTTCATCTGACCTGGAGTTGACATCTTTAAATTTTTTTGGTCCATGATGGTATTTGCCGAATTGGTCGGCACCAGGCCAACTGACAGGGCATTAGTCAAAGAATCATGAATCCTTAAAGTCAGGGCTTTTGGACAGTTTTCTTCAAGTGCCTCTGAATCTTTTGAGGTCATCACTACAGTCTGGATACTCCCTCGAGCTGTCTCAGCTGGGACCTCTAAAAATTTCTCTGAGAAGGCATTACTACGAACAAGGGCAGGTATGTGGTCCTTAGAGTTCAGCCTTGGCCATGGATCTTCTTCCAATGACTAGAAAAAGAAAAGGAAAGATAAATAATTGTCCTTAAGTTCAATAAAATGACACACTAAGTTCCTATGATGTTGTTAAGAAAACAAAACCAGGGGCTGGAGAGATGGCTCAGTGGTTAAGAGCATTGCCTGCTCTTCCAAAGGTCCTGAGTTCAATTCCCAGCAACCACATGGTGGCTCACAACCATCTGTAATGAGGTCTGGTGCCCTCTTCTGGTCTGCAGACATACACACAGACAGAATATTGTATATATAATAAATAAATAAATATTTAAAAAAAAAAAGAAAACAAAACCATGGAATACACTCACTTCCTTCACAATGTATTTATTGCACCAAGTTGGGAGAGAGGCAAAGAAAGTAATCAATACAAAGGTAGCAAAGGATGGAGAAGACTCACGTGCTCACAGGTATATCTCAACTACAGCTTGGACCAAGTAAGATACTTCAAGGCTTCAAAACAAGACTCCTTAAAATAGCCTAAAGCGCACACTTTACCAAGCCATTCACACTGTGCCAGATGCAGAAAAGAGCAAAATTACTGCTATTTATATTTTAATTTCTTTATCCAAACTCCATGTTTTCTTTCTTTACTTGCTTACTTTATCTATTTAATGAGGCAGGGTTTTTCTTTTTAACTCCCTGGCTGTCCTAGATCTCACTATGTAGACCAGGTTGGCCTCAAACGAACTCAAAGATCTGCCTGCTTTCATCTCCCTGGTGCAGAGATTAAGTGTGTGTCAACTTTGCCAGCCCAAAATCTATTCTCTTTTTTTGTTTTGTTTTGTTTTGTTTTTCAAGACAGGGTTTCTCTGTAGTTTTGGAGTCTATCCTGGAAATAGCTCTTGTAGATCAGGCTAGCCTCGAACTCAGCACTCAGGGGGCAGAGTTAGGCAAATCTCTGTGAGTTGGAAACCAGCCTGATTTAAAGAGCCAGATCCAGGACAGGCTCTCAAAGCTACAGAAAAACCCTGTCTAAAAATAAATAAATAAATAAAAACCAAAAAACACCAACTTCCTAAATTCTAATTTGTGACTATAATCCGTGTAGGAAATATGAAGTACAAAATTAAATTAAAGCAATTATGTTAAAATGGAAACTCAGATAATAATTTGCCCATCGACTAAGAAAACAGGTCACGAAAGGACCTTAACGAGAATGGCAATAGACTTTTTTTCCCTTTTGTGGAGACAGTCTCACTATGTAGCCTAGAGTCATCTCAAACTCTCCATATGGCCCTTGAAATTGAGAATCCCCCATCTCAGCTTCCCAAACACTAGAATTTCACATGCGTGTCACCATGCCAGGTATGAGTGTATATGCATGTGTATATGCAGTATACGTGTGTGTACATCTCAGTGTGTGAGTGTGGGTGCTTGTGTGAAGATCAGAGAGTAACCTTGCGAGTTGGTCTTGACTTCCACCTCATTTGAGACAGGTCACTTTGTTTTTGTTTCCTGTTGTGTGTGCCAGGCTAGCTGGCCCGGGAGTTTCCAGGGACCCCCATGCTCTGCACTCCATCTCCCCACAGCGGGGATAGGATTACAAATGTTCCCACTATATGTCCAACTTTCACAGGGATTCTGGGAACTCAGACACAAGGCATCCTGCTTGCACATCAAGCATTTTACCCACTGAGACATCTCTCCAGCCCCTCCTTTTCCTTTCCAAGATAGGGTCTTGCTAATATTACCCAAGACACATGCTAAGAAATGTTTGTTGTGACAGCATCTCACTCTGTAGCCCAGTGGTCTCAGACTAGCAGTGATCCTCCTGTCTAAGCCCTCTAAGTTCTAGAATTACAGGAGGCATCACAACATGAGCTGTTAGGGAACAAGAAAGTAATGTACTTTTCCTTGAACCCATGGTCCTTCTACCCCAACTCTCTGAGAGGCACACATAACTGTGCCTGCCTTGGAAAGAAACCTCTAACATGAAATTTCTTTTAAGCAAGCCAAGTGTAAAAGTGCACACCTGTAATGCCAGCACTTAGGAGATGAAGGTAAAACAATCAGTTCACAGCCAGCTTCAGGTATATAAAGAGTTTAAAGGCAGCCTGTGATACAAAAGACCCAATTTCAAAAAAACTAACATCAAACAAACAAAAATTTTGATTTTTAAGTATTATGAGCTGGTGAGATGGTTCAGTATGTAAGGCAAAGATGCTTGCAACATAAGCCTGGCAAACCTAGTTCCATCTCCAGAACCCACATAGAAGCAAGAGGAGAAAAACAACTACACAAAGTTGTCCTCTGACCTCCTCATACACACTGTGACATACACACCCACACAGCAATAAATTTAAAAAGAAGCTAGGCATAGTGGTGCATGGGTTTAATCCCAGCACTTGGGAGGCAGAGACAGGTGGATTTTTGTGAGTTCAAGACCAGGTTGGTCTACAAGTTCCAGGACAGCCAAAACTATACAAAGAAACCTGTTTCAAAAAAACAAACGAAAAGAAAAATAGAGCAAGGGTTAAGGATGCAACTCTGTGGTAAAATGCTTACCTGGGTTTGATACCCAGCCAATGGGGGGAAAAATAACTTGGATCTAAGTTATAAGTCAGCTCAAACTATGAAGGAAGCCTGTGCTCATAGCAATCCAGGAAGCTAAGACATTAGGGCCATAAGTCCCATTAAGTCAAGGCCAGCCCAAAGTAATGACTTGGTATATAACTTAGCAGTGGAGTGCTGGTCTCGAACTCACAGAGATCCGCCTGCCTCTGCCTCCCGAGTGCTGGGATTAAAGGCGTGCGCCACCATAGCCCGGCGGGAAAGGAATTCTTTCAAGAAATAAATTATATAGCAAAGATACATCATTTTCTTGAACTTCATTCAAATCCAAAATTCTATTTTAATTAACTAGAGATGGTTGTAGATAACTGTAATCCCAGCACTTGGGAGGTGAAGGAAAGAGGACCAGGAATTCAAGCTATACAACCAGCCTGAGGTCACCAAGGACAACAGGAGACCTAGTCCCAAAAATAAACAGAGGAGTGATGGTAGTGCACGCCTTTAATCCCAGCATTCAGGAAGCAGAGACGGCAGATCTCTACACATTCAAGGTCAGCCTGATCTACAGAGTGAGTTCCAGGACAGCTAGGGCTACACACAAAAACTATCTCAAATAAATAAATATATAAAATGAATACTTGGTCTCCAACTGGAAGAACTGTTTGGGAAGAATTAGGAAGTATGATCTTGTTGGGGAATGTGTGTCACCAAAGACAGATTTTGAAGTTTCAAAAGACCTGAGAGACTCCCAGTACTCTCTTGGTTATGAATCCAGATGTGAGCTCTCAGGGCAGGGCCGACAAATGGCGCAGCAGTTAAGAGCACTGTCTATTTTTTCCACAGGTCCTGAGTTCAAGTCCCAGTAACCACTCGCAACCATCTATAATGAGATCTGGTGCCCTCTTATGGCATGTAGGCATACATGTAGACAGAACATTGTATACATAATAAATAAATAAATCTTAAAGAGTACTTGTGTTTCCAGAGGACCCAGATTCAATTCCTAATACCCACACAGCAGCTCACAACTATCCATACTTCCACTCCTGGGAATCCAATGCTCTTTTCTAACCTTTGAAGGCACCAGGCATGCACAGGGTGAACAGACATACATTCAAGCAAAACACTCATACACATAGACTCTAACCCTCTGAAACTCTTAGCCAAATTAAATATTTTATAAGTTCTTTATAAGTTGTCTTGATCATGGTGTTTTATCAGCAATAGAAAAGTAAGTAACACACACACACACACACACACTCTAAGCATGAATTTTATGTAATACTAATGTAACTTTCAAACTGTAGAAACTGACTGGGGAAATCTCAGGCAGTAAAGTATTCCTTGTATTAGGTATTAGGACATGAGTTTGATCCCCAACATGTAAAAAGCTAGACATGGTGGCACATGGTTGTAATCCCAGGCTGAGAAGGTACTTGCTGACCAGCCAGTCTAAACTTTTTGGTTGAGCTCCAGGTCCCAGGAAGACCTCAACTCAGAAAACTAGATGGCATCTAAGGAAAGACAAAAGGTTGCTCTCTGGCCTACACATTTAAACACACATACACATACCCCAGTAGCACCGAATACGTTGACTGGTGGTGTAGAACTTGGGGAGGGAGTCATCACACAGGTTTCTTGGCTGTTATAAGTAGGGCTATCAGTCAGGTTCAGAAAGAGCTCATCTTCATTGGTGAAGTTCCCCTGATTGTCTACTCCTGGAGAGATGCAGATTACAATGGCACTCGTGTTATCTGCACGGAGCATACGCTGCCTCCAGCGGCCAAGCGCTCGATTCACAAGCATTTTGGCACAGGACTGGCCTTGCTCACCCTATATTTAAAAGAACAAGGAGAAGGAAGAACATTAACTCTCATTAATTTACCAATACATACATACCAAATGAAAAACCTAGGTGGATCTGGTGAGATGTCTCAATGGGAAAAGGTGTCTGTCACCAAGTCTAATGACTCAACTTCTCCAGTTCAGTCTCCTAGACCCAAAGGTAGGAGGGACCAGCTCCCCTTCAAGCTGCTCTCTGACAAACACACACAGACAACAACATGCATAAACACAACAAAACAAAATGTAAAAAATGCTTTTATTAAAAACAATGCTAAGGCCGGGCGGTGGTGGCGCACGCCTTTAATCCCAGCACTCGGGAGGCAGAGGCAGGCGGATCTCAGTGAGTTCGAGACCAGCCTGGTCTACAAGAGCTAGTTCCAGGACAGGCTCCAAAACCACAGAGAAACCCTGTCTCGAAAAAACCAAAAAAAAAAAAAAAAAAAAAAAAAAACAATGCTAAGTATGACCAAATAAGTAAATAAAATTCAATTCTCAAACACTATCCAAGCTCTATAATCATGTTAAAATAATGCATCTGTAAATTTAAAAAATAAAATAAGGTTGACAGAGCACACTTTTAATCCCAGCACTCCAAGAAAGAGACAGGCAGATCTCTGAGTTTGAAGCCAGCCTGATAAGTTCTAGGACAGCCAGGGCTATAGAGACCCAGCCTAAAAAATTTAAAATAATAATAATAGTAATAATAATAATAATAATAATAATAATAAGAAGAAGAAGAAGAAGAAGAAGAAGAAAGATCTTATCTTGTGGTTAAATTTGACACACGTGTGCCAGAGTAATGGTACAAGCCTCTAATCTCAGCCCTGGAAAGGCTAAAAAGGAGGTTTCTACCAGGCTGGAATATAAAGAGAGACCAACCTGAAAATAAACAGCAACAAGTGTTGATTCTTGTAGTTTTATCTCTTTAATCAAGAAATTTGGTCTTGTCTAACTTTAGGAAAGTTACAGAGAAGTCTTTTTTTTTTTTTTAAAGGACTGAGTGTTCCAACAGAGAAGTCATCTTTATTTTTTTTTTTTTTTTTTTTTTTTTTTTTTTTTTTTTAAACATTTATTTATTTATGTATACAATATTCTGTCTGTGTGTATGTCTGCAGGCCAGAAGAGAGCACCAGACCTCTTTACAGGTGGTTGTGAGCCACCATGTGGTTGCCGGGAATTGAACTCAGGACCTTTGGAAGAGCAGGCAATGCTCTTAACCACTGAGCCATCTCTCCAGCCCCCGAGAAGTCATCTTTAAAAGCAAGTAAATTATTATAAATATAATTAACAAATAAGACAATTAGGCACCGGGCAGTGGTGGCACATGACTTTAATTGCAGCATTCAGGAGGCAGAGGCAGGTGGATCTCTGTGAGTTCGAGAACAGCCTGGACTACAAGAGCTAGGTCCAGGACAGGCTCCAAAGCTACAGAGAAACCCTATCTTGGAAAATCAAAAAACAAAACAAAACAAAAACAAACAAACAAAAAAAAGGGCAAATAGGCATGGTAGAAAAAATGCTGCAGGAGCCAATTTTCTAAAAAAGGAGCTTCTGAGCCCACCATGGTGACATGTTCCAGCAGTACCAGACTCAGAAAACAGTAGGGAAATCACTGGTGCCCAAGAACAGGCACCCACACTGATAACTCACAGCCCACAACATCCTGGAGCTCACTGTGTAGCCAAGGCTGGCCTGGAACTGGCAGTCTTCCTGCCTCATATCCCAGGTATTATGATTATAGATGCTCAACACTACACTCAGAAGTGGTTTTAATGTGGAATTATCATGAGTTTTGAGTTACAGAAACATTTTATGAACCATAAAAGAAAAACCACTCCTATTAAATTCCTGTACACCATTTGGGAAAAGGATTCTAATTTCAGTGATAAAAAGGAGAAACATGCATAATGGGGCACACCTGTAATCCTACCACTTAGGAATGAAGACAGGAGGGTCAGGAGTGCCAGGCCAGCCTCAGCTCTGAGTCTGAAACCAGACTGAGCTACAATGGAGGTTATCTCAAAAAATCCAAACCAGGCCAAAAATCCCAGCAACTCAAGAGGCAAAGGCAGGTGAATCAGTTCGAGTTCAAGGCTAGCCTGGTCTATAAAAGGTAGAAAAAAGTGATAAGACTGACTAAGGGCTGCGCCAGTGTTCACCGATAACTCCTGGGTTCCCAAACTCTGCAGGACACAGGGTTCACCACTGCACCACCAGCGATAAGAAGGACTCACTGTGATGAATTCCTTTGCCTTTCACTTTTTCAGAAGATCTGTTCTACTTCCCAGCAAAGCTGCATGGAGAAAAACAATCCACACAGCTTTTTTCTTTTCTGAGACTGGGTCTCTCTCTATAGCTCTGGAACTCACTATGTCTACCAGGCTGCCTGTCTCCCCAGTGCTGGAATAAAGTCATGCACCAGCACCGCCCCACAAGTTATCTCATCTTTGTTATCCAATAACCACTAACTGCAAAACACTAAGTCTCTGGGCAATAAAAATGGATTTCAACAACACTTAGCTTTAACTAACTCACAATTTGATGAGATTAAGATTTATACAGTCTCTTTGATTTCCTTATTAGGTGCTGGGGATTGAACACGAAGCATGGTAGTGTATGCATGTAATCCTAACTATCAGGAAGGTAAGGCAGAAGGATTAATTCCAAAATTAGAGCCAAATTTTAGGTCAACCTTATCAATTTAGGAAAGACCCTATCTCAGTAAAGTTTTAAAAAAAAAAAAACCAATAAAACAAAAAAACACTGGAGGGTTAACGCACTTGCCTAGCATCTGTTACATTCTGAATCCAAACCTTGTGCCGGAGGACAAACTGAAGAGGCCTAACATAACATCAGTGCAGCCATGACAGGCTGCAAACTAACAATACTGGGACTAGACCTCTCTATTACAATAACCAGGAAGAGCCACAAACTGTACCCTATGGGTGACCAATCAGAGTTGAGACAAACGAGTACTAGATGCTCCAGAACATTAGGAATAGCTTACCTAACTTGTACATAGGTTGCTAATTTCCTTACAGCAACACCAGTACCAATCCCTGTTTGATATGACTTTTGTCACCTCACTCAGGAGTTCAACCCCCATCTGAATTCAGAATTCCCTTCCCCTTCCCCATCCTTTACTCCTTAAAAACCCTGCCATAGCTGAGCTCAGTGCTCTCCCTGATCCAGCTGTGTCAGAAAGGACAGAGAGCCCAGGCTCAAGCTTGTAATAAAGGCTCTTTGATTTTGCATACAAACTTGGACTCCTGGTGGTCTCTGGGGGAGCTCATGAAGTGAGCATAACAAAAAAACACTCTACACATTATACTAAACAAATACTAGATTAAAAAGGTGCTGTGGTATATGATCATACTCGTAGAAAATATCCAAAGTAGACAAGTACACAGAAACAAAAAAACCTGGTGGTTGAAAGGTATATGGGAAAAGGAAAACAGTCACTGTAAATGGTTATGAGGTTTGTTCAGAAAAAAATGATGAGACACAAGACAAACATCCTAGGCTAGACTCCCCACCATGAACAACATAACCCAAACACTTCATCAAACCACTGAGTCACTTCTCACCATTAAGTATTTTTTCTCCTCTTGGTCTTGGCACATGGAAATGGCATCTTGAGGTGGAATCATATTCCAAAGTCCATCACTTCCCAGGATAATATACTTGTGCTTCTGGGGGTCAAGAGTGTGAACACTTGTGTCTGGTTCAGGTGATACCACAAACTTACCACTGAAGAAATCATAGCTCCACAAGTCACCTGGATGAAGGAGCAGAAGGTACAGTTATTACTTTCAAGGTAAGAGTGTCACATTGGCAGAATCCCCAGGTCTATTCCAATAGGTGCAGAACAGCACTGATAATATTCAAAACCCATGTAAACATACTAGGGACAAGAGAATTCCCTCACCATGCTGAAAAACTAGCATGGGGATTTGCAGCAAACATCTTCCTTAACCTTTAAGTAGTGCTAAGGAAAAATGCAAGATGAACTAAGCAGTATCAGAATATCCCATGGTTTCTCTCTTTCGTGGTTCCTAGGTTTTAAGCAAGTACATAACATCAGGTATTTACGGAAGAAAATTAGAAATAAAACTGTCTAGGGAAGAAAACAATGGGGACTAATGAGAAAGGGAGCATGAAGAATGCCGGTAAGAGGGTATGGGAGACAATTAGCTCAAAGTACAGACATACTTAAATAAAAACTACCTTAGGCTGGTGGCGGTGGTGGTGGTGCACGCCTTTACCACAGCACTTGGGAGGCAGAGGTAGGTTGATCTCTGTGAGTTCAAGGCCACCCTGGTCTACAGAGTGAATTCCAAACCAACCTGGGCTATGCTGAGAAACCCTGGTTTTTTTGTTTTTTTTTTTTTAAAAAAAAAACCAGACAGGCAGACAAACAAATAAATATGACTTTCTGTAACCCAGCACTAGGTACAATTTCTATACCAGTGAAAAAACTTTAAAATAAAAACAATGCCATGGGGTAAAGATATACATCAGAAACCAGAGAGCTTGTTGCACATATGCAAAGACCTGGGTGTGATCCCTAGAAACAGAGGTAAATAATTAAGTATATACTTATTAACTCTTTTAAGCACAACAAAAAAAGGACACTATGCCTTAACTGCCACTTCTATTATGCTGGAATTCCTTCTCAGCCCAGCAGGATAATAAAAAATACAGATAGATTGAATAGGAGAAAATTATTCATGGGTAACTTCACTTTTACTGAGAACACCAAATAAATTATTTGTTTATGAATGGTTATCTTTTCTCAGCCCACTTCCTCCCTTTTTAATTAAAAGAAATTTAATATGGACAATACAGATTTAATAGGCACTAGGCCAGTGAGATAGTTCAATCACTAAGGGTGATCGCTGCCACACCTGACAACCTGAGTTTTATCCCTGGGACCCACACAGTGGAAGGACAGAACTGACTCTCAAAAGTTGTCCTTTGACCTCCACATGTGTGCTGTGGCATGCATTGCACATATACAAATACATAAATAATTTTTTTCTAAGTTTTTCAAGACAGGGTTTCTCAGTAGCTATGAAGCCTGTCCTGGAACTCACTCTGTAGACCACACTGGCCTCAAACTCACCGAGATCCAACTGCCTCTGCCTCCCGAGTGCTGGGATTAAAGGTGTGCGCTACCACCACCTGGCTAAATTTTTTTTATAAGAATGAGCATTAGGAAGACAGAAAGCAGGGGTTGGAGAGATGTCTCAGTAGTTAAGAGCACACTGGCTGCTCTTACAGAGGATTACAGTTCAATTCCCATATCCACATGGCAGTTCACACCCATCAGTAACTCCCGTCTCATGGGATCTGGAACCCTCAGCTGGCTTCTAAGGGCACTGCATGTATACATGGTACACAGACATACCTGCAAGGAAAACACCTACACACAAAATTTTTTAAATGAAAAAAAAAATTAAAGCAGACTACAAAACAGGCTTGTTCTGGGCCATATCATGCCAGGCATAATGACACACGCCTTTAATTCTAGCACTCAAGAGGCAGAATCAGGCAGATCTCAGTGAGTTCAAGACCAGCCTAGTTCACAGAGTGAGGCCCAGGACAGCCAGGGCTACACTGAGAAACTCTATCTTGAAAAATCAAAAAAATAAAAAATAAAATAAATTGCCGGGCTGTGGTGGCTCACGCCTTTAATCCCAACAATCGGGAGGCAAAGCAGGTGGATTTTGAGTTCGAGGCCAGCCTGAACTAAGAGAGCTAGTTCCAGAACAGCTAGGGTTGTTACACAAGAGAAAATAAAAAGGAAAAAAGAACGAAAAAGCGCATTATGCACCCAACACACAGAAGACAGGCTTCTTATGATTGATCTAAAAAGTATTTGAGACAATGTTTCCGATTACTTAAAATTCATTAGTAAAAATCCCTGGAGTCGGGGCTGGAGAGATGGCTCAGAGGTTAAGAGCATTGCCTGCTCTTCCAAAGGTCCTGAGTTCAATTCCCAGCAACCACATGGTGGCTCACAACCATCTGTAATGGGGTCTAGTGCCCTCTTCTGGCCTTCGAGCATACACACAGACAGAATATTGTATACATATAAATAAATATTTTTTTAAAAAAATCCCTGGAGTCTGAATTTAAGCTCATCACAAGTCATACTTCTAGCCAGTTCCCTAATTGAATCACAGAATATCATTTCTGTAGTTCAGAGGAGGATCCTCCCGCATTGGTGCTGGTTGCCAACTGGGTGGTCATTTCCCCTTTTCCCTCAGCAGAGGGTGCTGAAAGGGCTCCAGGAGCAGTCTCTCTGGTTCCAGAGAGCTCTTCTTTGCTTGATTCTGTGTGTGGCACCTGACAGCTAAGCTAGCAAGTCCACAGAAAACAGCAAATGTTAGATCTTCAACCAACTTCCCACAAACTGTCCTCCACCCTGTGGCTAACCTATCACGAGGTTCCCAATACCTGCTTCAGTGATCTATTCCCAAAACTACAATCAACATAACTTGTTAGGACATAAATCTTGAAGCCCATCATGGTGAAGAATCAATGATTATACTACTAACACTTGTGAAGTAGAGGCAGGAGAATCAAGAGTTTAGGCTAGCTCAGTCACACGGCCAATTCTCCAACTTAACCTGTACTATATGAGACTCAACCTTAAAAACAAAAAACAAAAAAGGAAGGGGGGGGGAATCAAAAACAGAAAAATGAGTCAATGAGATGATTTGGTCGTTAAAAGCACTTGCCACCAAGTCTGACTTCCTGAACTAAATCCCCAGCACCCACATGATGGAGGAAATTTTGGGGAGATGTTCTCTAACCTGTTTGAGAGCATTATGGCACGTGTGCACCTACTCTTCACCCCTCAGTCCCTACATATCATGAGTACACAGTTGAGGGATGGTGTTAGATACACAACTCTGTAAATGTACACAACATATCCTTCTGTCTCTTGTTGTGCTAGGTGTTGAACCCAAGACCTAGGTCAGGTCAAGGAAGTGTTCAACTTCTGTGAAACTTTTCCCTCTTTTTTTTTATTTGCTTGTTTGTTTCTTATTGTTTTTGAGATAATATCTTAAAGACACTGGTCTTGAACTCACAGCCTCCTGGCTACACTTCCCGAGTGAAAAGGACAGCTGAGATATAAGTAGTTAACAGCCCAGTTCTTCATGCAAACAATCACTTGATGAATGTCCTTCTCCCTCCTTAGCTCAGCAGGATAAAGATCTTGTCCTTATTGTACTTCATACACACAGCACTAAATAGTTATCTGTTCAGAGACATCTGGCATAGTTGAGTGGTTAAGAACACTTGTCTGGTATGTGTAAGGTTCAATCTAGCACTGAAAAGAACAACAAACTACTCAGGAATAACTGATGTGTCTCCTATGTGGTGGGGTGATGTGTGGGGGATCAAACTTTGGGCCTTGGACATGTTAGGAGAGCAATCTACAACTAGTATATAGTTCCAGTTCCCAATGCATTACTTATTTTCGGAGTGGGGAGGGGCTGAAGCAGGTCTCACTGGGCTGGCCTCAAACATATCTCCTGGTCTCAGCCTCCATAAATGCTGAAACTAGAAGTATCATACCTACCTCCTGATTTTGAAATTATTATGATCAAGGCACACATAACAGTTTTATTATATGATGATAACTCAAGACTTATCAACTAAAATGGCAAAAATTAGTTGGGTGTAACCCAAAGAAAGAGGCAGGAAGAGTCAAGTCAAGACTAGAATATAAATAAAGTCAAGTCAATGTAAGTTCAGGGGAGATTGTAAATTCAAGGCCAGAGGTTTTCATCCTGTGAGTCCTGACCCCATTAGGCCTGCACGACCCTTTCACAGCAGTTGCATATCAGACATCCTGATTATCAGATGTTTGATTAGGATTCAGAACAGTAGCAAAATTAGTTATGCAGTAACAATGAAAATAATTTTACGGTTGAGGTCACCACAACGTGGGGAACTGTAGTAACGGGTTGCAAGATTAGGGAAGTTGAAAACCACTGCTCTACAGCTTTCTAGGGCTTCATAGCAAGACACTGTCTCAACATACAAAAGTTGCAGATGTGTCTAGGCTTGAACACATCTAATCTCAATTCTCAGGAATCAGAAGCAGGGGGATGAGAACAAAAGGAGGCAATGAGGATGACTACAAACAAAATACACTATACACAGTGATAAAATTGTCAAAAATAAGGTTAAAAAATAAGACAAAGGCAGGTGGTAGTGATGGCCCTTAATCCCAGCACTCAAGGGGCAGAGACAGGAGGATCTCTGTGAGTTCAAGACCAGCCTGGTCTATAACACAAGTTCCAGGACAATCAGACCTGTTACACAGAGAAATCCTGTCTCTAAAAAAAACAAAAGACCAAGAAGACCTATCACCTAGATTCAATTTTGACACTTTTCCCTACTTGTTTAGTCAACATCCTCACCTGTATTTGGTATTTTCTACACGATGATCATTTTGACTAGAGTAAAATGAGATTTCAATGCAGTTTTGATTCACATTTCTCTTATACTAGTGAAGTTGAATGTTTTTCCATATGTATAGCCACTGTGTCAGTTGTTTATAAACATGTTCTCCATTCAATTTAGTTGGGTATGTGTACACGTGTGTGGGGATATACATGTGCCATGAGATGCACATGGAGATCTGAGAACAACTTGAGGGAGGGGGGCACTCTCTCCAACCACATGGAACCCAGAGATCAAAGTCAGGTATCAGGTATAATGAAAAGCATCTTTAACCTTTAGTTAGTATTTTTGAGTTTTGGAGACAGAATCTCACTATGTAGTTCTAGCTAACCAGGAGCTCACTGACCAGGCTAGTCTCAAACTTGAAGAATCCTCCTCCCTCTGCTTTCTGACCACTGGGATTACGGGCATGAGCCACCACATTATGCTCATGATAGTATTTACCTGTAATATAATTGCTTATTAAGTGAGGCAGGGTCCCAGCCAACATGAAACTCCAAGTAGACCAGGCTGGCCTGAACTCACCAAGTTCTACCTAACTTCACCTCCTTTAAAGGCACAAGCCACTTCAACCAGACTATCATTTCTCTAGACTTTTAAAAATCTAGACTGAGCTTACTATTCTTGGGCAGAATAGTACATAAAGGATACCATGTCCTTCTCATCATGGGAGACATGGAACAGTCAACTATCCCTTATAGTTTTTTATTATCTAGTCTCAAAATCACAATACTTTCAGTGTGCCTGTGTTTTGACTGCAACTTATGTCTACCTCACCAACTGAAGCCTTTTTGTTCACTTTTGAGACAGTCTGTCTTGTATGCCAACAGACTTGAATCAAGCTCATTATGTAATTAAAGATGACTTTGAACTTCTGATCCTTTTGGGAGGTGTATGAACCATAACACCTGGTTTACTCAGTACTGGGATCAAACTCTGGGTTTTGAATGTGTTAGGCAGACACTCTAGCAACTGAACCACATTTCAGCCCAGCACTTTGACAACTCCTGATAGACTATACAATCTTCCCCAGGTCAGGATCCATGCCTGAAATATTTTTCACATAACCAGCCCTTTCCTTTCTTTCAAGATACAGCTAAAATAATACTCCCTAAAAGTGGCATTTCAGTCACATTGTGTAAAGAACTTTTCCCTTTCTAAATTCTTCTTTATTGCACCACCGTTTCTTTCATTCAAGGAACCTTCCTACTCTAAAGTCACTCCATCTACTACTACTTCATGGCCTACTGTAACTCCCTAACTACCTGGCATTATTCTGTGACAACAGCCTGACTAACTGCATTACACTTCCAAAGCCTACCAAAACACCAGACACTGGGGTACTCGGGTACCTACTTCAGAAATAAATTGTTATTTTATCATCTTTAACTTTACATGCATTGGTGTTTGCCTGTGTGAGGGTGTCGGATCCTCTGGAACTGGAGTTACAGACCATTGTGAGCTCCTATGTCGGTGCTGGGAATTGAACCCTTGAGCCCAGGTACTTTGGAAGAGTAGTCATTGCTCTTAATTGCTGAGCCATCTCTCCAGCCCCAAAAATTTTCTTTAGAAAAACTATCTTATGATAGCCAATGCAGCTATTTTATTAGCTGTAATTCTCTAGTCTCAGCAATGTGTGTTGACTCACGCCTAGAAGCCCAGCCACTTGAGAGGCTGAAGTAGGAGAATCATTGTGAAGACAAGGTCACACAGGGCCATACAGTGATATCAGATCAACCTTAGCTCTGAAGACCAGACTGACGTTGAACTCACAGAGAGCCACTTGTCTCTGCCTCCTGAGTGCCGGGATTAAAGGTGTGCGCCACCACCTCCTGGCAAGATCATTTCAAAAATTAGACAAGGATATTCTTCCCATTGAGCCCCTCCTACTATTGGGAGTTCTCTAAATTTTCCTTAATAAATCTGTTCATTATATTCAAAACTAAATAATATAAAAACAAAACAAAAAATTCTAGTCTTTATTCTAAAACCAGAATATCTACAAAAAATTATTTTTATTTTGGCATGGACAGTTTATTTAGCTAAAAAACAAAACAAATTGCTGCAGCTTAAGGATATTAAGGGTTGAAGTAAGTAAGAATATTAAAAAATAGTTTTAATTACACCATTAAGCCTAGACAGGCATGTGGGTATATATGTATCTAAGTGACAGACACACAGATCTCTAAATATCCCTAAGTATAGATGAAAATTACGAAGACCACAAGCATAAATTGTAAGCAAAGAACAACTGGTGCTGAAGTATATACCTTAACTCTTACTTCACATTTAAAGTATTTTCATAGTTTCATCATCTCTAACCTTACCACAGACGACCTCCGCTCTCCCTATCATCTGTTACTCCTATATAATGCAGAAAATAGAAAATTATTTTACCAATTATAAATCCATCTTACCAAGTGCTCTCGCTACAGCCAGGAAAGGAATCTGATCAATGACTGTACTCCTCCTAACAGGGCCACTGTGAGAGAGCCGAGGTCTCTTCCAAACTACACGATTCACTCCAGACTTGTTCATCACACTAAAAAGTGAACAAAGTTCATAAGTAGTTTAAATTATTAAAATATAACCAAGCCTGATATGTAAGGAATTAATAAAAAGAGATTACATTATCATAAAATAACATGTTTCAAGTACAAAGATATAATAAGCCAAGGTTCCGGCTTATAAAAAGACAAACAAAACAGTGTAGAATTTACATGAAAAAAATTTGACTAGAGTAGGCCAAACAGAACCAACTGCAAATAATATGAAAATGAAGAGCTAGGACAAAGAAAAGCCCAGGACGACAGGACTCAAATTTAACAGGGAAGGTGAAAAAGAGAGTCAATAGATGGAAAGCATTTACTTAAGATAAATTTAAAAGTTTTCCAATTTCTTAAAGATGAGAGAAACAAAAGGATGTCAGCTGCAATGTTTCTGACTTGCAGATTAATAGGAACTGGGCATGGTGACTCAGACTAATCCCTTGGAAGGTAGTGGCAGAAGGTTCAATGTCTGCTTGGACTAAAGATTCCTATACATTTCAAAGTATGAAACTAGCCCTGGAGAACAGAAGAGCTTTATAGATACACATATGGGAGTTACAGAATAGGAAAATCCTCCTACAACTTTGCCATAAAACAATAAGACCGTTAATTAGTATACAAAAATTTAGTTACCACAGGGTACCTTAAACTTTCATAAGTACAGTTAATTATTTGGGAAAAAAATTAAAAGTATTATTGAACTGGTTGCTCATTCTGTGCTTGGTATTGCTGAGATTTACTTAAAAGAAAATTGACACTTATTTCAAATTAATCATGGTTTCTCTGCAGTATACCCTCTGACATACACATACACAAAAATTTTCTAAGGGCTGGAGAGATGGCTCAGCGGTTAAGAGCATTGCCTGCTCTTTCAAAGGTCCTGAGTTCAATTCCCAGCAACCACATGGTGGCTGACAACCATCTGTAATGAGGTCTGGTGCCCTCTTCTGGTCTTCAGGCATACACGCAGAAAGAATATTGTATACATAATAAATAATTAAATATTAAAAAAAAAATTTCTAAATCTTTTAGATTTATTAGCTGCACATACACCTGCGTGCCAGAAGAGGGCATCTGATCCCACGGAACTGCTGCTTATAGATGGTTGTGAACTACCATGTGGTTGCTGGGAATTGAACTTAGGACTCCTGGAAGAGCAGCCAGTGCTCTTAACTGCTAAGTCATCCCCCTCTCCATCCCCCTGATTTTTTTTTTAAAAAATTCCAATAGAGGAACTACAAAGATAGCTGAGTCAATAAAGAGTCTGCAAAAACAGAAAAACTTGAGTTCTATCCTCAGGAACCAAAAAAATAAAGACAAGGTGGTGCTGGTAGCACACACTTAGGATGAAGGCAGCACTGGGGAGGCAGAAATGAGGACACCTGGAGCTCGCTGGCTAACACAAATCAGCAAGGTCAGGCCAAAGTGAGAGACCGTCTCAAAAAACAGGTAGACAAAGCAGTTCCTGAAGTGTGGTGGTGTGGATGCCTGTAATCTCACCTACTAAAAAGACTGAGTAGGAGGATCATCAAATGTACGGGTACATGGACAACAGGGAATGTATCTCCAAATAAAATTGAGGAGAAGGGCCAACAAAATGGCTCTGGAGGTAAAAGTGCCTGCCACCAAGCCTGACAACCACGGTTCTATCCACAAGATGCACACCTTTACTTCCAGCACTGAAGAGACAGAGGTAGGAGGATCTCTGTGAGTTCGAGGCCAGCCTGGTCTACAAAAGGAGTTCCAGTGGTGTAGGAGGTTCTTCTGTTCATGTGTTGTTTTCATTGGTTAATGAATAAAGAAACTGCTTTGGGCCTGATAGGACAGAACTTAGGTAGGCGGAAAAGACAGAACTGAATGCTGGGAAGAAGGGCAGAGTGAGAGAAGCCATGGATCCTCTGCCTCGGACAGACGCTAGTTAGAATCTTGCCGGTAAGCCACAGGCATGTGGCAATACACAGATTAATGGAGACGGGTTAAACTAATATGTAAGAGTTAGCCAATAAGAAGTTAGAGCTAATAGCCAAGTAGTGTTTTAATAATACATTTTCTGTGTGGTTATTTCGGGTGTAAGCTAGCCAGGCTGCCGGGACAAAGGGCCCCCCACTCCCTGCAACATTCCAGGACAACCAGGGCTATTCCAGAAAAACCCTGTCTCAAACCTGAACCCAGATCTCCAGGACTCATGTAAAAGCCAGGCACAGATGCAGGGATGTCTGCAATCCCAGAATTCCTACAGGGAGATAGGAGAATTCCAGGAAGCTTTCTGGTCACCGGCATGGTGTATTTGACAGAAAAAAAAAAAAAAAAGAGCTAAGAAACCCTGTCTCAAATAAAGTGGAAGGCAAAGACAAACTTCCTAATTATCCTCTGACCTCCACACACTTTCCATGACACATACAATCCCAAATAAGACTAAATGAAAGAAAGTAGAAGATAAGCAACAAAAAATAGGACCAAGCCAAGAGATCTGAGCAACAGTGGGAAATGTTCATTCTGTCCTACACTAACCACAATGATAGCAAACACTAAGTAGGAAATGAGGAACTGAGTCTATAATGTTTTTTAAATATTTAATTATTTATTATGTATACAATATTCTGTCTGCATGTATGCCTGCAGGCCAGAAGAGGGCACCAGACCTCATACAGATGGTTGTGAGCCACCATGTGGTTGCTGGGAATTGAAATTAGGACCTTTGGAAGAGCAGGCAATGCTCTTAACCACTGAGCCATCTCTCCAGCCCTGAGTCTATAATTTTTATTAAACTTAAGCAGTGGCCAGTGGTCACCAGTGATATGACAATAGTACAGTTAAAGACTGAAACAAGTATAGAATAAGCAGAAATATCAACACAGAGCTGTAAATGTCAATACAGAACAGAACTCCAGAAAGTCCTTCATTCACCATTGTTTTGGAGAATAAATTCAACTTTCATTTCTATAGACAGGGAGAGTTAGAAGACCAAGGGCAGTTGATGTAGGTGGGTCATCTGTCTATGTGTTACTTTCATTGGTTAATAAAGAAACTGCCTTGGCTTTTTAATAGGGAAGGATTTAGATAGATGGAGTAGACAGAACAGAATGCTGGGAAGAAGGGAAGTGAGCAGACGATATAGCTCTCCTCTCCAAAATGGATGCAGGTTAAGATCCTTCCTGGTAAGCCACCACCTCATGGTGCTACACACAGATTATTAGAAATGGGTTAATCAAGATGTGAGAATTAGCCAGTAAGAGGCTAGAGCTAATGGGCCAAGCAGTGTTTAAAATGAATATAATTTCCATGTAATTATTTTGGATAGAGCTAGCCGGTGGCCAGGAGCCCTCCATCCACAGGCAGTCATTTAATGTTTTATTGTTCTTATTTAACCATATATTTTTCTCTCCTCTCCTCTTTTTCTCTCCCCTCTCCTTTGACCCTCTTCCATGGTCCCCACACTCCCAATTTACTCAGGGGGCAGTCATTTCTTATGCTTATTCAATGCTGAGGCTCAATTGGAGGTAGAATAAAGTACATTGGACATTCACAAGCACATGAAACAGGAGAAATACAATGAGAATAGACGCCAACATTCTGTTTTCAAGTCATCTTAAAGTCAGTGTTCTTTCTCAAAGACTACTGACAGGGCAAGCCTCCGGTTGGAAGCAATTCCAGCAGCTGTCTCCAATACAAATTAGGAACTCCCTAGAAATTATATTAGCAAGGGTATTATGGTCTTTGGGTGTCTAAGAAACACAACAAATAATGTGCTGTTTAAGAAAAAAAAAGTCTAAAACCAAAGCAATGTTGCAAGCTACTGCTTTTACTGCATACCCTGCTGCTGTTATGTATTAAGAGGCAAATGGAGAGAACAGCCTGACATGCAGAGAGCTGACTGTGCATCAACAGAAGGCTGGAAAAACAAGAGTGCTGGCCAACTGCCTAGGTCGGGACAGAGGGAAGACAGGAAATAACTGATCATAAAATGGCTCAATTTTTGCAAAAAGACACCTGTTCTCAAATGGCAAAAAGCATGTGTCCAACTGTCCAGATGGTATTTTTAAGGGAAAAGGCAAAAACCATAAACTCTTTTTAAAGGCTATTAAAAAAATGAAAGAAAATATAACTTTAAAGATTCAAGTTAAAAAAATAAATAAAATAGGGGCTGGAGAGATGGCTCAGCAGGTAAGAGTACTGGCTGCTCTTCCAGAGGACCCAGGTTCAATTCCCAGCACCCACATGGCAGCTCACAACTGTCTGTAATTACAGTTCCAGGGGATCTGACACCTTTACACCAATGCACATAAAATAAAAGCTAAATAGATTATTAAAAATTAAATATAAACTAGAAAAATATTTTCCTAAAAAAACTAAGAAGGTATCAGGCACACCAATATTAAAAATGTGTAGTAAGAAACTAATGGGGCTGGAGATGGCTCAGAGGTTAACAGCACTGGCTGCTCTTCCAGAGGTCCTGGGTTCAATTCCCAGCAATAGTAGCTCACAACCATTTGTAATGATATCTGGTGTCTCATATGACATGCAGGCATATATGCACACAGAACACTGTATACATAATAAATAAATGAATCTTAGAGAGAGAGAGAGAGAGAGAGAGAGAGAGAGAGAGAGAGAGAGACTGACTAGTGACATGCTGGGCATGGTGGCACAAGCCTTTAGTCCCAGCACTTGGGAGGGAGGCAGGCAGATCTCTGAGTTCCAGGACAGAACTGAGTTCCAGGTTACACAGAGAAACCCTGTCTCAAAAAACAAACAAAAAACGAGAGAGACTAGTGACAACTCAGCAGCAGAGCATTTGCATAACAGGACCTAGGTCTGATCTCCAGAAATGACAAAAAAATCAAATAATGACTCAATTTAAAAGATTATAGGGGCTGGGTATGGTTGCACACGCGCTTGATCCCAGCAATCAGTAAGCAGAGGTAGGCAGAGTTCTGAGAGATCCAAGCCAACCTGGTCTACATAATAAGTTCCAGGACAGCCAGAGGTACATAGTGAGACCCTGTCTCAAAAACAGATAGACAGACAGACAGACAGACAGACAGACAGACATTGTGGGGGAATGGGGTGAGACCTTGCCTCAAAAATAAATGAATGAATAAATGAAAGAATGAATACTGTGGGGAACTAGAGAAAAAACAGCAGTAGGGTGCATGAGATCCTCCCTGCGTCTGTGTCTCCCTCTCTCACACACAGAGGTGAGAGAGATTACAGTACTAGTATATGAAAGACAAAACAAACATGGAAAAAGACCCAAGTATATGTACAACTATCTCTGATAAGATTAAATAGCCTATACCCTGAAAGCAGATTCATTTAAGACTACAGGTAACAGAAAAAAAACAATAGAAGTATTCAAGACAGCAATTTCAAAGACAAAGGACCTTGAAAGCAATCCTTAGTAAGAATTCCCAGGAATCTAGTCACAAAAATTACAACTAAAGAGCTTTTTTGACACAGGATGTTGCTAGGTGGCCTTGGCTGGTCAGGAACTTGCTTTATAGACAAGGCTGGCCTCTAACCTGCAGCAGTCTCCCTGCCTCTGCTCCAAATGCTGGGGTTATAGGCATGTACCACCATGCCTGGCTTAACAGCTAAGTTTTAAATAAACAAGGCCACACAGTTTAGATAGATAGGGGTTTGCTTATTTGTTTGAGACAGGGTCTCACTTTGTAATTAAGGCCCGCCTAAAGAGCCACCAACTCCTGGTAATTCTGCTTTATCCTCTAGAATGCTGGGATAACAGGCATAAGCCCCAATACTCAACACAGTCAGGAGAGTTTCAGATGCCCCAACAATCAGCAGCCTCTAACAAGACTTTAACTACAGCGCTAGAGTGCTGGTTCAGCATTGAAGAGCACTTCTGCTTTTACAGAGGACCCAAGCTCAGCTCCAGCAGCCTCACTGGTGGCTCACATCACCTCTAGCTCCAGGTCTAGGGGATCCAACGTCCTCTTCTGGACTCCATGGTCCCATGCATACATGTGGCAAACATTCAGACACATACATACACATAAAATAAATAAGGACTGTAACTACCTGGTCTATGTAGTCTCTAGACAGAAGGAGCTTCATTACACAATAAGGAATGCCACCCTACCACAGAGCTGACAGTTGTTTATCTTAACCAGAAAAAGTAGGAGGAAATGATAAATTCAACACAATCTTTCCATGAAATAAAAGTGTAAGAATTCAATAAGAGGTGTGTAATTGTCTAACTAGTTACTGGACGCCATATGAAAAACTTAACCTGTATCTCAACTACATTGCTTTGCTTTTTTAAATTCCAGTTTAAAATTAAAATCTAAAAGGTGAAGCCATGTACACATTAGCAAAATGTCTCTCAAAATATGGTCTGGCGACTCCACAGGAAATGCCAAAGCTTTCAAAGCAAGTGTTTTCTCCATGGTTGAGAAGGCCATGCGTCTACGGGTAGTTTTTCGGCAGAGGAATGATTGGCTATGATATAGAACCCCAGGAATAAATAAGTAGCTAAATGATGGATTCATTTACTACAAAACCTTGTGTGGGGGTTTCTATAAAACTCTAACAGTGAATAGGTCAGTGGTTGCCAAGGGTAAGGGAATGAAGCTGAATAGGCAGAGAGCATAGACGACATTTGTTTTGTTTTGTTTTTTGAAAAAGTATCTCTACTATGTAGCACAGCTAGCCTGTAACTTGCTATGTGGCTCAAGACAACCTCAAACTCACAGTCACACACCCTTGTGGCTGGTGACAGATAATAAAACTACACTCCAGGTAAAAAAACTCCTGGCCTTGGTGACACAAAGTCAGAGGACCTCTGTCAGTCTAAGGCCAACCTGGTCCACACAAGTTGTCTCAAAAAAAAAAAAAAAGAAAAGAAAGAAAGAAAGAAAGAGAAAGACAGAGAGAGAGAGAGTGTGTGTGTGTGTGTGTCCCCAGCTACTGCAACCAAGCTAAGATCCCATGGCAGAGTAAAGACAGAGGATATGAGACTGTCACCTTCTAAATACTACAGAGATCTGCAAAAATGGAAAACAATGTCATTCCTGTCACTCAGTGCTTTATGTCTCTGTACTTATGGCACAAGTCCCAGAAGACTAAAACAGGAGAGCACTTGTTTAATGATAAACTGTAAAAAAAAAAAAAAAAAAAAAAATAGTATCAGCAAGGTACATGGCACAGATTAGCTGTTCTGCTCTGTACAGATTCCGAATGATGTCAGTTTTGAGTCAGGAAGACTAGGAGTTCTAGGTCAGGTTCAGCTATATAAGAGTCTGTCTCAAAAGAAGAGAGGGAAAGGATATGTATATAATCCCAGCAGTGAGGACACTAAAGCAGAGGGTCACCAGTTGTAGACCAGCCTGGGTTACATAACGGGTAACATGCAGGCTGGCCCACATAACAAAATCTGTCTCAATTAAAAGGGAATGGTGGAGGAAAAGTAAAGACAAAAGACAGTGTAGACAGCTGACTAAACAAAACCAAAATAAGACAGACAAAACAAATAATTACCTCCCACCAAGTCCTTCGATTCTTTCTCTTTCCTTGGGAAGTTCTGGCTTATGGTCTTGTGTCACCTCCACAGCTCTGACAAAATCATCCTTTGGGTCATCCTGAATTCCAAGGACAACCCCAGAGTCACCTACATGAGCTACATACATCTTCATGCCCCGTATGATAACCACACTGGCAGTTGTCCCGGATGTGCTGGGAAGACCTGTCATCGTCTTTGGCCATTCTGCTGTAATAAGAAAGAAAATATTTTATATTTTACTTCTCCAGGTACATACATAAGCACAGTTATTAGAATATAACAAGCAACAGTTCTTGAATTAGCATGTTAACACTTAAATTTGTACAACAAAAAAGTTTAAGGAAAACATCTTGAGCTGGAGATGTAGTCAGAAGCAAAGCACCTGCCTAGTATTCTCAAGGTCCCAGATTCAACTCCTAGTCCAGAATGAATGAATGAACAGGAAGGAAAGAGAGAGGGTACATTCAGAATCTACTTGTCTGAGGTAAGGGTTTTTATTGTTGTGCTAAAATACCATGACCAAGACCAATTTTGGCTGGAAAGAAAGGGTTTATTTCATCTTAACACTTCCATTTCATACTCCATTATCAAAAACCTGGATAGCAGAGAGCACAAAGGAATGCTTACTGACTTGTTCCTCATGGCTTTCTCAGCCTGCTTTCTTACAGAACAGGACCATCAGCCAAGGGATGGCATTGCATACAGTGAACTAGGTCCTCCCACATCAATCAAGAAACTGCACCACAGGCTTTTCCACAGGTCAATCTGGTGAGGGCATTTTCTCAGCTGAGGTTCCCTCTTCCAAAATGATTCTAGCTTGTGTCAAGTTGACATAAAACCAACCAGCATACTACTTGAGAATCTGAATTAGTCCTCTAATCAAAAAAATCTATAAATAACTATAATAACCCATAAACCAATACTGAAACAAATCACAGGACAGATTTTCTACTTCCAGATAACTCTCAGTCATGGTTACATGGAGAAGCAAGGTACACTGGTCTTGTTTTTCTTTGCTAGGAAATAAACCCAAGGCCTCCTACATGCCATGCAAGTACTCTAGCCCAGCTCTATGTTACAATTATAATTCCATTTCATCAGAAGCTAGCACATATTAAATCTTTCCAGAAATTGCTACTTGTTTTTTAACAACTTTTAAATACTCAAATTTTAACAATTTTAATTTGTTTGGGTTATATAGATATTTGAAAAGGGTCTCACTATGTAGCCCTGGCTTGCTTAGAACTTGCTACATAGACCAAGCTAACCTAATCACGAACTCAGAGACCTGCCTACCGCTGCCTTCCATATTCTCTCACTTGTGTGTATGCAAGCATGTGTGTACGTGATTGACTATTATATAACATGTTCCTTTATGAGCACAAAACAGGCCAGAAGAGGCCATCGTATTCCCTGGAGCTAGAGTGATAGGCAGTTGTTCATCTCTTGAGGTCGGTGCTGGGAACTGAAGTCAGGTCCTCTGCAAGAGCAGCACGTGCTCTTAACTGCTGAACCATGTCTCACCTATCAGCATTTACTGAACACATGAACAAGGTTCTATACTAAAAAGTTTGTATGAATTACTTTAGGTAATACTTACAATAAACTTCTGAGACATAAAATTACTCCCATTATTTCATCTTATAATGAAAAAAATCGATACTTTGAATGAATGGTTAAGAAGCATTTTTTAAAACTCTTTTTTTTAAAGATTTATTTATTTATTATGTACACAGTGTTCAGCCTCCATGTATGCCTGCAAGCCAAAAGAGGGCACCAGATCTCATTACAGATGGTTGTGAGCCATCATCTGGTTGCTGGGAATTAAACTCAGGACCTCTGGAAGAGCAGCCAGGGCTCTTAACCTCTGAGCCATCTCTCCAGCCCCAAGAAGCATGTTTAAGATAACTAAAATATTAAGTAACAACTCTTAGATCAATTCCAAACTATATAGTGTCTAATTAAGTTCAGTGACAGTCAATAATTCTGTAATACTAAGTCATAACTGCAAATTCATGATGGTAGACTAAATCACTCACTTACATATTCTGCCCACCAAAACTCAACTAAAAGGACAGAATATAAAAATAACCCCCATAGCAGACTGAAGCACAGAAAAAGGTCACAAGCAAATATGAGGGATGCCTGTATGTCTGGGCAAACGAAACTACACAAAGAATGGTTGTAGAAGGCACTCATTTAAGAAAGAACAGCCAGAAAGAAAAGGAATAAATTGGTTTCCTTCTTTATTGCATCCTGAAAAACTCAAGAGTCAAAAGGTGATAAACCAAGGCTGGAGCAATGGCTCAGCAGCGAAAAGCAATTGTTGCTCAATCATGAGGACTGGAATTGGATCCCAGCATCCACACTCTAACTCCAGCCCTAAGGACTCCAATACTGTCTGGCCTCCCTGTGTACCCACAAGGACGGTAAACTACTAGGTAGTTTACTTAGTAAATTACCAGAAACAGAATGAAAAGATACTTCACAAAATGGAAAAAGCAATATAAAATGTTCCTAAAAACTCAAGCCAGTCAGACAGTCCACCTAAAGAAAAAAAGTACACTATGCCTAAATAGGCCTTGAACCAAAGAGAAAACTCGGACAAAAAACATGCAATGGTATTTAATTTTTTTCAGTCATCTAGTAAACAATAATTAAAAACCACAAAATACCACTGCATAAGTACTAAACTGCTTAAAATATGAGATTAGCAAATGTGTTTGGACAAGCTGAGCAGCACAGACTCTAGTCAACTACTGATGAGTGTGAATGTAAACTGGCACACTGCAGGAACATTTGGGTATCGTGTGAGAGGTAAAGAAAGGCATACTCTCCAACCACCCCCTAGGAATACACCACATGTTACTGCAGAAATACAAATAGAAACAAATGGCCAAAGCAGCACTGTTTATGAAGGTTAAAAATAAACACCACCAACCCTAGTCCTCCTGACTATACACAATGCATAAGAATCTCATAAAAGCAGGAGGTAAAAGAAGGTATATGTGTGAATTTCCTCAAATATATTACATTCAACAGACTTGGTGAAACTACTAAGAAAAATAAACAAGCAGCACAGAACTAAGATTGAAGTGATGGTTACTCTTTGGAAGTAGATAGAAATGAAGCCTCAGTGGCAGAAAACTAATCCCAACTACTGGGGAGGCTGGAGCAGAAAGATCAATAGTTCAAGGCTTGCTTGTGCAACAGATGCAGTTCAAGGCAAGCTTGGGCAACTTCATGAGACCATCTCAAGAAAGTGAAAAGGAAAGCTTACTTAACATGCACTAATCTTTTTTTTCTTTTCTTTTTTTTTGTTTTTTTTTTGTTTTTGTTTTTGTTTTTGTTTAGTTGGTTGGTTTTTCTAGACAGGGTTTCTCCGTAGCTTTGGAGCCTGTCCTGGAACTAGCTCTTGTAGACCAGGCTGGCCTCGAACTCACAGAGATCCACCTGCCTCTGCCTCCTGAGTGCTAGGATTAAAAGCGTGCGCCACCACCGCCCAGCTAACATGCACTAACTTCTATATTCAATGCCCAGCAGCACACACAAACAGGAAAGACATACGGGCACATCTACAATGCAGGCGATGTTCTCTTCCCTAACTGGACAATATATTCATTCACTACTGACATCCAGTGGCACACATGTAGCCCCAACACTGGGGAGGTAGAGGCAGAGCAGTTGAGTTCAAGATCAGCTTAGTCTACAGATCATGTTCTAAGCTAGCCAGGGATACACAGTAAGACCCTATGTCTCAAAAAATACCAAACTGCAGGGCAGTGGTGGCGCACACTTTTAACCCAGCACTTGGAAGGCAGAGGCAGATAAATCTCTGTGAGTTCAAGGCAGGTCTGGTTCAAGACCAGGACAGATATGACTATTACACAGAGAAACCCTGCCCAGAAAAAAGAAAATGAAAAAGGAATAAATAAAACAAGCAAACAAAAGACAAAATCAGAAAAACAAAAATTTAATAAAGACATTTAAGTAACTGAGTCATGTACAAAACTCACCCTAAAATAAAATGGTATTGGTGTGGAAGGCAAATAAGAGAACATTCGAAACCACAATATTATTTAAATCACATTTCTGAACCTGACATGATGGTATCCACCTGTAATATCAGCACTGAAGAGGTAGAGGAAAGAGGATCAAGAGTTCAAAGTCATCCTCAGCAACACAAAGAATTCCAAGGCAGCCCAGGCTGATTTAAAAAATAAAATTTACAGTCAGGCATGGTGGTGCGTGCCTTTGATCTAGAAGACACAGACAGGTGTATTTCTGGTCTACATAGAGACTACCAGGACAGCAGGGCTGAGTAGAGAGATCATGTCTCCTAGGAGAGAGGGAGAGAGGGAGGAAGGAAGGGAAGAAGGGACGGAGAGAGGGAGGGCTGAGAGATCATGTCTGCAAAAAAGAGGGAAAGAAGGAGAAAGGAAGGAAGGGAGGGTGAAACCAAGGTCTTGTGCATCCTAGGCAAGTGAGCAACCTCTAGTCTCCTTTTTTGTTTTCTAATTTTTTTAAAATTTTATGTGTATGTGTGAATACCTGCATGCATGTTTGTGAACCACGTGTGTGTTGGTGCCTGTGCCGACCAGAAGAGAGCACTGGATCCCCTGGAACTGGAGTTACAAGCTGTTGTGAGACACACCTGGGTCCTCTGCAAGAGCCGCCAGTGCTCTTAACTGCTGAACCATCTTTCTAGTCCCATGCTTTTAGGGTTTTGAGATAAGATTTCATTATATAGCACTGGTTGACTGTACAGCTCAGACTGGCCGTGAACTTCTAACAATCCTGCTATCACAGTGTCTGGAAAGATGGGATTATGATGTGGGAGTATCATATATCAATCTGTTGATTTCATTGGTTAAGTAATAAAGAAACTGCTTGGCTGGCCCTCATAGGTTAAAACATAGGTAGGCGGAGTAAACAGAACAGAATGCTGGGAGAAAGAAACTGAGTCAAGGAGTCGCCATGATTCTCCCACTCCAGGCAGACGCAGGTTAAGATCATTCCTGGTAAACCATCTCGTGGGCTACACAGATTATAAGAAATGGGCTAGTCCAGGTGCAAGAGTTAGCCGAGAAAAGGCTAGATATAATGGGCCAAGCAGTGTTTAAAAGAACACAGTTTCCATGTAATTATTTCGGGTAAAGCTAGCCGTGCGGGCGGCTGGGTGCCGGGGACGCAGCCCCGCTGCCCTTATTTCAACAGGATTATATTCCCAAATCACCTTGCTCAGCTAAGACTCAGTCTTCCAAAAAAAATTTTTTTCCAAAAAAAAGTTTTTAAGCTTGGATTGGTGGCATATGCCTGTCATCCCAGCTCTTAGAAGGTGGAGGCAGGAGAATCAGAGGTTCAAAGAGAGTCTGTGCAACATGAGATGGATGAAACGGAGGGAGGAAACGGAAAGATTTTAATAAAGAAAAAAATTACAAATAAGCAAAATCCATATGTGTACTTTGTCCCAAATTTGAAACATAGGATATGTATTATATACCAACTAACAATATACTCATTTTAATTTTTAGGAGGTGAACAGGATTGTCATCAGCTCCACCTTACAGATAAGGAAACACTGGCACAATAATAGTCTTACGCAAAGTCACAGCACAAGTAAGAGAAGCTCAGTTTCGAAACAAGTCTAGAATATCCTCCTAGCTCTTGCCACATTAGGAAGCCTATTATGGGGAGAACAGACCATATATAGGCCTTTGGGACATGATGACAATAACACACTGAAAGCAATTATCACAAGTCTCTAAAAATCAGAAACTGGTACAGATAGTAAAACACAAAAGGAGTAGAGCTGACGATCATATATAAAGTTTATTCATACAATAACCTGAGACAGTCAAGCTGGTAATCCCAGCACTTGGGAATCTGAAGCAGAAAGATTGCTGTGTGAGTTTGACGGTAGCCTGGGATACACAGTGAGTTCCAGAACAGCCCAAATGCTTGTCTTTTTTTTTTGGGGGGGGGGGGCAGCCAAAATTTTTTTTTTAAAAAATTTAAGAACCCTTAGAAAATGACACAATTATAAATCAAATGATGATTAGAAAATGAAATGAGGCTGCAACTTCTGATTCATGTTCCTTATTGAATTAAGTACAGCCTATTACATATTACATCAAAAGGACTTTAACAAAACTGCCCTAGATTCTGGCCAACTCCCCAGGCTTTTGACCTTTCTGCGATCTGTTTCTTCAGTTTTGTATATTCCTTTCTGTTCTGGAAAAGGTCCACTTATTTTCTTGAACTAAGAGCAAGTAAATACTTATAGTACCTAATTCCTACAAACAGGATTCTCATTCTTAATCATTAATTTTTCTTTTGAGACAGGGTTTCTCTGTGTAACAGCCCTGGCTGTCCTTAAACTCACTCAGTAGACTAGACTGGCCTCAAACTCTGAGATCTGCCTGCCTCTGCCTCCCAAGTGCTGGGATTAAAGACTTATGTCACCACAACCCATGAATGGTAAAATCTGGTTTCTGTTGCCATAACAAAATACTTAAGACTGGGTAATTAATTATTTCATTTCAAGACAGGCTATCACACTGTACCCCAAGCTGGCTCAAACCTACAGTGCTGAGATTACAGGCACCACTATACCCACCCACATACTGAGACCCTATTGGAGGAGGGCCCACTTGTTTGTCCCGGCCACCCAGCTAGTTTAGCCCTGAAATAACCATACAGAAACTGTATTAATTAAATCATTGCTTAGCTCTAGTTTTTTACATGTGACTAATTTTTACATCTTTTTTTTAAATATTTATTTTATTTACTTATTATGTATACAATATTCTGTCTGTGTGTATGCCTGCAGGCCAGAAGAGGGCACCAGACCTCTTTACAGATGGTTGTGAGCCACCATGTGGTTGCCGGGAATTGAACTCAGGACCTTTGGAAGAGCAGGCAATGCTCTTAACCACTGAGCCATCTCTCCAGCCCTAATTTTTACATCTTAATTTACCCGTTTTTATTAATCTGTGTGATTTTATTAATCATGGGCAGTGGTTTACTGGCAAGATTCTGCATCTGACTCTGGCAGTGGATCCATGGCATCTCTGACTCTGCCTCCTTTCTCCCAGAATTTAGTTCCATCTTTCCTGCCTACCTAAGTTCTGCCCTATCAACAGGCCAAGGCAGATTTTTTTATTAACCAATGAAAGCAACACATAGACAAAAGGACCTTCTACACCAAGACCCTATCTTAAAAACTTAATCCATTAAAGAAATTTAAGATGGGAGGTGATGTATGCCTTTAATCCCAGCCCTCAGGAGGCCAAAGCAGGTGGACCTCTGAGAGTTCGAGGCCAGCCTGGTCTACAAGAACTAGTTCCAGGACAGCTAGGCCTGTTACACAGAGAAACCCTGTCTTAAAAATTAAAAAAAAAAATTAAACTACTGCTGTGTTTGGTAATTTAAGAGATGTTTTCCATTGTAATCTTTTTCCTTTAGATTTAAGTATTTTGGAGGGAAGGTATATGAGATGATGAAAATGTTTTTTAGTGGTTGGTATCCCCCTGAAACCTGTGAATTTGACACTCTTTGGAAAGGGGTCTTTGCAGATGTAAGCAGGCTAAGAATCTTAAGAAGAGATCATCCTGAATTAGACTGAGCACTAATTCAAAGACCAATGTGCTCTTAGAAGAGAGAAGGGGTGACAGTGCAGAGAAGGAAATACAAAAATTAGAGGCTGAGATACAGAGATGCATCCACTTTCAAGTCAAGAAAGGCAAAGGACAGCTGGCAGCCACCAGAAGTGGGCACAGAACAGACTCTCCATAAGGAACCCACTCTCGTGACTCCTTGGTTTCCAACTTATGGTATCCAACGCCATGAAGGCATAAGTTTCTATTGTTTCAAGCCACCCAGTTATTGGTTATTTGATACAGCATTCCTAGGAGGTTAACGTAAGTCTGTTCCATAAATTTTCACTGATCAGTTTTAGTTTTTATATTTATTTATTTTGTGGGCATAAGGAGATGCAAACCATAGCATAAAGGAGGTCAAAAGACAGACAACTCAAGAGAGTTCTCTCATTCCACCAAATGTGTTTCTAGGGATCAAACTCAGGTAATTGAGTTTTACAGCAAGTGTCTCTATTTAGAGTCATCTCACTGTCCCAATACACAGTTAGTTTTATATGTCTAAGTGTATATATACACACACATGTGCAGGGCACAGGCATATAAATAGACGTATATATGCATGTGGAGGCCAGGACAGGTCCTGAACAGCCTAGGAGACTGTTTCTAACACCTCCTGGGCCTTACTTCCCAGCAGGATAAGCCTGTTACACAGGTAAACGTAGCTTTCTTCCAACCCTGGCAACCTGAACTTTATCTTAAGGATTCATACAGTGGAACAAGAATCCGTTCCTACAAATTGTCTGTCTTCTGACCTACACCTACACCCCATACATAATAAAGTAACATGTTAATCAAAGTATTTATTTAAAAATATAAAGTCAATTTATTTCATTTTTTTACAGGCAGACTATTTTAATTCTAATTTTATTTTAGTAAAAACAACAACAACAAAAAAGATGGAAATTTGAAAACCACAAACCCAAACACAGTGCCTTGTAAGGTCTAAAGGACTATTCACAGGTAGGCAGGTGGGCAGGCTAGACCACTGCAGATGAGAGTCCCCATAGTAATTTGTAAGTAGTTTGCTAACCATTTCTATCTTTTTAACATTGAACATATAAACATAATCTCTTTAAAATATAGAAATTTACAAATAAAAAGTATGCGTCCATGCCAAAGAAAGGAGAGGAGAAAGGGAGAGAAAACAGTGGGTACTATTTACACTTATAGGCAAAGTTCAAATTTAGAAACCCTCCCCCGTTACCCCCCCCCCCCCCCCGCTCCCAATTTTTTTGTTTTTGTTTTTGTTTTTGTTTTTCGAGACAGGGTTTCTCTGTGGCTTTGGAGCCTGTCCTGGAACTAGCTCTTGTAGACCAGGCTGGTCTCAAACTCACAGAGATCCGCCTGCCTCTGCCTCCCAATTGCTGGGATTAAAGGCGTGCGCCACCACTGCCCGGCTCCCACGCTCCTAATTTACTCAGAAGATCTTGTCTTTTTCTCCTTCCCATGTAGATCCATATATGTTTCTCTTAGGGTCCTCTGTTGTCTAGGTTCTCTGGGGTTGTGTACTGTAGGCTGGTTTTTCTGTTTTATGTCTAAAAGTCACTTATGAGTGAGTACATAGTATATTTGTCTTTCTGGGTCTGGGTTACCTCACTCAATATGGTTTTTTTCTAGATCCATCCATTTGCTGCAAATTTCAAGATGTCATTATTTTCTACCACTATGTAGTACTCCATTGTGTAAATGTACCACATTTTCTTTACCCATTCTTCGGTTGAGGGGCATCTAGGTTGTTTCCAGGTTTTGGCTATGACAAATAACATTGCTATGAACATAGTTAAGCACATGTCTTTGTGGTATAACTGAGCATCCTTTGGGTATATACCCAAAAGTGGTAAAGCCAGGTCTTAAGGTAGATTTTTTCCTAATTTTCTGAGAAATCGCCATACTAATTTCCAAAGAAGCTGTACAAGTTCGCACGCCCTCCAGCAACGGAGGAGTGTTCCCCTTTATTTCATCTTGCTACTAGACAGAAATTCAGCTAACTTCAACTGACTGCTGAGCAGCTACTTTACTTCATGTGCTATATGGGCAACCCTACAAGTCTTAGTTGCGAGTAACTTTGCAGACAAAAACCTCAAGATCAAGCAAGAGGCAGACATTCAGACATGCTGGTCGTTCCGTGGTTGATGGGATCTTTAGAGCAATCCCTCAATCATTCGAAGAGCTCATTTGTCCTTTAGCTGTGGTTACTCATGCACTGCGTGATGCAAAAGCAATACTTGGTAAAACTCTGAGTGCCTTGGCAGTGGTCACGACAGACACCTCCAAGTGAGCTAGCTGTCACTGTATTCATCATAGCTACACACTTACAGTTGGGTTGGGGGAAGGCTTGATAAGGCATACCTCTAAACCTAGCTCTCAAGAGCCTGAAGTAACAGAATTAAAATTTCACAACCAAGGGAAAAACAGCACAGTTGGTAAAGTGTTTGCAGAACCCACATAAAAAGCCAGGTGTGCTAAGAGCTTGTGATCCCAGCCGTAGGGAGACAGAAAAAGATACGTAGGGTCACTAGTCAGTCAGTTTAACCTACTTAATAAGTGCTACCTCAGTAAGAAACCCAGTCTTAAAAATAATAAATAAATAAATAAATAAATAAATAAATAAATGACAACAGACAGTAAGTACACTTGAGGAAATGACACCAAAGGTTGTCCTACCCACACATGCACTTCAAAGGCAGCCTGGGCTACATACTGTAGCCTTATGTAGTAGCATAAACCATGGCTCAAGAGAAAAGTTGAATACGTTAATATAGGTGGTTGTGTCTCAAGTCCCAGCACGCCAATGACTAAGAAAGAACAACCAAGGCCCCTGGGCTGTGTGACAGGAAAGATCCTATCAGAAAACAGAAAGCTCAATCACTTGGTATATACTGTCTTCAAAACAAAGTGAGTTTCCTTTCAATAGCAGGCTAGTGAATGATAAACTTCTAATTGTTCTTTGGAAGACTCAGTTTGGGAACATGCATATCCAGCAGAGTGGACAACATCTTCACAATAAAAATCTTTTCTGGTAGCATCAATGAGAATAGTCAACTTATTTTTTATTATAAGACAAAATTCATCAATATTCAGAAGATATTAGCTCACTGTGCCATGTTTTCCAAATGAATGATACACCATGTCAAAACTCACACATGTGCACAAGGCTGATTCAAAGGCCGGAGAGAGGAAGCTGAGGCTGAGAACGTAGTATCAGACTTGCCTAACAAATGCAAGCCACCAAGTTTGATGAGGGGAATAGAAAAAAATGTTTTAAATAGAGCAGAAGATCTCCAGGGGTCATCCCATACTGAGCAGCTATAGAAAAGAGACAGATGCTGGGAGGGGAAGTCATTCTTTCAGTAACATTTTTATTTTTATTTTTTTAGATCACAGTAAAATTACATCCTCTTCAGCCTTCCCATTCCTTCCTCCAAACCCTCCCATGTGCGCACACACCCTCATTCAAATTCATGGAGTAAGGATCTCAATGTGAGACAATAAAAATTTTCATTAGTAAGATTTCAGATCACAATTCAACTAACCTTAAAACACAACCACTTGACACAGACTACCAATAATCCACTACTACATCAACCAATAGCACAGGAAACTGAGGGCAGAACACATGAAAACATTAAGACAGACATTAAAAGAGATTTGCAAAAATATAAAACAATGCCTCTTTTTTTTTTTTTTTTTTGGTTTTTTGAGACAGGGTTTCTCTATGTAACAGCTTTGGCTGCCATAGGACTCACTTTGCAAATGAGGCTGGCCTCGAACTCAGAGATTCACCTGCTCTGCCTCCACAGAGCAGGGTTAAAGGGGTGTGCCACACCACATGGCATTAACTTGTATTTCTAATGTCAAGATTCTAACCTACTCAAAATACTTTTTAATATTCTTTTGTAAATTTAAGTTTAAAAGAGTTCCTTCAAGGTTTCATTCAATAAAAAAATATGATTTTAAAAAAAGTATGTGGATGCAGAGCTGGAGAGCTGGCAAAAAGGGTAAGAACAGTTACAGTTCTTTCAAGACCCACGTTCTTGAGTTCAGTCCCGGAACCCACTTCAGGCATCTCATAACCACCTGTAACCTTAGCTCCAACGAGAGCTGACATTTTGGATTTTTTTTCAGGCATCCATACATACATCCACACACATACACATAATTTTAAGATATAAAATGTTTTGAAGTATGTGCACACAAAAACATGCATTCACAATTACCAGCACGGCCTCTGCTTTAGTAAAAGCGACACTCGGATCACAAAGGACAGAGCTTGCACTTATGTGGGAGGTTTTGCATTCAATTCAACACCAGCACATAAAACGATTAAAATAAAGCCAAATTTAGAGCTCCAACTTTTTCATTTTCTTTTCTTTGAGCTAATCTACTTTGTTGTCCTGGTCGTGAGCTTACGCTGATCCGCCCTGATCTGCCACCAAGGTGCTGGGATGACCATCGTCAGCCACTACACACTCCAATAGGAATAGGAATCTTTTTTCTTTTCTTTCGCTCTTTTTTTTAAAGAGAGGGTCTCTCTACAGGGCTGTCCTGAAACTATGTAGAGTAGACCAGGCGGGCCTCGAACTAAGTGAAAACAGTCTACCTCTGCCTCTCAAGAACTAGGACTAAAGGCATGCATCACCACACCTGGCTAAAGTTCAAATATTAAAAGCTTTTGATTTTTAAAGTTAAAGCATATGGCAAATTCATGTGCCCCAAGTGTACTGCGAAATAAATGGACTCTATAATAATTCTTTGTGTCTACTCTTCATGGTGTCTGTCTCGCTATCCACTTTTGTATCCTCTCCAGCCAATAATATAATGTATTTCTAGAATAAACTACAGTGCTTTCAGCTCTACTCTGCCCCCACAGAAAACAAAATAAATCCATCAAAGGGGCCCCCAGGGATTGGCTGGGAACCGCCTCCAAAAAAGCTTAGTGGCTGATCTTTGAGTCAATCAAATACTTGGCAAAAAGCCCAACAGATGGAAAACAGACTTTGAAACCAGCTAGTCTACACTCTGTGACAATGCCTTTCTAAAAATACCGTGTATTTTACAAATCTGTAACAGCTTTCTCTAGGTCTCTGTTTCCTTAATGAAAATAGAGCGGATTTGCTTACGCCACTATAAACAAAGGGTTTTTAATGGCAGGAACATTAATTCTTTTCTGTAACAAAGATATGCGCCATATACCCACAGCAATAAATAACCACGATCCTGTGTCATTTACGCTGTACACATACGTATTGTCTGACTTACAAACATTCAAAATTTGGTTAAAACTACAATTACACCGAACTTTTAGAACTTAAGGTATCTGTTACCAAAAGTTACTTCGATGGGAATTTATATGAGTGCTTTTTACTATGAACTTTTGGAAACTGTTTGAATGCAATTAGCTATCATCACACTCACTCACACACACACACACACACACACACACACACACACACCAGAAGTTAACACATGTCGAGGCCAATTTAATGTTTAACACGCTGCACGCCTTATTCATAAGCAATTCAAAAGATGACCCTAAAACACGATCACAACAATACTGCCTCCAAAAGTAAGTTACTTATGTTACACTTCAGCCCTTCTGAATTGGCTTACACGAAGCCATCAGGGTCAATGCTAAGTGACACCGCCGGTAGGAGGCAACCAAGAGGGACAAGCCCATCAAGAACAAAATTATGACAGATGCTAAGGGAGCGCTCCAGTTCTTGCCACCTCCGGCTTCCTTCACCTGGCTCACGTAGAAGCGTTTCTTAAATTTATATTTTGGTTAGAATCTGGCGCTGGCTTTCAAATA
Source organism: Microtus oregoni (assembly GCF_018167655.1). Lineage (NCBI taxonomy): Eukaryota > Metazoa > Chordata > Mammalia > Rodentia > Cricetidae > Microtus > Microtus oregoni. The sequence goes on from NW_024543074.1 coordinate 13,304,009, forward strand.
CTTCTGAGCTTGCTGCTACCAAATTGAATTAGCGAAGGGCGAAGGGACTGTTGCCCCGATCGTGGGAGGGAGAAGATAAAGCAAAGAGCGGTTGCTGGGAAACAAGCCATCCTGGCTTTTCCGAGGCCACTCGGTGTTCCCAGAACTCCAACCCTGACAGTTTTCCCTCGCATCCCTTAGTGGACGGCGTCACTTGATGGACAGCGTTCTTGGTACTGGGGGAAGGCCCACGCGGTACTGATGCTATAAAAGCCCAGCAAAAGAGAAGAAAAGAAAAATGAGGCGGGCGCCACACAAACCCGGGAACTTACCTAGTTTCTTCCACATGGCCAGGTGACAGGCGAGGAAGCCTTTGCGAATGGCAGCGCACACCTTAGCGGGCTCGGACGAGGTGAAGCCCTTCTGCTTCTTGATAAAACCCCACAAGTGCTCCCGGGCAAACTGTGCCGCCTCCCGCCCGCCGTGCCCGTCACACACGGCGAAGAAGGCCACCGAGGAGCGGCGGCGACAGCAGCGGCCAGCGGGTGGCGAGGCCGAGGCGTCCAGGGCAGGGTCGCGGGCCGCCGCCGGGCCTTTTCCCGATGGCCCGCTGCCGGCATGAGCGGGGCTAGCCGGCTGCCCGAGCGCCCGCCGCGACACCGGTGCCGGCTTGTCCTCCGCGGGTGGCTCGGGCTCCACCACAATCTGAGTTACGTCCTCCATGTACTTCCTCCCGCCCTGGTCAGAGAAGACGCTCACTCCCAGCGAGTACAGCCCCGCCATGGCCGGCTGCCCGGGATCCCGCCGTTCCCACGCAGTCCGCCGAATTCTGAGGCGGGAGACACACTCGCTGCTCGCCGGCCAACTATTGTTTATCTTCGACGACGCGGAGAGCGAGGAGGGGGCGGTCCCCGAGGTGGGGGGGGGCGCGATGTCGGGACTTGTCCGCGAGAGCTGGGCCGGTCGAGTCGCCGGCAAGAGGAGCTGAGCAGCTGCGCCTGCGCACTGCGCTCGCTCCCTGCCCGCCCGCGCCCACCGCACAAATCAGGCGTTCTCTAAACCCCTGTGACGTCACAAAGTTCGCTGGGACAGACCAATCAGGAGTCGAGGGGAGCGAGCTCGCCCCCGCCCTCCCGCCCACCCTCGCGTCTCTTTGCCACTGCTGCTGTCGCTCCGCCCGCCTGCGCTAGCCCGCTCTGAGCCGGGTCTGTTTTCCTCAGGCTGGAGCTTCTTCGCCCTGGGGGGCGTTTCCGCAGTTTCTAAGCTGCAGACGCCTTAACCTGTCAACCTTTTTCCTCACCTCGATGCTTTGGGTGAGACTTCTGGCTTTTACCCCTTTTGGTCCTCCCAGAGCAAGCTTTGCAGGCTCCGGCCTCCCGCGATTGTGGAAAATCTGCTGAGAACGAGGGTGGACTTACCCTTCCACTCCTTCGAGCGAAATGGCGCGAAAATGCCCTTCAAAGACCGTTGATCGGCGCGCTGGACGAGGGTAGCACTCGTGTACTGGCTTGGGTGGGATGTGTCCGACTGGGAGTTAAGGAGGGCTGCCCGGGTTAATTAAGAAAACTTGGAATTTTCCACCGCCAGTTGCGCAGTACGGTTTTCCACTGTGCGGTTGTGTCAGAGACCTAGCGGCGAATTCCTAACGATTCTTTCCAGCACTTTTAAAAATTTCTTTTTGCGTACTTTTCCACTTTTCAGCCTTGTTAATACTTTTTCGGACTAGTCCTGTATACAGCTACTACTGTAGTATGTAACTTACATTTGGAAAAAGCCTATGTCAAACAGTCTCCATGTCCTAAGGACACGGTTATACCCCCTCTGTTCACCCAGTAGTGCGCAGTCCGAGCAATAAAATGCTTGCACTTTATTTCCATGGAATTAAGCCCCCAATGAGCATTTTTGTATTTTCTCAGTATCGTCTTTTTTTTTGAAGGATCTATTTAAAGTTCACTAGTTCCTATATGCGATTTACTGTACAGTGCCTTTGAGATTTCACATTGAGTAGAAACAAAGGAGTAGTGAAAATTTATACAGAGCTGAATAAGAAATGCAAATACAAAGAAAAAAATCTTTACAATGTCCTTCCTTGAAACAATCCCTATACCTACCAAAACAATCTTTTTCTTGTCTTTTTGGGTTTTTTTTTTGTTTTGTTTTGTTTTTTGTTTTTTTTTAGACAGGGTTTCTCTGTGTAGCCCTAGCTGTCCAGGAACTAGCTCTTGTTGACCAGGCTAGCCTCAAATTCACAAAGATCCACCTGCCTCTGCCTCCCGAGTGCTGGGATTAAAGGCGTGTGCCACCACTGCCTGGCTCCAAAACAATTCTTTTTAAAGATTTATTTCATTTTAATTATATGTGTATCGCTATGTGCATGTGAATGCGAAGGCCAGTTAAAGGTGGTTGTGAGCCACCTGTGTGGGTGTTCCAAACCAAATTCCAGTCATTTGCTAAAAACAGTAGAGATGTTTTTAACTGATGAGCCATCTTTCCAGCTCCCTGAAGCAGCAATCTGAAATAACTTTGTATGTGTGTGTGTGTTTTGAGACAGGGTTACTCTGTGTAGCCTCAGCTGTCCTAGAACTGGCTCTGTAGGCCAAGCTGTCTTCTGGCTCACAGAGATCCACACCTGCCTCTGCCCTCTGCTTCGGCGTTAATAAAGGCTTGTGAAACACCAACTGGCCCCCTTTTTTTTGTTCGGGGGGGGGGGGGGGGGCGTGTTCGAGACACTTTCTCAGTATAACAGCCGTGGCTGTCTTGGTACTCAGTTTGCAGGCCAAGATGGCTGCGAACTCAGAGATCCTCCTACCTCTGCTTCTCAAGTGCTCTGTTACCACAGCCAGGTCTCATCTTAACAGGTGAGCAGAACCTAATAATTATAACAATAAGCAGAAATGTATAGGCCACATTTCATTTAAAACTAGCTGAGTTTTAAAATCCTAAGTGAGATACTAACAGGGATGCCCCTGCAGCTTCCATCCCACAGGACCTGCAGGAGGAACAGCTCATTCCCCTCCTTATAATTTCCACCTTAGTGTGTCTGCCTTGGCCCCAAGAGTCTACCACAAGACAATTCCAGCAAACCTCTCAACGCCTTTCCTCCCAGTCTGGGGCTACAGCCTCCAGGCCGTCTGTTAATCTGAATAGTAAAGTCCACCTCTACCGCTTCCCTTCCACATCCCATTCTCAAGTCACCCCATGTTTCAGCTTCTACTCCCAACCATTTCCACTTGATCTCAGCCTCATCTGGAAATGGAAATGAACTTCCTGTCCCAGACACTTCTCTCACAGTGTTCTTACCAACCCCCTGCACCTCTTAATCACCTCCAGAGACCCCACTTCCTCTCTGAATCACTGACTGCAGCTCCCAGCTTGCCCCTCCCAGCTCTTCCTTTATTCAAGGCTTACTATCTGGCCCAGTCCTCTCTGTAGCGCTGATAAGACATTGACAGCAACCAATCTGGGGAGGAAATGGCCAGGCAGGAACTCAAGGCATGAACCTGAAAGGCTGAACTCAGAGATTGTACTGCTTACTGGCTTGCTCCCCCAGCTTGGTCAGCTTTTATTGTCGTTTTGGTTTTGGTTTTGGTTTTTTGAGATAGGGTTTTTCTCTGGTTGTCCTGGAACTCGATTTGTAGAACACCCTGGCCTCAAACTCACAGAGATCTGCCTGTCTCTGCCTCCCGAATGTTGGGATTAAAGGTGTGCGCCACCACAGCTCCACATAATAAATAAATAAATAAATAAATAAATAATTTTTTTTTTTTAAATTTAATCAGGGGGCTGGAGAGATGGCTCAGTGGTTAAGAGCACCGATTGCTCTTCCAGAGGACCGGGTTCAATTCCCAGCACCCACATGGCAGCTCACAACTGTCTGAAGATCAGTTCCAGGGGATCTGACACTTCATACCAGTGCACATAAAATAAAGTTAGATAAACCATAAAAATATTTTTAAAAAATCTAATCAGAGCTGAGTGTGGTGTTGAACAACTTTAATCCCAGTACTTGGGAAGTAGAAGTGGCTCTCTCTGAGTTCAAGACCAGTGTATTCTACTTAATGAGTTTCAGGACAGCCAGGCCAACATAAGAGAGAAACCCTGTCAAAAAAAAAAAAACTAACCAGTTTGCTATTGTTTCTTCCCATAAGTCTATAAGTCATCTATGAGAGCCAATTCCATGTTAACAACGGCAAGATAAATGAGATAAATGTGTCTCAAGAGGCTAATCTGTCAATCTGTTTGCCTTTACTCTGCTGGGTTTGCAACTCTAACCTGAGGACTGCTGTCTCACTGTGTGAGTACAGTGGGGACACAAGGTCCGAACTGCAGCTGCCACACTCCCAAAAGTGTCATCCCCATGTGCATTCCTCATTAGCCAGGGAAGATCAATCTGTCATGTTCTCACAGATAGCTGGAAAGAATACTCATGCCTTCTCTCTTCAGATAGCTTGACTTACACACATGGCCTGCCCCCTCCCTCTCTGTCTCGGTGGCCTACTCTTGAATTCATTGTGGCTTGGCTTGGTTTTTCTTTACTAAGACAGGGTGCACTATGCAGTACTGGCTGGCCTGGATGGTGCTATGTAAAACGGACCAGGCTGGCTTTAAACTCAGAAAGATCTACCTGCCTCTGTTGCCCAAAGACTGGGATTAAAGGCTTATCCATTATGCCTTATTTGTTTTGGATTCTTTCTTTCTTTCTTTTTCTTTAATGGTTTCTTTAAGACAGGATTTCTCTGTGCAGCCCTGGCTGTCCTGGAACTTCCTGTGTGGACCAGTCTGGTCTCTAACTCACAGAGATCTTTTACCTCCTCTGCTCTCCTTCCCCCAGGGCTGGAATTAAAGGCCTGAGTCACCACCTCACTGTAGAATAGGCTACTATGGAACTCACTAAACAGCTCTCAGGCTGGCCTTCAACTCACAGCTGTCCTCCTGCATCATCCTTCAAAGGGCTAGAATTACAGACCTGGCTAAATTTATTGATTTTCCTAGGTGAAAAGTTTCTCCTTTTTTCCTTTTCTAAGAAGTTAAACAAAACTATGTTCCAACTGGGCAGCTGAGATAAGAGGAGCAGAGGAGCCCAAGGTCTGAAAATGGCCCAAGCAACACAGTGAGGACCCCCATCTCAGAGCCAGGTGTAGGGGTGCAGCCCTTTAATCCCAGCACTTGGCCCATGAAACCCTGAGGATAGGAGTTTCTCAGGCAGCATTGGCTACATGTGACCCTCAGGGGTAGCACACTTAACTAGCACGCACTGGGTTCTAAATTCAGGCCCCAGCACTGAAATAAAGAAAACTTTGAATAATTTGTTAGAAGCTTGGTGGTACATGCCTATAATTCAAACAGCGGGAAGAGGAGCCCATGAGTTCAAGGTCATCCTGAGCTTGCTTAGGTTTATCTGAGACCATCTCAAAAAGAAAAAACAGGGGCTTGGGAGGAGATGGCTCAATGGTTAAGAGCACCGGTTGCTCTTCCAAAGGACCTGGGTTAAATTCCCAGCACCCACATGGCAGCTTACAACTGTCTGTAACTCCAGTTCCAGGGAATTTGACACCCTCATACAGACATACATGCAGGCAAAAACACGAATGAACATGAAATCAAAATAAATAAAAAAAGATTTCTTAAAAAAACCAACCAAACCAAAAAAAAAAAAAACAGAAAAAGTAGATAGGAAGACATACATTTTTTCTTAATTACTATATTCCTTTTTCTAATAACATGATTATTTTTACTTTTGAAAAATTTTGGAGGGGCTGGAGAGAGAGCTCAGAGGTTAAGAACATTAGCTGCTCTTCCAGAGGTCCTGAGTTCAATTCCCAGCAAACACATGGTAGCTCACAACCATCTGTAACGAGATCTGATGCCCTTGTCTGGTGTTCAGGCAAACATGCAGACAGAACACTGTATACATAATAATAGATTTAAATACATTCATATATGTGTGTGTATGTATTTAAATATATATATATATATGTATGTATGTATTGGACGTGGCAGTACACATCTTTAATCCCAGCACTCAAGAGGCAGAGGCAGACAGATTTCTAAGTTCAAGGCCAGCCTGGTTTACAAAGTGAATTTCAGGACAGCCAGGACTGTTAGACACAGAAACCCTTTCTCAAAAATAAACAAGCAAAACAACCAAAAGAAAAATATGTGTGTGAATATATACACATATATTACATGTGAATGTAGGCACCTGACAAGTTCAGAAAAGTGAGGCAGATCCCTGGACCTAAATTTCCAAAACATTGTAAACCTCCTATTATGGGTGCTGGGAACCAAACCAGGGTCTCCTACAGAATGCTCTTGACTGTTGTGTCATCTCTGCAGCCTCTCCCTTTGTTAGAGAAAGCTTTAAGCCCCGAGTGATGTGCCCTTCAAACTTGGATACAAAAATTAGCAAAACACCTTCAGTATAGAAACTAGCAAACTGATGCCCCCACTCCCTATGAGACTGGATTCAGCTTCTGTGCTCGAGTGACCTTCCAGGTGACTGCAGGTGTATGCTACCACACCCAGCTTCAGTAAAATTTTAAACACTGTGTTTGCTTTAAGGTGTGGACATGGCAGTTTTGGCTTCTAAACTACTACAGAGACAGGTCATTTTACAATACCCACTGCCTCTGCTGTATTGAGACCCATTTTCTCCTCCTCCTGCTTCCATCCAATTTGTGAGATGAGTGAACATAAGAAAGACTTACCCACTGGTGAGAAGGCTCAGCAGATAAAGGTGTGGCACGCCTGAGTCTTGAGGTTAATACTTAAGAGCTCACCTCAAGGCTGAAGGAGAGAACCAATTCCAAAACACTGTCCTCTGAACTCTACATACACACCATGGCTCAGGTGCCCACTCACACACATACACACTAATAACATTATAAAAAAGAGAGAAAGAAAGGAACTTCAAGTTGGGTATTGTTGTGCATATTGTCTCTAAAAAACAGAAGGCTGGGCAATGGTGGCATATGCCTTTAATCCCAGCACTTGGGAGGCAGAGGCAGGTGGATCTCTGTGAGTTTGAGGCCAGCCTGGTCTACAAGAGCTAGTACCAGGACAGCCACCAAAGCTGCTACAGAGAAACCCTATCTCGAAAAATCAAAAACAAAACAAAAAACAACAATAAAAACAGAAGCCAGGCGGTGGTGGTGCATGCCCTTAATCCCAGCAGTTAGGAGGCAGAGGCAGGTGGATCTCTGTGAGTTTGAGGGCAACCTGGTCTGTAGAACTAGTTTCAGGACAGCCGCGGCTGTTCCACAGAGAAACCCAATTTCGAAAAACAAAACAAAAAGCAGAAAAGGAACTTCAGAATCAGTCTCTCTCACTCTCTCTCCTCTCCTTCTTCTGTTCTCCTAAGGCCTTATTACTTAGTCCAGGTTGGCCTTAAACGCCTGATCTTCCTGCCTCAACCTCCCAAATGCGGCCATACGCCACTATGCCCATCTGTACTTCACTTTCTAACTCCTTGGCCTGGTCCAAGTATCTACTTCCAAGACCACAAGGTGGTGTTTTTCTGCCAGCTTAGCAGCCACACCTGAAGCTACTAATGTTTTAACTACACTTTGCATCCCATGGCCCTGCAATCAGCAGTCCTGCCGCTCAGACCATAGTCTGGTGGGATTTATGGTCAACCACGCCACAAAATGTAGGTTTTTAACTAAGTATCATTCTGTTTATCAACAAAGACAGGGTAGTCAGATATTGGGGTGAAAACCTAGATTCTCTGCTAGATCAGAGAAGCCAACCAGCTGACCTTCCTTTTTGGCCAGAGACCCAGCAAAAGAACACCTCTCCAATCATCCCAAATCAAAAAAGGCCCACTGTACTCCTCCTATGCATCTCTCTATCCTTCCCCTGGGTGCTCTTGTATATTGTTTTACTCTTTACTCTTTCTTCTTGAGGGGGCACCCATCTCCCAAATAAACACAGAGTCTTATCCTTTCTTATAAATGCCTGCCCTTAGCTTGGCTTCTTTTCAGCCAACTTTTCTTAAATTAAATCATCTACCTTTGGCCTCTAGACTTTTACCTTTTTCGATTTCTGTATATCTTGTCTTTACTTCTGACTCCATGTCTGGCTGTGAGACTGGATGACCAGCCCCCTGGTCTCTCTTCTCCACTTCTCGTTCCCCAAGCCTCTTTTCTCCTATTTGTTCACGCTGCATGCCTGTCCCGCCCATTTCTCCCTCATGCCTAGCTATTGGCTGTTCAGCTCTTTATTAGACCAATCAGGTGTCATAGAAAGGCAAAGTAACACAGCTTCACAAAGTTAAACAAATGCAACATAAAATAATGCATACATCTTTGCATCATTAAGCAAATATTCCACAGCATAAACATATGAAACGCATCTTCAACTACCCCGGTGGAAACAACACCTGAGTCCTCCATCCTTGCTCTGGCTAATTCCTGTCAGCTAATCAATGACTCTCCCCCCCCCCCAATCCCAGGTTAATTTATTAATACACTCTCAGAGTCTCCCAGAGCAATCAAATATCCTGCAACAATAAGGGGAGAAGATAAGGCAGGGAGAATAGCTACAATAGAGACATGTGAGGTGCTCAAGAAGCAGAGGCAGGCCAAAGTCTGTGAATTGGAGGCTAGTGTGGTCCACATAGACCAGCCAAGGCTACATAGTGAGACCTTGGCTAAAAACAAACAAGTCTACCGTAGTACCTGTATACATTAAGCTATGTCAGCTCTTCTCAGGTTTTTTTGTTGTTGTTGTTTTGTTTTGTTTTGTTTTGATGTGCATGAGTGTTTTGCCTACCTGTATGTCTGTGTACTGTGTGTGTGCCTGGTGCCTACAGAGATCAGAAAATTGTGTCAGATCCCCTGAGACTAGAGTTGCAGGCACTTGTGAGCCACCATGTGGGTGCTGGGAGCTAAACACAGGTTCTCCAGAAGAGCAGCCACTAGTGCTCTTAACCACTGAACCATCTGTCCAGCCCGTCTATGTCATTAGTAATCATTTTTTTTCTAATAACTTTTTTAATCAATTTTTCTCAAGAGTTTTTTTTATTCTCCTATAAGATCTCCTATTCCCTATGTTCTAAAATAGCCAGATCTTATATCCTAATTTACCAAACTTGGTTTGAATTTTCTTGCTCTTTGCCTTCTCTTTTTCAATTGACAACTTTCACCGAACATATTTTTAGGTGTCTCATTGTATTTTAATTTGCAGTACCAACACAGGTACTTGTGCCAGTCTTTACTTAAGATACATCTTCTGTTTGGTGTTTTGTTGCAGGATATTTGATCACACTATGAACCCCAAGATTTTGTTATGTACTGTAAAAAAAAAAGTTTCTAGTTGTGGTATGGCTCAGCCCAAGCACACACCTTTAACACAAGATTTTCCTTCTTAAATATTGTAAACAGGGTTAAATGAAATCAACCATAGGTCAAGAGGAGGAGCAAAGTACCAATGATAGGGAAAAAAAAACATAGAGAGTAAGAGGGAGTCAGGAAGACAGAGAAAAAAGCAGAGGAAGTAGAAGGGAGTGAAATCAGGTTGGAGGAGTTTTTGTTTGAGACCGAGTAGGAGAAAACTCTCTTTCTGGGATGACAGCAAAGAAGGAAGCAGTTGGGTACTTTCTCTGCCTGTCTGAGCTAGCAGGTTTTCACCCCAGCTTCTGGCTCCGAGTCCTCACTGATAAAATAGAAGTATGGAGATGACATTAAGAACAACAGTGTTCAGCGACTCCCTTCCTGCAATAAAGCACATCAATAGACAGTTACCTACATCTTTCAGTTTTGGCTTCTGTATTTGGAACAAGAACTTTAAAACATATACACAGTACTTCCAACACAGAAGCCTTTGGATTTTATGATTTCTCTATTCTACCAACATTGTTTATAGGTAGCCTCACCCATGCCAAATCAACTGCACTGTGGTGTATGTCTCTGTGTGAGTGTTATATGTATATGTTATACTCGCAGGTATCGGGGGTGCAGAGGAGGGTGCTGAATGTCTTGCTGAGTGAGTGTCCTACTCTCTCACTCTCCACCTTACTCCCTGTGGCAGTGTCTCTCACTGGGCCTACAACTAGACTGGTGGCCAACAATCTCCAACAGTACTCCTGGACTAGCTCTGTAGAACAGGCTGGCCTCGAACTCACAGAGATCTGTCTACCTCTGCCTCTGCCTCCCGAGGGCTGGAATTAAAAGCATGTGCTTCATCTCTGCCTCTTGTATCATGCTGGGGTTACATATGCTGGTGACCATGCATGGCTATTTTTCAAGTCTGAGAGTTTTGATTCATGTCTTCATGCTTTCAAAGCAAACAATCTTTCCTTCTGAGCTATCTGCTCGGCACCTTTTCTTTTTCCTACTTATGAATGCCCAGCCTTAGTGTGGCTTGTTTCTAGTCAGCTTTTCTTATTTATTTATTTATTTATTTATTTATTTATTTATTTATGATTTCTGTCTCTTCCCCGCCACCGCCTCCCATTTCCCTCCCCATCCCCCAATTGAGTCCCCCTCCCTCATCAGCCCAAAGAGCAATCAGGGTTCCCTGCCCTGTGGGAAGTCCAAGGAACCCCCACCTCCATCCAGGTCTAGTAAGGTGAGCATCCAGACTGCCTAGGCTCCCACAAAGCCAGTACGTGCAGTAATATCAAAAATCCATTGCCATTGTTCTTGAGTTCTCAGTAGTCCTCACTGTCTGCTATGTTCAGCGAGTCTGATTTTATCCCAGGTTTTTTCAGAACCGAGCCAGCTGGCCTTGGTGAGTTCCTGATAGAACATCCCCATTGTATCAGTGTGTGGGTGCACCCCTCGCGGTCCTGAGTTCCTTGCTCGTGCTCTCTCTCCTTCTGCTCCTGATTTGGACCTTGAGATTTCTGTCTGGTGCTCCAATGTGGGTCTCTGTCTGTCTCCTTTCATTGCCTGATGAAGGTTAATATTCAGGAGGATGCCTATATGTTTTTCTTTGGGTTCTCCTTCTTATTTAGCTTCTCTAGGATCACTAATTATAGGCTCAATGTCCTTTATTTATGGCTAGAAACCAAATATGAGTGAGTACATCCCATGTTCCTCTTTTTGGGTCTGGCTTACCTCACTCAGGATAGTGTTTTCTATTTCCATCTATTTGCATGCAAAATTCAAGAAGTCCTTGTTTTTTACTGCTGAGTAGTACTCTAATATGTATATGTTCCATACTTTCTTCATCCATTCTTCCATTGAAGGGCATCTAGGTTGCTTCCAGGTTCTGGCTATTACAAACAACGCTGCTATGAACATAGTTGAGCATATACTTTTGTTGTATGATAGGGCATCTCTTGAGTATATTCCCAAGAGTGGTATTGCTGGGTCCAGGGGTAGGTTGATCCCGAATTTCCTGAGAAACCGTCACACTGCTTTCCAAAGTGGTTGCACAAGTTTGCATTCCCACCAGCAATGGATGAGGGTACCCCTTTCTCCACAACCTCTCCAGCAAAGGCTATCATTGGAGTTTTTGATTTTCGCCATTCTGACAGGTGTAAGATGGTATCTTAAAGTTGTCTTGATTTGCATTTCCCTGATCGCTAAGGAAGTTGAGCGTGACCTTAAGTATCTTTTGGCCATTTGAACTTCTTCTGTTGAGAATTCTCTGTTCAGTTCAGTGCCCCATTTTATAACTGGTTGATTAGCCTTTTACAGTCTAGTTTCTTGAGTTCTTTATATATTTTGGAGATCAGACCTTTGTCAGTTGCGGGGTTGGTGAAGATCTTCTCCCAGTCAGTGGTTTGCCTTTTTGTCTTAGTGACAGTGTCCTTTGCTTTACAGAAGCTTCTCAGTCTCAGGAGGTCCCATTTATTCAATGAGGCCCTTAATGTTTGTGCTGCTGGGGTTATACGTAGGAAGTGGTCTCCTGTGCCCATATGTTGTAGAGAACTTCCCACTTTCTCTTCTAACAGGTTCAGTGTGTTCGGACTGATATTGAGGTCTTTAATCCATTTGGACTTGAGTTTTGTGCATGGTGATAGATATGGATCTATTTTCATTCTTCTACAGATTGACATCCAGTTTTGCCAGCACAATTTGTTGAAGATGCTCTCTTTTTTCCATTGTATACTTTTATAGCTCCTTTATCGAAAATCAGGTATCCATAGGTTTGTGGGTTAAAGTCAGGGTCTTCTATTCGATTCCATTGTTCGACTTCTCTGTTTTTATGCCAATACCAAGCTGTTTTCAATACTGTAGCTCTGTAATAGAGTTTGAAGTCAGGGAGGGTAATTTGGCACCTTTTTTGAAAAGATGGCACGAGGATCAGGTATTCAGTTATTCTCAGTTCCATAAGACATTCAAGGTCAACCTAGACTTGATTTAAAAGAAAAATAAGATGGGGTCATGCTAAGAGTCCTGTTTTGGCCTTGGATTAACTCTGTACCCCAGACAGGCCTTGAACTTGCAATTCTCCTGCCCCAGCCTTCTGAATAGGTAGGATTATAGGCTTGGACCACCAACCCTGGCTCTCAATTGCACTTTTTAAAAATTGATTTGCCAGCTGGGCGGTGGTGGCGCACGCCTTTAATCCCAGCACTCGGGAGGCAGAGGCAGGCGGATCTCTGTGAGTTCGAGACCAGCCTGGTCTACAAGAGCTAGTTCCAGGACAGGCTCCAAAACCACAGAGAAACCCTGTCTCGAAAAAACCAAAAAAAAAAAATGATTTGCCTTGGGGCCGTAGAGATGGCCTATCAGTTAAGAAGACTTGTTACTCTTATAGAGCAACCCAGTTCAATCACCTACATGGTGGCTCACAACCATCCATATCCATTTCCATGGGGTCATATGCAGGCAAAAATGCAGATAGAGAGATAGAAAGTCTACAGAGTTTTTGAATAAATAGATTTCTTTGCTGTCAGGCATTGTTGCACATGCCTCTAATCCGAGCACACAGGAGGCAGAGGCAGGCAGATCTCTCTGAGTGCAAGGCCAGCCTGGTCTACAGAGTGAGTTCCAGGAGAGACAGGGCTACACAGAGAAACCCTGTTTCAAAAACAAAAAACAGACAAAATATTGTTATGCCTTTCTAGAGACTCTCAAAGTATTCAATTTATTTTCCTGCACTCATATCGTACATGTTATATAACATTTAATTAAATATGCACTTAAAACAAGAAGAACTAGAATAAACTGGTTTGTGCACAAACACTGACCAAGTACGTGGGAACTTTAGTATATGGCTATAGCTCAGCTGAAGCTAGTTCCCAGAGGTTCAGCATTTTCTGGGTTTCATTGCTTTTGAGGCAGTGGAGAGCATTGTTGAAACAAGTGAATCACCCCATCGGTGACTGGCTGGAAGGGTTATTGGACTGCTTCCAGTCAGGCTTCACATACTAATGAGGTGAAGAAGTCAGAAGATTCAGGCTGGGTGTGGTGGTTCATACCTGAAATCCCAACACTCAACAGATTGTGGCAGGAGTTCAGGGACAGCCTGAGCTGTATAAAGAATTCCAGGCCAGCATGGTGAGATTGCATATGCCTTTTGTTCATTTATTTTTAATGCACATGAGTGTTTTGCCTGCGTGCTTGGTGCCAGGGAGGTCAAGAAGAGGGCATCAGATCACCTGGAACCAGAGTTACAAGGACTTTGAGAGCCACCATGTGAGTGCTGGGGACCAAACCTAGATCCTCTTAACCACTGAGCCTTCTCTCCAACCTGGGGACACTTAATCCCAGTACTCAGGAGGCAGAGGCAGACATCACTGAGTTCTAAGCCATCCTGGTCTACACAGCAAGAAATTCCAGGACGGCCAGGGCTACAGAGAAAGACCCTGTCTTAACAACCCCGAGAGCCCCACCTTACCCCCCAAAAAACACTAAGAATTCCAGACAATAGAAGATAACGTGTACAAAAAAAAAAAAAAAAAAAAAAAGCACAGGTTCAATGAGGTGTCCCAGGGGACACCAAGAAGCCTATCTTTGCCCTGCTGAGCAAGACCTTCACCCTCGAGCAAGGCAGAACCCAGTTAACCCAGATCAAGGTTGAGATCCAAGACAAGGAAAACATCCCATCCAACCAGCAGCAGCTGACTGTCAAGGCGAGCAGCTGCAGGGTGCCTGCACTCTGTCCTACTACAACACCCAGGGAGTCCACACTGCAGCTGGTGCTAGGCCTGCATAACAGCATCGCCGGGCCACCTCTCCCAGCTCCTGCAGGATAACTAGGACAAAACTGACCAGCTGCAAACCTGCCTGCTGCATTCCCATACTGTTAAAAGGCACGAGAAACATGGGCACACACAATCTCAGAACCAAGAATAAGGTCAAAGCGGAGAGGTGCCTGCAGGCCCATGACCCTGAAGCCCTGATCAAATGCCCTTCCATGGAGGAAAGCGAAAGAGGGCCAGTGAGGCCAGGCTATGGGGGCGCACGCCTTTGATCCCAGCACTCGGGAGGCAGAGGCAGGCGGATCTCTGTGAGTTCGAGACCAGCCTGGTCTACAAGATCTAGTTCCAGGACAGGCTCCAAAGCTACAGAGAAACCCTGTCTCGAAAAACCATAGATAGATAGATAGATAGATAGATAGATAGATAGATAGATAGATAAGAGGGCCAGTGAGATGGCACTTTCTGCCAAGTCTGACAACCCACGTTCAATCCCTGGAACCCACATAGAGAAAGGGCAGAACCATACCTCCTGACACCTCTTTCTCTCTCTCTCTCCTCCAACACATACACCACAAATAAATATTCTGATTAAAAACAACTTGGTTTTTTTTTTAATAACAAAAAAGAGCCAGAAGTAGGCCTAAACATGGAATCCCCAGCATTCAGAAGCTGAATCAAGTAGATCCTTAGTTAGCTACACAGCTGGTTCAAAACCAGCCTGTGATACATAAGACTTTTTTTTTTTTTTAAGAGTGTGAAGGTGTTCCGGTTGCCACCCCACTAATTGCCAGGACTGAGCCAGCTGATCTGGCTGCCAAGGCTAGAGGCCCTTTCCTCCCTTACTGCTATCTCATCCTTCCAAAAGCTGTGCTGGGTCCAAGACGGCCACCTTTCCTGATGGAGGAGGGCCAGTCTTCAGTAGAGGGCATACCAATATCTGTGCTTCCACTCGGACCACTAAACAGGCTCTCAAACAACAAACACCAGCACAAATCAGAAGGTTCCCAGGCAATGACCAACAGTGCATTTGTAATGCAAATAATAGCCTTCACTCCGCCTACTTACAGAAATTAACTAAAAATTACATACAGTATGTTCTGCTACTCTGACAGACGCTTCTATTTTCCTGTCCCACACCCATTCATCTTTCCCTTAGTAAAATAACACAATAATTTTCTTCTAGGTGAGCACCCCTTGTCCCAGTCTGAAGTCAAGTGGTTGAGTAGTAATGGCTCAGAATCAGCTTTGGAAAACAGCTCAGACAGCAGTAGGCCAATCCATGGCTTTAAGGATGGGTCCATTGGCTGGACAGGGGTGGTGCACACCCTTAATCCCAGCACTCGAGAGCCAGAGGCAGGCGGATCTCTGTGAGTTCGAGGCCAGCCTGGTCTACAAAGTGAGTTCCAGGACAGGCTCCAAAGCTACAGAGAAACCCTGTTTCAAAAA
Source organism: Microtus oregoni (assembly GCF_018167655.1). Lineage (NCBI taxonomy): Eukaryota > Metazoa > Chordata > Mammalia > Rodentia > Cricetidae > Microtus > Microtus oregoni. The sequence goes on from NW_024543074.1 coordinate 13,319,532, forward strand.
ACCAAAACAAGATGGGTTCATTAGTGAATTCCTAACCCAAAGCCAAAGAGACATACGAGCATGCTCTGGGGCTCATGGGGAGAGTGTCCTTATCCTAGCAGCAGAGCTACCAACAGCAAAGCCAAGTCTTCTCAGGACCCTGAGTTCCAGCAATGGAAGACTGTCACCCCTGCCACCATCCAGCTAGTAGAGGTGAAACAGTGTCAAGAAGAAACCATATAGCCGCCCCTATAGCCCAGGCTAGCTCAGACTTGCAGCAGTCACCACGGTCTGTCTCCCTAGTGCTGGGATTACAGAAGTTTGCTGCTCTGGAGCTGTTTTCAGTCCAGGCGGCAGTCTGGCTCTGTTCTAGATTGATTTATGGTCATCAGCGTAAAGTTCTATTTATCTGCTTACTGGTGCTTCTGTTTTTTCCTGAAGGTCTCATTCTCTCACCCACACTGGTCTGAAACTCTTGTAAGTCAGGCTGACCTCAAACTGATGACAATCCTCCTGCCTCAACCTTCCAGGTGTTAGGACTACAGGCATAAGGAGCCATGCCCAGCAGCTTAAAGTTCTTAAACGTTACTTGCTGATCTCTTTCTTTCTTGTGTCTACCAGTTTTAGGCACTCAGACACGTCTATCACCCCATGACCCTTCCCCTCCTTGGATGTGTTTAGGCCCCAGGAAAATGATGTGAGGAGAAAAGTATGTTAAATGTTCAGCTTTTGTTTCTAAACTCTTGATCTCACCTTTAGCCCACCAGAGAAATGCAAATCAAAGCTACAGTGTGATCCTATCTCACTCACACATGTCAGAACAGTTTTTATAAACAAATGATAAATGCTACAGAGGATGTGGGGGAGAGGGAACCCTTAAACGCTGTTGGTGGGAACCTAAGACAGTGCATATATTATGCAAAGCATGATAGAAGCTTCATTTTAATAAACAATCACCATATGATCCAGCTGTACCAGTCCTACACGTATATCCAAAAGAAAGGAAAACAGAATACATTGACGTATGCAAATGCTCCTTGCAACAATATCCACTATAGCCAAGCAATGGAATCAGAATAGGAGCCCATCCTCAGATGAACAGATTCAGAAAACATGGTGTGCTTACACAATGGAGTTTATCTAGCCATAAAGAAGAATGTTGTTTGCAAGAAAATAATGGACTGTTCCACCCATTAAGTGAAACAAGCCAAGCACAGAAAGATGGGCTGGAGATACAGTGCAGGGGTAGAGAGTTTACCTCAAATGTGCAAGGCTCTGGGTTCAATCCCTAGGGCTATTTTTTTAAAAGGCAATCATAAGCTGATCTTTGTTTATTATTTTGAGACAAAGCTCTATGTAGCTTTGAAGCCTGTCCTAGAACTCACTCTGTAGACCAGATTGGCCTCAAACTCACAGAGATCCACCTGCCTCTGTCTCCTGAATGCTGGGATTAAAGGCGTGCGCCCCTACTGTCCAGCTAAACTGTAGATTATTAAACAAAACTCCTAGTGCCAGAGATTGGCCAAGGAGGCCCCAAAACCTCCCAAACAATACAGGCAATTGGTATTTGGGCTGCTTTGGGCTGCCTACCAGAATCAGTTAGCATGATCTTATGCCTTGTTTGCAGGATGTGGTGGTGTGAATGAGGGTGGCTCATAGATTTGAATGTGGAGTCACTGGGGAGTGGAACTCTTTGAAATGATTAGAAGGATTAGGAGGTGTGGCCTTGTTAGAGAAAGTGTGTCACTGGGGGTGACTTTGAGGTTTCAAAAGCCCATGGCAGGTCCAGTTTGTGTCTCCCCATCTCCCTTCCTTCTTCTTTCTCTGTATCTCTCTATATCTATCTCTATCTATCTATCTATCTATCTATCTATCTATCTATCTCCCTTTCTGCCTATGGATCGGGATGTAGTTCTCAGCTGTTTCTTCAGCACTGGGCTTGCCATGCTCCCTGCCATAATGATAATAAACTGTAAGCAAGCCCACAATTACTTCCTTTTATAAGAGTTGCTCATGCCGGGTGGTGGTGGTGGTTCATACCTTTAATTTCAGCACTAAGGAGGCAGAGGTAGGTAAATCTTTCTCTTTCTCTCTCTCTCTCTCTCTCTCTCTCTCTCTCTCTTTCTCTCTCTCTTAAGATTTATTTATTTATTATGTATACAGTATTGTGTCTGCCAGCAGGCCAGAAGAGGGTACCAGATCTCATTACAGATGGTTGTGAGCCACCATGTGGTTGCTGGGAACTGAACTCAGGACCTTTGGAAGAGTCATCTCTCCAGCTCCTCAGCTCCTCTTTTTTTTTTAAGTTATTTGTTTCATTAGATTTAATTTGGAAGTATTTTTTCCACATAAATTACATCAAGTTTTTTTTATACATATCAATCCAAGTCCCACTCCCTCCCCTCTTTCCATTCCCTCTACATACCCTCCCACCCCACCCCCATCCAATCCTCAGAGAGGGTAAGGTACATTGCTTTGGGGAAGGTCCAAGGCCCTCCTTACTGGATATAGACTGAGCAAGGTATCCTCCAAAGAGAATAGGTTCCCAAAACATCATTACATGCAGCCGGGCTAAATCCTGGTGCCACTGCCAGTGCCCTCCGAGTCTGTTCCAGCCATGCAACTGTCAACCACATTCAGAGGGACTAGTTTGGTCCTATGCCTGTTTCTTCCCAGTCCAGCTGGAGTTGGTAAGCTCCCATTAGCTCAGGTAAACTGTTTCAGTGGGTGAACTCATCCATCGTGGTCTTGACCCCTTTGCTCATGTCTCATTCCTTCCACTCCTCAACTGGGCACTGGGAGCTCAGTTCAGTGCTTTGATGCAGGTCTCTGCCTCTGTTTCCAACAGTTGTTGGATGAAGGTTCTATGATGATATTTAAGATAATCATCAGTCTGACTACAGGGCAAGTCAAAATCAGGCCCCCTCTCCTCTATTGATTGGGGTCTTAGCTGGGATCATGCTTGTGAATTGCTGGGAATTTCTCTAGAGCCAGGTTTCTTGCTAATCCTATAATGGCTCCCTCAATCAAGATATCTCTTTCCTTGCTCTCATCTCTGTCTTTCCTTGTTCTCGACTATTCCATTCCCTCAAGTTTTTCTCAACCCTCCCCTTCTCCCCCCCCTTCCCCTTTCACACTCTCTTCTTCCTCTACCCCCATGCTCCCAATTTTGTCAGGCGATTTCTTCAGTCGAGAGGCATTTAGGTTATTTCCAGGTTCTGGCTATTACAAATAATGCTGCTATGAACATAGGTGAACAAATGCCTTTGTAGTATGATTGAGCTTCTTTTGGGTATATGCCCGAGAGTGATATTGCTGAATCCTGAGGTAGATTGGTTCCCAGATTTCTAAGAAACTTCCATACTGATTTCTAAAGTGATTGTACAAGTTTGCATTCCCATCAGCAATGGATGAGTGTTCTCCTTACTCTACATCCTCTCCAGCATAGGCTATCATTGTTGTTTTTGATCTTAGCCATTCTGACAGATGTAAGATGATATCTCAGAGTTGTTTTGATTTGCATTTCCATGATGGCTAAAGATGTTGAACATTTCCTTAAGTATCTTTTGGCCATTTGACATTCTTCTGTTGAGAATTCTCTGTTTAGTTTTGTACCCACATTTTTCAATTGGGTTATTTAGAATTTTGATGTCTAATTTCTTGAGGTCTGGCAGGTAGAGTTTGAGGACTTCTGGTCTACAGAGTGAGTTCTAGTACAGGTCAGCTAGGGCTGTTACACAGAGAAACCCTGTCTCGAAAACCAAAAAAAAAAAAAAAAGAGTTGCTTCCAATGGAGTGTCTTGGACACCAACCCAACCACAAACTCTTCAGCCTACAATTTGTCCTGCCTACACCATGTCCTGAGGCAAATATGGCACAGAAATTGTGGGGGTGACCAACTGATTACAGGTAGAGCTGGAGATCCGTGCCCCTGAGAGGGAGCTCACTAAGGGCCAGGACCCAAAAGCAGGATACCCCAGAGTCTTAGGATAGAACTAAACATGAATGGCAAAAAAGAAGTCAATGAAATGGCTTCTAAGGCTATTCTGCTGTACCCATAGATGGGTACCTAGCCCAACTGTCATCAGAGAGGCTTCACACAGCAATCGATGGATACAGATGCAGTGACCACAGCCCAACCTTAGGCTGAGCTCAGGAAGTCCTGAAGAAGAGGGGCAAGAAGGATTGTAGGACCCAGTGGTATTAAGGGTCACCACAAGAAAACTCACAGAACCACCTAACCTGGACTCATAGGGGCTCACAGAGGGAGCCTACATGGGACTGACCTAGGACCTCTGCAGATGTGTTACAGTTGTGTGACTTATACTGTGGGACTCCTAGCAGTAAGAGCAGGAGGTGTCTCTGGCTTTTGCCTGATTTAAGGACCCATTCCTCCTGCTGGATTGCCTTCCAACCTTGGGGAAAAAGAGGGTTCCCGGTCTCACTGCAGCTTCATATACCATGGCTGGTTGATATCCATGGGATACCTACCTATATCTGAGCAGAAACAGCGGAAGAGGAGTGAATGGGGTGGGGAGGGGGTTCTGAGAAGAGGGGAGAAAGGGGGAGCTTTGGTTAGGATGTCAAAACAAGAATATAAAAAAAAAATAAAAGAGTTGCCTTGGTCATGGTGTCTCTTCACAGAAATAGAACAGTGTCTAAGAGGAAGACATAGGAAACTAGGCTGCGACTAGCCGAAAGCTTTCTCTCTGTTTCCCCTAACAGTGCTGCAAGGGCCCATGAAGGCTGCAGAGGAAAGATTTTCCTCAAGGCTTACTCCGCTCTGGACTCTGCCTGCAGCAATGCCAACCAGGAAAGCAAGATGTGAACCTTTAAAAGTGGTTATACTGACTTTCAGCATGGCATGGCCATTAAATTCTTTTTTTTTTTTTTTTTTTTCGAGACAGGGTTTCTCCGTAGCTTTTGGTTCCTGTCCTGGAACTAGCTCTTGTAGACCTTAAATTCTTTTTTTTTTTTAAAAAAAGATTTACTTATTTATAATGTATACAGTTTTCTGCCTGCATGCCAGAAGAGGCACCAGATCTCATTCTAGATAGTTCTAAGCCACCATGTGGTTGCCAGGAACTGAACCCAGGGCCTCTGAACAAGCAGTCAGTGCTCTTAACTGTTGGGCCATCTCTCCCGCCACTGAAGTCTTGAACTCATAGAAGCTGTGACTGTCTGTATAAAATCTTGCCTGTCAATATCATGCCACGGAGGGGGGATGGGCTTGTGGGACCCCACACTTTCCTGAAGATTTATATAAAAATAATAGTTGGTCAAGGGAAGGACATTTTCTTCCATGGTGTAGACACCAGTAAGGAGCATATGGAAACAGCTCTAATGAGAGCTGGAGAAATGGCTCAGTGGTTTAGAGCACTGACTGCTCTATTAGAGGACCCAGGTTCAATTCCCAGCACCCACATGGCAGCTCACAACTGTCTGTAACTCCAGTTCCAGGGGACTGGACACCCATGGCAAAACATCAATGCACACAAAATAAAATTAAATAAGTTAAAAAAAAACTAATGAGAATGTTCTGTCACAAAGAGCGGGGGAACATGAAAGTAGAAGGGAGCCAGCAGCTGGGAAAAGGAAAGGGATTAACAGTGGGAGGAGACAAGAGGAGGGAACCGGGAGGGGTTGAATATGGTGTAAACACATTATATACATGTATGGAAATGTCTTCATGAAACTCATTATTATGTACAATTAGCATGCTAATCAAAAAACAGACAATTGCCATGTTTTCTCTCACACATGTGATCTGGAGGAAAGGACAATGATCTGAAGGCAGATGAGCTGAGGGAAGGGAAGGGGCTGGGAGTGGAGGGGAGAGGAGGAGAGAAAGAAAGCATGATGTGCAGAATGAGTACCAAGGAAACCATAATTCTGAACAACTGATATGGGTTAATTTAAAGAATAAAACTTTGAAAAATAGTAATTAATGTGACTGGAGAGGTGGCTCAGGGGTCAAAAGCACTGGCTGCTCTTCCAGAGGACCCAGGTTCAATTCTAGCACTCACATGGCGGCTCACAGATGTCTGTAACTCCAGTTCCAGGAAATCTGATGATCTACCTCTTTGGCTCCACAGGATCCAGCATGCATGCGGGGCATATAAACTCACATAATCACAAACACACACACACACATGTGACGTGCATCCACACACAGACACGATAAATAAAGATTTAAAGTAAAAACTTAAAAAAATTAACTCGTGAGATGGCTCAGATGGTAACGTGCCTGACATGCAAGCCTGAGGACCTGAGTCCAATGCCCCAGAACAGACAGACAAAACCCAGGCACCACGGCACATACCAATAATCCCAGCACTGGGGAGGCAGAGGCAGGTGGAACTCTGAGTTTGAGGCCAGCCTGGTCTTTAGAGTGCATTCCAGGACAGTCAAGAGTACATAGAGAAACCCTGTCTGGAGAAAAAACAAAAATGGAACACTATTGTGAGCTCTTGATGTCAACTTCTGGCTTCCATTCATACATGCACACACACACACACACACACACACACACACACACACACACACATATTGAACTTCAAAAATTAAAAGGGGTGTAGAAAAATGGCTCAGTGGTTAAGAGCACATACTTCTCTTTCAGGGGATCTAAGTTCAGTTCCCAGCACTAGCATCAGGTAGATCACAACCACCTACATAATTTAAGCTCCACGAGACCCAATAACACCTTTTGTCTTCCACAGGTACCCCATATAAATAATAAAAGTAAAACCTTTAAAAATAGTCAAATTGAGCCAGGCAGTGGTGGCACATGTCTTTAATTTCAGCACTCGGGAGGCAGAGGCAGGCAGATCACTGTGATTTCGAGGCCAGCCTAGTCTATAGAATGAGTTCCAGACAATAATAATAATAATATATCAATAGGGAAGTGTGGCACATTCACAACTCTTTGTTTCTTGAAACAGAATTTGTGTTACAGCAGCTCAGCTCCGGCGGTCCTGGAACTCTCTTTGTAGACCAGGCTGGCCTCAAACTCAGAGTTCTGCCTCTGCCTCCCAAAGTGTGCCACCACTATCCAGCTTCTTTTTTTTTTTTTTTTGAGACAGGGTTTCTCTGTAGCTTTGGAACCTGTCCTGGAACTAGGTCTTATAAACCAGGCAGACCTCAAACTCAAAGACCTGCCTGCCTCTGCCTCCCAGGTGCTGGGATTAAAGGCAATCCGGCAAAAAAGGAAAAGAAAAAAGAAAAAATTGTGTAGTCCAGGCTGGACTTGAACTCCGAGTCCTCCTGCCTCTGCCTCCTTTAGCAAATCCTACTGGTCTGCACCACCAAAACTGGCTAACCATTCACATCTCTTAAGAGGAGTAAGAGAAAGTATTCTTTTAGGAAGTTTAGCAGACATACATCAGATGACCCATCAAGCATCCTTCACTCCCGTCTCACGACCTTCTCTACTGGAGTGGGACCACCTACCTACCCCCTTCCCTAAACTCCACTGGAAAATAATGATCTGTGATATCTGTGAAAAGTTTACAGAAGGTTCTTAAAGGTGCATGTGTTGTGGGAATTCATTCCACCAATAGCTTTCGGGATTCAAGCCATAGGGTGTGATTTCTGTGTGTGGAAGGATGTGATCTCTTGTAAAGGAGAGGAAAGGTCCCTCTCGCTCCCTTGGGAGGTCAGAGCAGAAGCTTGTGTGACTGCTCACATCTCCCCGGGGCAGAGCGGCGGGACAGGGCGGCTTCCACCTCATTCTGTATTCTGTGAGTCTGTATTTCCCTTTGAATCCCCATAACAAAGACAATTTGTATCTCTCACATCGCCTCTCCCATTACACAAGCATTGGCATAGCCAATTTTCCTGCCCACAACCGAGACAAAAATGCCAGGAAAAGTGAGGGGGAGTCTGGCTACTACTGAGTTACTCTTGCGAAGGCCAAGAGTTTAGCACTCTCAGTGAAGGGATTATAGGCATATCCCACTATACATGAATTATGATTTTTATATTATTATTTATATTTTAAAGATAGCTTCTGGGGGCTAGAGAGATGGCTCAGCGGTTAAAAGCACTGACTGCTCTTCCAGAGGACAGGTTCAATTCCCAACATCCACATGGCAGCTCACAACTCTCTGTAACTCCAGTTTTGGGGAACCCGACACCCATGACAAAACACTAATGCACATAAAATAAAAAAGTAAATAGATTTTTAAAAACCCAGAAAGATAGCTTCTGAATGATATTTAACAGCCTAACGATATGCAGGCTGTGTGGCAGATGAGCTGGAAAACAAACAGGCAGGCATGATATTTCCGAGGGTTTTCTCCTCTGCTTGGCTTTGACTACAAAACAGGCCCTGGGAGTTGGCTGGACTCACTCGGATGGTGTGGGGCTCCCGTGCAGCAGGGGCAAACGTCACTTTGTTCTGCAAACCTGTCCTTAGGCCTCCCGTCTAATTTCCTCAGGGTCATAGGCCTCAGAACAGACGTGGTGCTTCTGGATTTGAAGGATGAACCCGAACAGCGTCCCGGTTCTGCAGGGAACAGCGTGTCCTGGGAAGTGATAGAGAAGGCGACCACAGCGAACGGCAGAGCAGGCTGGTGACGCAACAGGCAACAGCTGGCCCGGTCACCGCGCAGCTCATGCGAGGAATTAACTTAACCTCAACAATTTGAAAGAATAACCCACTTCTGGAGATTAATTTTTCATTGTTTGGTAAAGCAGAGGTATTACATACAAACTTTAAATTAAAAATTCCTTCAGGTCTGATTTTGTATACTCAGCGCTCTAGGAGGCCTTTGATTCTTTGATTCTCTCTAGGGCATTTTCATCAAATAGATTGGGTGAATCAATGGTGGGCATGGTGGTGAACGAATCTCTGTGCCTCTGCGTCTCCCTGTCTCTCCTCCCCCTCCCACCCCCGCCTTCTCCCTTTACCCTAGAGGAGCTTATGTTGCTCCAGCTGTCCTTGCTATGTCTGGTCCTTGAACTTCTGATCTCCCTTGCTTCTCCTCCCAAGTACTGGGATTTCAGGTACATGCCCCATGTCCCATGATTTTTTTTTTTTTTTTGGTTTGGTTAGTTTTGGTTTGGTTTTGTTTTTGAGGCGGGGTTTCTCTGTAAAAATAGTCCTGGCTATCCTGGAACTCACTCTGTAGACCAGGCAGACCTCGAACTCACAAAGATTCACCTGCCTCTGCCTCCAAAGTGCTGGAATTTAAGGCGTGAGCCACCAGGACCAGGCTTGAGTTGATTTTTAAAGGTGTCTTTCCACTTGCAGAGCTCCCATCAGGCATCCCTTCAGGCTGAGTCTCTTTTTCCTTCAGATACTGACCAGAGTCAGAGTCTGGGCCTGCGTTCCCTGATGACCAGGTTCTCCTCACTCATTCTCTGAAGTCCTACCTACCCACTTTCCCAACCTTCCGCTATAAAAAAAAAAAGTATTTTTCTTTAGACTTTTTATGCGTTTGAAGACCACCTTATAACCCTTTTTTTTCTGAATTACTAACTGAAAACCAGAGGCAGCTCCGTCTATTGATTCATGCCTATAATCTCAGCACTTAGGAAGCAGATTCAAATGTTCATGGACAGCTTCAGCCCAGGCTGGCCTCAAACTCACAGCAATCCTCCTGTCTCAGCCTCTCCAGTTCTGCATTTACAACCAATGTCTTTTCCTTGTACTTTATCGGGCTGGAGAGTCTTGGTTGTCATGGGTGTCTGTAGTTTATCTGGATTCTAAGTAAGGTTTCTAGAGAGAATTTAAACAACCCTGAGAGCACAGAAAAGTAGCAAGACTGAAAACTAAGAGCCCTGAACAGATATTAGTCTTCAAGAAGTGTAGCAATTTACTAGCCATGAATTCTCTGTGGACCTCACAGGTGAGTCTGCCATAGTGTCAGCAGGAGGCATTCAGGCTTGGCCATCTCTGAGTGTCCATGTCCCACGGTGGGTGCGCCCCTGCAAGTCTGCGATTGAAGAGAGTGGCCTTAGAGAGCTTCCGAGAGTACATATAGTTCTATGACGCATACAGGCTGGAGGAACTGCTAAAGACATGAAACCCAAGGCAGAGCCTACTGAGAAAGTTTAGCCAAGAAGCAGTATTAGAGAAGGAATGCACGCAGCCCCCCAAGTTTCTAACCCTAGGAAGAAGCAAGCCTGGGCCAGGGAGGAGGCGAGCCTGGGTCAGGGAAGAGGCGAGCCTGGGCCAGGGAAGAGGCGAGCCTGGGCCAGGCACATCAGGAATTTGATGGAGAGTGCTGCAGGAAAGGACTCTGACCCCAGGCTTCCCTGTGCATAGGTATAGGGACACAAGAAGGAGTGTGGAACACTCATCAGCAGGGTTCTGATCTGAGAATGGCCATGGATGTAAGAGGGATGTATGGGGACAAAGGGATCTAAATACTAGGGTGTTATCTGCTAGTGACGTCATCACTCCTTGCTGAGCTAGCTCTTTGCTAAGTTACTCAGAGATAGAGAAAACTGCCTTAGCAACCTAGCATGTAAAGGGTCTGTCTGCCCCGCCCCATGCCTTTGTTTTTCTTTGGTACTGAGGGTCAAGTCTTTCATTTTGCCACTGAGATACACCAACCCTGGTCCCTTTTCCTCTTCTCCTTTCTTCTCTTTAATTTGCTTACTTATTCATTTAACTGAGATAGCGTCTCACGAAGTAGCCCAGGCTAGTCTCCATGTCCAGCCTTTAACTCGATTTGCTGGTCTAGAACTCAGAGATCCTCTGATCTTGATCCTCTGCCTGCCAAGTGCTGGTATTAAAGGCATGCGCCCCCATGCCTGGCTACTGTTTTCTCTTTTTGAGGGCCTTGATAAAGAGCTCAATCTGACTTTGGACTCACAGCAATCTTCCTGCGTCAACTTTCCAAGCATTGCACCACACCAGGTTTCTTTCCCTTCCTTCCTTCTTTCCTTTCTTCCTTCCTTCCTTTCTTCCTTCCTTCATTTCTTCCTTCCTTCCTTCCCGGGCTAGTCTCAGATCCCAGATCATCCTGCTTCAGCTTCCCAGGTGCTGGGATTACAGGCATGAGCCACCCTGCCACTCTACCTGGCCTCCCCCCCCTTCTCTCTCTCTCTCTCTCTCTCTCTCTCTCTCTCTCTCTCTCTTTTTCAGGACAGGATTTCTCTGTAACTTTGGAGCCTGTCCTGGAACTCACTCTGTCACTCTGAAGACCAGGCTGGCCTCAAACTCACAGAAATCTGCCTGCCTCTGCCTCCCGCACGATGTCCTTGCCTCATTTCTAAATGTGGAATTTAAATGGAAGCAACGCACAGAAAACAATGAGCCATACACGACAACCGATACTACTAAAAGTGGTTGGGGTAGTGATTGGTGAGGTACAAACCAGCTCAGAAATTAAAATGTACACCACAAGAACACCGTTAGAACCATAGAAAGGAGCCAGGCAGTGGTGGCGCATGCCTTTAGTCCCAGCAGTCAGGAGAGAAAGATAGCTGGATCTCTGTGAATTCGAAGCCAGCCTGGTCTACAGAGTGAGTTAGCCAGGGCTACACAGACCTGTAGAAGGATGTTTGGCTCCCAATTTCTTTCTTCTTCAGGGAACAGGAATTCCTGGACCTTAGTTACTTTTCTGTTGCTCCAGTAATACTCCCCGGCAGAAGCAGTCTAAGAATGGAGGGTTTACGTTGGCTCACAGTTGGAGGCTATATCTATCGCTGTGGTAAAGGGACAGTGGCAGGAGCATGAGGCAGCGGGTCACATTGCATCTGATGGCAAGAAGCAGAGAGTGAGGAGTGCTTGTGCTCAGCTAGTTTTCTCCTTTCTGCACAGGGACCAAGGAAGTCGCTCTCTTTATTTTCCTAGGAGCCTGAAGAATCTCAACTATGCCGTTCTCAGCAGACCAGGTTTTTGCTTGCCTGTTGAGTCACTTGGCAAGAATTTCCTGAGCACTCCCCATGGGCTAGGACTTTCCCAGACACTTGGAGTAGAGATGGGGGGAATGGGACAAAAATTATATGCCTGGTTCTCTTGCTTCTACCAGTCCTTTAAATCCCAAAACTTGTCCTGTCTGAATGTCCTGTTTCTGTTTCTCAATTCTGGTTTCTCAATGAGAAAGGGCCCAGTGCTACAACCAGCTGCAAATTTCAAGAAAAAAAATCAGCCCCAGGTGCAGGTGAGGGAGAAGTTGCCACATTCCAGTAGGATAGTGTCTTTACGTCTGTGCTCCAGGCACCCCTCAGCTGTGCAGAGGTATTTGTGAGATTCCAGGTGGATCCAGAGAGCTCAGTCATCCTGACAGTGGTGTTGTAATAAGGCCGCTACTTAGTTCTGGCTACTCAGCCCTGAAATGATCATACAGAAGCCATATTATTTGTAATACTGTTTGGCCAATAGCTTAAACATACTTCTGGCTAACTCATATCTAAAACTAACCCATCTCTATTAATTTGCCTATCACCACATTGCTGTGGCTTATTGGGTAATGCTCCATCTGTCTCTGGCAGGGCTACATGGCTTCTCCCTGACTCCACCTCCTTTCTCCCAGCATTCAGTTTAGTCCCCACCCCCCCCCCCCAGCTCTGTTCCCTTATAGGCCCAAAGTAGTTCCTTTATTAACCAATGATATTCCCAACATGCAGAGGGGAATCCCACATCACAGTGGTGACAGAAGGCAAGAGTTAATGTCTGTCTCCTCTGGGGAAACTGAGGCAGAAAACGAAGCAGCGTGAGAGCAAAGTCCTTCTGAAGAGAACAGAGTGAGAGACACAGCCAAAGCAGGGGAAAGGAAGCCAGAAGCCGCGCCAAGGAAGCAAGTCAGGAAGGTGTATTAGTGAAGATGAAGCCCAGAGAAAGCACATTTGGCAGGGCTGGTGGAGCCACTGATCCAGTGACATCATCAGAATCCATCTCTTCATCCCATGCCACCTGCAGCGCCAACCCTGCATGCTTGTCAGTGACGCAACCGAAACACGCCCCCTGCTGGGCCGGAAGAAAAGGACCTTCTTAGAAACCTCTGCCAAGCCTGTGACTAAGCTAGTCACGCTGGATTTTTCTCTTTCTTTTTTTCTGCAGTGCTGGGAATAGAATCCAGGACCTCACACACATGCTAGGCAAGGGCTCTACCACTAAGCTACCTCCTCAATCCACAATGTAAAGCCCACAGTTCTCAAGTACAGGCAGTGTTTTCCCCAGAGAGACAATTAGCAACATCTAGAAACAGTGTTAGAAGTCCCAGTTGCGAGAAAGAGTTACTGGCATCTAGTGGGTAGATGCTGGAATAACTGTTGAATGTGGTTGAATGCAGGTGCAATCTCCCCCAGTAGGGAGACAACACCGAGGCTAGAGAACGGTTTTTTAACGCAGACCTTCTCCCCTAATGGAAGGAGTGAGGCCAGAAGAAGCTGCTTATGAGTGGCTAGAGGGGCAGAAACGAATATGGGAAAGTGTCCTTCTCAAAAGCCAGGGGAGATTGGGTTGTGGTGGCGCACGACTTTAAGCCCAGCACTCGGGAGGCAGAGGCAGGCGGATCTCTGTGAGTTGGAGGCCAGCCTGATCTACGGAGCGAGTTCCAGGACAGCCAGGGCTACACAGAGAAAACTCGTCTCAAAAAGCAAACCAAAACCAAACCAAAAGCCAGAGGAAGATTTTCAGAAGCACACATCATTAAGGGTGACAAGCGATACTGAGAAGTTAAGTAAATTTATCACTCAGGCTGCGACTGTGTGTCAGTGACAGAGGGCTTGCCTGACGTGCCCAGGACCCTGGCTTCAGCTCCCAGCACTGCCGAGGGAGAAATACCATCCATTGGATGTATCCAAAGGGCTGCACCTTACCTTTGCCCAAGAAGTTCCAGGAAGAGTAGTGTAGATGAATCACGAACGAGGGAGTGAGGACTGCAGGAAGTGATGACAGAGGCCCTGACTCCAGCACCGGCAGGCCGCTAGGGACCCGTGTCTGGGAAAAGGAGGAAGGCAGCTGAAGGGCGAACAGAATGAAGATTGGCTTTAATAATGTGTAGATGTGTGTGTTTGTGTGTGGGTATGGGGGGGGGGGGGTTGAGCGTGAGTGCTCTAGGAGCCCACAAGGCCTCAGGCCGTCCTGGAGCTGCAGTTACAGCCCTTTGTGAGCTCTCAGATGTGATTAGAGGGAGACCATCTGAGGCCTGCAAGCCCCCTTCACCCTGAGCCATCTCTCCAGCCCAGAACTCAGCTTTGAAAGTTGTTGAGATCCAAAAGAGGGAGAAGAGGAAAAACAGAAGGATAAGAGCAGACGGGCCCTGAGAAGAGACTTTATGTGCCTATAAATCATGTGGGGGTCTTGAACTCGTCCAGGATTTCTACTGAGCATTGATCCTGACTCACTGGGCCTGGAGAAGGAGAACCCAGGAGCTACTGTGTTTTTCTATTGGAAATGGAATCTTGTGGTATTGCTCAGCCCAGTCTTAAACTCAGGGGTTCCACGTATCATCTTGCTTCAATTTACCTCTCAGTCTGGGCCCTCAGGGATAGGCCTCCACATCCCTTTCACAACTACATTTATGTCTCTTTGTATGTTATTTGATACAGGATTTCGCTCTGTGGCTGAGGCCTTAAACTCACAACCCCCCCCCCCAAGCCTCCTGAGAGCTGAGACTGTAGGTATGTACCTCAAGGTCTGGCTCACGGTCTTTTAAATTTTGTTTTCCAGGCAGGATTTCATGTAACCCAGGCTGGTTTCAAACTGTCTTTAAACTCACTACAGATTTGGAAGCATGGTGGTTTTCTTTCCAAGTGCTGGGATTATTGGAACGAACCTGTGCTGTGTTTATATTATCGCTCTCTTCCCTTCCTCTTCTCTGGGTGTAGGAATTGAACTCAAGGGCTTTATGCACGTTAGGCAGGCACTCAACCATTCAGCTAGATCTCCGGCCCTATATTTTTCCTTTATGTCTTAGAAACACAGACCCAAGTTTATCCTCATTATTTCTGCCTAATTGGATGAAGCTGAAATCATCAGTATAATTGGATGATACTGAAAACAGTATCCCATAAGCCAAATCCAGCCAAGCATCTGTTGCTTTTTTGTTTCTTTAACTTTAGTTTTTGTGCCTACAAGTTAAGAATAGTTTTATTTATTTTTAATTTAACACATCTGAAGTCATGTGGATAGCTAGGTAATAACCCTGATTGTGCCTGTTGACCCACAAAACCTTAACTCACCGCCCAATTTAAAAAAAAAACAAAAAACAAAAAAACTTTTCCATTTCCTGATTAGATTGGTGTGATAGCTAAAAATACCCTGAACTTGTTTTCCGCAGGCCTCTCCCTCGTACCTGAGTGCGGCTGGAGTCTTTCATTATGTGGACTGTAATAACCCGCTCAGCCATTCAGCATCCTGCACAGAGTTCCCAGGAAACCAGAGGCATAGGGCATCTCCTCCAGAAGGCTTCCTCTGTGGACTTCTTCCCAGTGTTTGTTCGGATGGGAGTGGGGGTGGAACAACACTCACAGGCCTGTAGCCCCAGCACTTAGAAGGTGGAGATGGGACAAGTACCCTGAGTTCAAGGCCAGCCTAGCTACAGAGTTCTAGGAGGACTGCCTAGGCTACAGAGGGAGACTTAGTCTCAATAAAAGAATGAAATAAATAAACATCAAAAATTGAGCCAGGGAGATGGCTCTCTGGGTAAAGTTCTAGTTATGTAAGCATAAGGATGTGCATTCAAATCTCTAGTGCCCACAAACAGCCAAACCAGTTACGTGCATGTATAAGCCTGGCATTTTTATAACAAGATAGGAGACAGAGACTGGGGAATCCCTAGAGGTGTGTAGGCCAGCTAGCCTGGGAGGCAAGGACCAATGCCTAAGGTCCTCGGACATCCACATGTCACTTTGCATTTACACACGAACACACACACATGAACATATGCATAGTTAAAAAATAAGACTAAGCCGGGCAGTGGTGGAGCACGCTTTTAATCCAAGCATTAGGGAGGAAGACAGGTGGATCTCTGTGAGTTCAAGGCCAGGCTAGTCTACAGAGTGAGTTCCAGGACAGCCAGGGCTACACAGAGAAACCCTGCCTCGAAAAATGGAAGAAAAAAAAGACTAAATTGCTGCTGTTAAAGTGACGCTGTTTATGCATCCTCTCACTCCGATTCTGTTTGCTGTTCTCTCTGCTTCACGTAGGTACAAGACACTGTGAACATGTGTGTGTCATTCCCGGTGTTTTGGAACTGAGTTGATGGAAACCATTCCTAAGATAAGGAGGCTTCTGTAAGGGTTGCGGCAAGCTACCTGCTCTAATGAGGTGTTGAGTCAGGGAAGGACTTTGCCACGCATATTTCTGCATTTGTGGCCTCCATGTCTGGGTCTCTATGGTTACTAACCTTCAGGAGCTATTGACTTGTTAAAGCATCAAGAGAGATCATGGGAGAAATGTCTCAGAGATTAAGAGCACTGGTTGCTCTTCTAGAAGACCAGGTTTGATTCTCGGCCCCACATGGTAGCTCACAAACATGCTACCCGATGCGGTCTTCTGCCTTTTGAGGGCACCAGGCATGCACAAGGTACATGCACATACATGTAAGTAAAACACTCATGCGTATAAAATAAGTAAATCTAAAAGTTTTAATTTAAGAGAGATTCCAGATAAAAAAAAAAAAGGCCCTGCATCCCTCCAAATAACAACTTCCTCTGGAAAGCTTGCTTCTGTGATTGATGCTAATTGCCGAGGGAGAGGGGGTAAGGGTGGAGGGGAGTTGGGGGGTACCTGCCAGGGTTTCCTGCACTTAGTTTTCAAGATACCACACTCCACTCTTAGAAACAGGTATAAAATCACATGATGCATAATGACAGGCTGTGAGAACTGCATTGTTAGGAGACTCTGTCATGTGACCGTGGTGGAGCATGTTCGCACACACTTAGAAGGTACATGTCCGTCACTGTGTCTGTGATTCAGCCTTCTGATGCAACCACAGATGAGGCACACACTGAAGGATGAGGTGGCTGTGGGTTTCATGCGGCGTACTGGTCTGTAATAAACATTTTTCTACAAGTAGGAGTACACAATAAAATAATGATGGTGGAAATCAGCAAAGTAACCTTGCCTAGTCTACGTGGGGCTCTGGATACAATTCCCAACCTGGGAAACAGATTTTTAAGCTAGTAGCAGTCACATATTGTCATTATCAGAGATGATGAGGGCACATACCTGCGCATGTTATGCTTTTATATGACTGGCTGTCCAGCAGGTTTGTTCACGTCAGCACCGCCGTGCTTGGATGAGCAATGCATACTATACAGGCGTAATTTGAAATGAGGACAGGTACAGCATTTAGTCATTGAGAATTTTTCAGCTCAACCACAATCTTACAGAGCCACTACTGTCCGTGGATCTGTCCTTGTATAGAATAGTAGATAGCACAGGTCTACATATTTGTTTTGTTTTAGCATTTGCTACTAGGTGACAATTAGCAAGCAAAAATTCTGACTGGGATACATCTATGTCCCCTCTTCTCCATCTCTGACTTTATTTGTGTTGATATCAATTTCCCTTTCATCCTTCCAATCCATTTCATAGAGAGAGATAGTGTTTTTCCTCATCTCTACTCAATCCTTAGAGGATAACGAAACTTACTAAAGACATTACAGAATGGAGCTGGGGAATGCTTAGTGGCTAAAAACACTTGTCGCTCTGCCAATGGGCCTAAATTTGGCTCCCAGCACCTACACAGTGGCTCACAACCATGTGTAACTCCAGTTCCAAAAGATCTGATGACCTTTTCCAGCCTCTGTGGGGACTAGGAATACACACAATGTGCAGACATACACGCAAATAAAATACTCATACACCTAAGATAAAAATAGATCAGAAGGTATTATAGAAAGTGTATTTCGAGCTGAGTGGCTATGGTGGTGCATGCCTTGTTTGGCTTTGCTAATGACAGGTAAGAAAGAAAGGGAAAAACTAAGCAGGATGTGTTAGCACTTCACCCAAGTAACCCACAATGCTGTTTTTTTTTTTCCTGACTTTGATGATAAATTAAGAAATACTATATCCTGGGGCTGGGATATAGCTCGAAGGTAGGGTATTTGCTTGACATGCGCAAAGCCCTAAACTCAGTCCCTAGACTAAAAACAATTAAGCAAGCAAAAACCAAAGATACCCAGACCTGATGGAGCAAGAATCTCAACTACTTGGAATGCTGAGGTTGGAGGAACACAAGTCCAATGCAAGCCTGGAGTGTGTACTCAGTTTTAGCAGTCTGTGCAACATAGCAAGATTCTGCCTCAAAGCTTAAAAAGGGCCGGGGTATTGGCTGATGATATAGGTCAGTGGTAGAGTGCTTGCCTAGTGAGGCCCTGGGTTCAGTTCCCAACAGTATATACATATATTTTTTATTGATATCAGTTGGTAGAATGGTAGCCTAGTTTATATTGAGCTGTGGGCTTGATTCTCAGTACCCTGGCATAGTAAGACACATCTGTGACGCAAACACTCAGAAGGTAGAGTTGGGACAATGGGGAGTTCAAGTTCATCTTCAGACTCCGAGGAACTTGGAAGCCAGCCTGGTCTACATCAGCTCTGCTTCAAAAACAAATAAAATCCCCCTACTAATAGTATCTACTATGGCTTTTCTGGTCGACCCTGCAGTACACAGAACTTAAGTTATTTAAAATTTGTTTTTAAGAGAGAGAAAATGCCACATCCAGCCTTTGGAGGTCAGATAACTTTCACAACTCAGCTTTGTCCTTCCACCATGGATTCTGTTCTAGGTGTGATAATCTGGTTTATGCAGCAACTCTTTTCCCAGCTGGGTCATCTCACACACACACACACACACACACACACACACACGCACACACACACGCACACACGTGCACAAATATATAACGTAGCAATGTTTTGTTTTGTTTTAATTCATCAGAGTCTTTAGCGACTCCTTTTGGAATCACTTCCTTGCTTTGGGGAGCTTCCAAAAGATGCTGTTTGCTTGTTCTTCTAAAACATCCTTTTTGCCTGGTGGTGGAGGCGTACACCTTTAATCCAGGCACTAGGGAGGCAGAGGCAGGCAGATCTCTGACTTTGAAGTCAGCCTGGTCTACAGAGCACCAGGACAGCCAAGGCTACACCCAGAAACCTTGTCTCAAAAAAAAACCAAACAAACAAAACCCAAAACATTAGTAAAAGGTTCATTGTCTGACTCTTCCCTGGTTAAAGCAGAAGCAGGACAAGTTTCAGATAAGACCTTTCTTCTGACGCGCTAGGAGACCCGAGAAAAACCTTCCAGAAGAGCCAAGCGGGTCCTCAGTGGACCAAGCCAGGGGTGGGGGGTAAGAGTGTGGAGAATGGGGGGGGGGGGGTTGGGGGCGCTTGGCAGAAACTCACTCTCCCACAAAAACAATGAAAATATCAACAAATCCTCTAAAATCCACTTCAGAACTTCTGAAGTTCACCAAAGCCAAAGAACAAAATGAAAACGGACCACGATCAAATTACTCTTCGGTAAGATGGTGACGTATGCGATGCACGTGTGGTGCTGCCAGAGGGGCGTGGCTAGTGGAGGGGGCAGACCCCTCGAAAGCTTAGTTCAAAGAAA
The DNA here is from genome assembly GCF_018167655.1 of Microtus oregoni. Classification (NCBI taxonomy): domain Eukaryota; kingdom Metazoa; phylum Chordata; class Mammalia; order Rodentia; family Cricetidae; genus Microtus; species Microtus oregoni. The sequence goes on from NW_024543074.1 coordinate 13,339,031, forward strand.
CAGCCTGAATACAGTCAATGTTTTGTTCAACCTGCAGCTCCCAAAATTTTCTATTCCTCAGGAGTTGTGACTGTTTGATTTGACTGAGGACTCAGATGAACTGAAGAAAAGTGCCCTACTCTGGCTTGACATCTAGTCGGGGAAGGGGCATGGTGGTGTATACCTTTAGTGCCAGCAGAAGCAGGGAGATCTTGGAGTTGGAGACCAGCCTAGTCTACACAGTGAGTTTCAGGCCAGCCAGGGCTATCTAGTGAGACACTATCTAAAATAAATAAATAAATAAATAAATAAAAATCTAAGTATTGCTTGAACTTGCTTTCAGTTGGGGTTAGCCGCTCAGACTGAGAAGATGAAAACACACTGTGGACCCTGACAACCAGGGGCCATTCGAGGGCCTCAGCATGGAGGCTGGAATGATGGCTGCTGAGCACTGGCTGCTCTTCCAGAGGACCAGGGTTTCACCCCTAGCACACAGGATGGTTCACAACGACCGGTAACTCCAGTCCCATGGAGATATGATGCCCTCTTCTGGTCTTTGATGGTGTTGCATACTTGTGATACATGCAGGCTGGTATACACACAAAGTAATTAAAAATTAAGAGAAAAAGTGAAAGCCTTGGCACATTCCCGAGAGTCTAAATGGTTCTGTGAATGTCCAAAGCTATGCACATGCCCAGAAAACATTAGGTAACAGAGAAGGTCCCAGCCGCTTCCTTCCTGCTAACTGTGAGCTGTGGCGCTCATAAACTGTTTCACGTGTGAAGGTGTGCTCTCTTAGAAAAGAAGAGATGAGAAAAGCACATGCCATTAAGGAACTCCTCTACGGGGCTGTTGGCTGGTCTCCAGGTTATATTGATCAGGAAGACCCTATGAACCCAGGCTTTCAAATACAAACTAATGACAGAGAACCCAGTTGCTACAGAATTAGCTGAAGGAACTCATCAAACAGATAAGTACCAGGAAACAAAAATATATCTTGGAAAGTATTGTCACTTGCACAGGGCTGAGATCAGCGGATGGAAAATGTCCAAGAGGATCCCAGATTTAGACCCTACAAACTTAAAATCCAAAGGCATGTTCCAAAGACATACAGAGAATATGAAGAAGCCATGGTGAAAGATCTGAAGGAGCACATGACAGAGTCTCTCTAGAGAGAGTCACGTATGGTGGCTTCCAGCCTTCTGTAGCTCCATCTTCTGGTCTGTGTGTGCTCCTGCACGGAAGTGGTGCACACATACCACACACACACACACACACACACACAACCAGACACAAGGTAACACACTACACACCACACATACACCACATACACATGCTCACACACCCACACACACCCCACACACATACTCACACACACCACACACACACATACACCACACCACACAAACACACACACAACATCTAGTTGTGGGTTTTAAGAGACTGCAACTCTGGTCCATCTAACCCTGCTCCTGGCATCACTGTTGGCTCTTACTGAGGAAAAGTTTGGTCATAAAGCCACATCTCAGCCATGACTCCAGAGGCCATGATTTTAGTTATGAGAATTACCCCACTGGGTGATAGTGGTACACACCTTTAATCCCAGCACTTGGGAGGCAGAGGCTCGTGGATCTCTGTGAGTTTGAGGCCAGCCTAGTTTACATAAAGAATTCCAGAATAGCCTAGGCTACACAGAGAAACTGTGTCTCAAAAAGAGAAAAAGAAAGAAAGGAAATAATAAACAAAAATGATCCTAAGAAGGCGTGGTTACTGGGATCACAGGCACACAAAGGTGTGAAAATGTGAATGACCAGCTCAGCTCAGACTGAAATAGAAAAAGGGACAGACTCAAAAACCCCAATCAGCAAAACATCCAAACCAAACCCGGCAAGTTCTCAAGCCCTGAGTCCACAAACCTGTCCCCCATAGCCTGGGAACTCCACCCTCAACAATGTATGGAATGCAACTGTCCCTTGTCACCAGAGGGAAATTATCTACCAGGTGCAGGACGGTGCCTGAAGTCTCCAAGTCTCCAAGGACAACCTGTCCATTGACTGCACAGGGAAAGCTCCTCTCACCATGAGAAAGAAACGTTTTCAAAATACCATTGTCACGATTCCCAAAACGGCCTCTCTGACAATCAGATGCAGGTACTGCACCCTTCTGTGTGAGGGGTACCTAGATCTCCCCCATCAGACCGTGCCTTCCCCCCCTTTCTCTCTCTCTCTCTCTCTCTCTCTCTCTCTCTCGCTCTCTCTCTCTCTCTCTCTCTGTGCGTGTGTTTCACACAGGTTCTCTCTACATAGCCTAGATTGGCTTCCAACCTGGGATCACCTGCTTTAGTGCTGGGGTTTTAGTACCTGTTTTAGATGGGCTTGTGCCACCATGCCCATCTTAGAAAGGCCAAAGCTCTTTTCTCTTCTCTAAGACTTGCTTCATTTTTAATCATGTGTGGGGACTGTGCACACGAGTGCTGGTCCCTTGGAGGTAGATGCCCTGGAGCTAGAGTTAGTGTGGCTGTGAGCGGTCCCACATGAGTGTTGGAACTGAGCTCAGGTCCCCTGGGAGAGCAGCATGCATTCTTAAGCAATGAGCACCTAAGGGCACAGTTCTTTTTGTTTTTTGAGACAAGGTTTCTCTGTGTAGCCATGGCTGTCGTGGAACTTGCTGTGTAGACCAGCCTGGCCTCGAACTAGCAGAGATCATGAGCCACCACTGCCTGGCTAAAGGGCACAACTTGTAACTCTTCCCCAAAGGTTGCTTTTCCATTTCTATCCTCAACCAGAGCAGTCCCACAAGGAAACACAAACTGTTCCCCCAGTGAGCTAGACCTCACATAGCATGTGTGCCATCACACACACATAATAAACAAACAGAAAATAAATGTAATTTGTTTCTTTTTCTTTTTTTCTGGGGGTGGGGGTATGTTTTGAGACAGGGTTTTTCTCAGGGTTTTTCTGAGTAGTCCTATATATCTGTAGACCAGGCTGGTCTCGAACTCACAGAGATCCGCCTGCCTCTGCCTCCCGAGTGCTGGGATTAAAGGCGTGCGCCACCACCACCCAGCAAATAAATGTAATTTTAAAGGCGCAAAGGCAGTCATCACCAGGGCCAGCCACACAGAGCCACAGGAGGAGGGATGTGCTCTGGGCAGAGGGAAGTTACTCAGACTGGCAGGTGTTTTAGACAAACAGCGATGTCAGTGTATCCACGGTTTCCTGAACACCGAAGAGAAGAGAATGGGAACAGATGTCATTCTAGCTAATCAAACAACAGGGAATACAGAAGTAAATATATTCCTCTTAGATGACTAAGACAGCCTCCATCAGTGCCTGCTTCCTTGTCTCTCAGGCACACATCGGGTTCACTGAAAGAGAGCCTGGCACAGCGGGAGCAGGGAAGGGGTTTCCTGGGAAGGTGACAGCAGCATGAAGGATCACTTAAGTTTCATTATTACCTTGGTGCTGTTAGCAGCAGAGGCCTCCTGAGAAACCACTGAAACAGGGACATCAGAATGGTCCCTCTGACGGACAGGAAGCTCCCATCTCCTTGAATGAGGGTGGCCCTGACCTGCTCGTGCCTATGACCTCAAAGCTCCCATGGAGAGTGTCCTTGGACAGAATGTACTAGATACAGGGTGCACTTGTGGCCGCTGTGCGTACCAGCTGTCTCTGCACAGTTCAGTTTGTGGCAATCCTCCAGTCTCAGGCTCCTCAGGCTGTTTTTATGTGCATGAGCTGCCCGACTTGACTTGTTTTGTTGCTGATAGCCTCTCATTGAGTCCAGGCTGGCCCGAATTCGCCAGGTAGACGAGGATGACCTTGGACTCCAGACCTCCCTATTTCTGCCTCCCGAGCACTATCGTGGCACCATACTTTATTCATTTCTCATGACTTTTAAAATTTTCTCATCACAGTTGAATATTTTCCTGGGTCTGGTGCTACAAATCTATAATCCCAGTTACTTAGGAGTCTGAGGCAGGAGGATCATAAATTCAAGGCCTGTCTGAGCAACTTGGTGAGACCCTGTCTCAAAATGAAATTCACTGAGGTGTGGGAGCACATACTTGTAACTCTAGCACGTGGGAAGTGGAATCAGGACAATTCGGAGTCTAATGTCATCAATGGTGACGTAAGAAGTCATAGGCCAGTCTGGGCTACAAAAGACCCTGCCACAAACAGAAAGACAAACAACAGTGAGAAATGAACAATGGTGCCCGGGCAGGATGACTCATCAGCTAAAGATGCCTGCTACCCAGCTACCTGGGTATCATCCCTCACAGAACATAAGGACACACAGAGTAGAAAGAGACAAACAACTCCCAAAAGCTGATCTCTGACCCTCATGCAGACATCACCCAAATGAATTTTAAGTAAATAAACAAACTTTAAAAATACAGAAAGGGCGCAGTGGCGAGGCCGCTTGCCTAGCATGTTTGAGACCCTGTATCCAATCTCTAGTGCTACCCAAATCTCCCCTGTGCCGGGTAGTTTCGTGTCAGCTTGACAGAAGCTAGAGTATCTGAGAGGATGGAAGGAACCTCAGCTGGGAAAATGCTTCCATGATATCTGGCTATTAGGCAAGCCTGTAAGGAAGCAGTTCTCAACCTGTGGGTCTCGACCCCTTTGGAGGTTGCAGACCAGATCTCCTGCAGATCAGATATTTATATTAGGACTGATGACAGTAGCAACACTAGAGTTATAAAGTAGGGACAAAATAATTTTATGGTTGGGGGTCACCACCACATGAGGAACTGTATTAAGAGCCGCAGTGTTAGGAAGGTTGAGAACCACTTGCTGTAGGGTGGCTTCCTAATTTGTGATTGATGTGAGAGAGTCAGACCATTGTGAGTGATGCCATCCTTGGGCTGGGGGCTCTGGGTTCTATAAGAAAGCAGGCTGAGCAAGTCATGGGAAGTAAGCCAGTAAGTAAACCCCCCTCACACACACACAAAACTTCTACATCAGCTCCTGCCTCCAGGTTCCTGACCTGTTTGAGTTCCTGCCCTGACTTCCTTCAGTGATGGACTACAATGTAGAAGTGTCAAGCCAAATCAACTCTTTCCTCCCCAGCTTGTTTTTGGCCATGGTGTTTCATCACTGCAATAGAACCCTGACGAAGACACACACACCTCACGAGTAGCCCAGTGGCAATGTGCTTGCCTAAGAGGCACAGGGTTCTGGATTTGGTCCCTAGCAAGCAAAATGGAAACAACTTTCTCATTGGGCATCATTATCTACGAATTAGCCTTTTATTTTTCTCCTCTTTCATCTTCTCGCTGGGATTCGAACCTAGGACTTCAGGAATAGTCAGCATGGGCTCTATCATTGAGCTGCCACAGCTCCACCACATAAGGTCAGAGAGCAGTCTATTTGTGTTCCTCTGCAAGCTGGAATCCAAATGTGCAGTTCCGGAAGACAGAACAAGGGAAGAAATGGCAAAGGCTGTACTTGTGATCCCACAGGTGCATTCGAAATCTCACAGATAATTCGAAATCTCAGAATTTGATCATTCTTTTCTGTCTATGCTCGGAAATGGGGATTTCAGTTTGGCTCTTACATTTCCCATGAGAGGATTTCATCTGTGGGGATGGAAGGATAGTTCAGGGACTGGGAGCTGCTCTTCCAGCCCCACGTTGACTTCCCGAACCCACAAGGTTGCTCACAATGCCTGCAACTACAGTGCCAGGGGACCTGATCCCCTCTTCTGGCCTGTGCTGGTAACTGCAAGTCAGTAGCACACATACCCTCAAGTACAAAAACATGCATATAAACTAAAATAAAAAGTAAATCTGCAGGGTGGTGGTGAGGCACAGAAACCTTCTCTCTCTCAAAAACAACAACAACAACAACAACAAGATTTCCAGGTGCTTTGTAAAAATTTATTTGTATCTGTGTATCACGTTAGAAATTCCAGAAGAGGGTGTCAGCTCTGCTGGGATTGGAGTTATGGACAGTTGTGAACCATTATGTGGGTGCTGAGAACCAAAGTTCTGGTTTGTTTGTTTTTTTCGACACAGGGTTTCTCTGTAGCTTTTGGAGCCTGTCCTGGAACTAGCTCTTGTAGACCAGGCTGGCCTCGAACTCACAAAGATCCGCCTGCCTCTGCCTCCCGAGTGCTGGGATTAAAGGCATGCGCCACTAGCATCCAGCTAAAGTTCAGTCTTATGCAAGAACAGCAAGTGCTTTAACTGCTGAGTCATTCTCAGGTCCCATGGCTGAACTGCTATTTTTTCCTTTGCAGATAAAGTTCCCTGGTGAATATGATTAAGGAGGAAGCATCTTTATGAAGCCCTTTGGAGTATGGGGCTTACCGCTTTATTAGGGGACCATAACCTCAGAAGGATTTAACCCCACAGAAAAAGAGACAATTAATCAGCCACCATGTCTTCTGATTTGTCTGAACTTCTGTGAGATGTGCGTGCGGCCAGGGAGGATGCATTCAGCCCTCGGCAAGGCAGCGCGTGTCACATGCTTCTCCTTCTACAGCTCCGTGCAGACGGCTCTGATGGCATGGGCCAGTGTGAACCCTAGCCACCATGGCCCGGGACTTCCCAGAGGCACGTTGCAGACCTGCCTGGAGCCTGGACTAGGAAAAGCACTAAATCAGAGGCGAGTGGCTGCTGGAAAAGATGGTCTCCAAGGTCCCTAAGGGCAACTCCTGCAAGAAACAGGCCGTGTCTGTGCCTGAGTGGCTGCTACAGAGGAACCCTGTCAGCAATTCTTACCTTTTTGTTGAGAATAAAGGCTGTGTTTCATGTATACATACATATATATACATTCAAGTATAGAAACATCTGTCGAAGTCATGTGCGATCTGTAGGGTTTTGGTTTAGGAAGTTTCCTGTTGGGATGAATTACTCTGTGTTAGGGCCGTATCACTCGCTGCCTTCCCTCTTGGTTTAGCACCTATGTACTTTGCTTTGCTCTCTATACTTGGTTTAGCACCTATGTACTTTGCTTTGCTCTCTATACTTGGTTTAGCACCTATGTACTTTGCTTTGCTCTCTATACTTGGTTTAGCACCTACGTACTTTGCTTTGCTCTCTATACTTTCCAAAACTTGTTTTGATTTATTTGAGGTGTGTAGTCGGAGGCTGCTCATTTGTTCCCGGCCACCCAAATAATCACACCAAAACTATACTAATTACACTACTGTTTGGCCAATAGCTTAAGCATATTTCTAGCTAACTCTTACATCTTAAATTAACACATTTCTATTAATCTATGTATTTCTACTAGGTTGTGGCTTACCGGTGCCAGCATGTTACTCCTTTGGCAGCTACATGGCATCTCCCTGACTCTGCCTACTCTCTCTATATACCTCTGTTCAGATTTTTCCGCCTGACATTACTCTGCTAAACCATTGGCTGAAACAGCTTTATTTGTCAACCAACAAAGCAACATCTATACAGAAGGACATCCCACATCAGAGATGGAGTTTCATAATGCCCAGGCTGGCTACTCACTACATAGCTGAAGATAACGTTGATCTTCTGCCTCTCCTGCCCCGACCTGCAAATGCTGGGATTACAGGCTTGTGCCACCACCACCAGCTAATCCCTGAAAAAGCCTGCAAGTAAAGCAGCAACCAACACAAATAGCAGAATAAGCATTGGAGGAATGAACTTTTTTCAATGACTCCATAGTTGGTGCGTGACGTTTTGATTGCATTCTGCTTTGAATAAGAGGGTTGAGCTGGCTACTAGCTAACCAAAATTAAGCATAGAGGTTTTGGAGGACTGAGGACAGGTAAGTCTGATTCTGAAAAGGCTGATTCTGTAATTACATATTTATTAGAAGTTATGGCCATCATGGGGATACCTGTACAAATTAAGACTGACAATGCTCCAGCATAAGTCTCTAACAAAATGAAATATTTTTTTGCATACTACAACATAAAGCATATTGCAGGTGTACCACACAATCCTATATGACAGTTATAGAAAGATCTAATCACACTTTAATAGATATGCTTAATAAACAGAAAGTGGTAATAAAGACCCCCAGAGATAGATTGCATATTATTATTATTATTATTATTGGTTTTTTGAGACAGGGTTTCTCTGTAGGCTTTGGAGCCTATCCTGGAACTAGCTCTTGTAGACCAGGCTGGTCTTGAACTCACAGAGATCTGCTTGCCTCTGCCTCCCAAGTGCCTGGGATTAAAAGAGTGCACCACCGCCACCACCACCTGGGATACAATGTTTCACTAACTTTAAATTTTTAAATGTTAATAAAAGAATGACAGCTGTGGAAGACATCAGATAGTAGAAAAAAAACTGCTGAATTAAATAAACTAGCCTGTATAGTTTAAGGAAGTATTGACCTCGGAATGGAAACCAGGATATGTGTTATGTTGGAGAAGAAGTTTTACTTGCTTCCACAGAAGAAGAAAAGTTATGGATACCATCAAAATTGATAAAGATTAGATTTGATCAGGAGACACCTGTGTGCGCCACAACTGCCTGGCTTCCATGGCTAACTAGTGCTTAGCTCTGTACTATGATCTTCAGGGAAGCTTTGTTAGATTACAAACAAAATATTGTAGGAGCCAGCCATGATAAGCTAAATATGAACAGATCACCCAAAGAAAGTTCTTCTCTTCCAACCATTATCATCTGCCAGAGTAGGACTCAGTCATCGATAAATTTAGCAGAGGCCTGAGTCTCAGTAGTTTACCCTAAAGCAATACCTGGTTGCAGGAAGAACCACAAACTGAGATTACCTGAGCACCACCCAAAACCAGACCATCCAAAGGAAATGCCTAACATTCCAACCGCTGTAGATAGGATCACCTGCCAGCACATCCTCACCAGGACACCCCTAGACAAATGTCAGCCTATCAGGGATCCTGAACCTCATAAACCCCTCACCCCCACCTTTACTACTATAAAAGTCCTACTCCAACTGAGCTGGGGCTCTCCATTTATTCCAATATGTTGGACATGCGGAGAGACCGAGTTTGCAAACTTGCAAAAAATAAAGGCTCTTTGCTTTTACATACGTGACTCAGTCTCCTTGTTGGCTTTTAGAGGACTTTGCCGATTTGGGCATAACAATATCACCACAGAAGTCTGTCAGATATTCTAGACATGTAGGCTAAAGATGGATTCCCCAACGTTGCAGAGGAACCTTGGGTGACTGACAGACAGTCAGCTGTTTCTGTCATTTAGTTTTGGAAGTAGTTTGCTCTGCACTTCCTGTTTACTAAGGTAATATTATATCCTTCTGAGGTCTTGGATGGAGTTGAAGACCAAATAGTCATAGTTATAGTTTTCCTTAGTTATGAAAGAAGGTAGAGTAGGTACTGAGTCTTGGACTCATCAAGAGAGAATAAATAATGGAGTATTTTCTCCAAGTATGCCAAATACAAACGGACTGGACATTGTAATGTAATTCCCACCTGATAATTGTTCTTACTGTATATAGGATTTCCGTGTCAGAGTTAAAACCGCCTCTTTTTATTTAGAGGAAAAGAGGGAAATGTGTGATATTTTGATCGCAGTTTTACACTCCCAAAACTGACACTAAAATTTGCTTTGAATCAGAAAGTGAAGCTAGTTACTAGTGGACCAAAATTAACCATAGAGGTTTTGGAGGACTGAGATCAGATTGAGAGACAAGAAGTAGTAGGGTAGGGCAAAGAGAGCGTCTCAGCCCTTTGGATGCAGGAACGAGAAAGAGAGAGAGGAGGTCACTGGTGGCTTCTCTGCTGCTTCTCTGGTCATTCAGGTTCTTATCCTGATATCTGACTCCTGAGTCTTTATTGATAAAGAATAAATAGATAAACACTTTATATAGTGATTAAAACTTGTAGGTAGGTGGCATCAAGTCAAACATTATGGCTTGTTTGCTTAACAAAATGGACCCTGTAGGAGGGACTGTTAACCCCTTGTGGTTATCATTAAAAGCAATACTGTATGTGGCCACTAGGGGGCATTTCCAAAGTGCAATGCATAAAATTATGAAACAAGATAGATTCTATGGAGAATGATCCAAAGTTACAAGGTTGATGTCTAGTTTTTTGGCAAGGTATACCCTTCATGAATAAACCATCCCCTTTAACACTTTTTAGGGAGTGGGGAGATAACTCAGTCAGCACTGTGCTTACTTCAGGTCCCAAAACCCACATAAAATCCCTGGGTGTGACAGTTCATCTTGACTGTTACCAAGGTGGGATTTAGAATTACCATGGAGACAGGCCCATGGACATGTCAGGGACGGTATTTCGAGAGTAGGCTAACTGAGGTGGGAAACCCATCCTAAATGTGGGTGGCACCATTCCTTGGGCCTGGGTCCTGGAATACATACAAAAAAGAGAAGGGAAGATGAGATCAGCACCCATCACGCTTTGCCACCTGAGCAGCCAGCTCACACTCGGGCCGCCGTACCTTTCCTGCCATGCTGGACTGTGGTCCCGGGAACTGTGAGCCAGTGTAAGCCTTCGTTAAGCTGACTTTGCCAAGTAGTGTCACAGCAATGAGGCAAGTATTGAATCCAGCTGCATGGTGGCACATGCTTATGATCCTTATGCTGGGGAAACAGAGACTAGAGATTCCTGGAACTCACTAGCCAGGCAGTGCTAACCTGATTAGTGAACTCCAGGCCAATGAGAGACCTTGTTTCAAAGGAAATAGATAGTGTTTCTGAAGATCACAGCCAAGGTTGTGTGTACACATACAACCTGCATGTATGCACACATACAACCTGTGTGTATAACACATACAACCTGCATGTACACACATACAACCTGCATGTATGCACATATACAACCTGCATGTACACACACATACAACCTGCATGTATGCACATATACAACCTGCATGTACACACACATACAACCTGCATGTATGCACATATACAACCTGCATGTACACACAAATACAACCTGCATGTATGCACATATACAACCTGCATGTACACACACATACAACCTGCATGTATACACACATACAGCCTACATATATACACACATACAACCTGCTTGTACACACACATACACACGTTATTTGGATAAAAGAGGTTTTTAATTGCCAGCCCTCAGAGAGCTAGACATTAAAATGTCACCTGGGCTCATGGTGGACTTTTCTACAGAATTGACAGAGGACAGACTAGGAGTTCTCAGGAGAAAGGGGCTTAGCAGGAAGAAAGGCTCTGATCCTAGAAATGAAATCGACATAAGAAGAAACCACGGATCGAACAGCCATAAAAATAGTCTTAGAAAACAGAGAGGCTGCCTGGGACCTAGGCAGGAATTCACGAAGTAGGTCAAGTAGCTGGAAGGGTTTCTGATGTAGCCGGATGCCCCCAAGGGAAAGGTGCAGTGTAACCAGCTAATAAAGAGCAAGGGTGGGAGACCTGGTGGGAGCAATGGCGGAGAGAGGGGCCGGCAGGCTGGCTCAGAGGGTAAGAGCACTTACCTCCAAGTCTAGTGACCTGAGTTCAGTCGCCAGGCCCCTGGAAATTGTCCTCTGACCTTGACAAGGGCATAGCGGCGAGGCCGTGGAGTATTCCCACACACAACAAGAAAGCAGATAAAAGGTAACAAAAATGTTTTAAATGGGAGAAAGCCAGAAAGCGCAGCAGGCAATGGAGCCTCTGCTGCCAAGCCTGGGGACCTGAGTTCAATCCCCAGGATCATGAGGGGGAAGCAGAGAACCAACTCTGACAAGTGGGCTTCTGTCCTCCACAGGTGTGCCATGTATGCACAAGAGTGTGTGCACAAGCTGTCTTAAATAAATAAATGGAAATTTAATGTATTTTTAAACGGTGATGGAGCTCACACTCAGGGTCCTGTGAGAGTATATACACAATATAGCTTTTCTATAATTTAATCTTGAATGTCTGGCCTGGAGTTTCTATGCTGATACGGAAAACAGTATCGCTAATTTATGACAAATTCAATTAAATTTCAACTCAGGCTGAAAATACAAGTATAGGCAGGCAGTAGTGGCACACCTTTAATCCCAGCACTCAGGAGGCAGAGGCAGGTGGATCTCTGTGAGTTTGAGGCCAGCCTGGTCTACAAAGTGAGTTCCAGGAAGAAACCCTGCCTTGAAAAACAAAAACCAAAGACAAAAAAGAAAAAGAAAAAAAATGCATCGTGTTTGGGTCTGGTGTTTTTCTCTGGAGTGGGAGGATGGGGATAGAGAGAGAAATCAAATTCTCAGTCTTGACCTTTCTTGTCTTCTGCTGGCTGATGTTTGGCGTTGAGATCTATCAACTTTTGAAGGTGAGAACCAGAATTTACCCACTTTCATTCCAGACATTCCTCGGTGCTTGCCCCGGTCTTCACCCAGTTCCCCGAAACAATGGAAAATTCAGAACTAATTCTAGGTTGTGAGAAAACTCTGCAAGAGACGGACTAGCGCGTACGGCAGAGGAGGGCAAATACACATTCCTGTCCAAAACTGAATTCCCACCCCACCCCCCAACCACACGAACGCCGGTGTCTGCTGAGGGCGCTGTTCTGGCTGTGCAACCCCATTTGGCCGGAGCTGACAACCGAAGTTCTTGGCTCGCCTTGTTTAGATGTAAAACCCCAGCCTTGGCCTCCGTCAGCACACAGTGTTCCCCTTGTCAGGCTGTCCCCATAACTCACTTTCAGCCACTAATGGTCGATCACTAGAGGAGGGCCTCCTACGCTGATCTTGTGGGACCTTATCTCGGCTTGGCTGCTTCTGTTCCTAAGTTAGGTCACATTCTGAAACATTGGTGGAGAGGATTGCAACCTAAGTGTGGGACTGTGGAGGGGAGACTTCCAGCCGGAGGAGCATGATTTTGCGGCAGGTTGCCCTTTGGTATTCCTTGCACTGAGTTACGTGGCTGTTTGGTTTCAGCAAAACAGAGGCACCCTTTGCAAGGTCTCACAGTGACTTCCAAGACCTTCAGACTTTCTGATTTTTAAATGTTATTTATGACTAGGGACAAGACACACAAATGCCGCGGCTCACACGCGGAGATCAGAGTTAGTTCTGTCCCTCCACGGTAGCTTGTAGGGAGCCCCCTCAGGTTGTCGTCCTTGCTGGCTGCACTGGCTAGTTTTTTGGTCACTTGAGAAAAGGGAACCTCAACTAAGAGTGCCCCACCATTTGGCCTGTGGGACATTTTCTTGATTAAGAACTGATGTGGGAGGGCCCAGCACCCTGTGAGTCATGCCAGTTCTGGGTGGTCCTAAGTTGTACAAGAAAGCAGGCTGAGCAAGCCAGTCAGCAGCCCTCCTCCACAACCTCTGCTTCAGTTACTGCCTCCAGGTTCCTATCCTGACTTCCCTCAGTGAAGGAGTGTGACAAGAACTGTAAGTTAAATAAACCCTTTGCTCCCCAAGAGACCCTAAGGAAGACCTGGGCAAGCTCGTTGCTTCCCAGAGCTACCTCAGAGTCCTCCACAATTCTAAGAACAAGGTCTAGTCAGACACAAACACAGAGGTCTTCTTGAATTCTGGTTTCCTTCTGGGCACCGTAAACTTGGAGCTTTATAAATTAAGAAGAGCTCACAAGTGTGCTCTGGTGGCTTGCGCCTCTGCTCTGAGCACCTTGTGAGCTTGAGGCAAAAGAATCGCCATGAATTTAAGGCCCCTCTAGTCTATACAGCAAGTTTCAGGCCAACTTGAGATATAAGGGGAAACCCTATCTCAAAAATGCAAATTACAGGGCTGGAGAGATGGCTCAGCTTGTTCTTCCAGAGGACCCGGGTGCAATTCCAGCACCCACATGACAGCTAGCTAACAATCCTCTGTCACTCTAGTCCCAGGGGATCTGACACTCTCTTCTGGCGCCCACAGGTACTGTACACACTTGGTGCACACAAATACATGGAAGGAAAGCACCCCTACACACAAAACAACAATACAATCTCAGCAACAACAAAAATCTGGTTGTTGAGTTGGAGGGGTGGCTTGCTACCAAGCCTGACAAACTGAGTTCAATTCCTAGAACCCATATGGTAGAAGAGAACAAATTTTGCAAATTGTCTTCTGACCTCCCTCTCCCCTACACACACACACACACACACACACACACACACACACACACACAGAGAGAGAGAGAGAGAGAGAGAGAGAGAGAGACATATACAAAATAAATAAAATGTAAAAAAAAGGATTAAAATAAAAAATTGGACTAGATTGCTTATATTCTTCCTAGTGAGTAGCTAGCTGCCTTTCTATACTCTAGATGCAATGCCTTTCAGATATGGACATATAATAGCTTCCCCCACTTTGCATTCCTCTTATGGCACGGTTGAGCATCCTTTGGATATATACCCAGAAGTGGTATTGCTGGGTCTTGAGAAAGGTTATTTCCATGAGTCTGTGTATGCTCTAGAGTTTCTCTTGCCACTGATGTGCAGGCTTATTCCACTGCGATTAGCAGGAAGAGAGGGAATTATTTCAAGTCTTTGTTGAATCCTCTCCCATCTTAGGCGTCACTTCCCTTATTTCAGCCAGCTGTGGCTTTGGCACACTTCCAACCGTGAGTTCTCTCTGTGAGATTTTATCTAGCTCACCTTCCCTAGATCCCATTACTGTAGCCCCATTCATTTTTTTTGGGGGGGGGGAATTATAGTGTCTTGATTTTTTTTTTATGTTTTTTGTGTCACTACATTGGGATTTAAACATGTTATTTCGTTTCTTATTTTTCTTTAATTTTGGTTTTTCAAGACAGGGTTTCTCTGTAGCTTTGGAGCCTGTCGTGGAACTCACTTTGTAGACCAAGCTGGGCTTGAACTCACAAAGATCTACCTGTCTCTGCCTCCCAAGTGCCATCTTGGGATTAAAGGTGTGTGCCACCACCGCCCGGCTTATTTTCTTTTTTTATCAGTCATATTCTTTCCATTGTTGGAGTACTTGCAGTGTTGAATTCAGAGAACAATCTTAGCCCAGGGACTTAGAGTGCCTGGGTTCATTTTCTGCTATTCCCCAAGTGAGCTATTAACCGGAAGAGCAACCACAGCTGCTTGGTATCAGGTCTATGCAAATATATCATAGTATATCACTTAGTGTATGCAAATATACTAACCAACTAATAACAATGGCTCCATTGACTTCAGCAACTGCTGGAGGATAAATAACCAAGGAGACTATGGGGTTTAGGTGGATTTTAGCTAATGAGATTGGAGTGGGAAGGAAGTGGGGTGAGATAGGCTAAGGATTAAATATTAGTCAACTTTGAAAAGAAAACAATCAAAGTGGGTAAAGGAGTCTGTAAGGGGAGTCAGGATATTGTTAGGGTCCGCACATTTTGAAGATTGTTAACTCTATGGAAGGTTTAATTAAGAAATAAAGTAAGGAGGGGATAAGGATGAGGGAAAGAAGAGGAGACTAGGAATAGTGAGGGGAGCGTACGAGAAGTGGCCGGAGAGTAAAGAATGTCCTTGGTGAACTAGATGGGGAAAAGAAACAATTCTAAAATCTAACTGAGCTGTGTGCAAACAAACAAAAATCAAACAATCAGAAACCCGTGTCTGCAAGGTTGAAATTTAAATAATCCGAAATGAGAGATAAACAGAATCTTAGGGATTGACCTGTTGTGCTGAGTTGAAAGGTTAAATTCTGATGCCTCTGACTCCAGGAGGTTCCACATGGGGCTGTGTGGGGAAAGGGAGAAGGGGAGCCAGTGACCTCTGTAGCCTCAGTGTTCTTGGGGTTCTGGATGTGAGGAAGGAGAGACTGCAGTCCTCTTTGGTCATTCCCTGGGACCCCTGTACCCTCCGCGGCTTCTGGTCCTGTAGGTCTGGTGGTTCTGAGGACCAGCAACCACTCTGGAACATTCCACAGTTATCTTTTATCAGGAAGTGTTTACCCCAGCAGCCCCTCTTGGGAAGGGATTCTGACCTGTAGTTGGTTCTTCAACACCTTGCAGCATCGAGGTTCCAGTGGAGGCCCATGTGTTTGTCTGTGTTCTGACTGCCCGGAAAGCATGGTGAGGGGAGGGGAAGGGGAGGGGGAGAGAAAGCTTGGTTGGTTTTGGTTTCTGTGGCTTGTTCTGAATGTTCACTATGGAAAAGGTTGAATGATAAGCAATTAAAGGAAGAGTTAAATTATATTACTTATGTGTGTGTGCACAAGTGGCACAGTGTGTTTGCACACACACACACACACACACACACACACACGGAGATCAGAGAACAACCTTCAGGAGTCGATTCTCTCGTTCTACCATGTGGGTCCTGGGGATTGAACCTGGTTGTCAGTCAGACTGCCTACCCTAGGCTGACTGTCGACTCCCAATTCTCCAGTCCCCAGCTCTGAAGTGCTAGGATAATTGGTCTCAGTTGAATTTTAACTTCTTGTGTGACACGCTCTCAGTAGCTGGGATGAACAGATAGCACCCCCAGCAAATCCAGAACAAAGACTTTTCTCTTTTGCCTTTATCCATTAACCAAGGAGCCCATATGTGAGAGTTTTAGGTTTTCTTTCTTTCTTCCTTCCTTGCTTCTTTCCTTTCTTCCTTTCAAGACAGGGTTCTCTGTGTCGCTCTGGCTGTCCTCTGTAGAACAGACTGTCCTCAAACTCAGAGATCCACCTGCCTCTGCCTCCCCCAGAGTTCTGGGATTAAGTTGTGAGCCACCACTGTCCAGCTTTCAGTTTTCTTAATTTATTTTTTCAAAGATACAAAAGTTGAGTCTGGCTTGGAATGTAGCTTAATGGTAGTCAAGTTGCCTAGCACACACAAGGTCATGTGTTCAAATTGCGTCACTGAAAGAGAAATCTCCTAGCCCTGCTGTCCGGGAAGAAGCAGGGATTTGCTATCAGTCTGGTCTCATCACGAGGTGCATCGAAACTCCTAGCGCTGCCGCGGGAAGAAGCAGAGATTTGCTATCAGTCTAGGCTCCTCTTCTCATCACGAGGCACATCGAAACTCCTAGCGCTGCCGCGGGAAGAAGCAGGGGTTTGCTATCAGTCTGGTCTCCTCTTCTCATCACGAGGGGCACTGTGCTGCACTTGTTGTGGGCTTTCTCCTGGCTGACCTATTTGTCCATTAAGTTTGTGGTACTGCAATCGAACCTATGACTTTGCCCATGCCAGGCCAGAGCTCTACAACTAAGCTATAGATGTTCTTATTCCCTCTCAGTTGAGTTGTTTTGGAACAGTGGTTGTTCCTGTGGGCCCGAAACTTGCTGGGCCTTTCAACCCCCGATTCTCCGACCTCCACCTCTGAGGTGCTGGGATAACAGGCGGGCATTGGTTTCAGTTGAATTATAACTTCTTGTGTGACACGCTCTCAGTAGCTGGAATGAACAGTACCACCACCCAGCAAATCCAGAACAAAGACTTGCCTCTTTGTCTCTCTCTTCTCCCCCAGCAGCAGGGCTTCTGCTGCCGGACAATGACTGGCACTTTGCCCGTGGACTCCGTTGTCCCACATCGTTACAGAAAATCACCACGGCTTGGGAAATGAAGCTTTTCGGGCAAAGATATTTTGCTGGCACAGTATCCTAACTCCTTTCAGAATTTGGAAAACTGCAGAATTAGGAGAAACATCCTGAGGAAAGATGGAAGAACCAACGCAGATATATCAGGAGAAAGACAAAGTCATTACTGTCTAGAAAGAAACAGTGAAATAGCCCATGAAAGAAGAATCAGGAATGCAGAGGTTGAGGGGATTATAATGTTTCTTTGAGAAGAAAAAGGAGTGGGGACTCATTTGGGAAATACGGATTGCTCTTTAAGCATAAAGGGAAAAATATACTATTGAATTTCAGATATTAAGTTTTCACAAAACCGATGTGGCACTGTCCCGTGGCATCCAGTAAGTTAAATGTAAGAAGGTGGCTGAGCAAAGAAGCTATAAGTTCCCATTTTACAGAGAATGTGGCTGGTGGATAAAGCATGAGGGTTCTCCTTGACTTTTTGCAGGCTCGTATCAAAGAGACGCTCACAGCGGCCTTGACAAGCTATCGTACTTGTGTTATTGTCCTGGACCAGAGTCAGGAGTGTGGGAAGGGCCTGTCTGGTATGACCATGGTCTCCTCCCCTGGATCATCACTGGGTACACAGGGTTATTGGAAGAACACAGTGGTCAGGATATGACAATTCTGAAAAAATCTTCCACTGATTTCAAATATAAAAGGAAACCAGAAAACAAGACTGCATATTTAAAGTTAAAGCATATCTTTTTTTTTTTGGTTTTTCGAGACAGGGTTTCTCTGTGGTTTTGGAGCCTGTCCTGGTACTAGCTCTTGTAGATTAGGCTGGCCTCGAACTCACAGAGATCCGCCTGTCTCTGCCTCCCGAGTGCCGGGATTAAAGGCGTGTGCCACCACCGCCCTGCTTAAAGCATATATTTAAGGCCCCAAATAGCCACAAAATGGAGACACATTCCAAAGGACAACCCAGGGGAAATACGTGAGACCACTTGATAAAAGATAAGAATCTAGTTTTGTTTTGAGACGAGGTGCCTCTATGCAGCCCTGGCTCTCCTGTCTGCCTCTGCTTCCCGTGTGCACCCCCATGCTTAGATAAAGATGAGTATTTACATATTTTGGAAGAAAACTAGGGAGTGGGGGAGAAAAACATAACTAAGAAGGTCATAAAAACAACAAAGGGAGCCGGGCCGTGGGGTCTCGTGACTTTAATCCCAGCACTCGGGAGGCAGAGACAGGTGGATCTCTGAGTGTGAGGCCAGCCTGTTCTATAGAGCTAGTTCCAGGACAGGTTCCAAAGCTACAGAGAAACCCTGTCTTGAAAACCAAAAAAAAAAAAAAAAAAAAAAAGAATGAATGAGTAGACAGAAATCTGACCTTGAGTTACCTAGTAACCCAGGCAGGGCACACCCTGAGTAGTAACTCGGGGTACAAAGGACTGTAGTATTGACAGGAAGTGTGCGGAGCAGAGGAGGTGATTCATCGTGTGCTGTGAGACTAGGCGGTGCACGGTGACAGTGCACGTGTGTGTTTAATATAATTGGACCAGGATATAAAAAACAAACAAGGAAATTAGGTAGGGGGCTGGGAACAAGGAGAAGTAGAGAAGAAGATTATGATTTGACCGTGAAAGACTGTAAATCGCCACTGCTGGGAGGTGCGAACGCTGCCATTGGGGCAGCAATGAATCAGCAGAAGTCCTGAAGCAGGGAAGTAAAAGGGACTAAAAGGTTTAGAAGTACAGCTTCTCAGCCATGATGGCCTTGATCCCCACCTAACGGAAGAGGACCTTGAAGTTCTGATCTTCCTGCTTCCTCTTCTCCAGTCTTTCAGTCCTGGGCCACCACTCTTGGTTGGCAGGGTCCTGGGAACTGAACCTAAGGTTTCACCCATGAGAGGCAAGCCCTCTACCCACTGAACTATAATCCCAGTCCTTCAGTAGTGTTTGCAGACTTCAAAGTTTAAGACATTTCCCAGAAAAGTGAAAAGAACCAAAGTCTCAAATATGGGGGAAAAAATAAAGGACCAGGCTGGGAGGAATGACACTTTCAATTATGACTCCAAAGAGGCCCAGCATGGTAGAGCATGTCTTTAATCCCAGCACACATGAGACAGAAGCTGGAAGATCTCTGTGAGTTCAAAGCCAGCCTGGTCTACACAGCAAGCTCCAGACCAGTCAAGTCTATATAGGGAGGCCCTGTTCAAAACAAAACAAACCCAAGAAATCACAAAGAATATGTTACAAAGACATCAAATGTCTGGGAAGACATCTCTTAGTGGAACTGCTAATGTATAGACTCTATAAATAATTTTGAAAGAAACGTTTCCAACCTTTGTGGGTTGGGGATGAAGCTCAGTTGGCAAAGCGCTTGTCTAACAAGCCCAGCACCCTAGTTCCACCACCGAGTGACATCCCCAGTTCTCCATCGTCAGATTTTAAATCCCAAGAGCTCCTTTGCTCTCGAAAGTTTAAGTGTTTCCTTATGAAATTGCATATTGCTCTTATTTAGTTGAAGAAATAGCTCTGAAAGTGTCTTAGTTAGGATTGTTATTGCTATGATGAAATACCATGACCAAAAACAAGTTGGGGAGGTTTATTCAACTTAAACTTCCGCATGACAGTCCATCATTGAAGGAAGTCAGGACAGGAACTAAAACAGGGTCAGAACCTAGAGGCAGGAGCTGATGCAGAGGTCATGGCTTGCCCAACCTGCATTCTTTTCTTTCCCCTCCCCGAGACTGGGTTTCTCTGTAGCTTTGGAGCCTATCTTGGAACTAGCTCCTGTAGACCAGGCTGGCCTCGAACTCTTGGAGATCTGCCTGCCTCTGCCTCCTGGGTGCTGGAATTAAAGGCATGTGCCACAATTTCCTGGCTCCAATCTGCATTTTTATAGAACCCAGGACAGCCAACCTACAGGAGGCACCACCCACAATGGACTGGCCCTCCATCAATCACTAATGAAACAAATGCTAGGGTGCCTGAAGGCAGGTGGATCTCTGTGACTTCCAGAACAGCCAGGGCTTACAGTCTTGCCTACAGCCCCATCTTACGGAGTCATTTTCTCAACGAGGCTCCCTCATCTACGATGACTCTAGTTTATGTTTCAAGTTGACATAAAACTAGTGACTTAGGGTTTCTATTGTTGTGAAGAGGCACCATGACCACAGTAACTCTGATAAATGAAAACTTTTAATTCGGGTGGCTTACTTACAATTTCAGAGGTTCAGTCCATTATCATCATGGTGGGGAGCATGGTAGTGTGCAGGCAGACATGGTGCTGGAGAAGGAACTGAGAATCCTACATCTTGCAAGCAACAGGAAGTCAACTGAGGCAGTGGGTGGTATCCTGAGCATAGGAAACCCCTAAGCTCATCCCCACAGTGACACTCTTCCTCCAACAAGGCCATACCCACTCCAACAAAGCCACAGCTCCTAATAGTGCCACTCTCTATGAGATTATGGGGATCAATTACATTCAAGCTACCACAATGAACAAGCACAGAAAGTAGGTGTAACTTTTGGCTTACGATTTTCTCTCTTAGTAAACAGGTTTCTTAACACTGCTTTCTGTGTTTGTTTTGCTCCTTGTGTCCTGGAGGCCTTCACCTCAGGTGAGATGATGCCTGGCCAGGCGCTCCCATCTAATACTGGGATGTCTCTAGAGTCTACATGGTGATGGATATAGGAAGCCTTGATGTTACTTTAAGTATGTAGGTCTGTTTGTCAGCCTATTAGGAGCTGAGACAGGAAGAAGGTTTGGGGAGAAGACTATCTCAGTTTCCACCGCTGAGTATTCTTCTCTTTGCTCTGGAACCCCCATCACTTAGCCTGGATCTCTGAGACCCTGTATTTTACATATCTGAACAATAACTGCCTGGCAGGATGTGAGTGGGTGGGCATCAGACTGCCTCCTGTTTTTTTCCTGCCCACCCTTCTGTTTTCAGCTTCTCCTTTCCCCAATCCCAAGATACATATTGTCACCAGTCCCTGAGGATTTTTAATGAGCTTAGTGAGGTCTTTATGTGGTTAATGATACTCATCATGTCAACATTATTTTTCCACTGCTGGCTTAAGAGTGTGTGGTGTGGACTGAGCTCCCAAGGTCCAAATGAGGAGCAGAAGGAGGGAGAACATGAGCAAGGAAGTCAGGACCGCGAGGGGTGCATCCACCCACTGAGACGGTGGGACTGATCTAATGGGAGCTCACCAAGGCCAGCTGGACTGGGACTGATGGAGCATGTGATCAAACCGGACTCTCTGAATGTGGCTGACAATGGGGGCTGACTGAGAAGCCAAGGACAATGGCACTGGGTTTTGATTCTACTGCATGGACGGGCTTTGTGGGAGCCTGGTTTGTTTGGATGCCCACCTTCCTAGACCTGGATGGAGCGGGGAGGACCTTGGACTTCCCACGGGGCAGGGAACCCTGACTGTTCTTAGGACTGGAGGGGGAGGGGGAGTTGGGGGAGGGGGAGGGAAATGGGAGGTGGAAATTTTTAATAAATAAATAAATAAAGAGTGTGTGGTGTGGTGTGGTGTGTGTGTGTGTGCAGAAGTCAGACATCAACACTGGGTAACTGATGAAGACAGGTTCTCTCACTGGACATAGAGTTCACTGACTTGGTAGAATAGCTGGCTAGCTAGACTCAGGGATCCTCCGCCTCCATCTCCCTAGTGCTGGGATCACAGGTGCCTGTTTCTGTGCCCAGCTTTTTAAGTGGGTGGGAGCATTGAGTTCAAGGTCTTCAAGAACTTCACCAACTGAGCTGTCTCCCCAGGGCCAAACCTGTGCTTTTCTATTAAGACAATTATAAATTAACCAAAGAGTTCTGGTGTGCTGGGCAGTGGTGGCGCACGCCTTTAATCCCAGCACTCAGGAGGCAGAGGCAGGCGGATCTCTGTGAGTTCGAGGCCAGCCTGGTCTACAGAACGAGTTCCAGGACAGCCAAGGCTCTTACACAGAGAAACCCTGTCCCAAAAAAACAAAACAAAAAGACAGTCGTAGGGCTGGAGAGATGGCTCAGCAGCCAGGAATACCGCTGCTCTTTTACTTGCTCCTCCACGGGGCAGCTCAGTCACCTCCGGCAGCTCCAGTTCCAGGGGATCTGACACCCTGACCGATAGACAGCAGGCATACACATAGAATATAAATAAATAACTCATTTTAAGGAAGAGTTAATGGGGCTGGAGAGCAGAACCAGTGGTTAAATGCACCTGTGGCTCTTAAAGAGAATCTAGGTGTGTTTCCCAGCACCTGTACGGCACCACACACACATGAATACACGCAGGAAAAACACTCAAATAGATTTTAAAAATTAAAGATTTTTGGTTTTATGAGACAGGGTTTCTCTGTGTAGCCCCAACTGTCCTGGAACTCACTCTGTAGACCAAGCTGGCTTCATCAAACTTAGAGATCCGCCTGCCTCTGCCTCCTAAGTGCTGGGATTAAAGGCGTGCGCCACCACTATCTAGGTCCATTCTTTTCTCCCCCTGATCTTGTTCATTTATTTACACAAACAAACAAAATAAACCACAAAAACCTCAACTGTTGCTATAGTATAGTTTGGCAAGGAAAAATACAGTTGTTGAAATCATATTTTGTTTTTGTTTTGTTTTTTACTAGAAGCCAGGAATATTTTAAATACTAATTTTTATAAAATAGAGAACAATAGACAACAGATAGAAAGAATCACACAGCTCTTCTTCCTCTCTCTCCAAATTTTCCATAAGATGGTTCAGCCTTGTAAATGAAAAATACTCCTCTTGCAGCTAAACCCAAAGAGGGTCCACCTCACAGTCCCACAGCTTTATGGCTAAGCAGTTCCCGGCTGCTGGGCCAGATGAAAGGCTTGCAGAGAACCTGCTGAGAAGTACCTTTCTTTCTCTCTCTTCCTTTTTCTTTCTTCTTTTTTTCTTTGTTTTTTTGTTGCTGCTGGGTTTGTTTTTTTTTTTTTGTTTTTTTTTGTTTTTTTTTTTTTTTTTTGAGAGCAGGTCTCTCTACCTAGTCCTAGCCGTCCTGGAACTTACTGTGTAGACTACGCTCACCTTGATTACAGAGCTCTACCTGCTTCTGCCTCCCAAGTATTAAAGGTATTAGGGGTGAGCACGACCATGTCCAGTTTTATTTTTATTTATTTCTCTTTATTTACTAAAGAAGCAGTTTCTTAGTTTGAGATCGTTGTATTTGGGGATGAGAAAATGGGAGGCTGTGCACTGAGACTTTTTCCACAGTTGGCCTCTACTTGGGAAAAACAAAAGCCTGATCTTGCCTACATTTTCGGGTAACCAAACAGAGAAGCCGGGAACTTACATAGCACCAGTAGTTTTGACAGTAGTGTCAGTACCCGGACAGCCTTTCGCTCCATTCAGAACACATTTACTGGGTGCCTCTCCACACTAAGGACTGTTCTCCTCACTGGATCCTGAGATGTAAATCAAAACAGACAAAACTCCCTACTGTGGGGGGACCTTCATAAGAGTAGTGAAAAGGCGCTCAAAAATAAACGTAAGAGCTGGGGTTGTAGCTCAGTGGGAGAGAGTGCTTGCCTATCAGGTATGAAGTTCTGGGTTCAAGTCTCAGCACTGCAATAATAACAACAAAGATTAGTTTATGGAAAGTGTTAGAACGTGGTGTGTGCGATGGGGAAAAATAAGGCAGAGAAAGAAGATTCAAGTGAGTGGCCATTTGCAGTGCTATTTAGGATGAGCAGAGGAGGCCTGGGTAGAATGCACCCCTTAAGCAAGATGTAAAGCAGAGAAGGCTAACACTTAAGGTAACCGGGGGTAAGCACACAAAAAAGAAAGAACAGACAAGCAGGTGACCACTGTGGTGGGCACAGAATAGAGGTGGAGAGATGGGAGTTAGTTCTCTGCTCAGTAAGGGAGTAGGCCCAGAGTAAAAACTGGAAGCTGCTCACATATGCTGTCAAGAGAACAGAGGATTAAGGGTTAAAACTGCAGAGTTTGAAACACCGAGGAAACTGAGTAAGAGGGCTTGCAGCTGGGTATGAGATCATTGAGCTAGACAGGAAGAAGGACAGAGCTCTGGGACAGTGACGGCCGCCTGGCTGGCCTCCTGAAGCCCTTGAGGAATATACCTAAGGCACTGCTGACCTTTGATGTAGTGCTGACTCTAATTCAGGTAACTGTGACCAACTAAATCATACGTAAATGTGACTTTGCAATAGGACACTTGGACTTAAGAGACCACCCTGTAGACATGGATCCAGAAGGGAAGGAACTAAAAAACACTGCTGCTGCCATTTCTTGGTGCCCAGGGATAGAGCTGACTGTCAGCTACAAACCGATCATATAGATGTGAGGACAGAGAAGTTAGTGTAATCACCAGCACATGGGACATCTGCAAGGTTGGAGGGGACCCTGGGCAGTGAGAAACAGCTCACAGATGGTCAAGGTCAAAGCTAGTGTCGGGGATGGACAGAGACGCAGCACCTGGTCATCTCTCCGTAGGAATAGGGAACAAGCATAGAGCATGTGGGTCTTCCACTGGGCAGCCATGGAAGCCCAGAGAATTAACCAATCTCCATAGAAACCACTTCGGCCTTTGCCCAGTGTCTGCCATTGCTCTAAAAACTCTTCCATAGCATGGTGTCTTCCCCTCTCTCAGAAACCCCTCCCCAATTCTAAGGAATTTCTCTCACTTTTCCTTCATTTCTCACTTCTGTAATATAACTTTTTTTTTCTCTGTTTTTTCAAGACAAGAGTTCTCTGTGTAGCCCTGGCTCTCTGGCTATTCTGAAACTCAGGTGAACTCACTGAGATCAACCTGCCTCTGCCTCTGCCTCTGCCTCTGCCTCTGCCTCTGCCTCCCAAGTGCCACCACCACAGGGGTCCTGCTTCTTCATCACCGCTAATTGCTCAGCTCCAGCTGACCAGCATCCAGTCTCCCAGCAATGCGAAGGTGTCACATTAGCAGTTCTGCTATCTTGTTTACCACAGCTGGTTACCCAGCCCTGGCTAATCAGAACCAGAGACTCCTAAGTCAGAGTAACAGATGGCCTGATAGTCTTTAATCTTCCCTCTGAAACCCCAGAAGCCAGGCCACCATTGTCTACCCCCACTCTCAACATTCTTATCTCCCACACGCTTACAAAACAGCTTACAGAGCTTGTAATACTTAGGGCTTTTCTAGCTCAAAGTTCCAAAGTCCTCCCCTAATCCTCCTCAAAACAGCGTGGTCAGGTCTGCTACAGCAATACCCCATGATCCTGGTACCCACTTGTCTTACTTTGAGTTACCATTGCTGTGATGAAGCTCCATATAACCAAAGAAACTAGGGGAGAAAAGGGTTTATTTGGTTTATCCTTCGACACCACAATCCGTCAAAGGAAAACAAGGTAGGAACTCAAGCAGGGCAGGACCTGGCAGCAGGAGCTGCTGCAGAGGTCACGGAGAACTGTTTGCTGGCTTGATCTTCATTGCTAGCTCAGCCTGCTTTTTTTTAAAAAAAAAAAAAAAAAGATTTTAATTTTTTATTATGTATACATGTTCTGCCTGCATGTATGGCTGACGGCCAGAAGAGGGCGCCAGACCCCATTACAGATGGTTGTGAGCCACCATGTGGTTGCTGAGAATTAAACTCAGGACCTCCGGAAGAGCAGTCAGTGCTCTTAACCACTGAGCCATCTCTCCAGCCCTCAGTCTGCTTTCTTATGGAACCCAGGACCACCAGTCCAGGAATAGCATCACCCACAATGGCAGGGCCCTCCCACATCAATCACTAATTAAGAAAATGGCCGATAGGCTTGCCTTCAGCCTGATGTTATGGAGGCATTTTTGAAGATACGTTTGTAATTATATTTATGTACAAGAAACTTTGCAGTATATTTAACCCTGTTTAGTGGCAAGTTCTTTGGCCTTTGCCTTTTCCAGCTTGGCAATTCGAGCCACAGAGTTAGGACCCAGGACGCTGCCTCCCCAATGGCGGCAGATCTCATCATATCTGTCGTTGTAATTGGTCCTAATAGCTTTCACCAGTGTAGCCAGAGCACCCTTGTCTTCTGAGTTAACCTCTGTGAAGGCAGCAGTGGAACATGTCTTCCTGTGGACCAGGTGCCCCAGCCAGGCCTTTCCCTTGATGATGTAGTAGGGGACCCCCATCTTCCGACACAGAGCAGGCAGGAAGACCACCAGCTGGGGGGGCCTTTGTGGGCCATTACCACCAGCTGGGCCTTCTTCTCCATTGAGGTGCTGAATGTACTGACACCCTCTAAGCCACCACCCCGCTCAAAGGACAGGTGGTCTCCTAGCTGGGACATCCCCTTTGCCTGCAGCTTTCTTCTCAGCATGGCCACCTTTCCCTCTTGGCCTTCTTTCCCCTGGGCTTCTTGGTCAGCTGGAGGAGAGAGCTGGAGGCATTTTCTTGAATGCCCCTCCTCTTAACGGACATTAGCTTGTGTCAAATTGACAGAAAATTACCCAGCACAGACAAGGGTCTCACTATGGATCCCTGACTGGCCTGGAAATGCTGTGTAGACCAGGCTAGCCTCAAACTTGTTATGTGACGATCGAAGTCACAAAATAATCCCACACTCGTTCAGAATTAAATATAATTAATGGTTATTTGTTTGGGGGAAACTCGCAGATCGCTGTCCTGGATCGCAGACCTCTGCGCGAGCGGGGAGCAGGAACTGAGTCTGGCAGCCAGAAGCAGGAGCTGCATTTGCAGTGTGAGAGGCCAGGCCTGGGTGGGCTGGTATCTATCTTGGAGGCTGTTGGCCAAAGGCGCTGCTGCAGCACCCCACTGTGCTCTCACTTAGTGATGTGTACTTTTGTGTTGAAATGTATAGATCGAGATACCCATCAACTGTGTCTTACGTTGTTTATTTATGTATCAGGCAGTGTGCGATCATGCTTTTCCAGTAAGGGTGTCTGTGAAAGGGTAGAGGATTGTTGTTCCTGGTTTCGTTTTTCATATCCTTACAAATTCCCTTGAGATGTTTGCTACCTAGCCTAGATTGTATGTTAATGATTATTTATGAATATATTTGTACAAATAATCCTCATGTTGAGGTCTCTTGAAGAGTAAGTCCAAGGGTAGATGATGTACCCCAACATTTGCTGTTTTGTCAACACCTTTTAACAAAGTTCGTGTTAAAATGCTTAATAGAAGAGAATATAAGAAAGAGTAAATACCTTATATGTGTACCTAAAGCAACCTTTTTATCGTACTGATAGAAATGTAATAATTAGGATAATCAGTCTTCAATTGCATATTTCACAGTATTATAGCTTGATGTCCTAATCATATGTATATATTATTTGAAATTCTATGCATCTTCCTGTCCATATTAGTTATCCATTTGTCACTTCATGGTGAAGTATTTCTTTCTAAGGGAATTATCCATAGATGCCTGATAATGTAATATCAATGAGATATATTTGAAAAAAGCTTCTGTTGTATGATTATGAGGTTCTAGGCCTGACAGATATGTGGAGACCATAAGACAACATTGTGGTATTGACTTTCGGCTCTCTTCATATGGTGATCAAGATTAGGTTACCAGCCTTGCACATCATACACATTTCCCACTGGGCCAACATCCTGATAAGTTGAAACATTAAGTCAGTAAAAAGATTGCCTTCTTTTCAGATTGGAAACATGTTTTCATGTTTATATAGGCCAGAGGATAGAGGAACACCGGACAATTTGAATAATAATACCTTTTCGCAATTGAAAGTGATAAACTGCTATGTCTTTCAAGTATTTGGATACAAACTGGGATATGTAAAGGTCCCCACACTCGGCACCATTCTGTTGACTGAGATTCTGTCCTGTTGGGTCCTGCAGTCATTCAGTCCCAAAGAATCACACAGAGGTCTACATCAATTATAAACTGATTGGCCCAGTATCTCAGGCTCTTCTTTTAACTAATTCTTATAACCTACATTAGCCCATTATTCTTGTCTATGTTAGCCCCGTGGCTTGGTATCTTTTTGGGGAGGCAGTCACATCTTACTTTTTCTGCGGCTGGGTCACAGAATACATCCTCTTCCCAGAATTCTCCTGTTTTCTACTTCCTGCCTGGTCACCCTGCCTGTATACTTCCTGCCTGGCTACTGGCTAATCAGCATTTGTTTAAAATATAATTGACAGGGTACAGACCATTGTCCCACAGAAATTATGTAGCTAGAAATGACGGTGATCTTCTGCTACTCCAACCTCCTGTTGGTTACAGGTGTGAAACACCACACTAGTGTTTCTTGCATGCTAAATAAGCACTGTACCAGCTGACCCACATCCCCAGACCTCACTGAACTTCTGAAAGAGGTTTCTTCCTCCTCTCTCATGGCTTCTTGGACTCTCTAAGATTGACTGTCAGTCTGGTTTTTTCTTCTTTTCTTTCTTTCTTTCCTTTTTTTTTTTTTTTTTTTTTTTTGAGACAGGATTTTTCTGGGTAGTTCTGGCTGTCCGGGAACTCACTCTGTAGACCAGACTCGCCTTAAACCCAGAAATCTGCCTGCCTTTGCCTCCTGAGTGCTGGAATTAAACGTGTGTGCTACCACCACCTAGCAGAATGCTAATCTAAAGATGATTAGAATCATAACAATCATTCTGTTGTTCTTAGGTTGTCACGGCCACCTCACAGAGGCTGGATACCTGCCTGTCTTCAGCAGTCTATGTTCCACTGTAGCATCAGGCAGTGTGTTCTGGGATGTTGTCTAAGGCTAGAAGCCCTCCTAGCTCACTACCTCTGCTCTATGGTCTGATTTCATACCATACTATCTGGACTGTGAAAGCAGACCCTGTGTGTACAGGCTTCTCTCAGGTCTCTATTTTCCCTGTTTTTACTCTACCCCCCCCTCCCCATACATCTGGGGACAGAGACAACAGTGGCCAGAAGGGAACAATATGAATGGATGTTTTTCCTCTATAGTCGAGCTTCTATATTTTCTAAGCTGGGCTTTGCCTCCTTTTCCATTCTCCTCTGCAGGAAAACTGGCTGCTTTGGAAAAAAAAAAAATTGGGAAGCTCTATTCTGTCTGTCCCAGGTCTACTGTGTTTTCTGTTCCCACTCACTTTGAAAAGTAAAAATGTCTTAGTTAGGTTTTCTATTGCGGTAAAGAGACACCATGCCCATGGCAAGTCTTTTTTTTTTTTTCTTCATAATTTTTTTTAGATTTATTTATTTATTATGTATTCAGTGTTCTGCCTACATGTATCTCTGCAGGCCAGAAGAGGGCACCAAGTCTCATTACAGATGGTTGTGAGCCACCATGTGGTTGCTGGGAATTGAACTCAGGACCTTTGGAAGAGCAGGCAAAGCTCTTAACCACTGAGCCATCTCTCCAGCCCATGGCAAGTCTTTTTTTTTTAAATATTTATTTATTTATTATGCATACAATATTCTGTCTGTGTGTATGTGTGTGTGTGCAGGCCAGAAGAGGCACCAGACCCCATTACAGATGGTTGTGAGCCACCATGTGGTTGCTGGGAATTGAAATCAGGACCTTTGGAAGAGCAGGCAAAGCTCTTAACCACTGAGCCATCTCTCCAGCCCATGGCAAGTCTTATAAAGGAAAACATTTAATTGGGTCTGGCTAATGGGGTCAAAGGTTTAGTCTATTATCATCATAGCGGGACATGGCCGAGTGCAGGCAGACATGGTGCTGGAGAAGAAGCTGAGAGTTCTACATCTGAATCTGAAGGCACCAGAAGTGAACTGTCACACTGGGTGTGGCTTGAACACATGAGACTTCAAAGCCCCTCCCCTTCCTCCAACAAGGCCACACCTATTCCAACAAGGTCACACCTCCTAATAGTGCATTCCCTGTGGGCTAAGCATTCAAATAGGCCATACGTATTCAAACCACCACAAAAAACAAAGGAAAGTCTACTTGTTTCTCTCACTTAAAATATAGAACCATAGAGCCACACTAGATAGGGGCTGGAGAGATGACTTGGTGGTTAATAACACTTAAGCTCCCCTAGCACTTGGGTAAAGTGGCTGGCAACCACTTTGTCCCAGGGATCTGACACCTTCTGATCTCCTTGGGCAATGCACACCCACGATACACACACAAACATATAAGCAAAATATCCATACACATAAAAACAAAGGAAAACGTTCAAACGATAATAGAATAAATCTTTGAATAAACAAAACAAAGAGCCGGGCGGTGGTGGCGCACGCCTTTAATCCCAGCACTCGGGAGGCAGAGGCAGGCGGATCTCTGTGAGTTCGAGACCAGCCTGGTCCACAGAGCTAGTTCCAGGACAGGCTCCAAAGCCACAGAGAAACCCTGTCTCGAAAAACCAAAAAAAAACAAAAATAAATAAATAAATAAATAAATAAAAACAAAAAACAAAGAAGAACCCACGAGCTGCTGCCTCTGTAGGTGTGGCGGGTCTGCCGAACAAGCACTGGGCCAGGCTGAAACCCAAACTGGTATAAAGATGTATAAATGTCCTTGTCGGGACACTTAGCTGAACACAGAAAAACAGATCAATCAAACTGGAATTCGCACAGTTACTCTACAATGTTTGCCTTGGTGCTTTCCGCTCTCACTATATTTAGTATATTGTGCTTATGAGCTAGCTCATTACTCTGTGATAAATTTATTTATTTTTCTTTATTTAATTAATTTTGAGACAGGATCTCAGTGTATAACTTTGACTGGCCTGGAACTCAGAGATCTGCCTGCCTCTGCCTCTTGTGTGCTGGGATTTAAGGCGTACATCATCATGCCCAGCTCCTCTATGGTAAATTTTTGTGATGTACAAAAATATTTCCATAGCCCTTCACACACATTAGGATGGCTATAATATTCTTTTTTTTCAATGTGAAAAATAGCAAGCACTGGTCAGAACGTAGAGAGACTGGAGACTTTCTGCGCTGCCTATAGGGATGCTGTGGGAAATAGTATGGCAGTTCCTCAAAAAGTTAAACATAGAATTACCATATGGTCCAGCAATTTTACTTCTGAGTATATTCCCCAAACAACTGAAAGTACGGGTACAAACAGATCTTTGTATTTTAATGCTCATAGCAGTGGTAGTCACATTTGCCAAAAGGTAGGAATAACCCAAATGTTTACCAACAAATGAACGGCTGAACAAAGTGTGGTGTGTATACACAGCAGAATATTAGTAAGCCTTAAAAAAAGAATGCAGATCTACCCTTGCGACATGCTTACTTTGAAAACATAAGTACCCGAATTTATTCCCCATAGCACACATTAAAAACAAAACTAACGCCAGGCAGTGGTGGTATACGCCTTTAATCCCAGCACTTGGGAGGCAGAGGCAGGTGGATCTCTGTGAGTTCGAGGCCAGCTAGGGCTACAGAGCAAGTTCTAGGACAGGCTCCAAAGTTACAGAGAAACCCTGTCTTGAAAAGCAAAAAACAAAACAAGCAACAACAACAACAACAAAATGACTAGGTGTGGTAACGCATGCTTTCAATCCCAGCACCTGGGAGGCCGACCTCCGACGCTCACTAGCCGGCAGGTCTCAATTACTTGGGCAAACTGCAGGCCAGTGAGATACTCTGGCTCAGAAGAGAAGGTCTATGTGTTCCTGAGAATGATGCTGGAGGTTGTTTTCTGGCCTCCACACATACGGGAGTGTAGTTGATTGTTTTACTCTTTTTCACTCTTCTGGCGCTTTCCTCTTTGCGGGAGGCCTACCACCCAGTTTCCAAACAAATCCACATGGAGACTTATTATTACTTATGAATGCCTGGCCTCAGCTTGGCTTATTTCTAGCTAGCTTTTTTTTTTTTTTTTTTTTTTGATTTTTCGAGACAGGGTTTCTCCGTAGCTTTTGGTTCCTGTCCTGGAACTAGAGACCAGGCTGGCCTCGAACTCCCAGAGATCCGCCTGCCTCTGCCTCCCGAGTGCTGGGATTAAAGGCGTGCGCCACCACCGCCTGGCCTAGCTTTTCTTAACTTTAATTATCCTGTTTATCTTTTGCCTCGGGGCCTTTACCTTTCTTTAGTTCTGTATGTCTTTTCTTCTTATTCTGTGTCTGACTGTGTGGACGGGTGGCTGGCCCCTTCTCTTCTCGCTCCTTGATATCTCTTGCTTCCCTCTTTTTCTCTTATTTATTCTCTTGGTCTGCCAGCCCCCCCCCCCCATCCTTTCTCCTTGCCTTGCTGTTGGCCATTCAGCTTTTTATTAGTCCAATCAGGTGTTTTAGACAGGCAAAGTAACACAGCTTCACAGAGTTAAACAAATGCAACATAAAAGAATTCAACATATCGTTGCATCATTAAACAAATGTTCTACAGTATAAACAAATGTAACATCTTAAAATAATATCCCACAACACAGGTACACATATGCATACGCACAGGAGCATACAAAATGCAAGTCTGATGGATGCTATAACATGGACGAAACTTGAAAAAAAAATCTTCCATTAAAAAGAGATTTATTTATGTATGTATATGAGTTCTTTATTTGCATTTGTGACTGCACGACAGAAGAGGGCATCAGACAGAAAAAGGCATCAGATCCCATTATTGGTAGTTTTGAGCTACCATGTGGTTGCTGGGACTTGAACTCAGGACCTCTGGAAGATCAGGCAGTGCTCTTAACTGCTGAGTCATCTCTCCAGCCCCATTAGAAAACACCTTAATAAGCCAGACACAGAAGCACTGATGTTAATTAATTCCACTATGTTAAATATCTAGTTTGCTTTGCTCTGTTTGTTTGAGTCTCAGGTTGCTCAGACTGGTCTTGAACCAGAATTTTTATCATCACCCTATTAAAAAAATCTGAACTAAGTAGTGACCCCTTGTTCTGCTTTTCTGTCTCTGACTGCCTATTCTAAATCCCTAATGTAGAATGCTGTGGTGGTTCACGACTTTAGACTCAACACTGGGGAGGTAAAGGAGGGTTAAGGCCAAGAGTTCAAAGCCATCCTCTGCTACACAGCAGGCAGTGCTCCATTCTCTTATATCTAGACAGTTTAGTCTTACGAACAGTGTAACAAAGCCAAGGATGTTGATGCAGGCCTGGGATCTCAGTAACTGTGAGGCTAGGGCAGCAGGATATGCTTTCAAGGCCAGAATCAGCTGTCCCCCTCAAAAAAGTAAGAGTCAACAACAGAAAGTTGTCCAGCTCAGGCTACCAGATTATGAATGAACTGCATCACTTTAACTTTCCCTACATAGACCAGGCTGGCTCGGAACACATAGAGATCTGCCTGCTCTTTGTCGAGTGATGGGGTTAAAGGAGTAAAGATGCACTATCACACCTGGCCTGTGAGTTTTTAAATCATGGTTTATTTGGAGCTCTCATCATAGAGAGAGGGAGGGAGACAGAGAGAGAGAGAGAGAGAGAGAGAGAGAGAGAGAGAGAGAGAGAGATCATCTAAGTATTTTGCCTTGAAACTTGGTGGGTTAGGCTGGATGGTGGTGGCACACTTAATCCCAGCACTAATATATGATTTCATAGCCAGCCTGGTCTACAAAGCTAGTTCCAGGACAGCCAGGTCCTGGCAACAAACAAACAAAAACCAAACTGGGTAGGTTGGGGGCTAGAGAGATGACCCTAAGGGCACTGGTTGTTCTTCCAGAGGACCAAGGTTTGATGTCTAAAGCAAGCAGATATTGTTTGGACACTGGGCTGACAGTTTCTTGGGAATTTTATGACTTTTGCTGGGCTGCATTCACCCCCTCCCCCTTAGTTAGGTCCTGTCTAAAATGGAGTTCTTTCTCAAAATGGAGTTTGTTCTGCTCCTTCATCTCCCAAACGTTGGGGTAAAAGGCATGCGCCACCAATGTCCGGTAGTTTGGTTTGGTGTTTTGAGAACTAATACCGAAGACACCATGTTTGATCACAGAAAGATCAAGCTGGATCTGGGATGGAGACTTCCTCCCTGCTGGAGAGGTCTAGTGTAGGCATGTGCTATGCAGGTTGCTAGGGAAGAATTGTTCTCAACAGTCACATGCAGTCGAGGACCCTGTGTGCAACGTTGCTGACCACCCAGGAAAGGTGTGCCCATTGGTGCAACAGTAACACATCTGTTGACTAATGACCAACCACTTCCTGAGTGGAACTGAGGCCTGCTCCACCGGAAGGAATTCATGGCTGGTCCTGTAAACCTGTTCAAACGCCTTGTAACTGGGACAACCTTAGTGAGGATCCTACCACTGCTGCTTTGCTAAATGGACAGGATGTGTCTGTAAAATTGCCTTCTAAATAATTACGTTTATCCCCTCAGATTACTGGTGTTGTCAGCTTCGGTCAGAGAAGATTCTTTCTGTCCTATGCAGTGGTCACAGCGCTAAGAATAAGTGACTGTTGAATGCTCAGGGACAAATGGGAGATTTATATCACCTCCTCCAAGGTTTAGGGACCATGACAAAAGAGAGAATAGAAGGGATGTAGGAGCCAGAGAGTGGCGTGGGTCGTGACAGACTGCTGTCTTCCAGGCATGAAATGGCCATTGCATTCCTGAAATCCCAGCACTGTAATTACCTACACAAGACTGGGTCCAAAAACATCCTGTTATTGACAGGACAGGACTTAACTGACCCCACCCTACCCTGGGGATTGATAGATAGTTAATGTGTAGTGGGGGGAGGAGAGAAACATTTTCGTCAGTAGGATAGCCACGGGTCAGGTGCCCATGCTGCTATTTATAGTCTAGAATCTCTTACCTGTGCTCCTGTGAACCCCAGTGTAAATCATCTGGACACACACACACACACACACACACACACACAAGAAAAAGAAAGAAGACAGGACATGGTAGTAAATAGGAACCCGTTGGGAGGAGAAAAGGGAGCTGAGCGAACAGGAGGGGTAAGAAAGGGCAATGAGATGGGGGTGTGAGTGGACACTGGAGTGGACCCTCACACTGGACCCCAAATAGGTCCTCCATCTGTTTCTGTCAATGATTTCGTCACAGCATTAAGAAAATTAACAAATACAGTCTGTCTTTCTTTCCTCCCTCCCTCCCTCCCTCCCTCCCTTCCTTCTTTCTTTCTCTCGCTGAATTATTTGACCATTTCATAGTCAAAATACCAGAGTGAAACATACATTGAAAGAGCTCATTTCAATTCCTGTAGTGCCAAGTATCAGGAGTGGACATTATTGTTGCCTCTGTGATTTATGCTGCTACAGAATGACTAAGACATTGAGAAGAAACTGGCCTAGTGATGCATGACTTTAATCCCAGCACTCAGAAGGCAGAGACAAAGGTTGAGGCAGGCGGATCTCTTTGAGTTTGAGGCCAGCCTTGTTTAAATAGTAAGACCTTGTGTCAAAAACACAAAGAACTGAGACTGTCATCAACAATTATAGAGGTAACATCCTTGTTAAACTGCTAGATCAGAAAGATGCTACATTGAATTCTTGAAATCACACTGAGAAAATTAAATTACATAAATAGCAGGCGCTTATAAGAATAAAAAAAGAGCCGGGCGGTGGTGGCATACCTTTAATCCCAGTACTCGGCAGAGGCAGGCAGATCTCTGTGAGTTCGAGGCCAGCCTGGTCTATGGAGCTAGTTCCTGGACAGCTAGGGCTGTTACACAGAGAAACCCTGTCTCAAAAAAAAAAAAAAAAAAGGCCGGGGATGGTGATGCACACCTTTAATCCCAGCACTTGGGAAGCAGAGGTAGAAGAATCTCTGTGAGTTCGAGGCCAGCCTGGTCTATAAAGCGAGTTCCAGGACAGCCAAAGATACAAAGAGAAACCCTGTCTTGAAAAACCGAGAAAAAGAGAGAGAGAGAGAGAGAGAGAGAGAGCTGAATTATTTATAACATCGCTTTGACTTAATTTCCGTTTCTGTTGGGTCCTATCACAACCACCACCTGTTTAGCCTGAAAAGGATTTCTGTGTACTTCTGTGCACTAGGCTGCTTCCTATTGTTGTGATAAAAACACCATGACCAAAAACAACTTGGGGAGGAAATAGAGTTGTTATTTCTGCTTGCAACTTATAGCCATCAGGACAGGAAGTCAGGGCAGAACTCAAGGTAGGAACTTGGAGGCTGGAACTGAACTGGAGGCAATAGAGAAGTGTTGCTGATTGCTGGGGACCCTTGGCTTGCTCAGCCTTCTTTCTTATATCTCCAGGATCTGCTGAGAACAGCACGGCCAGAACGCACTGGGTCCTCATACACCAATTATTAATCAAGAAAGTGTCCCCCAGACGTGCCCCTCTCTCCAGAAGGCCATAGCTTATGTTCACAATACAAGAACAAAAAACCCGCCAGCACAGTGTGCCTGAGCTTATAGTATGTGCACCATGTGGGAGCAGGTACCTGAAGAAACCCAAAAGGGCATCAAGTCCCCTAGAATTGGAGCCTGTGGTGTGGGAGGAGGGAACTAGGCAGGGTCCACTTTGTGAGCTGCAAGCACTCTTACCCAGTGAGCGCTCTCCAGCTCTGCTTAGCATTAAAAAACAAATCCACGCCGGGCGGTGGTGGCGCACGCCTTTAATCCCAGCACTCGGGAGGCAGAGGCAGGTGGATCTCTGTGGGTTCGAGGCCAGCCTGGTCTACAGAGCTAGTTCCAGGACAGGAACCAAAAAGCTACGGAGAAACTCTGTCTCGAAAAATCAAAAAAAAAAAAAAAAAAAAAAAAAAAAAAAAAATCCACTCATTGTAGGTTTTAGCTTACTGTTAGGTTCACTTTTTTACCAAATTCTTCCAGTAGTCTGAGAATGTATGTCAGACAAACGTTGATTTACTGTAAAGGAATTTTTACTTCTTAAAAAAAATGGATAAACATACTAAAAAGTTACAATATAAACGGTTTTACCATGTAATACGAGCTTTCTTCGTGACTCCTAGTCACTGGACAGAGGGTGTTTAAGAAAATTTAAAGCCGGAATCTAATGAAGGATTGCTAGAGTGAAGTTATTTCCTTGAATATGTCATTTTCTTTTTTCTTTTGATTTTTTGATACAGGGTCTCTCTGTGTACCAGTCCTGGCTGTCCTGAAATTCGCTTTTTAGAGGAGGCTGGCCTCGAACTCGGAGATCCGCCTGCCTCTGCCTCCCAAGTGCTGAGAGAAAAGGCATGCGCCACGCCCGGCCCAACTGTGCACTTCTGTGAAGAAAAAAAAATCAATTCTACACTTTTCCCAGAAGTTCAGGAGGGCTCTCGTCTAAAGCTCAGTGAGACAAGGCTGTGCTGGAGAGCCGCAGCACGCCGTGGAAAAGACTGTCACAACTCCGGCCCTGCCACCCCAGGGATCCGCCCTTCGGGAACTCGCACCCGCCGCCCCTCAGGCGGTCCCCTGTCTTTCTCCCAAGTTTTCCGCCTGCCGCATTCCTTCCCGGGCGCGTCGGCGCGCGCTGACGTCATGACGCCGCACACGCAGCCCCGCCCCTGCAGAGCTCGGGGCCGGGACGGAGCCGGGTTTGCTCTCCTTTCCGGAATGTGAGGCTCTGGGTTCGGCAGTGCATTGCGTTCGCCC
The DNA here is from genome assembly GCF_018167655.1 of Microtus oregoni. Lineage (NCBI taxonomy): Eukaryota > Metazoa > Chordata > Mammalia > Rodentia > Cricetidae > Microtus > Microtus oregoni. The sequence continues at coordinate 13,376,776 of NW_024543074.1, forward strand.
CGGTCTTGCCGGTATCCCGCGGCCGCCGTCATCGCCGGTGCTCGGTTCGCGCGCGCACGCGGAGGCCAGGCGGCCGGGGCCGTGAGGCGCGCGCTCGCGTGGTCGCCGCCCCTCGGAAGCCTCCGGGGCCGCACACGGGTTCGCTACGGAGGGAGGCGGGGGCCTGCGGGAGGAGGCGGAGGAGGAGCGAGGGAAGATGGCGGCCGTGGAGCTCGAGTGGATCCCCGAGACGCTCTACAACACCGCCATCTCCGCTGTCGTGGACAACTACATCCGCTCGCGTCGCGACATCCGCTCCTTGCCGGAGAATATCCAGTTCGACGTTTACTACAAGGTACGACCGACCTGCTTGCTCGGACCCCGCCGCCGCCTCCGGGCCGCACCCCCTTCCACGTCCGCGGCCGGGCCCGCAGCCCTCGAGGCACCGACTGCGGTGGCGGCTTTCCGATACCCCGCCGTCCCCGCGTCTGCCCCCCGACCTGTGCGATCCGGGGGGTTCTTGTGCGAGTGCTGCCCGCCATCCTCTCAGAGGCCCTGGTTAGGCCCACGGGAAATGCCCGGCTCAGCACGGTCCCACTCGGTCCTCCTGTCGCTGGGGTATCCTCCGCCCTGTCCTCTTTAGTGTCAGCCTGAGCTGGACTTTTTTTTTTTTTTTGCTGGTATCCTCCCCCAGTTCTCCCCGGCACTCGTCCCCCCACCCCCCGTACTGCTTTTCATTTTTTTCCTCCCCCCGCTGTCGGAGTTCTGTCCATTTTTTTCCTTTCTTCCCTCAAAACGAAGTGATTTACTTAGGGATTATTAGAAACGGACTGTGGGCTTCATTTGCATGTTCTTGAAAGCTTTTTGTGTGGTTTCAGGTTTTGTTTTGATTTTTCGGCTTAGACTCGGTGTTGAGTTAGGGATTTCACTAACAGGGGAGTGTGGACCGGCTCTTTAGAAAGGACGCAGTGAAAATCACCGAAGGAAAGAAGTAGAAATTATGCCCACGTATATGAAAATATATGAAAAATAGGCTATTCTGCAGCATTTCTAAATCGCTCCCCCTCAAAAATCTGAACTGAAAGTCTTCCAAGTTGCTCTTCAAGGAGTTTCAAGGGTAGGTGTCCTTAGACGTGGACAATTTTTGCAGTGTTCTGAGAGGGAGGAGAACTTTGGGAACTCGGAGCCTCCCTTTTCCTCTCCCCACATTTGAGTGTGAACACTGGATTCATTCACTGACTCCTGCTTTGAGTCAGCGAGAACTCCAGTTTGCAGTAGCCACCTTTGCACAATATGACCGGCAGAGGTTTTATTTTTAGATTTTTAAATACTACTTGATTATTGTACAGTGGTGTAATTTGATATTTAGCAGATGTGTACGTTCGTTTATGTATGTGTAGTGTTTTAGGGCGTTTACTTTATTAGAGAGATTGTCTGCTTTTTCCAGCTTGAGAACATTTTTTCAGAATTAGCAACTGACATACTGCAGTCTATAAAATCCTGCTGCTTTGCACCAGCTCCTAACATTTAAAATCATTTCCCTCCTAAATATTTGGAGAAGATTCATTTTGACAACGTGTAGTATAATTTTTGGATTTAGAAGAAAACCTCCCTCCATTCCAAATGGTTTTGATACACTGATTTACTTTCGTGTGTAACTGATGTTAATTTTATGCATTTAAGCTACATTTATCCCAAGGACAAATTAGTCTGCTATTCTCAAACCTGGAAAACTGCTGCAGTGTGTGCTATTTCTGTCAGTTTTATTAAATCGTATGCAGACGTGTACACCTTTTGGAGCCAATCACTGGGAATCTAACCAGGAAAGAATACTTTTACTACTTGAATTCTGTCGAAATACTTTAGTCTCTTTTATTTTCGCTAAAAGGAAACCTTTTCCTTTGAAGATTATTAGTGTGAGCAGTTAGTGTTCTTGTCATGTGTCTGGTCTTCATGGGCTTCAGTTTTCTTCTTTTGGGTACACTGTACTATTTTATGGTTAGATACTTGATGTGAACCCTGGTGCTGAGCTGGGAGCAATGTTAATACTTTCCTCTTTCTACATTATTGTGTTTAAGCCTTGCCATTCAAATGAGAGGTAGAGGATTGAGAAAAGGTTTCAACTGTTGTAGGCCTGTCTGTCCTGGAATCTGTAGACCAGATTAGCCTCTTTTTGGTTTTTTGAGACAGGGTTTCTCTGTAGCATCCTGGAAACTAGCTCTTGTAGCCCAGGCTGGCCTGGAACTCACATAGATCCTCCTGCCTCTGCCTGGGATTAAAGGCGCCACCACTGCCCAGCTCAGGTTAGCCTCTTGACTCACAGAGATAAACCTGCTCTGCCTCACTGGTGCTGGGATTTAAACCTGAGGCACAGGTCATATATATATGGAGTTCCAAAGTAGCCAGACCTACATTGAGGGCTCTGGTCTCAAAAAATGAAGAAAATAAAAATAAAGGCCTAAGCCACCACCCTGGCTACAAAATTTTCATTTTGATACAATGTTTCACTAAGTTGCCTGGTATGGCCTTGAATTACCCCCCCCCCCTTCTTTCTGCTTGGAGACAGGGTTTTTCTCTGAGTAGCCTTGGCTGTTCTCAGGGTGGCCTTGATCCAGACATCCACTTGCCTCTACCTCCTGATTGCTGGGATTAAAGACATGTGCCACCACCACACTGCTTAAGTTGCTTTTTATTTCATTTTTTTATTTTTTTAAAGATTTATTTATTTATTATGTGTATAGGACATTCCTTCCATGTGTGCCCGCATGCCAGAAGGGGCGCCAGGTCTCATTACAGATGGCTGTGAGCCACCATGTGGTCACTGGGAATTGAACTCAAGGACCTCCGGAAGAGCAGTCAGTGCTCTTAACCACTGAGCCATCTCTCCAGCCCCAAGTTGCTTTTTAAAATAGCATATATTTGGCTATAGAAATGCTCAGTGGTTAAGAACACTTGTTCTTGAAGAGGACTGGGGTTCACTTCCCAGCGCCCACATGGTAATTTACAACCATCCATAACAATATGATATACAAGCAAAGCACTCATACACATAAGATAAAATAAATAAAATTTTTAGCCAGGTGTAGTAGCACAAGCCATTTTAATCCCAGCACTGGGGAGGCAGAAGCAGGTGGCTCTATGTGAGTTCCAGAGCAGCCGGAACTACAAATGAGACAGGTTGTGGTGATCTGAGGTACCTCTATAGGTAAATTTGCAAGGAGTGACTGTCATGGATTAGGAGCTAAGAAACTTGCTCAGGGTACGGAGTAGTAGTCTTGAGATTTTTGTAGGAAAGCTAAACAGAAGGTGGAGATAGCTACTGAATTCTGTGGTAGGAAAAACTGGCTAAAATACACAAATGAATATACAGCCAGTAGTAAATAGGTGGCTATATAAAAGTTGATACCTTACAAAATAAATGACTTTTATTCCTAATGTTTTTCTCCAAGGGTGGAATCATTTTGGCATAGAAATGGATAGAGCATACTGAAAAATTGTAAAACAGTGTACAGATTGATTAATAAGGCTAGGTGTCAGAAACCTAGCATTTGAGGGCCTGCAATAGGAAGATCACAAATGCAGGGCCTCCGTAGCCTGCATATGGAGACTGTGTCTCAAAAACAAAAAAAGCAAAAACTTAGAAAGTAAATTGGAGCTGAATTTGGTGACTTATTCTGTGATTCCAGGACTAGGGAGGTGGAAGAGACAGGAGGGTCATTGCAGAGTTTAAGGCTAGCCAGGACAACAGTGGTAGGCTCTTTCTCAAAATTAATTGACTAATTTATTAAGATTCTTAAAGATTTATTTACACAGTGTTCTGCCAACACCTATCTCTGCAGGTCAGAAGAGAAGATCTCATTACAGATGGTTGTGAGCCACCATGTGGTTGCTGGGAATTGAACTTAGGACCTTTGGAAGAGTAGGCAGTACTCTTAACTGCTAAGCCATCTCTCTCCAACTCTCCTTAATTTTTTACTTATTTAGGACTAAATTATCTGAAGGAGTGGCGGTTGGAGTTCTACAGCACAATGGTGTCTATCTTGTCATATAATAGAGGGCTGTCATGGTCATGAAAAGAAAGAACTGTGTGGCCATTGAGTAGCAGACAGGCTTTTTGGGAATCCAGGCTCAGATGGTGACCACAGACTTCCAAAAGATCTTTCCTGTGGTCACAGGTTCTATATAGGCCTGACTTGGTTGGCCACCAACATCAAGACAGTTGCCCAGAGCCTCAAGTTCCAGCTGAACCTGTATGACTTCAAGGAAGGTCATATCGAGTCTTATATTTTCATGACATGGTGGCTAGCCTATTTGTGACAAACAGTTTGGTCCCTAGTCCATAGAGCCTGTCATTGGGTTGGATCTGAAGACTTTTAAGCCCATCATTTGCTCTCTAGACCTCAATGGCTGCCTAAGGTGATTGATGACTTTGTGGTCAGTGGTACCTGCTCCGAACAAATGTATAGGATGTTTGATTCTCTCTGGGAGCCCAACATGGATCTAGTACATCTGTTTGAAACCATTTCCTAAGCCATACTGAATGCCGTGGACCCCCAGGATGCCACATCAAGCATGGGTATCATTGTGCTCATTGAAAATGACAAGATCACCAAGATACTGAATGCCCAGCAGGACTAACCTTGTGCCTGGTCCCACTTCCCTTTTATTTGTTTGGTTTTTAGACCAGGCTGGCCTTGAACTCACAGAGATCCGCTTGTTTCTGCCTTCCAGTGCTGAGATTAAAGGCACGTGCCACCACCGCCTGGGCTCTGTTGCTTTTCTTTTCAGTAAAATTGCCTTTCTTTCATTTTTTGTTTTTTGAGATAGGTTTTCTCTGTAAAAACCCAGGCTGTCCTGGAACTCACTTTGTAGACCAGGTCTACCTGCATCTGCCTCCTGAGTACTGGGATTATAGGTGTGTGCCACCACTGCCCAGCTCAAATTGCCTGCCTCCCTGTCTCTCTCTCTCTCTCTCTCTCTCTCTCTCTTTCTCTCTCTCTCTCTCTGGAAACTGAACCAAGAAAAATCTCAAGCACAGTGATTGGGAGAGGTGCATTTTAAGATAGCTGGGCATATTAAAACGCTACATATTTTAATATACCATGACATTGGCACAATGACAGTAGAGTGAGAGATTGGTTATTGAGTATAATAGAAGCCCAGAAAGAAACTAAAACAATTTGAAGTTTCATTACATAATGACATTAAGAGAGTACTGTATTTCAAATCATGGGAAAAGATTTTTGGGATGCTTTGTTTAGATGAGTGGCTATTTGGTATGTAAGTTAGACCACTATATCAGATAAAGTACCAAAATTAACTCCGTGGATTAAATTTTTAAGTATACCTATTAAAATTAACAGAATAAATTATTGGGTCTGCATCTTACATGGAGAAATGACTGGAATATATCGTTTAAAGAAATTTTAAAGATAATTTAAAAATTACAAAAGCATCACATAAAAATATACAAAGGACTCTCTCTGCCTGATTGCTGTTATCATGGACACAAGTCAAGTACAGCCCATCAAGCTCGCTAGAGTAACCAAAATGCTGGGCAGGACCGGTTCACAGGGACAGTGCACGCAGGTACTTGTGGAATTTATGGATGACATCTAAATGTCAACAGGTCCCATTCGAGAGGGAGCTGTACTCTCCCTAATGGAGTCAGAAAAGGAGGCTTGGAGGTTGTGTTGACCTTCCTGCTGGGTCCTGAGTGTCCACCACTTGGCCCATGATGACCTGCAACTATTAAATAAAACATTTGTATTGTTTTGAAAAAATATATACAAAAGGTGAAGGTTGCTCTTCTTGCCAACACTGCAGTGCCTGCCATCTTGGCACAGAGAAGACTTTTCTAAGTTCAAAACCAAAAGCCTGGAATAAAAAGCACAAGGACCTGAATTTAGTTGTCAGAACAGCAGGCAGGCTCCCTGAGACTCACTGGCCGGCCAACCAGCCAAGCCTAGGGTGAGCTTCAGGCCAGTGTAAGACTCTTCCTCAAAAATAGCTGAGGTGGTCAGTGTTCCTGAAGAACAGCACTTAAGACTGTCCTCTGTGTGTTCTATGTATCTACAGCCGAAGCTTGTGCACCTCACACACCCAGTAAAAATAAAACCCTAAAAGAAAAAAAAAGAATTTTAAGTGATAGAAATTATTGCAATGTTTGTGGGAGTACAAATCAACATATCCTTTTTTGTTTGTTTTGGTTTTCTTTTTTTATTTATTTTCTGGGTTTTTTTGAGACAGGGTTTCACTGTAGCTTTGGAGCCTGTGCTGGAACTAGCTCTTGTAGACCAGGCTGGCCTTGAACTCACAGAGATCCACCTGACTCTGCCCTCCAAGTGCGGGGATTAAAGGCGTCTGCCACCACTGCCTGGCTTTGGTTTTGGTTTTCTGAGACAGGGTTTCTCTGTGTATCCCTGGCTGTCCTGGAACTCATTATATAGACCTTTGGCCTCAAACTCAGAATCCACCTGCCTCTGTCTCCTGAGTGCTAGGATTAGGCTTCATCTGTGATGTTTTAGTAACTAACATCTAATATTGCGCGTGTGTAATTTCAGTTTGTTTTAGTCAAGACCCTGTATCCCACTACTTAATGGCTCTCTTTATTGGAGACAGAATCTCATGTAGTCCAGGGTTGTTAAGAATAACCCTGTTCTGATCCTTGTGCACCACCACATACAGGGCTGCCAGGTGCTCTATTAATTAACTGAGCTACAGCCCCAGCTCTTTTCAGTGGTCCTGGAAAATACCTTTCATGTGCCAGTGTTGGAAGTATACAGTGTATAATGATGTGTAATGTATGTGCACTTGAATCTGTGTCTACCACGATCAGAGAAGACATTGTAGGCCCTACTTTATCGCTCTGCCTTATCTTGAGAGAGTTTCTGTTAGCCAACAAGTTCTAGTGGTACTCATGTCTATGCTCCCTTAATGCTGGAATTATTCTCGCATCACATTAGTGATGGGTGTTTGAATTTAGGTCCTCTTTTTTTTTTTTAGATTTTATTTATTTATTATGTATACAATATTCTGCCTCCATGTATGCCTGCAGGCCAGAAGAGGGTACCAGATCTTATTACAGGTGGTTGTGAGCCACCATGTGGTTGCTGGTAATTGAACTCAGGTCCTCTGGAAGAACAGTCAGTGTTCTTAACCACTGAGCCATCTCTCCAGCCCAATTTAGGTCCTCTTGGTTGGGCAACAAGTACTTTTATCCACTGAGTAATCTCCTCAGGCTAGATATCTCTGTTAAGTGTTATTTTAGCTGTAAATTCACCTCCTCCTCCTCTTCTTCCTCCTCCTCCTCCTCCTCCTCTTTTCATTTCTTTCTTTTTTCTGTTTTTTTTTTTTTTTAAAGAAATGGGTTGTGTTGTCCTGTGAACAGAATTTCCTAGTCTGGAATTTCAGTGGTTGCTATATGAAATGTTACTATCTCTACACACATACACCTGGATGCTCTTACATTTGTCTCTGTGGGAACTTTGTGAATTTCTTGGTTCATACCCGACTTGTTTGGTTTTGTGAGTGTGGTTGTACTGTGTGCAGTGCAGGTGTGTATATGGAAGCCAGGGGTTAGCCTTGGGTATTTCTCAGGAGCTGTGTACCTTGGTCCTTTTGTTGTTTGTTTCAGACAGGGACTTAAGAGAGAGTTGTGCCTGTTTCTGCCTCCTGAGTAAAGGAATATGCCACCATGTCCTGCTTCACCTTGTTTTTGGAGAAGAGTCTCTCTTAGCCATGTAGATTTTCTACTTTTGTATAGCTTCAAACCCAGATGTTTACACGAGAGTTGTAATATTTTTACCTTGTGTTTCTCTGTTTAAAAAGGGTTGGATGTCTGCATCTGTCACTGCTATTTGTCATAATTCCACAAGTTTTATTTACTCCCGTTCTTTTGCAGAAGTCAACTGAAATTATTTCTTGGGGAGAGTATTTAATTTATCTTCTTAAACTTCTTTAGCTACCTTCCTAAATCAGTTAGGATTGTTTTTCGTCTCTGATAGATGATGATTAATTTTGTAGATCAGAGAATAGTTTTTTTTATTGCTCTGGGATGTGTATGGGGGTCACCACTATTTTCTTCAAACTAGCATAGTGCCTTTTAAAATATTCAGAGACGTATTGAGTTGATAAAAGTGGGGCTGGGGTAAAGTACATGTGTAAAACCAAGGGTTTGATCCCCAGCACCAAAAATAAGGAAAAACAACTAGAATGCTCCTTGTTGTAGCATTTTGGTATTTGCTATCAAAACCATGAAGATACAACAGGTGCAGAGAGCTCTGGGTTTTATGAAATAAATCTTCCTTGATCTGATGTTAAAATAGGAAACACCTATTTTTATCTATAAATTAAAGCAACCATATTCAGAATTTGTTCTCAGTTTTTCCATTTTTTTGTCATAGTCTCCTAAGTAGAAAAGTGAAGTTGCTGTTCTACCAGCTACTAGCACTTTGCCTAAAAAAAGTTACTTAAATCATACATATGGCAGTTAACAAAGAGACCCTACAACTGGACAGGTACAGGGTGCAGAGAATAAGACTGTGCACTGCACAGCTCATACCACCCGACTCCCCATAGAGTAAGGGACTGAAAAGGCTGTAAGAGTCTGAGATTGTAGGTAATCACAATGAAACAGAGCAGTTGTGACAGCATGCACAAGTCCCGCTTCAAGCTAAATGAAATATCAGCATGGGGGTGAGGAGGTGGACATGAATCCCCTCTTAATTGAGCAGTTCATTTTTTTAGACTAATAATTTATCCAGTAGGAACTGTACATAGCCAAACCTTACTTTGGAAACTAAAACACCAGGGATGCTGCCTACTCCTGGATCCTCCAGGGTGAGAAGAAGGTCAAGAAGTCTTGAAAGAAAAGGCCAGAAACAGGGTACATCTGGTGAAGAGGCAGATTAGATAGTGCAAACTTCTATTTAAAAAAAAAAATCTATTTGCAAGGGCGACAAGGTGGCTGAAGAGATTGAGGCCTTGGGGGAAAAGAAGGAACCAAGTAGATGGAAGGTGTGTTTCCATCCCTCTGCCCTTAATTTCTTTCCTCTCCACATCTAGTTAGATTCTCTTTAAAAGTCCACTGCAGAGTTGAAACTGTTAAGGGAGGACCCAGAGGCTGGTAAAATTCATTTACCTTGGGACTGTAGAGATGGTTCAGAGATTAAGAGCACTGACTGCTCTTCCAGAGGTCTTGAGTTCGGTTCCTCGCAACCACATGGTGGTTCACCAACCACATGGTGGCTCACAATCATCTATAATGAGATCTAGTGCCCTCTTCTGGCAGGCAGGGATGCCTGCAGACAGAACAATGTACACATAGTATATAAATCTTTTTTTTTTTTTAAAGAATTCATTTGCCTCTGCCCTTTGTTCTTGGGGTCTAGCTGGGGCAGGAGCTTGATGGGATACTCCCCATTTCCAGCCCCATTTAGGACTCTAGATGTATATGGAAGGTAGTCCAGTGGGGCCCGGAGAAAAAGTGTGAGTAGGAGTAACATCTGCCAGTTTGTGCTGGACTGGGTTTGTAAAATGAGGATAATGAGGCTAGCAGTTATGTTGTGTGTCGTTCTGTCCATATTCCCCCAACACCTCAAGTGAGTAAGGATGAACATTGCATTGCTTGAGTGTTGGATGGTAAGTCACCAGAACCAGAATTGGAAAGGGGTTGGAGAAGCAAGCATTTGCTGAGGGACTGGGTTCTGAGACACTCCAGTTCATCTAAGAAGTTGTGGACCTAGGCCTCTAACAAGGAGAGCCTTGAGTCAGGTGTGGGCTCCAGGGGTTCCAGCTCCAGAAGTGGCATCTGAGATTTGAACACCTTTGTGCAGACAGGAGCTTGATGTGGAGAACTTGAATCTGTGTCATTGGGGTTCATCTTACATATTTATTGCTGGGTATTTCTAATACCATCTTCTCAAGAACTAATTCACCCACTGTCCCTGGGGAAGATGAGCTGTCCAAAGAGAGGGAGGGCAGTGTTCACCCAGTATTCAACCTATTGACCACATGCTTATAGACAAAGTTTCATCAGTGACTCCAGAAATGAGCTCTAGAGAATAGCAGTACCAAAAACAAATGCAGGAAACACTGGGTTTCCTAATGAGTTAGTAGTGTCGGAATCCATCGGTAGTTTCTGGGGCTGATACAGTGATGCACCCAGTGAAGTTGATGTAGCCAAGCTTTAGAACTAGTGTGTGCACCTTAACCTCAGTGCTAGATATGGTCTGCTCAGCTTTGGCGAAATGGTGGGCTACTACACTGTCTGAGCCATGTGTTCAGCACCAAATTTAAGTACAGCTTATCTTTCTGGAGACCACAGGAGAGATGTGGGGGAAAAAAGGAGCCAGAGGCTTGCAGAGAACAGTGAGAGAAGTACTAGACCTTGTGTGAAAGGCGGGCAGGAAAACAGATGGAATCAGAGTGGAGCAGTGCACGCATCCCTGGATACCCTGAGATCCTGCCTTCTCCCCACTGAGGTAGAAAGTGCCATGGCCTCATACTATGGCAGTGGTGCATCTTGGACATAATCATTAGCCACTCATTCTTGAACCGAAGACCCTTGTTGATGAGTTCCGTTGTGCCTGCCAGTTGTGCCTGGTACATGGTTCCAGATGAGCCAGTGTCACTCACTTTGATTTCTGAGCTGAGCGGGAGCACTGCTTAGGGCAGCTGCTACTGTAGTTACCTTCCCACTGTCAGCCCAGCCTCACTCTGAGTGTCAGGAAACTAGTATGTTCATGGCTGCCATGCCTCCACCCATGTCCCCTAACTAATGCCTCCCTCTGCCACCTAGCTCTGCTAGTGGCTGAAACCCCCACCCCAACACCTATGGCTCACCATCACCACCATGGCTGTAGGGTTCAGCTGCTGGACTCCTGTGAGGCTGAAGGGGTCTGCCTGTCCTGACCTTCAGCACTGGGTTACAAACCCTTAATGTTATGCCTTTCTTTTCCACAGGGTCTGGAGTTAGAACTCAGGCCTCACGCACATTGGCTAGTACTTTACTGCTGAGGGACTCCTCAGCCCTGATTTATTTTTTAACATTTAAAAATTGGGGGTTGTTGAGGTAGCTTGGTGGGTAAAAACCTGCAGGAGAGACTGGTTCCCGAAAGTTTTGCTCATCCACATATGTGCTTGCATTCACATACTCAAAATAATTTGAATAAAATACAAAAGTGTTAAATATTTAGGAATTAGATACTATCTTTACCTGTAGTTGGTATCTCTAACCCCCCTTTGTCCTGTCAACAATATTAATTTTATTTTGGGATATACTTAAGGGTGAAAGAAACCTGAGTAGGACTGTTAAATCATTACCCTTGTCTGGTAATTTAAATGGTTATATAACTTGTTTCATTTTTATCTATTTTATAAAAGAAATTCTAAGCCTTAAGGTTGATAATGATAATCATTTTGGCAAGGGTTTGGGAGGGCATACTTATGTATAATGTGTGTGTATACAAAGTGTGTGTATGTGTGCGGGTGTGCACATGCATGCACGTGTGTTAAGTGCATGCACATGTGCCATTGCACATTTATCACAGTGTGTGTGTGAAGGTCTAAGGATAACCTTGGATGTCAGTCCTTCCCCTTTTGTTTTTCTATTGTGTATGCTGTTCAGTCTCCACCTCCCTCTTCCCCATAGGAGCGTTGTGATTGCAGACTGGGGATTCAAACTCAAGTCCTCATGCTTGCATGGGCATGGTTTTACCCACTGAGCCTTTGGAAGTTAAGATTTTTTTCTTAGTGTTTTGGAGAAATATCTAAATATCTTGGTTAGTACATTTTTGGATCTGCTTTGCATTATTTTGCCCCCAAACTGGAATTTGGTGATGAATTCTCAGCGGTATTTTTCTTGTATTATTCTGTAGTGGCCAATTGTCAAGTAAGCATAACTGATTGATGCTGGTGCATTTTACTGCGTACATTCTCAAAACTCTTTATTTTTCTGTAGCAGAAAGGGCATTTCTGGGGGCTGTAGGAATAGCTCAGTGGTTAAGAGTTCTTCCAGAGGTCCTGAGTTCAATTCCCAGCACTCACATGGTGACTCACAACCATCTGTATCTGTAGTCCCCATGGTATCCAATATCTCTTCTGGTGTGCGAAATACCTATAGACATAAAAGTTTATAAATTAATTAATTAAAAAAGAAAGCCAAAATAGAGGCTCTTTCCTTATGAACTAGGTTTTAATGTTAATTTGAATATCTTCATTCCATGAAGATCACAGTTCTGTTGGCCTTCCTGAGCGTATAGTCCCTCTTCTCGGCAGCAATTGTTGACTTTGCAGAAACCATTGGTATCTATACTTTTTCCTCTCCCGTGTTAGAGATGGAACCCAGGGCTTGGTGTATGCTGTAAGCTTTCTATCACTGAGCTGTGTGTATACCTAATTTAATCTGACCTTTGTGTGACTAATAATCTTATGCCCAATAGTATGCTGAGTTTGTAGTTTGTTTTCCTGCACAGAGTGACCTGCCTTCCTCTTTTTTGCAACCAATGTTGTCATCAATTGAGTTAGTGTTAAGTAGCTGTAATACAAAGTGAACTAAGATAGCAAAATTTCTGTTATAACTTACATACATTCAAAAGCATTTGGTGAAATTGAGGTCAGGAAAAATGATAAAACTGAATTTGTTTCCTTTTTAAATTTTCATTCATTGAAGTATGAGTTCCTTGACGACTTCTTGTGTATCTGAGTACCATGTGTTTGTCTGGTGCTCAAGGAAGCCAGAAGAATGTGTTGTACCCTCTGGAGTTGGAGTTACAGGGAGTTGTGAGCTACCCTGTAATTGCTGGGAATTGAGCCTGGGTCCCCTAAAGAGCAGTCAGTCTCTTAACTGATGAGCCATCTCTCTAGCTCCTCTCTGTATTTGTTTTTGGTTTTTCAAGTCAGGGTTTCTCTTTGTAACAGCCTTAGCTGTCCTGAAACTAGTTCTGTAGATCAGGCTGGCCCCGAACTAACAGAGGTCCTCCTGATTTTGCCTCCTGAGTGCTGAGATTAAAGGCGTGTGCCACCACTGCCTGGCCATATTTGTTTTTTAAAAACATGTTACTAATTAATTAAACTTTATATTTGTGCACGTATGTGGAGATCAGAAGACAGTTGGAGGAATCAGTTCTGTCCTTACACCCTTTGGATCCCTGTGATTGAGCTCCAGTCTGCAGGCTAAGCTGCAAAGCTCCTTTATCCACAAAGCCATTTTGGCAATCCCTAAATTGTTCTTTTTTGATTGTTTGTTTTGTTTGTTTGTTTGTTTGTTTTGACAAAGTTTCTCTGTGTAGCCCTGGCTATCCTGAAACTTGCTCTGTGGACCAGGCTGGCCTCAAACTCAGATCTAACTGCCTCTGCCTCTTGAGTGCTAGGGTTAAGGGTGTGTGCCACCACCACCCAGCTCCTAAATTGTTCCTTTAAAAAGTACCGGTTCCTGCTGGGTCGTAGGGGTACACACACCTTTAATCCCAGCATTCAGGATGCAGAGGTAGGCAGATCTCTGAGTTTGAGGCCAGCATAGTCTACAGAGCAAGTTCTAGGATCACCAGGGATACACACACACACACACACACAAGACACCTTGTCTGGAAAAACCGAAATCAAACAACAACAAAACAGTTCTAACAAATCAGAAATATATGAATCCTGTCGTCCTGGATCTTTAGATAGATGTACTATATACTGTTAGTGCTTGTGAAATATATGCAGAACTAAGCTGAGTATTTGAGATTGGCTGAGGTGCCCAATGGAGCATATTGACAAGCTGCCTTCTAGATACTGGCTTTGCTGTTATTTTGATAACTTAAAATTATCCAGTTTTGTTAAAGGAAAAAAAATAAGCATTTAAGTTTCTTAAGTAATGGGCTTCTGTATGATACATATAGCTAAATACCACATCTTTGTAATTTATAATGTTCCAGGTGCTATTCTATTTCACAATAATAATTCTGAACAATTATGTGCAATGTTAAAGTTTTTATGAGTTATAGAAATTTATTTGTTGCATTTTTTTCATGCAAGCCTCTTTTCTGATAATGCTGTGTATTTATACTTAAAATCAGCCATTAAAATCTGCTATTAAATCCTGTTGTTTTTTTGTTTTTTTTTTTTTTTAATTAGAGAAGAGTTTATTTGGGGCTTAGAGTTTTAGAGGGTTAAAGTCCATGACCATCATGGCAGGCAGCATAGAACATAGTTCTGGAACAGTAGCTGCTAAATCACAGAGCAGAAAATTAAATTAAAAAGTTAAAAATAATTATTTTTCTTATTATTATTACAGCTTTACCAACAGGGACGCTTATGTCAACTGGGCAGTGAATTCTGTGAATTGGAAGTTTTTGCTAAAGTTTTGAGAGCTTTGGATAAAAGGTAAAATTTGTGTGTATGTGTATTGGCTTTCACGCTTTCGTCTGTCCTTCCTTCTGAGTCTCATGTGGCCCAAGATGGGCTTGAATTTGCTAAACTTCTGATCTTCCTTCATCTCCTTCCCTCCCCCCAATAAAAAGACTACTAAAACATATATACCACAAAGTTTGCTACTTATACCATTTTAAAATGTATGATTCAGGGGCTGGAGAGATGGTTCAGTGGTTAAGAAGACTGGTTGCTCTCCCAGAGGACCCAGATACAGTTCCTAGCACCTATAGGACAGTGCCTATATGAAACTCTAGTTTCGGAGGTACAGTATCCTCTTCTGGCCTTCAAGGACAATAGGCGTACATGCGGGCAAAACACTCATCATACACATAAAATGATAAAACAGTATATAATTCAGTGATATTAAGTATACTTGCCTTGTTCAGCCATCAGCAATAGACATTTGCAGAATGTTTTCACCATTAAAAACAGCTACAAGAGCTAGTTCCGGGACAGGCTCCAAAACCACAGAGAAATCCTGTCTCGAAAAACCAAAAAAAAAAAAAAAAAAATTTATAAGTAGACAAAAGACCACTGAATACTATGGTAGCAAGTTCCATGGAGTGGGACGATAACTCAGTGAAAAGCTTTGAATAACAAAAATAAGAGTTATACTTTATTTGACGGGAAAAGGTCAAAGAACATATTTTTACTTTATAAATACACATAAAGCTCTTAGTGAAGGGTTTGATAGTTTTAAGGCAGGGTGTCATGTAGCCCAGTCTGGCTTTAGATGTTGGTCTTTCTTTATCTTACACCTTACTGAGAGATTCTCTCTCTCGCTCTGGCTTTTCTTTTCTTTTCTTTCTTTCTTTCTTTCTTTTTTTTTTTTTTTTTGAGACAGGGTTTCTTTTGTAGCTTTGGAGCCTATCCTGGCACTCATTCTGTAGACCAGGCTGGCTGCCTCTGCCTCCCATGTGCCACTACGCCTGGATGCCAGTGTCTTTGTTAATGTTCACTGCCACATATGCCAGGCTAGCTGACCTGTGAGATTCTAGCAAGTTTCTTATTTGTGCCTCCCATCTTCCTGTAGAGCTGCACTGGATTTCTAGTGCTTGTACTACTGTGTCCAGCTTTTATGTGTATGCTAAGATGCAGACTCGTTGTCAGGCTTGTGTGGCAATTGCTGAGCCATCTCCCCAGCCCCATTGTCTTGTTTTTGGAGTATATGTGATTTTTAAAATTTATTTTATATGCATTGGTATTTTGTTTGCATGTATCTCTGTGTGAGGGTGTTGGATCCTCTGGAACTGGAGTCACAGACAGTTGTGAGCTGCCATGTGGTTGCTGGGAATTGATCCCTGGACCTCTGGAAGAACAGCCAGTACTTTTAACCACTGAACCATCTCTCCAGCGCCAATATATGTGATTTTTAAAGCTAGCCCCATCCTTAGGTACCATCAGGTTACAGATGTAGCCTCACTTACCTTGTTTTGTTTTAGAAAACAATGGTATCATATTTAATAGAGGAGCAGCTATCTCTAAAGGGGCAAAATCAATTGCCTCTCTAGAATCACCTTTCTCTTCTCTTTCAGACATTTGCTTCATCATTGTTTTCAGGCTTTGATGGATCATGGTGTTAAAGTTGCTTCTGTCCTGGCCTACTCATTCAGTAGACGGTGCTCTTACATAGCAGAGTCAGATGCTGCAGTAAAGGAGAAGGCCATCCAGGTTGGCTTTGTGTTAGGTGAGTAATGGGAAAGTAGAGGAGTGTTTATTCTGTAATGGACTTGAATTAAACCTAACAGTAAGGGTTCCTACAAGAGTTCCCACAGTCTGCACAGATTGTGAGCAACTGTCTTACCTAGGCGTGGCCTATTCAACTTTAGCATGTAAGTGGTGTCTTCCTGAATTCTCGTGGCATTCCAGCACAGTGACAGTAATAGTATTTGCATATGCCGAAGAAGACTTAATGAAGTTGAGTAAGTGGATCAGCTCATAACTTGTAGTGAGCTATGTTTAGAATCCCGTCTCTGTGATCCCAAAGCACGCCTTTCTGCTGTGTCATGCTGTCACCAAATTCTTTAACTGCTTACCGTATGCTGTGACATGAGACTTAAATCTTTTTAGGGCCTTGTTTTCCAAAATTAGGTATTTTTATTTTTTTGAGGAAATACTTTATAAG
The DNA here is from genome assembly GCF_018167655.1 of Microtus oregoni. Classification (NCBI taxonomy): domain Eukaryota; kingdom Metazoa; phylum Chordata; class Mammalia; order Rodentia; family Cricetidae; genus Microtus; species Microtus oregoni. Next base: position 13,393,298 of record NW_024543074.1, read on the forward strand.
CAGAAACCACTTTAAAATATTCTGGGAAGGGATATAAACATATATCCCTTTATATTTATGTATGTATGTGTGTATATATATATATATATATACACACACACACACACACACACACACACACTTACATATATAAATATTGTGGGGCTGGAGAGATGGCTCAGAGGTTAAGAGCATTGCCTGCTCTTCCAGAGGTCCTGAGTTCAATTCCCAGCAACCACATGGTGACTCACAACCATCTGTAATGAGGTCTGGTGCCCTCTTCATGTCCAGCAGGCATACAAACAGACAGAACACTGTATACATAATAAATAAATAAATTAAAAAATAAATAAATAAATATTGTGATAATTTTATAATAAATTATAAAACTATCTTTTCACAATCATACAGAATTAAAAGTACATTTCAGACAAATATTTCTTCAGATTATTATTCCCACTTTCTGTGCTGGAGATCAAACTTTTCCAAAGTTAAAAGTAAGATGTTACTATTATTAATTAATTATTTAATATTAATATTGAATATTTGATTTAGGTGTTTTGTTATAAGCATGTCATTGTAGCTTACAGTTTACTGAGTCACTTAATGTTACTGATTTTCTTGCTCTTCAGGTGGATTTCTTTCCGATGCAGGCTGGTACAGTGATGCTGAGAAGGTTTTTCTGTCTTGCCTTCAGTTATGTACTCTACATGACGAGATGCTTCACTGGTTTCGAGCAGTGGAGTGTTGTGTGAGGTAAGCTTGGAGCAGATCCTATGATTTGGTGGTACTTAGCTATAGGGGTACTTGGTATTAGTGGTTTGGGCTCAGAATTCTGGGTACACTCCCAACAATTGACTAAATCTCTTAGATGGTAATTGTGCCATGTTTTCAGTAGTCCAGTCTCCATCTCCAAAATGTTCATGAATCCTAAGCACTTCAACCTTTTATTTCCATAAAAATATATTAGATCTTTAGAAAAAACGCTATCTGATCTTAGAAAAGATAGGAAGGAGAGAGACTCATTTCCTCAGTTTGCTTTCAGCCTGTGCTGTTCTTTTCACTTTGACTCAATACCTGACAGAATCAGCTTAAAGGAGCAAAGATTTCTTCTGGCTTACATTTTAGGGGTTCATGCTGTTCATGGTAACTTGACCCCATTCTGCACTCAAAGATAAACGTGGTAACAGAAGCACGTCGGAGCAGGAGTGCAAAGAGAGTCAGGACAAGTTGTAGCCCCCAAGGATGTGCTCCTGGTGACCCACCTACCTTTTCCACCTCGGTCCTACCTGCTTCTCACAGTGTCCCCGTGACACCACGTCATTCATTAATCCATTGATTAGTTCCCAGTCCTCATGGTCTGTCTCTAGGAACCCAGAGGTTATGCTTTATTAAGTAACCTAGGCATTTATTAAGCCAATTAAGTTGACAGTTAAGATGCTCACATTCTGTATTTGTGTATGTGTGTATGCGTGCATACATGTGTGTCGGTCTGTCTGTCTCCGTGTCTGTTTTAAGACATTGTCTCACTGTGTAACCCTGATTGACCTGGAACCCACAGAGATCTGCTTGTCTTTTGTCACCGGAGTACTGGGATTGAAGATGTGTGCCATCACATTCATATCATTCCATATTCATTTTATCTGTCTGTCTGTCCTTGTTTGATTAGTTTATCTAGACAGGGTTTCTCTGTGTGTAGCTCTGGCTGTCCTGGAACTCTCTGTACACCAGACTGACTTGAATTCACAAAGATCCTACTGCCTCTACCTTCTGAGTGCTGAGATGAAAGGTGTGCACAACGGCCACCTGGCAGTATTTTTTCTTTTAATAATTTATTTTTATAACTAATTATAAATAATATATTTATAGTTATAAATAATTTATTTTAAAATTTTAGATTTGTTTAAATTTTATATGTATGAGTGTTTTTGCCTGTGTGTATATATGTGTAGCATGTAGGAACATTGACTGCAAAGGTGAGAAGTGGGCATGGGGTCCCCTGGAACTATAGTTACAGGTGGTTGTGAGCCACCATGTGGGTGCTAAGAATTGAACCCAGGTCTTCTGCAAGATAGTAAGCACTCTTGTTTTTTGAGACAGAGTTTGGTTTCTCTGTGTAATTTTGGAGCATGTCCTGGAAGAGTAGTAAGCACTCTTAATTGCTGAGCCATCTCTCCAGTCCCTTAGTTTTATTTGTTTGTTTGCTTGCTTGCTTGCTTGCTTGTTTTGAGCTAGGTCTTTCTACATAATCCTGGCTGTCCTAGAACTCACTATGAGACCAAACTGGTCATAAACTCACAGAGATCTGCTTGCCTCTGCCCCTCAAGTGCTAGGGTTAAAGGTGTGTGCCACCATACCCAGTTTAGTTCCTTAATTTTTTTAAAAATTACATTTATTTTTGTATTTGGTGAAGTGGGGGCAGAAAGTTGAAGTCCATGCAGCAGTGTTCACAGGAGGAGAGGACAGCTTGCAGGAGTCTGTTTTCTCCCTCCGGCATTTGGGCCGTAGTATTGAACTCAGGTTGTTAGGTCACTTTTACCCTCTGAGCCTTCTCAACAGCTGGTATTATGTAATTTGTTTTTGTCTCATCTGTCTGGTATGGATCTAGTATTATTTCTTTATTTTATTTTATTTTTGGTTTTTCGAGACAGGGTTTCTCTGTAGTTTTAGAGCCTGTCTTTGAACTAGCTCTTGTAGACCAAACTAGCCTCAGACTCAAAGAGAACCACTGCCTCTGCCTCCCAAGTGTTGAGATTACAGCCATACACACACACACACACACACACACACACACCCTTAGTCTTTTTACAAGTTGTTTGTGGGGATGGAGCTTTGTCTCAGAGGTTAAGATCAATTCCCAGCACCCAGATGGTGGCTCGCAATCACCTGTAATGAGATCTAGTGCCCTCTTCTGGCCTGCAGGTACACATGCAGGCAGAACGCTGTATACATAATAAATAAATACATCTTTTAAAAAATTGTATTTGTTTGTGGTGTGTTTGTGTACATATTCATGTGTATGTGCACATGGGTAGTAGACACATACGTGAATCTATGTAGAGTCATGTAGTTGACATCAAGTCTTCCCTGACTGCTTTTCCACTTTATTTGCTGAGGTAAGGTCCCATCTAGCTATTGAGTTTGCTCCAGGAATCCCCTGTCTATCCCTCCCAAGAACTGGAATTACAGACTGCCACCAGGCCTTATTATGTAGGTAGGTTCTGGGGAATCCAAACTCTGGCCCTTAGGTTTCATGGCAAACACCTTCTCGACTGAGACATCTCTCTAGCCAGTTTTCAATTTTGTTTTGACTCTGTGGTGTGCAGGTACACGTGAATGTACACATAAGCTCACATATATATGCCCTGCCTCTTGTGTGGGAGTCAGAGGACAACTTTTAGGATTCTATTTTCTTATTCCACTAAAACCTGGGGACCAATCTCAGGTCATCGGGTTTCTTTGCCCTTTGAGCCATCTCGCCAGTCCAGCTCTTCTGTCTTGCAATAAATATATTTATAAACTGAATGACTGAATGACTTCTATGTTTGCTTTTTTTCTCATTTGAAACTTAACATAGTTTGACCTGGTAAACAATAGTTGCTTTTTAGCCCAGCATGATGGCATATGCCTTTAATCTCAGCACCTGAGATGCAAAGGCAGGAGGGTCTCTGTGAATTCTACAACTGCCGGGACTATGTAGAGACCCTGTCTCAAAAAAAAAAAAAAAAAATTAACCAACCAACAACAACAAAAATAAACCCAGTTACTTTTTGTGGTAGTAGTTGATAAGGGAGGTGTGATTTCACATTGTTAATTGTCAAAGTGCAAGTGGGAACCTTGGCAACACACCCGTGAAATGCACCGGAAGTTCCTTGGCTTCCATCCTGCTTACTTTCAGCCCAGATGGGTCTCTGTATGCTTAGTGTATGTTTGAACAGACCACCAGTGGGACTGGAGGAAGCACCAGGCAGTGCCTTTCTGGCATTAAATAAATAGTCTATCATCTCTGCATGTGCCAGTTACTAAGTAAAGGCCAGAAATGATCTTCCTCCTGGAGTACTCATGGTAAATAAAGGGCATTGGCAACTCTTGATTTCCTTTCACTCGAGAGAGTCTCATGTATACCAGGCCATCTTTGAACTGCCTGTGCAGCTGAGAACTACCTTTAACGTCTGATCCTCATGACTCCACTGTCCAAATGCTGGGATGGCAGATCAAACCACCATGTCTAGTTTATATGGTTTGAACCTAGGGTTTTGTGTAATTGGAGGTTTCTCTCCAGCCCACCAGTTCCTGAGTAGTCACTCTAAGGCTTAATATTAATTACAAACTGTTTCACCTATTAGCTCTATTAACTATCTCTTACAACTTAAATCAATCCATTTCTACTATTCTGTATTTTCCCATGATGCTTGTGGCTTGTTACATCACATCTTGCTTCTCCAGCAGCTGTTGGTGTCTCCCTGACTTCCCTTTTTCTCCCTGTATCTCTTTGAATTTCCCACCAGACTCTATTCTGCCTGGCTGTTAGCCAAAACAACTTCTTTATTAACCAATGGTAATAACATATCCACAGCATACAGAGAGACATCCCACATCAGTATCATGCATGCAAAATAGCCATACTACCAGCTGAGCCACATGCTCTGTAGCATGAATTCTAATTGTTCTTAATAATAAAAACCAGGAGTCAGCTATCGGGTGAAAGCTGAAGGATCAGAGAAGCAGAGCGGTCAGCCACTAGAGAGTTCTTACCTCTGCCAGTGCTCAAACCGAAGGGGTGATCCTGTCTCCATGAATCCCCAAAGTGAAAGCACTCTCTATGAACCTCAGACTGCTTCTCTGGCCGAATCCTCAAACTGAATTCCTCCAGCTCCTGTTTCCTCCTACATTATATTCCTCTCTCCCTCCAGTCGTATTCCTCCTTGACTCCACCTCCCTAGTGCTGGGATCAAAGGTGTATGACTCCCACATACTGAGATTAAAAGTGTGAGCCACCACTACCTGGCTCTCTGAGACTGGATCAATCTTGAGTTATAGTGTAAGGTGGGTGGCCTTGAACTCAGAGATCTTTCTGCCTCTGGGAGTGCTGGGATTAAAGGTGTGTGCCACCACTGCCTGGCCTAGTAGTTTCCTAGTAGTTTAGCTCTGTACTCTGATCTTCAGGCAGGATTTATTTGTTAGATTACAAACAAAATATCACTACAATCCTCAGCCCTGTTGTTATTTTGTATTTGTATGCAAGGTCTTTCTATGGTACCCAATATGGCCTCAGACTCATTCTGATCAGTTGATTTGGTTTCTTTTTCTCTTCTTTTTTTTTTGAATTTTCGAGACAGGGTTTCTTCATAGCTTTTGGTTCCTGTCCTGGAACTAGTTCTTGTAGACCAGGCTGGCCTCGAACTCAGAGATCCGCCTGCCTCTGCCTCCCCGAGTGCTGGGATTAAAGGTGTGCGCCACCACTGCCCGGCTCTGTTTTTCTTTTCTTTCTTTTTTTTTTTTAAATATTTTTATCTGTAGATGCTTTACTCTTAAGTTCATATTCTGCTCAACCTTGACTGCCCTGCTCAGAAATATAGTCATTCCACCCATCTAGAGTATCGAGATTAATTCTCCTTCCTTCCAGTCCTTTCTCTTCTCCAGTGCTAGGGACTGAATTTAGGGCCTCACACATTATTAGGTATGGAGAGCCTCTATCGCCTAGCTGTGCCTGCTTCTCACATGGTTTTGACAGTTCATTATTTAGACCTAGCTCTGCCTCTAGAGTACTGATATTAATGCCCTGCTTTGTTTTCTTTTAAATGTCTTTTATGTCTTTATTGCCAGAGCATTTTCAGAATGTAGTGGCCTTGTAAATAGACATTGCATTCAGCCAGCACTATAATAGATAAGTATTTGTCCTATAGTCTGTAGATGTATAGTCTACTGCGGCCTTTATGTTGATACACTTGCGTACTCATTAGGTTGTTATCATATTAAACATTATTTTGTGTGGTGTGCTCAGGATTTTCAGCCACAGAGGGTATAGGACAAATAGGTATCATCGTTATATCATTGAACTTACCTTAGTGGTACAGTAAGCTAAAATGCTTAGGAAGCAGCATGAATGACAGCAGTGGCAGCTGATGAAGTGATACACAGACATCCAAAAACTGAGAAAGAACGGTAATGGTAGGTGTAATATGTCAGATTATTTTTTTATTTTCTTCACTATTTTCCGCATTGTATTTGAATTTGGAACAAGAAGGATTCTTTTTTGTTGTTGTTTAGCACACGCTGAATACACAAAATACATGAATATTTAGAGAACAGAGTGAATCGACGAGATTCATCACAAGAAGCTCTCAGCATTATCAGCAGTGCTGTAGATAGAAGTTCTTTCTAGTGCAGCCTCATTTCTTGTGTCCACTGTCTTGTCATTTAGGTGCTGCACCATTATTTTAAGAGGTTTTCAGGGACCAGGTGGTGGTGGCTTATGCTGGGAGGCTGTGAGTTCAGGGCTAGCCTGGTCTACAGAGCAAGTTCTAGGACAGGCTCCAAAGCTACACAGGGAAACCCTGTCCTGAAAAACAACAACAACAAAAAGTTATCAGGGTCGCTATGCTAGAAGTACCAAAAGTAAAAGCTTTTTTGTCTTTTTCAGGTTGCTTCATGTGCGAAATGGAAATTGCAAATATCATCTAGGTGAAGAAACATTTAAGTTAGCTCAGACATACATGGATAAGTTATCAAAGCGTGGCCAGCAAGCAAACAGAGCTGCTCTCTATGGAGAACTATGTGCACTTCTATTTGCAAAAAGCCACTATGATGAGGTGAGTTGGCTTGCTGTTTTGAGACAAGGTCTTTGTAGCCTAAGCTGCCTTTAAATTTGTGGTCTTCCTCTATCACCCTGTCAAGTGCTGGGATTGCCGACCTGTGCCACACTGTTTCAAGGTAGCTCCCATTGGAACAGGATAAGCCAGTTCTCTTACCTGTCTTCTGAGTTACATTTCAGGTATTGGGTGGTCCTCAGGATTGTTGTTTTGTTTTTTTGGATAAGGCAAGACTTGGTAGCCTGAGGCTCGGGCTCCTGAGTGCTAAGATCAGTGCTGCTCAGATCGCAGGCAAGCACCACCACTCACAGCTTTCACATGCTAGGTTCCTGTCGTAGGTTTCATTGCAGAATGGAAAAATACTTCATTTGCTTTTTGGGTTTGTTTGTTTGTTTGTTTGTTTATTTGAGACAGGGTTTCTCTCTGTAGCCCTGGCTGTTCTGGAACTCTCTCTGTAGACCAGGCTGGCCTTGAACTCACAGAGATTCATCTGTGTCTGCCTCCTGAGTGCTGGGATTAAAGACATGCACCTTTAATTTAAAAATAGATTTGTTAAATGTAAACATAGATTTATTTTTGATTGTGTTTCATGTATGTCTGTGTGTTGCCGTGTGTACATGAGTACAGAGGAGGCTAGAAGAGGGTATTGGGCTCCAGTTACTACAGGTGGTTGTAAGCAATCTAGTGTGGATGCTGGAAACAGAATGTGGGTCCTTTGTAAGGCCAGCAGCTACTCTTAACCACTGAGCCATCATTCCAGCCCCTTTTCATATGTATGCGTGTGTAGTATGCATAAGTATGCATATATCTATTCACATGCTTGTGAGACCATGTATACATTTCGGCAGGTACATGTATACATTTGTATACATGTGTGCAGAAGTTCAAGAATGATACCGAGAATCTCAATCACTATTCCAGCTTGAGGCAGGACCTCTCAGTTAAGCTCAGAATTTAACCAAAATGGGTTATCTTGCTGTCTTCTTTCTTTATATAATAGCAGTTGTCTATCCAGGGTAACTTACTTTGCTTTTTTTGCCTTCTGCTAATCACTAGGAAAAGGTCATTTTTGTTTGTTTTGCTACATATTACATAGATGCTAGCTAGCTCATTGCCTGCACTTGACCTCTGTAACTTTCTTTTCCATAATAATAGACATACTATGTGCTGTGTTATCAGTTAAATGTATCAATGAACATGAACTGCTTGTAATATCCAGTATAAAGTAGGCACTCAACTAAACACATAATTAATAGGGAAAATTATAGCTGGGTATAATGCTGTGCACCTTTAATCCTAACAACTGAGACAGAGGCAGTTGGCTTTCTCTCAGTTTGAGGCCAGCCTGGTCTACATAGTGAGCTCTAGGCCAACCAAGGTTATAGTGAACCCTGTCACTGATAGAAAAATGGGTGGAGGGAGGAGCTGAAATGTTACAGAAGGGAAAGGAAACTATGTGAAAGCTAGTCTAGGACTGAAGCCTTAAAATATACTTAGTTCACTGAGGGGCTGGAAGAAGGGGAATGTTTGCTAAGGCAGGGTCAGGGAGCTGCTGTATGCAGTAATTGCTTCTGGAACATAGAATATAGAGCATGCCTCATTTCCTGAACATATATCCCATCTTTAATTTATAAAAACTATAGGAGTGTTTTGATATAGGATTCATATATAGGTTCACCCCCAGCTCACTGAGCTCAGGAAACTCCTGCTGCCGTGGCCTCGCTGACTCTGAAATGACAGGTGTGTACCACCACACTTTGCTTGAGGAAGATATAGATATAAGAGTAGAAATAGTGTGATCAACTCAGCACTTTCAAAAGATCACCTCAGAAAATTTCAATTATAAATATTTTTGTGTGTTTAAGTATTTTAAATCTTGTAAGAAAAATATTCAATAATTTCATTAAACACTGTCATTTAGTTTGTCACTTTGTTTCAGTTCTTTCTCTTCTCAATTTTTTCAAAGGCGTATAAGTGGTGCGTTGAGGCAATGAAGGAAATTACAGCAGGCTTGCCAGTCAAAGTTGTGGTGGATGTTTTACGACAAGCTTCTAAGGTGAATATGATGTCTAAAAAATAAAATGTTTTTAACAACAGTCTTTGATAACTGACTAGATCTGTGTTCTGAGTTTCTGTGCTTAGTTTCTAATCAAAACTGTCCCATAGCTTAATCCTAGCACTTGGGAAGCAGAGGCAGGTTAGTGTCTGAGGTTAACCTGGACTACATAGCAAGCTCCAGGACAGCCAGGGCTACATAGAAAGACCCTATCTCAAAAAACAAATAAAAAACTGCCTCATAAGTTTTCCATCATCAAAGAAACCTGTAAAAATAATTGTTTGAGCTCACTGAAGTACACATCACAGTAATATTTGATGCTTGAATTTTTGTCTTCCTTAAAGCTGCGTAGTAAACTCAGTTTCTCATTGGAAATGGTGTGGACCCATAGACCTAGAGCGAGGCTGTCTTCTGTACGATTTACCTTCCTTCTGCATTGCATTTCTCAATGAGAAAGCTTGTTATACTGGACCTGATAGACTGCCTTTGATTTTTCTCTAGTTTCTTTTTTTGTAAATAAGTATAAAAATTCTTTGAGGCTATTTATTAGTACCTCAAAGTTAGCTTTAGTATACAAAAGCCTTGAAATAAAGCACTGATGAACTTTAATATATGTTTTTTATATCGAAGTTACTCAAACTTGAGTATTCCATTTTGGTTGCTTTTATCTGAGTCATTTCAATCGGAAAAAAGACTACAGATTTTTGGTTTAGAAGACATCACTGTTTCTATGAAATAGTAAAAAGTTATTTATTGAGATGTGATCTTGGTATGTAACTTCAGCTAGCTTTAAACTTGCTATGTAGTCAAGACTACCCTCAAATTGTGATTTTACTTGGGCTACAGGCATGTTCCAGTGTGCCTGAGTCTCCATTATTTACTTTAGAGAATGTGAATAGCAGCATAAATACTCAGATGGCATCCATATGAGAAAAAGATATTAGCATGCTTAATTTAAACATTAAATATATGCTTTAGGAAGTAATACAACATGCAAAATTTGTATATGCACATGGTATTTAGAGTTCAAAAACTAGAAGTCCCCATGGTTCAAAATATTTTTTTTAGTAAAGCTGGCAGTTTTGGTAGTGGTGGCCTTTAATTCCAGAACTCAGGTTGCAGAGACAGGTGGATCTCTGAGTTTGAGGCCAACCTGTTCTATAGAGCTAGTTCCAGGACGGCATCAGGTGCTGTTTAACAAAAAGGTCCAGTCAGATGGTAAAGGCACTTTCCACCAAGTCTGACACCTGAGTTCAGCCCCTTTGAGACTTTCTTTGAGAAAGAAAGAACCAAATGTTGTAAGCTAACCTCTGACTGCCACACATTCTATTCATTTGCATACATGTGCATGTGTGTGTATACAGTAAGTTATTAACAAATAATTTTAAAGTATGGGACTGGAGGGATGGTCGAGCAGTTAAACATTGCCTACTTTTCCAGAAGACCCAGATTTGATTCCCAGCACCCATATGGCAACTCACAAACACCTCTCACTCCAATTCTAGATCTAACACCTTCTTCTAGTATGCATACAGACAAATACCCCACAAATGAAAACCATATTTAAAAATATATACATGTATATGTTCATATAAAGAAAGTGAGAAAAGTTCACTGTAACCCATTCCAGAAATGGAATTTGTACTTAAAAATATTATGCTGAATCTTCCCCCTGACATTTTAGTATAGTGTTATAAAGAGGTAGGCTTGTACCAGTTTGTGAATTACCTTTGTTGTAACATTTATACTGGAAATAATTACCAGAATTTTCCCAAGTTGTTTACAGATCTATTTCTTTAAAAATGTATTAGAGACTTGGAAAGAAATTACAAATTGAAGACACCCCCACCCCACTTTCTGCTACAGGATTTCTTTGTGTATCGTTGACTGTCCTGGAATTTCACTCTGTAGAACATGTTGGCCTCGAACTCAGAGATCTGCCTGCCCATGCCTCCTGAGTGCTGGAATTTGGAATTAAAGACTTGACCACTCTTGCCCAGCAGAATCATCGGTTTTTTGTTTTTTTGTTTTTTTTTTTTTTTTTTTTTTGCTTTTCAAGACAGGCTTTCTCTGTAGCTTTGGAGCCTGTCCTGGCACTAGCTCTTGTAGACCAGGCTGGTCTCGAACTCCCAGAGATCCGCCTGCCTCTGCCTCCCGAGTGCTGGGATTAAAGGCATGCGCCATCACTGCCCGGCTTCGATTTATTTTTTTTAATTGACTATTATAGTGTGGTCTGAAACTATACTTAATGGTCGTACACTAATCAACTGTTTAATAATTTCCCTTTTTGTCTTTAGGCTTGTGTAGTAAAACGTGAATTTAAGAAGGCAGAACAATTAATTAAACATGCAGTGTATTTGGCACGGTAGGTGATTGTTATTAAAGATACTGTTTTAATATGTTTCTCAACTTTATATCCTAATAGTTCTTTATCTTTTTATAGAGATCATTTTGGATCCAAACACCCAAAATACTCTGATACGCTGCTAGATTATGGGTTCTACTTACTCAATGTAGACAATATCTGTCAGTCTGTTGCAATTTATCAGGTATGTTAGTGGTTATTTCCCTTTACTTCTAATCTAAGTTGATTTGCTGATCTATATTTGTTGCCATTTTATGTAAAATAACTCTTCGAAGGGCTAGAGAGAAGGCCCAGAGAGAAGGCCCAGTGGTTAAGAGCTTTTATTTTTTCTTCGAAGGACCTGGGTTGTATTCCCAGCACAAGTATCTCTAACTGCAACTCCGAGGGATCTGACACCTTCACACAGACATACATGCATATATGCAGGCAAAACACCAATAAAGTAAAAATAAATTAAAAAAATAAAAAGGCCTTCCTTACTCTTGTAGGTCTCACCATTGCTTTACTAAGTGTTATGTAAAAGACATAAAAGTCGGCCGGGCGGTGGTGGCGCACGCCTTTAATCCCAGCACTCGGGAGGCAGAGGCAGGTGGATCTCTGTGAGTTCGAGACCAGCCTGGTCTACAAGAGCTAGTTCCAGGACAGACTCCAAAACCACAGAGAAACCCTGTCTCGAAAAACCAAAAAAAAAAAAAAAAAGACATAAAAGTCAAATGTTTTAAGAATTGAAGAGAATCATCCAGGACTATTATCATAGACTGTGGGTACATATTCAACCATACTTTCTGTTGCCTAGGTGATGCCTTTGTGGCATATTTATCAAGGGTCAGTCTACCTGCCTTTTTGCCAGCAAGGGTTGATAGCTATAATTTTAGGCCTTAAAATCATTATTTCAGATAAATGGTATCCTGTACAATGTCTCTAGACAAGGTATCACAGATTTTTTTTTTCCCCTTGGGACAGGGTTTCTCTATATAACAGTCCTGGAACTCCGTCTGTAGACTAGACTGGTCTCACACACAGATATCCACCTGCCTCTGCCTCTTCAGGACTGGAATTAAAGATAATTCTTATTTTGCAGTTCTCTTTTAAAGAAAGGTGTAAAAGAAGCTGTTAGGGCCGAGGCTATGGGTCTGTGGTGAAGCGTTGCCTTGTTCATACTCTTTGTTTCCTTACTACAAAAACCAACTGATGGAATTCCCAAAGCAGGTGTTATCTTCACAGAACCAGGTTGTTGTGGGGTGACCTTCAGGTTTTGCTCTTGTTTAACTCCAGCATGACTTCCCATTTGAAATTTAAGGGATTAGGTACAGAGAATGTGAGGATAGTTAATTTAACTTCAGTAGTATACAATATTACTAAATGTCTATGGTTCTTTCAGGCAGCCCTTGACATTCGACAGTCAGTGTTTGGAGGCAAAAATATTCATGTAGCAACAGCTCATGAAGATTTGGCTTACTCTTCCTACGTTCACCAGTACAGCTCTGGGAAGTTCGACAATGCCCTGTAAGTTCCCCCTTTTCAGACAGAGATAATACTGTTCCCCTGTAGTGTACTAGTCCGTAAGTATTGTATGGATAAATTTGTCTTCCTGTGGTAAAATGTGTGAAGTCATTTAAAAATCATTTCAGTTGTTAAGGCATCCATTTAGGCTTCCTTTGGTTTCAAATTAAAATTTATTTATTTCTGTACGGAATGAGCTCTTTTCAGTATTTCCTTCAGTGATTTTTCTTTGAGTAATTAATAGTCTCTGGCTTGGTGACAAATTTAACAACCTCCAAAAAAACTGGGTAAACTATAGCTCTTCTTTTTTTTTTTTTTTTTTTTTTGGTTTTTCGAGACAGGGTTTTTCTGTAGCTTTGGTGCCTGTCCCGGAACTAGCTCTTGTAGACCGGGCTGACCTCAAACTCCCAGACATCCGCCTGCCTCTGCCTCCCGAGTGCTGGGATTAAAGGCGTGTGCCACCACCGCCTGGCTATAGCTCTTCTTTTAAATGTATCTCTAAGCCTGCAAGAGTGAGGAAAATTCCCATCAACAAAGAATGGTCTCTAAAATCCTCAGCCATGAACTATGACCTACATGGAAAACTATTTTCATGGGTCATAGGCATGCCCATTTGTTCATCTGTTTCCTATGACTATTTCATGATATTAGACTTAAGTAGTTGCAAAAGAACTTGTTACCAGCTGGGCAGTTGTGGCGCACACCTTTAATCCCAGGACTCAGGAGGCAGAGGCAGGCAGATCTCTGAGTTCAAGGCCAGTCTGGTCTACAGAGCAAGTTTCAGAACAGGCTACAAAAGCTACAGAGAGGGGACTGGAGAGATGGCTCAGTGGTTAAGAGCATTGCCTGCTCTTCCAAAGGTTCTGAGTTCAATTCCCAGCAACCACATGGTGGCTCACAACCATCTGGAATGAGGTCTGGTGCCCTCTTCTGGCCTGCAGACATACACACAGACAGAATATTGTATACATAATAAATAAATGAATATAAAAAAATTCTTGATTACATTGGGCTGGAGAGATGGCTCAGTGGTTAAGAGCACTGTCTGCTCTTCCAGAGGTCCTGAGTTCAATTCCCAGCAACCACATGGTGGCTCCAAACCATCTGTAAAGAGATCTGGCGCCCTCCTCTGGTGAGTGGAGGCAAAAAGTTGTATACATAATAAATAAATCTAAAAAAAAAAAAAGCTACAGAGAAACCCTGTCTCTAACCCCCCCTCCAAAAAATGGGGGGGGGGGATTTGTTGCTACCATAACAAGTTTTCTGTGTATACTCCTTACAAAGAAAGTTCTCTAGATCTGATATAGACGAGGAAACCAATAATATTTTGGAGGAACAATGAAGGCAAAAAGAAGGCCAGGTAGGACATACCTATAATGCCAGCACTATGCTGGGTCTAGAAGATGAAGAATTCAAGGCTCTTGCTGGCAAGTGTAACAAGCTGAGTTCATCCCTGAGACCCGTGAGGTGGAAGGAGAAAATTGACTCCTGATCACTTTCCTCCAAAATTTTTTTAGGGCAACTCTGGGCTATCCAATGAGTTCCAGGCCAACCAGCATTACACAGCAATGTGTGTTTCTTCAGAAAACAAACAAACAAAAAAGCCCCAGAGACTTTCTTTTTGGCTTTTCAAGGCATAGTTTCTCTGTGCAACCCTGGCCATCATAGAACTCACTCTGTAGACCATGCTGGCCTCAAAATCATACAGAGATCTGCCTGCCCCTGCCTCCCAAGTGCTAGGATTAAAGGTATGCACCACCACTGCCCAGCACCACCTGCTTCCTCTTGAAGGCTGGGAATTTTAAACAAAATTCATCCTCCAGCATGGTTGAGCCTTGTAAACATACTAACTTACAGAAGCTAGTCACAAAGGATCACAGTTTGTGTGGCTTTATTTATATATGGCTAGATAGGCAACTAGAGATAGAAAGTGAATGGTTCTTAGACCTGGGGTGTTGGAGGAATGTGGGGATTGCTAGATGTATCTAGGTATTGTTTTAAGGTGATAAAAAATATCTTAAAATTGGTTGCAGTGGTGGATGTACTCTGAATATACTAAAAACATGGTAGCACACCATCACTCAGGTGAGACAGGATTGCCAGGAGTTTGAGGCCAGCGTGGGCCACCAAATGAAACCATGTCTCAAAGAAAGAAATCAACAGAGCTAAGGAAAAGGCACCTGTATAGTCACTGATATCAAAACTCTGTGCAGAAGCCGGGTGGTGGTGGCGCACGCCTTTAATCCCAGCACTCGGGAGGCAGAGGCAGGCGGATCTCTGGGAGTTCGAGGCCAGCCTGGTCTACAAGAGCTAGTGCCAGGACAGGAACCAAAGCTACAGAGAAACCCTGTCTCGAAAAACCAAAAAAAAAAAAAAAAAACCAACAACAACAAAAACCTCTGTGCAGAAATCAAACAGCATGTTAGTTAAAAACTAAAGAGAACTAGTGAATTTGAAGATAGACAGAGATAAGAACTTTGAGTGGGGAACTAAAGAGATGGCTCAGTGGTTAAGAATGAATACTGTTCTTTCAGAGAACCTGAGTTTGGTTTGCAGTGCTCATGTCTGGTGTCTTAGAACAACCTCTAATTCCAGCACAAGGGAATGTAACACCTCGCCTCTGGGCTTCTCACATGAATATACCCACACTCAGATACATAATTTAAAGTGATAAAAATAAACTTTTTTTTTAAAAAAAAAGTTTAATTTTTAAGGGAATAACAGGTATAATAGGCAAGTAGTTTGTCTTATGTTTAGTGGGCTGGGCTGTGAACAGACAACCAGATGTTCCCATGGACAGGTAACAGAAAAATCGGGGAAGTGAATGATTTTTTTTTTTCCAAGGGACTTTATATACTCTGTTCCGTGAAAGTAAGCCATGCGTGCATGGAAGGAAAACACTGCTGGGGTGAGAGCATGGGTTTCTTCAGAAATTGCTAGGTGTATATGACTGGAGGCTAAGAGGGTTGGTGTGGGAATGGCAGGAAATGACGTCAGAGAGAGAAGTGGCAGAGATCAGTCTTGTAATGATAATTAGGACTTTTATTTTGAGAGAGATGAAAATACAATGGATGTTAAAAGTTTAATTCACAATAGACTGAAAATTTAGGGCTGGGAATGAAGCTCAGAGTGCTTGCCTAGCATGTAAAGAGATCCTGGATATGACTCCCAGTTCATCAAAACAGGAAACTCTGATCCTTAAAACCTCATTTTTTAAAGAGTTATGTGTATGTATCAGAAAGAGTGTGTGTGCATGCACGTGTACATGCACACACACACATGAATACAGATGCCCATTCAGATGATCTGAAGCTGGAGTTAACAAGAGTTTGTGAGCCACCCAATGTGAGTACTTGAACCTGAACATGGGTCCTGTGGAAGAACAGTCAGTGCTCTTAACTGCTGAGCCATCTCCCAGCCCCAGAACTCTATTCTTTGTAGTTTTCCTAGTACGTTCTGTCAGTATTGTAATACATGTTGTTACGGTTTTTAAATCACTTCTAACTAAAAAGAAACACTAGACTCTATCTATGTCTATTGCAGATTTCATGCAGAAAGAGCCATTGGTATCATTACCCACATCCTACCTGAAGATCATCTTCTTTTGGCCTCTTCAAAGAGGGTGAAAGGTACCCTTGTAATCTAGCATGAGACTCTTAATCTCAGGGTTGTGGGTTCGGGACCCACGCTGGGCACCAATTTGTAGTAGGAGCACGAGGCAGGCTGCGTTGGCAGCCCAGCTAGCTTACATCCGAAATAATTACACAGAAACTGTATTCATTAAAACACTGCCCTGCTCATTAGTTCCAGCCTCTTACTGGCTAACTCTCACATCTTGATTTAACCCATTTCTATTAAATCTGTATGTCACCACAAGCTCGTGGCTTACTGGGATTCAGCATGTCTGACTTGGCAGCTTTATGGCAGGTAGCTCTCTGCCTGCCTCCTTCCTCCCAGTATCCAGTTCTCTTTTTCCCGCCTATTTAAATTTTGCCCTATCAAAAGGCCAAGGCAGTTTTCTTTATTCAACCAATGAAAACAAAACATAGAAAGAAGACCTACACCATTCTCAGATGGTTGTAAATTGATATATGGCATAAAGTTAGACTGTTAAATTGTGTGGGTATGTGACTAAAATAGTTCCTCAACTCCTGTGGTTCATCTCTTTGATATAATAACATTGTTGATTGTTTATTTTACTTCTCCCTCCTCCCCTTTGAGTAAGATGCAGGAATCATGCAGACGAGTCCACAGTAACATAGTTCAGGCTAGCTTACAGTGTGCGGTATTCCTTTACCCCAACTTTTAAGTGTTCTTGCCAAATTCTTTCTTTGCTTATTTTACCTTTTCTGCGTATCCTCACCAGTGTTCTTTCACTTAATGCTTTGATTCTGTTGCGACTGGATCACCCTTGTGGTAAATATGTCCCTGGGTGAGACTTACCCTAATCCTAGGTTATCTTAACTCACCTTAATACCAGCAACAAGTTAGGTAGTAAGAAGAAAAAAATCAGTTACACAAAGCCTCACTAATACTGAGTCTCCATTGTGTTGGTTATTTAATTCCTTTCTTCAAATGAGATAGTAAAGGACTGGTGAGATGGCTGAGGGAGGGAGTGGGCAGTAGGAGAGAACTGACTGCCACCAGATTGTTCTCTCACCTCCGTTGGAATGCTGTGGAGCAAACCCACCCACACAGTAAATAAATATTGGAGAAAGTAACCTCTATCTTTATGTTTTCTCCTGCTGTACCCTGAGCATGTTTCCATCTCAGTACACATAGACGTGCACTTTCTTCTTTTCCTTAGAGTGGCTATCTTTTCACTGCCTCTGTACCCGACAATGCCGGCAGTGTTTGTGTTCTTGGTTTTATATGGATTTGGAAACCTTGGGTGGAACTTCGAAGTTGAAATGTCTTTTGACCCAGTTGAGTTAATGGAGTAAGAGGAGCAAGCGCTGTTTTAGTTGTTTGGTTAAAGGTTATGTTTCCTAAAGGGTGCTTTCAGAATTGTCAGAAGCGCTTAAACTAGCACTCCTCGCTAGTTGTGCAACTTAACTTCACTTCTCCTAGCATTCACTTTTTCTTTTTTCTTCTTCTTCTTCTTTTTTTTTTTTTTTTTTTGGTTTTTTGAGGCAAGGTCTCGTGTTTTCCAGGCTGCCCTTAAACTTGTCTTATAGCCAAGGCTAGCCTTAAACTCCCAGTCCTACTCCCGCAGCCTCCCAGTTGCTCACATAGACACCCACAACCATTCCCAGGGGGCATTTATAAAATGTAGCAGGCGATTGCAATAGAAGCTGATTCTAAAAAATAATTTAAGGAGCACCATTTCCCCCTCATTTGAACAATATACTGTGTAAATAGAATGACTTTCCCAAGTGTACTGTTGAAGTAATTTGGCTTAGCACAGTGGCACACACTTGGAATCCCAGCATAGAAAGTTGAAGCAGGAGGATTGCCATAAATTCAAATCCAGCTTGGGCTATATATCGAGAGTCCAGCTCAAAAGGAAGAAAAAAAACCCTTAAATGTAGAACACTCTGATCTTGGCCAGTTCTGAATCCCAGTCAGTTACGTATTCAATACTTAGTAAATACTACAGACTTTAGTTTTCAGTTGAATGTTGGCCCTTTAGAAAACGGATTTTGAGTTTCCTAATTTATCGCTTTCTCTGTTCAGCACTTATCTTAGAGGAGATTGCAATTGACTGTCATAACAAGGAGACGGAACAGAGGCTGCTTCAGGAAGCACACGACTTGCACTTGTCTTCACTCCAGCTAGCTAAGAAAGCTTTCGGAGAGTTTAATGTACAGACTGCAAAACACTATGGTAACCTCGGAAGACTTTACCAGTCAATGAGAAAATTTAAGGTAAAGGGGGTCCTATATTCTTTTATCTCTAAGTAATTAGTAAGTATAAAATAATAACTATAGCAGGGTGGTGGTGGCGCACACCTTAATCTCAGAATTTAGGAGGCAGAAGAAGTTGGTGGATCTCTGAGTTGGAGGCCAGTCTGGTCTACAGAGCGAGTTCCAGAACAGCCAGGGATACACAGAGAAACCCTGTTACAGAAACACACACACACACACACACACACATATATATATATAAAATAAATCTTCAGTAATCTTAAATAGTAAAGTATACATTTGTATTAATTTTACCTGACTCCACAAAGGAACTGAGAAGATAGCTAGTGTAAAAACCCTATAGTAAAATTAAAAATGAAATTACATATTCAAGACATGGAAGAAAAGCAAGACTTGAGATCCAAACAGCTGGTGTTGTAGTTAGGCTTCAGTCACAGTTCTCAGTGAGTAACCATATATATAGTGAGTGACATTAGAGTTATTACATGGTTACTAAGAATTAGGAGCTACAAAATCTAGCAACACACACTAATTTTCTCTTAAAGAATTTTTGGTTCTAATCAGTCCTAGCGGTACATTCCTTCCAAGTGTAACACTTGGAAGACTAGGCACACACATCGTCGTATTCTCAGGCACATGTCTGTATAAGTTAATACTGTCTTAACAAGTTTAAATTAATTTTGCGGAGTGGTTATTCAAATTCTTTTCTTTTTTGAGACAGGGTCTCGCTATGTAGATCAGACTAGCCTCCAACTCAGAGATCCATCTGTCTCTGCTGGATTTAAAGGTGTATGGTATCATACCTGTCTTCGTGTTCGTTTGAAAAGGCCCTTTACTGCTCTTTTTTTTTTTTTTTTAATAGGTTTGGTTTTTCTAGTGCAGGTTGACTTTGAGCTATTACTCCTCCTGCCTGTCTGCCTGTTGTTGCCACACCCAGCTTAGGATGTTTGTTTAGTGTTTACCTCCATCACTTCAGGCTTCAGGACTGTTACCGTCATCAGCTTGTGTGTAGTGCAGCTTTTGGAAAACGAATAGGATTTCTTTGATCTTACTGCCTAATGGCATTCATGAGCTGTGGTTGACATTTAAAACAAACTTGCTCAGTGAATTGTTGTCCTAAGAAAAGGTGCAATCTAATGTTCCTTTTGTTCTATTTTTCAGGAAGCTGAAGAAATGCACATAAAAGCAATTCAGATTAAAGAACAGCTTCTTGGTCAAGAAGATTATGAAGTCGCCCTTTCAGTGGGACATCTGGCATCTTTATATAATTACGACATGAATCAATATGAAAATGCTGAGAAATTATATTTGCGATCTATAGCAATTGGTATGTTACCTTTAAATTTTTCTTGGTGTCTAGAGAACAGTTCCACATTCTTCTACGCTGCATGAGTAAAATGTTAATACTGACAAAATGTCACGCGACAGAAGACAGAACTGACCGCAGAGCCATTTAGAATACCCCTGTCAAGGCTCTTCCTCAGTATTGAAGTCACTGATGAGACGTGACTAGATAAAAGTCATGACATGGAGGTGTTAGTCCAGCTGCTGCCCGTGCTCCTCTTGCCATCTGGAGCTCTCACATCTTTAACACAGTCAGGTTTACCTGTTTCTGACCTCGACATTAAGTGGAAAGTATCCTTCATAGTGGGTTAATTGTAATGTGTTGCTGCATAGTAATCCCTTGGTAATTTCTATAACTGTTATATTTATTGGATTCATGTGTTATTATATGTCTAGTCTACATTTCATGAACACACCTAGCATTTGAATTGTTTCCGTTTGAATATATTGCCTCATTGTATGAAATTGCTTTTATGGTTCTTGCCTGTTTTCATATTGAATTGTCCGGCAGTGTTGACTTAGGAAATTCTTCATGTACTATAACTGCGACCCATGTTGGTCAGCTGTGATGCAGGGTCTCCTCTCGTCCTGTGCTTGTTTTCCTGAGAGCATCTTGGAAAGGACAGTTTATTTCACTTCATTTTATTTCTGTTTGTTTGTTGATACAGGGACTCATGTAGCTCAGGCTGGTATTGAACTGACAGTTTTGTTTCTTCCTACTGCTGGGATCAGAGGCATGTGCTAGCACACCCAGCCAAAGAACTCCTTGGTGGTTTTTTTTTTTTATTGTTAGTAGTTTTTGTATTTAGTTTGAAAGAGTTTTTCCTATCGGTTATGAAAATACTCTTCTAAGAAGATCGCCTCTGGATACTTTACTTAACCATTCACTTTTAGATCTGGAGTCCTAAAATTAACTTGTTGATGGTACAAGAAAGGAATCAGATTTCATTCTTCCCATGTGCACATATAGTTGACCTGGTACCATTTCTTCAGCAGATTGTCCTTTCCCCATTACTGTCTCTGTCTGTCACAAATGGTGATCCATATATATGTGTGTTAGCCCTGTGTATTGACTTCCTTGATCTTCCCTGAGTGTGTGAAATACTAACGTTGTGAAAAGCTACAGATTCCTAGGCAAGTCTTTCCCATGGGTGTGTAGTTTACTTCATTTTTTTTCTTCATGATTACCACACACCTGCTTTGGGTGGAAATCTCATTTGTTTCCGACTTACTTTTCTATGTATTGTTTTACACAAAGGCCAATGAATAAATATTTTCTTATATTCCCTTTCTTATACAAAGTAAGCATATTATAGATATTCTGTTTACTTCGTGTTCTAGTTTGCTTTTTCTGTTGCTATGACACCAGCACCATGACAAAGGAGCTTGGAGAGGAAATGGTTTGTTTCATCTTACACTTCCAGATCATAACTCATCATTGGAGCAAGTCGGGGCAGTAACTTAAGGCAGGAACCATGGAGAAAGCCACTTGCTGACTGTCTCACTGACTCATGCTTCCATAGGCCAGGATACTACCTGCCTAAGGATGGTGCTGCCCACAGTAGCCAGGGCCTTCCACACATCATCAGTCATGACATCTTTCACACAGTGACCACAGGCTAATCCAATCTGAGCGATTCCTCAGCCGAAGCTGCTTCTTCCCAGGTGACTCTGGGCTGTATCAACTTCTTCCCAGGTGACTCTGGGTTGTATCAACTTGACAAAACTAAAGCAGAAAGCTAGCACATTTTATTTAAAAACAGCTAGGCATACATTGAAATTACGAGCTTTTTTTTTTAATTATCTATACAATATTCTGTCTGTGTGCATGTCTGCAGGCCAGAAGAGGGCACCAGACCTCTTTACAGATGGTTGTGAGCCACCATGTGGTTGTCGGGAATTGAACTCAGGACCTTTGGAAGAGCAGGCAATGCTCTTAACCACTGAGCCATCTCTCCAGCCCACGAGCTTTTTTTTTTAAACCTGTGAAATTTATTTTAGCATTCTAGTGAAGGTAGCTCCTTCGAGATACTGCCTAGAGAAAAATGATTTAAGAGGCAGTGATGGAAGGACTGTGTTTTTTCCTTCTGTGGGACTAAAACCAAGCCAGCTCATTTAAAGAACTAAACTTGTATTGAAACACAAACAAAAAATATTGTACATTCTTTGATCTGTTTCTTTCTTCTATTACTTTAGGGAAGAAACTGTTTGGTGAAGGCTACAGTGGACTAGAATATGATTACCGAGGCCTCATTAAACTTTACAACTCCATTGGAAATTACGAGAAAGTATTTGAGTATCACAATGTTCTATCTAACTGGAATCGGTTACGAGATCGACAGTATTCAGTGACCGATGCCCTTGAAGACGTCAACAGCAGCCCCCAGTCCACCGAAGAAGTGGTGCAGTCCTTCCTAATGTCTCAGAATGTTGAGGGACCAAGCTGCTGAGGGACAGCCTCAGCTAACAATTACCTTTTCCCAGATTCCGGGGAATTCATACTGTGAAATCAAAACCATGTTGTTTTGGGGCTGGTATTTGCATTGAAACACTGGTCCAGTCCATTGAAGACCCTATTTAGGGTAGTCCTGTATTGCAGTTCCTGTAGAATAAGCATATATTGAGTTATATCAGCATGTGCCGCGTGTATAAGTAGTCCCACATTCTCACCCCATTAGAACAACAGGAAACCTTTTTCCCCTTTTTAAAAAATAATTCGTTTTTCAGAAAGCCTGAAAGAAAAAAAGAACCCCTAAATAAAACTATTTAAGAGTTTAAAAGAGTTGCATTCTTATTATGTAAGGATGGTTTAACAACTTTTTAACATAATTCTTCCATGTGGAGGTATTCGATACTGTATTGTAAAGAAATTTTATGGAAGACTCTTTATATGAAGTATAGAAAAGTAACACAGGTACTCATAAAGGGGAGCATCCTGATGGAGGTTTGGCCATCTTCCCCAGATCAGTGCGTACAGCCATTCCAGAACTGTTTGAGGGAAGACGTCAGATTCACCTGACTGGACCAGTGCTGCTCTGTCAGTCAACACCAGGTGGACCAGCAGCTCAGCTCTTACTCTTGTTTCTGGTACAGTGGTGGGCTGCTCTAACAGTGTTTGCTAACAGGACCAGGAGGCTCTGAAGAGGACCAGGCACCTGTGGAAGGTGGTTATTTGGACCAGGGGCTTTAGATTATTATTTTAGTCACTGCACTTGCCTTTTCCAATAGAATAATTTCATTTAGATGGAATGCAAAGTATTAATGCAAGAGTTTTGTTTGTATCATAGATACCAAACTGGGATTTAGGCAATGTCAGCGGCAAATTTTTAGTCAAGGTACATAGATGGCAGTGTCATAAGCAAGTCTCTAACTGCTGTGACCACCCCCATTTTAGTCTTGTCCAGTGCTCCATGTTGCATACTGGCTGAGAGTCGTGAGATAACTCATGCTCAGACGAGAATTCTAGGTTTACTCTGTGGGGATTAAGACGATTGAATGCACAAGAAATGCATAAGTCTTAGAAAATCCTTCATTTTTATGGGAAATAATAGTACATCTAGTCATTTTAACTGAAACCCAGAGTCAAATGGGAAGATCCTCCAACTACAATGTCTGATTTTCTAATTTGTTAAAGCTAGCCAGGTTGTTTAACATGGAGCTAATACTCAATTCCTAAGTTGTGACATATAATAAAAAGAAACAAAAAGGTCTCTTGCTGTTACCTCAATTCTTAGCACAGTGGCCCCTCTGGTGCCTCTGTAGTTAAGAGTCTGGGTTTCTCCCCTATTTTCAGGGGGTCCTGACTTGGCCATTAGATACACTACTCCTGACAATGCTTGGGATAGTATGTAGGTTGAGTGGATGTGTGTCAAATTTTGTTCTTTTAGCATGCTTGTTGGGTAAGGGAGAAACAACGTTATCATGTAGAGTCCAGAAACATTAGAGACGTCAGGATTTTCTTAAACCTCTTTTTTTTTTTTTTAACTTTCCAGTTTTAACTTTGTTTGAAACTGCTCTTTGCGGTCTTAATGATAAGCCAGTGTGTGTAGTCCTTAGGAAGGAACCTACTGAGGGTGTGCCTGAGTAGGTAAGGCAAGCTCACACCCTAAGATAACAGCTTTGGGTTCAGAGATGTGAATTTATTTATTCCTCTAGCTAAATTTCTTTATAAATTCTTCAAAAAATAAACGAGCACCCTGTAGTTCATGCAGCTCATCCCTCCCTGGTAACGGCAGCATTTCTAAGTTTCTCAACTCCAATCGCACGGGCCTGTATGTTCAGTACCTCCAAAGACATTTTCAAGATAGGCTTTGTATGCTTTTATCGGCTATTTAGAGCCCTGTGGTATGTGTGTGGTATAGGAATGTCATGCTAAGTTGTTTTCAATAAATATTTTGAAACTTAAGTTTCCACATGAATTATTTTTATTTAATCTGAATTTTTAGTGTTATGCATATACAGCATTTTGTATAATCAGATAACTTAAAGACTCATACCCCCTAACACAGTTTAAACTTAGCTCATACTTGGTGATATAGTAACATGCTAGTTAGAAGCCTGTGGTCACAGGGCTATAATGTCAGATGACAACCAGCCGCCACCCCCAGCATCGTTCTTGTCAAGTTTCTCCATCTTACCATTCCTTTAATATAGTTATCTGTAAGTTCAGAAAAATCTAATGCTACATTCTGGCAATCTGTTTTGTTTTTTGAGTTTTTTTATTTGGTTTGGTTTTTGGGTTTTTTTTTTCCCAAGACAGGGTTTTTTTTTTTTTTTTTTGTGTGTGTGTGTGTGTGTGTGTGTGTGTGTGTGTGTGTGTAGCCCTGGCTGTCCTGGAACTCACTCTGTAGACCAGACTGGCCTCAAACTCATAGATCTGCCTGCCTCCCAAGTGCTGGGATTAAAGGCATGGCTGCCGCCACCTGGCACAATCTACCATCTTAAGTGATGTGATTTGATATGTTCTTATTCTGCTGAAAAAGTAATGCCCTAATAATGTCAAGCGGAGGACTCAGCCTTCTATCAAGAATGTTTAGAATGAGGGAGAGGAAAGCCACCATGATTTGACTTTTAAAATAAAGTGGGATGTGATAGCGCGTCTATACTCTCAGTACTCAGTACACTGAGTGAGGCAGAGAGATTCTGCCTCAAACAAAAATCTCAAAGGAAAAACTTAATATTTACCTCACAAAAATCAATGACTTGCATGTAATTTTCAATAAGGGCCTATAATCTCACCTGCCCCTGAATCTTTTTACTCCTAAAGCTTGGTGCTACTCCATTGGGGGCGTCGGGGGCTCATGCATACGACACAGGTGGGTCACTTGCATTCAGTTTACTAGCACCAACTGGGTTTTTAGTTCATAATATTTATGGGTCCTCAAACTAGACATTGCCCTGAGGATTTGGACCTTTCTCCATCAACTCTGCATTCTTTTTCAAAAAGCAACTCACCAATCCCCTGCCCAGGTATTCCTGCATTGTCAGAATAAACGATTTAAATAAAGACCTTTGTACTATACTGTGAAAAGACTCCATAGTCTTGTGAACATTAAGTACATGAGGAGGCTGTACGTGGTGGCACAAGCTTTGATCCCAGCTGCTCGGGAGGCTGAGATGAGCCAGGACAACCTAGTGAGGCCCTATCTCAAGAAAGCAAATGCAAGAGCAGCAGCTGCAAGCTTGATGTCTTGACCCTACTGTTGAACGTAGCTTTATGGTGCAGACAGCTGACCTAAGGATGATGCAAGCTTTGGCCAAAACTGCAAATCCTAAGGCTGCTTTGCTAAGTAACAGGTCTTAACTGCCACTTTTTAAAATAGGTTTCCCCCTAGGGTTTTTAGCCTTGCTGCTTCCAAATCTTTTTCTGGATGGCAGAGTTACTACTGGAAAAATTATTTATAATTAATGTTTTTTTTAAGAGTTTTATTTTTGTTTTAAAGATTAACACTTCTTTCACCTCTTGGCTTTAGAGGACTTCAGATTACCTGGACAGAAAGATTTATTTTGAGTAGAAATTTGAATTAGTCTACAGATTTTAACATTAGTCGTTCCTTTGTCCCCAGATCTCAGGAATGTTTTAGGCAGAGTAGGCTTCTCCCTGGTGGTGACTGAAGGCGTGTGTTTGAGGATCTCTTCAGTAGCACTGTTGTTAACTGCGGTGCTAGGTATCTATAGTATGAGTGGCCTTAACGTTTGCTGGAATGCACAGAGTACAGTTTGAGATTAGATATACATGCTGTGTATAGGGATCTAGAAAACTCAGTTGTGGTGCACAAAGTGTTGGATCACTGAATCGCAGGTACCATTTGTATAACAGCACTCATTTCTGTATATTCCTTTTATGGGAAAATATGTTGCCATGGTGACTAAAAACCTTTCAATTTAGTTTTACTTTTATTATGTGAATGAATGCTACATTTTATTAAATATTACCAGGTCAGTACTATTTTTATACCTTATTAAGCAACAGGGGTTTTAGTTTAATAGGCGCAAAGAAAAACTTTAACAGAATAATTACAGATGAATCACTAACATTCTTTACAGGAAAATCCCCACTACTAGTGCCACAGGGATTTCTCTAGATATCTGAGGTCATTAATAGATGGAGAAGACAGTTCATTGAGTCAGAACAACCTTTCAAAGCATTCTCACCTACTTGTAGCACCCACTGTTATTTGTAACTATAAAACCACACTAAGTATGTTTGTAACCAGCATTGTGATATATTCTGTACTTGTATTGCTAAAAATTATTGACCTAATAAATAGTGCTCCTGCATTCATGGTGTGTGTTTCCAATTGAGTTGTGATTGCCTTGGGTTGGAATTCGGGGCTTTCTAATTGTGTAGACTATTCTCACTGGAGAGCCGAGTGGAGGAGCTCGGCCCTAGGACAGAAGTGCTCTTGTTGAAGAAAAGCTGTGCTGCGGAGGCTCATGGAGACCGCACCGGGAGCCGTGCTCCTGGAGCCCCTAGGAATGACGGTGCCAAGGAGGGCAGCTGTCGCTGTCGGTAGCTTGGCTGTAAAGGCTGTGGGTCCATGAGACCTAGTGGAGTTCGGTGAAAGAGAGTTCTCTAGTCCCCCGTTGTGTGCGATTCAGTTCCAACTGCCCCTCTAAGAATCTGAGGGTATCATTCTAACTCCTTTTCCTCACATGAAGGAGATTGCTCCTCTAAAAAGGAGACAGTCAAAAGGACTTAAGGAAACGAGGCTCATTTTAAATGCTTTGAAGTGTGTGTGTGAATGTGTGCCGCCTGTGTGCAGGTGCCTGCGGGGGCCAAAGTGGGTGTCAGGTACCCTGGCGCTGGGCCATACAGATGATAGGATGCTGGGAGTCAAACCCAGGTCCTCTGGAAGAGCAGCTGCTTCACTACTGAGCCATCTCGCCAGCCACAGGTCTCATTTTGAATAGCATAAAGCCAAGTACCTTGAACAAAAGCCTGCTTTCTCTGCTTGCTTCCTCCACATGAGCTATGAGAACACTATAACAAGGGTGGACCTGATGGGTATGTGCAACCGCACTCCGCTGTTGGGCTTCTTAGCATATCAGGTCCAACAGCGGAGTGCGGTTGCACATACTGGTATTCCCGGCACTTGAGATTCAGAGGCATGAGGATCAGTTCATGATCATCAGGGCTGTATATTAAGTTTGCAGCCAGCCTAGGCTACATGAGACCTTGTCTCAAAACAAGCAAAGCCAAATACAATTCCTATATGATTTTAGTGTAATATTCACAATGAAAGAATTTGTCAGAAATTTGGGGAAATGGGGAATATGGTTCCTTAATGGGTATGGTTTCTGTTTTACACAATAAGGAAGTGCTGGAGATTGGTCACACAGAAAGTGCGAGCATAACTACAATAAAAATGGTTAGGATGCAGCACATGAAAGGCTGGGGATAATAAGATGGTAACTTTTATGTACAGTTAGGAAATGTCAACCTGTGCAGGCAGGACTGGCAGAGATGTCTCAGTGGGTCTAGACACTTGCCACCAAGCCTGATGACCGTAGTACAATCCCCAGTACTCACAGTAAACATTTCTCTTAGAAATGCCTGGCAGTTAAATCAGCCATGATCCATATGGAAGAAAAACCATCAGGGCCAGGGCCAGGGACACACTCTATTTCCAGTACGTGAGAGGCAGAGGCAGGGAGGGGCGTCTACGGCACTTCAGTCTACACAGTGAGCATCAGTTCAGGCCAGAGCCACATACACATGAAATAAATGTAAAACAACCACAATAACAAGAAACAGTTCCTTTTCCAATCTGTGCCTGTTATGTCCAATTTTATTGTTATGGTTTATGCTCTTTTTCATTTAGATCGCAGTGAAATAACAGAGCTAACCCACAAAACAACATAAAGTTTAGGAAATAGACCCAAGTAAACCAGGAATTTGATATAGAAAAGCTATATCTAGACCGGGTGGTGGTGGCGCATGCCTTTAATCCCAGCACTCGGAAGGCAGAGGCAGGCGGATCTTTGTGAGTTCGAGACCAGCCTGGTCAACAGAGCTAGTTCCAGGATAGGCTCTAAAGCTACAGAGAAACCCTGTCTCGAAAAACCAAAATAATCCTTTAATCCCAGCACTTGGGAGGCAGAGGCAGGCGGATCTCTGTGAGTTCGAGGCCAGCCTGGTCTACAAGAGCTAGTTCCAGGACAGGCTGCAAAACCACAGAGAAACCCTGTCTCGACGCAGGTTACGATCCTTCCTGGTAAGCCACCACCTCATGGTGCTACACTCAGTAATAGAAATGGATTAATCAATATGTGAGAATTAGCCAGTAAGAGGCAAGATAATTGTAGTTACCCTCTACATTATTTAGACTCCTTGAAATAGAATGCTTAGCAAAACTTTTGTTATATGTTTCTTGCTTAATATTGTTTGTTGTTTGTAATTTTATATTTGGTATCTGTTCCTACTGTATATAGTTGTATTGGGTTTAGTTTGATCTTGTTTAGAGAAAGGGGGAGATGATGGGGGACTTCAGCCAATCACATGCTGCTTAGTGTGTCCCCTGGGGCCACAGATAGCCAATAAAAGCATCCATGTGCTCTAAAAAAAAAAAAAAAGAGAGAGAGAGAGAGAGAAAGAGAAAGAAAAAAAAAGAAACCCTGTCTCGAAAAACCAAAAAAAAAAAGAAAAAAAAAGAAAAAAGAAAAATAAAGAAAGAAAAAAAAGAAAAAGAAAGAAACCCTACATCTAGAATGGTCATATTAAAAAGGCTTTCCCCTAAATGCTACAGGCTATAAATATACTCTCACGCCCACGAACAAGTGTTCATTCAGCCAATTGGAAAGCACACACACTGCATTCCTACCGCACGACATCAAACAAAATAAGCTTAGGTAGCCCAGTGGTTCAAAGCAGACACTGGAAGTGGAATGCTGGGAGAAAACGTGGTAGAATTTTAAATACTCTCAGTGCAGAAGTCCTTTCAAAGTCATTAAAACCCATAAAATAAAAGCTTTACGATTTAGTTATATAAAAAATGGAAAATGTCTACATCCACTAGAAGAGGCCTTGACAGTGGGGGTCCTGGCTCAGCTGTGCCGACCTCTGCTTCCCTGTCTACCATAGGGAAGTCTGGCTGACAAGTTTGACACGCAAATCTAATGGGAAGGATAAAGCGCTCACTCATCTGAACCACAGACATGCACAGAGGTGTTGCTATGGAGAGACGGTGGAGGACCCCTGGTTTTGTTTGGTTTTGTGCCCCCCCCCCCCCCCGCCACCCTCCAGGATTAGCTTTACCGTAAGAGCACAGATCCGTGTATGATGTAACAGCGAGTTCCCTCGGCACAGCTGCCCCAGCTGCTCTCTGATGCCTCCACCCCATCACTGCCGCATCAGACTTTGGGTGGAGACACCTTAGCTGACCACAACAGCTAATCTTAGAGGTAACAAACGCATTAGAGGGCTGAAGAAGGCGCTTGGAGGTCAAGGGCATGTGTTGCTCTTGCAGAGGTCCTGCGTTCAGTTCTCAGCACCCACGGAACAGCTCACACGGCCACCTAATTCTAGTTCCAGGGCATTTGGCGCCATCTCCTGGCCTCAGAGGGCACCAGGTATACATGCAGTGGGCGTACTTTCACACAGGCAAACACGTAAATATTTTAAAAACATACATCAGTCTGCCAGTTATTAACATGCTATGAAAAATGAAGGTTGCCCAAGAGCAAGAGGCACAGGGTCGCTGTGTGCTGCAGCGAGCGGCCCGTGCTCATCAGTACCGAGTCCTAGTTCCTACACAGACTTCAGGTACAAGAGACATCAATCACCTTTCTTTGGGGGGGGGGGGTTCTTTTCTCCTCTAGACAGTGGTTGAAAAGATGCTGTTCGGATATCTTCTTTAATTTGTTAATTCAATAGAATTTTAAGTGACTACTATTGTAATTGCTTAAGATATACCAAAAATCAAATTGTCTTCCGGCTTTCGCATGTGATGGGCCCGGGCACAAGTGTGCCCACACACTTATGTGTGTGCTAAATATATAAACAAAAAAATCCTTTTTGTAAATTTATTATCGTGTGTACTTTGTGAGTGACAGAAAACTGAAATAGCGACAGACTTGGCAAGCTTGCGGAAAGCAAGGGTTAGGGCAGAGACGTAGCTAAACAATTGCAGGAGTGGGATCATAGATCTAGCAGAACCTGACAACGACTTGGACTTTATTTTTATTATTTATTTTGTTTATTTTGAGACAGGTTGAATCATGCTACCCAAGCTGTCCTGGAACTCTGGATCCTCCTGCCTCACCTCCCGCCTCATCTCCCCATCGCTGAGATTATAGTATGCACCTGCAGGTCCAGCTGACGCTGGCTTCGGATGAAATGAGGAACGTTGGAGTTTTGAGCAGAGAAACCTGTGATCTGCTGTTTTAGAATTCTAAGGGCTTACTGGGTTTGAGGAAAAAGTTAGAGAAGGCCAAACCCAGCCCGCCCTTGTTGCCTCTCCGGAGAGCTCCCCACCTGCTCCTCCCCGGGCCTCTTTGGGCGCACCACAGCCTGTTGGAAGGCAGAGGTTCTGCCCACAGTTCCTGTAGGTGGCGGTGCTGCCCCACAGACAGTGACCAGCGCTCTATTTTGCCAAGAGCCCCTCAGCGTCATGCTCCTTCGCACTTGTCGACCCCTCTCCCCGAAATTCTCCTGTTCTGTCACAATTGTCATGGATCAGCCAGCCAGGAGGCCCCCGGAGTCCCTTCTTGAGCACCCCGGAAGCACTCGGTCAAGGGCAGAGAGAGAGCTGCGCTCGTACCACGTGTCCCCCCTTCTGCTTCCCTCTCTGGACTTCATCTAGACAGATGTTCATTTCACAGTTAGTTCTGTGCTGAAATTTTCTTCTGGATACAAACTGAGAGAGAAGAGAGACAAAGGTTCAGACATTTACTGTGGTCCTAAGCTACCTGGTTTCCTTATCCTGCTGCCTTTGGTAGGGTCCTTGTTAACTTGTCGCTTATGTTTAAAAAAAAAAAAAAAAAAAAGAGCCGGGCGGTGGTGGCACATGCCTTTAATCCCAGCAGAGGCAGGTGGGTCCGAGTTCGAGGCCAGCCTGGTCTACAGAGCAATTTCCAGGACAGCCAGGGCTACACAGAGAGATGCTGTCTCATAAAACAAACTCACTGGACCTTAGGGGCTGGAGAGAAGGTTATCAGAGTTAAGTGTGCTTCTAGCTCTTCCAGAGGAAGATGTGGGTGTTCCCAGCATGCACACGAGTTGGCTCAGAACCATTTACTCCAGCTCCATTTACTCCAGAACCATTTACTCCAGCTCCAGAGGATCCCACAGGCTCCCTACAGTCACACAGACACAAATGCGTTTGAAAAGAATGTCGCTGAGCCTACTTCCTTCTGTGGAATCACCATCTAGCTGGTTTCTGGAGCTCGAGACAGCCCGCCCTTTCCACCCCTCTGGCTTCCTCCTTTCCTTTCCTGCCTCTCACAGGCATCACCCAAACCCACTGACTGACTGCCGAGGGTGTGGTTCAGAGGGATATGGTTGGCTTGAGTGAATAAGATCCTTTCTGATCTTCAACCCTGGCTCTGTCCTGGGTCTATATGGCGGAAGGAGAGACTCCCAACAACCTCTAACCTCCACAAGCAAGCTGTGGCACGAGCATGCACACACACACCACACACACACACCACACACACATCACACACACACACACATCACACACACACACCATACACACACCACACACACACACCATACACACACACACACACACACACACACACACACCATACACACACACCTACACCATATGCACCAACCAGTCAGTCAATAACAAAGTTGTTGGGTTTTTTGGTTTGTTTGGTTTTTAGTTTTGGTTTTTTGGCTTTTTTGTGTTTGTTTGTTTTTCAAGACAGGGTTTCTCTGTAACTTTTTGGTGCCTGTCCTAGAACTCTCTCTGCAGACCAGGCTGGCCTCCAACTCATAGAGACTGAGGGAAATGGACACAGGAGAGATATGGCTGAGCAGAGAGAGGAATGTAAGGTGGAAGGAGACAGGAGCAGGGCAGTCTGAGGTTTAGTGGAGCCAAACGGAGTCAGAACAGGATCGACCCTTCCGTCTCAGCATTGGTAGAGGTAAAGAACTCTGGTGTCTGGCCTCTCTGTCTCTCTGATCTTCAGCATTAAGCCCTATATCTGACTCTGGGATTTTATTATTAAGACCAACTAGGGGTGGGAGGAGACTGTGAACTAGGAAGCCTATCAGTGAGGCTGATGCAGCTGCTCCTCAGCTGTTACATAGGAAAGCATATCCAAACAGAGGGAACTGTATGAGGAGCCCAAATTTTGATTTTGCATTTGACGGGAAACAATACAGCTGTAATAGCGGCAAGTGGCATTTTTAAATGATGGTGGCAAGTGGAACTCATCACTGGGGGCTAGATCGCCATTCTAGCAGACTGTGGATGCTGCTTCTTTGGAATTCTGTCTCTAGCCTCTCTCACCTCCTTATACCTGGCTCCCATCCCTGGAAATCTCCCCAGTCCCCCAAGTGGCATCTGTTTCATTGCATCTCTCCTCCCTTGCCACCACCTGTCCCAAGCTACCCATATGATGGAGTCTAGATGATTCATAGGCTGCCAGAGTTTTCACTGACTGGCCCGGTTTAATCAGTTTTCCTATCCTGTGCTTGCCTGTGGCTAACACGCGTAAGCCTCTTTGTTCTTTCTCCCCACCGGACCTGGATGCCCCTCCACACAGGTGGCCACACTATCTGTGCACAGGTGGGTTACCTGCCACTTAGGAAGTGTCTCCAAACATTTTTTCCTCTGGGGGTCTTAATGTGTAGCTTTGGCTGTCCTGGAACTCCCTATGTAGAGCTGGCTGGCCTTAAACACATAGAGCGTTGCTTCTGTTTTGCAAGTACTGGGATTCAAGGTGTGACCACCAAGCCTGGCTCTAATATTTTTAAGCAAATAAAAGATGAATAAACTTCAGTCAAGTAAAACAGAATTTTCCCCATTTATTCATTATGAAAAATTGAGCATCCCTTTGATAAAGTAAATTTTTCTTTGGCCCATTCACCCTCCTCACCCCCCAGAGTGTACATTTAAGTGCTCAGAGAGCCAGAGAGAGCTGGCCTTCATCCTTGTGGATCTTCTCATGGGTAGCTCTTGGGAGATTCTGGGCTCTCTTTAATCTGCTTTTTCTTCAGCTTTGGTTTTTGAGAAAGTCTCCTTAAAGAATCTGAAAGAACAGAAGTCATAGAGGGTTCCAATGATACAACAACTAAGAAGAAATCCCAGTAATATATGCAGAGGAGTAAAGAATCCTCACTCGGGAGGCAGAGGCAGGCAGATCTCTGTGAGTGCTGGGATTAAAGGCGTGTGCCACCACCACCACCTGGCTTTGTTTTAAATTCTTAAAATTACCTTTATTTATGGGGGGAGACGCATGGCCCAAAGTACATGTGTGTGAGGTCATAGGACGGTTTGTGGGAATCGGTTCTCCCCTTCTATTCTGTGAATCCCAGGAATAAAACTCAGTCAACCAGGCTTAGTGGCAAGTGTCTTCTCCTAAACCCATAACCCCATGTAGAGAACAAGACATTTTGGTCACCACCAAGGCCAAGCGACTGGGAAGGCCATTCCCGTGCCATCTAGTTCACTGTAGGATGAGAGCCCCCATTGTCCCTTTATTCCACGCCATCAGAGTGGGCATCCTGCCAGTGCTACCCCACACCTCCTGAGGGTCCATGCTCTCAGCACTTAGAACTGTTTCCACCCTGCTTCTAGTCAGACGAGAAAGGGCCGTTACACATGTTAACTAAAACATACAGGATTCAAAACATACATACTATGACTTCTGCAGTGGGTGTTACACAGAACACCGAAGGAACCACACTAAATGCCAAGAGTACTGGCCTCTGGGTATCGGGCAATTTTCTTTGTTTTCTATTCCCCGCATTTATCCTCATACTTTAAAGATTCTATAATGAGTGTTTCTGGGAAGGAGCTAAAAATAGAAAAGAGACCGAAGAAGGGGGAAGAAAGGACAGAAGGAAAACACAGCAGGAAGAGATGGTAGAAAGGATGGAAGAGGGCGTGTCAGGCCCAGAGCGGAGGCTCCAGCCTGTTGCTGAGAAATCCCCAAACTTCTCCCAGCCCCCCATCCAGGTACCTCCCCTGACACCTCCCCGGACACCCAGTGGGCCTCACCTCCTCTCAAGTAGTTTGAGGATCTTGGCTCCACCAGCAGGCCAGACTCTCGACCAGGGGCCTGCATCTTGGACAACCTCTCCTTCATGCCGCTGATATTTCCATGCAAGCCCCAGGCGCTGCAGAGCCTGGGAAGACTATCCTCCTGGCTGGCCAGCAAGGATCTCTTGCTCACCAGCAAGGGTGCATCCAAGGGACAGAACGCGACCTGAAATTGGGTCCATTGTTGAGGAGAGGCTGGAGAAGAGAGTGGCCTAAATTCTACAGTACCAGCTTTACCCAGCCCCTCCCCCAGCTGCTGAGAGACCATGGGATCTCACATCTGCCTAGTCAAAAGGATGAGGTGAGAGTCACAGAAAAACTGGAAACCCAGGGTTGGCTAGGCAGACAGCTGTGTCCCCTAGGTAAGTTTATCCATCCTAAGACGTCCAAGCGCAATCCTCCTGTCTCAGCTACAGAAGGCTCTGATTATGCCTGCACTATTACACCCAGGTATTTCCTTTCATTCATTTCCAGCAGTGCCGGGGATGGAAACCAGGGCCTCACGCAAGCCAAGCAAGTGTCCTGTTGCCCTCAGACCCCAGCCGGGTTACTGTTTATTTTAAAGTTAAACCTTCCAAGTTTTTGTGAGTGATGGTGTCTTGTGTGCTTGTTTGTAATGAAACAGAGGAATGCTGCTTGCTTTCTTTTCAAAATCCTAACTTTAAAATAATTTAAATTGAAAGCCTAAAGATATATTTTGTAGTTTTCCCTGCCAGTGAGATCCAGAAATCCAGGAGTCACTATAATGGCAACGTCTTCTAGTTAGAAAAGGAAGTACGAGAGTCGGACACCTCTGATAGCACCAGAGGCAGGAGGATCACTCAACCCAGAAGTCAGAGTCAATCTGGGCAATACAACAGTCCCCCTGCCTCTTCTCTTCAAGAAAAGACAAGACAGGGCTATGTAGATAAATCTGTAGTAGAAGCCTGGTGGTGTCGTGCCTTTAATCCCAACACAACACACAGGAGGCAGAGGCAGGAGGATCTCTGAGTTTGAGGCCAGCCTGGTCTACAAAGCAAATTCTAGGACAGTCAGAACTATAACACAGACAAACCCTGTCTCTAAAAAACACACAAACAGGCCTGGAGGGATGGCTCAGCCGTTAAAGGCTAGGCTCACAACCAAAAATATAAGAGTTCGGTTCCCAGCACCCACGGCTGTCCCTCCAGATAGTAAAAAGAAAACAAGCAAACAAATCTGCAATAGAGCATTTACCTATTTGTGTGAGGCCCTGAATTCAACCCCAGCGTTGCAAAACCAAAATAAATAGAAGGAAAAGAAAAAGAATTAACAAAATGGTTCAAGCATTTGTGTTGGAGGGCAGCCGCTGAGATGCGGAGAAGCGAGGGACCGGCAGAGCAGGTTAAGTCAGGCATTCGTAAAGGCAGAGGGAGACAGCATTCTGGCGGTCTTCGCCCTTGTGCGTCCTGGCGCAGTTATCTCAACCCTGCGTTTGGATGCCTCATTTACAAATCGTGGGTAATCGTTCTAATTGCTACTCAGAGTTACTTGTGAAGATCACAGGAAGGAACAGAAAGTGCTTGGCACAAAGGCGACGTTCACTGCTGTTCTTGGGACTGTTCTTTTGAACCAGAGGCTCTCAAGTGTGTTTAGAAGCCTTGAGAGAATCCTCAGAAGGTGAGATCTGTTTAACACGTGCAAGACAGACCAATGGCTTCGAATGGAAAATAGTGAGGAGAGTCCACTGAGCGATTCCTGAGAAGGCGTGCCCTACATGGCTGCAGCCAGCAGTTCTGGGATAGTGAAGCTCTGAGTGCAGCCGGGCGGCGGCGGTGCACGCCGTTAATCCCAGCACTCCAGAGGCAGAGGCAGGTGGATCTCTGGGTTTAAGGTCAGCCTGGTTCCAGGACAGTCAGAGCTACACAGAGAGACACTGTCTCAGACATACAAAACAAAGCTGTCAGTGCAGTGAGAAGAGCAGTGTGCCATGCACTCTCAGGAAGGAGGGAGAGGATGGGTAGTGGATCACTGAAGACAGGGGGAGTGACCTATCCTGAGAGACAGTGTAAGGCTAGGGACGTTCACCATACACTTACCAAAACCTCTAGTGGATGTAGTGGTGCATGCCTGTAATCCCACCACTTGGGCTGAGGCAAGGGGATTGGAAATTTGAGGCCAACCAAGACTCAACAGCAAGACCCAGTCTAAAAGAAAAATCAGACCCCTGGCAATGGGCAAAGAGACACCGTGGTGGTGGGGGTGTTCTTATGTCAGCCAGGGGCAGAGCAGGTGGCAGTCCTTTGTTCATCCTAGCTTGAGGCCTGGCTTGGTGGCCAAAGCTGTTTCATGCCTGGGGCACAAAATCCCGATGCTACTGTTAACTAATATTTAAAGCTAGTGATTATTTGGAAGCATCTGGGTGTTGATAGAAGCAAGAAATTAGAATTAACAGTGAGGGCCCTGTATATCCAGATCATTGTTTGTGTGTTCTGTTTGCATACGGACTGAGGGTGTAACTCACTAGTGGAACGTGTGCCCAGCAGGAGTGAAGTCTTGAGTTTCATGGCAGGGATGTAATAAACATGTTGGGTATGTCATTGCATTCAGAATCCAGCCTTTGGGATGTGATGGGAGGGTGGAGGCTGTGAGTGCCACGCCATAAGGGCTGGCCTGGGTTTTAGAGTTGCATGTAGAATGGAAAACTTACTGTGAGCCTATGTGTTCAGAAATCAGGACTGCCGTCTGTGATGCCGGTGTGAGTGGGTGGGGGATGTCTTAAGAAGATTAAATTGACAGCTGTTTTTCAGTAGGTAGAGGGTAGGATAATTCCAGTAAACGGCCTGTCATAGCCCAAGCTAATGTAGATGTCTCGTTTGTACTCAGAAAAAGAAGAAAATGGGGCTGAGAGATGGCTTAGAGGTTAAGAGCACTGACTGTTCTTCCAGAGGTCCTGAGTTCAATTCCCAGCAACTACATGGTGGCTCACAACCATCTATAATGAGATCTGGTGTCCTCTTCTGGCCTGCAGGGATACATGCAGGCAGATGCTGTATACATAATTAATAAATTTAAAAAAAAGAAAAAGAAAAATAATAAAAGAAAAAAAGAAAAGACAATCAGGGGGAGGAGTTCACAAGGCTCCAGATCTATAGACTGCCAATGGGTGCCCAGAGAAGGAGGGACACTCTTTTCCACCTGTGTGTCACAGTTAAGTTGCCCATACTTTGCAAACAATCTATCTTTTTTTCCGTGTTGTTATAAGCAACTCTAATTAAATTTATTGGGTCATACACACACAAAAAAAGATGAAAGCAGAAGGAAGTTAGCAAAAGATCAGTAAGTGTGTGAGGGGGTAAGAGAAGTGTATGGAAAATGAATATGATTAAAACACATTTTATACATGTATGAAAATCTAAAAACTCATTTGTATATTAATATGTTAATTTTAAAAGTTTTAAAAATAAAATAGAAACAATAGAATATATGCAAACACAAACTTAACTTCTGATGTGACCCACGGGTCTTCTCTAGTAAGGGCTCACTGATGCTGTCTTACTAGTCTTGACAAATGCACCTAAAGGCGCTTTCTATGGCTGTGGAAGCATGGAAGTGTGGGTGGCAGCAGCTAGACCCACTGATTTTTCCACTGATAGTCCTTTAAAGTGGTTTTATTATTACTTTTTAAGACAAGGTCTATGTAGTCTTGGCTAGCCTGGACCGCACTGTGTAGACCAGGGTGTCTTTGAACTCACAGATCGATCACAGAGACCTGCCAGCTTCTGCTTCCCAGCGCTAAAACTAAAGGCATGGACCACTGGCTAAAAGTCTTTTTTTCATTTTGCAGCTGATCACAGTGGCACGGTCTCTGAATTCCAGCACCTAGGAGGCTAAGGCAGGCAGACTGTAATCTGGGAGCACCCGAGGCTTCATAGTGAGCTCAAGTGAGAACTTGTTTCAAAACAAACAAAGTCTGTGGATTTTTGCTTTGTTTTTTGTTTTTCAAGACAAAGGTTTCTCTGTGTAGCCCTGGCTGCTCTGGAACTTGCTCTGTAGACCAGGCTGGCCTCAAACTCACAGAGATCCGCCTGCCTCTGCCTCCAGAGTGCTGGGACTAAAGGTGTGCGCCACCACCGCCCCATGACTGCCTATTAAACTTTTAAAAGTTTCCCGATATGTTCAGACTCCACACAACTGAGAAACTACTACTTGTTTCATTTTTTGTTTGACAACAAGAAAAATATCTGCTCTTTCCTAAATCTCTATTTGTGTGAGGCCGCACTTCCATGCGCTCAGCCGACAGTGTATCATGAGACCACTGAATGAGACCTGATCTGCAGCTGCTTCCCTTGAGCCAGACGCTAAAGACAGCTGGAAAGATCAAACCCCACCGCTCTTCTGAATTGCTTTGAAAGCAAAGTTACTTTCTCATAAGTATTTTCATAGAATATTTACACATATCTCCTGTTTTAATTTTCAAATAGTAACTATACACTTAAAATTTTCTTATCTGTGAGCTTTAATAGGGTAAGTATGAACAGCTATAGTCACATAAGCACATCTTTGGAGCGATCACTGATCTCAAGAAATAAATGTCCTGAGATCAGGGCAGCTGAGAGTCACTGTGTGTGGATAGAGCTAAGCCAAGTTCTGTTTTCAGGCCCTGGAGATGTCCCCAGGCTGGCCTCAACTGTTCTCTAAAGTCCGAGTATGGAGGAGGAATAAATGTCTTGACTTGGTGGCCCTGGTCAGCTCCCCCAGGGCCCAGTGTAGAGGAAGGTATGCCTGGTGGTGCTTCCTCAGCAGTGAGCGCTGGGAGGGACAAGAAGGGACAGGTATCAATGGGCCACTCAGTCCGATCTAAGAACACATCGACCAATCTCCCGCTGGACCTTAAAGGAGCTATTTGGAAAGCCTCACCAGGAACTTGGCTGTTTGGTTGGTTTTGGTATACTTATAAAGCCGGCGAAGCTGCTTGGATTCCAGTTCTGAGAAGAGAGAGACAAACCGCCAGAGCATCCTGCAGAGAGAAACCAGGCTGAGGGCGGCTGCTGGAGCCCACTCTCCCTATGTGTGCACTGAGGGCGCCTGCCGGAGCCCAGTCTCCCTCGCACTGAGAGCGGCTGCCGGAGCCCACTCTCCCTCGCAGTATCCTGTGACCAGGAGAACCCAGGAGAAATGGGCTGCAAGTTGCTTCCTGTTCAGGTTAGGGGATGGAGGTGGAGACCAGGACAGAAATGCCACCGGCTGGTAACAAGCACCAGCACATAGCAGCTCAAGGATTCTTCTCAGGAGAGGCTTTAAAACGTGTGTGTGTGTGTGTGTGTGTGTGTGTGTGTGTGTGTGTGTGTGTGTGCACGCGTGTGTGCATGCGTGTGTGTGTGTGTGCGCGCATGTGTGTGCACGCGTGTGTGCGTGCGTGTGTGTGTGTGTGTGTTTGCTATAGTGCATGTGTGGAGGTCTGGGGACTAGCAATAGGATGGATCTCTCCTTCCACCTCACGGGTCTGAGGGATGGAACGCAGGTCATCGGGCTTAGAAACAAATGCCTT
Source organism: Microtus oregoni (assembly GCF_018167655.1). NCBI lineage: Eukaryota > Metazoa > Chordata > Mammalia > Rodentia > Cricetidae > Microtus > Microtus oregoni. Next base: position 13,433,450 of record NW_024543074.1, read on the forward strand.
ACTGAGTATCTGGAGGCTCTTGGCCAAGGCTTGTGCCTACCATGTGCACAGCCAAGGAACAGTCAGTGCTGCCCTGAAGGCTAGAGGGACCTGTTCTTTATAACATCACTGTCCCCCGGGATCTTAACCCTCTCCTTGCCTGGAGGATCTTGACCATAGCGTCATGGTGACTGGAAGTGGGATAAGGCAAGGAGGCTGCCTACTTTTTCCAGTGCTTGGTCTCCCAGGCTCGGCAGTAATGCTGCAGGAAGGTGTTGATGTGGTCCCCGAGGGCCTCAAGGCTCTGCTTCGTGTATTTTATCCGCTTCTTCTGGGGAAGGTCCTTGGGCAGGTTCAACTTTCGCAGGAACTTCTTCAGCGGTCTCAGGTATTCTTTACACTGAGGAGGTCACAGGTAAGGGGGGGGGGGTTGAGAGGTGGGGAGAAAGGTCTGGCAGATGGGCCGGACTGCAGTCTGTCGTGGCTCTGGGTGGTGGCAAGGCCCCATGGACTCTCCCACCCCAGCTCCATCCTGAGTGTGACAGGTCAGGTGATGGACTCGGAACAGAAGCCTCCTGATTCCTCCCAGGCTAGTGGGGACAGGGTTCCAGGATAGCCCCTTACAATTTTGAAGGTATCCTGTTTCAGGCCCTTGGCATGACGGACCAGAGCATCTCTGGCAGGGACGGTGCTGGATCTCCTCTCTACGCAGGAAACGCTCCCCACCTGGAAAAAGGTGGCACAGTCAGTGAGCGGCTTGGGCCTCTGCAGTGCCGAGCAGATATTGGCAAATATCTTTGACAGCCAAACCCTTCTCCATTCTCCTTATGATCTCTTTCTTAAAGCATCTTTAGATTAGTGAGCCTGGGAAAAAAAACCCATCTCTGAAAACCTCTGCTTAGAAACCTATAATATTTCACCTATTTCTTTTCCAATAGGTCTTTCTTGGCTATCCTAAGAAACTTTACAAACTCCTAATAAACATGAACCCATTTTCTTTTTCTTTTTTTTTAAAAAATATTTATTTATTTATTATGTATACAATATTCTGTCTGTGTGTATGCCTGCAGGCCAGAAGAAGGCACCAGACCTCATTACAGATGGTTGTGAGCCACCATGTGGTTGCTGGGAATTGAACTCAAGACCTTTGGAAGAACAGGCAATGCTCTTAACCACTGAGCCATCTCTCCAGCCCTGAACCCATTTTCTTTTCCACAAATTCTTTGAGGTTAGCTCTCATCTATCTGCTTGTAACTGAGAAGGGGGGGCATTTAAAGAATTCTGGGGCTCCTGAAGGGGACAGGCAGCAATCGCTCTTCATTTTATTTGGCACTTTATTGAGGTCCAGGCCCATATCTGTTAATCTCTGAATTTTACCATTATGGCGTGCATCTGAAGGGCACCCCATAGATAAGGTGGTGATAACAGGGATCTTGTGACCCAAGTGGAGCAAAGGGAACAAAATATAAAATTAGTGGTGACAAAGTGGCTGTGAATTAGTGCCAGAACTTTGCCAGAATTAGGCTGGGGCCAATGGGGCCACACCACACATTTCCTTCCTTCCTTCCTTCCTCCCTTCCTTCCTTCCTTCCTTCCTCTCTCTCTTTCTTTCTTTCTTTCTTTCTTGTTTGTTTATTTGAGACAGGGTTTCTCTGTGTAGCCCTGGCTGTCCTGGAACTTGCTTTGCAGACCCAGGCTGGCCTCGAACTCACAGAGATCCGCCTGCCTCTGCCTCCTGAGTGCTGGGATTAAAGGCGTGCGCCACCCGTGTCAGTTTGCACTTCACATTTCCACAACCTCTCAGGACAGTCAGGTCACCTGCTGTCTGTGGGAAGAGCCACACTCAGAGCACTTTGAAGGGAAGCCAGGGGGAAGATAAAGAAGGGACAGGACAGGTTCCTCCCAACTGTAGAGTGGGATCTTGGCCACCTCATAAACACAGCCACATAACTGTACACAGACCATCCCACATATGTGTGCTCACATAGGCATGGGGGAGCCTTTCTAAGGAACAGTAAAAAGGCATATCCCATCATCTTGCCAGAAAACACCTCTTTGATAAACGTGTTTACCGCTTATCCCTAACTCCGTGGTTCTGGGAAATCTAAGCCAGGACTAGGGCAAGCTACTGAGCTATGCTCTAGCCCAACTGTTTGGAGGAATTAGGTTCTCTTGTTTTTGGGGGCTCTTGCTAACTCACATAAAGCACCATTTTTTTTCTTCATCTTGTCTTCTTTGAATTTTATGTTCATGGTTCCTAAAACCAACCCCTTCCCTGGCTCCCTCGCACCAGAGTCTCGCTTCACCTCCTCTTGTGGCTTATCTCCGTCACTCGCTTGCCCACTTGCGGCTTCCATCTCAACAGCTGGGCTGGCAGGCTCCAGGACCTCACTCCTAGGTCTCCCACAGGCTTCTAACTTACTGCTGCTGGGACCTGACTGCCCAGGTAGCGGGCAGGTTGGCTCCAGAACTCGGAGCAAAACCATGGCAACTGCCAACACAGAGCTCAGGCCTCTCTCTATCTTGTCCACTCATGCCTCGGAGTGGCCACCAACCATCTCCTCCAACTGGGAACTGAACTCAGTAAGCGAGTAAGCAAGCTGGGTGTGCTGGGTACCCAGCCCCGCTCCACATCCAACACTTTGTTTTCGTCAGTGCTCACAGCTGACCGGGACCGGATGGCACAGCTCCAGTCAGACACTACTTATTGATTTTAAACCCTGGTAAGGTTTTTGAAGTAATTTTCCTGGATGGAAACCACTCTTGCCTCCGTAGTTACACGGGGAGCTTCTTGAGAGAGTGTGTGTGTTGGCCGAGGTAGGGTGGGGTGGGGGTTGTAACAGTCTTTTTCAGAACAAAGAGAGGCCGGAATAGAATAAATCTCTACTGAAATACACTGCTAGCCCCTGTAGCCACCAAGTTAATAAACTGGTGGTGCCGAGGGATGATTGGATTGCTTTAAGGGTGTTTACAAAATTACAGCCGGCGTGTATTCATTAATCCTCACCAAAACCTTCCTGGGGCGAGGGGCAGTACCAACCGTGTTTCCTAACGAGCCTGGGTAGCCGAGGTCCTATCATTTGCCTTAAGACAGTGGCCACTAAAAAAGGTGCAAGGCTTTTGAACGGATTCCCGAGCGCCCTGGCTTTCCCCTCCCGCACGCCCGCGGGAGTCCGGGGCCGGTCTGGAGCTGCGGGGATGGGCCTGGTGGGTAGGCGCTCATTCGCTCCAGGCTCCGCCGGGACCGCCTCGTCCCTTCCAGGGCACCAGCGCCCCCTCGCGTCCTCCGGCAGCTAGTGTAGCTTGCTGCCTGGTGCAAAGACCGTTGCTGGTGCAGTTTCCCCACTTAAGCCACATCTTCCCTGGAACGCTGGATTCATTCTATCGCCAGGACCTGTTGGGTGTGTCTTCAGCGACTGGAGAGCTCTTTCTCCCCACCCAGTCTGATCACGTTCTCCCTCTTCGTTGTTGGCCACTGGGTCAACTTGTTGGCTGCTGTCGGCCAATAGAGTCTTCCCTCGGTCCATCTAGCCTTACACGACAGGGCATAGTAGATCTTGACGGCTTCAAGCTGAAGGCTAGGAGGCCCTGAGGTTTGGGGAAGTTCCTTTTCTGTCCAGGAACCCTTAACTATTCCCCGTTACTATTCCCTGTACCATTATGTTTAGCAAAGAGGGGAGGGGACGGGGACAATCAAAGTCCCTATTTCTCTGCCTTCGCTTTGGAATTCTGTTTCCTGAGGGTTATTTTGCAGCTAAGGACAATTATGTTAGTTAGAGGAAGGCAAAAGAAGGCCTCCTAGACACTCTATAGGGAGTAGGAATTGCTAATGTGTCCGAAGACGTAAAACATGCATCATCTCTGTCCATTCTAGGGACAGTCCTAAGGAGGGATTTGACAACAGGGATCTTCTGGAAACACCATCAATAGGATAAATAAAATGTTCTGCCACACATCTGTCACACCTGTCCAAGTGTCCTTCTACACCCAGCTACACCTGCTGAGATGTGAGGTGGGAAGGGATTCAGCGTAAGAGGCACAACCCCATCTTTGGATATACGCTGAAAAGAGTGTGGAATGCATACTTCAAAATACCAAAGGGGATTTCTTCCCAGCCTGCTTAGTTTTTGTACTTGTGAGCTGGGCAGGGCAGTGACCTTGTAATTCCAGTGTCCGGGAAGACTGGAGTCACAGAACTGTTGTTAGTTCAAGGCCTACGGAAACCTGCCTCTGTAAAACCAACACACATGCATGAAAGGGATCTGAATGGGGCCACCAAAAAGAGGGGGTACAACACCCAAGCTAGACATCTTCAAAAAAAAACAAAACAAAACAGGGGGCTGGAGAGATGGCTCAGAGGTTAAGAGCATTGCCTGTTCTTCCAAAGGTCCTGAGTTCAATTCCCAGCAACCACATGGTGGCTCACAACCATCTGTAATGGGGTCTGGTGCCCTCTTCTGACCTGCAGACATACACACAGACATAATATTGTATACATAATAAATAAATAAATATTTAAAAAAAAAAACAAAACAGTGGTGGCACATGTCTTTAAGCCCCGCACTTGGGAGGCAGAGGCGGGTGAATCTCTGAGTTTGAGGATAGCCTGATCTACAGAGCAAGTTCCAGGACAGTCAAGGCTGTTACACAGAGAAATCCTGTTTTGGAAAAAAGCAAAAAAAAAAAACTAAATAGCACTAAATAGCATTATTAAAAGATTGAGCAGGAGCCAGGCAGTGGTGGCATACGCCTTTAATCCCAGCATTCGGGAAGCAGAGACAAAACAGGAGGATCTCTGTGAGTTCGGGAGGCCAGCCTGGTCTACAGAGCGAGTTCCAAGACAGGCTTCAAAGCTACATAGAGAAACCCTGTCTCGAAAAACAAACAACAACAACAAAACTAAAAAATAATGAGAGAACAGCATGTTTCTAAAACTTTTGTTTGTTTCTCTCTTTTGAAGTACAGATAGATAGATACGTGTGTTTACGTGTGCATGTGAGTAATATACACGTATATGCCTATTCAAATCTTTTTTACTGTTTTTTTGTCATATGTTGGTCATATCCATGTCACTTTTGTTTGGGGAGGTTGTTTGTTTGTTTTTTGAGACAGTGTTTCTCTGTAGCTTTGGTGCCTGTCCTGGAACTATTTCTTGTAGACCAGGCTGGCCTCGAACTCACAGAGATCCACCTGCCTCTGCCTCCCAAGTGCTAGGATTAAAGGTATGCGCCACCACTGCCTGGCTTGTCACTTTTGGATTGTAATGTACGTGCCTGTTTGTATCTGCCTCCCGAGTGCTGGGATTAAAGGCGTATGCCACCACAGCTGGGCATGCCGTTCTGTTCTCTTAAAACCTCCCTTTCGGGGGCTGGAGAGATGGCTCAGTGGTTAAGAGCACTGCCTGCTCTTCCAAAGGTCCTGAGTTCAATTCCCAGCAACCACATGGTGGCTCACAACCATCTGTAATGAGGTCTGGTGCCCTCTTCTGGCCTGCAGGCATACACACAGATAGAATACTGTATACATAATAAATAAATAAATAAATAAATATTAAAAAAAAAAACCTCCCTTTCACTCCAAAAGCTTCCAGCAAGTCCCAAACTCTGGATGGCGGTACTGTTTACATAATGGCTTTATTACCAAACATGGGGAGCAGCCTGCACCGATAACAGCCAGAGAAATGGCTCATATATAACATTAAAACCAAACACAAATCCATTGCTTTTGGGAAACATACTTCAAAATTCAACTGGTCAGCACAAAATTACTCTAGGCCAAGTCAATTCATTTAACAGTGTTATTCCTTGCAACATTTTTTTAAAAGATGTATTTGCTTATTATGTACACGGTGTTCTGCCTGTATGTGTCCCTACCAGTCACCAGACACCAGATCTCATTACAGGTGATTGTGAGCCACCACGTGGGGGCTGGGAATGGACCTCTGGAAGAGCAGCCCCTGCTCTTAGCCTCTGAGCCATCTCTCCAGGCCACATTTATTTTTAAAAACTATACACCATGGGACGGTGAGCTGACTCAGTGGATGAGGGCCTGGCCTGAAGTGTGGTAGCTTGAGTTTGATCACTAGGACCCACAAATACAAGGAGAGACTCAATCCCAAAATTGTCTTCTGGTCAGGAAGTTGTGGCGCACTCCTTTAATCCCAGCACTCGGGAGGCAGAGGCAGGCGGATCTCCGTGAGTTCAAGGCCAACCTGGTCTACAGAGCAAGTTCCAGGACAGGCTCCAAAGCTATACATAGAAAAATTCTGTCTCAAAAAAAAAAAAAAAGAGCCAGGCGATGGTGGCGCACGCCTTTAATCCCAGCACTCGGGAGGCAGAGACAGGCGGATCTCTGTGAGTTCGAGACCAGCCTGGTCTACAAGAGCTAGTTCCAGGACAGGCTCCAAAACCACAGAGAAACTCTGTCTCGAAAAACCAAAAAAAAAAAAAAAAGACAACAAAAGCCTGTCCTCTGACCTACACACACACACACACACACACTCACAAATAAATAAATAAATAAATAAATAAATAAATAAATTTTTAAGAAAGCTCCTCACCATATTTATTAGTTTTCTATGAGGGGTGTGGGAGGGAGGCCTGTTGGTTTGCCCACACTCCATTCTAGGCAGCTTGGCATTCTCTGTTACTGCACAGACTGGTCTCCTAGTGATCATGCGCGACTCCCTACTATAGGTCCACAAGACCGAGTTCCCAACTTTCTTGTTATGTACTCTGACTTAAGTAAGCGTGGAAAACAGTTCTCAGCATCTCCTTGAACTTTGCCTCACAGATCTGAAGATCTGTTTCTCTCCCCCACCCCTCTCTGAGCTGCACAGAAACTTTCTGTTCCCCACAAAGAACTCTCCTCTATCCCTTTCCTCGATGAGAAACTTAAGGGCATCCTTAGAATGGCTAAAGAAGGAGTTTTGATCTTAAGGTAAATTATCCAGTTATGCAACTAAAATTATATCAAGACCCCTAGAAAAGGAAGGACATTCAAATTCTTATCACAGCTATAATACTGTATCAGCACACAGCACCTACAGCTCCCAGGTGAGGGCCAAGGCACTCCTGCTCCAAGGTCATCAGGGTCTGAATCGAGGGAACCAACCAGGCTCTGAAGGTGCAGCAAACTGTCCATCAGAACTCATTAAAGACTTTAGGACCCAGGCTCTAGCGGGTATAATGCAGGGGTGAGCACCTCTTCAGCGGTGGTTTGGAGGATTACATAGGTCTTTACATCTAAGTCACAGAAGCTCTCAAATAGAGGCGGAGAAACGTCATAGACAGGACTGATCTTGAGAGAACAGGTACAAGAAAGGACAGAAAGATAGGCGGTCTAGCTAACCATCTTCCAAGCCCCAATCGAGCACCCGGGGATTAAAGTAAAACCAGAGTTTTCAAGATCACTCACAGTGAAGGTCAAGTGCCGCAGGCTTACCCTGAGGTGTGGATGTGGGATTAGTTCTGCCTGGGCCAATCCAAGGCATCTGGGCCTGTCAAAACAGGCTCTAAAGCTAAGTAAGTAAGACCTTACCTTCCCGGCTAACAGGATGCAGGCTGTGACTATCTCTTTATCTCCTGTTCCTCTCCAACAGCTCTCAGATAGATTTTGTAGCTACTTCCCCTACTCTTGACTGGATATTTGCTGCGAGTTTTCCAGTTAACAAAGTTTTTACTTAATCTCACTTTTCTTGTCACAATGTTTTAATTTGGGCTCCTTGCTCTAAAAATACCTTGTCAAGGTATCAAAAAAAACCCTGCAGAATGACAGCCTCAGAACCGCGGAGCACATTTCTAAACAGTCTAATAATACGCGAGTGTCTGGGATGCTGTCAAGCTGCTGGGCCCAGGGATTTCTACTCTGCCCTTGCAGAAGGTTCCTTTCTTGAGATGAGATTTGAGAGACGAGTCTGAATTAATGCAGCGAGCAAACACGTGAGCCGAGAATAACGTTAGAGGGCAAAAAAACTCATCTACAAGTTTTGTAACAGTTTCTCCCAGGAACTCACTTCTGCCTCCTCTCTTCCTGGGTACTGGATTTTGGCTACCTCCTGTCTCAAGCCCAGACTGGTGGTTCTAGGAGCAGTGCTATTATCAGTCTTCTAGACTGTAAAAAAAAAATCACCTTGCTTCAGACCTTTAGGATCAGAATCCTGCCAGGCGGTGGTGGCACACGCCCTTGGGAGGCAGAGGCAGGCGGATCTCTGAGTCTGAGGCCAGCCTCATCTACAGAGCTAGTTCCAGGACAGGCTCCAAAGCTACTGAGAAACCCTGTCTCGAAAAGCAAAACAAAACAAAACAAAAAAGTTCCAACAATATTGCTTAATCCAGCCCCCCGGCAGTGGAATAAGCAGCACAGGTTACTGTGTATAGCTTTGTTACCTGAGCATTAGGCATGGGTCCATGCGCGGCCAGCGGTTTACCACCTGCGCTACCTTCCTAACTCTTGAAGCCTCTGTGTGTATACAAAATATATGTGTGTGTTTTTATATTATATATTGAAAGACCCCCACTCACTAAGCAGCAGTAATGCCATTTTGCAAGGCTCAAACTTTGGAGCAACGCAAGTAATTAGAGCAGGGAAGTTCGACTTGAAAGCAAGGGTGGAAAAGCCAGGCGAGATATCTGCGGTCAGCCGGTCAGCCACCTGGCCCCAAGCGATAAGGAACCCGCAGCTGGCCTGCTCTAATGAGAACATCCCGTTTGCTTAGGGAAACGGGATGCCTATAGTCAGCACATGTGCCCAACTTAGAATGTCAGTAATTCACAGAAGAAGACAACTCCCCCTATGAAAGATCCCAGCTTATCTGCTGTAACGTCATTTCACAAAGCTTTTGACGAACGACTGTAAGTGCAGAGTAAGGTCAGGGTCCCTGGCTGCAAAACAGGATCTTTATATCCATAGATTAGGACAGGACATCAATTAACAGGATGTCTGTTCCCATACATCTGTGCTGGGAGAGGAAAAACCCCCTGTGCCCCTGGCCCCATTCCAACTGACCACTAACAATGCGTTTGCTTCTGTAATCTGCTTCTGCTGCCCTCTTTCCTATAAAAAGACCTTCCCCCAGTCTGCAGGCGCGCTTGTCTTCCGAAAGACTAAGTCGCCCCAGGTACCTGTGTACTTAAGTACTTAATAAAGCCTCTTGCTATTTGCATCCGAAGAGTGACTCGCTGCTCCTTGGGAGGGTCTCCTCAGCCTGAAAGACTGCCCACCACTGGGGTCTTTCATTTGGAGGTCCCACCGAGATCTGGAGACCCCTGCCCAGGGATCACCGACCCACCACCGGGAGGTAAGCTGGCCAGCGATTGTTTTCCGTGAATGTCTGTGCTTCGGTGTTTCTGTGTTTGCGCCTGCGACCGAATCTGTACTAGTTGGCCGACTAGGTCTGTATCGGGCGGACGCGGGGGGAGCCGACGGGCTCACACTCCCGACCGCAGCCCTGGGAGACGTCTCAGGGGCATCTGGGGCTGGATGTGGTGCCTGGCCCATCGGTAACTCTGTGAATCCTTACCGAATAGGATTGTTTGGGGCGCCCCCACAGTCCGAAGGGTATGTGATTCTTCTGGGAGACGAGGAATCCGGATCCTCAGAGTCTCCGTCTGAAATTTTGCTTTCGGCATTATGCCGAAACCGCGCCAGCGCATCTGTATTGTCTGTGTATTTTCGTGCTTAATATGTTCTTTGTTTTGTATATCTGTTTGTACTCGAGTCTAAATCTGGTACCATGGGGCAGTAAATAACCATCTCTTTGACCCTAACTCTAGGAAAATCCAAAAGAAATGCAGACAGTCTGCCCTTCCTTTACTTCTCTAGGCTCTGCTGCTGAACTGCCCTGCTTGCTGTCGCGAGGGGGGAGGGAACAGGACTGTGATCTCCTGAGGCACAGCCTGGAGCCAGGCCTAGGCGGGGCAACTGGCTCCAGCTCTGAGCAAACCTCTCAGCAGGACGCAGGGCGGGGCATGGCAGCAACCCTGGCCCGAGTCAGAGAAGGGGGCAGCCGTAGCCCCCCTGAAATCCCTGTGCTGAAAATGACGTCCTCCCTTGCTGACCTGAAGTCCACCAGCACCGCACGGGAGGACTGGGGGAGGAGGGCTGCCTTAGACAGTCCAAGGTGTTCCCTCCCCCTACAGCCAATGCAAAGGCCTTCCCAGCTGCTACTGGCAGTGTGAGGGCTAAGAGGAACTGAGTGGACCAATCCTGACCTCACAAGTTCCCTGGAGGGAATGCCTCCTGGGGCCTCTGGAATCCCATTCAGAGAAAAGCTGCTAGATTGCTGTGAGTATAGAGATGGGATGTGGGAAGCTTGTGCTATACAACTAGGAGCTCACTGTGGACAGAGCTGAGGCTGAAGCCAGGTCCTGGGAGGATCCCCAGTGGGGTTCCCTGTGGAGAAGGCTTGTTTTCCTTAGAAAATAAGGTGCTAGAGACTGAATGGCAGCCCCCATCTGCAAATGCCATGTAAAACCTTGTACTAAAGATCTGTGGCCCTTGCCCAGGGGAAATAGCTGGTGCTAGCGCCAGGGTCACAGAACTAAGCCTGGGAACCTGCAGTAGGCTATTTCTCTGGGGTCGGATACCCTATTAAAAAGCAAAGGTCCCCTAAAGAACCTGGACCTTTCCATTTTGGCAGTAGGGCAAGAGATTGCAAGTAAATTTCCCTGTGGCTGTTGATAAATGATAAGTGTGGATTCAGGAGTAGTAGCTAATGGAATAAGCTGACATTAAAAGGGCCTGCCAGCCCTAATAACATCTGTCTTCTGGGGATGCTCTATACCAGTCATCATGTGCTGCATCCAGGTAAAAGCCTCTGGTTTAAAAATTGGAAAAATTAAATTAAGTCACTTTAAAATAATATGCTATTTAAAAAAAAAAAAACTACTATGCAGTGTGTCTAGAAGAAAAGTAAATTCCCAGTTCTGTTTAGATGGATGCAGGACTACACTGTCTTCAAGAACTATTGCTGTAGAAGGCCTGGCACAGGGCCGGGGCCATATGAACAGCCCAGCTGAGCTTCTAAGCCAGCCCATGTTTAGATCTGAATTTAACACTTGTCTGCTCACAATGCTTGTGATAAGGTGGGGGCCCTGAGTTGCCCCACAAGACAAAGATCTGCTAAAGCCTCTCACCCCACTACAATGGCAAAGGGGGTGTTACTAAATGATGAGGTTGAGTTAAAATGGTCCTTTTGACTCTTTATAATGTTTATGGCTATTAAAAAAAAAAAACATGGCGAAGATTCTCATTTATTATTAATATAAAAAAGGTGCATTTTGAGTTGTTTTCAGATTCTGTCAATGATAATATAAAGGATGTCGCTGAGTTTTTAAGGTAATATGTTATCTAATTTTGAAAGTCCACCATGCTAATGTTCAAAGTAGCTGTAAGCATAAATTGTCAAATGATATTTTTAATCTTGGTCAGTTTTACAAGAATAAGATAAAATCTCAAAATTCTTTAATTTGCATTTCCCTGATGATTAAGGATGTTATATTTAAACAAATTTTAAATATCTTTCAGTCACTTCAAGTTCATTTGTTGAGAAATTACAGTTTTGGTCTGTGACGTAATTGTACTAATGAGGATTAAGTTCCTAAGTTCCTTATATGTCTCATGATACCTCCCCATTCTACAGGTTGATATTACGTTCTGTTGATTATATCCTTTGCTAAAATAAATTTTAAACTTTTTTCCTTCTATAAAAGGTTCAATATTGTTGGTTTTATGTTAAGGTCTTTAATTTGTTTGGATTTCAGTTTTGTGCATAGAGAAAAATATGGATCTATCTTCATTCTTCTAAAGGGAGAAACTGACAGTCAAAATGCTGGGCTCATGGCAAATCTCAGGCGGGGGCTGCAAGGCACCCCACTAATTCGGCCGAGATAAGAGAGGTTCTCCAGGGGCCAGTTAAAATCTGTGTTCCTTAAATGATTAATGAAAGTTTACAGGCATTTTACCCAACCTCTGAAGGTCAGCAGACAGCAGTAGCCACAAAAGAGAGAGAGAGAGAAAGAGAGAGAGAAAGAGAGAGAGAGAGAGAGAGAGGCAGGAAGCAAAAGAAAGATAGGACTCAGACAGATTAGGAGCCTGGGCAACAGAAGATCAAAGACAGATAAAGAGGGACACTGGAACTGAGTAAAGAATACAAACTGGACACCTTACGAACTATAAATTTGGGAAAAAGACAAATAAATGACTCGTTCCTCCCTGGTCACTTCTGAATGTATGACCAAAGCCTTTTGTTGACCAAACGAGGGACTTTTGCTTTCGCTGCTGTTTTCAGTTCTGCAGGAGACACAGGCTGCTTGTCTGCCTCTGCCTCTACCACGCCCTCCTCACCAGGATGACCACCTCTCCCTGCCTTCACCGCTGAAGAAATCCTCACCTCCTAGCAACTGCCTTGGTGCTGTGCTTGCTCTAAAGCCTGCATGAGCCCTGACTGCTCACTCTACAGTCTTGCTCCCCTCACCCATGTCAGACTGCGATACAGCAGTCACCATGCTACCACAGGTGCCCTCCTGTGCCAGACTACTGCTCCTGTGCTGGGCTGACGTCGATGGACTATGGATCCTACCAGCATCTGCCTAAAGGACAGGCGAATGGCAAAATGGCAGGCTAAGCTGTGCCAGGCAGAGCCGAAAATGAGGGTGAAGCTTGCCAGGGGCACAAGGCTGGCGGTCCGAGCTAAGCAGGTACAGAAGACCGAAGGTAAGCGGAAGGCGGGGGCAACATTGGTGGACAGGAAGCAAATGATCTGGGCCAGTAGCCTCCCTTCAGGGATGGTGGCCCGACCAGAACGCTGAACTTGTGGCTTTGATACAAGCTCTACAGAAGGCAGAGGGAACGTCTATACTAACAGCAGGTATGCTTTTGCCCTCACCTATATATACATATATAAAGCAATATACAGACAAAAAGGACTGTTGACATCTGCGGAAATTTTGAGCCTCCAGGAGGCCACGCATTTGCCAAAGAAGATAGCCATCATACATTGACCAAGATTGAGACACCCAATGTAATGGCTAAGAAGATCAGAAAAAAAAAAAAAAAAAAAAAATCATCCTAAGGTTTGGGATGGCCAAGATAATCATGTCCCATAATAGGCCTGCCTTTGTTGCCCAGGCAAGTTAGGGTGTGGCCAAGACATTGGGGATCAATTGGAACTTAAGCTTACCAACCCCAAAGCTCAGGTCAGATAGATAGGATAAGTAAGATTCTAAAAAACAAATTGATATAATTGGCCCTGGAGACCAGCAAAAATGACTGGACAGATCTCCCTCCCTCCTGTCCTGTTCTGGGTTCAAAACACCCCGGCATCGTTGCCACTAGCTCTGTTGCCTGGCTAGTTAGCTGCTGCTCATGTATCTGCTGACAATGGTTGACCTTGATGATGGAATCCTGAGCTCAAGGCTTGCACAGGGCAGGCACATCTGCTGTAAGATGGGCTTACATCACCTTTAAGGCTCTTCTTTCCTAAAGTCAGAAACCCACAGGGCTCTGCTCATTTTTAATGTCTTTTGAAGCATAATATCAGACAGCAGAAGCAAAAGACAATTCTGTTCTGTTCCTCCTTTGTGTGTCTGGGACCTATTGACAGGAATTATTTAGTACAGTTTGAGACTTTTCCAGATCAGACCGTTTTGTGCGGATAACTGCAGAGAGAAGCAAACACACCTAAAGCCTCCTTACCTCTTGACAGGTTTTGTTTTTCTACAGGAAAATCTTGTTTTAATCTATGGGGTTATAAAATGATATGACTTTCAAAAGGTAAACAGATGTAATTTAATATATAATAAAATAAATATCAATGGGATGTTAAAACTTTTTGATGCTGTACTTACAAATGTGAAGCCTGGGTAAGGTCAGTCTCAAAAAGATATTCATGTCCTCATTGGCTGTCCTCTGGCTTTAGGGCTTTCTGTTTTGTTTTAAACATTTGTCATCCTGTATTGCATTTTCTCTCATTGTTTGTTAAAGTTCTCACAATGGACACAACCCTGTACATTTGGATAAAGCTGATGCTACGGGATGCAATGGAAACTCGTAAATGCCATGTGGTGCCAGCTGGACCGAAACTGACTTCTCCGGCACATTCTCTGGAGCTGAGGAACAACACTCCCGGTGTCTACAGCAAAAGAGATTTGTCTTCATAATACTAAACTTGCCTCTTAGGAGAAGGCATCCATGTGTTTCTTAGGGCTGAGTTAAGCTCTTTGTAGTCAATAGACTATTATTGCCACAATGTTGGGTGCTATTCTCGGGTCTACAGTGGTTCACAATGTCTACCATGTAGTTACTTTCAAGCCTCATTCAGATAGTTTTGCTAAGAGCTATTCTGCAAACCCTAGAGATGTTCTACTATCTTCTCAACAAGGATATTTTAAAGGATGGTTTAATAAATCACCATGGTTAAAAGCCTTAATTTCCATTATAGCTGGGCCCCTACTTATTTTACTTCTTATCTTTACAATCGGCCCTTACATTTTAAATCGCCTGGTGCAATTTATAAAAGACAGACTTTCAGTTATCCAAACCATGGTACTCTCCCAGCAATATCAGATATTAAAGCAGAATGACGTAGAGGTCTTTAAACACATGAATTTATGATTAAATCCATGATAAAAAAAAAGGGGGGGAATGAAAGACCCCCACTCACTAAGCAGCAGTAATGCCATTTTGCAAGGCTCAAACTTTGGAGCAACGCAAGTAATTAGAGCAGGGAAGTTCGACTTGAAAGCAAGGGTGGAAAAGCCAGGCGAGATATCTGCGGTCAGCCGGTCAGCCACCTGGCCCCAAGCGATAAGGAACCCGCAGCTGGCCTGCTCTAATGAGAACATCCCGTTTGCTTAGGGAAACGGGATGCCTATAGTCAGCACATGTGCCCAACTTAGAATGTCAGTAATTCACAGAAGAAGACAACTCCCCCTATGAAAGATCCCAGCTTATCTGCTGTAACGTCATTTCACAAAGCTTTTGACGAACGACTGTAAGTGCAGAGTAAGGTCAGGGTCCCTGGCTGCAAAACAGGATCTTTATATCCATAGATTAGGACAGGACATCAATTAACAGGATGTCTGTTCCCATACATCTGTGCTGGGAGAGGAAAAACCCCCTGTGCCCCTGGCCCCATTCCAACTGACCACTAACAATGCGTTTGCTTCTGTAATCTGCTTCTGCTGCCCTCTTTCCTATAAAAAGACCTTCCCCCAGTCTGCAGGCGCGCTTGTCTTCCGAAAGACTAAGTCGCCCCAGGTACCTGTGTACTTAAGTACTTAATAAAGCCTCTTGCTATTTGCATCCGAAGAGTGACTCGCTGCTCCTTGGGAGGGTCTCCTCAGCCTGAAAGACTGCCCACCACTGGGGTCTTTCAATATAATAGTGTGTGCACGTGTGTGTATATATAAAGTTCCCAGTGTCTGTCTCTGGCAGTGGTTACATGGCTTCTCTCTGACCCCTCCTCCTTTCTCCCAGCATTCCCTTTAGTTTTCCCCACCTAACTCTGTTCCTCTGTAGCTAGGCCCAAAGCAGTTCCTGGTTCCTTTATTCATTAATGGTAATCACAGTATACAGAGGGAAATCCCACACCATAGTGTGTGTGTGTGTGTGTGTGTGTGTGTGTGTGTCAAGTTAGTGGCAAGCACCTTTACCCAATGAGTCGTCATCTTGCCTGCCACCTTAAAAAAAAAAGGAGGGACAATTGTTGTGGTTCATACCTTTAATTCTAGCACTCTGGAAGCAGAGATATTTGGATCTTTTTTTTTTTTTTTTAAGATTTATTTAAGCCGGGCGATGGTGGCGCACGCCTTTAATCCCAGCACTCGGGAGGCAGAGGCAGGCGGATCTCTGTGAGTTCGAGACCAGCCTGGTCTACAGAGCTAGTTCCAGGACAGGCTCCAAAGCCACAGAGAAACCCTGCCTCGAAAAACCAAAAAAAAAAAAAAAAGATTTATTTATTATGTATACAGCATTCTGTCTGTATGTATGCTTGCAGGCCAGAAGAGGGCACCAGATCTCCTTATGGATGGCTGTGAGCCACTATGTGGTTGCTGGGAATTGAACTCAGGACCTCTGAAAGAGCAGTCAGTGCTCTTAACCTCTGAGTCATCTCTCCAGCCCAGACATTTGGATCTTTATGAGTTCAAGGGCAGCCTGGTCTACACAGCAAAAAATAGCCAGACCAGACAAGGCTAGCCACATAGTGAGACCCTGTCTCAACAAACAAACAAAACATTCTAAGGTAACTTAGGCTGGCCCTTAATCTCGAACCTCTGATTTTTCTACCCCTACCTTCTGAGTGCTAGGATTACAGGCATACATAACCACATCTGCTTTATGCAGGGCTGGGAACTGAACCCAGAGCTGTGTGCAAGCTAAGCAAGGCCTCTACCAATTAAACTATAACCCAGCTAGACAGTGGATATGGTAATAATATTTACACAACAGAATCCCCAAACACTGCTTTGTAGCAAGGACCTCCCCTTTCCATCAAATTTAAGCATTTTCCAGGATGACACTGACTCTGAATCACAGTTTCCTCAATTGGAAAAATGAAACAATAAAACCTGTCTCACAGAGTTTCTCTGAGGATTAAATAAAGCTCAGGCAGATAAAAAGGGCCATCAATGTGTTTGACACATGGTAAGTATTTGAATAGCATTTGCTCCTCTTCACCGGAGACCATTGAGTGTAGAGTCTTGTTTAAATCAGCAATTCACAATCCCAGTTTCTAGTCCAGGGCTCAACAAATATTTGTTGAATTGGATAAATGATTGAATGGATGGATAGATGCTCCCGGTACTAAAGAAGAAAACATTGTTACTGCCGGCACTAGAACACCTTGTAGGAAAGGGCAGAGGGTCAAAAGCTGCTGAGGCAGAAATACCTGAGCTTATCACCAACGAGAGGCAACTGGGCTGATCTCAAGTGGAAAATGAGAAACTGGACTGTTTTTTTTATTTATTTTATTTTATTTTTTTGATCTGGAAAGTTGCCAACAAAAAAGGAAGTTAGACGGAATCTGTAGAAATAGAAGCTTTCAAATTGAATAGGAATAGAGACTACAGCTTGGATAAAGCATTCCTGGGGACAAGGTGGCAGAACACATTACTTAATTTGGGTTGTGTGTATTGGCCGTATGGTACATGATACAATCATCCACCACAATGCACAAATTGTCAGTTAATCCCCAGTCTACTGGAGAGCCTTGAATATGTGTTTGTTTTGGAATGGGATGAATAACGTCCAGCCAAGAGATAAAGGGTAACGGTAATGGCAGTGGGTAGGTGAGGGAGGCTATCAAGGGCACAGCAGGGTACAGATGCTACGAGGGGTAAATGGGAAGATTGGGGGGTTAACTAGGGAATGAGGGCAATATGGAGAAAGGGGGAAAGGAACAAGAGACAACACTAGGGATGTTTGGAAAAGCTATGATTGTAGGAGCTAGAGGACCAGGACCCCTGCTGCTAGATAGTCTCCTGCACATGACAGGGAACCTGCACCCATGACATCTCAGCAGTACGGTTGTCTGAACAAGACCTGCACAGTGACATGCCAATGTTAATGGGGAAATTTCATATGCCCCCATGTCTAGAAAAAGAGCTGTATGAGGTCAGTGGCTGCTGAGAGGAAGATTCTGTCTTCTCGAGAGATGACTCCCAAGTGGCCAGCCCTGACATGTCCATATGAGCAGTCCTAAATGAGCTCAGTAGGACCATACCGATCTACATCTCCATATCTATCCATCCATCTGTCTGTATAGAAGAGGAGGTTGTAAATTTGAGAGGGCGTAAGGGTAGATACAAGAGAAGGTACAGGGAGTGGGGGGGGGGATGTTATTTTAAATACAGTTGTAATATAAGAAATACGAATGCCGGGCAGTGGTGGCTCACGCCTTTAATCCCAGCATTCAGGAGGCAGAGCAGGAGGATCTCTATGAGTTCGAGCCCAGCCTGATCTAAGGAGTGAGTTCCAGGACAGTCAGGGCTACATAGAGAAACCCTGTCTCAAAAAAACAAAACAAAAAAAAATGGTGCTACAGAGTAAAACAAAACAACGGCAACAAAATAAGCTCAGGGAGGGGCAGGAAGTGATCGGAAGATACCACTATAGTGAGATAGATTCCTAAGAATTTAGGGAAGCCTTGAGAAGCATTTTAAACTTCCATGATCTATGGATTGGAGACCCAACTCAACTTCTCTAGAGTTTAAGCACTGGAGGAATCCCAGGATTCATTCAACTAAAGGTTACATTCAATTATCTTGAAATTTTCAGGGCTATGTAACGGCCCATTACTTGACCAGTGTATGTTAATCAATACACCTTGACTCATTCTGTTAAGTTCAATTTCAGGCTGTGAGAAAATTCTTTGTCTTTCTGGACTCCACATATGAATTAGGAGTATCCTAAGTGCATCCATAGACTCTAAGGTCAGAGCAGCAAAGCACCATTCTCTTCTTTGAAATGGCCTTTGATACTCACCAAAATCTGAGCTGTGGCTGGGTTTGATGGCACATACATTTAACCACAGCACTCAGAACCACAGACAGGATGGTGGTTGTGAGTTCGAGGTAAGCCTGACCTACATAGTGAGTTCCAGGACAGCTAGAGCTACATAGGGAGACCCTGTCTCAAAAAACAAAAACAAAAACAAAAACAAAAACACAACAACAACCAAGGTCTGCGCTGTAACACCAATGGGTACAGCTCAGTGGCAGAGCTCTTGTCCAGCATATACAAGATCTGAGTGTGTTCTCCAGCTCCCAAAGAAAAGAAACAGGCAAACAACAACAACAAAACTATCCAAAGAACAGAGCAGGAAATGGGAAAGTTAGCAAACTTCAATGAAGGAATGGAAAACGCTACATTAACCAAGTGATGGAGGATGGACAGCATGAGTGATGGAGGATGGACAGACATCATGAGGGATGGAGGACGGACAGCATGAGTGATGGAGGACAGACAGACAGCATGAGGGATGGAGGACAGACAGCATGAGTGATGGAGGACAGACAGACAGCATGAGGGATGGAGGACAGACAGACAGCATGAGGGATGGAGGACAGACAGACAGCATGAGGGATGGAGGACAGACAGACAGCATGAGTGATGGAGGATGGACAGACATCATGAGGGATGGAGGACGGACAGCATGAGTGATGGAGGACAGACAGACAGCATGAGGGATGGAGGACAGACAGCATGAGTGATGGAGGACAGACAGACAGCATGAGGGATGGAGGACAGACAGACAGCATGAGGGATGGAGGACAGACAGACAGCATGAGGGATGGAGGACAGACAGACAGCATGAGGGATGGAGGACAGACAGACAGCATGAGGGATGGAGGACAGACAGACAGCATGAGGGATGGAGGACAGACAGCATGAGGGATGGAGGACAGACAGACAGCATGAGTGATGGAGGACAGACAGACAGCATGAGGGATGGAGGACAGACAGCATGAGTGATGGAGGACAGACAGACAGCATGAGTGATGGAGGACAGACAGACAGCATGAGTGATGGAGGACAGACAGCATGAGTGATGGAGGACAGACAGACAGCATGAGTGATGGAGGACAGACAGACAGCATGAGTGATAGAGGACAGACAGACACCATGAGTGATGGAGGACAGACAGACAGCATGAGTGATGGAGGACAGACAGCAAAAGTGATGGAGGACAGACAGACCGCATGAGTGATGGAGGACAGACAGCATGAGTGATGGAGGACAGACAGCATGAGTGATGGAGGATGGACAGACAGCATGAGTGATGGAGGACAGACAGCATGAGTGATGGAGGACAGACAGACAGTATGAGTGATGGAGGACAGATGGACAGCATGAGTGATGGAGGACAGACAGACAGCATGAGTGATGGAGGATGGACAGACAGCATGAGTGATGGAGGACAGACAGACAACATGAGTGATGGAGGACAGACAGACAGCATGAGTGATGGAGGACAGACAGCATGAGTGATGGAGGACAGACAGCATGAGTGATGGAGGACAGACAGACAGCATGAGTGATGGAGGACAGACAGCATGAGTGATGGAGGACAGACAGCATGAGTGATGGAGGACGGATGGACAGCATGAGGGATGGAGGACAGACAGCATGAGTGATGGAGGACAGACAGCATGAGTGATGGAGGACAGACAGCATGAGTGATGGAGGACAGACAGCATGAGTGATGGAGGACAGACAGACAGCATGAGTGATGAAGGACAGACAGCATGAGTGATGGAGGACAGACAGACAGCATGAGTGATGGAGGACAGACAGACAGCATGAGTGATGGAGGACAGACAGACACCATGAGTGATTAAGGACAGACAGCATGAGTGATGGAGGACAGACAGACAGCATGAGTGATGGAGGACAGACAGCATGAGTGATGGAGGACAGACAGACAGCATGAGTGATGGAGGACAGACAGACAGCATGAGTGATGGAGGACAGACAGACACCATGAGTGATGGAGGACAGACAGCATGAGTGATGGAGGACGGATGGACAGCATGAGGGATGGAGGACAGATAGTATTAACAAGCATATCTTTTGAACACTTTGTCTCACATAACATTCAAAAAGAGAGGAGGACACTCCTATCCTAATTGTCTGGAGGAACCCCTCCTGAAACCCCTAAAAGCTAAGTGGAAACAAAAGAAACTGTCCCGGTGCGATTATGGGAGAAATGGCAGATAAACCAGTTTTGGAGACAGTCTCGCTAGCACACTTCTTGAAATGATAAAGGCTTAAAAAATAGGAAAAGAGAAGGAACTGTTACTGAGAAAAGACAGGGAAACGTGTGCTGAAGCTTAAGGCAGCTCTCAAGTGGAACAGAACGTGAGCAGCAGTAGAAAAAGTTGTGAAATCCAGAGAAGGTCCCGAGTTACTTAATTATATGCCTGTGTGGATTTCCAACTTTACAATTGTATCGCTATAATACGCTAACAGTGGACTAAATGACTAAGGTGTATTATCGGAACACTCTACCAATCTTTTTGTAGCTCTAGAATTATTTTGAAATTTAAGAAATTGGAAATGAAAACTAGCTATGTCACGTAATCTAGCTGTACCAGTCCTGGGAAACATCCGAAGGAATCAACGCCAGCTTGTTATAGAGATGGCCGCACACTCCTCTGAATGGCAGCTCTATTCACAACGGCTGCATGATGAAATCAGCCTAGATACCTCTCACAAATGAATTGATAATGACAGGGTAAATATACACAATGGAGTATATCCCAGCCAAAATCATGTAGAGAAAAATGGATGGAACTGGAAATCGTGTGTGAAAATTGGCTTTGAACTCATAGAGATTCTTCTGCCTCTACCTCCCAAGTGCTGGGATTAAAGGTGTGCGCTACCACTGCCAAGCGTTTGAAGAAATCTTAATTGGCAAGGAAACAATACCCTTTCCTCCTAGATTCTCAGACTCCAAAATATAATGGAACTTGGGGTAAGGGCTGGTGGTAGAGTTCTTGCCCACCCCTCTAAGGATCCTGGGCTTGATCTTGAGTGGAAGAGAGATGCAGGGTGGGACAGATAAAGAGACAGCAGGGAGGTGTCTGGTCTCTGTGCCAGGGAAGATGCTTTTATTTAAGGGGTTAAACCTGGCTCTTGGAGATCTTATAGATGTGTTATTTGTGTAGCAATCACATGTGGAGATAGCCTGCAAGTCTGTGTATAGCTCTGTTCAGAGTAGCTGTATAAAAAGGAATTAATGCATTCAACAGACAAAGGCAAGTAGGCTCCATTCAGGGGCGTTTAGAGCTAGCGGAAAGTACCGTAATTACATATAAATCTGTTATGATACAGGTGAGTAGCATAGCCAGAAATGTGAAGTCCTTGTGCCTCAGGTTGGATAGATACGAAGGTCTGGGAGAAACAGCACAAAGACCGAGAGGCATGAGCCAGGGATGCTTTTCTGAAATAAAACAGAGTAGCCAAGTTTGACGGGATGGAATGTTCAGGAGTGGGGAGAACGTGAGCATTCTCTGGTGGAAAGAGTGGAGGAACTACAGTGTGGTAAGGGAGAACCGTGTGGAAGTAGTATCTCTCCTGAAGGGGAGAAACTAGATCAGGGAATGACTACGAGAATGGCCAGGAAGTCCCCAGGCTAAGTTTTGTTTTCACCTTTAGGTAGAGAATTGACTCACAGGGGTTATGGAAGAGAGGTGGGAAGGCTAAGGGAAGAGAGAAGGAACACACAAAGGGCACGCATTGCACACTGAGGTATTCAGGGACAAAGAATTTCTGTATTCATTTGATTCAAGGAAAGCTATTCGCCAAGTGTGAAAGGGAACCAGACTTTGTTTACGGGCTTAGTCTATGGACCTTTGATACCCTGGAGAATTCATTCATCAAATGTATATTGACTGTGGATACTTCAGCCCAGGGATGTTGAAGTGAGTGACAGCCTGTTATTCGAAACACTCCTTCCTGTAGGAAAAATGGGAGGCTCCTAAAACTCATGAAGCTAAGGAAACCTACCAGGCTCAGAGAGCTCATGGACCTTCCAGGACTGGGGTAGCTGTAAGAGCAACCAGGCCCGTCTCAAAAGCCACATAGACCGCTGAGCAGTTGCTGGAAGAAAGGAGACTCTGGTCAAGTTGAGCAGGGAGCTCCAGGATGGTAGGTGTGCAGATTATTATCCATGTTGGGTGACATTTTTTGGTGACAGAGCTGCCCTTGAGTCACACATGCTAAAATAACCCACTGCCCCTATTTATGTTTATGTAAGAAACCTTAGTAAATATGTTGGCTCATCAAGGCAGACTTCGATGAACTGTTTCTTTGGTCTGACATTGCTGTCCTTCCTAGAGGGAAAAGATTTTCAGGTCTCCCCAGGAAGTGTCACACAGCGCACCTGGCACCTGAACAGAGAGTGACAGAGATGGGTTGTGGAGGAACATGTGCGTGGTCTCTGATTATGACATCTGTCTGGGGTAGGGGATTGGTGCGGCCATTTTAGCATAGCTACTTTTCCTCGTGTGGCATGGGATGGTATCTGTCCTTGTATGTCCTTGTTGTAGTGACATAAGCAGGCTGTGGCAGCAGTTGTGTGGCCTTTGCTGTGGGTGATAAGGCCTGAAACTGAGGCCCAACTACCCAGAAGGCGCTTTTCTCTATGAGGGAGGAATTCGCAAGGAAAGATGACAGACACTAACATCTGCATTAGTCTCTGATTTGGCAGGAAATGTGGCAGGAAATGTGGGAGAAGGGGAGGATGGGAAGGAGATGTTGGCTTGAAATTTCTCATAGCTGGCAGAAGCAAGGGAAAGAAAATACAAATTAGATCTTTGCTGCAAAGTCCTTCCTGAGATCCAAGACTTAGAACCCATGGGAAGGACCAGACAGTGAGGAGGAAGAGATGTAGGCAGAACAGAGGAAGGAAAGATGGTGACTCAGCATACAGATGGAGCCTGTCATAATGACCCAGTGCCAGAAACCATAGCAATCACGGGATGCTCTACCTCTGAGGAAATGGGGAACAAGAGATCAAAGGGCCATCCCTGTCTGATCTGGGAGACTGCAGGACACAGGACAGGGAGTGAGTGTCTTCTAGAGACAAAGGTAGACATCTGAGGTAGTGTGAGGATAATCAGAACTTGATGAACCACCTCAAGGGAGTCATTAGGGTTATCAGTAATGTGACTGGAAGACAATGGAAGACAGGCAGTGATGAGAGAACTGGACACAGGAGTGGGAATCTTTGAAATCTTCCCCAGACTTGGCAGGACTGTGTTCACAGGGTAATTAAGGAGATTTAATCCAGTGTGAACTCTGGCTAGGGCTTCAGTGGCTTTGCTGAGCCCCACAGTGGGACTTGATCTTTAAGAGGTATGAGAGGCTCTAGTGGAGCTCAGTGATTTTATTGGGCGAATCAAAAGGGGTTCACCGGGTGCCAAAGCATTCAAGAGGTTATAGGGAGTGCTGGAAAAGACTGAGCAGACAGATGTCTGGGTCTTTCAAAGGCAGATACGGTAAGAGTTCTGTTGAGCCAGAGCTTCTAGAGAAGAAAACTGACAGCCAAGTGCTGTGCTTATGGGTCCTTGGAACGCTTTAAGGTTGGAACAGTTCACCGAAGGACTGGAGGGAGGAAATGATCGAGGTGTACAGAAAAGGATTTCAGGTGAGTCTGTGTTGTAGTTATCCATTCAGTGCATGCTATGTGCTCCCCCGCAAGAAAGTATATGGGGGCCGGGTACTATTCACCCAGCTGAGCCCTTTCGGCAGCCAGGTGTGGTTGATAGACGGCAGCCCGCCAAGGAGACAGTCTGTTAGACCCCGGAGCAGGCTCTAGCAAGCACAGTGGTCAACTAAGTAGACATGCTCCCTTTTGGCCTTGGGCCAGTCCACGCAGTGCGAGCAGGCCCTAATGATGTCATCAGGTCTGGGGTCCGTGTAAGAGCTTCAGGGCAGTGCTTCAGGGCGAGGAAGCTGATGACTAATGGAAAAATACCTGTGACTTGTGGAGGGCCTTGTGCACATCAAATAAATCCCCCCTACCTGAAGAATCCCGATATCAATGGTGGTTGCTTGGAGCTTTAAAAGATTTGTCTGTGAGTTGTGTGTGCATTATGGGCACCCAAGTGTCACAGAGTGCCAGCCTGTGGCCAGAGGACAACTTGTGCTCGTTGATCCTCTCCCTCCGCCATGTGCGTTCTGGGAACTGAATTTAGGTCATCAGGCTTGGGGCTTGGAGGCAAGACCTCTTCCTGCTGAGTCATCTTACAGCCTCTTTACTGGGAGCTTGAAGGGAGGCCACACTCTCTCTGTAAAAAGGTTTCAATGCTAACCCTTGAATGTCTTACAGACATTCTGAAAAGAACTGTGAAAATGTCAAAGATTTTAAAAGAAGAGATCATATTTGGGAGGAAAAAAGACTTCAGAGAGTAAAATCCAGAAAGGAGGAACTTCCTGTGCGTTGTTTGCCAAGGAGTTTCTTGAGGTCCCCAAAATAGTACAACTGATTGCCACTGCTGTTCCATACCAGACCTAGCTGGTTAGACCCGATTGCTGAAGACACTTTTGGTTATGGAAAACAGAAAAGAAGCTGGGACTGAGATGGAAGCTCTCTTCCTTGTTGGCTGGCTTTCTCAGGCCGGAAGGTGCTTTGCGGGCTGCTGGGGAATATTTGTCATCAATAGACCTCCTCAGCCCTGGACCTTCACTGTCAGCCTCCCAAACTTCTAGGCAAGATGTGCTTACTGGCTGAATAGTGGCACAGCTACCATGGGTGTAACCAACTGCTTTTCCAACTGGACCTAAGATTCATTCATGCCACAGGAGGACAATCATACTTGATACTGTATTAGTGTTTCTATTGAGATGATAAAACACCATGACCAAAAGCTACTTGGGAAAGAAAGAGTATATGTCAACCTGGGTCTTAAACACAGTCCCCATCATGAAGGGAAGTCAGGGAAAGAACTCAAGGCAGGAACTGGAGGCAGGAGCCGATACAAAGACCATGGAGGGTGCTATTTACTGGCTTGGTCCCCATTGTTTGTTCAACCTGCTTTCTTGTAGCTCCCAGGACCCCCAGCCTAGGGATGGCACTGCCTACAGTGAGCTGTGCCCTCCCACATCAATCATCAGTCAAGAAAATGCACTACAGGTTTGTCCAACAGGCCAATCTGGTGGGCGTAATTTTTCTCAATTGAAGTTCCCTTGTCTCTAATGATTCTGACTTGTGTCAAGCTGATATAAGGCAAGTCAGGTACTGTGAGCCAAGATAAAACTTGTAACTGGGAAGGAAGGTCATACGTCCTGGTTGGGAAGTTACTGTTGTTTTGCTCAACAGACAAGGTATACTTAAATACATTTATGGCAATGATT
The DNA here is from genome assembly GCF_018167655.1 of Microtus oregoni. Lineage (NCBI taxonomy): Eukaryota > Metazoa > Chordata > Mammalia > Rodentia > Cricetidae > Microtus > Microtus oregoni. Next base: position 13,459,289 of record NW_024543074.1, read on the forward strand.
ACTGTTGCCATCAGGTTGTTCATAGAGGAAAAGATTCTCACAGTAGTTGGTTACTACAGAGACTTATAACCAGGCAAGCAACTGTGAATAAGAGATTGTTGCTATGACACAAGGGCCCAGGGCAAAGCCATACCATGAAGGATAATCCTCCGACATCTGCATCGCTCGCTCCAAGCTCAGGGAACATCATAACAGCGGTGGTAGAAAGGATAACAGTGCTGGAGGAAAGGGTAGACTTTTGGAGAGCTATTTCCTACAGATTGAAACGTTCCCTTCTAAGGCAGGTGGGGGGCACATCACTACAGTCCTAGCACTGGGAAAGAAGAAGCACAGGATCAGGAATTTAAGATAATCCCCAACTGCACAGTGAGGCTAAGACCAATCTGTGTTAGATGAGATCTTATCACAGGGAGAAAGAGGAGAGAGAGAGAGAGAGAGAGAGAGAGAGAGAGAGAGAGAATATATAGGAGAAGGAAAGGAAGAGAAGAAAGAGAAAAAAAGAGAGCAACTGTCCCTCTCGTAGGAAGGAGGGGCTCACAAGACTCAGGAAAATAAGGAAGCTTAATGGGCTCAAGAAGCTTTTAAGACTCACAAGTGGGCCAGGTGTGGTGGTGCACACTTTTAATCTTAGCACTCAGGAGGCAGAGGTAAGCAGATCTCTGAGTTTGAGGCCAGCTTGCTCTACAGAGCGAGTTCCAGGACAGCCAGGGCTACACAGAGAAACCCTGTTACATAAGAGTAAGCGACTGCTGTGGGAAGGAAAGTCTCTGGGAGAAGTTGTCTTCAGGATGGGCAGAGAGGACCAGGGTGGCAGTTCTTTTGATGTGGTGGGCTTTCTGGTAATGGATCTACCTCTGAGTTGACCATGCTCCTATAAGTAACCCCAATAAACTCATTGGTTCACTTTGATTTGACACAGGTGCCTTAGCCAGAATGAATAGATGCTTGTTCACATCTCAGCAGCAGTCACAGGCACACAAACCCAGTCTTTGTCCTCCAGGAGCTGTCTGTCAAACTGGGCGGGGGTGGGGGGGTGGGGGGAAGGAGGGACATGACTAAGTAGCTCCAAATTTTGAGATAAGGGATGAGAAGGGATATAGCTCAGTTGGTAGAGTGATCCCCAATACCATCTAAACTAGGGGATATGGGTACTACTCCTATAAGCCCAGCTCCCTAACAACAAAAAGACTCAGGCTTTATGGACAGGAGGACCAGAGGTTTAAGAGCATCCTCGTCATTCTTGGCTACGTAGAAATTCAAGGCCGTATCTAAAAAAATAAAGTGAGCTGTGAGGCAGACACAGGTGGAGCTCTGTGAGTTCAAGGTCAGCCTGGTCTTGTAAGAACTAGTTCCAGGCAGTGAGGACTGTTTGTTACACAGAGAAATCCTGTGTAAAAATTTAAAAAATAAAATGAAAGCCAACTATTAGATAGGGATATTTTTCAATATTTGTTTTTTGTTTTTTTGGAAACAGGGTCTCACTGTGTATTTATATAATCTTCCTCCCTCAGCCTGTCAAGAGTTAGGATGTAAGTTTAGCTGGGTTTTTTTTTTCTTTCCAGTTTTTATAAAATCTTTTGAGTAGGTTGAAGTAGGTTGATAACTTAAGTCCATTCAGGAGCTCAAGACTAGACTAATCAGCAAACAACAGCAATATTCTATGTCCAGAATAAATAAGATTTTAAAAATATTTTAAGTGTAGAAATCAGTGGGGGACACATACACACATCTCATATTTCCCAGGCTGGTCTTGAACTCACGTACCCAAGTAAGTGAGAATGTTCTTGAAATTCTGCTCCTCCTTCTACCTATCAGTGTTGGAATTACATAGCATCAGGCATAACTAGTTTTCAGGGTCAGTGACTCAAACCCAGGGCTTCATACACGCTGGACCAAGTGTTGTTGTTGGTTTTGATTTTTTTTAAGATTCACTTTTTTTTTTAATGTGCATGGGTGTTTTGCCTGCATGTTCTGTGTACTGCATGTTTGTAGAGCCCCCAGGTGATGAGTCCTGTTGAACTGGAGATACAGACTCTAGTCAGCAGTCATGTGGGTGCTGAGGATCCAAATCCAGGTCCTCTGGAGGAGCAATCAGTGTTCTTAACTCCTGAGCCATCTCTACAGTCCCGAGTATTCTATTGCTTAAGCTACATCCATAGATCCTATTTATTCTATTTTTGAGATAAGGTTTCTTTCTGTTGTGTAGGCTGTTTCTAGAGCAACTGAGATTACTAATGCCTACAGACACACCTGGCTCGGTATTTTAAGTACAGAGCTTAGTAAGTCTCAACAAATACATCCTTATAATTTGAAAAGCCACAATCAAAGTATGGAATAGTTTCATCATTCCCCAAAGTTTCCTTTTGTTGTTTTTGAATCTTTCTGCCTTTCTGTTCACAGTCCTGAGTAATCTTTGCTTAGCTTTTCATTACTCTGGGTTAATCTTTTGTAAAACGTCAGCCGGATAAACCATACACAATGTACTTGTCCCTCTCTGACTCATTTTGCTTAGGTTTTTTTTTTGTTGTTGTTGTTGTTTGTTTGTTTGATTGATTTGTTTTGATTTTTTTCTTTTGAGACAGGGTCGCATGTAGCACAGACAGATTTACCATATAGCCGAGACTGACTTAGAACTTCTAATCCCTTTGTCTCCTCAAGCAAAACCCACTGAGGATCACAAGCAAAACCCACTAAGCCTGGCTTAAGCACAGTGTTTTTCAGATTAATCCGTGTTGTTGCATGTTCACTTAAGCTGCACTTGCTTTTGCTTCAATTCAGGCTCTCTTGTAACCCACGCTGGCCTCTAACTTTGTATTGAAGGATGATTTTAAACTACTGATTCTTGTCTCCCCCTTCCCAGGGCTGTGCTTATAGCAATGTACTGCAATATCCAGCTTCCGCAGTGCTGGGGATGAAACCCGGGGTCTCAGCCATACTAGGCAAGCATTCTTCTAAAACTGAGCTAGATCCCAATCCCCTGTCTTTCACTATTAACATTATCATTATTTTGAAACCAGCCTTGCTCTGTGTTTCATCTTGGTCTGGAGCTCACTTTGTACAACTCAGTCTGGCCTCAGCCTCCTGAGGGCTCATATGAGTTACCATGCCTGGTTTCATTTATAAACACATACACACATATACATCATATACATACATGTGACTATCCAGCTGTCCCAGAGCCATTTGTTGATGATAATCTTGTATTCGTGTCTACTATTAGGAGACAAATCACTTAAAATTCTATAGCTTAAGACAGTAACATTTTCTCACAGTTTCCGTAGCCAAGAATCCAGCAGTGACTTTGCTTTGTGACTGAACCCAATGTTTTTCAGACATTGCAATCAAGATGATAGTCAGGGCAGAGGAGGAGTCATCAGAAGGTTGGAGAGGGTCTAAGACCCCACTTTCAACGCGATACATCCACATGCCTGGCACATTTAGTACCGGTTGTTGGCTGGAGACGTTAGCTCTGCACCACCTCGATCTGTCTGGAGAATTTATTGTTCCCTTCAGTGGTACAGTCATGCCAGACTTCTACAGGAGATAATAAATTTGTTGGATGTAAGCCACTGAGTTTGTGGTTATTTATCATAGAATGGACAACCAATGCATTGGATGTGGATGTAGCTCAGTGGTAGTGTTTGGATAGCATGCCCAAGGCTCTGGGTTTCATCCCCAGCACTAAAACGAACAATACAATGTAACAAACTAATGTCATAAAAGGCATTTTATCATCTTTTCTTCTTTGTGGGCACTTGCTTTGGCTGAGGGTAACTGCAATACTAAACTTTTCATTTCACATGTTGTGTTTTTAGTTCTAAAAGCTTTTTTGTTCCTAAATTTTATTTATGAATTAATACAGAACATTCCAGAGCAATATATTGTAATCCTCCTCCTCCTCTTCATCCTGGTTAATCTGGAAGTAACGCGGCTCATAGCTCTCTTTGCTGTTGGCGACAACACGCAACCAGTCTCGGAGATTGTTCTTCAAATATTTTTTTGTGAGATATTTCAAATACCTTTTGGATACAGGCACCTCGGAAGGCACCTGTCTTTTGCTCCTTTTGGTGGTCACAACCCCTCCGCCGAGATGCCCAGCTTTCCCCTTCACCTTGGTTCTCTCCTGGGGGACCTGCTCAAAGCTGGCAGCATCTATGATTCATCTTCTACAGGGCGGTGCAACCAATGGCGAACTTCGAAACCTGCTTTTATTTTTTTTTCTGCCCCTCTTCACCACAAGAGTTTTCTCGGACACCATGGCAGCAGAAGAGGCAGAAAAGGGGGAGTATTTTTCTTTCTAAAAGAATATTATGGGGGCTGGAGAGATGGCTCAGTGGTTAAGAGCATTGCCTGCTCTTCCAAAGGTCCTGAGTTCAATTCCCAGCAACCACATGGTGGCTCACAACCATCTGTAATGAGGTCTGATGCCCTCTTCTGGCCTTCAGGCATACACAGAGACAGAACATTGTATACATAATAAATATTTTAAAAAAAAAGAATATTATGTTTACTTACTCTGTGTGTGTGAGTGAGTGAGTGTGTGTGTGTGTGTGTGTGTGTGTGTGCTTGCATACACACGTGGAGGTCAGAAGACAATTTTTAGGGATAAGCTCACTCCGTCCACCATGTGGAACCTGGGGACTGAACTCAGGTTGTCAGGCTTAGGTAGCAAGCACCTTTTACCCACTAAGCTATTTTCTTGGTCCTATGTTGTATTTTTTCGACTCTAAAAGTAATTTTTCTTTTTGATGCCTTCCTTTTCTTACTTTAAGAACCTGAATAAAATTATAAAAGTTTTATCAGTATTGTCCATCAATTCTGTCTTTGACTGACTTCTCTCCTTTTAGGTTTTGTTGGTATCTTACTTCTTGCCATATATAGTTTTTTATTTTATTTTTTTTAAATATCTGGCAGATTGTGACACTATTGAGTGGTGGGGGAGGTTGCTTGTTTGTTTCCTGACTGCCCTGGCTCGAAATAATCACACTGAAATTATATTATTTGCAATACTGTTTGGCCAATAACTTAAGTGTATTGCTAGCTAGCTCTTATATTCTAAACCAATCCACCCGTTAATTCATGTATCACCATGAGGTCAGGCAAAGTTTTGCAGGCTCTGGCAGAGTCTGTCTCCTGCGGGCAGCTACATGGCTTCTCCCTGACTCTGTCCCCCTCTCTCTCTCATCTTATTTTTAAAGATTTATTTACTTATTAAGTATACAGTGGTCTGCCTGCACGCATGCCTGCAGGCCAGAAGAGGGCACCAGATCTCATTACAGATGGTTGTGAGCCACCATGTGTTTGCTGGGAATTGAACTCAGGACCTTTGGAAGAGTAGGCAATGCTCTTAACCACTGAGCCATTTCTACAGCCCTGAAAGGTGATCCTTTATTAACAAATAAAAGCAACACATATACAAAAGGACTTCCCAAACCAATTGAGTGTCTGTACTATATAGTCTTGTTTTAGAGTATAGGTTTTGTTAAATTTTTTTGTTTTATTGAGACAGAGTTTATACTGTAACTGTGGTTGACTTACAACTATGTAGATTATGCTGGCCTCAAACTCACGCTAACCTGCCTGCCTCAGCCTCTTGAGTGCTGAGATAACAAACAGACATGAACCATTGTACTCAGGTCTTTCCTTGAACTTATTATTTCTGTTTACTGCTTTTGAGTTTGGCTTGTGTTTACTTTTCTAAGATCTTAAGCTATATCACCAAGTTATTTATTTGAGCTCTTAACTTTTTCCTTTTTCTTTTTCTTTTCTTTTTTTTCTTTTGAGACAGGCTCTCATGCAGCCTAGGTTGGCTGGTCTCAAATTCCTTATTGTAAGTCAAAGTTGGCCTTGAACTCTACTCCAAAGCGCTGAGATTACAGACGTGCACCAACATGCTTTTAACTTTTTAATATAATGCATAGATTAAACTACCTTTGTTGGGTGTGCCCGAAAGGTCTCATTTTCATTTGATTATAGAAATCTTTTTTAAAAATATTTATTTTATACCGGATGGTGGTGGCACATGCCTTTAATCCCAGCACTTGGGAGGCAGAGGCGGGCTGATCTCTGTGAGTTCAAGGTCAACTTGGTCTACAAAGTGAGTTCCGGGACATAGAGAAACCCTGTCTCAAAAAACCAAAAAAAATTATTTTAATTGTGCCTCTGTATGTATTCAACAGAGACTAGAGGCATCAGATCCCCTAGGGGCTGGGTTTACAGGCAGCTGTAAGTGGCCAAATGCAGAGGCTGGGAACTGATCTTGAGTACTCTGCAAGAACAGTGTTTTATCTGCTAAGCCATCTGACTCCTGCACTGATTCTGGGAATTCTTAAAACTTCCTACTTGTTTTTTTCAATGATGCATTGTTCATACAAGAACTACTGATTGTTGTTATTTTTTTCTTTTCTTCAAATCTCAATTTCCTTGTTGAATTTCCTATCCACATTTTTTGACTTACATTTCTAAGTCATATTACTAACTTCCTCATTATACTCTTGACTTTCTTCTCCAGGCTCTGAATTGGCCTCCTTATTTCATTAATGACCGTGTTTATATTTCCTTGAAGTAATTATTTTTTCAAGTAAAAATCTGAATTCTTAATATTACTTTTTAACTAGCTCAGAATCTTTAAATTTAGTAATTGAGGAATAATGATCTTTTGCAGTAGTCTTATTTTTTAAATATCTATTTATTTATTATGTATACAATATTCTGTGTGCATGTCTGCAGGCCAGAAGAGGGTACCAGACCTCTTTACAGATGGTTGTGAGCCACCATGTGGTTGCCGGTAATTTAACTCAGGACCTTTGGAAGAGCAAGCAATGCTCTTAACCACTGAGCCATCTCTCCAGCCCCATTGCCCTATATTGTCATGTTTCTGTGCTATGATTTGCCTTTCTATTGGTTTAGATATCTTTTCTGGATTTATTTGAGAGATGTTTTTGAGGACTCAATCCCCAGTAGCATCATCAGAGGAGACAACAGATTGCTCTAACAGCAGCATCACCAAATTGAGGAAGCTGTATAAATACACCTAAAATTTGATAGATGCTACACCCCTAACTAGGAGCTATTCAGGGATGGCTTCTTGGGTATGGCTGCTGTTATGTTGCTTATACTCCAGTGATGGTGTCACACCCATGTGCATTCCGGTAGCACTAACTGGACTCAAAGGAATATTTCTGTGTGGGACAATGGTCTGTATTCTGTCAATTATATTTTAAATAAATGCTGATTGGCCAGTAACCAGGCAGGAAGTATAGGCGGGACAACCAGACAGGAAGTAGAGGTGGGTCAATGAGAACAGGAGAATTCTGGGAAGAAGGAAGCCCATTCCACTGCAGTCCTGTCCCAACTACAGAAGAAGCAAGATATGACTGCCCCCTTGAATAAAGTACCAAGCCTTGTGGCTAACATAGACAAGAATAATGGACTAATATAAGTTGTAAGAGTTAATAAGAAGCCTGACAATGGGTTTTTGATCCTGCTGCACGTACTGGCTTTGTGGGAGCCTAGGCAGTTTGGATGCTCACCTTACTAGACCTGGATGGAAGTGGGTGGTCCTTGGACTTCCCACAGGGCAGGGAACCCTGATAGCTCTATGGGTTGACAAGGGAGGGGAACTTGATTGGGGGAGGGGGAGGGAAATGGGAGGCGGGGAAGAGACAGAAATCTTTAATAAAAAGCCGGTCGATGGTGGCGCATGCCTTTAATCCCAGCACTCGGGAGGCAGAGGCAGGCGGATCTCTGTGAGTTCGAGAAGAAAGAAAGAAAGAAATCTTTAATAAATAAATAAATGGAAAAAAAATAAATAAAATCTAAGAAAAAAAAATAAGAAGCCTGAGACACTAGGCCAATCAGTTTATAAATAATGTAGAACTCAGTGTGATTTCTTTGGGACTTAATGACTGCAGGAACCAGGCAGGGCAGAAAACTCAGACAACAATATTTTTTTTCAAACTGTGGACTAGAGTAGAACTGGCTGCTGTCCCAGAAGACCTGGGTTTGATTCCCAGTGCCTTCACAGTGGCTCACCACAGTCTGTAATTCTACTCCCTCTTTTTTGGCTTCCTTAGGCACTGTATGCACTCAGTAACAGACATACATGTAGACAAACACCCATACACACAAAAAATAAAACAAAAAAAGGAGGACATGAAAATGGGAGGGAAATTGTAGGCCCCAGCCATGAGAAGCTCAATAGAGGCCTCAGTAGTTTACCCTGAGGCAATACCTGGTTCCAAGAAAGACCACAAACTGAGACCACTCAAGCACCACCCAGGAACGGACCATCCAAAGGAAATTCCTAAAGTTCCAACCATTGTAGATAGAATCACCCGCTAACACACACCCATCGCTTTTCATCAGGACACCCCTAAACAAATGTCAGCCAATAAGGGGTCCTGAACCATAGAAATCCCTTACCCCCAACTTTGCTACTATAAAAACCCAACCCTAACTAAGCTCGGCTCTCCAACCACTCCAATATGACACAGAAAGTCCGAGTTTGCAAACTTGTGGAAGAATAAAGGCTCTTTGCTTGGACATCAGGACTCGGTCTCCTAGTTGTTTTGGGGGGGACTCTGTGATCTGGGCATAACAGAAATGTATTAGGGACATCCAGGAGGAGAATAGGGGACCTAAAGGATAGATATGATCAAAATAAATTGTATACATGCACAAAATTGTTAAAGAATAAACAAAAATACTATGGAAATAATCTTAGGGCCAGTGAGATGGCTCAGCGGATAAAGCCACCTGAGTTAATCCCTGGGGCCCTCCTGGTGAAGGGAAGAACAAACTCCTGTGAGCTGTCCTTGGCCTTTCACAGAGGGATGTGCAGGAGCATGCACAAGCCATACGAACCTGACAACTGGAATGTGTTCCCCAAAACCCAAGTCAAAAATCAGAGTAAATGCTGCGAATCTGTAATCTTTGCAGTTCTATATTGAGATGGGCATCAGAGACAGGAGAATGCCTGGAATACATAGCCCAGCAGCAGAAACAAGAGCTCCTGCCTCAATGGGGAGGAAGGTGAACACCAATTCCTGCAAGTTGCCTTGTGACTTGGCATGTGTGCACCTATCATTTACACACATACACATAAAAGTAAACTTTAAAATGGTCAAAATGGGGGCTGGAGAGATGGCTCAGTGGTCAAGAGCATTGCCTGCTCTTCCAAAGGACCCGAGTTCGATTCCCAGCAACCACATGGTGGCTCACAACCATCTGTAAAGAGGTCTGGCGCCCTCTTCTGGCCTTCAGGCATACACACAGACAGAAAATTGTATTCATAATAAATAAATAAATATTAAAAAAAAAAAAATAAAAATAAAATGGTCAAAATGCTACTAGTACGGTGTAAAAAGAGTGAGCGGACACAAGGAACAACACGATTGTAAAGCTTCTCCTTTCCGGGCTCTTGGAAAGTGGTGGAGCTTCGCGTGTGCGTGCCCCCGTGTGTGTGTGTGTGTGTGTGTGTGTGTGTGTGTGTGTGTGGCTTGGACTCGCAGTCTTGCCGGCACTGTTTGTGCTCAGCTTATATTGGGAAGTCTCAGATTCTGCTGAGACAGTCTCCCCTTTAGTAGTTTCCTTTTCACTAGGGGACTCTGCTGATCATACTTAGTTTTGTATGCTGGCTGACCGGATTCTCCAACTGGCCGGTCGTAGCACTGAACAGGAAGATCTGTCCTGAACTTTGGGAAGCTGTAACTACTCCATCAGACGAGTAAGGCTATAGACGTAAAGGAGCCCACTGGCACTTCAGAGTTCCCAGGCTCTAGAACAGTGAACTGTTGACGAAGTCCATGTCTGACTGAACAGCTGCAGGACTGGCTGACAGAAACTTCTGTCTACAGTGAACTTTGCAGAAGCTTAGGCTATCCAGTTATCCCCAGGGTGGGCTACTTCTCCCTGTATACTTCACCTTCTGAGTCAACCCTGAACTTTTCAACTCATTGATATGTGGTTCTCCCCTAGCCACAAGCCACACTACCTTCTTACCCTGGGGCTTTGTTTTTTTTTTTTTTTTTTTTTTTTTTTTTGGTTTTTCAAGACAGGGTTTTTCTGTGACTTTGGAGCCTGTCCTGGAACTCGCTCTGGTAGACCAGGCTGGCCTTGAACTCACAGAGATCTGCCTGCCTCTGCCTCTGGAGTGCTGGGATTAAAGGCATACGCCACCACCGTCCGGTTCACCCTGGGGTTTTGGAAGGTTGACTCGAGTTCCTTGATGTGGGAAGGCTCCTTGTTCCTCTCCCCCAGGTTAACTTGATGTGCCTATGGATAGGCCTGCCATTCATTCACCTAGGATGCTGAGCTTACCTCTTGGGTGAGGGTCTGTTTCTCTTTTCCTAGGGAGGGAACTGCACAGCTGGAACTTCATGCCGCTTACTTTTGCTGAGTAGCCCTGTTTTTTCTTGGTACTTTTTTTTTTTTTCCGAGACAGGGTTTATCTGTAGCTTTGGAGCCTGTCCTGGAACTAGCTCTGTAGACCAGACTGGTCTCAAACTCAGAGATCTGCCTGCCTCTGCCTCCCAAGTGTTTGGATTAAAGGTGTGTGCCACCACTGCTCAGCTTTCCTGGTACTTTTTGACTGTCCTATACCTTTGTGAGTTTTCATTGAGTTTCGCTTCTCTTTGGAATAGCCTATTCTTTGTTATCCTGTTTTCTCATTCCCTGTGGTACACAGAGTGGCTTCTAATTTGCTGTTTTACCTGAAATCTCCTGTTGTTTTTCTTTTTTAGGTGCTAATACCTTTGATGTAAGGGTAACGAAGTCAGAATAATCAGTTCCCCCGCCATGCGCCAGAGTCACACTATATAGCCTAAATTGGTCTCCAGTTCAACTGGTAGCTCAGATTGCCTCCAACTTTTGATAGTCTTGTCTTTGACTTCTGAGAGATATAGGATTACAGGAATGGGCTACTAAGCCCATTTAGAATAATTAGGTTTGAAAGAAACAAATTATATAAATTCATTAAGTAGCCATCAAGTGCTTTTTAAGGATACTAAACATTCATAAAATGAAGTGGGTTTTTGTTGTTGAATTTCAAGACAGGGTTTTTCTGTGTAGTCCTGACTATCCTGGAACTAGCTCTGTAGACCAGGCTGGCCTCAAACTCACAGAGATCCACCTGCCTCTGCCTCCTGAGTGCTAGGATCAAAGGCATGCACCACCACTACTCAGCAAGAGTCATTTTAAATTAGTGCTACAATCCCCAAACAAGGACTAAACACCACTAAAAAAACTCATTTTATGATTGCGGTGGTGGTGGTGCACGCCTTTAATCCCGTGACTTGGGAGGCAGAGGCAGGCTGATTTCTAAGTTAGAGACCAGCTTGCCTGGCCTACAGAGTGAGTTCCAGGACAGCCAGAATTACAGAGAAACCCTGTCTCAAAAATAAAAAATCAAAAACAGGGGCTGGAGAGATGGCCCAGCGGTTAAGAGCACTGACTGCTCTTCCAGAGGACCCGGGTTCGATTCCCAGCACCCACATGGCAGCTCACAACTGTCTGAAAATGCAGTTCCATGAGATCTGACACCTTCACACCAACAAACATAATAAAGTTAAGTAAATAAATAAAAAAAAGGGTGTTGGTACTTGACGCCTTTAATCTCAGCACTTGGGAAGCAGAGGCAGGCGGATCTCTGTGAGTTCGAGGCCAGCCTGGTCTACAAGAGCTAGTTCCAGGACAGGCACCAAAGCTACAGAGAATCCCTGTCTCGAAAAACCAAAAAAAAAAAAATCAAAAACAAACAAAACAAAAGACTTATTTAAGTAACCTTTGCAAACTGGAAACATGAGGAGGTTGTATCTCAGCAGCTGCTGTTTTTAGAACTTGGCTCTGCGAGCATCAGCATCATGTGCCTGGGAAGCTAATCCCAGTCTTTACAAGGATCATGACAAGCTTCTTTCTCTTATAAGTGGACAGTTTCACTATAAGGTAAAGGAAGATTCAATTTGTCTTTAGTATTGCAGGTACTTTAAAAAGTATTGAAAAACTAAGTTTCAATTTGGTCAAATTTCTCCTCTCAAAAGACTGTCTCCAAAATGGGATCTGTCTTTTTGTACACATTTTATATACATAAGGATAGAGTGTCTTCCCTAGGTCCATAGTGATAATCTGAAAGTCAAGCCATAATTTGACACTGGTTTAAAACTATGGAAATACTGATGTTCAGGACTTATTCCATATGTATCACATTAAAAGAACTTTTTATTTGGAAAGAATTTTGACTTACAGGAAGGATGGAAGAGAAAAATCCAAAGAATACAAGTCCAGATTCCATACCCATTACCATTTTCTTCAATTTGTTTTACCATTTGAGCTCTCTCTTAGTATAATTTATATGTATGTATATATGCATAAATATATGTATATACATATATGACCAATCAAAGGTCTAACACAATATTTCTTCTGATTTCTGTTGATTAAAGTAGTCACAAAATTCTACCCATGCTCCAGGTGAAAGATAACCTCTACAAATCTATCCTCACAGAAATATATAAATATCTGTATAAAAACATTTTTCTGAACTATTTATTTGTTTATTACTTGATTTTCCAAGACAAGGTTTTTCTGTGGCTTGTCCTGGAACTCACTCTGTAGACCAGGCTGGCCTCGAACTCTCAGAGATTCACCTGCCTCTGCCTCCTGAGTGCTGGGATAAGAGGTGTACACCACCACTGCCAGGGGGTTTCTGAACTACTTTTTTTTTTTTTTTTTTTTGGTTTTTTCTAGACAGGGTTTCTCTGTAGCTTTTGGAGCCTGTCCTGGAACTAGCTCTTGTAGACCAGGCTGGCCTCGAACGCTCAGAGATCCGCCTGCCTCTGCCTCCCTAGTGCTGGGATTAAAGGCGTGCGCCACCACCGCCCGGCTCTGAACTACTTTAAGGTATATTGCATAATGTCTCTTTCCCCTAAATAAACTCAGTATATATTTACTATTAATAGGTTAAAACATTTAGGAAGAATATCTGAGACACCTCAGTCACTCCTGGATCTAATCTAGATGCTTATAGCTTCTAAGTCCAAACTTGATGCTCTAGTGCGGTTTGGAAGAGGGTGAACATGTCTTGCTTAGGGGCGGGTTCTAAATTGCTGTGCCCAGAAGGTAGACTGTTGATAGCAGTATTTGTGGAGATGATTCTCCTCCCCTTGAGTCTCAGCAAACGTTTCCACTGCTTTAATGACTAAAATGCAGCCGAAGTGAAGCTGGGCTAACATCTGAAACTAAATCTTTGAAGTGAGGCTGGCCGGGCGGTGGTGGCGCACGCCTTTGATCCCAGCACTCCGGAGGCAGAGGCAGGCGGATCCTGTGAGTTCGAGGCCAGCCTAGTTCTAGGACTCCAAAGCTACAGAGAAACCCTATCTCGAAAACACAAAAACAAACAAACAAAAAAGTGATGCTGGGCTTACATCTGAAACTAAATCTTTTTTTTGTTTGTTTGTTTTTTTTTTTAACTTTTTTTTTTATTGAGAAAAGAGAAAAAAAAAAAAACAAATTTCCTCCTCCTCCCAGCCTCCCATTTCCCTCCCCCTCCTCCCACCCTTCTCCCCCTCCCCCCACTTCTCTCCCCCTCCCTCTCCAGCCCAAAGAGCAGTCAGATTTCCCTGCCCTGTGGTAAGTCCTAGGTCCTCCCCCCTCCGTGCATTTCTAGGAAGGTGAACATCCAAACTGGCTAGGCTCCCACAAAGCCAGCACATTACGTAGGTTCAAAACCCCGTGCCATTGTCCTTGGGTTCTCATCAGCCCTCATTGTTCGCCATGCTCAGAGAGTCCAGTTTTATCCCATGCTTTTTCAGTCACAGTCCAGCTGGCCTTGGTGAGCTACCAATAGATCAGCTCCACTGTCTCAGTGGGTGGGTGCTCCCCTCGTGGTCCCGACTTCTTTGCTCATGTTCTCCCTCCTTCTGCTCCTCATCGGGACCTTGGGAGCTCAGTCCAGTGCTCCAGTGTGGGTCTCTGTCTCTGTCTCCATCCATCACCAGATGAAGGTTCTATGATGATATGCAAGATATTCGTCAGTATTGCTCTAGGATAGGGTCATTTCAGGTTCCCCATCCTCAGCTGCCCAAGGAACTAACTGGGGACCTCGGCTTGGGTATCTGGGAGCCACTCTAGGTTCAAGTCTCTTGCTGAAACTAAATCTTAAAAGGTGGTGGCACCTACTTATTAATCCCAACACTTGTCGGGGGTAAAGGCTGGCAGATTTCTGTGAGTTCGAGGCCAGCTGTTGTAGAATATTATTTTAAGGTATACTACTTTTGTTTATGCTGTGGAATATTTGTTTCATGATGCAAAGATGTGTTTGACTAAATAAAATTCACCTGCGGTCTGGAGGCTGCATCAGCAACTAGCTGACAGGAAGTAGGGAGGAGCCAGGTGGAGAAGGGTTTATAAAGAGGAACAAGAAAAAGCACAAGCTTTCTTGGGAGAGGTGAGAAGGTCAGCTAGCTAGGTGAGCTGCTTGCTACTCAGCCTCTCTGGGAAGTGGAATTCTACCTCAACCCTTGAATCTTGAATTCTTTAGTGGGACAGATTATACTAGTTTTGTTGGTAGTTTTGAAAGAGTCGGTGCCTGAGGGAACAGAATTTCTTCAGGCCTAGGCTCCTGCATCCTAGCCTCTGCTGGCAGTGACAGATCTGTGTTGCTGAGTAGGACAGCTGGAGTTTAAAAGGCAGACAAAGAACTAAGACAACAACAGCCTGTTCCACCGAGTTCAGGGACAGCCAAGGCTACACAGAGAAACCTTGTCTTAAAAAACTAAACAAACAAAAACAAACTCCCCTAACCTCTCTCTTTTCTTGAGACAGGATCATTCTATGTAGCTGTGGTTGTCCTGGAGCTATGTGCACCAGGCTGGCCTATGAACTCACAGAAATCCATCTGTTGTGTCTAACCTCCCACCTTTTTATTATAAAAAAAAAAAGAAATGGGAATGTAATGGTGCGTCCTGTCCCTTTAAGAGACAGCCCCCACCCACTCCTAAGACTAGTTCCTTAGCAACTGAGAAACCCTGTCTCAAAAAACAAACACACAAACAACAAACAAGGGACTGGAAAGGTGGTCCAGCAGCTAAGAGCACTGGCAGTTCTTCCTAAGGTCTTGAGTTCTTTTCAGATCAGGAGTTCTCTGTGCGACACCATGCTGGCCTCGAACTCACTGAGATCTGCCTCCTGAGTGCTGGGATTAAAGCATACTCTACCACGGCCCAGCTAAAGGCTGATTTTTTAATTTGTCCCTCAAGAGTCACATCCCTTAGGCTTTCCTCCCTACTCCTTTGGCATCCTGGAGGCTTTTCTCCCTTACCTGAGTGCTCTGGTTTGAACTAATACCTTTCACTACGGTAGGTTCCCACACTGCCCTATTTTTCTCTTGGTATAGTAATTCCAAGGACAAACAGAACAATAACACACAAATTCTTCTGGGGGAGCTGCTGAGATGGTTCATCTGGGAAGGTCTTGCTACCAAGCCAGGCAACTTGTTTGATTCCAGGAATCCATATGGTAGAAGGAAAGACCTGACTCTCAGAAGTTGTCCTCTGACTCCAACAAGCTCAACAGGAGCTCCATGGCACAGGCGTGCACACATGAGTGCACGTGTGTGTGCTCATTTACACATACACACACAAAACCACAAAACTTTCTTTGTATTCACTATGATTTATCATTCAAAAGCTTCTTTATTTATACAGATTAAAATGTGTTATTTCCAACACTTACACTAAATGTTAGAGCAGTGGGGGAAAATGTTGGGTAGGTACAAGAGAAGTGCCGGCCAACATCCTCTTTTTTTATATTTACTTCCTTCCCTTTTCTGGGAAACCCATATTTGATTCTCTCCTTTACCTCTACCAAAGTACTAGAACCTAAACAGAATTGCCAAGCTATTTTTTTTGTCCAAATGCTCTAATTTTTAGCTTTTTTAAAAAAATATTTATTTATTTACTATGTATACAATATTCTGTCTGTGTGTATGTCAGCAGGCCAGAAGAGGGCACCAGACCTCATTACAGATGGTTGTGAGCCACCATGTGGTTGCCGGGAATAGAACTCAGAACCTTTGGAAGAGCAGGCAATGCTCTTAACCACTGAGCCATCTCTCCAGCCCATAATTTTTAGTTTTTTAGATTTAAAGATTCCAGTGATTTTCTCTGTCTTTACTTCCACTGGAATTAGATGCAAATTATAACACAACCACTGGCTATTTGTAGACAGGAACGTAAGTCTCTGAATTTTTTTTTTAAATATTTATTTATTTATTATGTATACATAATTCTGTCTGTATGCCTGAAGGTCAGAAGAGGGTGCCAGACCTCTTTACAGATGGTTGTGAGCCACCATGTGGTTGCTGGGAATTGAACTCAGGACCTTTGGAAGAACAACCAATGCTCTTAACCACCGAGCCATCTCTCCAGCCCCAAGTCTCTGAATTTTTATATGTGTGTATATATATGTGTGTGTGTAATCACACCATATGTGTATAGGTGCTAGTGGAGATTAGATGGTATCAAATCCCATGGAGCTGAAGTGATAGGCAGCTGCGAGCTGCCAACATGGGTGATAGAAACCGAATTCACATCCTCTGAAAGAGCAGGAAGTGCTTTTAACCATCGAACCATCTCTCTAGGTTCCAGAATGTTTGTTAGGTTGGTTTTGAGTATCAGAATAGTTAATTGGTTTTTGCTGTTTGTTTTTTGAGACAAATTCTCATATAGCACAGGAAGGCCTAGAACTAGATATGTAGCTAAGGATGACTTTGAACTCCTGATCTTCCTACCTTGATGCAGCATGAATAATAAAAATCCAGATACTGGGATTCAACCTGAAAACCAGAAAAGCAAGGCCTCCCAATATCTGTCTCTGGGTTTTTATTATTCGTGATACACCTTGACCCACCATCTGCTGCAGTTTTACTGGTGGGGCATACGCCACAGCAGAATAGTTACTGATCAAGGTTCAGAGTCTAGAAAGGAAAGATAATTAGAAAAAACAAAATATGTCAGATGGTGGTGGCACACGTCTTTGATCCCAGCATTCAGGAGCAGAGGCAGGCAGATCTCTGTGAGTTCGAGGACAGCCTGGTCTACAAAGTGAGTTCCAGGACAGCAAAAGATAGACAGAGAAGCCGGGCAGTGGTAGTGCACGCCTTTAATCTCAGCACTCGGGAGGAAGAGGCAAGCAGATCTCTGTGAGTTCGAGGCCAGCCTGGTCTACAAGAGCTAGTTCCAGGACATGCTCCAAAGCTACAGAGAAACCCTGCCTCGAAAACTTGGAAAAAAAAAGATACACAGAGAAACCCAGTTTTGAAAAATTAAAAAGTGTTGGCATTATATGCATGTTTAAAATAATTAGGATGGTTTTGTAGATAAATCTGAGATGCAGGAATGGATGAAATTAAAAAACTAGAAGTTCACTGGGCAGTGGTGGTGCACACCTTTGATCCCAACACTCAGGAGACAGAGGCAGGCAGATCTCTGTGAGTTTGAGGCCAGCCTAGATTACAAAGCAAGTTGTTTTTTTTTTTTTTTTTTTTTTTTTTTCAAGACAGGGTTTCTCTGTGGTTTTGGTACAAAGCAAGTTTTGTAGGACAGCCAGGAGAAACCCCGTCTCAAAAAACTAAAAAACCAATCAACCAACCAACAAAAAATTCTAGAAGTTCCGTTTAGACTAAAAAAGATGTATGTAAAAGTACAGTATTACATACATGGATAAGAAGGTATGCAATCATGTAAAACACCTTCCTTTAGGGACTGAGACTGGGTGAAGCAGTGAGTTTACATTGTAGACCCTTGAATACCAACTGAAAAGACTTTTGGAGACAAGTTTTCATCATTTAGCCATGGCTGTTCTGGAACTTGGAGTTCTGCATGCCTTTGCCTCTTGAGTGTTGGAGTTAAGGGTGTGTGCTGCCACACTTGGTGGAAAATATTTTTAGAGATGTATTATTTGAATAAAATAGCTTAAAATGATGTAATGCAAATACGATTATAATACAGGTGTCTTCATCCTCAAGTTGTGTAAATTATAAGGTACCAAGTTCATAATGCCGAAATCAATTCACTTACTGGATAATCATACTTCACAGAGCACTGGCCTCTTCTTATGGCAGTTAAATCACTCTAGATTAGGTGTTGGTCTATCCCTTGCTGTTATATTAGTTTACCTCTAGTGTAGGTATGCATCCTTGGCAAGTCCTAAAACGACTCTGACCTCTTCTTATGTCATTTCTCCAGGAATACAAACTAAGGAACATTGTCATTTAGATTGCCCCCTGAGAAGCAAAAATGACATACTAATCTCCCATGCTTTAAATCTTTGTATGGATAACCTTTTCACAGGCATGTAATTACAGCTAAACAAATGGTTTCCCAAGTACAACCTCATGCTTAAAGTGAGGTAGCTGGCCAGCTCTCCAGAGGATTAAGTGAAACTGAAGAAGCTAAATGATTAATAGAATTCTTTCAGCATCATGACAAGTAGACTTTACATTTTCTGCATCATCAAACATAAGTATTGTATCAATTTAAAGTTATAGGGAGATGTTTAACATTTGACTGCATGATTTGTGATACAAAGCAGAGGCTGGTTCTTACCTCAGCTTATCATTTAAAATTCTCATCACACACAGCTATCCTTCTTACTGCTTTCTTCAATAATATGCACAGTTTAACTCAGACAAAGCAGAAATAGTACTTCATACTTTGCTATCTCAATTCCTGATTTTTAGGAGGATTTAATCCATGAAACTCTGTGACAGAATGAAACATTTTTATGTTCCTAGGAGGAAGCCAGGCCTGAAACATAAGAATAAACCCTCTTTTATATATTACAGTGTTTTGAGAGAGGACAGTGCTAAGTAAGCCAAACTGGCCTGGAACTTTGTGATTCTCTTGGCTCTGTGGCCCGGTACTGAGTAGATTATAGGTGCAAGCCACCACTCCCAGGAAATGACAGTCTTGAAAGTTCCTGTGTGATAGCAATACTTTAATAGGTTTTAAATCTAGTCTTCCCTGATATTAGGGTTCAGGCATTCTGCTGGCCCCGTCTCCTGGCAGGATGCACTCAGGCAGCACCCTGGGCAGCCTAGGGTCCAATGGCTGCTATGTTACTATGTAGTCTGTACACAGGTGCAAAGGTCCCTTTAATAGACAAGACCCGCCTAACCACGCTCTCTCTTCCTGTCCTTTCTCTGAAGCAGGTCACCAATGTTTATGTCTTTTCTCTTTCCCTCTCTTTTCCCTTCCCAATAAACTTCCTTCCCATATAAGCTCTGTATGATGGCATGTTTGTCCCCCACCGTAGGATCGAGGTCCTACCTCATGCCACCTATCATTATATCTGTGTCGTGACTGGGGTAGGTCAGTGTTATGTTGGAACCCTAACACCTGATATTTAACACCTGATACTTTTGTGATAATCATCTCAGGAGACAAATTCCAACAGCAGTCCCAGCTTTCAAGCCGGGCAGTGCGAGAAGTGGAGAAAATAATTTATTCAAAATCCACTGTAGCCGGGCAGTGGTGGCGCACACCTTTAATCCCAGCACTCCGGAGTTCGAGACCAGCCTGGTCTACAAGAGCTAGTTCCAAGACAGGCTCCAAAACCACAGAGAAACCCTGTCTCGAAAAAAACCAGAAAAAAAAACATCCACTGTAAATCAACGGGGCAGTTAAACACCCAGGTCCATCCCTCATACTGTGACATCATTTTTACACACTATTTGGAAAAGTAGTTACGCATACTGTATCTCGCATCTAAACTCTACTTTAAAAATAGCTATTTACTTTTAAATTATGTGTGTTGGGGGATATGCACATGGGTGCAGGTATTTAAGGAGGTCAGAGGCATCAGACTCCCAGAGTTACAGGTGGCTGTGAGCCACCTGACATGGGTGCTGGGAATCGAACTCAGGTCCTCTGGAAGAGCAGTGTATACTCTTAACCTCAGAGCCACTGCTCTAGCCCCATTATCTGAAATCTGAATTATCTGAAATTATGTTTCTCACAGCTGAAATCTTGCTTTAGATTTTTTCCTTTAGAATTATTCATAACTCATACTTTGCAGGATGACTGAATTGTTGTGTCTGAAGACACGGAACTGATGACGTGGAAATTAAAGGGTTTGGCTATATCCCCAACCTCCTGATTCATGGGCTTTTAGTAAGACAGCTAATCTCAGGTCTCAAATTATCTGCCTCAGAGAACTGGAAAGGGCAGTGCCGTGATTAAAGCGTCCACGCGGCTGATCTGGTCCACCAGGAAAGGTAAGTAGAGAAACAGCTTTCTCTGGCAGGGCATGTGACAGTCAGCTGGCTCCAGGAACTGAAATTATCTAATTGGCACCTCGAGTCCTCTCTAATCCAAATAGCTATTTTTCAATGTTTCCTTATGGAGAAGCTTCATATTATGACTTTCATGGTGAAGACAGGTACAAACTAGAATTGAAAGGAAGTGGGAATCAGATGCCGGGCGCATGTTTTTCATATCTGTAGGCAGAAGCAGGAGGATAGCCACCAAGTCCCAGCCCAGCCAGCTAGTTACATAAGAACCTACCTCACCCTCCCCAAAAAGGAAATGAAAAAAATTCTATTGTATTTATACACCTCTTTTTGGTTTACTAACATGACATTTGTTTTTTGTTTTTGTCTTTTTGGGACAGAGTTTCTCTGGGTAGCATTGTCCTGGAATTAGCGCTGTAGACCAGGCTGGCTTCGAACTCATAGAGATCCACCTGCCTCTTCCTCCTGAGTGCTGCGATTAAAGCCAACACCTCCTGGCTGGTTTTTTTTTTTTTTTTTTGGTTTTTCGAGACAGGGTTTCTCTGTGGTTTTGGAGCCTGTCCTGGCACTAGCTCTTGTAGACCAGGCTGGTCTCGAACTCCCAGAGATCCGCCTGCATCTGCCTCCCAAGTACTGGGATTAAAGGAGTGCGCCACCACCGCCCGGCCCTCCTGGCTGTTTTTAACATTTTGACTATTGTATATACTAACTATTGCTACAAACGTGAGAGCACAAAGTAGTTCACACACCCCTTTGAAGACATTCTTTGAGAGTACACACTCGGAAGTGGAATTGCCAGACCTTCTGGGAAAACCTAACATGCTACAACACAATGAGACGTTAAGTGAAATAAGGGAGTCATAGTAGAAATGTGGTTCGATTTACAGTGGTTGCCATGAACTGGCGTGAGGAAAGACTAGTATTACTGTTGAGTGAGGAAGTTTCAGTTCTCAGCTAGATGTAGTCCTCAAAAAACTGCTAAGGCTGCAGAACGATGTAAATGTACTCAATGCTACTGAATTCACTCCTTAAAAAAATAAAAATATTCTTTTTAAGCAAGCTACTCTGTCTTGAACTGTCTCATTTCTAGAGGAGGACAATTGTTAGGCTGAAGCCACATAAGAAACTTGAACATGAAGGAGGCAGGGCCGGGTGTGGAGGAGCTCTTTGTAGAACCAGTTAGTACTCGGGAGGCTGAGGCATGCGAATCGCCAAGTTCGAGGCCAGCTTGGGCTACAAAGAATCTAGCACCAGAAACAAAGCCAACCCAGGCAATATACCCAAGGGCGTTTAAAAAATTGGTGTGTGTGTGTGTGCGTGCGTGTGCAGGTCCAGCGGTCTGTGAAAGGAGAACTAAGGCAGCCAGAGAACGAGAGTGGTCCTGAGCACCCCCACCCCAGGGAAGGGGTCAGGACCGCCTGGCCTGCTGGGATTTGGAGTCCAGTGTGCTAACTCTCAGGGTCAAGGGGCTAGGATAGATGCAAGGGGCTGGGGCCTAAGCTCCCAACTTAACAGGCAGAAAAGAAAATAATCAATTTTGTGACAAGATTCCCTGCCATTAGGGCCCCTGAGCACTGCGGGTTCTCCGCCCGCCCGCTCCTTTGTCTCCCGCACCGCTTTCCTCAGACCCCCGCTCCCTAACATTCCGAATCTTCCAAGGTGGGTCTCGGCCACCTCAGCACCAACCGTCGGCGCTCCGGCCCCGCCCGTCGAACGCCAGGACGCGGGGGCGGGCAGAACCGTCCTCGGGCGCCCCGGAAGTCCCTGCCCTGCTCTCCAGCCGAGCGCCGCGGCGGGATGAGAGGCTTACGATTGGCGGGGAGGCGAAGATGACGCGCTACGTGCGGCGGCGCCGCCCCGCCCCTGCGCTCCGGCGCGCTGTTAGCGTGGGGTGGGGCGGAGCGTGGCCCCCGGCGGCCATTACCCGGAACAATCCCGGGTCTCGGGTCAGGTGACCCACGGCGGGGTTGGCGGGAGGGAGGGCCGAGGGGTGGAGACGAGGAGTGAGGCGAGAAGCCGAGGGAGGAGAGAGGAAAGAAGGGCGGAGTAGGAGGGAGGGGAAGGGGGCGGGGTGGGAGCGGGTCACGTGACTCGGCATGGAGGCGGCGGCGGCGATCGGGAGGAGTCGCCGGGGCAGAAGCCGCACTTGTTAGTGTTGGGGGAGGAGGGGTCCGGCGACGCCGACACCGTCAGCCGGCGACGCCGCGAAGAAGGCGTGAGGGGGTGGGGGCGAAACCAGGCTCCGACCCCCGGCCGAGGGGATGAGGGGAGCATGGGCGCCAAGGAGTCACGGATCGGATTCCTCAGCTACGAGGAGGCGCTGAGGAGAGGTGAGGGGGAGGGGTCGGGCGAGCTGCGGGGAGGCCAGTGTCGGGCGCCCGAGGGTGGGTGGCCCGAGGGAGGGGCGGCAGGGCCGGCTGGGGCGTGGGGTGTCTGGCGAGGGACCTGGGGGGGCAGGCGTGGGAATCCTGAGGGCCGGGAGGTGGAGTGGGGAGCGGTGTTTGGGAATTGGGGCGCTTGGGGAGGGGGCGAAGCTTTCTCAGTGACGGGGTACCGGGCGCTGGCTGGCCATTCGATGCACTCTGGTGGCGTTGTTATCTTGACTCGGTTCAGGGAAACCCTGTCCATCGCTTCTGTGATGGTTCAGCCTTTCCTTCCAGGCCCCCTCATCCTTCAGTGCCATTTTCTTATATCACTCCTGCATTTAAAAAAAAAAAATACAAGCCTCCAACAACGTCCTGATCGGGTTCCTAACAGCGTTGGCTGGAGAAGAGAAGGTGGCTGCATTTTGCTCCTGGAAATCCTTTAGAATTAGGGAACGTCTGGTTTTTCCCAGGGTCTGTGCCTCTCTGCCGAGGGCGATGACCATCCTTGTGCCTTTCACCGTTTCAGGGGTTGACTTCGATTAAGAAAGACCTGGAATGAAGTTGTGTTTAAAGGTGACAAGAGATTAGACAGCTGATGTTGCCATAAGACCTTGTCGTAGGTTTTCTCGCCCCGGACATTGATCGGGTTGAGTGCACTTGCTTCCCAGTTCTCACCCCGGCGCTCCCCTGAAATGGCATTCGGAAATCCAGCATTGTGATACTGTGTTACATCTCCCTTCAGACACTGGCCTTGCTGTCAGTCCTCGGCTGCTGCTGCTGCCATTGCCTCTGATTTGCACTGTGTTGTTAACAGCCCCAACCCCCTACCACTTACTCTTGATACTGTTGTCCCTGATCACGAAAGCATACGCTAACTGGAAGTATCTTGCACAGTTTTTATGGCCGGAATGTGACTTAATTTTTCATGGCTGAGATTTGAATGCATGGTTGTGTGGTGCTTGTATTTATTCTCGACCTTTAATGAATTTTCTTGGTAAGAAGTGAAAAACATTAAGCAGATTAGAGGCCAGATATTATTGTTGACAGATTTCTGAGACAAAAAAAAAAAATTCAGCCTTGCGCCAGGTGGTTTTGTAGCTTCAGATAGAAAATGAAAATAGGACGAAAAAGACATTTTAAAGTGAGATCTAGTTCATATATAAAGAAATTTGTGAGTTCACTGGACCCACTACCTAATAAATAGATAATAAGATGCAGAGTTGTAGTTGCATCAGTTTTGGATTGAGCAGAATAGGAAAAGTAAGCCTTTTAGTGGTGCCCTCCTCTCAGCAGCATGGTGATTGTTCTTAAGCACAATCTTAGTTGAACTTTTTCTCCCTGTTTCAATATGAGAAATATTCCAAATTCTTGGTGTATTTTCAACCCTAATAGACCAGTCATTTCCTGAATGCTGTTGAGCTTGACAGGTCTGGGGGCAATTAGACAGTGGCTTACACGGCATGAAATAGGGCACAGTCGAATTGATTTACAGGTTCAGAAGTGTTTCTAAGTTTAAGGGTGTGAATACCAGTGATATACCTGGTATTAAGATATTCTAAAATTAAACTTTATTCCAGCTCTTGCTGTTTTATTTTATATCAAATTAAGATTGTACATTTTTTTTGTTTGTTTTTTGCGACAGGTTTGTTTCTATGTCTAGCCCTGACTGTCTTGGAATTCACTTTGTAGACCAGGCTGGCCTTGAACTCAGATATTCACCTGCCTCTGCCTCCTGCATGCTAGGATTAAAGGTGTGGGCCACTATACCCAGCAAGAGTGTACATTTTATAATATAAATAATACATAATATAACTATATAAATATAGATGAAATTGATACATTTAAAAATGATCTGGTGAAAGGCTTTCATTTAATTTGTTATGAAGCATGTCTGAAAGTTTAAAATGCATATTTAAATAACATGTATGTATTAAAGTCTTATTTGAATGTGTTTGTTTTTGTCAGTTTTGCTACAGGGGTATTAAACCAAAAGAGGAGCAAGTTGATAAAGTGGTTTCTATGTGTAAACAGGGCATGTTTAAAACAGGCAACTTTTAAACATGATACTTTTCACTCAAATTCAATGTCACACTTCAATTTAACTACAGAATGGGTTGAGAACCTTTTGGGGGACACCTAAATAAATAGGTACTAATACCTGTATTAGTTTTATTTATCTGTTTACTTTGTATGAGGTGAGATGGATCGGATAGGATTTGACAAGTAAAAAAAAAAACAAAACATCTTGATCCAGGCGGTAGTGGTCCGAGCCTTTCCCACCACTCCAGAGGCAGAGGCCGTGAATCTCTGTGAATTCAAGGCCAGCCTCCTTTACAAGTCAAGTTCCATAGAGAAACTCTATTTTGAAAAATTGGAAAAAAACAAGAAACAGTACAAAAAAGCCAGAAAAAAAGAATAGAAAAAAATGAACTTGAGAGAACTATTTGACCCTTTGACTTTAAATGATTGAGCTCTATTTACTGCTTATTTATAATTACACAGCATTAAAAAGTCTGATGTATTACTACAAATAAAAAATTGCAGTTTATGTAGCAAAGTAGGATCTTGAAATATAATATTACAGGGAGAGAGGGAAAGGCAGAAATGATATAAATACAGTAGAAATACTAAAAAATTAAAATTTAAAAAGTGATATAAAGACAATAATAAGAAATGGTGGCGTACACTATTAATCCCAGCACTCGGAAGGCAGAGGCAGGCGGATCTCTGTGAGTTCAAAGCCAGCCTGGTCTACAAAGCGAGTTCCTGGACAGCCAGAGCCACAAAGAGAAACCCTGGCTCAAAAAAAAAAAAAAAAAAAAAAAAAAAAGAGCAGTGTTAGTGACAGATAACACTGGACCTGAGTGAAAGGGTGATCTAGTTTATGTCTGAGGCACTAGAAATTAGGATGATTTTTGGGTTCATATCCTATTTTGGTTAGACTGCCCGTTATTTTAACTTTTACTTTTCTGAATGTATGTAGCTTTAAACATTTTGGGGAAGATGTATTAGTGGTACTTTTTTTTTTTTTCCTTTTTTGGCTTGTATTGTAAATACTTTGAGTAATATACAAGGGACTTGACTTTTTATTAAGATATTTGTGTTATATTTTTTGTCTGTATTTGCTAGCCATAGTGTGTATGTGGAGGTCATAGGACAGGTTTTTTTGTTTTCCTAGACGAGGTTTCTCTATATAACAGTCATGGCTGTGTCTCCCTGTAGACCAGCCTGGCTTTGAAATCACAGAGACACGCCTGTCTCTGCCTCCCACGTGCTGAGGTTAAAGGCTTTCACCACCACCACCCAGTCACAGGTAAGTTTTTGACTCAGGAGTCAGTTCCCATTCAACCTTATGGATCCCCGGGATTGAACTCAGGTTATCAAGTTGGCAGTGAGCATCTTTACTCTCTGATCCATTTTATAGGCCTAACTTGACTTTTTAAAAAAATATTATTACTAAACTTAAAGAATGCATATGTTTGTCTAGGGAACTATGCCTGTTTTCATGGATACTGAGAATTTTAATAGCTTTGTTTGCCATCTCTTTATTTTACCATGTTTTATCAGTTTGTAACTTTTGTGTGTTGTGTTTGTGT
Organism: Microtus oregoni; assembly: GCF_018167655.1. Classification (NCBI taxonomy): domain Eukaryota; kingdom Metazoa; phylum Chordata; class Mammalia; order Rodentia; family Cricetidae; genus Microtus; species Microtus oregoni. The sequence goes on from NW_024543074.1 coordinate 13,485,538, forward strand.
ATGTGTGTAGTTTTTTAGACAGGACCTCATTTTGTAGCCCTTGTTCTCCTAGAACTCACTATATAGACCATGCTGGCCTTAAACTCATAGATTGCCTCTGTCTGAGCTGGGATTATAGGTGTCTCCCAACAGGCCTGGTTATAGCCTGTATATATTCTGTGTGTTTTTGTGCACATGCTCACCTGTTCTCACATGAGTACACACATAACATGTACACCTTTGCACTCGCATGGATTGACTAGAGGACAATCTCAGGTGTGAATCTTCCTCAGATGCCATTCACTTTTTTCTGTCTTTCAGTAGTTTGGGGCTCAATGATTAGGCCAGTTATCAAAAGTCCCAACAGGTGGTGGTCCATGCTTTTAATCCCAGCACTTGGGAGGCAGAGACAGGTGGATCTCTGTGAGTTCAAGGCCAACCTGGTCTACAAAGTGAATTCCAGGACAGGCTCCAAAACTATAGCATTTGCCACTTGGGCTATCTTCCTAACCCTTGAAACATGGGTGTGTGTGTATATACAAGATACATGTATACATTTTATTATTTTGTTTGTATAATAGTATAATAATATAAACACACACACATATATTTTAAAGACGGTCTCTATGTAACCCTTACTGTCCTGGAACTTACTATATAGACCAAGCTAGCCTCAAACTCAGAGATAACCACTTGCTTCTTCTAAGTTCTGAGATTAAAGGTGAAGCTTGTATATTCGGTAAAATGTGTTCTAAGTACTCAGAACACATTTAAAACTCATTGGATGAGGATTGGCATAGTGGCACATGGCTAATCTCAGAATTCAAGAGGCAGAAACAGGCAGATCTCTGAGTTTGAGGCCAACTGGTCTACATAGTGAGTTCTAAGCCAGCCAGGGCTTCTTCAAGTGAGACCCTATCTCAAAGAAAAGTTGAGTGTCAAATATTTCAGTATTCAAAGAAAAATTAAACATTGTCTCTAATTATTTCTTCTCTGTACCTCCTTTCTTTCATCTTTGTAGAAAGAGGATTATGTTTTCTTCCCCTTTTAATCAAGAATTGACAGATTTAAAATGTTCCTGACTGTATAGTATATTAATTTCTCAATCTTTTTTTCTTGGATCTAGGACCTTGTGCATCTAGGTCAGGTTCTACCCCTTAACTACTTTATTTATTTATTTATTTTTGGATTTTCAAGACAGGGTTTCTCCGTAGCTTTCGGTTCCTGTCCTGGAACTAGCTCTTGTAGACCAGGCTGGCCTCGAACTCACAGAGACCCGCCTGCCTCTGCCTCCAGAGTGCTGGGATTAAAGGCGTGCGCCACCACCGCCCGGCCCTTAGCTACTTTCTAACTGTCTCTTTTGATACAGAGTCAATGTAGTGCAGGCTGGACTTGAATTTGTCATGTAATCAACACTGGCCTTTAGCTTTTCGTATTCCTGCCTCAACCTCCTAAAGTGCTGGGATTACAGGTAGGTTTCTGTCCCACCCGGTCCTGCAGCTGCTTTCAGTCCCAAGGAAACACAGAAGTCTACATTAATCATAAATTGGTTGGCCTATTAGCTCAGACTTATTAACTCTTTTTTTTTTTTTTTTAAAGACAGGGTTTCTCCGTAGCTTTGCAGCCTATCCTGGAACTTGCTTTTGTAAACTAGGCTAGCCTCGAACTCACAGAGATCCACCTGCTTCTGCCTCCTGAGTGCTGGGATTAAAGGTGTGCCCCACCACTGCTCGACCTTATTAATTCTTATAACTTACATTAGCCAATAATTCTTGTCTGTGTTAGTCATGTGGCTCGGTATCTTTTATTAGTAAGGTGTTCTCATTTTGCTTCCTCTGCATCTGGATCATGACTGCAGACTAACTCCTTCTTCCCAGCCTCTACTTCCTGCCTGGCTACTGGCCTATCAGCATTTTACTAAAATACAAGTAACAAATCATTACAGGGTACAAGATCATTGTCCCTCAGCAACTACACAGCTGAGGGTTTTTTTTTAATAGCAATTTATGAATGTTATTTATTTATGATTTTTAAGGATTTGTTTATTTAAGTATACAGTGTTCTTACCTGTATGAGGGCACAAGATCTCTTTATAGATGGTTGTGTGAGCCACCATGTAGTTGCTGGGAATTGAACTCAGGACCTCTGGAAGAGCAGCCACTGCTCTTAACCTCTGATCCATCTCTCCAGGCCCAAGGTCATTTATTTTTTAAATACTTTTGAAGCAGGGTTTCTTTTTGTAGCCCTGACTGTCCTAGAACTCACTCTAGACCAGACTCCCCTTGAACTCAGGGATCTGCTTTCCTCTGCCTCCCCATGTGCTGAGAGTAAAAGCATGAGCAAACACTGCCTGACTTGTGTATGGTTTTTTTTTTTTTGGTTTTTGTTGCCAGGTTTCTCTGTGTAGCCTTGGCTGTCCTGGAATTCTCTCTGTAGACCAGGTTGGCCTCAAACTCACAGAGATATTCCTTCCTTTGCCTCCCAAGTGCTGGGATTAAAGGTGTGCTCCACCACTGCCTGGTTTAAATGTTTTTAGTTGAAATAGAATTAGATCATTTTCCTCCCTCCCTTTACTCCCTCTAGCCCCTCCCATGTCCTCCTCACTTTTAACTTGATAGTCTCTTATTACTATTATTAGTATATGTGGTGTGTATATGCATGTGTATGAACAAATGTATATCCTGCTGGATCTGTTTTTTTGTTTGTGTATTGTTTCAGAGCTGACCACTCTTCTTTGAACCAGTAAAGGGGTTTATCCCCGGCAGAAGCTAATTCTTGTCCCAGCAATTATTGGTTTTTAGGAAAGACTGTTTCACAGCCGACTTGCTGGTATTTTTTTTTTTTTTTTTTTTTTTTTTTTTTTGGTTTTTCGAGACAGGGTTTCTCTGTAGCTTTGGTGCCTGTCCTGGAACTAGCTCTTGTAGACCAGGCTGGCCTTGAACTCCCAGAGATCCGCCTGCCTCTGCCTCCCGAGTGCTGGGGTTAAAGACGTGCGCCACCACCACCCGGCTTGCTGGTACTTTTGTGCTTACAGTCTTTCCATTCCCTCTTCCTTGATGGTCCCTGAGCCATGGATGCAGAAGCTGTGATGCATACATTGGGGATGGACTCCCCATAATCTGTTGATCTCTGTATTGTGTTTATTTGTGGTTACTGTGATAGTCTCCATTTGCTTCTTTGATGGAGGTGTGTTAGCTACACTTATCTAGGAAAGGTGGCTCAGCACAGTCATATTTTAGTGTTCCCTTGCTCATTCATTCAATTTTATTCTTTTTTAAGCTCTAACTAGAAATAAAGCATAGAGAAAACAGCTAACTAAGTCACTCTCTGATGGATCAAATAGCCTAGGTCCGTAATTTTCACTAAAATGGATATGTAAAATATCCATAAGGATTGGGAATAAAATGTCAGAACCTTGTTGGGCATGATCGTGCACCCCTTTAATACCAGCACTGAGGAGGCAGAAGTAGGCAAATCTCTGTAAGTTTGAGGCCAGCCTGGTCTACAGAGTGAGCTTCAGGACAGCCAGGGCTACAGAGAAATCCTATCTCAAAAACAAAAAACAAAAACAAAAGAGCACTGAACTTTCATCACCTGAACATGTTAAATTCATTAGTAAACTCTTGGTGTTTGTGTAACCTGTAAAAGAAAAAATAGTGTAATTTTAAATTTGTGTGCTTATATGCATTATCTAAGTACTTACAGAGGCAAATCTTCTCCCTTTACAGTTTTTTTTTACCTTTGGGGTGTGTGAGTGACAAAGAGGAGATAAAGTCACTGATGAATTCTGGAGTTTAGAGCATGAACAGAGTGATGTGACGTCCCATTTACCAAACTGGACAGTTGTTTGTTTTCTGTTATTCATTGTCTGTCTTTGAGTTTAGTGAGCTTTGCAGTGAAAGCTTGATTTTTAGTGATGGGAAATTTAGAGTTGGACTATGATGCCTGACCAATAGCTAGGCACTATCTAAGGAGAAGGGGAGGTTTGTTTTTTTTTGTTTTGTTTTGTGAGTCAGTCCTCTTGTTGATCAGGCTGACCTTGAACTCAAAGACGTCCCCCTGCTTCTGCCTCCTGAGTGCTGGAATTAAAGATGTGCACCACCACCACTTAGCAAGAAAGGAAGATATTTGGCACTTGATTATATACTAGATCAAGAGAAGTTAGGGAATTTATAATTATTATTTTGAAGTAACCATAAAAATCTGCTATCACTTTAGAAGTAGAGATAAGGGCTGACAGTTTGGAAGTTGTAATATTAAGTAGCTGCAATGGTCAAGGGATTTTCCTTGTAGATTAGAAGTTGATCATTTGAATGCCAGGTGTGGTGGTACAGGCCTATAATAACACTGAGGAGGCTAGGGCAGAAGGTGGTACCAAGTTCAAGGTAAGCTTGGCTCATATAACAACAACAGTTTAGTGATTTATAATGGTATTTAAAAGACAAGATGGAACTGACAATTTTTTTAAATATTGTATCTAAGAAGCATGACTTCTCTGTGCTTCTGCTTTTGACATTTGGGCCTCTGGTATTTGTGTGTAGATTGAGGTATTACATTCCTTTCCTGAGTGCCAATCAGTGTGGGCATTTTCAGTTAGTGGTAGGTAGTTAATTATTGACGCAGAAGCCTGATAAAACTGGGCTCTTTAGTATGTACTATTATAGTTAGAGGCATAAATGTCCTAAGACCGGTGTGTTCAAAATAACTAGCAGTCAAGCCCTGCTCTTAACACCTTTTTTTAAAAATTAGGATTTAATAATCACTAACATGAAACTTCTAAGCTCACTAGTGGTTTTATGTAAAATGTTTCTTGGGATCCTGGATACTAAATTGCTTTTAAACACAATCAAACTAAAAGGAGGTTTTACAGTGGAGGCTTTATAGTTTCTTTTCCATTTCCATAAAGAAGGTTATTATCCAATTATATTTGTGAAAAAGCTTTTTAATTCTATTTTTTGTGGTGTGTTAAGGATTGTGCTTGACCTTTTGCATCTGGGCAAGTGCTCAATCACTGAGTTATATCCCGGAACTTGCTTTTTGAAACAGGTTCTCACTAAGTTGCTAGGGCTGCCTTTGAAATTTCTGTCCTCTTGCATGAACCTTCTTAGGTATCATATTACTGCCATGTGTCATGATGTCAGACAGAATAAGCCTTTTAATATTCACTGTGGTTAACTTTTGATAATGAAGTTTGAAAGGTTCTGGAGAAATTTCCTTTGTAGGAAGGATTCTTTTATTAAAATAGGCCTCTTTTAGTTTAACCCATGACAATAAATGACACCACTGTCCCCACCCTGTTGTTTATGGCCAAAATATAGACACCTTCATCCTTAGTTCCTTCCTGCTCACGTTGCTCGTTTGACGTCCTGTTTAATTTTTGCCAGCTATCCTACTCTTACCTCTGCTCTAGTCCCATCTTACATTATCTCTCCCTAAAGTTGCACAGGAGCCATTGTGATCTTAAAATCCAAGTCTTCTAATTCCTTCTATCCTACCATTTTTTTTAAAGATAGGTCCTACTATATATCCCCATTTTGAATTCTGCTTCAGTACTGGGATTGTAGTCCTGCACCACAATGCCAGGTCATAAACCCTTTATTTAAAGCCTCTTCGTTATTACTTTAGGGGAAGATTTTACCCCTTATAATCTTCAAGGCCCCAAATTATTTTTCTTGAAACTCCTACCTATTCATATCCTTCCCCATTTATTTATTTATTTATTTATTTATTTATTTATTTATTTAGGCAGTCTCACTTTGTAGCCCTGGCTGGTCTGGAACTCTTATAGTAGGCTGACCTTGAACTCCTGGAGATCTGCTTACCTCAGCCTCCTGCGTGCTGGGAGGATGTGCACTGCCACTCTTGGTCCCACTACTTTCCCTTTCATCTATAAGCACTATCACACAGTTTTCTTTTTGTTCCTAGAACACAGTTCTGGCTTGCTGCCTTTGCATTTGTCACTGTCAGATAGGAAAGGCTGTTTACTTTCGTAATTGTTATTTGTTTGTTTTGAAATAGGGCCTCAAGTCACTCAAAATGGCCTCCTTTGGACTCCTGATGCACCTTCTCCCGTTTTGAAAAAAAAATGAGAATTCTTCTGGGTTGTTTGTTTTTGTTTCTTTAAGACAGTCACTTTTTTCTATGTAGCCCTAGCTGTTCTTTATGTAGACCAGGCTGACCCTGAACCCAGATATATCTGTTTCTGCTGGGATTAAAGGAATTTTTTAAAAAGGGTTATTTAGTTTATGTATATAAATGTTATGTCTGCATGTACATGTATCTGCATACTAGAAGAGGTTATCTGATTCCATGAAACTGCAGTTATAGATGATTGTCAGCCACCGTATGTGTGCTGGGAATTGAACTTAGGACCTATGAAAGTGAGAAGTCAGTATTCTTAATCAATGCTTTCCAGCACAGGCATTTCTTTTTTTGACACAAGTTCTTGCTATGTGTAGCTCATGCTGTCTAACTGCCTCAACTTTCTGAGTGCTAGGATTATAGGCATGCATTACCATGCTCAGAATCACCAATATTTTTAACAACTTTATTTCTTAATTTGATCCTTGCCTTTGTAATTTATTTTTTAAAATTTATTTTTCTATTATGTGCATTGGTGTTTTGTCTGCATGTAAGTCTGTGTGAAGGTGTTAGATCCTGGAGTTACAGACAGTAGTAAACTGCCATATGGGTGTTGGGAATTATTGAACATGGGTCCTCTGAAAGAACAGTCAGTGCTTTTAACCGCTGAACCATCTCTCCAGCCCACCCTTGAAATTCAAAATGATATATTTATTGTGCTGCTGCCCCTTTCCCTATTTAAGGTTTATTTATTGGCATCTAACTATTGTAAAGATCAGCCATTGTACTGTATCACTCTCTCAGATTCTTTCTATCCTCCCATTTTTGTCATCTTTATATTGTAATTTTTGTTAGATCAGTGTTCTCATTTACGTAAGTGGGCCTTTATAAATGTTCTCCAGAGTTAAACAGTTTAACATGCAGTATTACTTTTTCTTCATACTTAATTTCCTTTTTATTTTTATTGAGCTATACATTTTTCTCCGCTCCCCTCCTTTCCTCTGCTCTTCTCCTCTACCCTCCCCCGTGACTCCCAAGCTCCCAATTTACTCAGGAGATCTTGTATTTTTCTCCTTCCTATGTAGATCCAGCTATGTCTCTCTTAGGCTCCTTCTTTGTTATCTAGGTTCTCTGGGGTTATGGCCTGTAGGCTACGTTTTATTTGCTTTATGTCTAAAAGCCATTTATGAGTGAGTACATATTATATTTGTCTTTCTGTGTCTGGGTTATCTCACTCAACGTAGTTTTTTCTAGATCCATCCATTTGCCTACAAATTTCAAGATGTTATTATGTTTTTTTTTACTGCTGTGTAGTATTCCATTGTGTAAATGTACCACATTTTCTTTATGAGGGGCATCTAGGTTGTTTCCAGGTTCTGATTATTACAAATAATGCTGCTATGAACCTTAATTTCCTTTTAAATACTTCCTTAAGTAATTGCCTTGTTTTTTCTTTCCTTTTTTTTTAATTTTTTTAACTTTGTGGCTGGAGAGACAGCCGTGGGTGCTGGGAACCGAACTCTTATATTTTTGGTTGTGAGCCTAGCCTTTAACGGCTGAGCCATCTCTCCAGCCCAGCCTTGTTTTTTCTTTGAAGTTTCTCTTTACTATAATTCAATCCTTCCCAAATTCCCATTCTTTCCACATGTTCACTGGGTTCATCATCAGTGACAAATTGACAATACCTTTCTTGTAACCAGTGGCCTGCTCCCAAGTATTCCATATTCCAAATGTCTTTATTCTGGGAGTATAGCTACTGTGCCATCCTGGGGGTCTTCCTTCACCAAATTCCTGGAGTTTCTCTCTACTGTCTTTAGAGTTATAGTTCCTGTTTTGTGTATCATTTGTTAATTCTTTCTTGATGCATTCAATGGTAGAGTTTTTTGTTTTTCTTCGAGGCATGGTTTCTCTGTGTAGCCCTGACAGTCCTGGAACTCTAGACCAGTCTGGCCTTAAATTTACAGATATTTGCCTGCCTCTACCTCCCAAGTTCTGAGATTAAAGGCTTGCACTACCACTGCCTGGCTAGAGCTTCATAGCTTTCTAAAAAAGATGTGTAGAAGATAAAGCTTTTTTGTTTTTAATGTGTATGGATGTCTTGCCTACATGTATGCCTGTGAGCTATGTGTGTACCTGGTGTACATTAAAACCAAAGAGGATGTTCAATCTCCCGTGACTGGAATTACACACAGTTGTGAGCCACCATGTGGGTGCTGGGAATTGAACCCTGGACCTCTGCAAGAGCAGCCAGTGTTCTTAATCTCTGAATCATTTTTCCAATCCCAAGAGGTAAGGTTTTATGCTGTTTTGTTGTTGTTTTGTGACCTGCCTGGGACCATATTCCCTGTCCCAATAAAAAACAAGACAAAACTCCCCCTTCTCCCAAAAAGAGAGCCTGCTGAGGCAGAGGCAGGTGAATCTCTGTGAGTTCAAGGCCAGCCTGATTTATAAAAGCTAGTTCCAGGACCGGTTCCAAAACTATAGAGAAACCCTGTCTTGAAAAGCAAACAAACAAACCAAAAGACTTGTATTTACTTTTGTGAATGCATACATATGATAGCATCTAGCCTTTATCTTTAATTTTTCATGAATTCTGAAATTTAGCCATTAATTCAATTGTTGTAAGCCTCTATATGTTACTATTGTAGAGATTATATGAAGTTAAAAGAATTTTTTTTTTTTTGTTTTCGTTTTGGTTTTGGTTTGCTCTTCGAGATAGAGTTTCTCTGTGTAACAGTCCTGGATGTCCTAGAAATCACTCTTTAGACCAGGCTGACCTCGAATTTATAGAGATCTGCCTGCCTCTTCCTCCTGAGTGCTGGGATTAAAACTGTACCACTACGCCTGGCTAAGAGGAGTTCTCCAGGTTTGGTGGTAAGTATTTGAAATTACAGTATTGGGAAGCTGAGACAGGTAGATCTAGTGTTTGAGGGAAGCCTGGGCCACATAGTTAGACTCTATCTCAACCACCACCAACAAAATGGGGCCATGAAATGATTCTTTGGGAAAAGCACCTGCTGCCAAGCCCGAAGATCTGAGTTTGTTCACTGGTTCTGAAGCATGATTATTAAAAACTCAGACAGATTTTGGGGTTCAACTTGAAGGTCAGAAAAGCGAAACAGCCAGCCACTGGCTCTTACCTCAGTCTGAAATAGCAATCCTGCCTCCAGCAAACCTCAGAATGAGACTGTGTGTGAGAGCTGTCTCCTACTGTTTTATATTCCTCTCTAGGGCTGGGATTAAAGGCGTGCACCACTACCGCCTGGTTTCTCTGGCAAACTAGTGTGGATACTGGGATTAAAGGTGTGTGTCACCACTGCCTGGTCTGATGGCTGACCAGTGGGAATGTTTTACCCTCTGGTCTTCACTACAAGGACCCACACAGTGGAGTGAGAGAACTGACTCTCTAAAATTGTCCTCTGATGTCTACATATTTGCTATAGCACACAATATACAAAACAAGTAAAATGTAGTGATTAAAATTATTTATATTATGTAGGCAGTTATTGATTTGCATACTAGTATGGTATTGTATAAGGCCTTTCTTACAATAATTATTATAGTTATAATTATAATGTTTATTGATTATATTATAGTGATTATTATAAAGTTATAATAATGAGAAAAATGCTATTATCCTATATTGACTTCTGAAAGTTTTTAAAAGCATTAAGAGTGGTTGCAAATGTATAGGAAAATTAATTTTACAAAGACCCTTTTTTTAGGAAAATTAATTTTAAAAAATATTTTTAGAGTATACTGTACTTGAAAATAATCAGAAAAATGTTTTATTACTTAAAAAATCTGTTGAGGGGCTGGAGAGATGGCTCAGTGGTTAAGAGCTCTGGCTGCTCTACCAGACGTCCTGAGTTCGGTTCCCAGCAACCACATGGTGGCTCACAACCATCTGTAATGAGATCTGGTGCCCTCTTCTGGCCTGCAGGCATACATGCAGGTGGGACACTGTATACATGCCTGGAATTGACTGTATATTCTAGGCTGTCCTGGAACACATAATAGTATCTTTCATTTTCCCTAGTACTGAAACTATGAGCTACTATACCTGGCTTGTGTTTGTCTAAATAATTTTTTTTTTTTTGGTTTTTCGAGACAGGGTTTCTCTGTGGCTTTGTCTTGATGAATTACCATGCACCTTCCTATATTTGGATTAGCTTCTAAGATTAATTTTTCTATTTTTATTTTATGTGTATGGATGCTTTGTTTGCATGTGTGTATGTGCACCACATGTGTGCCTGATGCCTGAGGAGGCTAGAAGAAGGTGTCAACAACACCTTACCTAGAACTGGAGTTACAGATAGTTTTGGGTGCTGGGAATCAAACCGGTTCCTCTAGAAGAGCAGCCAGTACTCTTAATCACTGAGCCATCTCTCTAGTTCCAAACACCTTAGATTGTCTTATTTTTATTTCAGTGTTGCAAAATACTTATGAGAGTTCCTTTAATGTCATTTGTGCCAGCATTGCCATCTCTGTCACCTTAATTCTCTTTCCCACCTTCCGTTTGCTCTAACCACAGATTTCACTTAGTTCAAGATTACCTTTCATTAAGTTCCTCCGACTGTGTACTAATAGCCTCTCAAAAGGCAGCAATTTGGCATTCTTAAGCTCAGTTATTTTTTCCAAATCTCTCTTCTTTATAATCAATCCAAGCTGATTACTATCAGTTTCTTGGCTGCATTTTTATTATTTGTTGGGCTGTCCTCTTTATTTTTTATTTTAAAATTATATTTATTTGTGTTTGCTACCTGTACATGTATGGGATACAGAGGACAGCTTGCAGGAATCAGTTCTTTTCTTCTACCACCCACTGATTAATACTTGCCCTCCACTGTGATTTTTTTTTTTTTGGTTTTTCTTTTTTTTTTTAAATATTTATTTATTTATTTATTAAGTATACAATATTCTGTCTGTGTGTATGTCTGCAGGCCAGAAGAGGGCACCAGACCTCTTTACAGATGGTTGTGAGCCACCATGTGGTTGCCGGGAATTGAACTCAGGACCTTTGGAAGAGCAGGCAATGCTCTTAACCACTGAGCCATCTCTCCAGCCCCCTTTTTTGGTTTTTCGAGACAGGGTTTCTCTGTGGCTTTGGAGCCTGTCCTGGTACTAGCTCTGTAGACCAGGCTGGTCTTGAACTCACAGAGATCCGCCTGCCTCTGCCTCCCGAGTGCTGGGATTAAAGGCGTGCGCCACCATCGCCCGGCTTCCACTGTGATTTTTTAGGTAGAGTTTCTTACTGACCATTTGTCTTCATCTCCTCAGTGATGAGTTTATAAGCCTATGCCATCCCATGCACTGGGCTTTTTATCATGGGCTCTGGGAATTGAACTCAGGTCCTCATACTTGCTAACAAGCATATTCCTGACTGAATTCCGCTCCCCTCACCTTTTTTTTTTTTAATAAAAAAGTTTTTGTTTTTTTCACTTGTGTATTTGGTAGGTTTATTTGTTTTTTTTTATTATTATTATGTATACAATATTCTGTCTATGTGTATGCCTGCAGGCCAGAAGAGGGCACCAGACCCCATTACAGATGGTTGTGAGCCACCATGTGGTTGCTGGGAATTGAACTCAGGACCTTTGGAAGAGCAGGCAATGCTCTTAACCTCTGAGCCATCTCTCCAGCCCCTGTTTCGGTTTTTTGTTGTTGTTGTTATTTCAGTGGGATTGTATCACCTTTGTAAAATTATTGAGACTTAGGTTTTTTGTTTGTTTCAGTGTCTCCTATGTATCCTTGGCTGTCTTGGAACTCACTGTATAGACTGGGTTGGCTTCTAACTCACAGAGATCTTCCTGCTCCTGCCTTTTGAGTGCTGAGATTGAAGTTGTATGCCACCACCCCTGCTGGATTTAGATTTTTGTTTGTTTTTGTTTTGTTTTTCGAGACTAGTTTCTCTCCAGTTCAGTAGAGCAGGCTGGCCTTGAATTCACAGAGATCCACCTGTCTCTGCCTCTCAATTGCTGGCTTAAAGACGTGCGCCACCACCACCTGGCTTGAATTTAGATTTTTTAAAGATAGTTTAATTTTATTTTATGTGTATTGGTGTTTTGCCTACATGTATGTCTATGTGAGGGTGTCAGATTTTGTAGTTCCAGACAGTTATGAGCTGTCTTGCGGGTGCTGGGATTTGAACTCAGCTCCTCGGGAAGAACAGCTGGTGCTCTTAATTAACCACTGAGCCATCTCTGCAGTCCCGGTCTTAGAATTTTTAAGGTTATCTTTTTCTCAGGTTAATAATTGAATGCTTTATATGTGAACTTACTAATTATATTTTTAAATATAAATCAAAAACTTCAAAATTTAAAACATTCTTTTCAATCTGAGTTTATAGAACTATTTAATAGTTCTTTCATTAGTGTATTAAGGATTTACTGAGGGATGTAAGGTATTTTAAACTTATCCTTAAGGAATTCAAAATATTCTCATAAAGATCTGGAAAATGCTATGCTAATCTTCATTCTTCAGAGAAGTCAGAGAGTTTATTTTTTATTTTTTGAGAGTTTATTTTTAAACATTTTAGTTTTTTTGTAATAAAGTCTCTAATGTAGCTCTGGCAGTCCTGGAATCAGCTCTGTAGAACACTCTGGCCTTGAACTCAGTTTACCTTTCTCTGTCTCCTGAATGCTGCAATTAAAAGCATATGCTCCAAAACACTGTTTTTAAAATTGCATTTTGTTTCTTTCATGTATGTGGATGGATGTGTGTATTTGTGTATAGCACATGTTTAACTGTCAGAGGACAACTTGTTTGGGATTCAGTTTTCTGCTTCATACCATGTGGGTTCTGGACATTAAACTCAAGGTTCTCAGGTTTGGCAATAGATGTCTTTCCCCACAGGGCTGTCTTGATGGCTCTAAATACTTTCATTCAGCATTTTTTTTTAAAGAATAATAATAATAATAAAAAGACACAAATTGTACCAACTTCAAAAAAATTTTTCTTTTTCTTTCTTTTCTTCTTCTTCTTTTTTTTTTTTTTTTTTTTTTGGTTTTTCGAGACAGGGTTTCTCTGTAGCTTTGGTGCCTGTCCTGGAACTAGCTCTTGTAGTAGAGATCCGCCTGCCTCTGCCTCCCGAGTGCTGGGATTAAAGGCGTGCACCACCACCGCCCGGCTTATTTTTTATTTTTTGAGGCAGGGTTTCTCTGTAGCTTTTGAAGCCTGTCCTGGAACTAGTTCTTGTTGACCAGGCTGGCCTCAAACTCAGAGATCCGCCTGCCTCTGCCTCCCAAGTGCTGGGTGGGATTAAAGGCATGTGCCACCACTGCCCATCAAAAGATTTGTTAAATGAGGTCTAGCAGGATGGTTCTGTGGTTAAAAGTATAGCAGTGCATGCTGGGGGACCTGAGTTCTAGCTTTATAATCCATGTAAAGTGGAAGAGAAAATCTTCCTTGACATTTTCCAGTCCCTTCTGAGGAGACTATTATGTATTTTCATAGTTGAACTTTGATATTTGATATTGCTTCTTTTCGGATTTAGGTATTTTCTGTTGACTTATCACTTAGAAGCATGCAAATATAGCTTTCATTTCTCTTTACTCTGTGCTCCTTCCCTTCTTTTCCCTACTACTTCATTCTAACAATAGTGACATGGTAGTTAAATGTTTTTACCTTATGACTTTGTGTATGGTATATGTATATGTGATTCACTCCAAAGTTAAGTAGCAAGCAGTGATTACTTTTTAGGTCATCTTTTCCCTGGAACTAATATTTGTTGTGATTTTATTTGCTTTGGTTTGGTATTCTTTTAAACTTAAAATTTGTTAACTTGCTCATGACTCCTTGATTCGAGGCTGCCAGATGTTCCCAAGCCCAGTGGGTTTCTCATGATTTAGAATCCCAGCATTTAGGAGTTAGGCAGGAGTTTGAGACCTTCTTGCCAGCTTGGTTTACATAGCCAATTCTAGGCCAGTCAAAGCTGTATAAGAAGACTTTGTCTCAAAAAACAAAAACAACTCCCCCCCTTGCCGGGCGGTGGTGGCGCACGCCTTTAATCCCAGCACTTGGGAGGCAGAGACAGGCTGATCTCTGTGAGTTCGAGACCAGCCTGGTCTACAAGAGCTAGTTCCAGGACAGGCTCCAAAACCACAGAGAAACCCTGTCTCGAAAAACCAAAACCAAAAAAAAAAAAAAAAAAAAAAAAACAAAACAAAACCTCAAAACCCTCTAATAAACACCTGCTCATAAAAACTTTATTTATTTTTATGTGCATTGGTGGTTTGCCTGCATGTATCTCTGTGTAAGGGTGTTGGATCCCCTAGAACTGGAATTACAGACAGTTGTGAGCTGTCACATGGATGCTGGAAATTGAACCTGGGTTCTCTGGAACAGCAGCCAGTGCTTTTAACTGCTGAGCCATCTCTCCAGCCCCTACATACTAGTTCTTATTATCCAACATATATTCTGTGACATTTTGTTTCTTATTTGAGATAGGATCTTATATAGTTCAGGCTAGCCTGGAACTTAACGTGGTTGAGAAAGGCTATGAATTTCTAATCTTCCTGGCTCCATCTCTAAAATACTGATAGGTGTCTGTCACCAGATCTAGATATAAATTGTTTATATATATATATAGTTTTGCATCAGAAACTTGTTTTTCTCAGAGAAACTTGACATTGCATAACCTGATGTCCATACTTCCTTATTTTAATTTTGTTCTGCTTTGGTTGTTTGTTGAAGTATTTATGCTCTTTTACTTTATTTAAATTTTTTTTTTTTAAAGGCATGGTATAACTGTGTAGCACTGACTGTCTTGGAGCTTGCTATGTAGAGCAGGTCAGCCTCAAAGAGCTCCTTCTGCCTCTTGAGTGCTGGGATTAAAGCCTTGTGCCCTTACTCTCAGGTTGTTTATACACTTTTGCTTTTGTGTAATAGATCTTCAGAATGTTGCCATCCTGAGGTTGTGTGTAGGTATGAGGAAATTGTTGACAAGAACAACATTGTTTCTGTAGCAAAGACTGCCAGTCACTAGACTTATTGATGGCAAGATTTAGTTCTTGATTTTTTTCTTTATTAAGCCATGTGTGGTTTTGTTCTTTCTTGTTTTGATCTGCTTGTGTGGAAATGGACACACCTGTGTTGTGTTCACTGAGGGCAGGAGGATGTTTAGTGTTCTTTATCACTCTTAGCCTTCTTCCTTTGAGATGGCCTTCTGGTGAACCTGGGACTAGATTGGGGATGTGATCCTCTTGTCCATATCCATCACAACACTAGGGTTACAGACCTAGATGTGACCAAGCAAGCCCAGCTCTTTTTTTTTTTTCCTTTTCGTTTCTTTTTGAGAGGCTCAACTGTGTAGCCTTGTAAGGCCTCAAATTCACCATGACCAAAATAACCTCAAATTCTCTGCCTTTCAAGTAACTTTGAAGCCTGTCCTGAAACTAGCTCTTTTTTTTTAATTTTTTTAAATTTATTTATTAAGGATTTCTGCCTTCTCCCCGCAACCGCTTCCCATTTCCCTCCCCCTCCCCCGATCAAATCCCCCTCCCTCATCTGCTCGAAGAGCAATCAGGGTTCCCTGACCTGTGGGAAGCCCAAGGACCGCCCACCTCTATCCAGGTCTAGTAAGGTGAGCATCCAAACTGCCTAGGCTCCCCCAAAGCCAGTACGTACAGTAGGATCAAAAACCCACTGCGATTGTTCTTGAGTTCTCAGTAGTTCTCATTGTCCGCTATGTTCAGCTAGTCCGGATTTATCCCATGCTTTTTCAGACCTAGGCCAGCTGGCCTTGGTGAGTTCCCGATAGAACATCCCCATTGTCTCAGTGTGTGGGTGCACCCCTCGCGGTCCTGAGTTCCTTGCTCGTGTTCTCTCTCCTTCTGCTCCTGATTTGGACCTTGAGATTTCTGTCCGGTGCTCCCATGTGGGTCTCTGTCTCTGTCTCTTTTCATCGCCTGATGAAGGTTAATATTCATGAGGATGCCTATGTGTTTGTCTTTGGATTCACCTTCTTATTTAGATTCTCTAGGAACATGAATTATAAGCTTTATGTCCTTTATTTATGGCTAGAAACCAAATATGAGTGAGTACATCCCATGTTCCTCTTTTTGGGTTTGGCTTACCTCACTCAGGATAGCGTTTTCTATTTCCATCCATTTGTATGCAAAATTCAAGAAGTCCTTGTTTTTTACTGCTGAGTAATACTCTAATATGTATATATTCCATACTTCATCCATTCTTCCGTTGAAGGGCATCTAGGTTGTGAAACTAGCTCTTGTAGACCAGGCTGACTTTGAACTCACTGAGATCTGCTTGCTTCTACCTCCCGAGTGCTGGGATTAAAGGCACGTACCACCCCCAACCGGCTCAGCTCCACTTTTTAACACACATTTGTCTGTCTGTCTGTCTGTCTGTCTGTCTATCTCTCTATCTATAAAAGTGTTCTTACCTAATGAGTGACTGACCAGTCTCTCTAGCCCCCCTGTTTAACACTTATTTATCTATGTGTTTGTTTGTTTATTTATTTATATTTTATGGTCATTGTTGTTTTGCCTGCATGGGAGTGTCAGAACCAAGGAACTGAAGTTACAGACAGGTGTGAGCTGCCATGTGGGTGCTGGGGAATTGATCCCCGGTCATCTGGAAGAGCAGTCAGTGTGTTTAACTACTGAACCATCTCTCCAGCCCTGGTGCTGGGAAATTCTAACTCAGTTCCTTAAGCTTGTATAGTAAGTGCTCTTCTGAGTCATCTATCCAGCCCCCATTTTTCCTTTTATTTTGTAATATAATATTTGGTTTTTCAAGACAGGGTTTCTCTGTAGCTTTAGAGCCTGTCCTGGAACTAGCTCTTGTAGACCAGGCTGGCTTCAAACTCACAGAGATCCACCTGCCTCTGCCTCCTGAGCGCTGGGATTAAAGGCATGCCCCACTACCGCCTGGCAAAAATATATTTTTAATTGAAACAGAGTTACATCACTTCCCTCTCTTCCCTTCCATCAGTTTCTCCTAGATACCCTTCCTCTGACCCCCCTCACTTCCCTCAAGTTTTTCATTATTATTGTTACATATGTATGCATATATGTATGCATGCATGTATGTATATGCTTATGTTAAATTGACATAAAAACTAGCCGGTACATCTATATTTTCAGAATTGTAGATAATTAGGACTCATAGAAGACTGTTAACAGATCTTAACAATGTTAAATTTCCTCTTTCTAAAAGCACAGAAAATATTCATTCTAGTTTTACATATCAGAATCTTACAGTTATTGTGCAAGAGTTACAAGTGATCATAAGTGCTGAATCATCTCTCCAGCTTTGTTTTTTTTTTGTTTTTTTTTTTGTTTTTTTGTTTTTTGTTTTGTTTTGTTTTTTGGTTTTTTGAGACAGGGTTTCTCTGTGGTTTTGGAGCCTCTCCTGGCACTAGCTCTTGTAGACCAGGCTGGTCTCGAACTCCCAGAGATCCGCCTGCCTCTGCCTCCCAAGTGCTGGTATTAAAGGCGTGCACCACTGCCCGGCAGCTCTGTTTTTTGTTTTGTTTTGTTTTGTTTTTTTAATGAAAAACAAGGAAAGAAAGAAATGTTTTCAAGACTGGAGAAATGGTTTGGGGGAAATTTTGTTGCTCAAGCATGAAGATCATAGTTCCAATCCCTAGCACCCATTGGGGAGAAGATTCTTATCCTAAGCAATCTGGCTAGCTAGACTACTGAAACTGGAAAGCTGTAGGCAGAGCAAGTGACCTTGCCTCAGTATATCAGGTAAAGAGTAATATTGGAAGACACCTAACATGCCAGTGGTGACAACAGGCACATATGCATGCACACTAGGCACATGCACACATATCCAAGAAAAAATAAAATCAAACCCAGCGTTCACTGTTTTGAAATAGCTTTTCATTTTCCTCAAACCATAAATAAATAATAGTAGTGCTATTGTTTGTCTACTTGTATCTTTGTTCAATAATGTCTTTTTTCCTTGTGTGTAATTGAATGGTTAATATGTTGCCGTTGCTTGATTGTTGCCAGTAATTTTATAGTCAACTTTTTGAAATCTGCATTTGAGAGTTTAGGATAGAATGGCAGTGGATCTGTAGGATATTAGGTCTATAGAACTTGTTTAATGCCCAAATGCTCAAGTCCTTAAAATGTACTCAGATCCCCCATATTAGATGACATAGTTGTGGCATATGCTCAGGTCTTCCTGTAAACTGTAAATTGTTGATTACTTATTTATAAGTTTTTTAATACCTAATACAATATGCATGCTGTATAGTTACTATTGTATGACAAGTTAAAAGTTTATACATGTTTATATTAGGTAGAATTTTATTTTTTTGTTATTTCAACATAACTTTGTTTGAATCCTCACATACACACTACCCAGATTTTGCGTGCATTGCTATTAGATACTCAAATTTAGAGCTATGAAGCAATATATTTTAAAAATTGTTGTTGAATTATTATTTATTACCAATTTCTGGTGTGGATTTGATATTTGTAAGCTTGGTTACCACACGAGCTCATCCTAAGCAAGAAGAGCTCAGTTTGACAGTGTCAATGTGAATTTCCTTAAAGCATTCAGACTTCCTGATACCTGACTCCTATCCTTGTAAATAATTCTTTCAAAATTGCTTTTTGTATCAAAAGGAGTAGTATATTGGTTATTGCATAGTTTTTTATAAGTTTTACATTAGTACCATTAATAGTTATAAGCCACTTTTTTTCTGTCAAATATTAGATGTAGTGGTTGCAGACACATCAGTTTTCCGATGCTATTTCTTCTGAAATGCTGTAGTGTTAAGTGAGACAGAATATACTTATTTTCTCTTTTTTATCTGTCTGTCTTTCTATCTAGCTATTATTTTTTGAGGCAGGGTTTCTTTGTATAGCTTTGACTGGCCTTGAACTCACTGATATCTGATAGCCTCTGCCTTCAGAGTGCTGGGATAAAATGTGTGCACCACTACCACACCTGGCATCTATGCTTTCTTTTCATCAATTTTGCCAAGGAGGGTGCTTATAAATTCCTGTTATTTCCATTTTTGCGTAGAAAGAATAATTCAAAATTTCAATATATTAATTCAATACATTAATATATTAATGACTAACATATACTTTTATGTTACATTTAAATTTTATAAATTTGTTCTCATCTAAAGTTAACCTTATGCTTTCAAGAAGGCTCTTGGGTGAATTCTGAGAATTAATAGGAAACATTTTATGATTGCCAAACTAAAATTAGGTACAAGGAATTAGCTTTCAGTTTGAAAATTGTGGGTTCAGCTAGAACACTGTAAACGACTAGAACCTCTGTGCGTAGTAATTGATGGAGTTGTGTATCTGGCCGGATGTGGTGATGCACACCTTTAATTTCACCACTAGGAAGTCATAGCTAGCTGGAACTACATTGTGAAATCCTGTCTCCCTGTTCCCCAAAACTATTTGTCTGTATTGTCCTTTGTAGCTTTCCTTACAAAACTATGTAATTTTGAGTTGTATATAGATAATAGATCTTATAACCATTGGGCTTTCTTGTCAAAGATCATAGTTGACAGTAAAGTTAATGGGAATGGGAGGTTTAGGGTAAATATTGTTTGTTTGTTTTTCTGTTGTGAAAAGCTTCTCTTAAAAGTGAAATAGGCCAGGCAGTAGTGGCACATTACTTTAATCCCAGCACTTGGGAGGTAAAGGGAGACAAATCTCTGAGTTTGAGGCCAGTCTGAGTGAGTTCCAGGACTGGCTCCATAGATACTGGGAAACCCTGTCTTGAAAAAATGGAATGGAGGAAATAAATGTGTATAAATTCTTGAATATTAAGTATAGTTGCTTTATTAAGTACTGTGGTCTGAATGCTTGTGTCTGCTCTAAAATTAATTTGTTGAAACCTAAACCTCTGTAATTTCATAAGGGGCATATAGTCTGTGGAAGGTGATCAGATCATGGAGACAGGTGTCACAAAAAAAACTGATACATTTTGAACTTCTGATCCTCTTGCCTCTATCTTCCATGAGCTGGTTTATAGGTGCGGGCCCCTACACCTGACTTGCAAATGCTTTTTGAAGAGTAAAATGCTAAGTTAAGTGTAAATTTTATTATTAACTTTGCACAATAGGTTAAAGACACTGAGAACATTCTATTTTCATGTTTTGGTTCAGTTTATAAAGGAATTTGGGCTACTATATGCCTTTTGACTAAAGGTTCCCTCACTGTCTGCTGGAGGGGAAAAGGGTGCCTGGAAACATGTAATGTCGCTGAGCTGAAGAACGTTATGCTGCGGATAGTTTCAGAGGTTTATGAACCAAGGAAATGATAAATTGTGTGTTTGGTTTGAGAAACTGCTGGAAGCAAGTGAATAAACTAGAAAGCTAGCCGGGCGGTGGTGGTGCACGCCTTTAATCCAAACACTTGGGAGGCAGAGGCAGGCAGATCTCTGAGTTCGAGACCAGTCTGGTCTACAGAGCTAGTTCCAGGACAGGCTCCAAAGCTACAGGAAACCCTGTCTGGGGGGGGGGGGGGACCCAAAAAGCTAGAAAGCTTATCAGCATATGCTAAATAGTCATTTTGTTATATTGCAGAGAATAGGAGGAGCTAATGAAGACTTAAGGGCATTTTCTCAGCCATATTTTTTTTTTTTCGAGACAGGGTTTCTCTGTGGCTTTGGAGCCTGTCCTGGAACTAGCTCTGTAGACCAGGCTGGTCTCGAACTCACAGAGATCCGCCTGCCTCTGCCTCCCGAGTGCTGGGATTAAAGGCGTGCGCCACCACCGCCCGCCTTCTCAGCCATATTTTTAAAATTCTACTTTAGCACTTAAGCATATAGCAAATTTCCTTTGACTGTAAACTAAGTCATGCCTTTTTTTGATTTATGTTCTGTTCTTACAGTTTTCAAAGACATAATCTTCCCCAGAAATTATTTTAAGTTAACTTGATAGTGGCATATTTGACATGTTTCAAAATGGGAGCTGTCACTCCTGTAGAAAAAAAAACTTGTACAACTTGAATGTTTTTCCATCTGTGCCCTAAAGTTAGTTGTTATTAGTATTTTATTTATTGACTAAGTAGCTTTGTTTTCCTACACAAAGATCTTATTCTATGTTTTTTTCTTTACATTTTTATACATTAAAGAGAATTTGTGGTAGGAACAAGGAAGCCAAATATTTAGGTTAGTTCAATGTTTCATGTAATTCAGGGAAACTCGATCTGCTTGGGAACAGAAACAGAGGCAGATGGATACTGATGCTCTGTAAGGATGGCATGGTTCCTTTTGATTACAGATATTGGCGGTCTGTGAGGTGAAGATATGGAGGCACAATCCATTTACAGTCTGCACTAACCATGTGTGCTGTGGTAAAGCCAAGAACAACTTCATAATATACTGTAGAAGAGAGCTACTCTTAGTTTTCCAGCACAGAGACCCCCGCACACCAATCCTGTCAGCACTGTCTTTGAACATTGAGGCCAAATGCCATAGAAACTGCTATGCTTCCATTCCTGCTTTGAGTTACAGATGAGTTGCTCGGAAATGTAAGCTAGAGTGTAATAGTAGTGCACCAATTGTACACTTTTCAAAAACAAAAATGGGATATTTATTTATTTACTTACTTTTAAGATTTGTTTTCTATTTCAACGTGCATGAGTATTTTGTTTATGTGTTTGTGTACCAACTGCATGTCTGGTGCTCTTGGAGGCCAAAGAAGGCCTTGGATCCCTTGGAACTGGATTGACAGATGGCTATGAATCACCATGTGAGTGCAGATTGAATGCTACGCAATTACTTTATCAACTGAGCTACATCCCCAGCTCTACTTTATTTTTGCTTAGGTGTTTTGCCTCCATCTATCTGTCTGTTCATACAGACTTTAAAAAAGTGTTGGATCTCCTGACACTGGAATTAAAGCAGCAGTGAGCAACTATATGGAAGCTTAAATTGAACGTGGGTCCTCTGAAAGAACAGCCAGTGAGTGCTCTTAACTCCTGAGCCATTTCTAACTTCCCATACCCCACCCATTTAAAGTGGGTTCTGGGAATCAAAACTCAGGTCCTAATGCTTGCATACCAACCAAGTCATCTCCATAGACTTAAGAGCTTTCTGCTTTCTTTCGGGATTTTTTTTGTCGTTGTTGTTTTCTTTGGTTTGTCGCGACAGGGTTTCTCTGTGTAAGTCCTGACTGACCTCAAACTCACTGAGATTTACCTGCTTCTGCCCCACAAGTGCTGGAATTAAAGGTATGTGCCACCATCACCCAGCCCTAATAGCTTTCTTTATAAATGGAGTTTTTAAAGTTTATTTTTAATTTTGAGACCGTGGTTTTGCTCTTTCTATAAAAACCTGTGACAAGGGACTAGAGAGATAACTCATTGGTTCAGAGCATTTGTTGCCTTTCCAGAGGACCCATGCTCAACTCCTAGAACCTATATGGTGGTTTACAAATGTTCCAAGGATCTGACACCTTCTGGCCTCCTTTCGTACCAGGCACACACATGGCGCACAGATATTAAAGACATACATGCAAGCAAAACACCCATACACATAAAATGAAAAATAGATATGAGAAAACTCCTTAACTTTTTCTTTTTCTTTTTTTAGTCTTTCCTTTCCCACAAATAGCATGTCTGTTCTCTTGTTAAGTATACTTCATTATGGAAGTTGTTAACTGTTGTTTTATCTTCAGCACAGTGGCTGTGCCTTAATCTACTGCTATTTCAGCCAACAGTTGTGACTCTGCAGTTACTGGCTGCTTCTTTAGCAGCAGCCTGGAGGGAATTCCATTCCCAAAGGCACCAGCCCTGGGCCGGGCGGTGGTGGCACAGGCCCGGCGGTGGTGGCGCAGGCCGGGTGGTGGTGGCGCACGCCTTTAATCCCAGCACTCAGGAGGCAGAGGCAGGAGGATCTCTGTGAGTTCGAGACCAGCCTGGTCTACAAGAGCTAGTTCCAGGACAGGCTCCAAAACCACAGAGAAACCTTGTCTCGAAAAACCAAAAAAAAAAAAAAAAAAAGGCACCAGCCCTGGCTGCTGCTAAAGGTAACTCTAACTAAATATCATTCTACTTTAAATAAGACTTGAGGTTCAAAGACTGGGGTGAAAATCTGTGAGCTCAGAGAGGCTGAGTAGCAACTAACTAACCCTCTCCTTGCTAGCGTCCCTGAAAGACCCATGCTTGGGCTCTGCCAAACCAGAAAATGTCACGGACACTCCAAACTCTTCCATACTACTTCTGTGTCTCTTCATTTCTCCCAGATGCCCTCTGATGCTCTATGATTAGTTTCTGTCAGCTAGTTGCTAACTTAGCCTCCTGAACCAAGGTTAATTTTATTTAATCACTGCAAATGCAAACTCCGGATTCACAGTGTGATTGAGTATCCCCCACAATTAACTATGGGAAAAGATTCCTTTTTCATTAATCCCTTAGAATATACCTAGAACTGTAGATCACAGAGTCATTTAAAGCTTGTTGGTCTAAGTACTTTCCATTCCTTGTGGTTGGGTATGTTTTCCTTGATCGTTTTCTCTTCTTGATCTTGGATAAAGCTTCAATATTGAAGATTTTATTTCTTTGTTTTGATGAAGAAATAGGTTACAGTCCCTGCTCATTCCCCCCCCCCCTCCTTTTTAAGGCTAGGTTAGGTACTATACCTAGTGCCATTTAGGTATGGTCAGATAGAAATTTGATTTCTCCTAATGAGGCTACAGTTTACATAGTTTTGTTCACTGTCTTTTCCTGCTAGTTGGTATCATACTTTCCAAAAGCGTTAGACTGGAAATTTAAATATTTAGTTCTAACTCTGCCTAGATTTAATCCTGTGTGATAAGTCTTCCTTGAAGGATAGTGGCATGATTTCACTGTTTTTTGGTGTTTTGTTTGTTTGTTTTCAAGACGAGGAATTTCTGTGTAGCTTTGCAGCCTGTCCTGGGACTCACTCTGTAGACCAGGCTGGTCTCAAACTCACAGAGATCCATTTGCCTCTGCCTCCTGAGTGCTGGGGATTAAAGGCTGACCTCTTCAGTAGCACTCCTGTTTTGTAGGGTACCATTGTCTTTAGTACTTAGATATCTAAGGTGTCATGATAGGTTTGTAAAAGGAAATTGTGTGAACTGTTCAGGTACCTATGGAAAAAGAAAACCTAATTAAATGATAATAGTTTATTAATATGAATACTTAAAGTCCATGTATATGACAGATTATACATTTTTATTCATTTAATTTTTATGTATATTGGTATTGGCCTGTGTATATATCTGTGTGATATATATATTGGTTCCATTGGATATAGAGTTACAGATAGTTGTGAGCTGCCATGTGGGTGCTTGGAATTGAACCTAGGTCTTTTGGAAGAGCAATCACTTAACCACTGAGCCATCGCTCCAGCTCCCAGATTATATTTTTAAAAGATGTCTATGACAGTATTTCCCATCCTACAGGCTTCTTATAACATGATTTTGACGTTTCTCTCATGGTCCTTGAATTTGAAAATTTGAACAGCTTTGTGATTTATCAGTGGTGACTTTTTTTTTTAAAATTGGGGATAACTGTGAAATGTATGCCGATGTCATTTTCATGCTCCTTTCTCATTTTAAAAGTAATATTACTTTTATTATTTGTATATATATGGCTTGTGTACATCTGCATACAGATATGCTTATGTGTGTGTACCTTTATCCACCCTTTTTGAGAGAGGATCTCTTACTGAACACGCCTCAGGGTTCCTCTGTCTCCATGCCTTACTCCTGTCTCGGTGCTGGCATTATAGGTGTGTGCTGGGATATTCAGCTTTTTAAAGTGGGAAGTGGGGGATCTTATTTAGGCCCTTATTACTTGTACAGCAAGCACTTTACCTACTTCACCTAAGGTCCCCCAACGCCTTTCTTGAAACGAGGCCTATGTAAACAGAATCCTCTGCATTAGCTCCAGAGTACTGAGATTATGGGTGTGTTGACCTAACTTCCTTCATTTCTTCTGCTTAAGATTTTCTGTGTATTGTTTATCTTTAAAGAATCTGTTAAATTTCTTACTCTGATTTCCTCAATCCTATTTTCTTTTGGTGAAACATAGTCTCAAATAAAAACCCCATTGAATTTTCTTTCTTCTCTTCTGTTACCAGAAAATGAAAAAAAGGATGAGAAGAAATGGATTGCTTATCTCTGTAGACTTTCTTTTTCAAAATGTAAATTTTTTTATTATAGAGTATGTTGTGTCTCTATGAACATAAAACATTTTAATAGAACATTAAAATCAGATTTAGTTTTTCAGTAGCTTCTTGATTTGAATCATTGAAAAAATTTTACTTGCATTACACATTCATCCTTTCTCTAGAATAATTCAAAGAATAGCTTAAGAGCCCAAGCAAGCATATTTTTTAGCACTCTTAGATTTTCCCATACTTTTATTTCTTGAAGTTCCACATTTCACCTCTCATCTTCTCGATCTATAATCCAAGCATTTCTAATGTCCTTCATCTTTTATGCTATTGATTATTCTCTTCCTGCCTTTGGAGGTGTTCTTCAGACCTCTTTGTTTGTTTGTTTTTTGACAGGATCTTGCTACACTTAGTCCTTGCTGGTCTCAAACTTGATTTCATACTCCTGCCTTTTGTTCCATAGCAACAGCTGAGATTATAGATGTGCACACCACCATACCAGGCATTTTTCTGTTTTTTAATTGTTTTTGTTGTTTTAATTTTTGTCATGTGAATTGCCAGTGTCCAAGATTCCTTCATAATAGTTTCGTATCTGTATTTCCTTTGCACTTTTTTTTTATTACTGTTAAGTTCCTTTGTTACTACTTTGTAGAAACTTGTGTTATAGTTATCATGCATTTGAACTACCCTGCCCTTCCTCTATCAAGTATGTCCAGCCCTTTGCCCAGGTTACCTGTGAGTGAAGCCTTTCATAAATTTGTAAATTTACTGTAAAATTATATGTTCTTTTGGGGGCAGTGGTGAATACATTTTTTGCAACGTACAACCGTCTCTTCATGTGTGTATACCTGCAAGGAGGACAGAGGAAGACATCAGGTTTCTTGTTGTGTCATTTCACACCTTGTTCTCTAGAGACAAATTCCAAGCCTTAAAATTACCTTCCCAGCCCTGCAGTGAATATTTGTTTGAGACAGGATCTTGCTTTATATTTCTGTCTGGCTTAAAGTGGATATGTAGACCAGGATGCTCTCAAACTCACAGAAATCCACCTGCCTCTACCTACCTTCTGAGTGCTGGGATTAAAGGTTGGTGTCACCAATACTTGGCAAACCAATGACTATTTTATGCATTTTCTGTCTGCTGATCGATTAAATGTTTGTGTACTATTTACTTAAGTTTTTTTGTAAATAAAGTAAATAAAGTTTTAATAAGTTTTGACCTATGGCAACATTTTAATGTCTGTTGAGTAACTGATCTTTTTATTGATGGACATTCTTTACTTATTATAGACACTTTAAAAGGTTTCCATATGCATTTTATCCTTAATTACTAGTGAATAAATTTATTGATCATTAGTTTGATGTCATCATTCCACAGTGATTGAGCCTATAGAGAATTTAACCCAGGGCCTTGATGATAGACAAGTACTCTACTAGTGAGATATAGTTCCACTTTAAACATGCTGAACAAAAAAGAATAGTTTTCAAGTAATTTGTAACCAACAGTGGAGCTTGCCATATTATAGTCTAATAGTCAATTTCCTTTTGTCTTCACTAGATTAGAAGCAACTTAATTTGTTAGTAAAGCCATTAATGAGTTGTGATCTTCAAGGAATATTAATAGTTCTAGTAGAAAAGTGTTCTCTCTAATTACTATAATTAATGACATAAGCTTTGTTCTATGTTTTGTTTTCATATTTAAAAACAAAGTACTTAGTTGGTATATTGTAGGTGTTAGTCCAGTTTCTAATGAGCTATGTTTTGTTAACTATTTGAATTATTTTATTGTTTTTTTTTCTTTTTTAATCATTGCCTTACATATTGTTGAACCTGGAGCCCTCCCTACATATGACAAACATTTATTGAGTGATTAGCTGTGTGCTAAGCCCTTTCCATCTTTATCTTGCTGACCCTTTCTACCTTGTGACTGCTTATCAGGAACTTCTTTCTGGCCTTTGGAGACCATATTTTCAGTTTACTGTATTTCCATTACCAATTTTCTTCACTATTCTTTTCCTCTCTCTATTTTCTTCGGTTTTAAATATTGTAAACTTTGGTTTCTTTCAGTTTCATGCTTTTTGTTTGTTTGAGACAGGGTTTCTCTGTCTCTTTCGAGCCTGTCCTGGAACTAGCTCTTGTTGATCAGGCTGGCCTCTAACTCATAGAGATTCGCCTGCTTCTGCCTCCCAAGTGCTGGGATTAAAGAAAGGTATGCGCCACCACTGCCTGGCTTCAGTTTTATTTTTATTTTATTCAATGTTTTGATTATATCGAGGACTCCTAGCAAACCTTTCTAAGCTTTAATTCAACAAATTAAAAAGCAAATGTAATTTCCTGAAGTTTCCACAGGTCTTTTAATAGAGTTGACTTTTATTTTGACTTAATACTTTTGCCTTCCTACAAGTTTCCAATTGTGGAAGCCTTGTGATTTTTAGATTGTTTCCACATCTACCAATTTTTCTGTCTGTGTATATCCCAAACTTAGTTGGCCTTCCTGTTGTAATAGTGGTCTGCGTTTTGCTCCCTGGTTGTTCTGTTTCAGAGTGTGTTCTGCGCTTGGTGCCTTCTTTCTAATTGGCCCATAGTTTGTCTGAGTTTTAGCTGATTGTACCCTCCCTTTTGGGTGGCAGAGTAGAGTAACTGTAATTCAATCTTCACAGTTGTAGGTTTATCATCCCCATTTTTATCATCATTATTATTATCATCTTGTTTAAGCTTACCTTTTTTTGCTGTAGTAGCATATAATAGAAGCCCACACTTTGAAGTAAAGTGTTCTGTTTGGCTTGCTCTTGACTCTTTTACATGGCTTCACCTTTAAAAATTAATGTAATCCTCCCCTGAATCTAGAAGCCCTCTTTGTTTATTCTAGCATGAGCCAAAGCAACCATCTTGTGCCTCCATTGGGATTGTATATTGAACACAATATTGAAGACTATTAATTTCTCTTTTATTAATTTGTTTATTACTACTGTTTGTGTGTGCCTTAGTTTCTTGTCAACTTGACACATGATAAAGTCATCTGGGAAGAAAGAAATTCAATTGAGAAAATGTTCTCATTAGATTGATCTGTGGGCAAGCATGAGGGGATTTTTTTTTTTTTTTGGTTTTTTCGAGACAGGGTTTCTCTGTGGTTTTGGAGCCTGTCCTGGAACTAGCTCTTGTAGACCAGGCTGGTCTCGAACTCACAGAGATCCGCCTGCCTCTGCCTCCCGAGTGCTGGGATTACAGGCGTACGCCACAAAAAAAAAAAGATTTTATTTATTTATTATGTATACAACATTCTGCCTCTATGTATGCCCGCATGCCAGAAGAGGGCGCCAGATCTCATTACAGATGGCTGTGAGCCACCATGTGGTTGCTGGGAATTGAACTCAGGACCTCTGGAAGAGCAGCCAGTGCTCTTAACCACTGAGTCATCTCTCCAGCCCCTGGGATTTTCTTGATTAATGATTGATATGGAGGGACTGTGTGCATGATGTTATCCTGGTCAGGTGGTCCTGAGTTATATAAAAAAAAATTAGACGGAGTAACCCATGGGTGCAAGCCAGTAAGTTGAGCTCCCCCATGATTTCTGCCTCAGGTCTTGTCTCCAGGTTCCTGCTCTGAGTTCCTGTCTTGACCTCCTTTGATGATGCAGTGTAAGCCAGAGGAACCCTTTTCTTCAAGTTCCTTTTGGTTGGGGTATTTTTATCACAATAATAAAAACCAAACAAAGACAATGCCTGTGCATGATATGTGTTGGCATGTGGCCTATGTTCCAAATCTTGTGTCAAGGTCAGAGAACAACTTTATGGAATTGATTCTCTACGTCTGCCTTTATTTGCATTATTACCAAGATCAAACTAAGGTTACCAGACTTTTGCAGCAAGTGCCTTTGCCCACTGAGCCATCTTACAAGCCCTTTTGTCTCTTTAGACAGGTTGTTGTACAAAGTGAAAGAAGTCTTAAATGCCTAAAGTAATGGGATGTGTAATTTTAAAAAATATTTTCTTTTGGTATTTGTGTGTGTGTGGGGGGGAGTAGATATGTAGTATACATTTACTTGTGTTTAGGGGTACTTCTGTGTATGCAGAGGCCAGGGGAGAGTGTCACATACCTTTTTGTATCACTTTCTTCCTTATTCTTTTGTAGTGGGGTCTCACTGAATCAGGACCTCAACATTTTTTTCTGGTCAGTAAGCCCCAACGATCCTCTTTTTCTGTAACTGGAGTGTTACAAAGGGTATGGGACCACACCTAGCTTACTGTATGGTTGTTGAGATCATAATTTCCTCTTAATTGTGTAACGATGCTTTTAACTCTCCAGCCTGGTTCTGAATATATATTCATTATATATTAGTATATGTTGATATAATATATATTCATAATTAGATTAAAAATATTGCATGTAGGTTTGTGCATGTGAGTACAGGTGCCCAAGGAGACCAAAGGCATTGGCTCTCCCTGGAACAAGAATTACAGATAAGATTGTGAGTCACCTGACAGGCAAGAATCTAAACTTGGAAATTGTTCTCTACAAGATATATTTGTACTCATGGTACAAATAATATACTTTTGATACAAAGAAAATGAATATGTTAGTGCCAAAAGCATTGATGCCAGAATTTAATGCCATTTGGCTTACACATATGCTACTTTTTGCTTCTTCTGGCCGGAAATTTGTGTGCATATATTAACGTTTTGTCTTTTTATTTAAGTGTATGGGTGTTTTGCATGCAGGTATGATTGTGTGTCAGATTTGTTCAGTGCTTAAGAAGGCCAGAAAAGGTGTCAGATCCGCTGAGATGGGAGTTATAGATTAGATGGTTGTGAGACACAGTACAGGTGCTAGGTATAGAACTGGAGTCTTCTTTTTTTTTTTTTTTTTTTCGAGACAGGGTTTCTCTGGTTTTGGAGCCTGTCCTGGAACTAGCTCTGTAGAGCAGGCTGGTCTTGAACTCACAGAGATCAGCCTGCCTCTGCCTCCCGAGTGCTGGGATTAAAGGCGTGTGCCACCAACGCCTGGCTGAACTGGAGTCTTCTTAAAGAGCATCAAGTACTATTAACTGCTAAGCCATCTCTCCAGCTCCAGGGTTTTTATTTTTGTTTGATTTTCAAGACAGGGTTTCTCTGTGTATTCTGGCTAATCTGGAACTCGTTCTGTAGACCAGGCTGGTCTTGAATTCAGGGGTTTGCCTTTTTTCTGTCCTGGGATTAAAGCAGTGCACCACTCCCACCAGGCCAACCTCAGATTTTGTCTTCTGAAAACATTTGGTCAGGAATTTTGATTTCTTATTTTACAGATTAGATTTGAGAATATTAGAATTATGACTAAATGTCATTATGTTCCTTTACTTAGCTACTTAGCTGAAAGAATTATTTGCTTGTTCTTAGGAACTAGAAGATCATCCGTCTATCTGTCTCTATCTATCTATCTATCTATCTATCTATCTATCTATTTTGTTTTTGTGACAAGGTTTCTCTGTAGCGTTGGAGCCTGCCCTGGAACTTGCTCTTATAGATCAGGCTGGCCTCAAACTCAAAGATATCCACCTGCATCTGCCTCCCTAATGCTGGGATGAAAAGCATGCACTACCACTGCTCAGTCCCTCTCTATTTTTATTTTTATTAATTTATTAGTTTTTGAGACAAGGTTGGTTTCTCTAGGTAGCTGTAGCTGTCCTGAAACTCACCATGTAGACCAAGCTGTCTTCGAACTCAGAAATTCCTTTGCCTCTGGGAGTAAAAATTCTAGGCCATGTAGCTCAAGTTGTCTTCAGACTCCTTTCTTCTCTGAGCCTCCAAATACTGGGAATATAAGTATATGCCCTCATCTGGCTAAGAGGAGCTATGTTTTGAAAGTCTTTTCCTTCCTGGTTTCTTACCTATCTTCTGTTTCTGAATTCTAGTGACAGATATAGAGCTGAAACGACTCAAAGATGCCTTCAAGAGGACCTGTGGACTCTCATATTACATGAGTCAGCACTGCTTCATCAGGGAAGTGCTTGGGGATGGAGTGCCTCCTAAAGTTGCTGAGGTAATCTTTATGGTGCTTGGTTCCTCTCATAGTTCTGTACCAGTTTAAATTTCTTTTTCAAAGTATTTTTTTTCAATTTTTTAATATTTATTTATTTTTATGTGTATGGATGTTTTGTGCGCCATGTATGTGCAATACACAGAGGAGAGTTTTGGATGGCTGTGAGCCACCATGTGGATGCTGGGAATTGAACCCAGGTCCTTTGGAAGAATATCAGTGCTCTTAACTGCTGAGCCATCTTTCCAGCACCCTATTTTAATTCTTTTTCTGTTATTAAATGTTTTGAGACAGGGTCTGTCATATAGCACAGACTGGCTTCCAACTCATGGTATAGCTGAGGCTTGCCTTGAACTCCTTATCCTCATGCCTTCATTACCTAAAAGCTTGGTTTATAAGCTTCAGCTTACCTCCCTGTGTTCTTGTCTATTTGCTTTTAAAATTTTGCAGGAGTATCTTCTTAAAAGATTTCATCTTGGGACTGGAGAGATGGCTTAATGGTTATAATGGCACTGCCTATTCTTCCAGAGGATCCAGGTTCAATTCGCAGGACCCAGAAGGCAGTTTACAACTCTCTGTAACCCTAGTTCCAGGGGATCTGATACCTTTACATCAGTTCACTTAAAGTTTAAAAATTTGAAACAAGATTTCATCTTCCTCACAGTTATTTTTCTTGCTGAGTAGGAAACAGGTCCTGGTTTAGATGTGCTATATTCTTAAAGTTTGAATGGGAACACTGAAGACCCACAGGTTTGCATTTTTGATTTTACAACTGATACATAATTATAAACTGTTAATATGATTTCCTCCTTATTTTAAATATCATCTTTGACATTAACTTTTTATGTTGTATGTTTTATAAATTTTTATTGAATGGAGTTGAGTCTGTAAAATTAAACTTGTAAGTGAAATAGAAGCTTTTTGGAACTTAAATTCTTATTTAAATTGTACCAAAATCTTTAAATAAAATATGCTGAGTTTGAAAGCATTCTTTTTCTAAAAATAATGTTTATTATTTTGTAGTAACATGCACAGATGTATTGTTATTCTGAGTATGACTAAGAGTAAAATTTATAAAACAAGATTATGATAGAAATTTTAAGCTTAATATTAAATATGAGCCCTAATTCTCTATTTTTTTATTGTTTTTAGCAGGTTTTTATTTATTTTTTTATTTTTCCCCCCTGAAACAGGGTTTCTCTGTGTAGCTTTGGAGCCTGTCCTGGAACTCATTCTATAGACCAAGCTGGCCTCGAACTCACAGAGATCCACCTGCTTCTGCCTCCCAAGTACTGGGATTAAAGGTGTTCACCACTGCTGCCTGGCTATTTCTCATATTCTTGTTTTCCCTTAATAAGTGTATCTTAAGTACTGTTATAGTACAAAAATGTTGAATTTATTTTTTATTCAAGATATAACAAGCAATTTAATACTATGATATTATCTACCAATTAGAAAAAGGGACATAGCCCAGGTATGCTGGTGCGCACCTTTAATCTTAGCACTAGACAGGCAGAGGCAAGTGAATCTTTGTGACAAGGCCAACCAGGCCTACACAGTGAGGCCCTGTCTCAAAAAATAAAATAATGGAGGTCGTAATAGTGATTTATAGAAAATGCTTTCAAATTCAAAGACTCTTCAGCCTTTTTTTTCCCCCTCTCTGCTACTGTACTTAAAGTCAGTCAGAACTGTTTCATGTTGCTAGGAACAATTTAAATCACAGTATTATATCTCCTTGGATTGTATATAAACATCTATCTATACACATTCTTATTTACCTAAAGTCTCTTTTTAAATTGGGTTGTCTTTTTATTGAATTTTAAGATTAGATATAGCCCCTTTTATAAGATACGTGGCTTGCAGACAGTTTCTCCCACTCTTTATGGTTTCTCATTACTTCCTGGTGCCTTTTGAGTTACAAACTTAAATTTGGCAAAGTCCATTTATCACTTGTGCTGTTCCTTTTCTTTTTAAGAAACCAGTGCTTTACCTAAGATTGCAAAGATTTACTCATGTATTCCCTAAGAGTTTTGTAATTTTAGCTTCTTAGAGAATCCACTACTACCAGCCCAGGGATGGCACCACCCACAATGGCTGGGCCCTTCTGCATCAATCACTAATTAAGAAAAAAGTCAGCACTTGGGAGACTGAGGCAGACGGGTCTCTGTAAGTTCAAGGCCAGCCTGGTCTATAGAGCGAGTTCCAGGACAGGCTCCAAGACTACAGTTTCTTTGTGACTTTGGAGCAAGTCCCAGATCTAGACCAGGCTGGCCATGAACTCTCATGGAGCTCCGCCTGCCTCTGCCTCCCACGCGTTGGGATTAAAGGCACATGCCACCACTCCCTGGCGCAGCCTGAGATTTTATGAAAACATTTTTCTCAATTGAGGTTCCCTCCTCTCAGATAACTCTATAGCTTGTGTCAGGTTGATGTAAAATAAACCAGCACAGCCTTTAATCCCAGCACTTGGAAGGCAGAGGCAGACAGATTTTTCTTAGTTCGACACCATCCTGAAAACATAGTAAGTTCTAGGCCAGGAAAAGAAAAAAAAAATATGGGGCTAAAAAGGTGGCTCATTGGTTAAGAGCATTGACTGCCTTTCCAGGGAATCCAGGTTTGATTTCCAGGACTAATCTGAGAGTTCATAAGTATCTGGAACTCAACTCAGCGATCTGATATTAGGACACTTTTCTGACCTCCACGGTACCTTATTGCACAGAATATATACAGATGAAAAACCCATGCACATAGAAATAAATCATTTTTTAAAGTTTTGGCAAAGTTGAAGCATAATTTCTTTTCTAGTGATTATCAAGTAGAGCTATGAAAAAAGCCATCTGGTTAAAATAGATAGCACTGTGTTAATAATTGGCTATAACTATAAAAAATAAAAGTAAATAAAATTTAAAAACTAAATGGGGCTGGAGAGATGGCTCGGTGGTTAAGAGCACCAACCAGCATTCAGTTCCCAGCACCCACCTGGCAGCTAACAACTGTCTGTAATTCTAGTTCCAGGGGATCTGACACCCATGGGAAAACACCAGTGCACACAAAAATAAATAAATAATTAGCTATTACAAGGCCTGGCCACCATTAAAATTAGGTGATTGGGAAATCTAAATTACTAGATTTAAGCTTGGTGGTAGATATTTTATTTATATTGTAAGATTTCTGTATGACCCTTTATATCTTTATATGATACTTTCCGTCTTTTTTTATTTCGAGAGTAATTTATTTCTTTGTGCATTTTTATAATAAAAATATCATAAAATTAAATTTTATGATATGCTCTTCCTTAAAGTTCTTGTCTGATACCTATAATATTTGTGTCACAGTTTGATACTTACTGGTTGTTATTTTCTAATTGAGTAAATATTTTCTTGGTCTTCTATATTGAGGAATTTTGGATTACAGTCTAGACATTTGTACAAATGTTCAGAGATTCTAAGTCTTGAGATGTAACTATATTTTATCAGATAATAATGACAGTGGACTTAGGATAAAGCTTTGTACTTGTCTTCTCTTGCTTATTTTACAATGTCAGTTACCTTTTTAGAGCCTGTACAGCCCTGTTTGGTTTTATCCTACAGTGACTAGTCTTAGACTCAATTTTAGTTCAGACTGGTTTGTCTTTTAGGGTTAGGCAGACCCAGAAGTTACAAAGAACAGTTTTCCTGCTTCTTTCTCCCCTTAGTGTTCACATGAATTTCCTTTTCTCTGGAGCTCCTATTTCCAGTTCTCTCAGAGATGCCTACTGTGCCACACACTTCTTGAATTTGTCTGTATCCAAGGAGGAGATATAGGGGGAAGGAAAACAGAAGAGGTCAGGAAGAAATGGAAATTTGGGGGGCTGGAGAGATGGCTCAGTGGTTAAGAAAGCTGCCTGCCCTTCCTAAGGTCGGTTCCCAGCAACCACATGGTGGCTCACAACCATCTGTAATGAGGTCTGGTGCCCTCTTCTGGCCTGCAGGCATACATGCAGACAGAATACCAAGAATACTGTATACATAATAAATAAATAGATTTAAAAAAAAAAAGAAATGGAAATTTGTCCCATTCTCTTGGGACTGTAGTATCTGTGATAAACTACATAATATCTTCTAAAGATTCCTAGATCCTAGTTCCTGGAAGTTACATGTAGAATGTGTCTGAAGATACTATTTTTTGTTTTGTGATGAGTGAAGCATTAGCATTGCCCTTGATTTAGCAAAGTGAAACTGTTGATAACAATGGTTAATATTCTCATAGGGTTTATCAAGTTTTGCTTTTCCTCTTTCCCATATTTATTTAATAGTTGAGTGATAACAGTGTGTAGTTCAGTACAAGGTACTGAAGATTCTAGGTTACAGTATGAGCTGGTATCGATTTAAAAAAAAAAAAAAACTTGGTCTGAACTTGCCTGCCTTTTACTTTGCAAGGACAGGTCAAGGTAATAATTATAGTGTGCCGCAGTTTGTTTAATACTTGCTTAAATGGGACAGTCTTTGACTATATGGCTCTTGCTTACAATGAATTTTACATTTAAGAAAATAAGAGTACTAAGGGCGTGGCTTAGTAATTAGAACAGGTTGCCTTATTGGAAAAACCTTCCAATTTTGACACCGAGAGAGAAGGTAGGGGAATTGTATGCTCTTAGGTGAGGTATTTTTCTGTCTTGGGCTTGTGGAAACTTAAGAAAGTAACCTAATTTTCTTTTGGAACTGGGAACATTATTAATGGGATGAAGAAGATAATATGTATCTCTGGGAGTTTGTTTGTATGGTGGTAGCAGTTGACTAGCTTTTAGTTGTTTGAAACAAGGCCTCAGGCTTACTATGTAACAAGGAGTGATCTTGAACTACTACTGATCCTTTATTTTCAATAGAGTGCTGGGATTCAGGCATACGCTACCATGCCAAAATTTCAGGTCTTTTATTACTACAACTACTACTATTTTTATTTTACTTGTGCGTGTGTGTGTGTGTGTGCGCATATGCATTTGCTGGGTGTGCATGTATTAAGTTTTATGTACTTTTTATAACTTAGTCCACATCTGAACTTCATGGTTTGATAACCTGTGTTTTCTGTAAGGTATAATAAGACAGTTGAAACCATATGCAGTATAGTTTGCTGTTGTCCAGCCAAAGTTCCTTTGGTTCCTGGTTCTCATTGGGTCGGGATTGGAATACTTAAGACATTGTTTTGGATATTGGAATTCCTCATTTAAATGTGTTTGAGGATCCTTTTGTTTTATATCCCAGAGAAACCAGTAGCAACTTCTTTTTACTGATGCTATCTATTAAAAAGGGTTTTGGTGGGGCCGTGGAAAGAAAGAAGGAAGAAAGGAAGGAAGTAAAAGTTTTATTGTTTTAGCTGAAGTAAAATTCCTACTACTAATTTTCATTGCATATTCCCCTTCCCATCTACTTTCTGAAGGTCAAGACTGATTTTGTAATAATTCCTTGGAACAAATACTAAGCTCTTACGAAGCCATATATTTGAAGGACAGTAAGGTATTCATTTAATATCCTTGAACTGTTTGCCATTAGTGACAGCATTAGTTACTTTTATGCTGATGTGACCAAATACCTGATAAGAAGCAACTTAAGGAGAAGTTTTATCTTGGTTTTATAATTAGAGGAAGTCCTGGTCATTAGGGTGGAGAAAACATGGTAGCAGGAATATGAGAGCACCATTCACATTGTGTCTACAGTCAGTAGGCAGAGAGACGTGAATACTGGTGCTCAGTTTTCCTTTTTCTTTCTATAATTACCAGTCTCTAGTTTGTAGTATGTGCAGACCACCTCCAGGGTGGCTCTTCCCTGTTCAGTTAGACCTCTTTGGAAATACTCCCTCAGACAATCCCAGAAGTATCTTGTAGGTAACACTAAATTCATCAAGTTAGCTTTTCTTTTTTCTTTTTCTTTTCTTTTCTTTTTTTGGTGGGGGCAGAGTTTCTTCGTGTAACACTAGCCATCCTGGAAGTCGCTTTGTAGACCAGGCTGGCCTCGAACTCAGAGATCCACCTGCCTGTGCCTCCCAAGTGCTGGGATTAAAGACGTTTGTCCCACCAACTGGCTAATTCATCAAGTTAGCATGGTGCATTTTCTCATTAGGTTTGTATGTTTATTTTTAATAGTTTTATTAGTGTATATTAACTATATGCAATAATAGATTTTGTTCTTAAATTTCATATACATATATAATGTATGTATTTTGATCATTCATTCCCCATTATCCTCTCTTATCCCCTGCTGTTCTTACTGATCCCTTTCTGCCTCCCAGCTAGTCCTCTTTGTCTTTTTTTGGTCAAAACCTGCCCCCCACAGTGACATATGTCTTCCAACAAGGCCATACCAACGAAGCCATCCCTTCTAATAGTGTCACTTCCTATGAAATTATAGGGGCCAGTTACATTCAAACTACCACAAGTCCTGTTTTGTCTGGAAGATACTGTTTTCTTCTTATCATCCATCCCCTCTGGCTCTTACAATCTTTCCAGCCTCCTCTTTTGCAGAATTCCCTGAGCCATGAGGGGAAGGATTTGATGAATACATCCCATTTAGGATTGAATGTTACAAGATCTCTCAGTGTCTGCTCATTTTTCAGTTGTGTGTCTTTGTAGTTTTTATCTTCTGTAGGAAGAGGCTTCTCTAATGATGGCTCAGTGAGGACCCTGATATATAGGTGTAGCAGAATGTCATTAGGCATTATTTTATTGTTTGTTCCTTTAGTGGAATAACAGTGTTTGGTTTTCCCCTAGATTCCCTCACACAACTATGTCCACCCAAAATTTACTATTGATTAGATATTTCCTGGAAAAATCATTTCTTCATTAAGAAATTCAGATCTGCCAAATTTGCCTGAGAAACTGAATTTAATAGAATAATATTTGCAAAAGAAAAAGTATTTGCTAAAGATTGTTTGCCTGGAAAATGTTTTTGTAGATAAAAATGAATTGATGGACCACATGTTCACCCAAATTTTAAATGGAAAGTATTTGTCCTTATGAAGATTACATAAAGTTTAACTTTTGAAGACATTAACTTGATGCC
The DNA here is from genome assembly GCF_018167655.1 of Microtus oregoni. Classification (NCBI taxonomy): domain Eukaryota; kingdom Metazoa; phylum Chordata; class Mammalia; order Rodentia; family Cricetidae; genus Microtus; species Microtus oregoni. Next base: position 13,523,735 of record NW_024543074.1, read on the forward strand.
ACTGACTATTTACTTTTGTTTTCCTTCAAGATTAGGGATTGAGCCCAGAGCCTTGCACATGCCAAAACAGTGCTTTATCAACTAAAATATATCCCCCAACCAAGTCCTGCTGACTTTTAGTCAGGTGCTTTAAAAGGTATATTAAAGTTTACTCAGGAAAAGTATTTTCTGAAGCAGTAGCCATGAATTTATATCCCAAAAGCTGAGATTATAGGCCTGTACCACCAAGCCATGTCTTGCACCTTTTATTTTGTTTTGAGACAGTGACTCACTGTGTAGCTCTGGTTGACCTAGAACTCACTATATAGACCAGGCTAGCCTTGAAACTCATAAAGATGTACTGGCCTCTGTTTGCTGATCATTTTGGATTATAGACATGCAACACTATGCCTAAGCCCTTGTTTATTTTACATGTGTGTACATGCCGTGATGTACATGGTGAAGATCAAGAAAACTTGCAAAAGTTGTTTCTTTCATTTTATCTTGTGGGTTTAAGGGATTGAATTCAGGATGTCAGACTTAGGGGTGAGCTCCCTTAAACACCAAGTTGTCTCACTAGCCCATACTGTGTGTATGTGTCTGTCTGTCTGTCTGTATGCATGTACTTTGTTTTTTTTTTGAGACAGGGTTTCTCTGAGTAACAGTTCTAGCTGTCCTGGAACTAGCTCTTTTAGACCAGGCTGGCCTCCTCAAACTCACAGAGATCTGTCTGCCTCTGCCTCTCGAGTACTGGGATTAAAGGTGTGCACCATCACTGCCCAGCCATAATTTTTTAAATATCTATGTATCTATCTATGTGTCTGTCTGTCTGTCTGTCTATCTATCTGTCTATCTATCTATCTATCTATCTATCTATCTATCTATCTATCTGTGTGTGTATGTATGTATCTATCTATCTATCTATCTATCTATCTATCTATCTATCTATCATGTATGCAGTGTTCTGTATTACTTCAACAAAGAAGAGGGCACCAGATCTCATTATAATTGGTTGTGAGCCACTATGTGGATGAACTCAGGACCTCTGGAAGAGCAGCTAGTGCTCTTAACCTCTGAGCCATCTCTCCAACCCCCATACATAATTTTTGAGTAAAAATTTTTAATAATGAATAAGCAATTTGTAATAATTTTGAATAAGTTCCTTTTATGTCTAGTTTTTATTCTATTATAAATAATGTAATAAATTTCTGTTAATAATTTTTTGTGATTTCTTTAGAATTCTGAAAATGAGGGAATGTTGTTCTTTGTAATCACAATAATAAATGTATAAGTGTAGTTGAAGTTAAAGGATACTCTATAACTGCATAAATTCTTTATTAAATTATTGCCGCTTTAAAGGAAGTCATCTCCCTCCCCCCACTCCCACCTTTTGGACCTTAATAAGGATCCAAAACAAAATAAGTGGTCAGTTGTGTCATCCTGTAATGTGTGCGTGTGTTAGAGTAGGTGGACATATCAGCCAAGTGTTGTAATAAGGTACAGAAGAAGAGAGAATCATTATCATTTCACTAAAACTAATCAGAGCCTTGTCTGAAGATGGAGACAAGGTTTAGTTAAGGATGATGACACCTCCTGTCCTTGATAACTGAAGCATCTCTAAGGTTGGCTTTCTCACGTTTTTTTCTTCAGGTGATTTACTGTTCTTTTGGTGGAACATCCAAAGGGCTACACTTCAATAACTTAATAGTTGGACTTGTTCTCCTTACAAGAGGCAAAGATGAAGAGAAAGCAAAATGTAAGTTCTTTTATCTTAGGTTATAATAATATCCTATGTGCAGAATAATTTACTGAAAAATCTGAAAGGCAAAGATTGTAATGGCTATTTCTCCAAAGACACACAGCTGACCAATAAATAAGCACTTCAGAACTGTTCATTGTAGCTAGTCATCAGAGTCAACCAAAACCACTGAGATACCACATCACATTTTAAAATATAATAACAGTGTCAGTGTCTATAAAAGTTGCAGTCTGTTGTTGGTTGTTTTTACTCTTTGCTCTTTTTGTGGGGCCCACCACTCAACACCCAAATAAATACACACACAGGCTTAGCTTGGGTTATTTCTAGCTAGCTTTCCTTAACTTAAATTATCCCATCAACCTTTTGCTTCTAGACTTTTTCATTTTCTTCTGTATATCTTACTTTCACTTTTACTGCTTAGCTAGTTCTGTGGTTGGGTGTCTGACCCCTGTTGCCCTTTCCTTGTTCTCTCGCTCCTTCATCCTTTCTTCCCAGATTTCTCTTCTTACTTATCATTTTCTCTGCCTGCCAGCCCTGCCTATCCTTTCTCCTCCCTTGCTATTAGCTGCTCAGTTTTTTATTAGACCAATCAGACTTTTTTAGACAGGCACAGTATCACAGCTTTATAGAGTTAAACAGATGCAACATAAAAGAATGCAACACATCTTTACATCATTAAAACAAATGTTCCACAGCATAAACGAGTGTAACACATCTTAAAATATATTCCACAGCAGCTGTCCTTTGCTTTGGGGAATGTAAAATGATAGTGCAGCCACTTTCGCTTTTGTTTTTATTCACTTATTTTTGGTGCTGGGAATTAAACTCGGGGCCTATCTGGATGGATAAACAAAATGCAAATTTCTGTACAATCTAGCCTTACTTTACAAGGAAAGGAAGTCAAGTGATGACTGATCCATGCTAAAAACATAGATAAGGCTTACAAATATTTTACTGAGGGGTTGGAGAGTTGGTTCAGCAGTTAAGAGCTTGTATTACTCTTCCAAAGGACGTGAGTTTGGTTCCAGCACCCATGTCATGAGTAACTTCAGTCCTAGAGGATCTGACATCCTCTTCTGTCCTCTTGTAGGTATATCCCATATATGCACGCATGCACACACACACATACATGTAAATACCTTTAAAACATATATTCATATATTTAAAACACATTTGAGTCAGGCAGTGGTGGCTCATGCCTTTAATCCCAGCACCTGGGAGGCAGAGACAGTCAAATCAACAAGAGCTAGTTCTAGGACATCCAGAGCTGTTACAGAGAGAGACCCTATCTTGGGGGGGGCAGGGGGGAATTCTTTCATCTGTGTTACACATCTTGATGTCTTTTTTAAGAAAGGAAACAGTTTGCTCTGTTTGACAGCACATCCCTATGATCCCAGCACTTGAGAGACAGAGGCAAGAGGATCAGTAGTACTCCAGGGTTATCCTCAGCTACATAGCAAGTTGGAAGGCTGTAAGACACTCTGACTTTTTTGTTTTGTTTTGTTGGTTGTTTTGGTTTTTTTTGAGACAGGTTTCTCTGTGAATCCCTACCTGTCCTGGAACTCACTCTGTAGGCTAGGCTGGCCTCAAATTCAGAGGTCCACCTGCTCTCCCTCCCAAGTGCTGACTAAAGGGGGTGTGGCACCCTGCTGGCATGACACCCCATCTCTAAGAACAAAAAGGAAATGTGATGAATAATTCTTACATCTTTTCAAAATCCCAGTATTGCTGCCTTTCTTAGAGATAAGTGCTCTCAAAAATGTAATGACCTCTTTCACCTTTTGAACATTTTTATGTCTTATATTTATATCTGTAAGCATATCTTCAAGAGTTTGGCCTTTTTTCTGAAAATCATTTTATTTAATGCTTATTCATCTTGAAGTACCTATTCTGTTTAACTGCTATATGGTATTGCATTATATATACTCATACATCTCAGTTTGTTTTCTCAGTAAATGTTTATTTTGTTTCTAATTTTTGCTCTTACAAACAATAGTTGAGTGAACATACTGCATTTTGTGCACAAGTATCAACATTTCTAAAAGTTAAAATGGGATTGTTTAGAATTAGAGTTTCTGACTTATATCTTTACTTTTTCTAGATTTTGGCAAATCCAGAATGGTTACATTTATTTGTATACTCATTAACATTTTTTTGGGACAGGGTTTCTTTCTGTAACAGTCCTGATTGTCCTGGAACTACCACCTGGCCCCATTTTCTTTCTTTCTTTTTTTATATTTTGCTTGTTGTTTGATTTTTTTGTCTTTGCCTCCACAGTGCTGGGATTAAAGGTGCCACCACCCCAGGCCAGGATCTTTTATAATATGTGAGTGAGGCCAGATGGTGGTTTGATCCTGTTTCTTCCAGTCTTTGCTAGGACTTGCTATTAATCACATATATGAAAAAAACAACACAATTATTTTGAACAGTAATTTATACAGACAGGCATGGTGGCACACACTTGTAGTTATAGCTCTCAGGAGGCTGAGGTAGGTGTATTATAAATTCAAGACCAGCCTGGGCTACATAGTACTAACCCAGCCAAGACTCCAGAGCAAGACTCTCTCAAAAAGAAGAGCAGGAGGAAGAGGATAATGAAGATGACAACAATAAGTTGTACTCATAAAATGCAGTAAATTATGTCTTTCTCTTCTTTTTCTGCTTCTACTAACTGTACTTGATGTATGCTAAGATTAACTTATTTTTCTTTCTCTTAGATATTTTTAGTCTTTTTTCAAGTGAATCTGGGAGCTATGTTGTACGGGAAGAAATGGAAAGAATGCTCCATGTGGTGGATGGTAAAGTCCCAGATACAATTAGGAAGTGTTTCTCAGAGGTACATTTAAAGATTTATATTTTATTTCTTCTTGTTGATGTAGTGTTAACTCTTAGTTTGTGGTAAATATGGCTATGATGGATGCTTGCGCACAGAGGATTCTTGGTATTTTTATATTCAATGATTAATGTTTCAACTCCTTTATGTGCTGTGCTCAATAAAGAATATTCATATTATCTAATAATTCTACAAGAAAATAAAGTGGAATAAGGGAAGAAATGTTGATAGGGCGGAGGTAAGTGCTGCTCTTTTTAAGATAACTCGGAAAATCTGTCAGATAAAGTGAAATTCAAGAGTTTATGTCTCAAATGGGTGTGATGGCACATACCTTTAATCTCTGCACTTGGGAGGCAGAGGCAGGTGGAGCTGTGTGATTTTGAGGCCAGTCTGATCTACAAAGTGAATTCCAGGACAGCTAGGACTGTTAAACAGAGAACACAGAAGGGTCTCAGAAGGACCAAACAAAACAAACAAACAAACAAAAAAAACCCAAGAGTTTATATCTCTCATTGCTGCTGTGTTTGTGAACTAGAAAATCCTCGATTCTGGGTCTGAAGAGATAGCTCAGTGGTTAAGAATGCATGCTACTCTTCCAGAGGACCCTAGTTTGAGTCCTGGTTCCCAATTTGAGTGGTTCACAACTTCACAGCTCCAGAGAATCAGGCACTTTGCTCTGTGGGGGCACCTACCCTTATAGGCACATACTCATATACATAATCTTAATTTAATAATAGTAAACTAAAACTTTAAAAAAGAAAAATCCTCAATTCTACTATAAAGACAATTACTTATTTATACTTACACTATAATACTACACACTTCCACACAGATACACTGACACTGTTGCACATGCAGGCTCCTGCAGAGATTATAGGTGTACACTAGATCTATTTAGCATTTTCATGTGTTCAGTACTACAAAATAAACTTCTATATTTTGGTTCTGCCATACTTACTTGAAGTTACTGTAATAGTATTTTAGTACTTCAGTACAAATTGGGGTATACTTTGTTTCTTTCTAGTAACAAAAATTGCTGGTCAGAAAAAAAAAGTCTTTGCAAATTGAATTAATGGATTTCACGAAGATAGCAAATGTATTAATATTCTATTCTTTTTTTCAGAGAAAGTGATAATAGTTTTACATTTAAATAAGGCTTATTCAGTCATTCTTATTTTGCTGATGGGAACTAAAAATGATTGGCCACCTGTCCCTTAAAATTATTGACAGTAGGGCTGGAGAGATGGCTCAGAACACTGACTGTTCTTCCAGAGGTCCTGAGTTCAATTCCCAGAAACCACGTAATGGCTCATAACCATCTGTAATGAGGTCTGGAGCCCTCTTCTGGCATCGAGGTGTACATGCAGGAGGAACATTGTATACATAATAAATAAATCTTTTAAAAAAAATTATTGACAGTAGCATATGCTTTAGGTGGTAATTAGTGCTCTAAGGAAATTAAGTAGAATAAGAGGTAGGTGCTGGTGGGGAGAAAGCAGCTAAGTGTTCTCTTATGTGTGGGATAACTATGAAATTCTGTCAGATAAAGTGAAACTCAAGCAAGGATTTATATTCATAAGGATACCTACCTCCCTGAAGAGAGTACAGTAAAGACGCTGAAGTGAAAGTGTGTTTTTCTCTGTCAAAGAAGCAATAAGGCTCATTTAGTTGGACTAGAATTAGCAGTGGAATAGTAAGAATCAAAGTGGGATTATTGGGGCATTGAGAATGTCTGTTAGTTACTTTTTTATTGCTGAAGCAAAAAACCATGACCAAGGCAACTTGTTGAAAAGTGTTTAGTTGAGCTTAGTTTCAGAGGTTGGAGTTCATGGTTGTGGAACAAAAGCTAGAGGCAGGAACAGTTTAAGGCTCATATCTTGATCCACAAAACACTATATGAGAGAATGGGAATGGTGAGAGGTTTTTGAAGCCTCAGAGCCCACCCCCATATGATACCCCTTTCTTACAAGGTCACACCTCCTAATCTTTCCCAAACAGTTCCATCAACTGGTGAGTAAGTATTCAAAGTATTCAAGTATTCATACTTGTATATGCTATGGAGGCTATCTCATTCAAACCACCATTGGAGGTTATAGTGTGAGTCTTTGATTTTTACCTTGAGTAAGATAGAGATCCTTGGAAGTTTTGGGCAGATGAGTAATGCAGAAGGTCCTTCTTCCTTTCCCTCCTCATTTCAAAATTTACAGTGCTAGCAGGTGAACACAGAGCCTTGTATATGCTAGGAGAGCATAAGCCACGTCTCCAGACCTTTTCATTTTTATGTTAGATAGGGTCTCCATAAATTACTTAGGCTAACTTTGAACTTTCTTTACCAGTCCAGGCAAGCCTCAAACTTGCTATCCCCTTTCATTTTTCTTTAACTTTTTTAAGTGGCTGGGATTATAGAAATGCCTACTACACTGGCAAGATGGCAGCATTCATTTTTTTGAGACAGGATCTAATGTACCCCAGGTGGGAGTCCTGGTAGGAGGCAGTGATTATTTAGATCACGGCATATAGCAGTGAGATAGTGAGAGGTTATTAGATTGTATACTTAACTATTTTTAAATGTTTTTAAATTTCAGTTATTATTGTGTGTGTATATGATATGTGTGTGTTTGTTGGTGTCATGCTGTGGTATGTTTACATACGGAAATCAGAGGACTGCTTTGTGGAGTTGGTTCTCTCCTTCCATCATTACTTGGGTTCTGGAAATGGAGCTTAGGCCACCAGGTTTGCTTAGTCAGCGCTTTTACTTTCTGACTATCTTGCCAACCCTCCTGAGAGTCTGTCTGTTTTGAAGGTAGACTTACAGAATCTTTTCTTGTTTAGGTTAGAAGCTAGCATAGAATAGAAAATCATGATTTGAATATTTAGAGTTTCTGTTAATGGAGATGGCTATGAACTAGAGAAGGCAGTTTGGGGAGTTGACTATGATTTAATTTGCTGCAATCTGCAGCCCTTTGTTTGTTTTGTTATGGGGTCTCCTATGTTGCCCAGATTGATCCTCATCTCATATTCAATATTAAATCTGCTTTAGTTTTCCAAATATATGGGGCTGCAGGTGTATTCCATCATTTTTATTCTTGTTGTGTATAGTGTATGCATGTGAGTATGTGATCACCTGTACCTGTATACATACAGGTGGCAGAGCAGGAAGTCTTGAGACAGTGTCTCTCACTGAACCTGAAGCTTGCCTTTTAGGTGAGCTTTAAGGGATTTATTGAGCTTAAGGGAACTGCCTATTTTTGTCCCTAGTGCTGGAGTTACAGGCATTTGCAGCCACGATCAGCTTTTTACGTGGCTGTTGTCTTAGGGTTTTTATTGCTGTGATAAAACAACATGACCAAAAGCAACTTGGAAAGGTTTACTTCAGTTTAATGTTCCACATTACAGTTCATCACTGGGGGAAGTAAGAGTAGGAACCTTGGAGGCAACATCTGATACAGAGGCTGTGCAGGGGTACTGCTTATACTGGCTTGCTGCTTCCCTCCTGGCTGCTTAGCCTGCTTTCTTATAGTATCCAGGACCACAAGCCCAAGGATTGCACCACAATGACTGGACCCACCTGTATCAGTTGTCATTTAAGAAAATGCACTATGGACTCGCCTGTAGGCAAATCTTATATAGGCATTTTCACAATTGAGGTTTTTTTCGCAAATGACTAACTTGTGTCAAATTGATAGAAAACAAGCAAACAAGCGGGCATAGGTAGAGAGAGAGGGGGGAGAGGGAGGGAGGGAGGAAGAGAGAGAGCACATAGGTGCTCTCAGAGGCTGTAGTCATTGGATCTGTTACAGGCAGTTATGAGCCACCTGATGTGGGTGCTAGGAATTGAACTCTGGTCCTTTGGAAGAGTGATGTGTACTCTTAACTGCATCTCTCATGCACCCCCTTTTGGATTTTGTAAAAATTTAGTTATATAGCCATGATTGACTAGATGATCATTGGTGATCAACTCAGCCTTCAGCCTCCTTTTTCCCCAGTATTTGGCAGATGGGCTTGCAATTAATCGTTGCTATCAAACTTGTAATGGTTATTTAGTGAAGATACCTAATGGCTGCAAGCTGTCATACAGCCTAGTAACAAACATATTTTTATAGAGTTCAGGAGTTTTTAGGTATAGGAAAAAGAAAAGAAAACCAAGTACAGAATTCATAAAATCATAACCATTTTTTAAAAAGCTAGTTGTAATAAATGATTCCACAACTTTTAAGATTTATCCCAGTATCTTAAGAGTTAATGGTGTAAAAAGTGTGGAATTTATACTCCTTTATTTTTAGACAAACATGGTTAGAGTAAGAATAGGATGATAAAATCCTTAATCCCCAACATGTTTGCAGTGTCTTCTTGTGTCCATGTCTCAAATTTGAAACAAGACTGTCAATGTTGTCTCCATAGTTTGCATTGCATTGATGCTAAGTGTTTTCAAGCTAGTAGGTTAAGCACATTGTACTTAGGAGGATCCTATTCAACAGTGCAGAAGTTGTTCTATATCCTTCAGCATTTCTATTAGGATTGGAGTTGTTAGGCCCCTGAATGCCAGTCTTTGTTGTATTTCCAGTGAGTTTTTTCTTTTTCTCAGAGAAATATCTAGTCCTTACTAAACTTAAGAGCTATTGTCGAAGCAAAGCTTGACCTAGAGAGGAGTTTCAGCACAGTCTTGTTTAACCTAGATACTTTTTTTTCTTTAGAGATTTAGTAAAACAAATACTTGTAAAAGACATGAAGTTGAGAGGAGTATGTGTGGATGGGGTTTAGAGGAACTTAGAGGAGTGAGATGGGGAGGTAGAGATGAATATTTCATTGTATAATTTGTATGAAATTTTCAAATAGTTCTTTTAAAAAGGAAAGCAAAAAGTGAAAATGAACTTGTTCCTTTGAGGGGGGGTTGTTGAAATAGGGTCTTATTATGTAGCTTTGACTGTCCAAGGACCTATCCTTGCTATGTAGACCAGTCTGGCCTCAGATTCACAGAGATCCTCTTGCCTCTGTCTCTTGAGTGCTGGGATTAAATGCCTACACTACTAAGTCTGTCTAACTTGTTTGTTTATAAACTCTAATTGACTTTTGAGATCCTGATTGTCTATTCTAGAAATGACTTCTAGATAATTGTTTTAAGTGTTTTAATTTAGGCAACTTTAGTTAAATATATACTAATTTAGATTACAAAATGCAAAAGATAAGGGATAAGTGAAAATGTGGAGTAATTATAATTTTTAAGAGTAAGGGAAACACATTTTTAAAAAGACATATATTTAGTATGTATAATGTTCTGTCTGCATGTGTGCCTGCAGGCCAGAAGAGGGTACCAGATCTTATTACAGATGGTTGTGAGCCATCATGTGATTGCTGGGAATTGAACTCAGGAAGGGCAGCCAGTGCTCTTAACCACTAAGCCATCTCCCTAGCCCAAGAAACACATTTTTTATGGTTTTTAGTTTATGTGTATGCTTCTTTTGCCTACATACATGTATTTGCTCCACATATGTGCCTGGTTCCTGAAGAGCCAGAAGGTGTTGGTCTTCCTGAAACTGGAGTTAAGAATTTTGTAAGCCATCATGTAGGTGCTTGGAACTGATCCTTTGCTTGAGCAGCCTGTGCCATTTCTCCAGCACTAGATTTATTAAATATCAAAACAGATATAAATATAGCCTATTGGTTTTAGGATATACCTTAGCAAATAAAGTGTAGGGTTTTTTTTTTTATTATCTTGGTTTTTTTCTTGTTTTGGTTTTTCAAGACAGGGTTTCTCTGGGTAGCCCTGACTTTCCAGGAACTTACTTTGTAGATGAGGCTGGCCTTGAACTCAGATATCTGCCTGCCTCCTGAGTGCCACCATGCCCGGCTTTAATGTTTATTATTGTAAGTTGACTGCATTAATGAATTGATAATAATTTACTAACGTTAGTACATAGATTTTTAACTCAAGTGCAGCTGTTTGTTTTTCAAAAAGCAGTTTGCTTCCCAAATACCTATATCTGATGATGTTTAGGCAGCCCTGAGTTTAGATGTAAATGGGAAAATGTCAGCCACTGATAAGTTTCAGGCTGTTTAGGCTCTAAGTACTATACCTAAAATTGTACTAAACCTGTTTTCTTATTTCAATTTCAGGGTGAAAAGGTGAACTATGAAAAATTTAGAAATTGGCTTCTTCTAAACAAAGATGCTTTTACCTTTTCTCGCTGGCTGCTGTCTGGGGGTGTATATGTGACCCTCACTGATGACAGTGACACGCCTACTTTCTACCAAACTCTGGCTGGAGTCACACATTGTAAGTAGTGACACTATATTGTTTGCTTTTAACTTTGATATAATTGATGGATACTGGCAGAATATGTTCATAAAGATGGAAAGATTTTTAGTCACTGCTTTCTTCTTCCAGTTATAATGGAAAGAGATGGTGGAGCGTAGAAAATACAGCCCTTTACTAATTGTCCTTAATACAGCTGTATTAGTTTCCACAATTATTTGTCATAGATTACCACAATTCATAACCTAAAACAAGAGAAATCTAGTCTCCAGGAGCTCCAGTGGCTGAAACGAAGGTATTGATAGAGCGCTGTCCCTGGTCGAGGAAGAACTCATTTTTCTTTCTACCTTCAGTAATCCCAAGCATTCCTTGGCTTGTAGCTGCATCATATCTGCTTTGGTTTTCATGTGCCTTCTCTATCTCTAAGTTCTTTTCTTTTTTCACATACTCTAAATAAGCTGACCTCAAATTTATTATATAGCTAAGGGTAACACTGAATTTTTTAAATTATTTATTTATTAAAGATTTCTGTCTCCTCCCCAACACTGAATTTTTTATTCTCCCAGCTCTACTTCCCAAGTGCTAGAATTAATAGTCATGTTTCACTACTTCCAACTTTTTGTGTACCTTGGGTTTGTCATTGAATTTAAGGCCCAGACTAAATCCATAACTTCATTTCAAGCTGATAATAAATTCATTATTTCTTCAGGCACCCTTTTTCCCAAAAAAAGACCACATTCTTAAGTTCTAGTAGATCACAAATTTTTGAGAGACACTATTCAGTTACACAATAGTATAACTAAATATATTCTAATATGTTCTTTTTAGTAGTTACCAAAAACAAAACTAAAAAGGAAACAAAAAACAAGAAGAAGAAAAAAACACTCTGCTCTTGCTCTTTCCTGACACTAAGATTCCTTTTTTTCTTGCCTATTAAATCTTGAAAACTTAAATGACATCTCCCCACCTACTTTCTTTTTTTTTTAATTTGGACAGGCTTTTTCTGTGTAGACCAGGCTCGCCTTGAACTTGCCTGCTTTTGCTTTCCAAGTGCTGGTTATAGGTGTGTGCCACCACCATCCACCTGGCTTTTTAAAATATGGTTTCAGGAATTTGAACTCTGGTCCTCATGCTTGCACCAACTTAGCTATCTCTAGCCTGTGCCCCTTCTTTAAATGAAACTTTTTATTGCAGTCCTATCAGAAATCTACTTTCTCTGAGTTTCTTAATTTTTAATTTTATTTTATGTGTATGTATGAGTGTATATATATATATGTGCCACATATGTACAGAGTCAGAAGAGGCATAGGAGTTAAGAGATGGATGCCACTATGTGGGTGCTGAGAACTGAATCAGGGTTCTCTGCAAGAGCAGTAAGTGCTCTTAGCCATTGGGCTATCTCTCCAGACCCTCTCTGGTTTTTTTTTTTTTTAATATTTATTTATTTATTATGTATACAATATTCTGTCTGTGTGTATGCCTGATGGCCAGAAGAGGGCACCAGACCCCATTACAGATGGTTGTGAGCCACCATGTGGTTGCTTGGAATTGAATTCAGGACCTTAGGAAGAGCGGGCAATGCTCTTAAGCTCTGAGCCATCTCTCCAGCCCGCTCTCTGGGGTTTTTTAAATAACTTTATGTGTCCCCCTTTTTTGAACTTACATTTTACCCTATGTTATAATTATTTGAAGCAACTTATTTGTTGTCTGTGCCATCTCTTCTCAATCATAGGACCTATACTGGCTAGTTATATGTCAACTTGACAAAAACCAAAGTCATCCGAGAGAAAAATACCTCCATACTATTGGGCTTAAGGTAAACCTAAATGTAGGGCATTTTCTTCCAGATGTTCTGAGTTCAATTTCCAGCAACCATATTATGGCTCACATCCATTGTAATGGGATCTTGTGCCCTCTTTTGGACTGCAGGTAGATATAGAGACAGAATGTTCTATGCATAATAAATAAATAAATAAATCTTGAAAAAAAGATTTTGAGTGCCATGATTGGTGGCACATACCTAAAACCCCCACACTCAGAAGTCTGAGGCTGGTAGATTGTGGTAAGTTTGAGACAGGCCTGGTCTATATAGAGAGTACCAGGCTAGCCAGGGGTATAAACTAAGATCTTATCTCAAACAAAACAAAACAACAAAGTCTCGGGAGATGATTCTACCTTAAAGGCCAAACTTTGGACATTTTTGCTTTTCTTGTAATAACCTTTTCTTGTTCATACTTTTTGTTTGTTTGGTTGGTTTTTCGAGACAGGGTTTCTCTGTAGCTTTGGAGCCTGTCCTGGAACTAGCTCTTGTAGACCAGGCTGGCCTCGAACTCACAGAGATCCACCTGCCTCTGCCTCCCAAGTGCTGGGATTAAAGGTGTGCACCACCACCGCCCGGCTCTTGTTCATACTTACTTAGCACACATATCTTTGGAGTTTGCAGAAACTGACTAAAATTCAAAATTGTGGAAAGATAAGTTTTTCCACACAATCTGTTTTTACCTCGTTCTGTGCTAAAAGAAAGTCCTAGCCAAACACTATGGTATGAACCTAAATTTTTCTATCTGCTGAACACACATTTTTATCAATGAAATATATGTCCAAGACCCTCCTTTTTTTTTAAGTTCCTGTTTGGTTGGTTGGTTAGGGGTTGTTCTGTTTTGTTTTGGTTTGGTTTTGTAGTGTTTTGTTTTTGTTTTTATTTTGAGACATGGGTTACTCTGTGTAGCCTGGCTATTCTGGAACTCACTCTATAGACCGAGCTGGCTCAAATTCAGCCTCCTGAGTGCTGGGATTGAAGCTATGTGGCACCCCCACCCCTAGTGCAAAATTATATTGTCTTTAAAAAAAACACTGTTCATTTGTCATTATTGTCATTCATCTTATTTCAATGGCATAAGGGATATATCGCAGAACTTGTCACACAAAACAAAATAATAGATGTTAACCTTTTTCTTGGTTTTTAATTAAGGCCCCATACTTCTTTTTTAATTGCTGTGTATCTTACCTTTGTGTTGTTTTTTTATTGTTTTTGCTACATAGAGACTAAGCCTAGAATACTGTGCTAGAAAAGTCCTCTACCCCTGAGCTACATCCATCTCCTTAAGATTCTAAACATCAGTGTCTTCTAGTCCCTTGCCACATCTCATATTAGAGCCTTCTTTCAGTAGGGGAAGTATATTTCAGTGACTGTAAAATCATAGACCCCCAATTAAATCATGTCTCCTTCACCATCCTCTTACTTGTCCATAATGACATAAGACTTCTAGCTGTTCTAAGTAAATGTCAGAGACCATTGCTTCTGAGAGCAGGTTGTCTCCTCAAAACACTAGAGAAGTATGTTACTATATAAAATACTTGAATATTGAGCCTGGTCTTTTTCATGAGGATCATTCTGACATTAAAGAACTTCTAAAGCTGGAGCCTCTGTGAGGTGAGATTGATTAGAATGGCCCAAAGTCAGTTCTGACCCAGTCCCTGGGAAAGGGGCAAAGTGACCCTCAGATGTTTCCCCTTACCTCATCTGATCTGGCAACAGCTCTCCAGCCAATTATTGGTAATAGCCCTTTTGAATAAGCCAATCATAAAAGTTAAAGAACAACCCCTAGACACCCCCCTTGCTTCTGTGGTTTTTTGCTTTAAAAATAGCCTGTACCAGCCATTCGGGGTCTTTCTGGCCTCTCTAATACTGAAAGACCTTGTCATGACAGAATTAATAAAATCCTCATGCTTTTACATCAGCTGTGGTGTGAGAGATGGTCTCTTGGGGCCACTCCTCCTCGGTGATTGGACTCTAGGGTCCAACAAAACCACTAGAAAGCAAAGCTGAGTTCCATATGAGTGAGTGACTCTTCTAGGTGATGTGAAAGAATATAGGATGTCATGTCTTCAATCTTGATAACAGATGCTGAGCTTTCAGGTAAGGCTAGTGGAGGTAGAGAAACCAGACAAACCTGAGAGAAAACTTTTCAGATTTGAATTTGAAGAAACCCCAAACGAAAAGATTATCTACTCAGTTAGTCTCTCAATTAAAAATGCTCTAAAAGCTTAAAAAAAAAAAAGGAGTAAAAAAGATCAACAGTAAGCTAGGTGGTGGTGGTTTATTTTTTTTTAAATATTTATTTATTATGTATACAATATTCTGTATGTGTATATGCCCGCACACCAGAAGAGGGCACCAGATCTCATTATAGGTGGTTGTGAGCCACCATGTGGTTGCCGGGAATTGAACTCAGGACCTTTGGAAGAGCAGGCAATGCTCTTAACCACTGAGCCATCTCTCCAGCCCCGGTGGTGGTGGTTTAATTCTAGCACTCAAGAGATAGGCAGATCTCTGAGTTTCAGGACAGCTAGGGCTGCACCCTGTCTTGAAAATTAAAACAACAACAATAAAATATCAGCAGTTAGCCGGAACTAATGGGGAGGAAGGGTGAATAGGAAGGAAGAACACAGAAGTGTTTTTAGGGAAGTATGAAGTTACTTTGTGATACTACAATAGTAGATAATAAGTCACTTGTCCAGACCAGTAATACACAACATCAAGAATGACCTCTAATACAAATCATGTAAATTACGGACTTTACTTGAAATCGTGTCAGTGTGTGTTCAGCAATTATACGATGTACCACTCTGGTGGGAGGTGTCACAAAGTTTATGAGGATAAGGGTATGTGGCCAATTGCTGCCTTTACTTTTAAAAAATTTATATAGCCGGGCGGTGGTGGCGCACGCCTATAATCCCAGCACTTGGGAGGCAGAGACAGGCGGATCTCTGTGAGTTCGAGGCCAGCCTGGTCTACCAAGGGAGTTCCAGGACAGGCTCCAAAGCTACAGAGAAACCCTGTCTCGAAAAACCAAAAAAAAAAAAAAAATTATATAAAACAGAAAAAGGCCTTGCAATCTTATCATTTCAGGACGTCAGAATTGTGAAATCTCAAATCTTAAACTCTGTCTCTTAACTCATGATTCCAAAGTCCCAGTGTTTTGTTTTGTTTTGTTTTTTTTTTTACATCACAGTTTAAGCGTTTTCTGAAGAGGCCAGTAGTAAATAATTTGAGGCCTGTGGACATTCCCTAGAAATTAATACCACCACTGCAACACATAGTAATTATCTTAGTTTCAGAATCTAGCAGTTTCAATGACATCCTCAACAGAAAGCTGCAGCCAAATTCGTACTGAAAATAATCTCCTAAGGTTGTTGATAGGATCTCTGTGGCAGTAAGAGCCTGAATGTTTCCTGGGTTCTTTGTTTATTTGTCTGTTTTTTTGGTTATGGTTACATATTCTTTTCTATAGATGTGGGTTCTAACTAGTATGTTTTTCTTCTGTTTATTCCTTTTTATGCAATTCTGTTGTTGTTGAATACTGTGTTGCTTCACAAAGCCCTTGTATTTCCTATATTTTTAGTACAGTTTTGGCAGTATATATTATTGAGATTGGCAGTTTTGTTTTTAGTAGTTTGCCTTTTTTACTTCTTGCTCCCTTTTATCTGAATATACTTATTTCCTTTGTTTTGTTTATAATATTTGTCCTATTCTTGTTGTTATCCCCTATTTCCCTAACCCCAAGAGTTTCTCTCTAGCCCCAGCTGTCTTGGAACTCATAGATCTGCCTGCAACTACTTCCCGAATATTGGGATTGGCAGTATGTGCCACTATGTCCGACCTGATCTTAAAGATCCTTTTCCTGCCAGGCGGTGGTGGCGCACGCCTGTAATCCCAGCACTCGGGAGGCAGAGGCAGGCGGATCTCTGTGAGTTCGAGACCAGCCTGGTCTACAGAGCTAGTTCCAGGACAGGCTCCAAAACCACAGAGAAACCCTGTCTCGAAAAAACCAAAAAAAAAAAAAAAAATCCTTTTCCTTCTTCCCTCTCTCTCTTCCTGTGCTAGGGATCTGACTCGGGGCCTCACATCTACTAGGCATGTGTACCGCATCCCAGCCATGATTTTTTTTCCCATTATCAGTAATTTATTATATCTTGCATTAGTGTGGTTAGGTATGGGGATTAGTTCTCACCAAATTTAAAAAATTTTCAGAGCCACATAGAACCAGTAATGCCCACATTTGGCAGACTGAAGCAGGTAGATCTTTATGAATTAGAGACCAGGCTTATCTGTAGAACGAATTTCAGGCCAGCCTGGGCTGTTGAGTGAGATCCTGTCTCAAAGACAAAACAAAAAACACATGAGAGACTGAGTAAGGAGGATCATTGTTAGTTTGAGGCCAGTCTGAGCTACATACCAAGATTCTGTCTCTAATAACATTTTTTAATGGCAAATATTTCTAATATTTTCTTTTTTAAGATTAATTTATTTATTATGTATGCAACATTCTGCCTGCACATATGCCCGCAGGCCAGAAGAGGGCACCAGACCTCATTACAGATGGTTGTGAGCCACCATGTGGTTGCCGGGAATTGAACTCAGGACCTCTGGAAGAACAACCAATGCTCTTAACCACTGAGCCATCTCTCCAGCCCTCAAATATTTTCTTTTGTTGTTTTTGGTTCCTTCACAGTTTTATGTTTAATATTATCTTATAATCACTTTGGTCCTAATGAGTTGTTCAGTCTGTTTTCTCATTGTGCTTGCATTTGAGTAATTTCTGTGGTCCTATTTTCAGCTTTGCTCATTTCTCCTCTCTTGTCTCCTTCCTAAGCTGTTACTGAGTTCTCTAATGGGTAGTTTTTGAACTTAAATGTTATTTTTCATCTTAGATGGTTCCAGTTAGTTTATGTTTTATAGTTGCCGTTTCTTACCTCGGTATACTTCTTTATTTCTGAATTGCTTTGTTTTGTTTTGTTTCTCAAGACAGGGTTTCTTTGTGTAGCCTTGGCTCTCCTGGAATTGTAGAGCAGGCTAGCTGACCTCTAACTCAGAGGTCCACATGTCTCTGTCTCTTTTTCCCTAGTGCTGAAATTAAAGGTGTGCACCACAACCATTAATTTTGGATATTTATAACTCATAGTTTTCAAGCCTTGTCTAATTCCTTTGTCTTTTATTTTTAGGTCTTTTTGTTAATTTTTACCTTAGTTTTGTATCACATTTTCCTACTTTTTAATGTTTTCTTTTATATTTTTATGTGTGCATGGTGTGTACATGCCATGTTGTG
The DNA here is from genome assembly GCF_018167655.1 of Microtus oregoni. Lineage (NCBI taxonomy): Eukaryota > Metazoa > Chordata > Mammalia > Rodentia > Cricetidae > Microtus > Microtus oregoni. Next base: position 13,541,668 of record NW_024543074.1, read on the forward strand.
TATGTGTGTGAAGGTCAGAGGACTTCCTCTCTTTCCACCATGTGGATATTTGAATCAGATTCAGGTTGTCAAACTTGGTGATAAGTTCCTCTACCTGCTGAACCATCTGCTGGCCTCTTTCCTGCTTTTTCCCAATGCTAGACGTTGTAGATGTACTGTGGTATCTCCCAGCTTGCCTACACTCTGGGAACTTTACTGCTTTCAGTTCCTAGACAAGCTTCAGTGAGTTTCACTCTGTATAACACAAATTAGCTTCCAAAACAATGTAACTGTACAGATTTCTGGAATTCTTTCTCTGTGTAACTTGTTTCTAATACGTTTCTCTCCAATTTTCGGCTACCCCAGCCTTCCTGCAGTGACCTCTATTCTTAACACAGTGAAATCTCTATATTATAGAGACTCCTTATCCTTTGTCACTTTGACGATAGTAGTCACAGGCAATAACTGTGCAATAGAAGTGCTCACCTGATAGTGATCTCAGAATTGAAGCCCTGTACTGTGTGTTCTCTAGTTTCTAGAAATGCTTGATTTGTATAGTTATGTAAATAGTTTGTAGCCATTTATGACCAGAGGGTAAGTCTGACACTAGTTGATACTTCTTTATGGCCCAAAAGTTGACAAGCCCAGAATTACATTTTAGTAAGATAGCTCTTGAGTACTGTGTTTAGCTGAGAATAAAATACCTACATGCTTCCTAAATTTTAATTGCTTAGGAGGGAAGCAGAAGCACTTAAAATGTAACCATGTTTAGAGTTTGTCTGTGTTCATATTTATCCTGTCAGTATTTTGCTGTTCGTTACCTAGAGCATTGTGTTGACTGTGTGAGTTAAATGTGGGCCCTACCATTGTGGTGGTTACTTTCTAACCACAAGAGAAGATATACACAAAAAAAATTTACATCTAAGGTGGAGGTTGAAAATGACTAGGATGGTTCAATAATATATGATTTTGTATGTTAGATTTTAGAAGTCTGCTTAATGGGAAATTAAGAGTTTGTTTTTCTATGAGTTTTATAATCTCATACTTTTGCTATTTTGGCTTTATTTTCTTAGTTTTTAAATATGATAAATTTATCTTTTAGTGTATGTTTTTAGCATAATTGGTTTTAGTAGTTGAATTGAGAAAATATGCCCTTAAAAGACATATTATCTGGCTCAGAAGGGCATTCTGAGTTTATAATCTTGTTTGATTTGATTCTTAGTGGAGGAGTCAGACATCATTGATCTGGAGAAACGCTATTGGCTACTGAAGGCTCAATCCCGTACTGGACGTTTTGACTTAGAGACCTTTGGTCCTTTGGTTTCACCACCTATTCGCCCTTCTCTGAGTGAAGGTAGGAAATGTTCCTTAAAAAACAAAACAAGCAAACAAAAATAAAATAGCTTAGTAGTGGTGGCGCATACCTTTAATTCCAGCAACTGGGAGGCAGAGACAGGTAGATCTCTGTGAGTTACAGAACACCCAGAATTGTTACACAAAGAAACCCTGTCTCAAAAAATAAATAAATAAAATTAAAAATTAAAAAATAAAAACATGACAAATATTCATTTGGTAAGTAAATAGACTGAATCTGTCTTATTTCAAACCAAAACAAAATTTAACTCGGACAAACTATATTCCTGTAGATTTAATAGTTCCTTGCTTAGTTGTATAGTGGTGAAGAGAAAAATAAGATTATTAAGGTTATGATCTTCAGCTTCATAATTTACTTGTGTGATCTTACTTGAGTCAGTTAGCTCTCTGTACCCCAATGTCCTTACCAAGTGTCAGTAATATGACAGTGCTCTGCTAAAAAGTGTCGCAGTAGGACATGCAGAAGGTGTTGGCCACTGCATGGCCAGAACTCCCGGTTTCCTCATGTGATCTATCCCTTCCTTAACCATTTATTTTTCTTTTTCTTTTTTTAATATTTATTTATTATGTATACAACATTCTGCCTTGATCTATGCCCACACGCCAGAGGAGGGCGCCAGATCTCAGTACAGATTGTTGTGAGCCACCATGTGGTTGCTGGGAATTGAACTCAGGACCTCTGGAAGAGCAGCCAGTGCTCTTAACCTCTGAGCCATCTCTCCAGCCCAACCATTTATTTTTCATTCACATAAGATTTCACTGCTGTTTCCTCCCCTGAAAAAGAGAATATAAGCTTCTAGATAGAATATCTCTGAAAGTTGGGCTATAGTGGTACATACCTTCAATCCCAGCACTTGGGAGGCTAGAGAGGATCTCTGTGAATTCAAGGCCAGCCTGATCTACAAAGTGAATTCCAGGATAACCAGAGCTGCTATGTAGAAAAACCCTGTCTCAAAAAACAAAACAAAACTATATACATCTATATATACTATATACACACATTTAAATATACATATATATGTATTATATAGTTTTGGATGACAACATAAGCATTGTATTTGGAATCTGAATATTTGGGTTTATAAATTTCTGATTATAAAGTATTTTAGTTTTTTATTTTTTAAAATTCTGTTGTTTTGTGTTATATAAATTTTGCCTGTGCACCGTATGCATGCCTGAGGCCCTCAGAAGTCAGAGGAAGACATGGGATCTTCTGAAACTGAAGTTACAGATGGTTGTAACCCATCCTGTGAGTGCTAAGAAGCAAATCTGGGTCTTCTGTAAGAGCAACAAGTGCCCTAAACAGCGAAGCTATCTCTCCAGCCCCAGTTTTTGAACTTTTCTTGAAATTACTTAACTTTCTAATTTTAATATTTTGTTTTTATTTTCAATGTAAGGGTGTTTTGTCTGCATGTATGTGCACCATTTATGTACCTGGTGCCCACAGAGGCCAAAGGGGGCATTAAATTCCCTAGGACTAGAGCTACCATGTGAGTGCTAGAATTCAAGCCCAAGTCTTCTGGAAGTGCAGTCAGTGCTCTTAACTGCTGAGCCATTTCTCCAGCCCATTCTTATGTGGCCCAAGATCATTTCAAACTCAACATCTATCTACGAATGATCTTCAACTCTTCAATCCCCTGTCTCTATTTCCCATGTACTGGGATTATAGGCTTATACCACCATGCCTAGTATTCTATTGTTCAAACCGAAACACAGAGTTAGATAAATCTTGAAGCATTTTATCTGTATTTTTTTCAACTACCTAGGATATTTCAGAAGTACTCCTTAGTAGAGCTAGAGTACATGGCACTCTGGATTTCTTTTTTTTTTCTTTCTTTTTAACGTGTGTGTGTGTGTGTGTGTGTGTGTGTGTGTAAGAGAGAGAGAGAAGAGGGAGGTATTGTGTGTGTGTGTGTGTAAGAGAGAGAGAGAAGAGGGAGGTATTGTGTGTGTGTGTGTGTAAGAGAGAGAAGAGGGAGGTATTGTGTGTGTGTAAGAGAGAGAGAGAAGAGGGAGGTATTGTGTGTGTGTGTAAGAGAGAGAAGAGGGAGGTATTGTGTGTGTGTGTAAGAGAGAGAGAGAAGAGGGAGGTATTGTGTTTGCATTGAGCACGTGTGTACACATGCCATGGCACACATGGAGCTTAAAGAACAGCTTTCAAGAGCTGGTTCTTTCCTTCCACCATGTGCTTTTCAGGAATCTAATTTAATCATGCCATAAGCACCTTCACCCCCTGTACCTGGACTTCTTGTTCCAACAGTGTGGTTTTTACCTTTCAGGAATTAGGTGACTGGTGTGAGGACTGTTGGAAGGAAGTTCTTGGGGAAGGTGTAAGTGGGGGAAGGTTGAGAGAGGAGATGATTGAGATGCATTGTTCACATATATGAAATTGTCGAAAAATAAACTAAAATTAAATTCTATTAGAAAAAGAGAATTGGGAGGGTCACGCATAATTTTATTTAAAGTTGTACGTAGGTGATTAAGAAATGAAAATCACAGGATGAAATTTTAAGTTCTTGACCTCTTTTGATATTTAAAATACTCACATATGAAAGATTTTTACCAAGAAGGTACTGTAGTCATTTCTTATAGTAATATATTCCCTTTTCCAAGAAAGGTTTATGAAAGCTTGTTCATGATGCAATGGTGTATATTTGAACTTTCATTTAATAAGCGATTCAACTTTTCTCCTGTCTTTATTTTATATATTTATAAGACAGGGTTTCACTGTAGCTTTTGAGGCTGTCCTGGAGACCTCTTGTAGACCAGGCTGGCCTCGAACTCACCTGCTTCTGCCTCTTGAGTGCTGGGATTAAAGGCTAGTGCAATCACCGGCTGTCCTGTCTTATCTCTCTAAGAGATATTGTTACAATTTCTGACCTTTCTTGATTCTTTCTTGTTTGTTTGGCTACTTACTTACTTACTTACTTATTTACTTACTTACTTACTTATTTATTTGGAGACAGTTTCTCAGGTGGTTCCCTGGCTGTCCTGGAACTCAGAGATCCACCTGCCTCTGCCTCCTAAAGAAAAAAAGAAGTATTTCCTTGGAAAATATTTTCTTGGAAGCTTTTTTTTTTAAATGTAGTCACTTTATGTAAAAATATTCCTAACTTTAAAAATCTATCAGTGTTGCATTAGGAGGTTTGTTGACTGTGGTTTATGGTGTCTTTTTTATTTTATAGGTTTGTTTAATGCTTTTGATGAAAATCGTGACAATCACATAGATTTTAAAGAGATATCCTGTGGATTATCAGCCTGCTGCAGGGGCCCCCTTGCTGAAAGACAGAAATGTAAGTGTGATAAATAGTATCTGCAAACTGTCAGATTATGTAAAGACAGAATTAACCTTCACCCTTGCATCATCATTTTTGAATTAAGGATTGAGTTTCTTAACTATCATGTTGGCAAATAGTAATCTCATAATTCGTGATTTAGTGAGTTCTGTCTAAGGAAGCAACAATAATCTATTCTTTAGTACTTACTAGGATATAGTTTGGGATATTTTCTGTTATTAATAGGATTGGTTTTCCTGGAAAATCTGAAATTCATAATTAATAATAAATGATAAAAAAAATATTTGAAACAGGGTATTAACTTGGACTGACCTGGCACGCTTGACCTTCCTTTCTCAGCATCTTGAATGATAGAATTGCAGGTGTGAGCCACCATGTGTAACTGAAAATTTTAAGTATTAGGAAATAATTCTGTAAAATATTTTGCATTTTAATTTGAAGCATAGCTCATTCTGTCATTTATATATAATATTCTATTTGCAAGATGAGATTTGTAATTGGACATATTTTAGTAAATACTAAAATGATATTTTTTATATAAAATGGTCTTAAAACATAATTTTTTTTTATTTTATTATTTTTTTTTTTTTGGTTTTTCGAAACAGGGTTTCTCTGTAGCTTTGGAGCCTGTCCTGGAACTAGCTCTTGTAGACCAGGCTGGCCTCGAACTCACAAAGATCCGCCCGTCTCTGCCTCCCGAGTGCTGGGATTAAAGGCGTGCGCCACCACCGCCCGGAATTAAAACATAATTTATGAGCATAAATATATTACATTAATAAATCTTAACCATAGTTGAGGAAGTGTGACAGTTTACTTGGGATTTAGCACAGAATATATTTATGAAGGTTCATTATCTTTTTGATTTCTTAAAAATAGAGCTTCTTACAAATATTAAGAGTGTTTATAAAGGGATTTTTGTTTTGTTTGTTTGGTTTTTTTTTTTTTTTTTTAAAGGAGCTCTGGTAAAGTTTTATTAAAGGAAAACTTTTTACTTTTCACCAGTCTGTTCTGGCATGCTTCTAATAATGTCAGAATCACCTGGGTCAATGATGGCCAGTGTGCATACTCTGTAGTATTTTCCACACGCTGTGCCCAACTCAATGTTATTGCCACCGTAGTGATGGACACCAGTTTTAGCCAACATGGAATAGTATTCTATTTCAGATTTCCTCAAGGCAGGGCAGTTGTTGGCGAGGATCACCAATTTCACTTTGCCCTGTCTGATCATTTTCAGAGTCTGTTTGTATCCCAGCACGTACTTCCCACTTTTCATAACAAGCTGGAGCCGAGAGTTGATCGACTCCAGAGACTTTTTCGTCTTCTTTGCTGCCACCATCTTCCTGCCTTAGGTGCGGGACGGCCCCCAACCAAGACCAGCCGCCAAGATGGCCGGGGAGCGAGAAAGGAAGGAGCTCCCACCTGGTTTTGGTTTTTTGAGACAGGGTTTTTCTGTTCTGGAACTGTTCTCTGACTCTTCTGGAACTCTGTAGACAGGCTAGCCTCAAAGAGATCTTCCTGCTCTTCCTTCTGAGTGCTGGGATTAAAGGTTTGTGCCACTGTGCTCAGTTTATAAAAGGATATTTTTAAATTTAAATTTCTTTGTTACTCATTATTCCAGATTGGTTTTATGACAGATTGTTTCTTATTAAAATCTGGTTGGTTGGTATGTTGAGACAAGATTCTAATGTGTAGCTCAGGATAGTCTTGAACTTACAGAGGTCTACCTGCTGCCTCTTATATGCTAAAATTAAAGGCATGTACCAACACACCCAACAGTTATTGTTCATTGAAATTTAATGTCTTTAAGGAGAGTTTAAGTTTTAGCTCAGTGATGTGGCTTGATGGGCAAGAAAACTTGCCACTAAGTCAAACAACTAGCATTAGATCTGAGGGGAAGAAGAAAATTGACTCCTACAAGTTGTCCTCGGATGTCTACATATGCATTTAAATACACACACTAGGTAAATAAATAAAAATTTTTTAAATAAATTTTATGAGCCAGGAGGTGGTGGCGCACGCCTTTAATCTCAGCGCTCGGGAGGCAGAGGTAGGTGAATCTCTGAGTTTGAGGCCAGTCTGCTCTACAAGAGCTAGCTCTATCTACAGCAAATCCAGTATCAAAAAAAAAAAAAGAACTAATTTATGGGGCTGGAGAGGTAGCTCAGAGATTAAGAGCACTGGTTACTCTTCCAGAGGTCCTGAGTCCAATTCCCAGCATCCACATGATGGATGACAACCATCTGTAATGGGATCTGGTACCCTCTTCTGGAATGAAGGCAAACATGCAGGCAGAACACTATATATTAAATAAATAAAATCTTTTAATAGATAAATAAATAATTTTTATTTTACATTTTCTTTCTCTTTTTTCTTTTTTTTTTGTTACTGATCAGCCAGAAGTTAACAAACTCAGAATTATTCATTTAGAATTAATGTGGTAATTGTCTAATTTCTACATTGTTGTATATAAACTTTACTAAAGAGTTATACTTGACAAAGTATTAAATGTAAATTACATTTTTTGACAGGTTAAGTAGAAGTTAGGATTCTAATTCTCAGTGTAGATGGGAATTTTAAGCCCAGGAGAAATAGCCCTTCAGGGATCAGTCTTGGATATGAGAAACTAACTAAAGGGAGGGGATAACTGACTGAATGCAAATACTAACCTAAGGGAGGGGATGTGGATGTGGCTGAGTGCAAACAAAAGCATATGCATAGAATTACCAGGGCTCAGGTTTGATTGAACAGCTCCAGGCCGAAGAAAGATTAAAAAATTTGCCTTGCCTCTTGAAAACCTATATAAGGTTATGCTTCTTACAGAATGACTTAACCCTTTCTTTCCAGTGTATAAGAATGGTAGCTCCTCTGAATTTGACTGATGGATGGGTCTCTTTAACCTGTGTGGTGATTTAGAGACAGTCATAAGATCTATTCACAAAATTCTGTATATTACAATAATGGTAATAATCATAATAATAATGCTAGCTAGATGATGGTGGTAGACACCTTTAATACCAGCACTTGGGAGGGAGAGACAAGCGCATCTCTGAGTTCGAGGCCAGCCTGGTCTACAGAGTATGTTCCAGGACAGGCTCCAAAGCAACAGAGAAACCCTGTCTCAAAAAAACAAACAAACAAACAAATAATGATAATGCTATAGAATAGTCTACTCCCGATGGGAACTGCTCTAGAACATACTGGCTTGAGAAATTAAGTAATTGTAGAGGGTAGTTTCTAATGAAATGTATCGTGTTTCAGAATCTAAAAGTGATTTCCTTTCCTAAGAGTTTTTTGTCATTAGTTTGCTTCAAGGTGTTTGATGTTGACCGTGATGGAGTTCTGTCCAGGGTTGAACTGAAAAACATGGTGGTTGCACTTTTGGAGGTCTGGAAAGATAACCGCACTGATGATATTCCTGTAAGTTCTCTTTGTAGTTTGATTGATTTTTTGAGACAGGGTTTTAATGTTACCAAGGCAGGTATGTAGTGTGCCCCATGTCCTGCTAAGTTCTGATTGTTTACAAGGAAGATGGAGTGAATGTTTGAGAAGAAATTTTTAAAAAGCTTAATTTTTTATATATGGGGGGATTAAAAATTATACACACTACTCTCTTGGATTTCTTTTTAAAGGAATTACATATGGCTCTCTCGGACATTGTAGAAGACATATTGAATGCACATGATACCACAAAGGTGAGACTAGCTATGAGTAATTCATTTTTTTCTAAAAATACTGTATGCTCTAATCAAAATGTGTCATTTATATGTATGGTCAAATGACTCTTCTGCATTCCAGATACCCAATTATCTGGACCTGTGGTTAAAATATCTTCACATCATCTCTAAAGATAGCCCATTCCATCTTCAAACAGCAGCTCAGTGAAGGCTAATACATGTGTTGAGTAGAGACTTCCCTTGATAGCCTTGTGTAGTTTTTATTTCTTCCATTTAATAAGTTAAGAAGAGGACAGCTTTATAGTGAATAAAGGAAACTAAACAGTGTATTTAGCATGGCTCTAGTGTGTCAGACTTAAGAACAGAAGAAAAGCTAACAGTGGTAGACATAAAGGTTGTGATTTTTGGGGTGATTAGATTAACTGGGAAGAACCATGAAGATAGCTGTGGCCATGGATTTACAAATAATAACTCAAATTATTTAGTTTGATAAGACTTATTGGTAGTACCATAACAGATTTATTTACTTCTGTAGCTTGTTTTAAAATTTTAACTGTTTATCTCTGAAATTAAAAATAATTTATATATGTGAAGTACATTTGAAGTGATTTGAATCTTTTCAAATACTGACATATACTTAGTAGCAGACTGGTAAATTATCAGCCATAATGATGTTATAAAATTGAGGTTTAGAAAAAATAATTAAGTCAGTTATTTTCTTGATTCAATCACAGAAGAAATGATATTCCCATTAACTGTAGAAACAAATGATGATGGCGGTGGTGGCGCACGCCTTTAACCCCAGCACTCGGGAGGTAGAGGCAGGCAGATCTCTGGGAGTTCGAGGCCAGCCTGGTCTACAAGAGCTAGTTCCGGCACAGGCACCAAAGCTACAGAGAAACCCTGTCTCGAAAAACAAAACAAAAAAAGAAAAAAAGAAAAAGAAACAAATGATGATATATTTTTTCAGGGCTGAAAGTCTACTTATCAATTTATTTTTTTTAAATATTTATTTATTTATTATGTATACAATATTCTGTCTGTGTGTATGTCTGCAGGCCAGAAGAGGGCACCAGACCTCATTAAAGATGGTTGTGAGCCACCATGTGGTTGCCGGGAATTGAACTCAGGACCTTTGGAAGAGCAGGCAATGCTCTTAACCTCTGAGCCATCTCTCCAGCCCCTCTACTTATCAATTTAATCTTCCCTGTTTATTCACCTTTTCTGTCAAACTAAGGTGTCCACTTCTGTTTGGTATGTGTAAGAATAAAAACCTAGAGAAGGAACTATTAGAAATTGCTTTTTAGTTTGGTTATGATGGCTCACACCTGTGATCCCATTACTTAGAAGTCTGACATAGGAGAGCAGGATTAAGAGTTCTAGGCTACATAGTAAAACCTCATTAATTAAAAGATGATAGAATGGTTATGGCACACACCTTTAATCCCAGCACTCAGAAGGCAGAGGCAGATAAATCTCTGAGTTGAGTCCAGCCTGGTCTACAGAGAGAGTTCTAGGACAATCAGCTCTTAGAAAAACAAAAGAAAAAAGAAATTGCTTTGTATAGAGATGCAGTTTAAACACTTTCCTTTAGTGTCTTACAAATACACAAGTATTGCTATCTATGGCTAGAAAGATGGCTCAGCAATTAAAAGTATATACTGCTCTTGCAAAGGATCCATATTTAGCTCATAACTACCTGTATACTCCAGTTACTTACTCCCCTCTTCTGTACTTTGTACACACACACACAGAGGGTGGGGGGTGAAAACACATTATATAATTTAAAAAAGAGCAGGTTGGAGAGATGACTCAGTAATTAAGAACAATGGCTGCTCTTCCCAAGATACTTGATTTGATTTCCAGTGACCCACACCTGACTGCAAATCCAGTACCGAGGGATGATGCTTGTGGCTTCATCACGCACCCATGTGGTGCACAGACAGACATACAGACAAAACACTCATACACATTAAAAATAATAATAGTAATAATAATAATAAGTACCTTTTTTTTCTTTTGGTTGTTTTGAAATAAGGTTTCTCTGTGTAGCCCTGGCTGTTCTGAAATTCTCTCTGTAGACCAAGCTGGCCTCAAACTTGGTGATCTGCCTGCCTCTGCTTCCTAGTGCTGGGATTAAAAACCTGTGCTGCCACTGCCCTGAATAAGTACTGTATTTTTATGTTAAATGAAGTTTAATATTTCTGGCTTCAGTGACCATTGAGCAGATTGTTTAGCTGCTCAAGTCTCCATGTAACCATGATAATAAAATAGTGACAGTTTAGGATAGAACTTGGATATTTTGCTGATTCACTGGTACTATATACTATGCATATATGATATCTCACTATTTATCTAAGACATCTATTATTGTTGTTCTTTATTTTTTGAGAAAGGATTTCACTATTTGTATCCCAGGCTGGTATCAAACTCTCTGGGTATCCAAGAATGGCCTCGAACTCCTGATTCTTCTGCTTCTACTTCCCAAGTGCTGAAATTACAGATCCATGTCACTGTGTGCAGGTTATTTCCAAAGTCGTATTGGAGAAAGGAAATTGTTAATAAATGCTTTGTTTCCACTGACTGCTTGAATAAAATTATAGGTTTTTTTTTTTACCATTTGTAATTACTTGTAAAATGATACTAATTGTCATGCTTCTTGTGTGAACCCTACCATATGTATATTATTAGTTTGCTTTCAAAAAATATGATTTTTTTTTCTAGTGCTGTAATAAATGACATTTATTGACAGGATCAGCTTAAATGTCTCTCTTTCAGATGGGCCATCTTACTCTGGAAGACTATCAGATCTGGAGTGTAAAAAATGTTCTTGCCAATGAGTTTTTGAATCTCCTCTTCCAGGTATGTTTAAGGCAAATGACCAATTTGGGAGGGTGCCTTCCGTCATGTGCCTGTATTAGTGAAGAAATGGAAATTGGTCTCTTCTTGACAGCTGATGCCTGGTTGTTATAGATCTAAAACATACACTACTCTGTTACTGGAGATTTGGAAGTTAACCTCCATTTAAAAAAAAATCCACACTACTTAGTTAAATTTCCTCAGGTAACAATTGATAATTCACCAGTTAAACCAATGTTAATTCAGTTCCCATTTAAAAAGTATGTAGTAATAAGAGGCGGCAGGGCTGCGTCCCCCACACCCGGCCGCCCACATGGCTAGCTTATGCCCCAAAATAATTACACAGACACTGTATTCTTTTAAGCACTACTTGGCCCTTTAGTTCTAGCACTTACAGGCTAATTCTCACATCCCGATCAACCCATCTCTAATAATCTGTGAGAACCGGTCTTACCGGGAAGATTCTAGCCTAGTCCATCCTGGGTCGGAGCTTCATCCCAGGAGCGGGGCATGGCGTCTCTCTCTGAGGCGTCTGCTCCCGAGAGAGCAGAGCTGTGTAGTCTCTGACCTCACTTCCTCTTCCTCCCAGCGTTCTGTCCTGTTTTCTCCTCCCACCTATCCTCTAACCAATTAAACGGGCCAGGGCAGTGCCTTTATTAGCCAATGACCTTCCTACATCAAAAGTAGGTTTTATATAAATCACATCAAATATTACTCAGACTAATCATTGGTCCCACTAGTAAAGTTTGAATATTCTTTCTTTTTCCCTAGGTATGCCACATAGTTCTGGGGTTAAGACCAGCTACTCCAGAAGAAGAAGGACAAATTATTAGGTAATTTTATAGTTTCTACGTCTGAAATACATTAGTTACAAGGAACAATTTGTGTTGCTTTGATTATTAAAGTAAAGCTATTTTTAAAAATTACATGTAGAGGGCTGCATGGTGGCCCACACCTTTAATCCCAAGACATCTTCCTAGCTAAGGAACTAGATTAATTTAAAAGTCAAATTCTGTTTAACTTTAAAGTTGTACTGAGGCAGGGATGTCAGTCAGTGGTAGAAAACTTACAGTCTAATGTAATTACTAAAAGAATTTTCAGAGCAGCAAGATAAAATCAACTTGTCATAATGGGAGAACATCACTAAGAGTAGCCAACTTTTCCATCAAAAAGTATAGAATTCAGAATTAAGAAGGGTAGAAAAAACCAACTAAGAATTTTATATCCAATAAAATACTCTATTTAAAATGATTTGGATAGTGGTAGGGGAGGAGATAAATTGAAAGTAGGAAGGAAAAAGAAATTATTTGGATTTGCATTTGATTTTTAGATGTGACTCCAAAAGCATTCTCTTCTTACAAAGTAACTTAGACTTCCTCACAATCTAAAACTTCTTTATATGAAAGACAGCCTACAAAGTGAAAGGCAATATTAACAAACTGTAGCTTCCATAAGCCTTCATTAGCCAGAATGTATAAAGAGAGGCTACAGCTCAACAACAAAAAGATAACTGTTTAAAATATAGAGAACAGGCAACTCCTTTAGCAGTTGCCACCAGAGGGGACAGTCAAAAAACATCTAGGGAGTACTGTATGAGGCAATGACATCTGTGTACAGCTGTGCCCTTGACCACTATCATCTGACTGGATTTCTAAAGCCCTGGGTTTGTCCTATGGTTTTTGTACACATGCAATGACGTGAGTGCATGCAAGGATACATACATACACACTCATGCTTGCTTGCATGCATGCACAATAATAGATGTTTTTAAGTTTCCTTGGAGGGAAAAATGAGAGTGGTGATTTGTCTCAGTTGTCTTAGAGCAGTTGAATGTCCTCAAGTATATTTTTCAAAATGCAAGACAGTCCATGTCATTATCAATTATAGCAAGGATCCTTGTGGCTGGATTTTATTATCTGATATCAATTTGGAGTTTTATTTAAAGAGCTGTAGGTAGTCGGGCAGTAGTAGTGCATGCCTTTAATCCCAGCACCTGGATGCAGACGACAGAGAACACTGAGTTCAAGGGCAGCCTGGTCCACAAATCAAGTTCCAGCACAGCCAGGGTTACACAGAGAAACTCTGTTTTGATAACACAAAACAAACAAACTGTATGTAACAAGTGATTTTTATGACTTTGATCAGTATAATCTTTATATTTTTCAGATTACCTAATGGATCATAATAAAACTTATAAATGTGTCTTCAGTTAATGAGCTTGATATTTATTTTTGTTTTGTTAGCTATTCTTATAACACATGTCTGTGTGAGATATAACTTAAAATACAGAGAACTACAAGTGGTTATATAATGTTTTCATTGCATCAGTGGACATGTGTCTCATTAGAGATATTCAGTCTCCAGACACATGAAAAGATAAACAATATAATTAGTTATTAAAGGAATAAAATCAAAACCACAATGAAATTCTGATTCTTACCACTAGGATAGTTTTAAATTGTTGTTATTTTAAATTTATTTTTACTAGCATACGAAGAGTTTTTATTATGGTATTTTTCAAACAATTTTTACTGCATCATACTTTTTTGTGAGGACGGGAATGTGATGGGGCATGTATGGCAGTCACAGGACAACTTATGGGACTCTTCCTATCCTGTAAGTCACTGTTGTATTACCATGAGAAATACCATGACTAAGGCAACTGTGGAAGCATTTAACTGGGGGCTTCCTTTCAGTTTCAGAGGGTTAGTTCATGATCACCTTGTCAGCAAGCTTTGGCAGCAGCGGTAACTGACACCTTACATCCTGATCCAAGGCAGCAAGTAAAGAAAAGGCAAAAGACTGGGTCTGGTATAGGCTTTTCAGATCTCAAAGCTGACTCCTAGTGACATATCACCAACAAAGATGTGTCTCCTAATCCTTTCCTATTAACCAGAGACCAAAACATTCAAACATTCCATTAACCAGAGACCAAACATTCAAACATGAGCTATAAGAGCCATTCTCATTCACAGTTACCCATTGACTAGAATACTGGCCAACAAACTCAGGGAATCTGTTTACATACAACCTTTTTGCTTGGATTTTAAGCATGCAGTACTACACCTGGCTTTTACATAGTGCTGGTTCTGAAGTCCGGCCCTTGTACTTGTGGGTTAAGCACTTTCCCACTTAGCCATCTTTCCAGCCCCAACAGTGTTTATGAATGATGCTTCGCTATGGCCTGTAACTATTGAAATTGACTTTCTGGTAGAACAGTGTTCCACTACACTAATTGCAATAGTGGCAGTCTTTGCTGAGTACATCTTTGTGTTTTGTGTTTTTCTGTTTTGAAATTTCTAATGAAAGAGAAAGTAATTCCAGTGACAAATTACAGTCTTGCCTTTAATTTCACACAATTTCTTTTTATACATTGGATTTCTTTTGTATGTACAGAGGATGGTTAGAACGAGAAAGCAGGTATGGTCTGCAGCCAGGACACAATTGGTTTATCATCTCCATGCAGTGGTGGCAACAGTGGAAAGAATATGTCAAATACGTGAGTTAAATTCCTATCTATATAAATTTTATAGTAACATTTTCAACTCTATCAGATTGTAGAAGTATTACCTAGTAATAAAACATACCAACTTGGACCAAGACTTAAAAGGAAAGGAAATGAGTATTTGTAAAAATTGTATATATGCATTTCTACACAAATTTCTTCCCTTATCATCAACCCTATGAAAAAGGAGGTGCCTATTTATGTTACCCACTCTATATGTCATTGAATTCTCCTCTCTCTATGAGCGAAGAGGTTATATTTCTTTTAGTTGTGAGGAATTTGTTGCTGAGAGAAAAATAAACCTGGTTATCTTTTTCAGTGTAGACCTGGGATTCAGTGTAGCAACTGGTTTCTCAAATAACGTGTTGTCAGTATGTTATTTGCATTGTCCTTCGCCTTTTACTTTAAAAAATTGGGAGAGAGACTGGGTGGTGGTATCCCACACCTTTAGTTCCAGTGCTTGAGAGCTAGAGGTGGGTGTATCTCTGTGAGTCTAGTCTACATAGGGAGTTCCGGGACAGCCAGGACCACATAAAAGAAACCTTGTCTCAAAAAAAGAAAAGAAAAATTTGAGGAAATTAGTAAGAAGTGTTAATTTCTTATATAAGAAACTTCATTTCAGCTGAGTATAGTTATCCATACTTGTAAGTCTGCACTCAGGAAGTGGATCTTATTTAAGTTCAGTTTGCTGTTCTGAAGGTTGAGCTTTAGTGCCTCACACAGTAGACAAGCACACTGCCATTTGGCTACATTCCTAGCCCATGTGTTTTCCAATATAAAACATAAACAGCAAACATGGAGTATAGTGTTTCTCAATGAATAAATATATGTAGACTTCAGGGACCTGTTGGCAAATAATGTTGAATGTAGTAGACAAAAGGGAATCTCTTTTTGTTTTTTTTTGTTTGTTTGTTTTTTTCCAGACAGGGTTTCTCTATGTAGCCTTGGCTATCCTGGAACTCAACTCTGTAGTCAAGGCTGGCCTTGAACTCCCTGCCTCCCAAGTGCTAGGATTAAAGGCATGGACCAACACCACTGCCCAGCACCTACTTGTTTCTTAGTTCCATTTGCCTGGAATAGTCTTTTACATCCTTTTTACCCTAAGATAGTATCTGTCCTCGATGGTGAGTTGTGTTTCTTGGAGGCAGAAGAAAGATGAATCCTGTTTTATAAGCCAATCTGCGAGACTTTGTCTTTTTTTAGGGAATTGAGACTATATCGAGAGTTATTGTTGAACAATATTTTTTAATTCCTGACATTTTGTTGTAGTACTGGTGTTTTTTTTCCCCACCTCTTCTGTTATTACTCCTTCTGTCCTCTTGGTGTGGTTAACCTTCTCTTCAGATTGAAGTATTCTTCTGGTATCCTCTGTAGATCTAACTTGGTGAACATAAATTTCTTAAATTTGTTTTTATCATGAATTGTTCTTCTCCTTTGATTTTGAATGTTTTGCTGTATGTGGTAATCAGTGCCTTTCAGACCTTGTTTATGTGGTACAGTCTTTCTCAGTGTACTGTTGAGTATATTGTATGTATTATATGAATATATTATGGGCATTGTGTATATGTGTGTATATACATATTCATTCTCCCCTTAAGGAAGTAAAATTTAATTATATAGTAAATGGTTTTAGCAACTCACAATGATAAGAATTAATTGTTTTTAAGAACTAGAAAGATGGTTCAGTGGTTAAGAGCTCTAATTGCTCTACCAGAGAACCCAGGTTCAATTCCTAGGACCCACATAGCAGTTTACAACCTTCTGTAACTCCAGTTCCAGGGGTTTCAGCACCCTCTTCTGGCCTCTGAGGGCATCAGGCACACACATGATACATGGACACATGGAGGCAAAACACCCACGTGTGTTGTAAGGAGGCTGCTTGTTTCATTCCCATTGCTCAGCCCCCTCAGAAACTGTATTAATTAAGTCACTGCTTGGCCCATTAGCTCTAGTTTCTTATTGGTTAACTCTTACATCTTTTTTTTTAATAGATTTTATTTATTTATTTATTTATTATGTATAGAAAGTCTGCCTCCATGTATGCCTGCAGGCCAGAGGGCGCCAGATCTCATGGTTGTGAGCCACCATGTGGTTGCTGGGAATTGAACTCAGGTCCTCTGGAAGAACAGTCAGTGCTCTTAACCGCTGAGCCATCTCTCCAGCCCAACTCTTACATCTTAATTTAACCCAACTCCACTAATCTGTGCATCTCCACGAGGTCGTGGCTTACCAGCAAAGTTTTAGCACGTCTGTCTTCAGCACGTCTGTCTTCAGCGGCAGCTCCATGGATTCTCTGTGACTCTGCCCTTCTTCCTCCCAGAATTCAGTTTAGTTTTCCCTGCCTAGCTAAGTTCTGCCCTGCTATAGGTCCAAAGCAGTTTCTTTATTCATTAATGGTAATCATAGCATACAGAGGGGAATCCCACATCACATGTACATAAAACACAATAGAATAAGTTAAAAATAATTCCTTAAAAGCTACAGTTAACGTGTAGAATGTTATATTTGTCTTATTTTTTATGATTTTAGGATGCCAACCCTGTTGTGATTGAGCCATCATCAGTTCTAAATGGGAGAAAATTTTCATTTGGAACAGCAGCACATTCTATGGAGCAGGGAGAAGATAGAATCAGTAACAACCTCAGTTATATGAATACCACAGAAGAGAAATACTCAGACAACATTTCTTCTGCATCTGAAGCCTCAGAGTCTACTGGCAGTGGTAAATATGTCTCCCATGGGGCTTAATAATGTTTTTGACACAGGTTCTCAAGTAACCCAGACTAGCCTTGATCTTGCTTTGTAGCTGAGGAGGACCTGGAACTTCCTAAGTACTGGGATTACCACACCACACCACTCGTGATTATTCTCTCTGAGTCTGCTTTTGTGGGCACAGTGTTGTAAGGAGAGGGCCCCTTGTTCGTCCTGGCTGCCTGGCTACCTGGCTACCTTACACTTGAAATAACCACACAGAAACTGTATTAAAACACTTCTTGGCCATTAGCTCTAACTTATTATTGGCTAACTCTTACATATTAGTTTAACCCATCTCCATTAATCTGTGTATCGCCACATGGCAGTGGCTTACCAGAGATTCTAACTGGTGTCCATCTCAGGTGAAGGATCCATGAATTCTCTGACTCTGCCCTTCTTCCTCTCAGCATTCAGTTCTGTTTTCTTCACCTACCTTAGTTCCACCATATCAACTAGGCCAAGGCAGTTTCTTTATTCATTAACCAATGAAAGCAACACACAAACAGAAGGAACTCTACACCAGAACAGTATCAATATCAGGCTTCCATTCAAAGAAATATATTTTGAATAAAATAGTCAGTTATAAAATTCTTGAGTGTATTCTTGGTTTTTAAGTAAACATAATCTCTCACTCTGAAAGTCCTTTCATTTTTTTAAAATATTTATTTATTATGTATACAATATTCTGTCTGTGTATATGTCTGCAGGCCAGTAGAGGGCACCAGACCTCATTCCAGATGGTTGTGAGCCACCATGTGGTTGCCGGGAATTGAACTCAGGACCTTTGGAAGAGCAGGCAATGCTCTTAACCACTGAGCCATCTCTCCAGCCCAAGTCCTTTCATTTTTCATTAGCCAAGCCATATTGCTATTTAATGCTTTGCCAATAAATTCAGTCTAGTGAATACAGATTTTTAAGAAAATAAAATTATCCGTATCCAGAACTCCTTAATCATAAACGTGCCTTCATTGGATTAGAATCTTGGTATTAGATTGTTTTAACACTTCAGCCCAGAAGTTTGAGATTTATTTTGTTAAAATACTATATATTTATAGTATTTACCATAATTCCCTCCCTTCTGTCCTTTGTACTTATCTGAAACTTAATGGTTCTATACTTACAAGGAAGATACTTTAGTACTACTATAATTCAACTTGAGAATCATTCCTCTTAATTGCTGATAAAATACTAAAACCCTCAAACATTTTCTCTGCCATTATTTTCTCTTCTGACATTTTCTTCCTTTTTCTGTGGAAGTAGTAAGCACACTGGCAGAACTAGCATTTCCTTCATTCTATTACTTCCCTCCCTGTCTGACATGACAGAAATCATTTAGTGGTCCTAGAAGTATTGTGATCTGCTTTAACACCACATTTCATTGTCATATTTTTCTCCATCATCCTTTCTTTTTCTATTTGAGTCCAGGTTCTGATGTGTATTTTACTATATAACATTATTACCCATAGGATGAGTAGTACCATGAATAGAAGTTTACAAAGCAGTTGATAATTAGAATGTTTACAGAAGATTGACATGTAGTTGAGAGTTGAAATATCTTAAAATACTATCAGGTTCAAACTGCCATTATTAGGCATTTTTCTCTGTCTTTTTCTATTATAAAGATCATGACTTCTTTTTAAATAGCTATATTAAGAAAACAGGCACTGAGTGTGGTAACACTCAACCCCCTTTAAAGGGAATAGAAGGCAGGTGAATATCTGAGTTCAAGGCCAGCCTGATCTATATAATGTGAGTGCCTGGCTAGCCAGAGATATACACACCTTGACTCAGAGATAGGGAAAAGGAGAGGAACAGAGGTTTAGAGGCTTCCTATTGCTGTTTTTGCCAAGAATATTTGGAATGACGCTTGCAGAAAGAATTTTAGGGAGTGAAAACACAACTACTTGGCCTGTAATTCTCATTATAAATTATTGTATAGTCTAGGAAGATGTTCAGATGATTATTTGGTAAAAACTTGTATTCTAATTCTATTATTGTCTTTTATCTAGAAAGAATACTTCTGTCCTTCTTATCTTCTATATTTATCAAAATGTAAAACTTGAGTAACATACCAGGATAAGAGCATTAACAAAATACACTGATATTTGGATTTATATATTTAAGCCTGTGTATATAGAAAAACCAAAAATAATGTCTGGAGCATACTGACGGCTCTTCCAGAGAACTGAGGTTCAAATCCCAACACCCACATGGCAACTCCTATCTGTAACCTCAATTTCAGGGGATCTGACACCCTCACACTAATGCACATAAAATAAAGTTAAATAGAAATAAATTAAAAAGAAGGTATAGTCATTTTCTGAAGAAAAAAACTAAAAATCGCTTCACTGGGCTGTGATGGCTTATGCCTTTAATCCTAGCACTTGGGAGGCAGAGACAGGTGGATCTCTGTGAGTTCGAGGCCAACCTGGTCTATGGAGTGAGTTCCAGGACAGCCAAAGCTGTTACACAGTGAAACCCTGTCTCAAAAAAACAAAAACACTAAAATTAAGAAACTATCATTATTGTTTTGTTTTGTTTCTTGATAGGCTTTCTGTATTCTGGCACACCAGGGGCAGATATGTGCTTTGCAAGGCAACATAATACTTCTGACAATAACAACCAGTGTTTACTAGGAGCCAATGGGAATATCCTTTTGCACCTTAATCCTCAGAAGCCAGGAGCTATTGATAACCAGCCACTAGTAACTCAAGAACCAGTAAAGGTAGGTGTTTGACATCAGACTTTCAAATTGTTCTCTTCCAAGTAGCCATTAAATTTCAAAGGTTTTAGCATAAAGAAAAGCATTGTAGTTCATTTAAATTAGTCTGTCATAGGCATGATGTCATCTCATAGTGCTTCTCTATGAGAGAGGATATGCTATACAGTCCAGGCTGACCTGGAACTCAAGAGGATTCACCTGCCTCTGCCTCCTAAATGCTGGTGCTAAATGCCTATACCACCCTACCCACCCAGAGTTCCTTTCTTAAATAGTTCACTGAAAAGTAAAACTTAAAAATCTCTGCCAAAATCCCATTTTCTGGGTTGGGGATGTAACTCAGTAACAGTTAACTTGTTTACAGAATAGGAGCCACCAAGAATCACAGACGAATAAATTTATTTCCAGCAATATGAAAATAGGAAATAATAATAATTTGTTCTATGTCTACATTTTTTGATGTATAAGAGACTATAAAATTAAAAACAATACTTAAATTTCATTTTTTTCTAAGGCTACATCGTTAACACTAGAAGGAGGACGATTAAAACGAACTCCACAGCTAATCCATGGAAGAGATTATGAAATGGTCCCAGAACCTGTATGGAGAGCACTTTATCATTGGTATGGAGCAAACCTGGCCCTCCCTCGACCAGTAAGTATCCTAATAGTGCCTTATGTAAGAAGTAGTCATAGAAGGATGTGTGTGTGTGCATGGAGTATGAAGGCCAGAGTTTGATATTCACTTTTCTGTGTGAATTTCCCTAGTCACAATTTAATTCTTACCTTGTGGTAGCACAGTACTTGAAACCTGTTCAAATTAATTGAAAAATAACTTTAGGTTCCTTTACATTTTATGTATTCAGTTAATATTTAGGTAATATTTAAGGCTTTGGAAAGGTATTAAAATGCAATCATATTATTTCCCTCCATGTTTTTTCCTTCCTCTAATTCCTCCCACCACCTTCTACTCTACCCCAAATTCTTGGCCTCTTCCTCCCCAGTTGTTATTTACAGACACGTATGTGCACAGGTGTGTGCTCACACACACACACACAAATATATACGGTAGTCCATTCAGTGTTGCTTGTGCAAGGTTTCAAGGCTGACTGACCTGGGTGTTAAATAACCAATTAGGGGCCTCTTCCATGGGGAAAGACTACTTCTCCCTCTCTGAGCATTTCTTTGTTGCCTATAGTTTTTTGCCTAGGGGTGGGGCTGCTTGAGTATTTCCCTTTCCATGTTCGCATGCCTTGGTGTTGTCCTTAGTTTGGTCTTGTTTAGGCAGCTGAACTATTGAGATTCCATGGATGATGTTTCCTTGAGCAGTTGAGATTTCTTTGTAATGGTTTGTCTGTTTTGAAGAGAAGCTATTGAGTGTTGAAAACTAAAACTAAACTCACATCTGAGATTTGGAGGGTTTTGTTTTGGTTTGGTTTTTGATACTTAATTTTGTTTTTAAATGAAAAGTGGGATAGAAATGTCCATAAATTCTAATCTTGAAAGATTAATTTAGGATCAGAAACCTGAGCATATTCAAATCTATGTAGCTTGAATGTAGGAGTAAGCTACTAAAATACAGGTAGTGAATTTATTGAATATTTTAAAATTAATCTCAGAGCTTGGAATGGTGACACATGCCTTTTGTTGTTTTTTGGTTTTGGGTTTTTTTTTTTTGTGTGTGTGTGTATGTGTTTTTGTTTGTTTGTTTGTTTTGAGACAGCGTTTCTCTGTAGCTTTGGAGCCTGTCCTGGAACTAGCTCTTGTAGACCAAACTGGCCTCGAACTCAGAGATTCGCCTGTCTCTGGCTCCTGAGTGCTGGGATTAAAGGTGTGTGACACATGACTAGTATACCAATACTCAAGGGTCATAGGTTCAGGGCAGCCTACTATATAGAGAAACACTGTCCTTAAGAGGACCTTAGGTTAAGGTCTAGAGAGAATTGCTCAGTGGTTAGAGCACTGGCTCATCTTGCAAAAGAACTTGGGTTTGATTCCTAGCACCTACATGGTGGCTGACATCTATCTGACACTTCAGTTCCAGGGGACCTGACAATCTCTTCTGTGGATACCAGGTACACATGTGGTGTGTATACATTTATGCTGGCAAAAGCCCATACACATGGGGTCTGGAGTGATGACTTAATGATTAAGAACACTGGCTTAGGGGCTGGAGAGATGGCTCAGTGGTTAAGAGCATTGCCTGCTCTTCTAAAGGTCCTGAGTTCAATTCCCAGCAACCACATGGTGGCTCACAACCATCTGGAATGAGGTCTGGTGCCCTCTTCTGGCCTGTAGACATACACACAGACAGAATATTGTATACATAATAAATAAATAAATATTAAAAAAAAAGAACACTGGCTTATCTTCTAGAGGATCTGAGTTTGATCTAAAATACACATATATCTCAACCATTCTTAAACTCCAGCTCCAGAGGATTCCCTCTTTGAGCCTTCAAGGACACTGTACTCATGTGGTAACAGACATACATGCAGGTAAAACACCCATACACACAAAATCCCTCCCGAAACTTGGGATTAAAGGCGTGCGCCACCACCGCCCAGCTGAGACATAATCTTTTTACATAGCCCTGGCTAGTGTGGAACTCACTATGTAGACACCATATTGACCTGTCACTCACAGAGATACACCCGCCTCAGCCTCCTGAATGCTGAGGTTCAAGTGTGTACCACCACACCCAGCTTAAAAAAAATTGTTTTGTTTGTTTTTTAGACAGGGTTTCTCTGTGTGTCCCTGGCTGTCCTGGAACTGGCTTTATAGATCAGGTTGTCCTCTAACTCAGAGAGATCCTCTGTCTCCTCCCTCTGCCTCCTGAGTGCTAGTGTTAAAGGCATGTGCCACCACTGCCCAGCTTAAAAAAATTTTTTAAGCAATGTATATATGTTAATTTCTTTTAAAAAACATGCTCATAAAGTAAAAATAACTTTCAAAAATGCACCAAGAGGGGCTAAAGAAATGGTTCAGAGTTTATAAGAACACTTACACTGTTCTTTCAGAAGACCTAGGTTTGGTTCCTTGTACCAACATGGTAGGTAACAGTCATTTTTATCTCCAGGTCCAGGGGATCTAGTGCCCTCTTATGTCCTCTACAGACAATAGGCACACATGTGATGCACATACATATAAACGAGCAAAACACTCATATAAGATCAATAAATTATAAAACTTTTTAATAGAACCTTAAGTTTGACTAAAAGGGTTTTGTTTTTTAGAGTTATCACTACTTTTTAAATCTTTTACAAAAATAGGTAATCAAGAATAGCAAGACGGACATCCCAGAACTAGAATTATTTCCTCGCTATCTTCTCTTCCTTCGACAGCAGCCAGCCACACGGACCCAGCAGTCTAACATCTGGGTGAATATGGGTATGATGAGCCTGAGAATGTTCCCTCAGCACTTGCCTAGAGGTAACTTAAGAATGCAGCAAGAATGCCATGCATTTCCTTCAAGATGAATGGAAAATCACATTGCTCAAAGTCTGGTGCCACTGTGCTAATATATGCCCTTTGCTTTCATGCAGAATCAGTAAATCACTGTGAGCTTAGATCTGTGGTCATGCACAAGATTGGATGGGACAGAGGCAAACTCTTAGGTGCAAACTAAGGTTTATTTTCTTTTATAGTTTGTAAGTTTATGAAAATAGCAAATAGAATGGATTTTACTTAATTTTCTTTAGTTAAGCCATTGTAAATTGTTGTTATCCCTAAGATGCAGTTCACCAATCATTGACTAATCTTTTTAACCTTACTCAAATTTATTGACATAATTAATCCCTTATGAGCTACTTTTATTTTAACAAAACGAAAAGCATTTATTGTACTAGCTAAGAACATTTTGTAAGAGACATAATACATTTGCTTTGATTTTGAGGAAGTTTTTTTGTGGTTGCATTCTGGTTGGGTTTTTTGTTTGTTTTGTTGTTGTTTCCTTTTTGATAGCGTTGATAAATGTTCGGCCTAGGCCCCTGTGTGTGCTAGATAGATGTTCTATCTATCACTTAGTCACATCTCTAGCCCAATATTGTGGCTTTGAGAAATGCTAAGCTATCCCTCAACAAAGGGGGAAAAAAAACAAAAACAAATCTATCAATCTTACACACGTCCTCAGCCTGTTTCTGATGACACACACCTTTAATCCCAGTATTCTAGAATCAGAGGCAGGTGGCTCTCTCTGAGTTCAAGGCCAGCCTGGTTGCATAGCAATTTCCAGGCCAACCAACGCCAGGGAGTGAGTCCCTATCTCAAGGTGGATGGAAGGATGGAAGGATGGAAGGATGGATGGATGGATGGATGGATGGGTTTCTCATAGCTTTGGAGCCTGTTCAGGAACTTGCTCTGTAGACCATACTGGCTTTGAACTCACAGAGATCTACCTAATTCTGTTTCCTGAGGCTGGGATTAAAGGCATGCACTGCCACCACCTGGCAAAATGTTCCTCTTAATATATAACATGAATAAGGTTCTCCTTTGATTCTAAACTAAGTTAAATTTTATTGATGAAGAATATTTACGTATTTTCCCTTGCAAATATTTGAAATTATTCTTCAGTTAAAAAAAAAAACGGAATAGATTTGAGCTGGCTAGATGGCTCCCAAAGTTATCTCCTTTGATTCAAACCTAAGTTAAATTTTATTGGTGGAGAATATTTATGTATTTTCCCTTGCAAATATTTGAAATTACTCTTCAGTTTAAAAAATAAATAGAGGGGCTGGAGAGGTGGCTCAGAGGTTAAGAGCACTAGCTGCTCTTCTAGAGGTCCTGAGTTCAATTCCCAGCACCCACATGGTGGCTCACAACCAATCTGATGCCCTCTTCTGGCATGCAGACTTACATGCAGGCAGAACATTGTATACGTAATAAATGAATGGATGAATTAATAAACAAATAAACAAACGAACTTTAAAAAAATAGATTTGAGCTGGCTAGCTGGCTCCATGAGTTACTTGTGACCAAGCCTGACAACCCTGAGTTTGATCCCCAGACTCACATGGTGAAAGGAGAGAACTGACTCCTACAAGTTGTTCTCTGACCTTTACACGCACACTTGGTATACCTGCACGCACACACAGATACTAAGTAATTTAAAGTAAAATTTTAAAATTAATTCATCAATTGAAAGTCTTGAACTGTGTTTAAGTTGTTAGAATGTTATGACTATCTGTAAACCCCGTGTAAGTACTAGCTCTCTTTTGAATTTTCCTTAAAGGGGGGCTGAAGAAATGACTCCGTGGTTAAAATCACTTGTTGGTCCTGCTCAGGCTGTAATGGTTTAAGTAAAATGCTGCAGGTCCCCAAGCAGCAACAGACAGCAGGTCCTGAAACCACAGCAGGCCAAGAGGGTCCCAGGCAGGAAGCTGCCTGGTAGGTGAGAGACCTTGATGGATAAGCACGCCATGCGGAGTGTAGTTGGAAATTGAATATTTATTTAGTGGGTTATGAAAGGGAAGGGAAGAGAAGAGTGAGACAGAGAGATTGAGAGATTGAGATGGAAAGGAAGGACTCTGACTTCAGGCAGGCAGTAAGATCTGCCTGCCTCTGCAGTGGATGGGGGAGGGAGTGGGCGGGGCTTGTCTTTTAAAGGGACAGAACAGGCCCCAGATTTAGTTCCCAGCACCCACATGGTTTCTCATAACCATCCTTAACGCCAGTAGTGCTCGGGGATCTGACACGTCTTTTAACCTCCACAGGCACCAGGCACACATGTACATGCATACTTATACACATAAAATAAAAATAAATCTGGTCTGGAGAAATGGCTCAATAATTAAGAACACTTACTGCTCTTCCAGAGGACCCAGCTTCAAATTCCCACCCTCCCATGACAGCCTACAGTTGTCTGTGATTCTAGTTCCAAAAGATCCTACACCCTCACACAGGCATTACATGAAGGCAAGAACACCATCTTCACATAAAATAAAAATAAGCATATTATTTTAAAAAATAAATCTTCAAGAAAATATAAATCTTTTTAAAAGGCTCCCTTCAGATAGTGTATGAAGATGATTCACATATTGTTTCATGACAATTAGAACAAAGCAGTGTTCACTCTTTAACGTTAAAATCACGAACAATGAATAGAATCTTTATGAAACATTCTTATTTAACTTTCTGGTAAATAGAAATGTTAGCATACCTTCCATGGCACCCATAGCATGTCTTTTTTGATTCTCTTTGAAAGATAACATGAGAGGCAAGATACGTTGTTGCATTTTTAGTAAGTATTCGTAACTCTTGTGCTGATCCTAGATTTTTGCTGCTTCTGTGAATTTCTGATTTGCTGGTTCTCTTCAAAAGCA
The DNA here is from genome assembly GCF_018167655.1 of Microtus oregoni. Taxonomy (NCBI): domain Eukaryota; kingdom Metazoa; phylum Chordata; class Mammalia; order Rodentia; family Cricetidae; genus Microtus; species Microtus oregoni. Next base: position 13,568,148 of record NW_024543074.1, read on the forward strand.
CAAAATTATACATATAAGTGGCTGCCTGCTTAATGAGCTAAACTGTATAGGCTCTGGAACTCAGTTTTCCTTTTTGTGGACTAGGAAAGTGAAGATTGGCTGGGGCATTATGCTTGCCGGGGCTTCTGAATTCTAGAGTGGGATAGTGCTGATTCTCCAAATTTGTTTCTTAGTTTGAAATTTTATTCCTGACTAATTATAAAATGAATCATTATTTTGAATTTTATAAAACTGCTTTCTTGCTGTAATCTTAAAACTAATCCTCTGATGTATACTTGAAGAAATCTGTTGTTTTAAGGGGTTTTTTTTGCTTGCTAATAGATAAATATTTGCTTTGCTATACGTTAAAAAAATCATGGTTGAGTTTTGTTATGCTATACATTGTGTGCTTCTTGGTCAAATACTCAGTTATTAACGATATTCACTAGGCTTTTTAAAAAATTACTTTTTTTGGCCGGGTGGTAATGGTACACACCTTTAGTCCCAGCACTCGGGAGGCAGAGGCAGGTGGATGGATCTCTGTGAGTTCAAGACCAGCCAATACTAAAATAGCTAATAACAGGTTTCAAAGTTATAGAGAAACCTTGTCTCAAAAAACAAACAAACAAAAGATTATTCCTTTCAAAGGAGAACATAACAAAAATCTAACCTCTTTTAGGTATGTATAACTGTTGTAAGCTACAGCTTTTGTCTAGGTTGTTGACTAAGTAATTGACCAATATTTAGCACATTTATAACCTGTCTTTGATTTTCATGGGCCTTGTCATTTTATTCCTTCATGTTTTAAGTATAAGTAGACTTAGTATATTTAGTATATATGTATATATAATAAAGTTCTCAGATCAACACCTCTAAGAGCCTGAAAGACAATTGTATCACCAGTCTTTCTGATTCTACTCTGAGCACTTCAGGAATTCAAGGTCATTGTGTTGCCAACAGGTTGGGTAGGCAAACTAGATTATATCTACCTTTTTCTCTCTCTCTCTCTCTCTCTCTCTCTCTCTCTCTCTCTCTCTTTCGCTCTGTCTGTCTGGGTTTGGTTTGGTTTTTTTCAAGACATGGTTTCTCTGTGTAACAGCCCTGTCCTGGAACTAGCTCTTGTAGACCAGTGTGGCCTCGAACTCACAGAGATCTGCCTGCCTCTGCCTCCCAAGTGCTGGGATTAAAGGTATATGCCACCACCCAACTGCAATTCTGAGTTTTAAGAACTAGATTAGGTGAACGAAATTAACTATCTGTTGAATTCAAATTCCATTCTATTTCAAGCACCCTCACTCTTCATTTTATTTTATTTTCCAGTTCTGGGCATTAAACCCAGGTCTTTTGCACATGCTGAGCAAGCATTTTACTCCTGAGTTAAATCCCTAATCCCCTCCCGAAATTCTTTTTGTTTGCTTGTTTTTTCAAGACAAGGTTTCTCTGTAGCTTTGAAGGCTGTCCTAGAACTAGCTCCTGTACATCAGAGTGGCCTCGAACTCACAGAGATCCTCCTGCCTCTGCCTTCTGAGTGCTGGGATTAAAGACATGTACCACCACCACCCAGCCCTTTTCTATTCTTAAGGAGAATTTTAATTCATCCTGCTATTATGACCAAACTGAGAACAGCCATATACTGATGTCAGTTATTTTTTTTTATCATCATGTTCCCATTCTTGGGATCAAAATATGTCAATTATTTGGATCACTATGCTTTTATTGTTCTTCTTCCAAAATTGAGGCTTTAAGATATTTGGGTCTCCAATTTTCTCAAGCAGCCCCCTACTTTGGTTTCTTTGAGGCAGGGTCTTGTGTAGCTCAGACTGACCTTTATGTAGCTGAGGATGACTCTGATGAACTCTTGGTCTTTTTGTGCTGGGCTTACCATGTCCATCCATATTCGGGTTTTTCATAATATTCTTCATTTGTAAGATTATTAAACATTTACTTCTTACTTCTCATCATTGTTTTCTAAATTACCATGGTCACCATTGCTGAGACCGGTGTTTTATGTTTGTTTGTATATTTTTTTAATGTCTCCTTTTTTCCTTATCATACCTACTATAACTATAGGAAATGTACCTTCTCCAAATGCGCCTCTAAAGCGGGTATTAGCCTATACAGGCTGTTTTAGTAGAATGCAAACCATCAAGGAAATTCATGAATATCTGTCTCAAAGGCTTCGCATCAAAGAGGAAGATATGCGACTATGGCTATACAATAGTGAGGTAAGAAACATCTCAGATTCATGAAAAGTCTGATGTTAAATCATGCTGGGGATATAGTCCAGTGGTAAAGCACTTGTTCAATATATACTAGGCTCCGGGTTTCAAAAAAGAATTTAACTGTATTTCATAAATAAGAGAATTGTCTGTAGTAGTTATGCTAAAAGCCATTTCTGGGTTCTCAATAAAAACTTTAGAGTTTTAATTTCTGTATACATACATGTAAACATTTGTCACCTGAGATCATAATGACAGTTAATCAACATGAGCAAAACAGTACCATTTTTTATAGATTGCTGTGGCATTATAAAGTTACAGCAAATAGTCTTATATTTTTCTTTTATTTTGTTATGTTTTATCTGCATGTAATGTCTGTACCACGCACATACCTGGTGCCCATGAAAACCAGAAGAGTGGTCAGATTCCCTGGAACTGGAGATACAAAAGGTTGTGAACAAAGGGTGCAGGGAAGGAAGCCCTGGAGCTTTGTAAGGAAAAACAAGTGGTCTTAACCACTGAGTTCTGTCTCTAGCCCAGTTTTTTTTTTTAAGTAGATTTCTTGTTAGATTTCTTTTAAAGTTGTTTATGTACGTTTAAAATACAAGCAATGTAAAGTACATAGTAAAAATTCTCTGTTTCCATCCCTGACCTTTATCTTCCATCCTCCTCGGAGGCAATGCTATATTAAATGCTTGTATGTTCTTCATAGTATATTCAGTATTGCTTGTATTCTAAAGCTGGGTCGTAAGTATAGTTTTCCTAGTTCTCTGTTCTCTAGTATATTCTTTCTTGTGTCCTGCTTTAGTCACCATTAAGAGGCATAATCATATAGGAATTAAAGGCACGGTTTGTGTGCACAAGGAAGGAAAATATGGGTAGCAATAGGGAAATAGGTAAATTCAGTTACAAGTTACAAAGTTACATTACTAAGAGTTAAATCCTTACTCTGCCATTTGTTAGTTGTATAGCTGAGGCAAGTCACTTAACATTCTATACCCCAGTTTTCACAGTAAAGGGGAATGAAGCTTTATTTTCTGCAAGTTCTGTTGTCCTGGTGAACTTTGGTTTGGTCTGTAGTGACTTATCTACTATTTCCACAAATTATATATAATTTTGTTTCAGCAACATGTAAAATTTTAGAACACGCCATCATTCCATCACTTTGTCCCCTAAACTATAGATTTGAACATCTAAATATCTGTAAAATGTAAGTGCAAAGCAATAGTAGTTGTCATTCATTTTTATTTTTGTATTTGTTTCAAGTTTACTAGCCAAATTAACAGAAGCATTTTCTTCTCTACAGAACTACCTGACTCTTTTGGATGATGAGGATCACAGGTTGGAATATCTGAAAATCCAGGATGAGCAGCACCTGGTAATTGAAGGTACAGAATAGAAATGCACATATATATTAGATTGGGGCATTTGTAATAGTGGTGATGTATGTGGGGAGTGTTTAGTTTTGTTAATGGGTTTTTGGTGTGTGTTGGGTTAATTTGAGGAAATTGTTGTTTTGTATTTTTGAGACAATCTCTTATAGCCCAGCTGGCCTTGAACTTCACTGAATAGATGAGGAAGATCTTTTACTTTTTACTCTGATCCTGCTGCCTCTGCCTCCCATATGATGGCATAGATTAAGTTTTAGCTTAGGGTAAGACTCTACAGAATTACTCACTAAGTAATCCCATTTTACAATTTTCTCAAGATAGTTAGCATTATATTCCTTATGTTAAAGCAGACCCACTGAACTCCTAGTGTGTTTCTTACCTACTAGATTGTTTCAAAAGAAGAATGGCCTGTTTATATGTAGCCTTAGGCTGACCAAGGAAGGAAAATATGGGTGGCAACAGGTAAATTCAGTTGTAAGTTACGAAGTTTTATAAAATTTTCAGACTACCATTTTGAGTTAAGATACCAACATTTCTCCCCTAGTACTGGAGAATGAACCTAGGAACCCATGCATGTGAGGCATCCTACCAACTAAGTTTTGTTCCCATCTCCTCTCAGACTCTAGTATTCATTAGCACTGGCCCCTCACCAACAGTGCAACTTCTGTACTCACCGATGATTCACACATGACGCATTCATGTTGAAGTTGTGTTTTTCCCTATAATGCCTCATGAAAACACTGCATGTGATGAAATTAGTGGATTGCATCAACAATTGTTAATTCGATGAAAAGATTTTCATATTTCTGATTTTTATTTGTTTTGTTTTTTGTTTTTTTCAAGATAGTGTTTCTCTGTGACAGCCCTGGCTGTCCTTGGACTCACTTTGTAGACCAGGCTGGCTTTGAACTCACAGAGATTTACGTGCCTCTACCTCCCGAGTGCTGGGATTAAAGGCGTACACCATCACTGCCCAGCATATTTCTGATGTTTTAAGTTTGGGAAATTTTACTATATCTAAACTTCAATTATTTCTGTAGATTTTTAAATATAATTTTACTTCAAGTTAGTACTTGAAGTAGTGTCTTATTATTATTTGAAATGACTTTAAAATCCACAGTAGAAAGAGTAGAATTGAACAAGCTATAATGATGATTATGTGTAAAGATTCTGTGATGAGCTCCATTATTTTGTACATTAACCAAAGAGAGAGAGAGAGAGAGAGAGAGAGATCAGTGAACCAAAAAAAAACAGTAAGGGGCTAAGGATGTAGGGATGTAATTCAGTTAGTAGACTTGTTGCCTGGCATACATGAGATTTTTTTGTTTTGTTTTGATTTTTGTTTGTTTTAGTTTTTAAAGACAGGGCTTCTCAGTGTGACCCTGGCTATCCTGGAACTCTGTAGATCAGGCTGGCCTCAAACTCACAGAGATCTGCCTGCTTCTGCCACCACCACCCCCAAGTGCTCGGATTTAAGGTATGCCGCCACTGCCTAGACTAGCATGTATGAATCTGATTCCTACTCCACATAAAACCAACTAGAGTTGTAATCCCAGCACTCAGGAGGTGGAGTCTGGTTATCGTTGGCTACACATAGATACAGCAAGTCTGTGGCTAGCCTGGGCTACAAGAAACACTCAAAATATAGAGAATTGGAATGATTTTAGACTTACTAAAATTTACCTGATTTTTTTTTAAGTTCTGGTAATAGAAATAATTTTTTAACATGGTTTTTTGAGTGATTGAATCATTTGGGTAAGAAGTTAATACATTCCAATCTGTCTTTCCAGTTCGCAACAAAGATATGAGCTGGCCTGAGGAAATGTCCTTTATAGCAAATAGTAGCAAAATAGATAGACATAAAGGTAAGTCGGTATATTATTTCTTTTTAAATATTTATTTATTTATTATGAATACTATATTCTGTTTGTATGTATGCTAGCAGACCAGAAGAGGGCACCAGGCCCCATTACAGATGGTTGTGAGCCACCATGTGATTGCTGGGAATTGAACTCAGGACCTTTGGAAGAGCAGGCAATGCTCTTAACCTCTGAGCCATCTCTCCAGCCCCATCGGTATATTATTTTTACAGACTTATTTTGTTGTAGTTGGAGATACTTTCACTATGTCATCTAGACTGAACTTGAATACTTGAACTTAATCCTCCTGCTACCTCTGGAGAGAGGCCACCACATCTAACTTAGACAGTTTTAAACTTACTCTTTTTTGTTCTTTCTAACTCTGCAATTAAATAATTTATACACTGGATATGGTGATATACGTTTGTCACCCCAGCACTTGAGATAAAGCAGAGATCTAGAGCAGTCTGGGCTCAAAGTAAAAAACTCTGTCTCCAAAAAAAAAAAAAAAAAAAAAAAAATTAATAAGGGCCAGGAAGATAGCTCAGATAGAGTGCATAGCATAGGACTGTGAGGATCCAAGTTCAGAGCCCCAGCACCCATGTAAAAATTAAGTCACTGTAGTACATACCTATAATCTCCACACCGTGGAGACAAAAATAGAAGGATTCCTGGCCAGGCGGCTCCGCCAATTAGTGAGCTCCAGGTTCAGTGGGAGACCTTGTCATAGAAAGTAAAATGGAGAAAGAAACCCACATAATCTTCTAATCTTCAAATGCCCACATATACACATACAAATAATGATTCACAGATATATTTTTGTTAATTTGTTTGTTTTAAAAGACAGTGTCTTATGGGAAGTGGTGGGATGGGTATGACCAAAATACATTGTATATGTATATAGAATTCTCAAAAATAATTATTTTAATTTCTGAAGTTTATATTTTACTTTATGTGTATGAGTGTTTTGAATGCAGTTATGTCTGTACACCACAGGTGTGCCTGGAACCCTTAGGGTTCAGCATATTAAATCCCTGGGCTTGGGACAGTTATGAACCTCTACATGTGCTGAGAATCAAACCCAGGTCCTCTGGAAGAGCAGCAAGTGCTTTTAACTACTAAGCCATCAGGACCACCCCTCAAAGAATAAATTGTTTTAGATTTCCTTTCCTTTAAATCTAAGATCTTACTATATAACCCAGACTACATGATTTTTCCAGTACTGCCTTCCTAGTGCTAGAATCATAGGTGTGTACAACCATGCCCAATATAAAGTCATCTTTGGAGAATTTAATTCTGGGGTGTTTTTCTTGTTGTCGTAAACAAAGTCTCATATTGACTTCCTAATCCTCCTGCTTCTGTCTCCCAAGTATTGGTGTTATGAGCATGCCTATCACAAGATACCAACAGCCACAATTAAAAACAACACTTGGCTATTTCTAAGTTACAAGTGAGCAAGGATCATCATGCTTGCCCAAGAAACTCCATGAAAAACTGATGTGAATGACGTGATTAAAAAAAAATGTAAGGGGGGCTGGAGAGATGGCTCAGTGGTTAAGAGCATTGCCTGTTCTTCCAAAGGTCCTGAGTTCAAATCCCAGCAACCACATGGTGGCTCACAACTATCTGTAATGAGGTCTGGTGCCCTCTTCTGGCCTGCAGACAGAATATTGTATACATATAAATAAATAAATATTTAAAAAAAAAATAAAAAAAATGTAAGGGGCTGGAGAAATGGCTAAGAGATCCTAAGTTCAATTCCCAGCAACCACATGGTTGTGTAATGAGATTTGGTGCCCTCTTCTGGCCTGAAGGCATACATCCAGGCAGAATACTGTATGCATAATAAATAAATAAATTATTTTTAAAAAGCTTTTAAACTGGGCAGTGGTGGCATACACCTTTAATCCCAACACTCGAGACCATCCTGATCCACAGAGCCAAGGCTACGTAGAGAAGCCCTGTCTCAAAACACCAAAAAAAAAAAAAAAGAAAGAAAGAAAAACTGAAAGTAAGGTTAAAGAAAAAACCCTCACCATTAATCTCCATTTATCTGACAGGGCGATAATGGCACATGCTATTATCATTTCAGCTATCAGGAAGCAGAGGCAGGTGAATCTCTGTGAGTTTGAGGCCAGCCTGGTCTACAGAGTGAGTTCCAGGACAGCCAGGGTTACACAGAGAAACCCTGTCTCAAAAAGGAAAAAAAAAAAAAATTAAATTCTCATGTTGGAAGCCAGTGTTGTGACGCATGCCTGTAATGCCAGTACATGGAAGGTTAATGCAGGAGGATTCTTAGTTTGAGGTCAACCTCTGATGCTAAGTAAGTTTCTGTCAAAAATAGAGGGAAAAGAAAAGTAACACAGTTGAAGTTGAGTACAAATGAGCATTCCACAGCATGTTGTTATAGCCAGGCTCTTGTCTCATTATTTGTTGCAGTTCCCACAGAAAAGGGAGCCACAGGTCTGAGTAACCTGGGAAACACATGCTTCATGAACTCAAGCATCCAGTGTGTTAGTAACACACAACCACTGACACAGTATTTTATCTCAGGGAGACATCTTTATGAACTCAACAGGTAATATTCTTTGACCCACTGGCAATTTATTTTCTGTAGCTTTGATCTAAATCCAATATTGCTTAAATCTCCTCTCCCTTTAACGTGAAGGAAAAAATGTTATTTCATTGCCTTATCAAATATGAATAAGGGCCAAGGGATATGTCTTTTGATAGGTAGTTTTGTGCCCACATGATTGTAAATTGTAAATTATGGAGAATCTATGGCAACAAATTTCCCTCTCAAACTTCTAGGACAAATCCCATTGGTATGAAAGGCCATATGGCTAAATGCTATGGCGATTTGGTGCAGGAACTTTGGAGTGGAACTCAGAAGAATGTTGCCCCATTAAAGCTTCGGGTAAGCAGACTAAAATAATATGAAAATATTATTATTCCCTAATGGTTCTTTTATCACTTTTATTGCACATTTTCTCTATTTAGCTTTCTTAATCAACTTTTAAATTATTTTACTAAGTATCCTAAATACCAAATTTGCATAAAATCAAATAAGTGGAAAATACTGCTGTATGTGTAGTGAACAGGGCGAAAACACTAAAGAAACAGTACATCCTTGAGACATTGTTCATTTTACAGATTTACCAACTCCTTTGCTTGTGTGAAGAGCAAACTTTTTTGGTACTCTTTGACTGCTAACATAGGCCACCTAATTATACCTGATAGATTTTTAGCATTGATAAGATAATTCAGTTGTAAGTCCTGATAGTTAAACACTATGCTTTTTGGCCTCTAATCTAACAGTAAAACCTAAGATAGAACAAGACCAGAATAGGTAACTAGAAGAAAACCTTTTTATACATTAGGAAATATTTCAGGATGATCAGTTGCCATCTTACTATTTCTATAAATAAAAATTTTATAAATATAAATTAAGCATCTCTGTGAATAAAGAACTGTTTGCTTTGATAGTATCTTAGAGTTCTGTTGCTGTGATGAGACATGACTATGGCAACTTACAAAGAAAACATTTAATTGAGGCTGGCTTACTGTTCAGAGGTTTATCTCTTATTATCATGGTGGGACATGGTGGCATACCGTGATACTGGAGAGGTGGCTGAGAGTTCTACTGCTGGATAGGCAGATAGCAGGAAGAGAGAGGGACACTGGACCTGGCTTGAACTTCTGAAACTTCACATCCCACTTCCAGTGACACATTTCCTCCAACAAGGCCACACCCCCAATAGTGCCACTCTCTGTGGGCCCTTGGGGGCCATTTTCATTCAAACCACCACACGGATGGTAAACTAGGAAACGTTCTTGTCGAAATGCCTCTCATTTTTTTGTCACCTGAGATTAAAGTTAGAAAGAGTAAATTCTTATCCAGAATTTGTTTGCTGAAGGAGAGGAAGACCAAATATTATGTCATTTACTTTCTTTCTGATGTTTATCAATGATTGAATTATGGAACATGCTTGTTCCAAATTTTATAAGATAGGAAATAATGACTGCTACTCCTCCTTTTTATAGTGGACAATAGCAAAATATGCTCCCAGGTTTAATGGGTTCCAGCAACAAGACTCCCAAGAACTTCTGGCTTTCCTTTTGGATGGTCTTCATGAAGATCTCAACCGAGTCCACGAGAAGCCATATGTAGAACTAAAAGACAGTGATGGACGACCCGACTGGGAAGTAGCTGCAGAGGTTTGTTTGTTTTGAATGTCTTTTGTTGTTTTTAATGAGTCTTGTGTTCTACTGACTTAGCTGGACACTTTTTTTTTATGCCTTTTGGTGAATAAACTAGCCAGTGTATGTGTGTACAGGTAATAATAGAGGTTAGAGGTTTGTGTTGGCTGTCTTCTTAATCTATGCCCTATCTTATTTTTGAGATATGTCTCTCACTGAACATGTAGTTCACTGATTTGGCAGTCTGGCTAGCCGGCAGGTTCCAGGGATCCTCCTGTCTCTATCCCCCCAGCGCTGAGTTTACAGGCCTGCCCCCAGGACCCTAGGTTAACATGGAGTGTTTTTTGTTGGCCAACAATTCCTGGGCATGTGCAGTGTCACTCTATTCGAGAAAACTAGTTTTGACACTTGTAGCAGCTACCAACTGCACATAGCTTCTTAATTTGGCCTTGGATTTTGTGCTCTCTTCCCCTTGTCTGGTCTAAGATGTTGTCTGGTTTGAACTTAGGCAGGTCTTATGAATGCTGTCACAGTTTCTGTGAATTCATACGTACATCCAGCCCTGTTGCATCTGGAAAACACTGTTTCCTTAGATTTATCTTCCACCTCTAGATCTCATTTTTCTACCCCATCTTCTCATAGATCCCTGAGCCTGGAGGCTCCGGGTGTGATAAAGACATCCTATTTAGGGATGCATGCTCAAGAGGTTCTTACTCTATGCATGTTTTTCTGTTGTGGATCTCTGTCTTAATTCCCATCTATTTCAAGAAGAGGCTTCTCTGATGAGAGTTCAGTAAGTCACTGATCTATGGATATAGTAGTATATTGTTAGGAGTCATTTTATTTCAATATTCATTTAGCAGAAAACTGTAGGTTTTCCCATAGGGCCTATCATCTATCTAGTCTCAGATTCTCGGCCTCATTAACTGTCAAATACAAGTTCAATCTCAAGGAGCAGGCCTTATATCCAATCAAAAGGTGGTTGGTTATTCTGAAAATATTTGTGCCACTATTGCATGAATGGGTATATCTTGCAGGCAAGTCATTATTATAGTTCACAGGATTCATAGCTGAGTAAGATTGATGATTCCTTTTCTCTTCCTGTAGTGTGTATAGTGCCTTCCGGTCAGTAAAAGTGAAGCTTATAGTTAAGAACCAGCTCAATTTTTCCATGTTCAGTGGCATAAGTATGTGGTATATTCAGCAGTAAAATCTTATGGTCAGATTGTACAGAGTAACAAAGAGCAGTGGCTTATGTTTGGGGAAGTCTATAGGATCTCTTTGGCCAACAATTCAAAATGATGTAACCCATTCCTGGATCTACAGATTTTATTTGGTAGTATATAGTGTGTAGTGGGTCAATTTATGTAGCTATGACTGTCGTAGAACTTGCTGTGTTGACCAGGCTGGTCTCAAACTCACAGAGATCTGCTTTCTCTGCCTCCAGAGTGCCAGAATTAAAGATGTACACCACTATGCCTTCCTTGGTTTTAAGTTTCTTATAAAGCAGTAAATACGATGTTCTTACCACAATTATATGTGGCATCATTTAAATTTGAATAAGAGTATATTCTGTGGTTATTTAAACCCAATATACTTAACCAATAATTTTAGATTGTATTGAAAGGTTTATCTTTTAAATTTGAAAATGAAATTTCGTTTTTCCTTAATAGGCCTGGGACAACCATCTAAGGAGAAATAGATCAATCGTTGTGGACTTGTTCCATGGTCAGCTAAGATCCCAAGTCAAATGCAAGACATGTGGCCATATAAGTGTCCGATTCGACCCTTTCAATTTTTTGTCTTTACCACTTCCAATGGACAGTTATATGCATTTAGAAATAACAGGTAGGTTCTCCTTCTTATTTAGCTTCTCTAGGATCACTAATTATAGGCTCAATGTCCTTTATGTATGGCTAGAAACCAAATATGAGTGAGTACATCCCATGTTCCTCTTTTTGGGTCTGGCTTACCTCACTCAGGATAGTGTTTTCTATTCCCATCCATTTGCATGCAAAATTCAAGAAGTCCTTGTTTTTTACTGCTGAGTAGTACTCTAATATATATATTCCATACTTTCTTCATCCATTCTTCCATTGAAGGGCATCTAGGTTGTTTCATGAATAAAAAAAAAAAAAAAGAAAAGAAATAACAGGTAGGTCACAGAGTTCTGAAAAACCAATTCATTTTTTTTATTTTCCAGCCTGAATTTAGCTATTTGTTTGCAATGAGTTCTCCTTAAATATGAGTAGTCAGCATGTTATAATCAAGCACTCCACATTAAGGCACAATTTCAGATTCCAAAGGTTTAGAGCATGGGCCTGTTTTTGAGCTCATTGGTGCTTTTCTTAATTCCAGTCATAGCAGAAACTCTGAAAAGCTTGTAAAGCCAATCAGACTTCTTTATCAGATGAATATTAAAAAAAAAATCTTGATTTCAGTCAGTATTATTCCTAAGTTTTACTTTAGCATTTACAAAAAAAAAAAATCTAGGCTAAAATATTTGCTGTTTGCAAGTCGGATATATCTGTTGTGTTTTGTAAGACTTTCCTTTTAACCTGCATTTTATTAATAAAAAGTTTTGTTTTATTTACTAGTAATTAAATTAGATGGTACTACCCCAATACGATATGGACTAAGACTGAATATGGATGAAAAGTACACAGGTTTGAAAAAGCAGCTGAGTGATCTCTGTGGACTTAAATCAGAACAAATCCTTCTTGCAGAAGTAAATAGTTCCAACATAAAGGTAATATTAGTTGTTCTTTCTAGGAAATATGATTCTATTCTTCAAATATAGGTTTCGCAGTGATTTCAGTTATTATGTTAATGCCTTACGATTATATTGCTGAGCTCCCACAGTCTACATCACCCTCAGCACCACTATCTTCCACGCCCCTACTTGAATGACCCATTAAATCCTGCTTAAAGCATTCAACTGCTTTCCTAATCCAAAATTCACATTCTGCCAACAGAGTGGTCAGGCCCATCACAGCAATATCACACTTCTGGTACCAGCTTCTGTCTTAGTCAGTATGTTGCTGTGAAGAGACACCATGGCCAAGGCATCTCTTACAAAGAAAGCATTGAGTTGAGGCTTATTTACAGTTTTAGAGGGTTAATCCACTATCATAGCAGGGAGCAGGGTGGCACACAAGCAAATTGTTGCTGGAGAAGTTTTACATCCTGATCAGCAGGCAGAAGGAAGAAAGAACAACAGTGGGCCTGACTTGGGCTTTTAAAACTACAAAACCCACCCCCAGTGACACACTTCTTCCAACAAGGCCACACCTTCTAATTCTTATCAAATAATACCACTCCTTAATGACTAAATGTTGCAGGGAGGCTGCTCATTGGTTTCTGGCTGCTCAGCCCCCGAAATAATCACACAGAAACTATATTTATTAAATCGCTGCTTGACCCTTTAGCTCTAGCTTCTTATTGGCTAAGTCTTACATATTAAATTAACCCATTTCTATTATTCTGTGTATCCCCATGAGGCTGTGGTTTACTGGGTAAAGTTCTTGTGTCTGTCTCTGGCGGGGCTACATGGCTTCTCTTTGACTCCACCTTCCTTCTCTCAGGATTCAGTTTAGTTTTCCCCACCTAGTTCTGTTCTACCCTGTCAGGCCTAGCCAGTTTCTTTATTAACCAATGGTACTCATATCATGGGGGGGGGGGGGATATCGCACATCACCTCCCCTTTTCTGTTTAAATAAAAAAGGAAGGTTTATAACAAAACAGGTATCAAGCAAGAATTATAGTTACAACATTTATATCTACTTTATCTTTTATCATAACTAAGGAAAACTATAATAACAACTATTCTTCAACTCCATCAAAGACTTTAGAAGGATATAATATTACCTAAGTAAACAGGAAGTACATTGTAAACAACTTCCAAAACTCTAGAATTGGCAGAAACATCTCGCTATCTGGACAGTCACCCAAAGTTCTGTCATTTTGGGTCATCCATATTCAGCCTACTGACCCATAGTATCTGGCAGACTTTTCCATGAAGCAGGAAATTTCAAAGACAGGTCTACCCATATTGGCAGTTTGTCAGTCACTTTTTTCTGTATCCTGCAGAATATCTGACAGTCTCTTTCATGAAGCAGGAACCCTAAAGGACAGTCTCACCTTTAGGCAAGTTGAACAGTCATTTCTCTGTGGGTCCTGCATATCCAGTTCACACAGCATACCATCAGGCAGTCTAGTCAAGAGCAGTTTCTTGCCCAAGTGGCTAACAAACTCCATAGGGAGCCTCTTCAATGCCCATCATCCTCTTGAAGTAATTGGTGCTGCCAGGAGGTGTGCCTCATGTCATGAAAAGTCCAAATGCCATATTCTATAGTCTTTGAAAGGTTTGAAGAATGCCTATCCATCTGAAATACATATCTGTCCATCTAGAAAATCTAACATGACTACAAACTTGACTATTATAGATGACTCTATTTACCTATACTTCTTAATTATATATTACATTAATGAGCTACACAATCATAGTACCTTAATCAAGAGCAGAAATATATATACACAGTATAGCAAAATTGACCTTAAATTTGTAACAATAAACCAAGATCCATACCAATGCAAATTATTCATATGTAATTTGAATATCTCCCTTTAAATGTAAACAAATATTTATAAACAATATTTGGGAATATGTGCACAGTTTTCTCCAAACTGCTTCTTGCTGTTTATTGGGCGAAGTAATTTTTTGAGTAGTGTTCAAGGTGACCTTTCAGGGGGACTTGGTCCATCAAACCATATTAGTCTGGAAATAATCCACAGGTTCTGATTCTCTGTGGAAACAAAAGAAGAACCTCTTTTCCAAAGCAACATATCCTTATACGCAAATTCTAAAGTCAAGATACCTTCATAATATACAGGCTCATTTAGCTTAGCAGCCCATACAATGAAATGTCTCTCTGTTCTTAGCTCCTTCACCGTCAACAAATTTAAAAAAGGGGCCGGGGCACTTTTAATCCCAGCACTCAGGAAGCAGAGGCAGGATCTCTGTGAGTTCAAGGCCAGCCTGGTCTACAAGAGCTAGTTCCAATACAGGCTCCAAAGTTACAGAGAAGCCCTGTCTCGAAAAAAGAAAAATTCTCCGTAGCTTTTGGTTCCTGTCCTGGAACTAGCTCTTGTAGACCTGGCTGGCCTCGAACTCAAAGAGATCCGCCTGCCTCTGCCTCAGTGCTGGGATTAAAGGTGTGCGCTACCACCGCCCGGCAAGGAAGATTGTTTTACTGTTGTGGTGGTACACCTTTAATCCCAGCAGGGGTAGAAGCAGGCAGATCTCTGTGTGCTCAAGGTCAGCTTGGTCTACAACGAGAGTTCCCAGACAGCCAGACAGAACTACTTAGTGAAACCTTGTCTTAAAAAAATAAAATAAATAAAAAATAAAATTTCTCTACATCACAGATAATTTTTCTATTTTATTTAAAACTTGTTTTTTCTTTATTCTTTTTGTAGAACTTCCCTCAGGACAACCAAAAAGTTCGACTCTCAGTGAGTGGATTTTTGTGTGCATTTGAAATTCCCGTTCTTGCATCTCCAGTCTCAGCGTGTAGTCCAATACAAACAGGTAACCTAGACCACCTCCTCGGGATCTCAGTGTTAAACTTTGGTGTAGGGCCATCAGAATAGCTCAGCTTGATAAAAGGGCTTGCAATGATCTAAGCCTGATGACCTGACATGGTGGAAGGAGAGAACTGACTCCTGCAAATTGTTCTCTGACTTCCACATGCATGCTGAAACATGTGCTTGCACACACATATGTGTACACATACATAAATGTAATAAGATTTGGTCTAAGAGGTTTTTATATATATCGTTTGTTTTGTTTTCTGAGACACTCAGGGCTACACAAAGAAGCCCTGACTGTCTTTGTAGACCAGGCTGAATTTGAATCACAGAGATCTGAGTGCTGGGACTAAAATCACAACAGAAACCTTTTGACTGGAGCTTTTTTGTTATACTAAAAAGAATTTCTTGTTTTTATTGTGCTATACATTTTTCTCCTCCTCCCTTCCTCCCCTGTCCCCTAAAAAATTCTTTGAGCCCAACAGAAACCTTTGACTGGAGATTTTTGTAAAAATTCTAATAATCATTTAACTCTGATTTTTCTTGACGAGGTACCTAAAATTCAGAACCAGTAAATAAACAAGCTCAGTAATTCTTAGTTCATAAACATACCATTAACATTCATAACCCCTTATCTTTTCATAATGGTAAGACAGTATGAAAAGAGCATACTACATGTCTGTGTTATGAGTTCCCCAGAAACCACCAGGAATCTGAGTTCATATGCAAAAAGAAAGAGCCGTTAATTTCAAGCTTGAGCCTGGGCTCTCCATCCTCTCCAACACAGCGGCTGAATCAGGGAGAGCACTGAGCTCAGCTGTGGCAAGGTTTTTAAGGGGTAAAGGATGGGGAGGGGGAAGGGAATTCCGGATTCAGATGGGGGTTGAACTCCTGAGTGAAGTGACAAGTCTTATCAAACAGGGATTGGTTCTGGTGTTGCTATAAGGAAATTAGCAACCTGTGTACAAATTAGGTAAGCTATTCCTAATGTTCTGGAGCATCTAGTACTTGTCTCAATTCCCTCAATTCTGCTCTGTGGCTTTCCTGGTTATTGTATTGCTGAGGCCTGTTGTCAATATTGTTAGTTTTTAGCCTGTCATGGCTGCACTGATGTTAAGTTAGGCCTTTTCAACTACCAGAAAATAAACACAATAATTTTAGTAAATAGGAATGTGTCTGGTTATCACACAGGCTTTAATATGGTTGGACACTTAGTCTTTTGGGCTTCATATACTTTGTTCTTTTAGTGAGGTGCTAAGTATCTAATCTAAGATCTTAGACATGCTAGGATGGTGCTATACTTATACTTCTCGTAGCATGTTGCATAAGAGTATTTTCCTAAGGAGTTGCCACATACACATGTCTACTAACCCCAAAAAGTAAAACCATGAGATTAAAAGTAATGACTGCACCAAAGTCCAATTTGGTGAACCAATGAGTTTGTATTAGAGCTACTAACAGAGTTAGGTGAGGGATTACTAACGGCAGTATAGGGGAGGGATTACTAACAGGAGCAGAGATGATTCAAAAAAGCTGTTGCATCATCAAGAAATCTGTATCCCTGGAACACTCTGCACAGCTTGAGGCAGCTCCCACAGTCTAAGAAATCTCTACCTAGCAGTTTAGCTAGCTGTTCTCAGTCTCCTTCCTCACACTTATTTACTTTTTCTATAAGACAGAGGCCTTCAAGAATCTTGCAATTTTCCACTTTGTCAGACATGTGGCATTTTGTTGGTTGCCTGATCTCTTGAGCCTCCCCCTTTCCTCTTGGGAAAATATTTCAGTTGGGAGGAAAAATGATATACAACATAGCCTTTGGGTTTTGACACAGTTTTGCACTGTGTATCTCAGAATTGACGTGATCTCACTGTTTAATCTTAGACATCCTCGAACTCACTATCCTCCTACCTCTGGCTTCCAGGGGCTGTGGGTACAAGTGTAAGCCATTATTCCCAGGATTCTTCCTGACAGATTACTGTTAGGTCAATTCTCCTCCTATCCTAACTGCATGTAATAGTTATGCTGATCATGAGTTAGTAGATGATCTCATGTTCTTTATTTAGAATGTCACTATTTGGTGGGACTTTGCATTGATGGAAACTAGCATCTCTGTACTCCAGTACAGTATCCATCACTAGCATGGGCTATTGATCTCTTGAAATGTAGCTATTTAGACTAAGCCTTAGTCACTAAGGGTGCATTTTTTTTTTCCTGTGGTTTTTCGAGACAGGGTTTCTCTGTGGTTTTGGAGCCTGTCCTGGTAAGGGTGCATTTTTATCTTTGTTTTCATTTAAAAATTAACAGTTGGCTTAAGGTCACATTGAATAGATATTTTGAGAATAATTTTAGAGGAGAGGAAAATGAATGGTAGAGACATTTGTGTACCACGTGATACTCGTGGAGCTGCTGCAGAAGCACTACATAATAGTTACCACGTTTCTCTCCCTTATCCTTTAGTTAGGAGTTACAGAACTAAATTCTAGGCTTTAAATTTACCAATAAATTTAGAATTGTTTCTTGGTCTGTGAGTTATCCCTGTCCTGAATTGGGAAAGTCTGCACTGTCAAGTGTTCAAAACACTCATAAAACTTGAGAAAAGAACAAAGTGATGGTGATACAAGGTTATGATATGTGCACATCTCTGAATTTATAGATTGCTCCTCTTCTCCATCTACAAATGGACTGTTCACCCTAACTACCAATGGGGATCTGCCTCGACCTATATTCATCCCCAATGGAATGCCAAATACAGTTGTGCCATGTGGAACTGAGAAGAACGTCACAAATGGAATGGTGAATGGTCATATGCCACCTCTTTCTGATGATCCCGTTACAGGCTACATCATTGCAGTTCATCGAAAAATGGTTAGTTAAATGTTGGGCAAATTACTATTGGTCCTGCCAGCTGTCATTGGTGAAATGCAGCCATTTTGTCTTTTCCACATCTTTCTTAAATGTACTCTCATTATATCATATATGCTTATGTGTTAGAACCAGGATTCCATGTCACATATGTCTGCCGTTATATAAAATGACATTCCTTACCGAATGTTAAGAGGAACAGAATGATAGGCGGGTGTTGCACACCTGTAATCCCAGCACTGGAGAGGCTGAAATATTATTGTCATTGTATGTTTTTCTGGAGGACACAAGAATCTTCTTTGACAAAGTTTTTTGTAATTCCTCCCTTGCTAAACTAGCTCTTTCCATTGAAGGCTTTTTAATTTTTCCCAATAAAAAAAGAAAATAGGGGTGGGACTGGAGAGATGATTCATTGGTTAAGAGTACTGGCAGTTCATGACCTTTTTTTTTTTTTTTTTTTTTTTTTTTTTTTGGTTTTTCGAGACAGGGTTTCTCTGTGGTTTTGGAGCCTGTCCTGGAACTAGCTCTGTAGACCAGGCTGACTTCAGACTCACAGAGATCCACCTGCCTCTGCCTCCCAGGTGCTGGGATTAAAGGTGTGCACCACCACCGCCCGGCTTGATAGGTAATTTCTTAGAGCCACTAGTTATCCCCGCCACTGTTCATAATTCACTCTGGGTCTAGGGGTATTATTTGGTTGTAGAGTATTTGCCTAGAGTGAAAAAGAACCAGTCCAGGGTTTAATCTCTAGCACCGAGTGGGGTGGAGGAGAAAGAAGAAGAGAAATAATCAAATAATCACCCCAGGCTCTCAAATTCTCATTTATTATGTTTGTTGGCTAAAAAGTACTACCCTGCTCATATAAGAAGAAAATAAAAGTCATCGGTACCTAGCTGCAATCTTAGCACTTAAGTTGCTGAAACAGGATGACCTTGAGTTCCAGGTCTACATAGTAAGACTCTGTTTCCAAAAAACAAACCGACAGGAGCTGGAGAGAATTGCTCAGCAGTTAAAAGCACTGGTTGATCTTCCAGAGAACCAAGGTTCTATTCCCTGCTCCCACATGGCAATTCAAAACTGTCTATAACTCTATTCCAGGGAACTTAGTACCCTCATAGAGACCTATATGCAGACAAAACACCAATGAACATAAAATAAATTATATATTGTAAATGATGTTTGAAGGGAAATCAGAAAGGAAGAGAAAGTAAAAAGAAATGAGCTTTGTGAAGAAACAAATTAGTGTGTTTAACAAAATAAGCACATTGATTAATTCTATAACAAGAGAAAATGTAATTATAGGTAAGGTACTATGTTAATTTCCAAGGACTTCTGTAACAAATTATAATAAACTGTGACTTAACAGAAATTCCTTTATAGTCTAGAAACCAAAAGTCCGAACTTAAGATACCAACAGAGTTGTCCCTTCAAAGGAGGACTCTAGGGAACTCTCTCTCAGCTCCTTTCCCTTCTGGTCTGAGCATCCCTTAGCTTGTGCCTACATAACTGCATTTCCTGCCTGTTCATCTGAACTTTCCCTTCTGTCTCTCCCTTTCTCTTACAAAGATTCTTTCCACTTGGTTTCTTATGTCATGTGATTTCATATTAAAGACCTCCGTCTTGGGGCTGGAGAGATGATTTAATCAGCAGTTAAACTGTGTTTGCTGTTCTTCCAGAAGACCAGAGTTTGTTATTAGCACCCATGTCAGTGGCTCACAACCTCTTGTAAATCCAGCTGCAGGGTATTCAGTACCTGGCTTCTACTAGTAACTGAATATATGTGGCATACATATACACACAAGTAAAAATCATATGAACTCTTTCTTAAAAATGAGTGAAAGAATTTAGGGAGGCAGGAAGACTCTCAATTACATTAGCAAAAGCTCTTTGCCCTGTAAGATTGAATTTACCAGTTATAGAATTTAGACATAAACAGGTCTTGGTGGCAGGTGTGCCCTAGTCACCTCTATAAATACTTTAATCCATCACATTTTTTAAATTGTGTATTCAAAAACTTTTCAATAAAAATAAGCTTTAGAAATCATAGAGGAAGCATCTATATAGAAAACAATACTATTGGGAGTTTGGTTGTTTTTTTTTTAAACAAAAATATTAGCACTGGAGAAATTGCTCAGTGATTAAGTCTACCTGCCACTCTTGCAGAAGACCCAGGTTTAATTCCCAGCACCCACAGACGATTCATAACCATCCAGATCTAGGATATGCGACCCCATCTTCTGGTACTAGACACAGATATGGTACTCAGACATACCTGTAGGCAAAATAACATGATATAGTATTTTTGAATTTTTAAGAAGAAAGGGGCCGAAGTTAGATGATAGTGGTGCACACCTTTAATCCTGACACTTGGGAGGCAGGAGCACACAAAACTGGAGGCCTGCTTGATCTACAGAGCAATTTCCAGAACCAACTAGGGCTACACAGAGAAACCCTGTCTTGAAAAACAAAAACAAAAAGGTGGAGGCTGGGTGGAGAGGTGACTCAGTAGTTAAAAGAACTGACTGCTCTTCCAGAGAACCTGAGTTTGATTCATACCATCCCCATGGTAGGTCACAACTGCCTGCAATTCTAATCCCAAAGGATCTAATACCCTGTCTGACCTCTACAGTCACCAGGCCCACATGTGTTGCACACACATACATGCAGACAAAATACCCATACTAATTAATTAATGGATAAATGAAATGTTAAACAACTTAAAATCATAGGATCAGTCAGATGGTTCAGTGAATGAAGGTGCTTGCCATGCAAGCCAAGTGACCTAGTTCATCTCAGAACCACAGAAAGTAGAAAGGACGGACCTTTCCACTTTTGACAAGGCTATTAAGAGCTCATTTTGGGGCTGGAGAGATGGCTCAGTGGTTGAGCATTGCCTGCTCTTCCAAAGGTCCTGAGTTCAATTCCCGGCAACCACATGGTGGCTCACAACCATCTGTAATGAGGTCTGGTGCCCTCTTCTGGCCTGCAGACATACACACAGACAGAATATTGTATACATAATAAATAAATAAATTAATTAATTAATTTTAAAAAAAGAGCACATTTTGGGGGCTAGAGAGATGACTCAGGGGTTAAGAGTACTGCTGCTCTTCCAGAGATTCTGAGGTGAGGTGAGGTCTTGTTATCCCTGGAGAGTGGGTTGGAATAGGCCAAGCTTCCTGGGACTGCTAGAATACATCCTAGTGGGGCCCAGTCCTCTAAGTGACCAGTGGAGACTACATTCCCCACCAACAATGGTAGATATTTCCCTCTTGGAAGAACCTAGTCTCAACTCCCATTGATTGCTAGAATGTATGTTCATTTGACAGAAGAGGGCAGACAGCCCAGAGGCAAGGCTTGTACCTTCTCATCACTCTGTGAGGTTCAAGAAATAGAAGGAAAATCGCTTCTCGGCCTTTTGGCTAAGATCATGTGAAGAAATAGAAGGAAAGAGAAAAAGAGTACATTTTGTTCCTGCAGAGGACCCGAGTTTATTTCCTAGCATACAAGGTGGCTAACAGGCACCTATAACTTAAGCTTCAAGGTATCCCATGCCCTCTTGGGACTCCAAGAGGCACCCGTTCTCATGTGCAGAAACTCACATAGATAAATATACATTAAAAAAAAATTTTAAAGTCATGGAAGTGGGGAGCTGAAGAGATGATTAGTGGTTAAGAGTGTATATTGCTCTTCCAGGACCTGAGTTCAATTTCCAATACCCATGCCAGACAGTGTGCAACTGCTTATAGCTCCTACTCTAGGAGATCTGACACCTTTGGCCTCTGGTCACCTGCACATATGTGGTGTGTGCATGCGCGCACGCACACACACACACAAAAGTCAAATGTTAAGTAATAAAAGTAAAAGGACAGATCCAGCTCTACAGAGTTGTCCTAACCTCCATGCACACCCACGTATACCATGACACACCCCCACACAAGTATGTACACATACAATAGTAATTAAAAATAAAAAGATAGGGGCTGGAGAGATGGGTCAGAGGTTAAGAGCACTGACTGCTCTTCCAGAGGATCCAGATTCAATTCCCAGCACCCACACGGCAGTTCACAACTGTCTGTAACTCCAGTTGTATTGAATTTGACATCCTTACAGACATTTATGCAGGCAAAACACCAATGAACATAAAATAAAAATAAGTTTAAATCAGTCAATCAATAAATAAAAAGATGAAATAATAGATCAAGTTCTTGGATGAAAAGAGAATATTTAAAGATGTCTTTTCTCTGCAAACTTACTCAGATATTTGATCCACAATCCCAATAAAAATGCTAAATCTGTCAGGCATTGGTGGCACAAACCTTAATCCCAGCACTTGGTAGACAGAGACAGGCAGATCTCTGTGAGTTTGAGGCCAGCCTGACCTATAGAGCAAGTTCCAGGACAACCCCCAAAGCTACAGAGAAACCCTGTCTAAACCCTCTCCAAAAAGCTAAATATGTGTATGCATTCTTTTTCTAACTTTTTCCATTTTATTTTATGTATGGTATTTTGCCTATATGTATTCTTTGCACCGTGTGCATGGGGTGCCCAAAAAGGGCGTTGTCTCCCCAGCGTGTGTGCATTCTTGTGTGTATATGATTTTTTTTAAATATTTATTTATTTATTATGTATACAATATTCTGTCTGTGTGTATGTCTGCAGGCCAGAAGAGGGCACCAGACCTCATTACAGATGGTTGTGAGCCACCATGTGGTTGCTGGGAATTGAACTCAGGACCTTTGGAAGAGCAGACAATGCTCTTAACCTCTGAGCCATCTCTCCAGCCCCCATGTGTATATGATTTTATAAACCAATTCTGGCATTTGGAAAATAAAAAGCACAAAGAGAAGCTAAATAGATGGTAGTAACTAATTTGAAAATGAATATTAATGCATGTTAATTGGCAGCCTATCTTGTCAGCTCTCTTCTCTTGTTTGTACATATAGATGAGGACAGAATTGTATTTCCTGTCATCTCAGAAGAATCGCCCCAGTCTCTTTGGAATGCCACTGATTGTTCCTTGTACTGTGCATACCCGGAAAAAAGATCTCTATGATGCAGTTTGGATTCAAGTATCTCGATTGGCCAGCCCTCTCCCACCTCAAGAAGCTAGTAACCATGCACAGGATTGGTAGGTTTTGAGGATAAGCCAAGTCCTGTTAATAACTCCTATGAATATGTAATATAGAAGAACTATTTTATATATCAATGAACTATCCTGGTATCTAATGTGGTTTTTTTTTGGGGGGGGGGAGTCATTTTCTTTCTTCCTTCCTTTCTTTCTTTCTTTCTTTCTTTCTTTCTTTCTTTCTTTCTTATGTATACAATATTCTGTCTGTGTGTATGTCTGCAGGCCAGAAGAGGGCACCAGACCTCATTACAGGTGGTTGTGAGCCACCATGTGGTTGCCGGGAATTGAACTCAGGACCTTTGGAAGAACAGACAATGCTCTTAACCACTGAGCCATCTCTCCAGTCCCTCTAATGATTTTTTTTTTAACATTTGTTTGTTTGTTTTTTGAGACAGAGTTTCTCTGCGTAGTCCTGACTGTACTGGAACTCACTCTGTAGCCCAGGCTGGCCTCAAACTCACAGAGTCCCACCTGCCTCTGCCTCCCAAGTGCTGGGATTAAAACTGTGCACCATTGCCACCTTTATTTTTTTTTCATTCTTTACTCTTGCCTAAATCCCACCTAAAAATGCTTTAAGTGATGCCTTTGTCTTCTCTTGTTGCAAAAATCAAAAGTATGACTTTACCAGGAAATTTTTATCATCTCAGTCCTCTGAAATTAAGAATGGAAGTGTAAGTGTACATATCTAGATATGAACTCTGAAAAAGACTCATGCATAACAGTTCATTTGGATTGTGTGCATACTGTGCCTTCTCAAAAGGAAGTAATTTCAAAAACCTAGGTAGAGATAGCAAACATTTTTTTCTGTTTTCTTTGCATGCCTTCTACTGTTCTGTGATCATCTAAATGATCGTTGAGATTTTCTGTCTTCTATCGCAGTTGACTTGCAGCTCATTTTCTTGCTATTGTGGCAATGAAAAGTAACTTCTGTGATAACAGAGTAAAAAAAGTTACGTTCCTTATGTTAGAGGGTCTTTTGATGATTAAGATAAGAGGTTAGACTAAGTCTTAAACCTGTAAATAATTTATAAGCAAATTAGCTAATGGATGTGTGGTTTTAATAGAAGTGATATTTGGGTAGTATTAAATTTAAATTAAAGGACTGCTGAGTAAGAACTTTCCCCTGGATTTGCTGCTGAACTCTGGGTATGGATTTTGAGAAAAAAGGATAGGTTTCCAATATGAGCGGTGGTTTGTAAATGATCATATTCTTTTGTGAAATGAGAAACTCAAGAAGGAACAGGTTTTGGTAAGAATTACAGGAATCAAGTTAAATTCAAGACACCTGTTGTGTTTGTGGGACGTGGATTTGAATGTCCTTTGCTCGAGATGCAGGTGTCACCAACAAATAGGTATTTAAAGTCCTAAGGTGAGGGGCTATTACTTAAGAGAGTAAATGTTAGATAGAAAAATGTCCAAGACATAATTCCTAATGCATTTCAACATCAGAGGTTCAGAAAGGAAGGAAAAGAAACAGCAAGTAATGTCTGACCAATTAAGACTGAATGATCACACGCCTTTAATGCCAGCACTTGGGAAGCAGAGGCAAAAGGATCTCTGTGAATTTCCTGGTCTACAGAATGAGTTTCAGGAAAACCAAGACTACACAGAGAAATCCTGTCACAAACAAACAAAGGAATGACTGGTTAATCAAAAGAAAATGACCAGGGGGTTTGGAAGGAAGGGTAGGGGAAACTGGTTGGAATGTAAAATGAAATTTAAAAAAAAATAAATATAATTTTTAAAAAAGCAAAAGGAAAGGATTGTTTAAAATCAGAGAGACTGAATAAGAAGAGGAGTGAACACTGCCCAATGTATTAATCCCACTGAACGAGAGTAAGAACCACTGACCCAAATTTTTTTCTTTTTTTAAGATTTATTTATTTATACAGTATTCTGCCTACAGGCCAGAAGAGGGCACCAGATCTCATAGGTGGTTGTGAGCCACCATGTAGTTTCTGGGAATTGAACTCAGGACTTCTGGAAGAGCAGTTAGCACCCTTAACCGTCGAGCCATCTCTCCAGCCCGACCCAATTTTTTTTTTTTTTTAATTTTTCGAGACAGGGTTTCTCCATAGCTTTTTGGTTCCTGTCCTGGAACTAGCTCTTGTAGACCAGGCTGGCCTCGAACTCACAGAGATCCGCCTGCCTCTGCCTCCCGAGTGCTGGGATTAAAGGCCACCACTGCCCGGCCCGACCCAAATTTTTTTAGTTAAATTATGCAAGCTTTATTTTCTGTCTTGCAGGGCTGTCTCCCTAAAGTGTGGCTAGAGAAAATAGCCTCTAACACAGGAGAAGGTGGAGTTTATTTTAACCCCAAAAATGCAAGGCTAGGGAGTTTTCAAGGGTTGGGGGCTTTCCAAAGGAATTTTGGTTATGTAGATATTTGGATGAACATTTCAAAATTATTTTGCAGAACGTCTTATCAGGGCAGAGGTCTAGGGTATAAGGTGTAGAACATGTCAAATTCCAGAAAATGGATCTAGGTTTAATCTCTAAGTGCTGGAAAACTGTGTGTTCAGCTGTAACAAGGAAGGATGGGGTTGTGTTTAGCTCCATTCCGTTAGGTGCTGATTGATTATTATCTGTCCCTTTCTTTGAATGCTCTGGTTGCTGTTCACTTGCTATGAACATGCCAGTGGACAATAAAGCCCACCAGTAATCATTTGGGTTATACAGATAGATGGAGAGCTCCTATGCCAGACAAATACTTACTTTTTTCTTTGTAGTGTGGCTTTGCATGGCTTAATTACCTTTAGCAGCCATGTTGGGCGGTGGTGGCACACACCTTTAATTCAGTTGAGACAGGCAGATCTTTGTGAGTTCAAAGCCAGCCTGGCCTAGAGAGCGAGTTCCAGGACTAAGAAACCAGAATTTTACCAGCCATGTGGCAAATATGCTTTTAAGTATATGCCCCTTGCTTTGCCCCTGTCCCCCTCTAGCTTTATATGATTATAATTAACAAGAATCTGGTGGAATTGTTTTGTTGGAGTTTTTTTAGGGGGTCTTGTATTTCTTAAATACCTCTACTTCAGAGCTGTACCTATAGCCCATGAGTTGTGTATATATACAGCTTGATATCTTGATGGATATGAGTTGTTACCTTGTTTCTTATTTAGGCAAAGATTAATAGATTTTGTTAAACTTTGGAGAACTCAAAAAGCACAATTGGGGGCTGGAGAGATGGTTCATAGTTTAAGAGTACTGGCTGCTCTTCCTGAGATCCTGAGTTCATTTTCCAGCAACTCCATGGTGACTCACAATCATCTATACTGAGATCTAGTGCCCTCTTCTGGAGTGCAGGCATACATACAGGCAGAACATTGTATACATAATAAATAATCTTCTTTAAAAAACATGCACAATTCTCAGCTTTATAAAGTTAATTTTAAAGGTAATGTATAGTTCTAAGAAGTCAAGATACGAAAAAGGGTATTATACCTGGAAATCTAAGCTGGCGTAGTTCTAAGAAGTTAAAGTATGAAAAGGGGTACTATTACACCTGGAAATCTAAGCAGGCAGTAAGTCCCAGGACAGCTGGACTACACGGAGAAAATCTTGTTTCGAAACAAAAAAAAAAAAAACAATGTTGATTATAAATGGGTGGGTTGAGATTGTAACTCAGCTGGGAGAGGGCTTGCCTAGCCTATGAAAGACCCAGGATTGATGCCACAGTATTACCTAAACCAGGTGTGGAGGTACACACCTGTAATCTCAGCACTGGTGAGGTATGTGCAGGAGGACCACAAGTTCACGGTCATCCTCAGCCTCATTGTGAGTGTGAGACCAGCCTAGGCTACATGTGACTCTGTTTCAAAAAAAGGATAAAAAAAAGTGAAGTAAAAAGAAGACCTGTGGCAATCTAGTTTATACTCCATCTTGTGACCAGATTCACGTGGTCCAGCCTGGCTGGTTCAAGGCTGTAACATGGGCACACTGCTGTGGAAAGTGAACCTTAAGAGTTCTCAAACCAGACGTGCTTCTTAGACTTTGTGTGTTTTCTTCTTCCAGTGATGACAGCATGGGCTATCAATATCCATTCACCCTCCGAGTTGTTCAGAAAGATGGAAATTCCTGTGCCTGGTGCCCATGGTATAGGTAAAATTGTCTTCTATAAAACCAGTCTCAGTAGGCTCAGTTTCAAACATAGTACTTTTTTTTATAAGATTTCTCTATTTAGAATGTAATTGTGAACAAAGAGAAGATTGAGATAAATTTGTGAATTGTCCATCTCTTCTTTGTAAACTCCAGACTATAAATTTGCTTTCCAAATGTGTGATTTTACAGATTTCACTCTATCCCAAATTGATAACCAAGGATAAACATTTTTATTCTAAATTTTCTTTTTTTTTTAATCCTTGTTTTAGTTTTTATTTCATGTATATTGGTGTGAGGGTGCCAGATCCCCTGGAACTGGAGTCATAGAGAGTTGTGAGCTGCCATGTAGGTTCTTGGGATTGTACCTGGGTCTTCTGGGAAAGCAGCCAGTGCTCTCATCTGTTGAGCCATCTCTCCAGCCCCTCTTTGGTCCTTTTTCCTTTTTAAATGGAGTCTTACTGTGTTGCTCAGGCTGCTCTCAAACTCCAGGACTCACGTGACCCTCTTCAGCCCCCCTGAGTACTGTGACTACTGTCATGCACACATGGCTATTATTAGTCCAAACGTTCTTTCTGAGATAGGAGAACAAATCAGGTACTAACCTTGCTGGTAGTCTGGTAATCTTTCCTGAAGTTTTACAAGAGTTTGATAAGTCATTGCTATTACAGCAGGGATAGTATCTGATGGTACTGCAGTCAGCTTTTAGGAAACTGTGAGAGACATGATGGCAAATGAAGTCTAATAGGTATTAGAGTCATGACTGTGTCTTTCCCTTGCACCTGCCTCCATAAATTTGTATACATATTTACTTAAGGTGCTATTTTACAAAGAGATAAACTTACAGCATTGTAGAAATGAATTTATAATTTCTTTCATCAGTTTACATCAAATAGCAGCTGGTTTCTGTATCATTTTATTTGCCAAGAAATTTGTATCTTTCGTATATTAGCAACTGTTAAGTCATTTTTAAGAACAAAAAGTTGAAGTTATAAACATGATTCCTGATATTATTAACTTTTATTACTGCATTTATCAGGTTCTGAAGTTAGAATTTGACAAATTATGAGGCCAGGAGAAATATTAAAGAGTATTTCTAATTGAGAAAATGTTGATTCCTTACTGTTTTTCTCTATGAATGCTTTCCCCTTTTAGATTTTGCAGAGGCTGTAAAATTGATTGTGGAGAAGATAGAGCTTTCATTGGAAATGCCTGTATTGCTGTGGATTGGGACCCTACAGCCCTTCATCTCCGCTATCAAACATCACAGGAAAGAGTGAGTGCTGGGGTTGGGGGGGTGGGCATAAAGTTGTGGTTTTTATATGGGAAATGTTTCCCAGTTTAACTGTATCATAACAGTTAAATCTGAAAAACCTGTGGTATTTGATGTATTGGCATGTGTGCTTGACTCCTCCCCACAATTTCTAGAATCGGTTGTATTGGGTTATTAATTTCAGAAACATTAGTCTTGGAACAAAATAGTATATTTAGAAGGTTATAGAATATTCAAGAGAAATGGTTCAACAGTTAAGAATCTGTGTTTTGCCATGTGGCTGTGGCTTTTACCAGTCTGCTGGCATATTGTTTTTTGGGCGACTCCTGGCAACTCTTAACTCCACCCTCCTCCCTCTATCTCCTTTTGACTTTTTTGCCTGGCTCTATCATGCCTTGCCATAGGCAAGAGCAGCTTTTTTTTTTAATCAGCCAATGAAAGCAACACATTCACAGCATACAGAAAGACTATGCCACAGCAGATAATTTCATACATATATACAATGTATTTTTATCATATCTACCCTCAACTATTTTTATCATATCCACCCTCAACTCAAGCTCCTCAAGACCTACAAGAAATCTTTCTCTCAATTTTGTGTTCCCTTTTTTTGAATTTTGTTATGTGTATGGATGTTTTGTTATGTGTATGGATGTTTTGCCTACATGTATGTGTGTGCATCACTTGTGTTCCTAGTACTCATGGCGTCCAAAAGAAGTTCCTTAGAATGGAGTTACAGACAGTTGTAAACTGCTATGTGTGGGTCCTGGGAATTGAACCCATGTCCTCTGGAAAGAGCAGTCAGTGCTAAACTATTGAGCCATTTTTCCAGCCCTTCTTTTGTTTATTTGTTTGGTTTGGTTTGGTTTGGGTTTGGGTTTTTCAAGACAGGGTTTCTCTGTGTGACAGCCCTAGCTGTCCTGGAACTTGCTTTGTAGACCAGGCTGGCCTCAAATTCACTGAAATCTCGCCTGCCTCTGCCTCCCAAGTACTGGGGTTAAAAGTGTACATCACTATACCTGTTTCAGTCCCACTTTTTAAATTTTTATTGTGTGTGCATGCTCATGCATCCTCTAGTGTACATGCTTGTGTGCATTCCATGACACACATATGAATATCAGAGGACAAACCTCAGGAATTGTTCTCTCCTTCTACCATCTGAATCTTGGGAATTGAACTCAAATCATCAGATTTTGCACAATGCTTTTACCTACTGAGCCATTCTCACTAACCCAAGACACCAAGTTTTATTGGTGGAGTTTTGGGTATTTTTGTTGTTAACATCAAGTGATTTTTGTTTGTTTGATTGGTTGACTTTGGGGGGCGGGGCATGGTTTCTCTGTATAGCTCTGGATGTTCTGAAATCTGCTCTAAAGACTAGACCAGCCTCGGACTCAGAAATCTGCCTACTTCTGACTCACAGGAATTAAATATCTGCACCACCACAATTGACAAACAGCTATAGGTTTGAAACTTACATCCCAGAGGATCATCTAGGCCTTTTAATACCTAAAATAGGGGCTGAGGATGTAACTCGGTTTGTAGAATGCTTGTGTAGTATGTTTAAAGTACTAGATTTGATCCCGAACACTATGTAAACCAGACATGGTGGCAAGTGCCTATAATCCCGGCACTGTGGAGGCTAAGGCAGAAAAACAACAACAACAAAAAAAAAAAAAACAAAACACACAATCAGGGGCTGGAGAAATGGCTCAGTGGTTAACAGCACTGACTGCTGTTCCAGAGGACCCGGGTTCAATTCCCAGCACCCACATGGCAGCTCACAACTGTCTGAAGATCCAGTTGCAGGGATCTGACACCTTCACACCAATGCACATAAAATAAAGTTAAATAAACCATAAAAAATATTAAAAAAAAAACAAAAAAAACCCACAATCATGATCTTACATAGTACGATCCTGTCTCAAAAAAAGGAAAGGGTGCTGTGCTGAGGCAGGTGAGTCTCTCTGAGTTCAAGGCCATCCTGGTCTACAGAGCTACACAAAGAAACCACGTCTTGAAAAACTAAAAGAATGCCAGGGAGAAAAGAAAATCTGTCAGTGTCTTGTCTGTTTTCTTTTTTTTTTTTTTTTTTGACAGGCTGTCTTTTTTTTTTAGTGTTTATTTATTTATTATATATACATTATTCTGTCTGCTTGTATGCCTGCAGGCCAGAAGAGGGCACCAGACCTCATTACAGAGGGTTATGAGCCACCATGTGGTTGCTGGGAGTTGAACTCAGGACCTTTGGGAGAACAGGCAATGCTCTTAACCACTGAGCCATCTCTCCAGCCCCTGACAGGCTGTCTTTACGAAATCCCAGCTGTCTTGGAACTCATTATGTAGATAAGGCTGGCCTTGAACTCACAGATTTATCTGCCTCTGCCAAGTGTTGGGATTGAAGGCCTGTGTCAATATCTAATGGTTTCCTTTTGTTGAGGATGCAGGGCCCTGAGATGGCTCAGCAGATAAGGACCCTTAGCAGCCAAGTCTGGCTGCCACACATATTGTGGCACATGCACACACTACCAAAACATAAACAAATAAAGCAAGGAAATTTGTTTTCAATGGATATGGAATACCAAGTATATGATTCCTCAATAGCTGTCTACCTTGGTTTTATCTTGTCTGTTTGCTTTGAGACAGGGTCTCTCCTATATTGATCTGAAATTCACCAATTAGACTAGGCTGATTGGCTGTGGAGCTCCAAGGATCTGTCCTTCTGCCTTCCTGGCACCTGAACTTACAGGCACATGTCACCACACTCAGGTTTTGGTGTTTGTTTTTTAGGAATTGAACTCAAGTTCTCATGTGAACACATGACCATCACTTTACTAACTGAACCATCTCCCCAGCCTGATATAGTTTTTGTTTTGGTTTGTTTTGTTGAGACCTGATCTCACTATGTAGCCAATTTGGTCTTAATGTAGTGATCCTCCTACCTCAGTCTCCTGAGTGCTAGGGTTATAGGTATGTATATCCAGCCAACATGTTTCCTCAGCATTTTCACGTTTCCAGCTTAAAAGATTCTGAGATAGCTGGTCAGTGGCACATGTCCACAGTACCAACATTCAGGAAGTTAAAACAGGAGCCTCAGGAGTGTGAGATCACCTGACTGAGTGGTCAGTGCCCACCTGAACTACATAGCAAGGCCCTGTCACAAAGAAACAGGTACACTGAGAGAGACTGTTAATGCGTTATTATTACCGATTTTGTTTTCAGAGTCAGTGACCCAAACAAAGCTCCCTTTTAGCTAGATTGTGCAGTGAACACCTTTAATCCCAGCTCACTCAGGAGACAGGCAGATCTCTTAGTTCAAGGCTATACAGGGAAACCCTTTCTCGTTAAACAAAACAAAAAAACAACTTCAGCCAAGCGGTGATGGCACACTCCTTTAATCCCAGCACTCAGGAGGCAGAGGTAGGTGAATCTCTGTGAGTTTAGGCCAGCCTGGTCTACAAGAGCTAGTTCCAGGACAGGCTCCAAAGCTACAGAGAAACCCTGTCTTGAAAAACCAACCCCCCCCCCGCCAAAAAAAAAACTTCATTGCCTAATGAACTCCAGTTCTCCAATTTTGATAGTTTATTGGCTCATTTGATGGCCTATGCCTCAGCTACCTTCTCTGTAGGGAAAAGGTCTCACTTGAAAACCTGCAGTAAATGAAATGGGCTAAAATGTGCCAACTCATAATCCAAGCAGTCCAGTGTTCCCAAGAGTTTCAAGAAACGCGGAAATTGCCTCAAGTGACAATAAGCTGTTCACCTGTGGAGGAGGGGTAGTTAATGAGGTAGTGAACACTGGGATCTTTGGCAAGAAGAAGCAAGAATTGTTGCAATTTTAGTCCAGGCTCTATCTGGGAAAAAAATACCATTATTCATATGTGAAGTCTCAGATAGCCTTCATATCATTGATGACATGCCTTTCCTACCTTCTCATACACAGTAAAGACAAACAAATCTCAACTCTGCTGTATTGATTGCTTGTTGGGTTATAAACATGAGAATGAGATTAGGGGAGAAAATCTTTCATATTGCTCTCTTGGCCCTTCCCTCTCTCCTTCTTCTCTGTCCTACACACCTTCCCACTCCCTTTATGTTCTCTCTTTTGTTTGTGCTTGGTCTTTTTCTTTATGATGTTAGAGGTTGAAGCTGGAGCCTCAAAACACCCTAGGCAAACACTACTTGCTGGTTTACACTCCCAGCCTTTGCTCTCTATTCTCATACTTAACTCTTTCTTGTCCCAAAGCTTATCATACTGTTTACCTGGATCCCAAAGTTGTTGGGGTTTTTTTAATGCCCCCCCCCCACACACACACACAGGGTTTCTCTATTTAACAACCCTGGTTGTCCTGGAACTCACTTTGTAGACCAGGGTAGCTTTTTTTTTTTTTTTCCGAGACAGGGTTTCTCTGTATCTTTGAAGCCTGTCCTGGAACTGGATCTTTTTTTTTTTTTTTTTTAAGATTTATTTATTTGTTACGTATACAATATTCTGTCTGCTTGTATGCCTACAGTCAAGGAGAGGGCACCAGATCTCATCATTACAGATGGTTGTGAGCCACCATGTGGTTGCTGGGAATTGAACTCAGGACCTCTGGAAGAGCAGCCAGTACTCTTAACCTCTGAGCCATCTCTCCAGCCCTGGATCCCAAAGTTTTGGCCAGAAATTAGAGATTGTATCAATAAATGTATGCTCTGTTAAAGCTTGCTCTTCATTTTGTTGCCATCACAGATAGTACTTCCATCTAACTGAGGCAACTCAGGTAGAGCTGCCTAGCCTGCGTGAGGCATTTTTTTTTTCTTTTGGTTTTTCAAGACAGGGTTTCTTTGTAGCTTTGGAGCCTGTCCTGGAACTAGATCTTGTAGACCAGGTTGGCCTCGAACTCACAGAAATCCTCCTGCCTCTGCCTCCCGAGTGCTGGGATTAAAGGCGTGTGCCACCACGGCCCAGCTTGCATGAGGGGTTTAATCCATTTTCCTCTCTTACACTGTCCTCCAAAACACAGTCTTGAAATATAATGACAGCTAGTGCTCTGGTAAGTCTGTTATGTATGTTGATATATAAACGAGTTGAATATTAGGGTTTAATGCCTAGTATATTGTACTCTTTGGGGTGGAGGTGAGACAAGGTTCTCCATGTGGCCCTGGCTGTCCTGGGACCTCAACTCTGTAGACCAGACTGGCCAGGCAAGAACTTACAAAGATCTGCCTCCCTTTGACATTCAAGTGCTGAGATTAAAGGTGTGTGCCACCAACCCCCAGCTGTATTGTTTTCTTAGGATGAGCTTTTCTGGGAACTTTTTTCTTTCATCCAGATATTTTCATATTATTTCTCCTAACTCTGTCCCACGTGCAGCATTCTAATGCTGTCTTTCTGCCTAAAGAACTGACTTACTACTCTTTTCTTGAAAGCTAATTCACATTTAAGCTGTCTTAAGGATTTCAAAATTATGAAATAGAAAAGCAATTTAACTCTTGTTTTTTTTGTTTTGTTTTGTCATTTCGAAGAATTCAGAAAAAAAAATTTCAAAAGACACTATGGTCAGGGACTGGCCATGTATTCAGTTGACAGAGTGCTTACCTAGCACACATAGAACCCTGGGTTCCTCCACAGCACAGTGTAAAATCACATGTTATAACTGGGCAGTGGTGGCACACGCTTTTAATCTCAGCATCTGGGAGGCAGAGGCAGGTGGAACTCTGTTAGTTTGAGGCCAGCCTGGTCTACAGAGCGAGTTCCAGGACAACCAGGACTGTAACACAGAGAAACCCTGTCTCAAAAAAAAAAAAAAAAAGTCATGTGTGGTGGCACACACTTGTTTTCTCCAGTATGCCCCCACACCTATTCACCTCAGAAAAAGAAGCTACTGCAGACAAAGTAACAGTTACACCAAAGTTCAACTTGGTGAGCCCCTGAGTTTTTATTGGGGTTGCTAGCAGAGGTGTAGTGAGAGATTACTTATAGAAACAGGTATCGAATGGCAATGCATTCTGGGTTGGTGCAGCCATGGTGGCTTGTGTCCTTTCCGTCTGTGTCCACCGCCTGCCCTCGGCCTTCACGCCACTGCCCCAGCTTCCTACATGGGCCTTGGCCAGGCCACTCAACACCACTGTCTGCCCTGAGGGAACCCGGAGGAGATCCGGGACTCTGCAGCCCGCCCTGGCCCTCACGCAGGTGCCTAAAAGGGTCACACACTTGTGCGGCCAGTACAGTGGCGCACCCCTTTTGATGTTAGAGGGAATTATGTCTTGTGTATGTGCTGTATGTCTTGAAACTCTATGACAAGATTGACCCAGAAAAGCTCTCAGTAAATTCTCATTTCATGAAGGACCTGGGCTTAGACCAAGTGGAGATTATTATGTCCATGGAAGACGAATTTGGATTTGAAATTCCTAATATAGATGCAGAGAAGTTAATGTGTCCACAAGAAATTGTAGATTACATTGCAGATAAGAAGGATGTATATAAATAAAGTTTCAGAGCCTTCTTCATCAGGAGGACTCTGAGAACACCCGATTGCATCATGGCTGACTGACAGCAGTTCTGTTGGACTTGTATTTAAATTGTCTTGAGTGTTTTACTCTTTAAAAATAAGTCTATTATAAAACTAAAAAAAAAATAACCAGGTACTGAATTATACAGCTTTATCAGAGCTATTATTCAAGAGTGCTGCTCTTTTCCAGAGGACCCACATGATGGCTCCAAAGGATCTTCTGGCTACTGACTATCCACTTTTGGCTGGCCAGAGTCTTCTCAGACAAATTTTTATTGGTTATATACAGATTTTGGAGTTGAAGATCTTGCAGGTTTCAGCTTTATTTGAAGTTTACCTCCTGAATCTCATGAGCCTGCTGCCCACCTCCTAGAGGGAATATGTGTGAGGATGTTTTGTCTGCATATATGTCTATGTACACATGTACAATGCCTGCAGAGGCCAGAAGAGGGCATGAGATCCCCTGGACGTGGAATTACAGATAGTTGTTATACATCATGTGGATACTGGAAATTGAACCCAGTTCTTCTGAAACAGGAGCCAGTGCTTTTAATGGCTGAGCTATCTCTTCAGCTCCATGGAGAGAATGTTTCAGTTCTGGGGAGATTTCTGTTCGGTTAAAAAGGAGGATCAGGCTGGGCAGTGGTGGCACACGCCTTTAATCCCAGTACTTTGGAAGTAGAGGCAGGCCGATCTTTGTGAGTTCAAGGCCAGCTTGGTCTACAAGAGCTAGTTCTAGGACAGGCACCGAAGCTACAAAGAAACCTAGTTGTATAACTAGGATGATATTGATTTTGTGTGTGTGTGTGTGTGTGTGTGTGTGTGTGTGTGTGTGTTGTACTGCTCAAAGACTCTTAGTTTGGGTTGTATTCCCACCCACACATACATACTATATAAGAGCAAGTGAGTGACTGGGAAGATGGTACATACCTAGTGTTTATTTTAAACGCCCACTGCACAATTCTGGTTCATTCTGTTTCCTCTTGTAGGTTGTAGAGGAGCACGAAAGTGTGGAGCAGAGTCGGCGAGCACAGGCTGAGCCCATCAACCTGGACAGCTGTCTCCGTGCCTTCACCAGTGAGGAGGAGCTGGGAGAAAATGAGATGTACTATTGCTCCAAATGTAAAACTCACTGTTTGGCAACTAAGAAGCTGGACCTCTGGAGGCTTCCTCCAATTCTGGTATGTTAATAGCCTTTACCTCTATGAGAGGAGTCTAGTGTAAATGAAAGAAGTCATTAAGGGGATTTTTGGGCTGGTTTTGAGTATAATTTACTTCGTAACTGTGTTTAAATCCTTTTTGTACTTGGATGTGGTGGCACATGCCTGTAGTTCCAGAATTTAGGAGGCTGAGACAGAATGGTCACCAAAAACTTAAGGACAGCTTAGGAAGCATAGTGAGTTCCAAGCCAACCTAGACTACAAAATAAGACCTTGAGGTGGTGTATACCTTTAATCCCAACACTCAGGAGGCAGAGGCAGGTGGATCTCTGTGAATTCGAGGCCAGCCTGGTCTACAGAGCGAGTTCCAGGACAGTGAGGACTATTATAGAGAAACGCTCTCTGTCTTGGAAAACGAAAAGAGAAAAGGAGATTGGGAGCTGAAAAGATGGTTCAGTGGGCTTGAGTTGGTGTTCAATCCCAGGGAGATCTAACACCTCTAGCCTCTTCAGATACCTGTACAAACACTTGCTTGTAATCAAAAACAATCTCTTCTTTAAAAAAGAATGGATGAAAGCCGGGCCATGGTTGTGCTCCCAGCACTCGGGAGACAGAGGCAGGTGAATCCCTGTGAGTTCGAGGCCAGCCTGGTCTACAAGAGCTAGTTCCAGGACAGCCAGGGCTGTTACATAGGGAAACCTTGTCTCCAAAAACAAAAACAAAACAAAAAAAAGAATGAATGAATGAAAGAATGAGCTTTTCTGTGTAAGGTTTTTTTGTTGAACAGAGAAATTAATTGTTCTAAAAATATGTGCTAGATCTTATAATTGAGTTTAGAGCCTTGAAGGAGAGAAAGTGATGTAGGCCAGTAAATGAAGACCGGTGCAACTTGAGAGATACTGTAAATGGGTTGTACCTGGTGAATTGGATTCCAAAAGAGAATGAAAGTCCTTCTAGCCCCATAAAAGAGGGAGTTTTAGGCTAGCCCGTATTTAGGCTGTAGGAAAGCAGCCACCACAGGAGCTTCCATGCCCCGTGAAGAGTTGAGTGGCTGTGCACACTACTGTGTGCTGTGGTGCAAGTATATACCAGGGCACAGAGCTGTGCTCTCTCAGATTTGGTTGACTCTCCTGCCTCTGTTTGCCTATCAGCAGAGTTTATAAAGACATTAATTACGAAAGCATTTTCTCACCAGACATAGAGGCCCATGTCTGTAATATCAGTGCTTGGGAGACTGAGATAGAAGGGTTACCATTTGTTCCAGGCCAGACTGTACACATGGTGACATCATAAGGTTTCTATTGCTGAGATGAAACACCATGACTTGGGGATGAAAGGGTTTAGTTTAGTTTATTTTGCTTATACTTCCATATCACAGTCCATCACCCAGGGAAGTCGGTGCAGGGACTCGTGAGACTAGAAGACTACTGCTTACTAGCTTGCCTATAGCCAGATTTTCTGGCAGTTTTCTCAATTGAGAATGTATCTTCCGAAATGACTCTAATCTTGCGTCAAAACTAGCTGGCATAGTGTGGAGGTCAGAAGGGAACTGTGAAGTTGGGTCTCTTTTCACCTTTATTTGAGTTCTAGGGATCAAACTGAGATCGTCAGGCCTTATAGTAAGTCCTTTTACCCACCAACATGCCTCTTTATTTTTTGAAAACATAGCCTCTCACCAAACACGAACCATTTGGCTAGGCTGACTTGGGTCAGTGAGCCCAGGGATCTGGGTGCTGGGGATCTGAACCTAATCCCTCATTCCTACATAACACTCATTTTAGTGACTAAGCCATCTCCACAACTAAGTGCTGGGATTTTTTTCTTTTGATACAAGGTTTTACTGTGTAGCTCTGGCTAGCCTGAAACTTGCTATATAGACCAGGCTGACCTCAAATTCACAGAGATCTATCTTCTCTGCCTCTGTAGTGCTGGGATCAAAAGTATGCACCACCACAGCTGGCTCCAGTACTAGAATATTTTTCTATGTATGGGCGTTGTTGCCTGTTGCATATGTGTCTGCACCACGTGCATCATGTGCATGCAGTGCCCCGAAGCCAGAAGCGGGTATTGAATCCTCTGAAAATGATTTACCAAGGTCAACTACCGTGTAGGCACTGGGAACCAATCTGGATCTTCTTTAAGATTTCTCCAGCCCCGGGACTAGGATATTTTAGCAAAACTCTGATTTGTGTCATCATCCTACTACTCTAGAAAAGAAGTGTAGATTTTTCTTCCCTTGCTTATAGTAGTACACAAAAAATTGATAGCATTTATGAAGCTAACTCTAGAAATGAAACAGAAGGAAAGGAAGAAGCGGGCAGGGGCTGACTTGGGAACCTGGTAGGTAAGCAAGAGGGAATTTTTTTTTTTGTTGGTTTTTTTTTTTTTTTTGTTTTTCGAGACAGGGTTTCACTGTAACCTGACTCTTGTAGACCAGACTGACCTCGAACTCCCAGAGATCCGCCTGCCTCTGCCTCCCGAGTGCTGGGATTAAAGAGGGAATTTTTTTTAAATATAAGGTGCGATTAACATGCTGTTAAATGCATAGCTTTTTGAATGTCAGGTTTGATGACTTTGTCAATTGCATATATGCATATAACCATCCTATAAAACGAGGAATAAAAGCATTTATTTAAAACATAAATTTGGCCAGGCATAGTGGCATTCACCATAAGTCCCAGCACTTGGCAGGCACAAGCAGGTAGATCTCTGAGTTCAAAGTCAGCCCAGTCTACAGAGTGAGGTCCAAGACAGCCAGGACAGTGCAAAGAAACCTGTCTTGGGGGGGAAAAAAAAAGAAGAAAGAAGAAAGAAAGAAAAAGAAAAAAGAAAGAAAAAAGTATCAAATTTACATTTGAGATTTTATAACAATGTACAAATGTTACATATTCTTCAGAACCCTTAAATGTAATTGTTCCTACCTTTTCTTCTTCAGATTATTCACCTTAAACGATTTCAGTTTGTAAATGGACGGTGGATAAAATCACAGAAAATTGTTAAATTTCCTCGTGAAAGTTTTGACCCTAGTGCTTTTTTAGTACCAAGAGACCCAGCTCTTTGCCAGCATAAACCACTCACACCCCAGGGGGATGACATCTCTGAGCTAAGGATTTCAGGAGGAGATGTGAAGAAAATGGATGTCCAGAACTCAGCAGGGGAGGAGGATGTGCTCCTGAGCAAGAGCCCATCTTCACTCAGTGCAAATATCGCCAGTAGCCCCAAAGGTAAGGGCTTTCCCTCCCCCCCCCCCCCCCCCCCCCCGCTTCTCTTCCCTCTCTCCCTCCCTCCCTCCCTCCCTCCCCATCTCTTTCTTCCTTGTCATAGTCTTACTTTGTAGCTTCAGCAGCCTCCATTCTGGAACAGTAATTTGTATTTCAGCTTTGTGACTTTTAGCACAAAATAGCCTCCTTAAATCTAGATTCTCTTTTGTCATTTGTAAAATGGAGAGAATACCAAGTTAGGGTAAGAGGATTTGAAATACCAGCAGTAGTAATATATTGTTAGTGGTTGCATCTACAGTTTAAGCCAGCCTAGGTTACATACATTCTATCTTTAAAAATATAAATAAGAGCCAGCAAAATGGCTCAGTGGATAAAGATACTTAAATTCAGTCCCTAGTTTCACATGGTAGGAAGGAACTGACCTCCTACAGGTTGTCCTCTGACTACAC
This sequence comes from Microtus oregoni, assembly GCF_018167655.1. Lineage (NCBI taxonomy): Eukaryota > Metazoa > Chordata > Mammalia > Rodentia > Cricetidae > Microtus > Microtus oregoni. The sequence continues at coordinate 13,608,069 of NW_024543074.1, forward strand.
ATAAACACCATGGTGTGCATTTACATTTATATGTAAATATATATGTATAGGAATAAGTAAATAGCTGTTATAGTATTTATGAAATCATAAAAAAGAAATCTATATGTTTCATTACGAATGTAATTTTTTTAGTAAGTCTGATCTGTAATTATTTGGATCTTGCGGGACCCACAGGTGAAGAACACTACGTATATATAATTCTTTTTACCATGTTCCCACCAACTATAGAGCTAGCCCTGTGTTTGAGCTTTATTTTTGTTCTCTGAAAAATATACAGTGCAGTCAGGGAAAATTTCATGAAGTTAGATTAACCTTTTACCAATGAAATAGATGGTTGAGGCCACACGGTGGTGGCGCATGCCTTTAATCTCAGTACTCATAAGGCAAGGGCAGGAGAGCTAGGCTCCAAAGCTACAGTGAAAACTTGTCTTGGAAAAAAAAAAAAGGAAGAAAAGAGACGGTTGATTATTGTGTAGCTTTAATTTCTCAGGATTTTTATATGTCTTCCCCCTTCCTTTTACTAGATATCCCAGGATTTCACACATGCGAAACAGTGCTTTACCACTTATTTTAAGGTAGCATCTTACTAAGTTTCCTATATTGAACTTGAATTTACTATTGCCCAGACTGGCCTCCTTTCAGTCCTCCTTGTGACTCTTGAGCAGTTGGAGTTAGAGGCATGTTCCACCAAGCCTAACCCTCAGTTTTCATTTCTAACATGAGAAATACATACAGGTAAAATGTGTCTAAACATGTTCTAGATGTTCTAGAGGTCCTTGGTAATTTGTTTTTCTTTGTTTTGTTTTTGGCTTTTTGAAACAGGATCTTGCTATGATGGTACAAGTTGGCTTGGAACTCACTGTGTAGCCCAGGCTGGCTTTGAACTCAGAATCCTGTAATCAGATGTTTCTAACTTGCCTGCCAGTTCTCAAATAACCAACTCAGAGGTTGAATATGAATTATAAATGCTCACCCAATAGCTCAGGCTTACTACTAACTAGCTCATACATTTTAAGTTAAACCATATTCATTATTTATATTCTGCCATGTGGTGGTACCTTTATTAGCATGGCACATTCGTCTCCTGCTCCCTCTGTGTCTGTCTGTTGACTCCAGACTCCACTCTCCTCCTTCCCATCATCCTCAGTTTGGTGTCCCTGCCTATATACTTCCTTCCTGGATACTGGCCAGTCATTCTTTTATTAAAGATGTGAGTAACACATCTTTACAGCGTACAAGAGGATTTTTTTTACAACAGAATCCTTCTACTTAGCCGGGCGGTGGTGGCGCACGCCTTTAATTCCAGCACTTGGGAGGCAGAGGCAGGCGGATCTCTGTGAGTTCGAAACCAGCCTGGTCTACAAGAGCTAGTTCCAGGACAGGCTCCAAAACCACAGAGAAACCCTGTCTCGAAAAACCAAAAAAAAAAAAAAAAAAAAAGAATCCTTCTACTTGAGTTTCCTGAGTATCAAGACCACTCTCGGTCTAAGAATATATTTATAAAATTCATTTTGGGCTGGAGAGATGGCTCGGAGGTTGAGAACACTGACTATTCTTCCAGAGGTCATGAGTTCAATTCCCAGCAACCACATGGTGGCTCACAGCCATCTATAATAAGATCTGGTGCCCTTTTCTGGCCTGTAGGCAGACATGGAAACTATCACTGTATACATAATAAATAAATATTATAAATATTTAAAAAAAAAGTATCCCAGCACTCGGGAGGCAGAGGCAGGCGGATCTCTGTGAGTTCGAGACCAGCCTGGTCTACAGAGCTAGTTCCAGGACAGGCTCCAAAGCCACAGAGAAACCCTGTCTCGAAAAACCAAATTAATAAATAAATAATAAAAAATAAAATTCATTGTTTTCAATTGAATATGACATAAATCACTTTTCTATGATTTTGTGATTCCTACGATATACTCTACATACATTTTCATTGCTCCCTATTTTTTTAGTAACAGAACTGATAGAATGAATACATGCTAGTGTGTGTGTGTGTGTGTGTGTGTGTGTGTGGTATTTATTAGAATAACTTACAGGCTGTGATCCAACTAGTCTAATAATGGCTGTCTACCAATGAAAGGTCTAAAAATCAGTAGTTGTTCAGTTCACTAGTCTGGATGTCTCAGCTGGTCTTCAGTATATACCAGGATCCCAAAGACGTAGGCTCTAATTTCAGTGAAAGAATAGATTTGCCATCAAGAGTGAGAGGCTGCAGGCAAACAGTGAAAACTTTCTTTTTCTGTGTCCTTTGTATAGGCTGCCACCAGAAGGTGGGGCCCAGATTAGGTGGGTTTTACTACCTCAAACAATCAGGATTTTGAGGCAGTGGTAATGGAGCATGCCTTTAATCCTAGCACTCTAGAGCAGAGACAGGTAGATCTCAGAGTTCTAGGTGAGCCTGGTCTACAGAGCAAATTCCAGGACAGCCAGGACTGCACAGAGAAACCCTGTCTCAAAACAAACAAACAAACAAACAAAAACCAAATAAATGCTGGGTATTGGTGGTGGCTCATGCCTTTAATCCCAGCTCTCAGGAAGCAGAGACAGGCGGAACTTTGAGTTTGAGGCCAGCCTCCTCTGCAAAGCAAGTTCTGGGAGAGTCAAGGCTGTTTTTTGGGTTTGTTTTTTTTGTTTGTTTGTTTTATTTTGAGGAAGGGTTTCTTTGTAGCTTTGGAGCCTGTGCTGGAACTAGCTCTTGTAGACCAGGCTGTCCTGGAACTCACAGAGATCTGCCTGCCTCTGCCTCCCGAATGCTGGGATTAAAGGCATGCACCACCACCAAAAGGCAACAAAACCTTGGAAATCTGGATTAAAAGAGTTTATCTCTCCACCTCTCAAAAGATCTGACTTAGAAATGGGTCTTCCCACTTCAAATGATTTAATTAAGAAAATCTTCCCAGGTATACTCAATCACATGGGTTTTAGATAATTCCAGATGTAGTCACATTGACAGCCAAGAATAGCCATCATACGCTATGTAATAAAGTAATAAGGAGTGAGAGTAGGCGGTCAGCATTCCTTTTTGGTTTTTTCTTTCTGTCTTTCTTTTTTTTTCAAGACAAAGTTTCTATGTGTAGCCTTGGCTGTCCTGGAACTCACTTTGTCCAGCAGGCTAGCCTCAAAAACAGAGATCCACCCGCCTCTGCCTTCCAAGTGAGCCCCCACCACTCAGCAGCATTCCTGTCTTTAGTTGGGAAGCTAACGTCAGTTAACATTTGGCTTCGAACTTACTTGTGGTATTTGGACCTAAATATCTTTCTATCTGTCTCTTTCACAGGTTCACCTTCTTCTTCAAGAAAAAGTGGAGCCAGCTGTCCCTCCAGCAAAAACAGCAGCCCTAACAGCAGCCCACGGACTTTGGGGAGGAGCAAAGGGAGGCTTCGTTTGCCTCAAATTGGCAGCAAAAATAAGTTGTCCAGTAGTAAGGAGAATTTAGATGCCAGCAAAGAGAATGGGACTGGGCAGACATGTGAACTGGCTGACACCTTGAGCCGAGGACATATTTTGGGAGGCAGCCAACCTGAGCTGGTCACTCCTCTGGATCATGAGAGCACTTTGGCTAATGGATTCCTTTATGAGCATGAGGCATGTGGCAATGGCTATAGTAATGGTCAGCTTGGAAATCATAGTGAAGAAGACAGCACTGATGACCAAAGAGAAGATACTCATAATAAACCTATTTATAATCTATATGCAATTTCGGTAAGTGACATAGTATGTGGGTCTTAAAAAAAAAACAGTCTAAGCTGGGCCTGGTGGTGCATGCTTTTAATCCAGCACTTGAAATGCAGAGGCAGGCAGATTTCTGAGTTCAAGGCTATCCTGGTCTACAGAGCAAGTTCTGGGACATAGCTGGGGCTGCACAGAGCAACCTTGTCTCAGGAAAAAAAAAAAAAATCTAACGTTTTAGTGGTTTGTTCAGTTGTCCGGTTAACAAAGAAAGCTTGGCCTCCTGGATAGACTCCAAGCTCACAGTATGATTTAGAAGATGGCCATTTAATAAGTATAATTTGATTCAGAGTTCAATTAATGCTATAATAAGTATTCCTAAGGAAATTTTGCTTTCTAAATAACTGATACAGGGCCAAACTTGATGGCAAGTGCCTCTAATCTTAGCATTTGAGACCTTGAAACAAGAGTATTTTGAGTTTAAAGTCAACCTAGGATATATAGCAAGACATTGTCTTTATTCTTTTTTTTTTTTTTTGTGGTTGTTGTTGTTTTTTCGAGACAGGGTTTCTTTGTGCCTGTTATGAAACTCAAACTGGCCTTGAACTCACAGAGATCCAACTGCCTCTTCTGGGATTAAAGCTGTGTGCCATCACTACCCACTGACACTGTCTTTAAACACACACACATGAAGTGTGTATGTGTGTTAAGATTTTGTCTTTTGGGGCTGGAGAGATGGCTCAGTGGTTAAGAGCATTGCCTGCTCTTCCAAAGGTCCTGAGTTCAATTCCCGGCAACCACATGGTGGCTCACAACCATCTGTAATGAGGTCTGGTGCCCTCTTCTGGCCTGCACACACACACACAGACAGAATATTGTATACATAATAAATAAATAAACATTAAAAAAAAAGATTTTGTCTTTTAATAAAATTAGGTGATTGTACACATATTTTTCCTTACCACCTAAGTGGTCAGTGTTCTCCTGCTAAGATCTTAGCACTGTGCCCTGGCTAAGTACTATTAATTACTAACATACCACCACTCTCTTCTCTCTTTAGTGCCATTCAGGAATTCTGGGTGGGGGCCATTATGTCACTTATGCCAAAAACCCAAACTGCAAGTGGTACTGTTACAATGACAGCAGCTGTAAGGTAAATATTCTCAATCTTTAAATGACAGAAACAGAACGCCAACAAACTCTGGCAATGTTATTGAAATAATAACCTTTCTGCTGAGTAGGAAATAATGTGTTTGTATGAAGGTCTCTACATAAGTAATGTTCAGTTTTAAGGAAGCAAAGGTATGATGGGAAAACTGGAGAAGAACTGAAAATATGAATAGTGAACAAAGCAAAGGTGCTGGTTAATGAGAAATTCAATCTTTTAGGTTTGAATTGATCATGTCCTGTCTTCTGTGTGTGTCTCTCCATGCCTCACCCACTTAGAACATCAAACCCAGCATGGCACACATGTTGGAAAAGGCTTATACTACAGTCCTAAACTCTCCAATGCTGATTTTTTTTTTTGAGCTATTAGAATTTGATGGTGTTTGTCAGATATGGTGGCTACACCTTCGATGGAGGTAGTGGCAGGAGGATCTGCAGATTAAAGTCGTGCTCCTCACTGAAATAAGTTTAAGGCCAGTCTGGGCTGTGTGAGACTGTGTCCCAAAAGAAAACTCTTTCTCACCTACCTAATAAATTATTGTTATTATTGTTGTTGTTGTTATTTGATGAGGGTTAGGGCATTCATTTGCCTGTGGTTAGAATATTCTCCAAAACAGATACTGAAAATATAAGACTCACTTTCAGTGTAGGTGTAACATAGTTGATTCAAGTAATCAGAGTTAGTGAGAGCTGTTCTTCCTGTTAAAGAATTAAGGCTTTTCTTATCCTTTTAGGAACTTCACCCTGATGAAATTGACACCGACTCTGCCTACATTCTTTTCTATGAGCAGCAGGGGATAGACTGTGCACAATTTCTGCCAAAGATCGATGGCAAAAAGATGGCAGACACAAGCAGCATGGATGAAGACTTTGAATCCGATTACAAGAAGTACTGTGTGTTACAGTAAAGCGGCTGCTCTGGCCGCTAGGTGGGCTTCTGGAAGGGAGGTGATGCCTTGTAGGTGACATTTGGCAGAATCGTCACTGAAAAGCAGGCTAAGTGTAGTTATTTTATCCTGTGACCTGAAGCACAAAATAAAAAGTCCTAATTAAAATAGCAGTCAACTTTAAGAATAGTACTAATTTTGTTTGAAGTCTCTCACAAGCTGTCCAGTGGAGGACTTTCGGGCAGATCCCACCATTAGCCTGTAAACAAGAAGGTTTGGCACCAATCACCTGGGACCAATTAAGAATTTAATGTGCTTGTCCAGATAATGAACAAACTTGTAGTGAGTATAGAGTTTTCCAATAATCATAACAGGATGCTAAGGATTTCCTTAGAATCAAAGTAAAAAAAACAAAAGTTGAAATGTTGTCTGGGGACGACATGATATGCTACCTCCTTTTTCCTGAAGTTTCATTCCATTGTATTGACAAATGGAGAAAGCCAGGTCATGCAGGAGTGCAGATGACTCTCAGAGTGCAGACACAGGTTCTTCCTTTTTTGAACCATTTCCCTGTTCTTTCTGTGTCTTTTTCTTTGCTCTTTGTTGTTGTCAAGTTTATGTTTGGAACAGTGACTGTGGCAGAAGTTGTGGTGGTTGGTCTGAACCCACGCATCCCTGAGATCATGTGCCTTCCACCCAGTCTCAGTACAGAGGCCCCAGGAGAGGTCCAGCCCAGGTGGCCCTTCTGCCAAGGCTTCTTTAGGATGGATATTAGAGGAGTCCCCACAGGCGCACTGCTGGGTGTGACTGCTGCCAGGGTTTGCACCATAGTCCCATGCATATGTTGCACAAAGTGTTTCTAGGAAGGTATACAAAAGCCAGCCGTGTTTCCTGTTAGTGGTGGGGTTTTTTCTTTGTTTCTCATTTTGCACTTTATAAGAAAGAACACATGCAAACAAATTGTGCTTGTACTTTAATGGCTCTAAGGGCTATTAACTCCATCAGTGTGTAAAATTTAAAAACAAAAATATATCCAGCATTGATAGTTTGTAAGTATTGTACAAAGAAACTGCTGGGTTTAGGAAGCAAACTCTAGTTGTTTTCATTTCTGCCCCTCAGCTTTTTTTTTTCTTTACTCACTTTTTTCCTAATTATTCAAAACTGGAACAAAAGTATAAATGTCATTTTTCTGTCATCATTTTTCTGTATTGTGTTTTAGTTTGTAGTCCAAGGAAATTCTCATCTTATTTTTGGTCTTTTAAAAATTTTGAGACCCTGGAAGCTGATTTTTATTGTTGTCAGATCCTATTCCCCTCCCTTCCTCGTGATGCAGTTAGTGTCCTGACAGCTGAGCCCAGTGCTGAGACTGGTTTGAGTGCCCTGGGAAAGCTGTCGCAAGCAGCTGCCGAGGCTGACGTCCTTTCAGAAGGATGTACAGAAGAGGAAGTAATGGCCTGGAAGGAATATTGTAATGAAGTCACACAAAGTTACATACTTCATAGATTCAAAGTTTTCATATATGAGATTGTCCACTCCTACCTGGACAAGTCCCATGAAAAAGTAGAAGATTTTCAATAATTTCTTTACAGATATTTTAGTTGAGCAGGTAGCACAATCTACTAATGTTGTTTGATCTGTGTTTGTTATATTGGTTGTAATTAATTTTTTAAACTCGAGAACTAGCAGAAAATTTATTAAATTAACTATTAACTACATTTACCTTGTAAATTTCTGTATAAAACTTGTTGACAATGCACTGACTTTAGGAAGATGTTGATGTACATAGAGTGTAAATAAGATAGTGTTGATGTACTGAATATGAACTGTATAAAAAAGTATTGGTCGTTGTATATGGTGTGTACCTGTTTATCTGTAACTATTACCCAAACAAATTAAATACTGAAGATGTCCACATGTCGTTTTTCCTTGTACAAGTAAACACAAAGAGCCTGTTTCCTCAGCCTTTCTGTCTGTGATCCTCTTTAATTCTTCTGGGTGCATAATACCAATTCCACTTACAAAGAAGATGTTCCACCTTAGAGGGGGTAGAAACTGATGAGGTAGAAGGAGGCACTTGAACTGATTAGGTGAATTTTACTTAGATGTGGCTCACATTCACAGGTAAAGAGCTGGTACGAGCTGAAAGTTCGTGAGAGGAGCCCTGTGGTAGTTTTCATATAACACACTGAAATGGCTCTAGTTGTGGGGACAAAGAATAGGGCCTATTAGGGATATCCTGGGCTGTCTTTTTTCCTCATAAGATTTATTATTGACACTGGCGAGATGGCTCAGAGGATAAGAGCACTGGGTGTTCTTCCAGAAGTCCTGCGTTCAATTCCCACCAACCACATGTTGGCTCATAACAATCTGATAAGATCTGGTGCCCTCTTCTGTCACATAGGGATACATGCAGGCAGAATATTTTATATATAATAAATAAATCTTTTTTAAAAATTATTTTATCACCAGGCAGTGGTAACACACACCTTTAATCCCAGCATTCAGGAGACAGAGTCAGGTGGATCTCTGTGAGTTTGAGGCCAGCCTGGTCTACAGAGGGAGTCCCAGGACAACCAGGACTGTTATACAAAGAAAGCCTGTCTCGAAAATCTTAAAAAGAAAAGTCATTTTATTTTTGCTTTTATCTCTGTGTCTGTCCGTAATGTCTAGTTGTCCAAGGAGCCAGAAAAGGTTGTTGACTTCCCTGGAGCTGGAGTTGAAGAGCCCATGGCAGAAATGCTGAAACCAAGCCCCAGATCCCCCGAAAGAAGTGCTTTTAACCACTGAGTCTTCATGCCAGCCCCATAAGATTTATGTTTAATTATATGTGTGTATGTGAGTATGCACATGCTTGAGTGCAGGTGCCCAGAGAGTCTAGAAGAGGGCATTGGATTCCCTGAAGCTGGAGTTGCCTGATATGGGTACTGAGAACCAGATGTCAGTCCTCTGCAAGACCCGCAAGGATGCTTAACCACTGAACCATCTCTGCAGCTGTGCCTCTTGTCTTCCTGAGAGCTCTCCAAGGACACCATTGGCACTCTTAAGAACAAATGAAGGACCGGGCAGTGGTGGCACACGCCTTTAATCCCAGCACTTGAGAGGCAGAGGCAGGTGGATTTCTGTGAGTTGGAGGCCAGCCTGGTCTACAAGAGCTAGTTCCAGGACAGGCACCAAAAACTACAGAGAAACCCTGTCTAAAAAATCCAAAAAAAAAAAAAAAAAAAATGGTCTAGAGCTAGAGCTGTGATTCACCCTATAGTAATTTTGCTGCCACAGTAATTTTATTTCCTTATAAAATTCAAATCTAGTAAATACTGCAGCTTACATGATGTAAACTACATGAATTTCATGGTAAGTATTCAGTATGAATTAAAAGTCTGTTCCCATGAGATTCAGTCCTGTTTTGCAGAAAGATGTTTTTTTAAATCTATTTATTTATTATGTATACAATATTCTTGGTACTCTGTCTGCATGTAATGCCCGCAGGCCAGAAGAGGGCACCAGATCTCATTACAGATGGTTGTGAGCCACCATGTGGTTGCTGGGAATTGAACTCAGGACCTTTGGAAGGGCAGGCAGTGCCCTTAACCACTGAGCCATCTCTCCAGCCCTTTCAGAAAGATTTTTAAAGAGTATTGACATTAAGAAAATGTAGTGGCTGTTTGCTCACATCCTTCAGAAATGGCATACACATTAAACATATGTAAGATGAATCAGTAGTGGTGCCAGCTTATTGAAGGAACAAATAGAAAATGAATCCCAAAAAGCCCTAAAAATTGAGCAGTTTCTCAGGTAACCACTCTGCATTCCTAGCTTTAAAGAGCCTTGAAAGGACCATTGAGTGGAGCAAGCTTTAGCTTTTGAGTAAAGCTCATTTAGAGGTCCTGCAGCTCAGAGGGGTCTCTACACCACTTGGTGGGGTTGCTTCCTTTGTGTGTGTGTGTATGTGTGTTCTGGCTACTTGTTACATCACTTATTGTTGGGGCAGGATGTGCTTGCACTTGGGGAAATAAGAGTATACTTTGCTTTTTCTTTCCACTTGTGGGTCCAAGAAGGATTAGATTCAAACTTGGTGGCACGTGCCTTTACTGAGCCATCTTGCCAGTCTACCTACTCTCTGTCCCACACCCAAGCTTAATCTCTGCCCACTCCCTGTCCCACCCCTGCTCAGCTGTCTTAAAGGTTAAGCATAGAGCCAGATACTGCTGGCACATGCATTTAATCCCAGCACTCGGGAGGCAGAGGCAGGTGGATCTCTGTGAGTTCCAGGCCAGCCTGATCTATACAGTGAGTTCGAGGACAGCCAGGGCTACATAGAGAAACACTGTCTCGAAAAAAACTAAATAAACTTTCTTGAGAACTGAGTGTGGTGATGCCTTAGGCCCAGTACTTGAAAAGTTGAAATGGAGAGGATCTTTTGAGCCCTGGAGATACTTTGAGTTTATGTACAGGAGACATAAACTCAGACCTGTAGAAAACAGATTGGAAATCTAAGATCTGACTGAGATGAGAAGCAGTGAAATTATTTTTCTTTTTTTTTATTGATTTTTATTGAGCTTTACATTTTTCTCTGCTCCCCTCCCTGCCTCTACCTTCCCCCCTTCAACCCTTCCCCGAAGATCCCCATGCTCCCAATTTACTCAGGAGATGTTGTCTTTTTCTACTTCTCATGTAGATTAGATCTATGTAAGTCTCTCTTAGTGTCCTCATTGTTGTCTTAAGTTCTCTGGGATTGTAGTTTGTAGGCCGGCTTTCTTTGCTTTATGTTTAAAAACCACCTATGAGTGAGTACATGTGATAATTGTCTTTCTGTGTCTGGGTTACCTTACTCAAAATAATGTTTTCTAGCTCAATCCATTTTCCTGCAAAATTCAAGCTGTCGTTATTTCTTTCTGCTGTGTAGTACTCCATTGTATAAATGTACCACATTTTCCTTATCCATTCTTCTGTTGGTGAAGGGGGGGGGACATCTAGGTTGTTTCCAGATTCCGGCTATGACAAAGCTGTTATGAATATAGTTGAGCACACGTCCTTGTTGCACAATTGAGCATTCTTTGGATATATACCCAAAAGTGGTATTACTGGGTCTTGAGGAAGGTTGTTTCCTAATTTTCTGAGAAATCACCACACTGACATCCAAAGGAGTTGTACCAGCTTGCGTTCCCACCAGCAATGCGAAAGTGTTCCCTTTTCCCCACAACCTCTCCAGCATAAGTTGTCATCAGTGTTTTTGATCTCAGCCATTCTTACAGGTGTAAGATGGAATCTCAGAGTTGTTTTGATTTGCATTTCTCTCATGACTAAGGATGTTGAACATTTCCTTAAGTGTCTTGCACCCATTTTAGATTCCTCTGTTGAGAGTTCTCTGTTTAGGTCTGTACTCCATTTTTTAATTGGATTATGTGATTTTTTTTGATGTCCAATTTCTTGAGTTCTTTGTATATTTTGGAGATCAGACCTCTGTCTGATGTGGGGTTAGTGAAGCTCTTTTCCCATTCTGTGGGCTGTTTTGTCTTGTTGACATGTCCTTTGCTTTACAGAAGCTTTTCAGTTTCAGTGGGTCCCATTTATTTTTTTTTATTTTTTCATATTTACTTACTATTATGTGTACAACATTCCTTCCATGTATGCCCGCAAGCCAGAAGGGTTCACCAGGTCTCATTATAGATGGCTGTGAGCCACCATGTGGTTGCTGGGAATTGAACTCAGGACCTCTGGAAGAGTAGTCAGTGCTTTTAACCACTGAGCCATCTCTCCAGCCCCAGGAGGTCCCATTTATTAATTGTTTCTCTCTGTGTCTGTGCTGCTGGGGTTATATTTAGGAAGTGGTCTCCTGTGCCAATGTGTTCTAGTGTATTTCCCACTTTTCTATAAGGTTCAGTGTGGTTGACTTTATGTTGAGGTCTTTGATCCATTCAGACTTGAGTTTTGTGCATGGTGATAGCTATAGATCTATTTTCATTCTTTTGTTTGTTTGTTTTTGAGACAGGGTTTCTCTGTAGCTTTGGAGCCTGTCCTGGAACTCACTCTATAGACCAGGCTGGCCTCAAACTCACAGAGATCCGCCTGCCTCTGCCTCCCGAGTGCTGGGATTAAAGGCGTGCACCACCACCGCCCGACAATTTTCATTTTTCTATATGTTGATATTCAGTTATGCCAGCACCACTTGTTAAATATGCTTTCTTTTTTCCATTTGCTATTTTTTGCTTCTTTGTCAAAAATCAGGTGTTTGAAGATGTGTGGATTGATCTTCTTGGTCTTCTATTCGGTTCCATTGGTCCTCCTGTCTGTTCTTATGCCAATACCAGGCTGTTTTCAGTACTGTAGCTTTGTAGTGGAGTTTGAAGTCAGGGATTGTGATACCTCCAGAGAAGCAGTGGAATTTAAAATTCTGCGTGTGTGTGTGTGTGTGTGTGTGTGTGTGTGTGTGTAAAAATCCCATCTGTTGTTGAAGAACACAGTCCTGTGTTAAATCTTTCCCTAAAAAAAAAAAAATCAGAAATTCAGACATAGAAGATACTCCATTTAAAGTGAAAGGTTAGGTGTGGTGGCTAGCCAGCACTTAGGAGGCAGATGCAGGAGGATCACAGGTTTGAGGTTATATACAGCAAGTTCCATGACAGCCTAAGATATAGAGAGAGAGCAAAGTACTTGACCAGCACTTAGGAGGCCACAGTAAGCAGTTATCTGTGAGTTTACACAAAAAGTAAAAGTCTGGTTTACACAAGTGCCAGTCAGGCAAGGCTACAAAGTGAGCTCCTATCTTAAAAATAATATCAAAAACAAAAGTAAAACTTCCAGCTGGGCAGTGGTGGCACATGCCCTTAATTCCAGCACTCAGGAGGCAGAGGCAGGTAGATCTCTGTGAGTTTGAAGCCAGCTTAGTCTACAAAGTGAGTTCCAGGGCTACGCAGAGAAACCCTCGAAGAAAACAAAAATAAATAAGTAGAACTTCCTTGAAAACAGTGTGGTGACTGATACTCTAGGCCCTGTACTTGGAGAGTTGAAATGGCGAGAATCTTTTGAGCCCTGGAGTTCAAGACCCTAATCTCAAAGGCAATTTATGTGAAAGCCAGGTACAAGCCTTCTTGGAATTAGAAAGGGTATGAACTTTTTTTTTAATGGGGTTTTAGTGAGACAGGGTCTCTCTGCATAGCCCTGGCTGCCCTGGAACTTTCTGTGTAGACCAGGTTGTCCTCAAATTCACAGAGATCCATCTGCCTCTGCCTCCTGAGTGCTGAGATAAAGGTGTGCACCACCACCGCCTTGACAATTTATCAACTTTAATCCTGTCAGGGAAGAGTTCCGATTCTGGCTGTGCTGCTAGAATACTCATAAACTAAAACAAGGGGCTGGAGAGATGGCTCAGTGGTTAAGAGCATTGCCTGCTTTTCCAAAGGTCCTGAGTTCAATTCCCAGCAACCACATGGTGGCTCACAACCATCTGTAATAAGGTCTGGTGCCCTCTTCTGGCCTTCGGCATACACACAGATAGACTATTGTATACATAATAAATAAATGTTTAAAAAAAATAAAAAAAAATAAACTAAAACAAGTCCCCTTTAGACTCCGGGTCAAGTGCCATGAGAATTTTACTTTAGGGGCTAGAGAGGTGGCTAAGGGTGCTTTGAAATCAAGAAGACAGAGTTTAGATCCCAGCACCCACATGACACCTGACCTGCACTGGAACCACAAATGCCTGTACTTCCAGCTCCGAGAGCCAGCACCCTCGTCTGGCCTCTGCATGTGCATTAAGGCGTACATTTATTGCAGAATTGATATGTCTTTACAGTGAGAAATTATTGCACTTAGAGGTTAATAAAGGGAAAAGTGCCCAGCCTGTCAATGCGTCAGCACCATGAGAGTCATCCACCCCTGTCCTATCCCTTCTGCGTTCACAGCCTTACAAGGTAGGGTACGTTAAATACACTTTCCAGGGGAGCATCTTTTGCAACCAGTTTGCAACCGTCTGCAAATGGGTCATTTTTGGAAACCACGGCCCCAGGAAATGAGTCGTTGCTTCCACTCTGCCCTGGGAAGGATGACAGAGGCGCTACAGGAGCATCACAAGAAGGGGTGACAGTAACTAACAGAGAAAATAGCTGCGAAGAGGTGTGGTTCCTATGACGTGTTGACTCAGAACACCCGACTGTCGACAGTGTACTTAGAGGAGAACTAAATGGAAAAGAAAAGCATGCTCTCTGTGAGGGAAGATCAGGATTATATCATGGGAATCATAGAGAGCACGACCGGCAACAGTGGAGGAGACACTCGTACAGGCTGTTAGAACTGAGTTAAAGGTAACTGAGGGTAAATCACTAAGCAGGAGCCCTGATCTGAAGACCTTCAAACATCAGACCTCTTGTGGGATATTTGTACACTTTGTGAAGATGTGTCACTGTGATTGGTTTAATAAAGAGCTGAATGACCAATAGCTAGGCAGGATTTCTGAGGAGAGAGGAAGAGGAATGTAGGCTTGTGAATTATGCAAGGGAGATGTCTATGAGACATGGAGGGAGTCAGGCAAAATGAAATAAAGGTAAAAAAGCTACATGGTAAAACATAGATTAATAGAAGCAGGTTAATTTAAGTTATTAGAGCTAGTAGGACAAGCCTAAGCTAAGGCCGAGCTTTCATAATTAATAAGTCTCCATGTCATTATTTCTGAGTTAGTGTAGGTGAACGCGAATAGAGTAGTCCCACACTAACTCAGAATTGAGAATCATAAAAGTCTCTTTATTTAGGGGTAGATCACAGATCACAGTCCACTGCACAAGCCGGGGAACAGGAACCAAATCCAGCAGCAGTGGGGGCGGGGGGGGGGGGCATGCAAGCAGTAGCAGGCACATTTTTTTGGTACCCAAGGCCACACCCAACCTGATCCAGCATCTCAAAGCCCATTGACTGATGGAGGTTCCCTAGCACCTCCCCCTTTTGTTTAAAGAGAGTCCCAAACCCAATATAAAAAAAATACATTAAGAACAGATATCAAGTATAAAAATTGGAATTACAACCAGCATAAACAATATCAAGCAAGAAATATATGCTAAGTGTTATTATAATTATTCTATCCTAAGGAGTCTAAGTCTTGTATTAGAAATGGCTTGGCTAAGTCATGAGAGGAAAGTAACTACGATTATCTAGTCTTCAGCCCCATCAAAGACCTGAGAAGGAAGACAATCTTACTTCAGTAGACAGGAAGTGCAATCAAGCAACTTCCAAAATGTGCAACAAATGACAGAGACAACTGGCTACCTGGGTAGTCAAAGTCTCATTTGCAACATTGGAGCAACCAACTTTGGCTAAGACCTAGAGTAACTGACAGACAATTTTCAGTGCAGGAAAAATTTTAAAACCATCTTACCTGTCTTGGCAAGGTTTGGCAGTCTTTTTCTTGTATCCTGCTTGTCCAGTCCGGCCACTGTGCATTTTGTCAGTGGTTGAGGCATGGGCAGTTCCTTGCCCAAAGGTCAGATTTGCCAAGAAGAAAACAAATGCCAACTGAGTGCTCAGCATTCTCTCGGGAATAGATTGGTGCTACCAGGAGCAGTCATGTCTCACGTCAACAGAACCCTAAATTATTTAAAGGACATGTTCTACAGTTCTTTGAAGTGGTTGAAGATTACCTATCTATGCAGAATACAGTCTCAATGTATCTGAAGAACCTGATTAGTCTAACAGTAAGTATGACAAACATGGATGGCTATTGATATTGACCTATAATACTTAATACGTGTATAGCTTAAAGACTAAGACTTCATATTAGAATATCAAACAGTCTTTAAACAGCTATGCAGCAAATGAGGACAATGACCTTGAAATGTAAACAATGTATAAGCATCTTGATCAGAGGTAGAAATGTATAGTGCAATATGATAAATATATCCTAAAACTGTATCAATATACAAAATGTCTTAAGCAGAGGTAGAAGCATGCACGCATGCAAACAATAGGGCAAAATAACTTTGCATAGGTGTACAAATATTGTGAACAGAAATAGGAGCATATTCAATATAACAAATTGAATTTGTATCAATATACAAGAATCTATACAAATGTAAATTATCTATAAATAATAGCTCACAAGTATTTATTACTTCCTATTATTATTAGTGTGAATTAATCCACCTATTATTCCATTTAATTTCTCTTCTTTTTTTTAATTAAAGGAGATCCCTGAGCCTACAAAATTTCCACCCCAACCCCCAACCCTATACCTATAAGTTGGCCAAAAGAAAAATCTGGCTACACAGGAAGTTCAAATAAAGCTAGTTCACATTGCTGAGTATTTTGGTATGGCTAGGATATTGTTTCGTATTTCATATGATTTGCATAAGGTCAGGGTACTTGATTATAAATTCTGTTTACTGTAATTTCCTTTCTCGTGTACAGTCTGTCTGCTTTGGCTGGTTTCTCTCTGTCTGTCAGTCTCTGCCTCTGTCTCTATCCCCCCAGCTCTCTCTCTCCATTCCCGTCCCTCCTGTACTGGAGATGAAGCCCATGGCTTTGCACGTGCCACACAGCACTCTCACCACTGAGCCACACGTCCAGCCTTAGAGTTTCTCTTCCGACAAGGCCAAGGGGAACTCGTGATTGAACACTAGGCTTGCAGTACTTCAGGAAGTCTTGAGTAAGTAGAGGCAAAGGGAAAATGGGTCAGACAAGAGGAAGGAAAAGCGAGAAAGGATGAAGGCATGCCAAGGAGAGGAGCCTGGGCACAGCCACGTGTGGCCCAGAAGGGTGCCTGGCTGGTGCGAGTGTCCATGCTTCTCAGCTTCTGTGATGCCTCATTCAGTGCCAGTCATTCCGTCTCCACGGCAGTGTCGCTGGCTGGATTGCTAAACTGCCATGTCCTCTAAAATTGCAAATTAGCCAAGGAGAGAAGGACTTCCACATTGGAGAGCAGCAAGGAGCCTTCTGGAATGGAGAAGGAAACACACTTGTCTTCAGAGGCTGCTGAAGGTTCAGCTCTCGCTTGTTGTGAAAACCAGGCCATGCTCTGCACCTTGTGAAGCTGTATGAGGGGACAGGTCACTAACCTCTGCATCTCCTGCCCCTTGTAGAGGATGATGGTGTTGTGCTGGAGCATAGGTGTTCTATCTTTTATTTTGAAACAGTGTCAGGTCTGGATCCTTTTCTTCCATCGCATGACAGCTAAGGCAGATCAGGTGGGAAATGCTCAGGCTGATGAGCAAGTGGGAAGCCCTGCCCCAGCACAGCATCAAATGTCTTTAAAGCACCTTCCACCTACTAAGCATTCAAGAAGCCACTGGTGCGGGACTTCAGAAGTCCCCAAAGAGCTAGCTCCCAGAGCTAGAATGACTCCCAGCAACACAACTCACGAAGCTCTCAAGAGAGGCCCAGCAAACACCTCGGCAATGTAATGAGTTTTGCAGAGGCCATTTTGCTACTCTAACTAGTTGTGGGCGAGAGAGGAAGGAAGCTGGGCAACCAGGGTGAAACCATGGTTGAGTGTGAGCATGTAAGATCCTTTGCAACCAGCTACCATTGTGCAAGTGCACAGGGGTTTTGTGCTTGAGGCCAGGCGAATCCCAAGGTGGTGCCTGGAGCAGCCAGCCTGCTGCCTGGCAGCTGTCCTGGAGACTGGGCACCTGTAAATATCCAACCCACAGCCTGTGGCCTTCAACTGTGCCAGCTGGAGAAAGTCTCTGCTGACACTCCTTGTTTGCAGAGTTCTCCGTAGCCTGGAAGTGCAAATAAACATCATCTCGTTTTCCTTAAGGGACAGGGAAAAGGCTATAGAGGAGTTGATCGCTCATTCAGCAAATGTTTATCGAGTACCGACTACTGAGGTAGTCCTGAGCCTAGAACTGGGGGGAAGTGCCAGGATTTTGTCAGTTTGACACTAGCTAGGTCCTCTGGGAAGAGGAGAGTTCAGTTGAGAATGTGCCTTCATCAGACTATCTGTGGACCAGTCTGATGGTTGATGTAGAAGGGCCCAGGCAACTGTGAGCTATGCCAGCTCCAGGGTCCTTGGTTACAACAAAAGCCAAATGTGTGAGCCTTGGAAAGCAAGCCAGTAAGCAGTCCTCCTTGGTCTGTGTTCAAGTTCCTGGCTTCCTCTGGTGATGGACTGGAAAGGGTAGGCTGAAATAATCCCTTCCCTGCCCCCAAATTGGTTTTAATTAGCATTTTTATCACAGCAAGGAACCAACTAAGACAGGAACAAAAGATGGAAGAGCACTTAGACTCAAATGTGATGGTTTTTCCTGTTTGTTGTTGTTGTTGTTAGTTTGTTTGTTTTGAGATCAAGTCTCCTGTCTCCCAAGGCAGCTTCAAACTAGCTAGGTAGCCAAGAATAGCCTTGAACTCCTGATCTTTCTGTCTCTACCTTCGGAGTGTTGTGATTACAAGTTGGTCACTAAGTCTGGTGCGTGCAGTGCTGAAGGTCAACCCAGGACTTCCATCAGCCTAGGTAAGCGCCCACCCCCTGAGCAACATCCCCAGGTCCTATTTAGAAATTCTGTTTTGCCTATGATCTGTGTTCATTACCGAACCACATTCACCTCGCATAGCTTTGTGAGCGACAAACTTCATCCCCTCTGGTGGATGAATTTGAAGATGAAATCACCAGCCCAGGATGCTGGTATCCCAGGGACAGAATGTTTCTGAGCCCACTTCAAACCAAGATTGGAGGAGGGGGAGAACCCAGTTGTTGCTTTACCACCCCATTCCTGGAAGAACAACCGGCCCATCCCTTGGTGGCTTCCTCTTTGGCAAGGTTATGATGACCTTGCCCACATCACACTGTACTGATAACACTGACCAGGAGCCACCTTTACCATCAATGATGCTTGTGCAGATGCAACATTACGGCATCGGAAGGAAGTGGACTTTCTTCTTTCCCTCCTTTTTTTTTTTTTTTTTTTTTTGAAATAGGGTTTCTCTGTATAACAATCCTGGCTGTCCTGGAACTTGCTCTGTAGACCAGGCTGGCCTCAAACTCACAGAGATCCATCTGCCTCAGCCTCCCAAGTGCTGTGATTAAAGGCGTGTGCCACCACTGCCCGGCAAGAAGTGGGTATCTTAATAGCAGTGCCTCCCACCATTGCTGAAGGATGGCAAGGCCTCAGACCCAGGGAATCTGCATGACTCCTGAGGGACACTGACATCCTAGGTTTGTACCTTGCTGTGGTGGCCCAGGGACCTCTAGAGGTAGACAGAAGAAAGTGGGGAACAGATGGGGCAAAGGGGTTCAACTTGATTGTTCTCCCCCACTTCTCAGGAAGGGCCAGGAAGGAAAGGGCTCAGGTGGAGGAAAAGCTATTGTCTTCAGTAGGTCAAGCATCACCAGGTAGCCTGGCTGGCAGGGGGCCTGGAGGACTTGTGACTGGAGTAAAGGTCACTTGTTCCCAGCTGCACACCTGATTGTATCTTATCAAAGATTTACTGCGCGCGTCAGAGGTAGCACGGAAAGATAGAGGCTTGAGTGAACTTTGTGGGACATTAGAGTGCCTGTCAGAGCCTTCTCACTGGGCCCCTGCCAGCCAGGCTACCTGGTGATACCCACTGAAGACAATAGCGTCTTCTCCACCTGTGGCCCTTTCCTTCCTGGCCCTTCCTGAGAAGTGGGAGAACAATCGAGTTGGATCCCTTGTCCCCAGATGTTTGATCCCCAGCAGCCGGGCTTTAACACAAATACCACATGTCCTTCCGGCAATCATGGCAGGCCAGCATACACCAGGCTGATTCCCAAGCTATCTGCATGTATTCAGGGCTAACTGCCAAGTTCCAGAGGGATAGCCAGCACTGCCACAAGGTTATTGAGCCCAACTGTGGCTTTCTCCTCTTTCCTGCTTTGTTGTTGTTGTGGTGGTGGTGGTGGTGGTGGTATTGGTTTTTTTAAGACAGGGTTTTTCTGTGTAATATCCCTGTCTGTCCTGGAACTCAATTTGTAGACCAGGTTGGCCTTTAACTCACAGAGATCTGTCTGCTTCTGCCTCCAGAGTGCTGGGATTAAAAGGGTGCACCACCACTTCCAGCCTTGTTCCAAGGGTTTCAATTGCCCTCTTCTGTCCTCTTTGGGACTCCCACCCCTCAGGGTTTTACCACATAGCTCTGGCTGTTCTGAAACTCACTATGTAGACTAGGCTGTCCTGGAACTCACTATGTAGACTAGGCTGTCCTGAAACTCACTATGTAGACTAGGCTGTCCTGGAACTCACTATGTAGACTAGGCTGTCCTGGAACTCACTATGTAGACTAGGCTGTCCTGGAACTCACTATGTAGACTAGGCTGTCCTGGAACTCACTATGTAGACTAGGCTGTCCTGGAACTCACTATGTAGACTAGGCTGTCCTGGAACTCACTATGTAGACTAGGCTGTCCTGGAACTCACTATGTAGACTAGGCTGTCCTGGAACTCACTATGTAGACTAGGCTGTTCTGGAACTCACTATGTAGACTAGGCTGTCCTGGAACTCACTATGTAGACTAGGCTGTTCTGGAACTCATTATGTAGACTAGGCTGTCCTGGAACTCACAAAGATCAGCCTACTTTCATTCTTATCACTCAGTACCGTATGTCCGTCTGACTTTCTCCATGTCTCACTGGCAAATCTCCTGTGCCTCTGTTTCTTCCCAAAGTCCCTACCTCTGCCTGGAAGTCCCTCTTGTCCTCTCCTACCTAGCTGTTGGCCATTCAGCTGCTTATTAAACCCACCAGAAGGTGCCTTAGGCAGGCAAGGGAAGAGAGAAGCACATCTTCACAGTGTGTTCAAACATCCCGCAAACACCCCTCTAATCCCCGAAGGCAGCCCCCTGAGAGTATTTCAAATACACTCTTTTTTGAAATAGTTACTTTTATTATTTTATGTGTATGAGTATTTTGCCTGCATGTATACCTTGCACCTCATTTGAGTCTGGTGCCCAAGGAAGTGGTGAGCCTCCACATGGGTGCTTGGAATCAAACCTGGGTCCTTGGCAAGCACTAGAAGGATTCTTAACCACCAAAGCAACTGTTCAGGCCCACACACAGACTCTAAAGGTAATTCTATCAGCTGCCATGTGGTATCCACTGCACGAGACGACCTGACGATCTTCAGGGTGCTGCCGACCCAGCGGCTCGGAGACTTGGAACCTCTGCTCCACTTCAGCGTTCACAAAGCAAAGCTGCTGTTTCCACATGGTACTGCCTTAGTGAAATCACTGTTATGAACATCTCATTCTTCCTACGGTAGTGAAATGCTTGAGTCAAACTACGTTAAAAAGAAGTTTATTTAAGCTAGTCATTCAGGAGAGACAAGGTTAAGGAGGGATGTACCTGGTGATGGAAGAACTTTAAAGTGTGCATGCGCATGTGTGTGTATGTGTGTGTGTGTGTTCTGGTCTTAGTTTCCCTTTTTTTTTTTTTTTTTTTTTTATTTCGAGACAAGGTTTCTCTGTGGTTTTGGAACCTGTCCTAGAACTAGCTCTTGTAGACCAGGCTGGCCTCGAACTCACAGAGATCCGCCTGCCTCTGCCTCTCGAGTGCTGGGATTAAAGGTGTGTGCCACCGCCCAGCTAATATGTGTTGTTTTAATATGTGTTGTGTGCTTTGGAAAGACACATGGCTACACCTAAATATGACAACCTCAGGTGTCATTCTTAACATACAGTGTCTCTCATTGGCCTGGAGTTCACCAATTAGGCCAGAGTGTCTGGCCAGTGCATCCCCAGGGATCCTCCTGTCTCTGTCTCCCAGCAGTAGGATTACAAGAACACATCACCATGACTGGCATGTTTTCTGTGGGTTCTGGGGATTGAACTCAGGTCCTCATGCTTGCACGGTGATCCCTTCACTAACTGAGCTGCTTTCCAGTCCCCCGAAGTCCTATTTCTTATTTAATTATTTCGCAGGTGAGGGAGAGCACACACACACCACCACGACACAAGTGCAGAAGGCAGGGGACAGCTTTCAAGGGTCAGCCCTCACTTCTGTCTGTTGAGCAGGGTTCTCTGGGAGTGTCTGCCGCTTCGCAGAACACCATTGTGTCTCTATTCTGATCTCACACAGGAGTATCGGGACTAGAGATACGTGCCAGTGCATCTGGACACTCAAGTTGTCAAGGTAGCACAGAACTCTATCCCTCCGCTACCCCAAAAGCTCCACTTCAAAACACAGAACCAGACTAAGTTCCTGTGCTCTCTCTCATTCCCTTTCTCTTTGGTGTAGTGTTTTTTGGGGAAAAAAATGGCCCCCGGAGGGAGTGGCATTATTAGGGATGTGACCTAGTTTGAGTGTGTGATCTTGTGGGAAGAAGTATGTCACTGTGGAGGTGGGGCTTTGAGGTCTCATATATGCTCAAGCCACACCCGATGAGATAGACCACTTCCTGTGCGAGATGTAGAGCTCTTGGCTACCTCTCTAGCACCATGTCTGTCTGGAGGCCATCCTCTCCCGCCATGATGATATGGACTGAGCTTCTGAACTATAAGCTACCCAATGAAATGTTTTCTTTTATAAGAGTTGCTGTGGTCATGGTGTCTCTTCACAGTGATAGAAACCCTAGCTAAGACACAGGGTCTCTCTGTATAACTGCTCTGAATGTACCGGAACTCTCAGAGATCTACCTATCTCCGCCTCCTGAGTGCTGGGATTAAAGGACTGCACCACCAAGCTCAGCAGGTCCCTGCTCTCCTACTGCCCCACAGTGGGGGTTAAATTTCCACACAGGAACCCTTACAGAACACACTATCCAAACCCCAGCACCGCATGCGACTTCCATTTGCCTTAGCCTCCGAGGTGAATCCAAGAGACAACACGACTCTACTCCTCTCTTCTGCATTTCTTTTTTTTTTTTTATTTAACTTTATTTTATATGCATTGGTGTGAAGGTGTCAGATCCCCTGCAACTGGATCTTCAGACAGTTGTGAGCTGCCATGTGGGTGCTGGGAATTGAACCCGGATCCTCTGGGAGAGCAGTCAGTACTCTTAAGCACTGAGCCATCTCTCCAGCCCCAACTCTCCCTCTCTTCTGCATTTCTGAAGTGTGACACAGACGCCACTTGTCACATCCAAAACCTACACCTTCGTGAGAGTGTCCCAGGAGGTCGGAAGCAACCTCAGGCAAGTCCACCCTATCCCACACATAACTTTAATTCATGCCAAATGAGGATGGTCAGCTTAGGCTACACTGAAAGTCCAGTTGGACCTGTAGCCAGACAAGGAATGCAGAACACAGTACCAAAGCCTCCTGGGGCACAAGGATCACACAGCAGCTTCCCTGCGGACACACAGAGGGGAGGCACCGGAGAGCAAACACCTCCTTTGCCCAGGCCCCACATGTAGAAGCAGGTGTTCAAACGGCAGCGCGACCAGGCTGGTTGTGTTTGCCACTGAAGGCAAGGCGGAATAAACAGATTTGAGAAAGCCAGGCTTGTCCCAGGCTTTATAATGAGCAAGGTAAATATTTGGTCCCAGTCCAGGAAAGACGACCGGTAATCCCATTCCCTGCTATCATTTTCCCCTCTTGTTCACCCGTCCTGCAAACCTCTGCCGTGCCTGCCCTACTCTCTGTGTGCTGGTGTTGGTCTGGGTAATGACATTGGTTGAGCGTGGTCCTGGGGTGGGAGGAGCAGAGAACAGAAAGCTTCACGAAGTGAGCTTATGCCGGGTGGTGTGCAGCCCCCACTATGAGAATCACAGCATGGGTGGGGACAGGGTAGAGCATTCTTCTCAGGTGGGGTAGTGGAACGACACACAGATGCGGGTCCTGGCCTGGTGCTTCCTACATTCCAGCTTCTCTCGAAAGGAGGGCTCCCAGGGGGGACTTTCAGGAGCAGTTTGCGGGGAGTAGCAGATACTGGGCATTGCACGTGCTGATTCAGCTAAGGGGGCAAAGTCAGCTTCTCCAAGAGCCTGTTTCCTCTGAACAGTTGCAAAGCATATGCCATAGCTTGGGTCTGCAGTGGCTTCCACAGGCTCACTTTGTGAGTGATCAGTCCCCAGCTTGCAGCAGTGTTCAGGACTCTGGGAACCCGGCTGGTGGAAGCTGGCCACTGGGAGCCCAGCCTTTAAAAGTTATACCACCATGGTTCTGAGTAGCTCTTGTTTCCCACCGCACAGAGAAGCAGCTGCAGAGAGAACCTCTTGGCCACATCTCAGAAGTTATGATGAACTAAAACTGCAAGCCAAATCTTTCTCCCGGAAGTTGTTTCCGTCCAGTATCGCAATCACGGTGACGCAGAGAGAACTGACATACCTATGATTCTAGAAAGCACACCTGGAGCACAGACCTTCCTCTGCTATTTGTTCGCTGTGTGTCCTGTACATCTTATTAAATGAGGCAGACAGGTGCTCAGCTCCCCATTGCTGTGCTTAGGTTGGGGGATAAGCCACTTGTACTGGAGCACTTACTAGCTGTTGTTCCTGTCCCCCCAACCTTCTTCCGGGCCACTGTACTTTTAGAACGTTGTTCTGGGATGGCTGGGCCATGGCTGCTGGGGCGTTTATTAAGGAGTTGCCGCTTGGACTCACATCTGTGAAAGGGAAGGGAAGGAAGTGGAACTAGGAACGAGAGTGGCGCTGACACACAGGGCCGATGGTGACCTTGACTTCCCCATGGGGAGCTCCTGGACTGTGAAGGACCTTTGGAATCATCTTGAATCAAGCCACGCATCCATCAGGTGCCAGTCACCCCGAGTGATCTGCACCCTGAAACCACTCACAGAAACTGGGAGCGTCACTTCCTCGAGGGGACAACATGTCACAGTGCCTACTACACAAACAGTAGCCAGCATAGGGTGCCAGCTGCCACCGGGAAGTGGCTGTTCCAGATGTTTCTGCTCTAAAGGTTGCTGTCATCATCAGTCAGATAACAGTTCTAAAGGGCCCAGCGTAAGATAGTGGCTGCATAAACACTTGACAGCTAGAGGCAGTAAACTTGGTCAAGATTACAAGGTGAAAGGAGTTGGAAGGAGAACTTTGAATTTGGACCAGAGGTGCTCAGCTCCCTCCTGGTGCCTAGAGGGCATCCTTCCTGGACTCCAGGCTGTGGTAGGAACACACACAGCTGAGGGTCCCTTGGGTTTGTAAATGACCCTTGGTATCAAGTCCCTCCCCACCCTTCCCAGGAGGGCATCTTGGTGCTACCTAGAAGTTCTACTACACAAGAGCGTGGCAGTGATGGTGGGCACTGGGCCGCCAGAAGGCAGCCTCGCAGCCTCCAGCTCAGCCAGCCTGAAGTCAGGCCAAGACCAAAGTATAAGAAAGAGATTCCCTAGGTTCTGACCTCTCCCCAGTTACAGGCACTCTGCGGGAGGAAACCCACAGGCTCCAGTCCGCTCCAGATGTGCTCCAGTCCGCTGGAGCAACACAGCCACCTGCCCTCCCCACAGCCCTCTCCTTCTAGAACTGCTCTGGAGGGAAAAACCTTTGAGTTTGCTGCCCTAACTCTGCCCCTGAAGTCATGGCCAGAGGAAGAGGGGACAGGAAGCACTGGGAGGAGTCTCAGCAGGTGCCCCCACCCCCAGCCCTCTTCTATTTATCTCAGCTTCCTTGGGGTGGGAAGAAATGGGGTGGGCTCTGGATGGACCAGTTGACCTGAGCTAATGGAACTGCAAGAGCAGGATTTATCCCTACTGCTTGTTCTGGCTTTTTGGAACCCATTCTCTCTGGAGGGATACCTTGCTCAGCCTAGATATAGTGGGGAGGGCCTTGGTCCTGCCTCAAAGGAATGTGCAAGACCTTGTTGACTCCCCGTGGGAAGCCTAACCCTCTGAGGAGTGCATTGGGAGTGAGATAGGGGGTAGGGGGAAGGTAGAGGGAGCAGGAGGTGGGGAGGAAGTGGGAAATGGATTTGGCATGTAAAATGAGAAAAGATATTTTTTATAATAAATTTTTAAAAATAAAAAAAAAGAAATGGAGGTAGGACCACCACATCTAAATTATAAAAATGACTAAAAAATTTGACTAATAAGCCGGGCCGTGGTGGCGCAGGCCTTTAATCCCAGCACTCGGGAGGCAGAGGCAGGCGGATCTCTGTGAGTTCGAGGCCAGCCTGGTCTACAAGAGCTAGTTCCAGGACAGGAACCAAAAAGCTACGGAGAAACCCTGTCTCAAAAAATAAAAAAAAAAAAATTGACTAATAAATTATAAATAAAAATTGGCTAATAGCCCAGCAGTGGTGGTGCATGCCTTTAATCCCAGCACTCAGGAGGCAGAGGCAGGTAGATCTTTGTGAGTTTGAAACCAGCCTGGTCTACAGAGTTCCAGGACAGGCTCCAAAGCTACAGAGAAACCCTGTCTCGAAAAACAAACAAACAAAAAAGTTGACCAGAAAAATGACTAATAAAAATTATCACAGTTGCCTTCCTGTGTAGTAGAATCCCCAGGGAGCACCTAGCTGCCCTCCTGGGTAGGGTGAGGAGAGGCTTGATGCCAAGAGTTCATTTACAAACCAGACAGACACTTAGCTGTGTGTTCTTATCACAGCCTGGAGTTCAGGAAGGATGCTATCCAGTCAGGCACCAGGAGGAGGCTTCTGGAGAGGATTTACTGCTAGGTCTTCCAAAGAACCAGAGCAGGGTTCCAACACCTACATCAGGCAGCTCACAGCCCCTGCTAACTCCTGTTCTGGGAGATTCAACTCTCTCTTCTGGCTCCAAGGTCATCCATATGCAGAGGGCAAACTCTCATGCAGACACATACAGAATATACATACACATACAGAAAACATACATACACATACAAAAAAATGAATTTTAAAAAATCACCAGGTTACTAGTTAAAATTAAATTTCAGATAAACAAGAAATAATGTTTTGATTTAAGCATTTCCTTTGCACTGTGAGGGACACACTGAAACAATTCTTAGTTGTTTCTCTGAAATTCAAAGGCAATTGGGCTTCCTTTGTTTCCACAGAAGGGCCCAGGCCTTGGGCTGCCAGTCTGAGAGGCAGACTGTGTGTGAGACCACACCAGGGTGGAGGGGGGCTGTAAAGAAGGTCCCTGTGCCTCCTCAAGAAAGCACAAAGGAAGACAGCAGTGAAGCCCCAGTCTGCCAAATCCCACAGTGAGAAAGCAGGTGGGGCCCCAGGTAGCCAACACTTTCCTGTCAGAGATGTAGGCTCAGCCAGATGCCATCCTTGACACCCAACACACCTATCCCCTGAGGCACAGGGTGAACACTGATCAAGATTGGGCTAAGACAACTGGCCTCACTTCAGTGGAGAACGGCTTCACAAGGCCTTTGTTGTGTCTTCCATGAAGGGAGAGGAGCACCAGACAGCAGTCACCTGCTGCTTCCGGTCTCCCCCCAGAAGCCCAGTTCCCCAGAAGTCTGGGCTGTGAGGCTGCCTGCTTCAGTGCTCTCTCTAAAAAGAACGGTAACAATTGCTGTACTGAACATATTCTCTTGCTCAGGTGTTATACTTTATCTTTGCAGCAAACTCTAAGGTAAATGCTGTCAGAACGGTCTCCACAGTTCCCATCATCCCCATTTTATAGACAAGGAAACCGAGGTTCCAGTGACTTAAAATTACCAAAGCCCCTGGTTAGTTCTCAGTAGAAAAGGATTCTACCCTGGGTCTGTGTGTCTCTGGGCCTAGGGGTCCACAATCTGCTCCCAGCCTGCTCCCATAGTGTCTTCCCTGTATCTGACCTATGACTGGGAAGGGTAAAGGAATGGCCTGGTCCCTCGGTCTCTAGACTGAAAGATAAAGTAGTGTTTGTTGGGAGATTAGATCTTGTTGAAAGTAGACTGTTCCGATATATACTCAACAACCCTTCCGGTGTGCCGGGTCCCCAAACAGCATCATGGGAAGGAACCAGCTTGGGACTTATCTGTCCAGCTCCCTTCCAGAGGAAGCCCCTCCCAGGGCCCCGACTAGGCGCCACCTCAGCCTCTCCTTCATCACAGGAGGTCAAGTCTTTGTCCCGACTCTGATAAACAAACAAAGCAGCTGAGGCGTGTGTGGGGCTGAAGGTCTGGGGCCCATGCTCCACCCACAGAGATAGGCGTGGCCTTCCTCCCAGGGTCTGCAGCAGAAGCCCTGGGACAGTGAGGTCACTTAGACAAGAGGGCCAAGCTCAGACCCATCTGCGAATGGATAACTTGAGGCTGCAAAGGAAGCCTGGAACCCTGCCTGAACTTTTTTGCCTCTTCCCAACAAGTGCACATATAAGTTTGGCACCTACGGGTTGCCTCACACTGGAGAACCGTTCACAGTGATGGTCTCCATCCAGGTGACCAAGCAGCCTCCCCAGTCCACACTCACAGGGAGATCTTCCACCCCCATGACCCTCCCTCCACTCCTACCTTCCTCTCCCCTCCCACTCGGTCAGATCAGAGCCACAGGAAGCAGGGCCAGCAAGAGTGCAAAGTGAGAGCCAAGATGGGGAAGTTTATTCTCCAGGAATCATCTAAACACATGGGAGAGTATTTTTAGCCCCTGTCTCCTACCGGGATGCCAGACCTAAACACAGGGAAGGAGAGGTGGCCCCTTGGGAATAGAAGCAGCCACTGGAAATAGGGTGGGAAAAGGGTACGGCAGACCCCACCCTGTCCCTCAGAGTGGCCTGTCTTCCTGGATGGCTCTGATGAAGAAAGTTGACTATGGGAACTTCAGGAAGCACAGAGTGATCCTAGGCTGTGACCCCAGGGTCTGACCCCAGGCTGTGACCTCAGGGTCTGACCCCAGGCTGTGACCCCAAGCTGTGATCCCAGGGTCTCACAGGTTTCTTCCCCTCTATACTGCAGAAAACAGTTGAGTCCCACAGTCAGCACATAGCAGGGGTTCAATAAACATTCTTCATAGTCTGTGCTGGGAACCTTCCAGAAAAGGGACAGTGGAGCTCAGAGAGATCTGGCCACGGCCTTTGTGCTTCCCCAGGCTGGCATCTGCAGGGAGGCACACATCTGCAGGGAAGCACACATCTGCAGGGATGGAGTTGTGCATCCAGTGCCATCACCTAAGCAGAAGAATGAGAAAGGAAGGAAGGCTGGGGCGCAGTCAGAGCAGGCTCCCTCCCTCGCAAGTAAGGAGGCACTGGCAGGCCCCATGCCCTTGGGGAGAACTGCCTCAGGAGCCAAGCAGCCTGGGAACAAGCCACTAGAGCCACCTTCTCCAGATGGGGGTCAACACAGAGCCAGTGAGTTCACTCAGAAGAGGTTGTTCTTCAGTGACGCACACTGACAGGAAGAAATGCCCCTCAACCTTCTTGTGTGGGGCCAAAGCCAGGGAGCAAGCTGCCCACTCGTGGTGGCCAGCCAACTGAATGGCTTCACAGGGAGTGATGCCAGAACCGCAGAGCTGGTCTGAGGCCTGGATGAGCACAGCCCACTACATTAATTCCGCTAGGCTGATTGTGGAGCATGTCCTGGGCCTTCCACCTGGAGTGGAAAAGTCAGACCTCCTCTGGTCACTTGCAAAGAGCTAGAACTTTCTGCTTCTGCTGCTACTTTATTTGCTGAAGGCCAGGTGGAGGACAGGGGAGTGGGGAGGGAGATGGCAGGAGGGGTGTGAGGGAGAGAAAGGGAGTGGAGGAGCAGTTGGTTGTCCAGTGCAGTAGTGGCTGTTCTGACCTCAGAGTCCAGAGCCTGGGGAGGAGGCAGCTGAGATGCCTGCAGTTCAGGCTTCCTGGGAACTAGAGGAGAATGCTTGGTCCACACACCCCCTGCTGACACAGGCTGCCTGCTGTTGCCATGACTACACAATACCACCACCATTCCAGCTGGGTGGTCATTGGTGAAGCAGGAGGAAGGTGCTTATTATTGGCCACAAATAGAAAAGAGAGTGAAAAGGCTGGTTTGTAGGGGGTATATGGCCATTCATCCTACCCCAGGCTTAGCTGAGTGGGGGTGCTGGGACCATTGTCCCCTCCAACCTGGCCCTCCTCGGGTTAACAGCAACAGGACAAAAACCTCATGTGTCCCAGTGGTTTACACCTTCCTATGGGGACACACGCCTCTCCTCTCCTCGGCCCCAGGCAGAACAGCCTGACTCTGGCTTGGATCCAGCTCTCCTGTTGACCTCCTATGACCTCACCCTCAAAACCCCAACATTGCCATGGATGGGGCCTACCATCTTTCCTTCTGTCTCTCCACTCACCCTCCCTGCAGTCCCTCCTTGGGAAAAATCCACAAGAGAGACATGACGAGAGGACACCTGACCCTTTTCCTGTCACACCTATTGCTGACCCATGAGCAGATCCTGCCCTGGACATGAGCCTGGGAACCTGGGAATTGGCTCCACCTTGTTTTTGCCTCTGCAACCCAGTGCCACAGAAGAGCGCATCCTGGCTGGCCCTGGGCGCTAACCCACAGGTGGTCCAGGATCTAGAATACCCAGTCTGTCTATCCCTACGCCTCTGACTGATGCTCTGTTCTTCCTCCCCCTGCTTCCTGATGGGCAGCCTGCCCCACTCCCTGCCTGAGTGTTACTGAACCCTGGTGGCCTCCTTCCCTTGCAGATAGATGCACCTGGCCCTGACCGTCCACGAAACTGCAGCTGCCCTTCCTAGTCTCTGTCACTGCCTTCCGACCTCTTGAACAACATGAGTCTTTTGTCCACGTCCTGGACTGAGAACCCCAGCCATCTCCCTGTTTTGTCCCATTCCCTCCCAGTTATCTGCCAAGCTCCAGGGCAAATGAATGAATCCCTGTTCACCACCACAGCATTTCCAGGCTCCACCTGAGGGGTGGGTACCCAGCACCTCAAGGTATCTCCACTCTAGCTCAAACGTGTAGCCTTCACCTAGCCTATTCTTAGGCTTCAGTTTCCACCACTTTTACTCTGACCCAAGAGCCTGGCTCAGAAGTCCTCTGACGTTTTTTCGTGTTGCTACTCCAAGGTCCTTTTAACGCCTTTCTGAGGCTAAGACGTGAGGGAGTATGCATTGATAGAGCAATTCATATACTCAGGCAGGGTCATACCTACTTGGGAGAAATCTCCAGGGCCTTAAGGTCCTTGTCCTGTCAGGACTGGGGTGAAGGGAACAAGGTGATTTTCAAAGGTTTAAAAAAAAGACTTACAAAGGGTTTCTCCAAAAATATATGCATATTTTATTTTGTTCAGTTGTGGGAAGGGCCTGATGGTCAGGGTCTCCCTTAGTAACCAACCCTGGGTGGCCTAGAATTCCCTATGGAGAACAGGCCGGGCTCAGTCTCAGAGATCCACATGTCTCTGCCCCCACCAGTGCTGGGATTAAAGGTGCGTGCCTCCACGGCCAGCTACCCGTACTTTAATAATCCCCAAAATCCAACCTGCAAGTCTAGGAAAGTGAAGCCGTATCCTCTAAAGGCTGAGGTCAGAGGTCACATATCCAGAAGCGGTCCATCACTGGAGGAAGCCGGCCAGCAGGTAGGTGAGTGTAGGGACCACCAGGGTAGGCAGGGGCAAAGCCAGCAGCTGTCCTGGGGCGTGGGACCTGAACACCTGGCGGTCTCCGAGCTGCTGCACGGGCCTCACGTTGTCCTCCATAGCGAGCTTCTGTTCTTCATCGTAGAAGAGCCGCTTGGAGAATTCCAGGAACTGTGAGAGATGGGACCCGGCTCAGCAGGTGGAGCCATGTTCCTTGTGTGACCTCAGGCCAGAGGCGTCACCTCTCGGAGCCGGAGCCATGTCAGAAAGGAAGAGGGGGGCTCGGAATGACTACCATGAGTATAGAATGTGGCGTTTGTGGGGAGCTGAGTTCCGTTGTCTTCCCTTTCCTCTACCAGTCCCTTCTCAGCCCTGTTAGCGTCACTGTTGCTGTGGTACAGTGGCTCTTGAAGGTGACCGTTCTTCAGCCTCAGCTGAAGGAGCTCAGGGGACCCCAGCCCTAGAGTATCTGATTCAATAGAAGTGGAGTGAGCCTAAGAATAGACAAGTCTAGAAAGTTCTCACTGGTGAAGATGTTGATGTCACCCTTTGAGAATCACTGCTACAAACCCAAGGGATTTTGGTCCTTTGGGCTTCCTGCTGTCTATTGTGGACTCAAGTGTTGTTTGTTGGATGGCTCCCTGATAGCACTAAGGAAGTTGTTCCCCACACTAACCAGTCAGCTCCCCCACTTTTCTGGAAGCCTATTCTGGGCACCCTTTCCACGACTTCCCACAGGGCCCCCTATTCAGGAAAGCGGCGAACAGCCTTCTCTCCAGCCTGTCTCCGCTAGCGGAAACCTAAGGACCCCTGCAATGATCCCCATCTCCCTACCCCAGAGATCTGTGGAGCAAGCAGCGAGGGCTTGAAGGAGCTGGACTCCATAGGGAGAATGCACCTTGCCCTAGGCCTGCGTACCTGGTCCTTGTGGAGCTTAATGGGCTCCTCGAACACAGTCCAGACGACTGTCTCATCACAGGTTGGCGTGGTCAGCGAGCCCTGGTAACGGAAGTAGTGAACCAGTTTCTCCTTCTTAGGAAGCATGTCCTCTAGGGAGATCTCATTCACTGTGGTGTTTGTACCTAGGTGGGGGACAAAGTCCCTTACATATGGCACTCTTGAAAGTTGCTACCCCAGCACCTTTGCCCCTTCCATTATGGGAAGAAGCCATCTCCTCCCCAGTCCTGACTCACTGGGTTTGGAGATACGGGACAGCGCCTCCACCAGGGGCTGGAAGGCCTTGTTCTCCTCATCTCCCACCTGGAATGGGAGGGACAGGAGCTAAAGAGAGGTTCTGGGGAGCTGCTGGGGACAAGCAGCTCTTTCTGGAGGACAGCCAGCCTCCAGACTTGAGGGGATGGGAGTCCCACCTCAATCATGAATGCCAGCACTGCGTTCTTGTCCTTGGAGTCCTCAACTGCGTTGCTTGATGTCCCCTTCTCGTGTACGATGTGCATCTAGGGGGTGTGGATAGATGACGTATGGGGAGCTGAACCACCCATCCTGCCCACAGCGGCTCCATACCCAGAACCCAGCCCAGGCACCAGCTCGAAGGCACCTCACCTCCATGGCAAAGTGTTTCCCGTCAATACTGTGTTCTGAGCCTTTGTTCAAATCCTGTGACCAGTGCAGGTGCAACTGCACAGCCTGGTACTGTGCAGGCAGGTCTCCTCCAGTGATGAAGCTTCCGTTCCCCAGCATCATTTTCACTGGGGGACACCAGAGTGGGCAAAGTCCTCACACTGGCCTCCCGGTGCCCATGCCAAGCCCCCACCTTCACTAGGCCCTGAGAGGTGGGCAGGGGATGCAGCCTGCACTCTTACTGGCGGCCACACCGTCTCCCTGCTCACCTTGCTCTCCCCTACACCCATCCCAAAATGCACTCCTGTCCCGGGCCTGCCTCCGTTTTGACTCCCTCTGTGGTGACCTGGCGCCCCCAGGATAATGTCCAAACTCCTCAGCCCTGGGGAACCGTTCTGGGCGTGGGTCATCTCCTCCTGGCTTCCCTCTATGGCCTCTTCCCACACAGCTGCTCCTACTCACAGTTCCCCCACTCAAAACACCCAAGCAGTTTCACGCCTCTGTGCTTTTGCAAAGGTCGGCCCCTCCTTCCGGGAACATTCCCTCCCTTCACCCACCCTGTTCTGATGAAATGACTGAAAACACACCTAGCTGATGGAGCCTCCTCTCTAGAAGCTCGGTGGCTCCTCCCACCTCCAGGCCTGCCCGTCTAGCCCACACGAGACCCACCTGAGTGTCCATCGTTCTTGACTTCCCACCTCTTCTTTTGGTCATAGCCAAGGAAGGCGAAGGGCTTCAGGTCGGGGTTCACCTTTGCCTCCTTGGTGATGATGTTGATGGGGGACTGGTGGTTCTTCTGACAGTCCCCAGTCCATTGGTTAGGTCCTGAGCGGGCAGAAAGGGCTGAGAGTCAAGGGCACATTGACCCAGCGACATGAGTCAAGGTCTTTGGACGCTGGTAAGGTCCGGAGCAGGGTATGAGTCTCAGAATTCTGCCCTGGTGTTCTTCCTCCTCCTGCATGATGGCACAGGTAGGTGCGTGGGTCTCTGATGCGGCTGAGGGCTGGGGATTCGGAGAGAGGGGTTGGGGAGAAGCCAGCTTGCCATTGATGGGTGGCTAAGAGCTCTGGGATTCAAGTAACCTTAGGATGTTGAACTCTGGC
This sequence comes from Microtus oregoni, assembly GCF_018167655.1. Classification (NCBI taxonomy): domain Eukaryota; kingdom Metazoa; phylum Chordata; class Mammalia; order Rodentia; family Cricetidae; genus Microtus; species Microtus oregoni. The sequence continues at coordinate 13,641,785 of NW_024543074.1, forward strand.
TTTCTCAGTGGGAACCTGAACCCCTAAGGTGTTTCCAGAGAATATCGGGAAGATTAAAAGTTCCTGAGGGGGAGACACCTTTTCAGCTTTGGAAACCGTGGAGGACGACCCCCCCGGAAGAGCTGTGCCGGAAGGAACCTGGATCTGTCAAGACATTCTCTAGGGCACGGGAGGGAGGGAGAGCCAGACAGGCAACGCCAGCATTTAGCTAGGTAGGGGCAAGACAGTGGCAGTTCCTCAACACAGCAGGCTACAGGGAAATTGGTCAGCGTTAGGAAAAGTGCCAGGGAGGCAAGGGGGGTGTGGCTCGGCGGTAAAATGCTTCTTGTCTAGCACATACAGGACCCTGGATGACTCAGCACTCCAACAATAAACTCCTAAGAACCATCTCCCGCTTCCACCTCAAAGGGCTTGACCGGACTCAGCCTCCATTATGTGGGGGGAAAAATAGCAAATGTGCTGCTAATTTAGTTTCCGGGGTCAGCAGCCTCAGTGACATCCGCCGTCTCCTAGTCACTGAGTGCTGGATGCGCGTGCAGGTGCGCATGTGTTGGAAGGGGCTGCTGGTGGGCAGTACTCACCCTGGCAATTGCTGTTGGGCTCCTTGGCCTGGATCTCATAGCACCAGTGCTCACCTGGAACAGAGAAAGGAAGAATGTAAACCCTAGGCATGCGTGTGAATTGTTCACACAGCCCCGTGGACCAGAGCCTGGGAAAAAAAAAAAAAAAAAAAAACCCTGGTGTGAAAACTTGGGTGGGGATGGGAGCCTTCTGGAGTGTGGGACTGAAGTCCCCAGGGAAGTAGACTTAACGATCAAAGGAAAGGCTGATTGGAATGGTCTGTGCACACGACTGTAATCCCAGCACTGGGGTGGGGAACGGGGGAGCAGAGACAAACAGATCTCTTGTGTTCCAGGCCAGCCAGGGCTACGCAGAGAAACCCTGTCTGGAAAACACAAAAGTACAGCAAAGCCATCGTAGGAATGTCAGCAACACCGAGTACCATCATGATCTTAAAGGGCGATCTGAGGCTGCTCGCTTTGTCCCTGGGTCAGCAACCTCTTTTCCCTCCTGCATCCTGCCCGGAACCTAAAAGGAGGCTCAGTTGAGAGCGAAGGATGAGAACCCTCCTTTCTGGAACAATCTGAGTGGGTTCCAGCCTTCCAAGTCAGGCTGCCTTGGGGATGGGGAAGGAGGGTGCTGATGCAGGCCACAGGGGGATGGGCAACCCTTCCTTAAGGCCAGTGTTACTGAGGAAAGCAGCACAAAGAGCCATAGGGATGCAATCAAGTGTCCAAGGGAGCCATGCAGGGGCACGGCACAGCCTGGCATTCTGCATTTCTCCTGTAAAGTTAAATCTGCTCTAAAAATAAGGTCTACAGGAGAAAAAGACAGAGAGAGAGAGAGAGAGAGAGAGAGAGAGAGAGAGAGAGAGAGATATCCTCAGGGTGAATGAAGCTTTTCATCCAAAGTTAGAATTCTGACTTAGGAGCCCCGTGTTTAAGGATGGTCCCTTACTTTCTTTGGTTTTATCATCTGTGAAATGGAGCCAACATGCCCACCCATGAGACTAGAGAGGATTAAATGAGAGATTGTATGGTCTTCTCCAGGCAGCCCATACTCAGAAAAGTTCACAGACAATTCTGCCCCTCCTCCCTGGCCTCCTGTGGGCGAGCAGATGGCCAAAACTAAGCCAAGGCAGGAGAGGAAAAGCTGGAAAGAATTCAGGGGTGAGGACATTCCTAAGAAAAGTGCTGCGGGCTCAGCTCTGAGTCCCCACACTACATCACTAGCCCCTCCCTCTGGGAGCTTTCTGGGGTTTTGTCTTATTTTATTATTCTTCCAGGGCTAGGAATCAAACCCAGGACCTCACCCATGCCAGACAAGTGCTCCACCACTGAGCTATAGACCCAGTCCTTGGTTTTTTCTTCTTTGCCAGACACCATCTGCCTATATAGCTAGGCTTGGATAATAGGTGTGTGTTCCTGAGCTCTGCACCTCCATGCCCTATCTATCTCTTCCTGATTCTGGGCAGGGGACCGTCCCTGAAATGGAGACAGGGTGGAGAGGGAAGTATACAAATCTTTGTAACCAGGAGGAACAAGGTTCCAGGCTACAAGAGGAAGTCCTCCAGGAAAGCAGCCTCCAGTGGCCACTTTGGATTTTCTAGTTTCCTAGCCCTAGATCAGAGTTCATTCCTGCTGCTCAGCTAGCATGGCCACATTTCGAGGTCTTCCCCATGGTGGTCCTCTCTTTGCGAGCTGATGCGCTGGGGTGGTGTGCAGTGGCCGTCCCTCTCTAGGTGGGCCTAGTACCTCTGAAGCCAGAGTCTGTTCCCCTTCTTTCCAGGCCTGCTCTGTCTCTACCCCAAACTCTCAGACAGATGAAGGGCTGGCCAGTCACATGGAGGAGAGGAGCGGGTCCAGACTTCTTGAGTCTGCCCTGCCCTCAGAGGACCTGGAAATAGAACAGGCTTCAATGAAGAGTCCTAGGAGATGCGGCCCAAAGGGAAACTATTCCTGGGGAAGGCCACCTTTGGAGAGCAGAGCCCTCAGGCCCTGCCCCAGGGGGAATCCATCTGGGCACTTCTCAGGAATCTTCCCTCCTCTGATGCTGGCCCCAGCTCCCTGGTTAGTGTGACCTCTGCTCCATTGTCTTAATCACGGAGACTTTTGACCTGCTTGACTGAACACTCTTGTCACTACCCTCTCTCCAGGAGGTGGCGGCCAGAAAACACGATGCTCATTGAAGCAGAGGCCAGGGGTAAGGTAGACATCTTACAGCCAGTCAAGTGGCAGGGCACCAGTCAGCTCAGGCTCCCACACTTGCTTCTGAGGTGCAACCATTGCAAAGAATAAGCTGTTCACTGCCTCTGGCCATGTCCAAGATAAAGGACCTGGGAAGGATAGAAGCTCCCAGCTCTGGGTCCTACCTAAGCCCTGACAGAAGATGGGGTTAGAGACAAAACATTGCCCCTGGGGGAGCCACTGTTCTCCATCCCAGGCACAGGCTTCCTCTCCCCTCCGCTTTTTGAGGCAGGAAGGGTTGATTTTGGCTCCTGGTTCAGAGGTCTTTTAAGAAGACTGAAGTCATTTTAATGGACCTTGCTCACCCCACCCTCACACTGAGAGAAGGTGGAAGACTCTAGCAACCAGCTCAGCAGAACGCAAGTGTCCTGGGCAAAGTCTCAGCACCGGCTCAGCCCGGGGTCTGGGACCCTGAAGGGGTGAACTATCACCTCCTCCCTCTAAGCATTGCAACCCGGGCTCTTTCCAATCCCTGCAGTGTGACGCCTGAAGGAAAGAGGTCCTGGCGCTCTAACTGAAACAGTTCCTGTGAAGAGGTCAGCTGAGAGGATTCCTGCCTATGTAGCCCCGGGTCGTCGGCTGAGTCTCATGACCGTCCTGTGGAGTACTTCTGCCCAGAGCCTACAGGCACTGTGTAAATTCTCTTACCGATGATCCTTAAAACAGCACCCAGGAGCAGAGTTACTATACCTGCTTTGTAAACGACAAAACCCAAGGTGAACAGCTAGAAGGCACCCATTAATTTAAAAACATTTTTCTATTAAGTTGTTTCAAATATCCACCCTAACCTTGTTTTCAATATCTCTCTCTCTCTCTCTCTCTCTCTCTCTCTCTCTCTCTCTCTCTCGTTGTATTAGTTGTTCTTTTCTCTCCGCATAGGAAGGAGCTTTGGAGCTGTAGGATGCCCTACATCCTCCAAGCTAAGTCCCTCCTGCAGCAGGGAGCATTCTCTTTCCACCTCTGCGACCGAGAGCTTCCTCAATCCCTGCTCCCCCGCGCTCCATTATAAGGGGAGAGCACCTAACTCTGGAAGGGAGGTTTGGCCCATTGGAGGGGAAAACTTGCCCGCGGACTAAGAGATGAGGTCTTTGTGAAGAGCTGTGGGGTAGCGGAGAAGGTGCCAGCCTCTAGAATCTCCTTTAGCTCCTTATCAAATATTAACACTCCTCTACCGCTACCTCCCACCTGGAAGAATAATTAAGAGCTCGTGCTCACCATTAATCTTTAAACGAAAATCACCTTGTCCGGAAAGACCGGCTTGGCCGGGGACTTGGGTCTTGGGATGCCCCCCGCCAGGCTCCCAGTACAGCGCTGGAGGCTGGGGAGAAGGGAGCTTGCGGCTCAGAGGAACCCAAGGTGGGAAGAGGGGAACGCCGGGACCCCAAAACATCCAACCTCCTGCGCTTGTTCTGGGCGGGCAACAGCTACCAGCTCAGAGTCCCTGCAGGTCAGACGGCCACTCGCCACCCACGGGGAGACCCAGGCGAACCAAGGTGAGGAAAGGATCGTGCATCCGGGAGGGTCGGAGAAGCATCCTCACCACAGATCACAATGTGCGCCCGCCACGCGAATACCCCTCGGCCGCGCACATACAGCCGCGCACATGCGGGCACACGCTTCCCCGCAGCCGCCCGCGGACACGTGTAGGCGCCCACGCTCACGTATAGCCAGATACGCTGCACCCTCACGGTTCCCTGCACGAACCATGCGCAGCGGGAGCACACTGACAAGGGGAGCGCGGCTGGGGGCGCAGAGGGTCACCCAAGGGTACCTGCGGTAGAACTGGCTGCGTAAGCCAGCGCCAACAGAGCAAGAAGCAGCTGCATAGTGCTTGAGGGCAAAGACGCTGCCCGGCACAGAGTCAGGCACCGAGGAAGCCACTGGAGGCGTCGCGATCATGTCGGTTGAGGCTTTATAGCAGAGCCACGACGGGAGGGAGCCCCGACAGCAGGTCGTGGGAGGCGGCTCCTCCTCCTGGCGGAGCCTCCTCCCCTTTCTCGCCTCGTCCAGTCTCAGGTCTGAAAAGAATCCTCTCCCCGCCTACCCTACTACCTTAATCCGCGGTGAAAAGACCCCTCACCTACCTCGCGTCCCCAAGGTTTGGAAGTGTAGTCTTTTCACCCTGCCTCCATCCTACTCCTGGTCACTGATCCGGGAACAGATGGGCTATCTTGAGGTACCTGACCCACAGGGGTGTCTTCCCAGATTCGTAGCTTCCATTATGTTGCCACTAACCACTGTGCTGGGTCTCCTAATGTGTCTTTGGAATGAACTTGATTTGAGGCTGGGTGAATGTAACCGGTCTCGGGGGAGACCGAGAATCAGGAGGGCTGAAAACTTTGCTATGCTGGTTGTTGAAGAGAAGCCCGGTGAGAGGCTCTTTCAGATAGTGATAGCTGTTTCTTGAGGCTCATCATTTTCCTCTCAGGCTGTACCAAACTTGATTTTGTTTTAAGTTTTCTTTCTCGGTTCTGGAGATCCTCCTTTCCCCGCCCCTTCTTTTTCTTTCCTTATTTCTCATTCTTACCACTGGGCTACACCCAAACTAAATTCTAAGAAAACCGTGACTCTTCTTCCACTCTTAAGCCAAGCCCCCAAAGCTGCTATTACTAGTATTGTGTGTGTGTGTGTGTGTGTGTGTGTGCGCGCGCGCGCGCGCGCGTGTGTGCGCACGCGCCTGTGCCCGCGTGCTGAGCCAAGATGGGGAGGAGTGGAGAGTTGGGGACTGGAAAGGGTATGGACTTTTAAGGGGATGATAGTAAGGAGAAGAGTGGGGGAACGGGGCGGTGGGGGAGCGCGGGGGAAACACAATTGAAAGTTGGTTTGTAAAGTGGCTTACTAGGAAACCCCAAGGTGTCACAGGAGATAGGACTAGTTGCTATTGAGATGCCCTGACCTTGGGAAGAGAGAAAAAACAAGGGTCTAAGTGTACTCTCAAGTTCTCCCGTCAGTCAATTGAGGAAACCGTCTCCTATATCAGGAGAAATAGATCCCGCCTCGCTTCCAGACAAGCGCTTCTTGATGTCGGTCTCTGCGGTGATCCCCTGAATCTCCTGGAGAATCGGTGCATCCATGGGACGGAATCTGGGACGGGGTTGGGGAGATGGACGAGGAATCAGGCAGTACACCTGGACTCCTCCATCAACAGGAAGCCCCGTTTTCTGGTCCAGCTACTTCCCCATCCGTTGCCAAATTCTCATCACCCTCTCCTTGCCTCGACACCGGCTTTTGGACCCCTGAAAAGGAATGGCTTCATCGGGACAATCTAAGCAAAGGGTTTCCGCTCTTGTTAGAGACTGGCCTACTCCTCTCTCTGGCCTAGGATCACACAACCTACCCCAGCAGCTTTGATCCTACCAAGCGAGAGGCAGGGTGGGGGAGGGGCGTCCCTGATTCAGGGTCTTATTGTCTGCTGGGCTCTGGAATTTAACCTCTAACCTGGGAGCCTTATTTGGAGAGTGGATTTGTGTTTGTGGGGCTGAAAATGTCTCTTTTAGCAATGAGAGAGGAGGAACTGAGTATTCGGGATGTCCCTGGAACCTAGGCCAGCCCCCTGACAAGCGGGGGAGAGATTTGATAGCCTGACCAGGCTATAATTACTGATCAGTGATTTCTGTATTCATTTTAAAAGAGGTGGGGTCCTTGGAGCTTGTGAAAGGCCAGGCGGCTGGCAGCCCCTCTGAAGAAGGTATTCCTGGGGACATGGGCTAGTTAGGATGCCTCAGAGCGTGAATATGGTGCTTGAGGTGATCCCCTGGTGTTTATTTATTTATTTATTTATTTTATTAAAGATTTCTGTGTCTTCCCCCCTGGTGTTTCTATCTGACATTCCTGACTGTGGCTTCCTAGGTGCCTTGGCTATCACATCCTACCCCACACCCCCTCCCCCAGCTCCCCCTTCTTATCATTCCAGCCCGGAACTCCAGTCCTAGCCATAAACCTGTCACCTCGTCCAAACACCTGGAGCCCAACTTCCCGCAGAAGGAACCTAGCCTGCTTTGTGATGATTAGAAAGACAGATGGCACTAACATGTCCCAGGAACTTAAAGGACCATAAAGCTGCCAGCCCAAACAAGCCCTGCCCAATACCCAAGCCCTGCAGCAGTTTCTTCCTCTTACTCAGCTCAAGGTACCCCAAGCTGAAAACTCAGGTTCCGAGTTCAAGTCTTTGTTCTTCCTCTGCCTCAGCGATGGCCTTGGGCAATCTTCCTCTCCGTCTGGTTGCGACTTCCTCTTCTGTGAAGGGAGGGATGTGGGAGGAAGACGACGGACTGAGTGGCAGTCTTGCCCCCATGACCTCCACCAATAAACGGTTACTGGGAACCAACTCAGTGGAGACTTTCACAGAGTTGGCTAGGGCCTGGGTGTGACTGCCGGCCCATGGGTATTGAAAGATGAATCACCACCCTTGTCCAGGGGTTTTCACTTGTGTGCCTCTAACTGCAATAGGGGAGGCAGTGGGAAGTCACAGGCTCCATCTGAGGTCAAAGTGAAACAGAAAAAAAAAAAAAAGAGAGAGAGAACAAAATATAGGGACATGAGAAGGAAAAGGAAGCCCTTAGCCTAGGGTCTGGTTGAAGCCTCTCCTCAGCTTCAAGAATTCCAACACAACTGACATTTGCCTCTCCCCACCTCTCCCCCCCCCGGCCCCCCCACCCGCCGTGTAAACCCACCAGAAACCCCACTTGCAGAGTAAAAGGGTTCATCCTGCCACCAAGTGGTTCCTGTTTTTACCTTATCAGATGTCACCTCTAGAGATACCCCATAATCTCCCTTTATCAAACAGAGATAGAAAGGTCAGGGAAATGGCCCAGGGGGTAAAAGCACAGGCTGACAAGCTGGGCAGCCTGAGTTCCATCCATCCCAGGACGGGCAAAGTGGAAGGAGAGAACCAGCTCCTGCCAGTGTCCTCTGACCTCCACACACTCACTAAATAAATGCATTAAAAAAAAAAATTAGGAGAGAGAAGAGGAAGATAAAGTTTCCTTAGTAACCCCTTGAGAACCACCAATGCAGGCAATGCTAGCACAGGTCATTGTGACTTCCCTAAGAGAAGCCCACACCCACACTTGGGTACATCACATCTCTCTTGAATACCCCCACCCTCCACCCCCACCAGGGTTTAACGTGACTCCTTTGAGAAGCCCACAGCCATGCTTGGGGTGTATTTTTGTTCTCTTGGGTGCATGACTTTGTATTTTTAGTAAATGCCCGGCTCTGCTTCATACAGGCTATTTATGAAATTCTTTTTTGTGTCAAAGACACAAATCCTAGGTTTGCTTGAATCCAGCTTTTTAAGAGATTAAGGGAATGTTTCCAGTTGCCTTGGGTGACAATGCAGAGCTCAGCCTGGGTCCCTGTCCCCACTGACATCTTTAGGGGATTTGTCTGGGCTCTGTCTCAAGTATAGTTCATGAGTTCCCCCCGACCATCGCTTAGCTGGACCGCTTTGATTGAGGTTTATATGTTTCCTTAATTTCTTTGCTTCTGTTTTCCTGGTGATAAATCCATACAGCGTTTATTTTATTTTATACTGTTTTGAAGGGTTATCTCTATTGGGGTAGCGTGTGTGCATGAGTGTGGGGGTGCGCTCACAGATGCACAGATGACACAGTATGCATGTGGCGGTCAGTGGTAGTTTAAAGGGGTTAGTTCTCTTTTTCCACCACCTCATCAAACTCAGATCGTCAGGCTTAGCAGCAAGCACCTTTACCCACTGAGCCATCTCACTGGCCCCCAGGTAGTGTTTAATGGGTGCCAAGAGCACCATAGACAGAACTCTCCTAGAGTTATTCACTCTCAAGCGCTGGCTCAGATGAAACAGTTCCCATTCCTCCGAGAAGACGTCACCATGGGGATGGATCCACTGATGTCCTAGGCTGCTCTCTTGCCTCCAGGAGATCAGCCCAAGATGCCTAGAGAAAGACACTTCTCTTCTACTCACTGGATCCAAACGCATTAAAATGGCCCCTCCAGGGAGCTGAGAGATGACTTAGCAGTTAAGAGCACCGACAGCTCTTCCAGAGGACCCAGGTTTGATTCTCAGCACCCACAAGCCTTACAAGCCTGGTATCTCTAGTCCCAGGGTCCTCGACTTCCTCTTCTGGCCTCAACCAGTACAAAGCCTGCTTATGGTGTTCAGACAGACATGCAGACAAAAGCCCCATAAACATAAAGTAATAATTCTAAAAGAATGGCTACGTATATAGTCTCTTGGTTCTGAAATCTTTTGTGTGTAGTGGTATGCGTATAGCTGTATAAGGGTTGTGTGTGTGTGCGCACACACGTGTGCTCTTGTGCATGTGATGATGTCACAGCACATACATGTGGAGGTCAGAGGACAGCTTTCAAGAGTCTTCCACAGTGGGTTCTGGGGATTGAACTCACCTATTCAAATTTAGAGACTGAACTAGCTAGCTCATCAGCCCCCACTTTATTTTCAGAGATAAAAGTTTCTCACGGAGACCTGTCACTCACTGAGGGATCAGCCTGGTCCTGCTTTCCCAGCACAGGGTGACAAGAGCTTGTCACCATGCCCATCTTTTTACGTGGGTACTGGGTGTCAAACTCCCATCCGATCCCTGAAGCTCCTGTGGCAGGCAGGTGTTTTACCAACTGAACTATTGACCCTGGTCTTAAGAGCCCTCTATAGTCTTGCCTGCCTTCCAAAAGTGCTTGCTAAGGCTATTTTAGAAGTGGTTTGTAAAGTTGATAGCCTTAGGCACTGCTTCCTCAAGGCGGTTTTACCTGGTGGTTTTATAGCCTCAATTAAAGGGAAGTCTATGGGCCTTTGCAGTCCTATATGCCAGCCAGATTTTCTCCTTGAGAGATTCTAATCTCCCATCTTTAGTTCTAGAGTCTCACTAAATGGTGTTTTGAGGAAGAGGCCTCTATAAAGCTAAAGGCCAAACAGATGAATCTGAACACCGTGGGTTCTCATCAAACCCCGTTGTACTATGTACCTGTGTCTGTGGACTACTGTAAGTAGTAACGTACATTGAATGGAAGTTTCACCCCGGCCCCTGGCATCCCTATATCCAAAGAGTCTGGAATGTTCAGGTTCAAGCTCCACTCCGAGCCCCTCCTCCCTCTCTCTCCAAACCCTGCTGCATCTCAGGAAGCCGGCCAAATGATGACCCCTCTCCCAGAGATGCTCAAGACCACTCCCACAGGGTATTTAAACTGCCCCCCAGAAAACAAACATGTGGTTTTCTGGTCTTCCTTCCCTGTCTCCTCTCTGGGGGCTGGAAAGCCATCTAGTCCGGGAGCATTGTATCCATTAAACCTGGGCTTCTTCTAATTTGGTTTGGTTTGATCTGATTTGGCTTATTGTCTTGGCAGAGAGGCTTATTGGGATGCAGAAACTTTTCAATCTTTTCTATTTTTATTTATTTAATTTGTCTTTTTGTTTGTTTGTTTTTCAAGACTGTTTCTCTGTAGCTTTAGAGCTTGTCTTGGAACTAGCTCTTGTAGATCAGGCTGGCCTTGAATTCACAGAGATCCACCTGCCTCTGCCTCCCGAGTGCTGGGACTAAAGGTGTGCACCACCACCACCCAGCGCAGAAACTTTTCATACATAGCACAATAATGCATACTCAGAGGGCTCGGGGATCTCTGGAGGGGAAAACCAGATCCCAGAGTTGCAAGGATGTCCATTGTCCAGGGAAATGGCTATAAGGGTCAGGCCAGTGATGTTTGACCCAGGTAGAGAACTTGGCATAAGTGTCCCTCTGTTCTTTTTATTTCTCTCCTTTAAAAACAAAACTTTCTTTTGGATACACAAGCAAGCTTGGGAAGCATGGCATAACCTCACTGCAAATCAGAATGCAGCGACCTTGGCCTAAGCAATGGTGAGGGAGAGAAATTCCATCTCCTGGGACAGCTCTTTTTCTGCTCCTTGGCTCCCAAAGTTTCCTGTTCTGACCCTTCTATTCTGTGCCTCTACTTGAATCTTGAGCTTTCTCAGTAACCAGGCTAGGCTTTGGTCTTTAAGATGTAAATTTGCAGGGTGGGCTTCAGAGAAGGTCCGGTTAGAAAGGTGCTTCTGTACAAGCGTGAGGACCTGCGTTCGGATCCCTAATCGCCATGTAAAAAGACAGGTGCAGCTGCGTGTACTTGTAATTCCAGCCCTGGGAAAGCAGAGTCAGGAGAAACCCTGGGGCCTGCTGGCCAGACCGTCTAGATGAATCCACCCATGAGTACAGGTTTAGGGAACCTCAGATGCTGGACCACAACGTGCGATCTGGATTTCCTTTGGGGGCAGCAACATGAAGTACAAGGTGGCTAAGACCCTTGACTCCTGGGGTTCCTAGCTGAAGGGAGACCAAATACGAGTAACTAAACAAAAAACCATCATGTGTTCTGTTCAGGGATGGGTTAAGCACAGATCAGAATAGACTTTGGGGCTTCATTGTCCTGGGTTACCATCCCAGCCCCACCAGGTAGCCACGCCCACCTCGCTCAGAGTCGACTGTCACATGGGTACAGTTGAGAATCCAGCTAGATGATTCTGGGAATGGCCTAATAGAGTTCTGGGCACTTAGTAAGGGCTAAGGGCTCAGGAAACTCCAGCGTGAGACACTAAGTTGGACTTCACCTCCTGTGACTTGGCAGATAAAGCTAGCCCCACTATCCTGTGGCTACCAGGTGAAACCCTGTGTTATGCTAACAGACTGTAGCTCCACCCACCAGAGGGCTGAAGTTCTGGGGAGATCTGGGTTGGCTGGAAACCTCCTCTCTGATGCTTCCACTAGTGGCTTTTAAAAGTGTCTTGACTTATGACGGGTTTTTTGTTGTTGTTGTTCTGCTACCATAAAAACTTGGTCACTGGCTTCCCCAGTGGAACATGGCATTGGGGACAACCTGATTGTCCAGGCCACGGTAACTCATTTCCAGCTTCGGAACAAACTACCCCTTCTCCCTTTGAGGGGAGAACTGTGTTTTTGCTCCGACAGTCACGGTGCTCCAGCAATGACCCGCTTTTCACAGGACGTGTCCCTGTGTGGAAACAATGTGCCCTTTGGGTCCAAGCCACCTGGCTTATCCTCAGCTGGAAGGTAAAAGAACTTCCAGGCTCCCTTGGTTGGTAGATGCCTCTGTGTCTTTGGTTTTCTTTCAAAGCATTTGACTCAAGGTGTCTATTTCGTCTGTTTGCTTTGAAAGCATTATTATTTTTTTAATATTTTATTTATTACATATACAATATTCTGTCTGTGTGTATGCCTGCAGGCCAGAAGAGGGCACCAGACCTCATTATAGATGGTTGTGAGCCACCTTGTGGTTGCTGGGAATTGAACTCAGGACCTTTGGAAGAGCAGGCAGTGCTCTTAACCTCTGAGCCATCTCTCCAGCCCCCTATTATTATTATTATTATTATTATTATTTGGTTTCCACCATCAGTTTGTTTTTGTTTGTAGCTTCTGAAAGTGCTGTAGACTCTGGCTATTTTTCAGGCTTGCTAGCTGTCTTTTTTCTCCTTTTCTTTTTCTCTGGACATTTCTCCTAAATCTAATGTAAGGAGTAGGGAAATGCTTGGAGAAAAACAAATACTTTGTGTTCCAGCTGGTTTTGTGTTTGAGTAGGATGTTAATTCAATTTACAAGTGTTAAAAGAAAACGGACAGTCTAACTAAAGGTAAGAGTCCCCTCAGTGGGGAGCATTAACTACTTCCAAATTGTCTTATTTTTGCATAGTGAGCCAGAAGTCCTTAATTATAAAGTTAAAAAAAAAAACACAAATGGGCAGCCTGCTCTAATTGGAAAGTAAAATGATCTAACAAAGAAATGATAAAGTTGGTAATTTACAATAATTAACACCACTCTAAAACTACACAAGAGTTGAAAGGAGACACCAATAAAAAGTTAAGTTGAAAGTGTTTGGAAAGCAAGGTGTGGCTGCATCCCTTTAAATCCCAGCACTCAACACTCTCTGGGCGGCAGTGCTGGCTCTTGTGGGGTTGAGGCCAGCCTTGTTTACCCAACACATCAGAAGGAAAGAGAAACAACGGCTTACTACTCTCATCTTTTTCTGACCTCGTCCCTTTGTTCTTTACCCCAACAGAGCAAAAGTCTGTATTGTAGGTGGAAGTTTTCCTGTCCCACGGCCTCTGTCAAAAAATCCGTCAAAGACTTAATATTAATCACCCGGGTTTATTGCCAACGCTCACACTCTTACACCCTATTTATTTGTTTTTGTTTTTTTGGGACAGGGTTTCTCCGCAGCTTTGGAGACTGTCCTGGAACTCACTCGGTAGAACAGGCTGGCCTCGAACTCACGGCGATCCTCCTGTCCCTGCCTCCTGGGTGCTGGGATTCAAGGCGTGTGTGCGCCGCCACCGCCTGGCTAACTCTTACACTTTCAGTTAACCCACATCCTTATGTTCGCTCTCCCACATGATGGTTCCTTTATTAGCATGGCATGTTCATCTCCTGCTCACTCTGCTTCTGGCTGCTGGCCCTCTGACTTTGCTCTTCCTCAGCCCATCTTTCTCAGTTTGGCTTTCCTACCTAGCTTTGTCGTGTTCAGCCTGTCTGCTTGCTTCTTAAACCAATCGTAGTGACATAGATCCACATGGTGTACAGAAGGATTGGTGCACATCACTGTATCAACCATCATGGCCTGTTTTAAGTGTTTTTGAAAAGGGGAGGTAGTGTTGATCATTCCAGGCCAGCCAAGGCTAGTGAGACCCTGCCTCGAAACAAACAAACGAGCGATACCATTTATAAAGACCTTTTCCCCTAGGAAGCCATTCACACACTTGGACGTGTCTCATAGTTTTCCTTGAATCTCAGTGTGGCATGAGCTGAGGTCCTTAGGCTGCTAAGCATGGCCATGTGGAGCTCTGTCTGTTCGCTGCTAACATTTCTGAAGGCTTGTGTTGAGACCCCTCTTGAAGCATTGTTGGTGAATCTCTCTGTCTCTTGGTAGCTTTACCCTGCTAAGCATGGCTTGCATCTTACCTTGGGTTCTTTTGTTTCTGTTTTTCTGGTCAGGGTTCACTTAGTGTTTGTTGCCACTGGGCACCAATAATGAAAATCCATACTCTGTCCCTGGGTCAGATAGAATAATGCAGGACTTTCCCAGGGAAGCATCCTAAGAACTGACCCCCCAAGATGTCCTCAGCCTGTCACCCCCAGAAGAGCAGCCCAAGACACAACATTTGGCATCACCCCTAGACTTTCCTCTTAAGCTGAAATCTTTATCTATTTCTGAGGTAAGGTCTCACTATGTAGCTTTTACCATCCAGGCTGACCTTAAGCTCACAGGGATCTCTGCCTTGTTAGTGCAAGTCTTAGAGGCATGCGCCCCCACCACACCTGGCTTAAAACTGATGAATTTCAACTCCATTTGTTCTCCCTTTAAAAGAGGATTTGCTGGTTTTTTTTTTTTTTTTAAGTCACTTGAGCATTAGTGATGACCAAACATTGGGCAAATGACTGCAGAACAAGCCTGTGTTGTTTAATCTCAGGTAAGAGGTAGGTGTCTCTACCACATCTGAGAAGGCAATCTTATCTCAGATTGACATTGGGTCTGTAGCCGATTCCTGATGCAAAAATTTATATTTCTTTTATTTCTTTTCTTTTCTTTTAGATACAAACACGAGCTTTGACCTAAAGTAGTACCTAGAAATCCATTTTCACCACTAAAGGCTTCTCCCTCTCAGCTATCTAGCTCTGAAAAGAGGAGCCATGGCAAACGCCACCTCTTGATCTGTGATGCTCCCGCCAATCACAGGGCTAAAAGCACCATCAGACGCCTCCTAGGCCCAGCTAGAGTTCTCCCCCTCTGGCTGTAAACCCCCTCTCTGGTGCTACCACCTGCGAATTTGAAAACTGTCTTGATTTATGACTTTCTTGCGGGGCGGTGGTGGCGCACGCCTTTAATCCCAGCACTAGGGAGGCAGAGGCAGGCCGATCTCTGTGAGTTTGAGGCCAGCCTGGTCTACAAAGGGAATTCCAGGACAGGCTCCAAAGCTTCAGAGAAACCCTGTCTCGAAAAACCAAAAAAAAAAAAAAAAAGATTTATGACTTTCTTTGTTCCATTACCATAAAAACCCATCATAAACTGCTCCCACAATGAAACATGGAATTTGGAGCAACCTAAGTCTGAGTTTCTGGGCCACAGTCACTGGCTTCAGAATAAACTACCTATTCTTATCCCCCTTGAAGTGAGAGATGTGTCTTCACATTGACACACTATAATTAATAACCGGAGTACAATGTGCTTCTGTGTGTGTTCATGTACACTTGTGTGTGCACTTGCGTGTGCACATAGGGAAGCCAGCGATCAACATCAGGCATCCTCTTTCCTCACTCTCCACCTCATTCTTTTCAGATAGGGGTTTCTTGCTGAATCTGGAGCTCACCAATTGGGGTAGGTCCCCGGCACTGGGGCTACAGATGCACGCCATCACGCCTGGAACTTTCTTATGTGGGTGGTGGGGACCAGAGCTCAGGTCCTCATGCTTGAGAGGCAAGTCACCTTACTAACCAAGGAGGTGGAGCCTCCATCTGTTAAGAAAAATCCTCTCCGCCAGTGCACAGAAATCCAATCAGGCCAAATCAAACTGAATTAAAATGCCCATGTTTTTAAAAAATGCAACTATCTCGGGTGGCCAAGAGCTTGACAGGGGAGACAGAAAACCAGGGAGCACATGCAAAAGCTGGGACTGCATATTCCTCCTCTGGGCGTCCACTTAAATACCCTGTGGGAGCGCCTGACCCTCCCCTGGGGAGGGGTCAAGACCTGGCATGCTGGGATTTGGAGTCCAGGCCAGGGGGCTGGGATGGATGCCAGGGACTGGGGTGACATTCCCAACTTAACATCACACAGTCCTTAAATTAACTGCTCTTTAGGCCAATAATGACACTGTAGCCAGAATATTCCAGGAACTCAGAGGAGCATCACCTAAAGTAGCCAGAGGGTGAAAGACTAGAGAAGTGCCCTGGGCTTGAGACCCGAGGTCTTGAGGGCTGGAGACTTTGAGTATTTAAAGTAAATCTGGGGTGTGGCTCAGCAGTAGGGTGCCCACTTATTAGGCATCATGGTCACCTCTGTAATCCGTGCCCTCACTGGAGGCTGGGGGGCCATTGCCAGACCCCAGCTAGGAAAAAAAAAAAGAAGAAAAGAAAAGAAAGAGCCGGGCGGTGGTGGCGCACGCCTGTAATCCCAGCACTTGGGAGGCAGAGACAGGCGGATCTCTGTGCGTTCGAGGCCAGCCTGGTCTACCAAGGGAGTTCCAGGACAGGCTCCAAAGCCACAGAGAAACCCTGTCTCGAAAAACCAAAAAAAAAAAAAAAAAAAAAAAAGAAAAGAAAAGAAAAGAAAGAAAGAACTGATAGCTCCTTTGTTGTATTTTGTAGGCCAACACACCCAGAGAAGCTCACAACTCTGGAGGGGGCAGGGATCCTAAATTACTTCTTTGACTACAAGAAAGGAAGCCAGGGCTCAGAGAGGACAATGACTTGCCTCAGTTGTCCAACAGGGAAAGGGCACAAGTGAGACCTGCACCCATCTTCCTTCTTCCCAGGCCTCGGCACACTGTCTCTCCTCCCCCAGCTAGCTCACGCTTCCTTCCTGCTGCGACCTCACGTCCGTCTGGTCTTCTTGTCTGCACCCCCCAGAGTTAATTAGCAGAGATCCAGGGGAGGCTTAGAGAGAGAGAGATTCCAGCTTTTGTATTCCTGGATGTTGAGATTAAATCCACAGGCCCAGCAAGGTTTAATCAATAGCCTGGCTTCACCACTCCCCAACCTGGAACTCTGCCATGTTCTGACTGAGCCAAGAGTGTTGTGCTTTTGCCAGCTCTGTGCAGGCGGCAGCCCCTCCCACCCACCCTGTTTTTCTAACTGTGGAAGAGAAACCTGAAAGGTAGAGAGAAGGGGGGCGGGGGCCAGAGAAAGGGGCACTCTCACGTGCTTCTCTTGAGAAATCGGCAGAGCCTTCTGCCCCCAACCATTTTGAAATAACAGCAACAGGATGTGTGGAAAAATCCAGCAACAGGGACGACATATGTTCTGTCCTTGCCCTACCAGAAGTTTAGGAGAAACCCAGTGACTGTCCCCGTCCCCACCTCTCTTAGTTCCACCTCAGAAGCCAGGCTCACAAGCTAGCAGGAGGTAGGGGTTGCAGTGGCTTTGGGTTTTTCCAGCTGTATTCATTGACATTCAGAATTTGCTGTGGAAGGATCCCTAAAGGGGGGTGGCGGGGGAGGCTGAGCCATACTGGCAGCCTGGATAGGAAAAAGGAAAATTAAGAGGACAGACTTTGAACCAGGCATGGTGGCACATGTCTTTAATGCCAGCACTCCCAGTAGGCAAAGGCAGGCCTAGCCCTGAGCCTGAGGCCAGACTGGGGGTCTATAGAGTGAGTTCCAGGACAAACAGGGCTACACAGAGAAACCTTGTTGCAGAAAACGAAACAGAACAAAACCAAAAAATACTCTAGGCTGAAGAGTACTTGCTCAGCATGGAAGCCTGGGACTGATTCCAGCCCTGCATAAACCAGGCATGGTGGTGCAGGCCTGCACTGCGAGGGGGAGGTAAGAGGATTGGAAGCTCAGGGCTATCTATCTTCTGCTACATACGGACAACCCGGTGATCAACCTGGCCTCCATGAGGCTCTATCTCAAAATAAATAAATATGAAGAAAAGAACAGGGTATGGTGGCACATGCTTTTTAATCCCAGGTCTCTGGGGTGCAGAGTGGGTGGATCTCTGTGAGTTTTTGTTTGTTTGAAGCAGGGTTTCTCTCCTGAAACTCACTCTGTAGACCAGGCTGGCCTCTAACTCAGAAATCCTCCTGCCTCTGCCTCTGGAGTTATGTAATGAGATGTGTGCCGCCACCACGCCGGCTCTTGTCTAATTTTCAATGTTCCCTTGCAGTCCTTAGCTACACGCAGATCCTACAGAGTTAACAGTGTTCTTTTCAGCCTTCACAACCTCAGGATGCCCAGGCGTGCCCTCAGCTCACTTTCCACTATAAAATCCTCACCATGCAACGGCCCAGCAGAAGGGTGAGGCCACAGTGTCTACACAGTTCTGAACTCACAGTTTCTCACTGAACAGAGGGCCTAAGTTCATGAACATAGCTGTAGGTGAACCAGCGTTTATAACGGTCCTTCGGAGGCCAGCCGAAGAATCTAAGCCCTGCACTTGAAGTACCTATAAGGTAGACAGTGTGTGTGTGTGTGTGTGTGTGTGTGTGCGTGGTAGTACGGTGAGGCTTTTGTGGTTACAGTTTCAGGGTGACCTGGGTACATATGTACTTGTAGGTACCTCCTCTGAGTCTGCACATGGGCGCCCTCTGCTGCCCCATCTTCCAACAGCCCCAGGCCTTTCATAGTGGAGAATGCATCCATCTATCTAACTGCTGCTTCCTCCTTGGCTTGGCTTCTCCCTTTCCCTCCGCCCCTCTCTTCCTTCTGTAGTGTTGATGGAAGGGATGGACGCACGTGCGTCCATGACAGCTGCAGGAAGGAGCTGAGGCACAGGCAAGCAGCTGAGGCGTTCACCTGTGTGTTAGAAGAGGGCCCTACGTGAGACCGTGCAAGCTGACTAGAGGGACTCACCTCGTCTCCTTCCTTATTATGGCCACTGAGGAAGAGTTCATTCCCGGGAGTGCAGTTAAAGTTTAATGACTCCTACCCGGGATGGGTGGGAGCAGGCTGACTTCATTGGTGTGGGCCTTGTGTAGCAGCAGAAGGCTGCGCGTGGATGCAATCTGCACATGTTCACTGCTCTGCTCTTCCCCTTCTTAAAATGTTTGGGCCTTGAACAACAGGCTCCACGTTTTCGCTGGGTGTCATTTATCAGAGTGGGGCTAGGGACAAAGGCAGACAGAGGGCAGAGAGCTTGACCTGCCGAAGACTGTCAGAGGGCATCGGAGCAAATGGGCACACCTCTTGCTGAAAATGTGTGGACGCTCACTGCCCACCGTCCGTCACGCCTTGTGGCTCTAGAACTGCACCCCTGAAAGCCTAGCTCCCAAAGTCTGTTCCTATGCAGGTGACCTCAGCCACACTGTCATCTGCTCCAGGGCCCCAGAGTGGTCACCAAGCCCTGTTCAGAGCTGTGTGTCTGAGCTTGCTGAAGACCGGGCTCTGGAATGTGGAGGAAGGCGCCCGCCAGCCTGACTTCAGCTTGCAGTATCTAGATCTGATATCACAGGATGACCATGGTTGCAGAGGTCTCAGGAGGTGGTCCAGGAGCACACCAGGGACCAGGCTGGAGTGAGGACAGGCTCCAACCCTCCCTGTCAGGTCGAACACAAGCAAGACCTTTTGGGTTTTCTTGTGTCTTTGGAACACTTTCCCCTGGTAATTTTTTTTTCTTTTTTCCAGGGAGTTTTACTTCTTGGCACCTCTGTCATTAAAGTCACGCTAGACAGCTTTGTTATCGGCATCCCACTGCAGGGTAAAAACCTGCCCCAGAGGTTGCAAGACCTTCTCTTGGAAATGCTGAACCTCATCCAGAAGGAGTTGTGAGGTGAAGGGCCAGAATGGTGGCATCTGGAAACTGAGGACGGCCTTCTGCAGGGCTAGTGGGACAGAAGACAATGCTCAAGGGCTGCCTGGGTCCCACGCAAATTGTGCACTCTGTCAGGCTTTCCTCAGCCAAACTCCCTTGTCTACTGATTCCAGTTCACACAAACAGCTTATTATACTCGTAATGAGGCCTTCTGAATTCCTTATGGGAAGCCGAGCAACTCCTAGCAGCTCGTAGAGGAGGGCAGAGGCGTTTCAGCACCACAAGGTGGACAGCACCCCTGCGGCTATGTCGGAAGCCTTCTGTGGCTGAGGCAGCTGGGCTCGTACTCCTCCCTTCCCCTCCTTCTCCCGGTTCGTCGCACAGGTTTATCCTTGCGGAGAGACCATCTCCGCCGGACAGAGCTGTCACATGGGGCTTCTGGACCAAAGGTTGTGTGGGTCCCGGAGCTGAGCTCAGAGCATCAGAGATAAAAAGTGCAAGAAGTGTGGAGAGGGGCAGAGTTCCTGGAAGAACAGGAGCCCAAAGCCTTGGGGTGGGTGTGGGGGAGGGGAAGCTCCTTGGAATTACAGTGTAAACACCTTGGACCCTTGGGCTCTTGCAGACCAAGCCAGGCCAGCTAGCTCACTCTAACCTCTGACTCTAGGATGAAAAGTTACAGGAAGCCGGGCGATGGTGGCGCACGCCTTTAATCCCAGCACTCGGGAGGCAGAGGCAGGTGGATCTCTGTGAGTTCGAGACCAGCCTGGTCTACAGAGCTAGTTCCAGGACAGACTCCAAAGCCACAGAGAAACCCTGTCTCGAAAAACCAAAAAAAAAAAAAAAAAAAAATTACAGGAAGCACCCGCAAGGGAGATAGGAACGCAGAAGGTCTTCGCACTGGTTAAGGCAGAGTAGACCAGCTAGCTGGCCCGGTTCCCCGGGGAACCCTGCAAAAGGTCCTCTGCAGGGTTATCATGACAATTCTCCTTCCATGCAGTCTCCTCTGAGAATCACTACAGCTGGGAAATGGAGGCCTGCAGTCCACAGGGGATCCCAGGTTGGGTGGCCAGCAGCTTCAGGTCGGGCAGCCAGAGGAGCTAGGAGCAGGATGGAATCCAGCACTCGGAATTCCCGGCTTGTCCTCCAGGATAGCCTGCCTCCCCAGGATCAGCGGTGCCTGCCTCCCTGGCAGTGTACCAGACAACTAAGAAGTCTACAGTGACATCACAGTGTCGCCCTGAGATCCTGAGACTGGGTGGTCAAAGACAGGGTGTACTTGGGGATCGCGGCAGGCAATTTAAGTCTTTTGAGGCTCCTGAGTCTGACTCTTGCAGACTGGCACAGAGCTGGGAAGGGACTTGGCCATAATCAGGTGTGGGGCACAGGTTCCTGGACTTCTTCCAAAGTTTGTTTATGCAACTTGAGGAAGTTTTTTCTTCAAGGACAAGTCACACCCAGGACATTCTTTTGGACTTCAGCCTGGACAAGAGGCAAGATGAGACAGATGAGACCCTGTTATCCCTGGAGAGTGGGTGGGGGCAGGCCAAGCTTCCTGGATTTGGTAGGTACATCCTGGTGGGACCCAGTCCTCTAGGTGACCAGTGGGGACTGCATTTCCCACCCACAATGGTAGGTATTTCCTTCTTGGGATAACCTAGTCTCGACTCCCATTGATTGCTAGAATGTATGTTTTCTTGCCAGAGGCAAGGCTTGTACCATCTCCCCACTCTGTCTCCCCACTCTGTGAAGTGCAAGAAGTAGCAGGGACGAGACTGCCAGGGGAGCTGTGGGTATTGAACTCTTGTTAAGATGGTGACCAAAGGTGTCACATGTTCTGGGAGCAGTGGGGCTCAAAGGAAATCAGCTAAGGGTTTGGAGAGATGATTCAGAGGTTAAGAGCACTGGCGGTTCTTCCGGAGGTTCTGAGTTCAATTCCCAGCTGGTGGCTCACAGCCATCTGTCATGAGATCTGATGACTTCTTTGGGTGTGTAAGCATACATGCAGGCTGAGCACTGTATACATAATAAATCTTCTTGTTTTTTTGTTTTGTTTTTCGAGACAGGGTTTCTTTGTGTAACAGCCCTGGCTGTCCTGGAACTCATTTTGTATCTTTGTAGACCAGGCTGGCCTCCAACTCACAGACCTGCTTCTGCCTCCCAAATGCTGGAATGAAAGATTTGTGCCACCATCGCCCGGCTTCAAATAAATGTAAGAAAGAAAGAAAGAAAGAAAGAAAGAAAAGACAACAGCTGCCTTCTCGCCCCGAGAGTCACAGATGTGTGGAGGAGCCGGGTGGTGGTGGCACACACCTTTAATCCCAGCACTCCGGAGGCAGAGGCAGGCGGATCTCTGTGAGTTTGAGACCAGCCTGGTCTACAAGAGCTAGTTCCAGGACAGACTCCAAAGCTACAGAGAAACCCTGTCTTGAAAACAAACAAACAAACAAACAAACAAAAAACCCAAAACCACAGATGTGTGGAGGAGAGAGCCCTCCAGGGCAGACCGCAGCTGATGATTTCGTCACATTTTTTTTTTTTTTGGTTTTTCGAGACAGGGTTTCTCTGTGGCTTTGGAGCCTGTCCTGGAACTAGCTCTGTAGACCAGGCTGGTCTCGAACTCACAGAGATCCGCCTGCCTCTGCCTCCCGAGTGCTGGGATTAAAGGCGTGTGCCACCATCGCCCGGCTTGTCACATTTTTGTTTTGCTTTTTGAGACTGTTTCGTGTAGCTCAGGCTAGCCTCAAATTCATCATATGCCCAAGAATAGCCTTGAATATCCATCTCCTGCCTCCCATGTTCCCACAGGGATACACTACCATGCTTAGTCTTACACAGTGCTGGGGGATCCAATTCAGGGCTTCATACGTGCCTGGCAAGTAGTCTATCAACTGAGCTGCATCCTCAGCCCCTCGCATTTTAAAACATCCCACTCCTCCCAGTCCATCTCTAAGTCCTCCTTACACACGGCAGGGATGGCCTGCTCTTCAGCTCTGCAGGCCCAGGCCTGAGGCCCAGGCCCCCGTCCTGGCTTTCTCCTGCCCTCACATTTGAACCCTCCTTCAGTTATGCAGTTGAACCTCATCTTTTGAGTCAGGAATCTGGACATTTCTGAGAGTCAGTTGCTCAACTGTGACCCGGCGAACAGAAGAGGAGGATCAGAAATAGGAAAGGACATAGTGTGGGCATCTTCTCGTCAGGAACTGGAGCCCAACCTGCTGACCACGACGCGATGATAGGATAATAGCAGCTTCCAGTTCTTGGCCAAGTACTCCATGTCTCTGCCAGACAAAATGCAGTGTTACACGAACCATTTCATTTCATTCTTCTTGTAAGCTGTGATATGCGTGCTGTGATGACGCCATCGCAAATACGGCTGGTGGAAGTCGAATCACTCAGATCATCGTCAGAAAAAAACAAAGGCTAGAATTGAACCGCGGCTTTCTGGCTTCAGCTGCCTCTTGGGTGCTCTTCTGGCCTTGTAGATGCTTTTCTTGGTGGAGCTTTGATAGTCAAAATGATTCCCAAACTTCCACAATCCTCTCCAGCTTGGACGCTCAGGAGAAGGTGGCTTCTTCAGCCTGCTCAGGTCTCTTTCTGTACATGTGGCTCTTGTCGGAAAGAGCTAGTGGCTGAGCTGGGAGTTTAGTCCAAAGGAAAAGCATGCAGATCCAGGACTGGGTCATTGGTGAGATGTAGGGACAGAAGGCACCACAGGTCCACGCAGCAGCCAGTGTAGGCATTGCAAAAACAAAGCTCTTAATCTGGAGCAAGGACCATGTCTGTTTTACCCAGTGCTGGCCCAGCACCAGATAAGAAAAGCACAGCAAAATTTCCCCAATGAACAGAACCAGTTTTTTTTTTTTCTTGTTCTTCTAATGCTTCAGTTTCCATAGTGACAGCATCCAGGCTGGGGGAGAGCCTGGCTGGGATGCATGTTCCTATCTGCAAAGCTTTGGAGCATGTGGCCAGAATAAGACACTGATATCCAATCTGAGAGGCAGGGGTTGATCCTGGGCTTGCAGGCCTGGTACCCCTAAGGGACTGGGATAAATGATTTTATTTTAGGGTTTTTGAGGTTGAATCTCATTATGTAGCTATGGCTGTCTTGGAACTTGCTTTGTAGACCAGGCTGGCCTTGAACCCACATGCCTCTGCTACCAGAGTGCTGGGATTAAAGGTGTGCGCCTCCACCTCCTGGAGATTTTATTTTCATATTCATTTAGTTCTTGTTTGGTTGAGACAGCATCTTGATACGTCTCCCACGTTGGCCTTAAAACCCACATCCCTTTGCTTCAACCTCAAGTGCTGACTTTTCTCATTCATTTTATGTGTAGAGTTGAAGCAGAATAGAAAGGAGAAATGATGGGGACACAGGAGAACCATGAAAATGGAGATCTGACTGACCTATCTGCTCACATAGTCAGGAAAAGTCAGGCCCAAGTTGTGTTCGCTTGTTTTCTTTAAACAAAAGCAAACAACAACAACAACAAAATGGGTCAGAGAGGAGGTTCAGAGGCTAAGAACACTGGCTGTTCTTTTATGTGTGTGTGTGTGTTTATTAACTTTTACTGAGCTCTACATTTTCCTCTGCTCCCCTCCCTGCCTCTCCCCTCCCTTTCAGCCCTCTCCCATGGTACCCATGCTCCCAATTTACTCAGGAGATCTTGTCTTTTTCTACTTCCCATGTAGATTAGATCCATGTATGTCTCTCTTAGGGTCCTCTTTGTTGTCTAGGTTCTCTGGGGTTGTGAATTGTAGGCTGTTTTTTTCTTTGTTTTATGTCTGTTTAGTTGGGGGCTTCACCTCAGCCCCCCCCCCCATCCATTTTGAGCCACTTCCCCTGGGAGTTGCCTCAGTCCAAACTCCACCTTCAAGAAAGCCCACCAAATGGTGACCCCTCCCCAGGGAAGGTCAAGACCACTCCCACAGGCTACTTAACCCCCCCCCATGAACACGTGATCTCCCGGTTTTCCCTGATTTCTCTGGTTCTTTCTTCCCTCCCTGTTTTCCTGGGGGCCACTCGGGAGTGTTGGCATTCATTAAACCTGGGCATCTTCTAATTCTGTCTGATTTGGTCTGATTGGATTACTGTGTTGGCAGAGAGATTTGTTGGTTAAAAAAAAAATATTTAACAATGTCTAAAAGTCACTTATGAGTAAGTACATATTATATTTGTCTTTCTGGGTCTGGGTTACTTCACTCAATTTGATGTTTTCTACATCCATCACAAATTTCAAGATGTTGTTATATTTTTTTCCACTGTGTAGTACTCCATTGTGTAAATGTACAACATCTTCTTTATCCATTCTTCAGTTGAGGGACATTTAGGTTGTTTCCAGGTTCTGGCTATGACAAATAATGCTGCTATGAACATAGTTGAGCACATGTCTTTGTGGTATGATTGAGTATCCTTTGGGATATACCCAAAAGTGGTATTGCTGGGTATTGTGGTAAATTGTTTCCTAATTTTCTGAGAAATCGCCATACTGATTTCCAAAGTGGCTGTACAAGTTCACACTCCCACCAGCAATGGAGGAGTATTCCCCAAAACTGACCAATGGTTTCAGAAACTACCTTACCCTATGCCCTCCTTACCCAGTCACAAGATGACAGGACATGACCTCTCCTGATTACGGCGTTTTCCCTTTAAAAGTTCTCTCCTCCCTGGGTTCATGGCGATACTTTTTTCACTTACCAGGCTGGGGTGGTGGAAAGGGGTGGTCCAAACTCAGGTTTGTAAAATAAAGACCCTCATGTAATTTGCTTTGGAAACCGGGATCCGTGAATTCATTTGCGGACCAGTAACTTGTGCGTGACCCCTGCTCAGGGTCCTCCCCTGGAAGCCCCACTTAGATTCTTCACTGTCTTCGGTTCTAACACTCCCGACTGCTCCTCCACCTTTGTTTTGAAGCAATGGTTTTCAACGCCGATGCCTTTGAAGAGGAGTCTATTGAAAGTGTTCCAGCCCGTCTGAGAGTCGGGCCAGTGGCCTGGGCTCCCAACATCTCCGGAGTCACAGCTCCATTCCACAGATCTGTAAAACAACGCTTTCGGGAAACCAGGCCACATGAGGTCTCCTTTACTGAGTAGTCTTTGCCTTTGCCAGGGTGAGGTTTCTGGATACACAGTTCTAACCAAACCACTCCCTAGGCTCACCCAGCACAGTGGCTCCTAGCCCAAGTATTTCCCTCATTCAGTGGAGAGAGGTTGATTTCTCTTGCTGGTTAGATCCCCAACCTTCCTCTTCCTCAATGTCTACCCCACCCACATTCCTTAACTTGGGACTAGTCTGGGTGGTGGTTCAAATAGCAATGTCCCTGAAATTAAGGTGCTTCTGGGCATGGTGGCACAGCCTTTTGTGAACCGAGTTTCCCAGAAAAACAAAACAAAACAAGCAAAACCCACACCTGTTAAAGATTCTACTTTAAGAACTTCTGTGATTAGTGAGAGTTCCAGTGTTACGGATCCAATGCCAACTTGTCTTGGGCTATCCTTAGCCCCCTTCATGGCCATTTTCGTCCACTTCTGCCTCTGTGCTAACAGTCCACGATGATTATGTAAACCTTTGAAACGCAGCAACCGACCCCTAGCTTCTACCAGCGCGAAGGCTAAGAATGTCGTCCGAAAGCATCTGCTGTCCACGGCAGATCTTTGCCCTGCTCTACTGTAACTCTCCTGATGTTCCCACCAATGTCTTTGAAAGTGCCTTGATTTATGACACGCTTTTGCTCTGCACTGATAAAAACATCAAGCATCTGCTGCCATGTCGGAACATGTTGTTTAGAGCAGCCTGTACTTGGGTTATTAGGGTCATTCATATTTGGCTCCAGAATAAACTCGTTTATTGCCTTTGAGATGAGAATTGTATTTTGTATTGAAGTTTATAACGCAGCCCTTGGGAGTTGGCTGCTGGAACATCGAGCGTTCAAGGCCAGCCTTAGCTTTCTATGGCATCCAAGGGCAGCCTTGGGCTTCTGAATGAACATTCTTGCTTTCTTCCTGTTGAGAACTGTATTTTGTATTTATATCCATAATGCCCAGCCCTTGGAGGTAGAGGCTGGAGTATCCGGAGTTTGAGGCCAGCGTGAGCTGCGTGAGACATTGTCTCAAATAAACAAACAAAACAGAAACAAAACCTCAACAACAACAAAATAAAAACCTTAACAAACAAACAAAAACAACAACTAAAAGGTTGGAGACAGCTCAGTGATTTAAGAGCACTTGCTGCTCTCTCCTGCAGAGAACCTGGGTTCAGTTCCCAGCACTCACGTGGTGGCTCACAACTGTCGATAACTTTTTTTGTTTTGGTTTTCCTAGACAGGGTTTCTCTATAGCTTTGGAGCCTATCCTGAAACTAGCTCTAGTAGATCAGGCCTTTAACTCCTCTGCCTCCCAAGTGCTGGGATTAAAGGTCTGAGCCACCAGCACCTGGCTGTCAGTAACTCTTGTGCTAAGGGATCTTCCCTCTCTGACTGGGTACCCTGTGACTCAGGAGAACACACAAAACCAGCCTGCTCAGAAGTGAATTTCTGGTACACGCGACATGAAACTTGAAGGTTTATGCTAAGTGAAGGAAGACCATACTTCATTCAGGATCACATACCACTGGATCTGGTTTATGTGAAATGTTTAAAACATAGAGGCAGAAAGTAACTTAGTAGTTGTCTTGGCTGAGAGGATGGGAGGATTTTGAAGAGGTGAGTCGGGCATCAAAGTGTTTTTGTTCTAAATTTGAGACTGTCTGGGATTTCAAGGTGATTTTTGTCCCTTGAAAGAATGCAGGAATTAATGACCAAAGTCGTGTGTTAATGTTATTCAGGGAGTAGAGGGCCAGGGTGGTACCTGCCTTTAATCTCAGCACTTGGGAGGTAGAGGCAAGAAAATAGCTGTGTTAAGACCAGCCTGATCTTCATGGTGAATTCCAGGTCGGTGGGGTCCACATGGTGAGATCCTATCTCAGAAGATGACTATGGCAATAATAAAAACTAAATGAATGGCAGGAGCTGAAGTTCCCAGGGTGATGGGAGCCACACCTGTGATAAACGTTTTACGACCCTGACTGACTAAATCTCCAGTGACTGTGAATATCTGGAATGTTATAGATGGGGAAGCAAATCATCTCGGACTATGAATAGCACCCTAACAGCCAGCTTGGTGCCCACC
Source organism: Microtus oregoni (assembly GCF_018167655.1). Classification (NCBI taxonomy): domain Eukaryota; kingdom Metazoa; phylum Chordata; class Mammalia; order Rodentia; family Cricetidae; genus Microtus; species Microtus oregoni. The sequence continues at coordinate 13,669,221 of NW_024543074.1, forward strand.
ACCTCTGGGAGTGACCTAAGGTCCTCGTGACTATTGGGTACATTAGTTTGGAATTTACAAGCATACATCTGATTTCCACCAGCCTGGTGTCTATCAGATGTGTCCTTGCTTTGCTGTAACTACCTAGAGCGTATTTCCACGAGTGAAGGTCAGGGAACAGCACTGCAGAGTTAGTTCTGCCCGTCCACCTTCATAGGGTGTGACAGCTGACCTTGGTTGCCAACTTGACGTACCCGGGAAGAAGGAACCTCATTTGAAGAATTGCCCAATAGATTGGCCTGTGGACGTGTCTGTGGACCACTGTCTTGTTTGTTAACTGATGCAGAGGGACCCAGGCCACGGTGGGCAGCACCATGCCTGGTCACTTAGGCCTAGGCTGTCTGTAAGAAAGGTGGACGAGCCTAACTGGAGGACCAGCCTGGTCTCCATAGCCAGGCCAGACATGGCTACATAAAGAGACTTTGCCTCCAAAACAAAACAACAGAAAGAAAACATAGGTGAGCGCAAGCCGGAAGGAGGAAGGCAGTAAGCAGTGTCTCTCTGCTGGTTCTGCTCGAAGCGCCAGCCCCGAGTGCCGCCTTTGGCCTTGCTCCATGGTGAACTATAGCCTATAAGCCGAATAAGCCCTTTCCTCCCCGAGGTGATCTCAGTCATGGTGTCTCATTTCAGCAGCAGAAAATCAAGCCAGGATGCGTGGCTCTCAAGCTGAACTCCCATTGTCTGGCTTTCGAAGCAAATGCCTTTACCAGCTGAACCGCTGCCCCAGCCCCTCCCCATCAATGTATTTTTAGTTGTTTATATTTATTTTTTTTTGTTTTGTTTTGTTTTTGTTTTTGAGACAGGGTTTCTCTGTGTAGCGCTGGCTGTCCTGGAACTTGCCCTGTAGAACAGGCTGGCCTCCAACTCAAAGATTCACCTGCCTCTGCCTGCCCAGTGCTGGGATTAAAGGCGTGCGCCACCACAGCCTGGTGTTCATCAATGTATTTTTAAAGGACCTTGATTTATGATTCTCATTGTACTGTAAAACAAACAAAAACAAAAAACCTACCCTTCGTGAAGTTGGTACTACGATGAAACATAGTATTTGGGGCAACTTAAATCTACTCCATTCCTAGACCATGGTCACTTTTGGTTGCACATGTTCATATTTGGCTCCAGAATAAAATGATCTCTCATTTCCTCTGAAAGGAGAGCTGAATTTTGCATTAGTGGTGGTGATTGCACAGCTCCGAACAGACTAACAGGCACTGAATTGTGTGTTTTAAAAGAATACATTACAGTCCAGTGTGGTCCCAGCAGTGAGGAGACTCAAGAGTTCAGGGTTATCCTCAGCTACATGGTGAGTCTGAGGCTAGCTTGGTCTACATTGTTGTGGGGATTTGCTCTGACAGCCAATTGTATTGGAGCAGCTTGGTCTAGTAGGCGTGGTCTTCTTTGGGGATAGTGACCCCATAAGAACTCCGACAAGGGGTCACACACTCTTTTGGATAGTGGATGAGCAGACAGCAAGCCATGGTTTGGAGATTCCTCGTCGCCTTTCAGGAACGAGGTTACAACAGCAATCAGGAAGATCTGGTTCCCCAGGGGAACAGTGGAGCAGCTGGTGAGGTGGCCTGGATAGTCCTCATTCTGTCTTGTAATCATTGTGCACGGATTTTGATATTAATAAAAGGTAATCCCTCCCGCCCTAAAATTCCCTCTTGTAAGAGACTCTGCCTCAAAAACAAAACAATACCACAGTCAACTAACCAGGAAAATACTGAATTATTTGATGTGAGATTTATATCTCAATAAAGGTTCTTTTATTTTTTTTAATGTACATTGGGGTTTGCCTGTATGTATTGTCTGTATGTAGATGCCACATCCCCTGGAGCTGGAGCAACAGACAGTTGTGAGCTGCCATGTGGTTGCTGGGAATTGAACCCAGATCCTTTGGAAGAGTAGCCAGAGCTCTTAACCACTGAGCCATCTCTCCAACCCCTCAATAAAGTTGTTGAAGACAGTTATCTTAACCCAGAGATGGTCTGTTGGCATCTTAGGGGTGTAGGAGCCAGCCATGATAGCTAAATAGAAACAGACCACCCAAAGGAAGTTCTTTATTTCCAACCATTATCACCTGTCAGATTAGGACTCAGCCATCGATAAGTTTAATGAAGGCCAGAGTCTCAGTAGTTGACCCTGAAGCAATACCTTGGCTGCAGGAAGAACCATAAACTGAGACTGCCCAGGCATCACCCAGGAACAGACCATCCAAAGGAAATGCCTAAAGTTCCAACTGCTGTAGATAGGATCACCAGCCAGCACACACTCACCAAGACACCCCTAGACAAATGTCAGCCAATCAGGGGTCCTGAACCTTAAAAATCCCTCACCTCCACCTTTTTTTTTTTTTTTTTTTGGTTTTTCGAGACAGGGTTTCTCTGTGGTTTTGGAGCCTGTCCTGGAACTAGCTCTTGTAGACCAGGCTGGTCTCGAACTCACAGAGATCCGCCTGCCTCTGCCTCCCAAGTGCTGGGATTAAAGGCGTGGGCCACCACCGCCCTGCACCTTTTTTTTTTTTAACAGAATAATAAACACCTTTATTACATGAGCTAGGAAGGATGGTTTATTTGCCTTTCCAGGCTTTGATCTTCCTCAGATAGAACTCCAGCTCCTTGCCTTCTAGCACATAGCCATCGGCTCTGCCACACTGGCCTGGTCTTGGGGCGATAAAGGCCAGAAGCTTGCCCTGCTGGAACTGCTCCTCCAGAAGACTTCTGATCTTGGCGTTCTTTTTCCTTTCATCGTATTTCTTCTGAATTTTCTTTGATCGATTTTTGTTTAATATTTCTTCCTCCTCAGGAGTCAGCTTGGCCCCCTTCTTGCGGCCCAGGGGCAGTGCATAGTGGGACTCGATGCAGTTCTTGACCAGAGTCTTGGTGCGGACCAGCTCGTTATTGGACGCATTGTAGACGACGTCAATGATCTTTGTTTGCGAGTACAACACTCAGAACCTCAGGAAAAGTTCCCCACATCCAATCTTAGGGCACGGTACTTCTTATTGCCTCCTCGTGTGGATGCGACGAGGGTCAGTCTTAGTGTTAGCCGCAGGCCGTCCCAGCTCATACTTCCGCTTCTTGCGGTAGGGCTTTCTCTTGCCCCCGGTCTTGCGGCGCTTGTGCCCGTTGTCCCGAGAGATGCCCATCGCTCGGCGCTGGCAGGAAAGAGGAAGCGCCTTACCCCCACCTTTACTACTATAAAAACCCAACTCTCACTGAGCTGGGGGCGCTCTAATTATTCCAATACGTTCGACATGCAGAAAGACCGAGTTTGCAAACTTGTATAAAATAAAGGCTCTTTGCTTTTACATATGGGACTCAGTCTACTTGTTGGTTTTGGGGCGACTTCACAGATCTGGGCATAACAATGGGAGGTGGCAGTGACTTTGGCTTTATTTTGTCTTAGTATCTCATGGCCTGGAGTAGCCTTTTTCTGTCTAATAGTAGGACAAAATGAGCTGGCTGAGGTCTGGCTGTGAGAATTAGGTCCATTAGGTCTGGATGTCAGGGTCTCTAATTTTGTTCCCAGGTCTCTGATGATTCTCAGAAGCTCGCTCAGTCAAACCCTTGGGGCCCACAGGAATGTGAGTAAATGCTCTGGGAAGGTCCCCAGAGGCTCTCATCCCAGCTTCCTGCTGCTGTAGGGCTGCTTCCTTTAGTGGGACACTTGGGGGGGGGGAGCGAGAGGAGGGTTTTCACTCATCTGTGGCTGTGGTGGATTCAGCAGGGGGAAACAATGATCCACAAAGAGACAAGAATGAAACTCGGGGGCTGATGAGATGGCTCAGTGGTTAAGAGCACTGACTGCTCCTCCAGAGGACCGGGGTTCAATTCCCAGCAACCACATGGCAGCTTGCAGCTGTCTGTAACTCCAGTTCAAGAGAATCTGACATCATTATACCAAATGTGCATGAAATAAAGTTAAATAGGGGGCTGGAAAGATGGCTCAGTGGTGAAGAGCATTGCCTGCTCTTCCAAAGGTCCTGAGTTCAATTCCCAGCAACCACATGGTGGCTCACAACCATCTGTAAAGAGGTCTGGCGCCCTCTTCTGACCTTCAGGCATACAGACAGAATATTGTATACATAATAAATAAATAAAAAAAAAGAAAGTTAAATAAAGTTTTAAAAAAAAGAATGAAACTCGGCTTAGCCCAATTCTATTTATTTACTTATTATTTATTTTCCACTCATTCGTATTTTTTTTTTTTGAGTTGGATTCTGTTCTGGAACTCACTCTGTAAGACCAGATTAGCCTCAAAGTCACACAGATCCATCTGCCTCTGCCTCTGGAGTGCTGAGATTAAAGTGTTAGCCAGATTTTACTGTAACATCTACTGTCTGGCCCTAAAATAGCCCAGAAGTCACTTAGGCTGTTGTAGAGCACAAGTGACGTCACTCATGACAATGGGTTTGTGATCTAAAAGCAATGCTCAAGCTTTAGGGGGAAAGGTCTTGGATAAGCACAAACATAAATTCTGGGAGATTCTTCAGAGCCTGCCTCATCAGCGGGTTGTGAAACGACACCATTCCTGGCATCGCAGGAAGAGCGGCCCATGCACCTCATTCCATCGAAGAACTAAGCGGTGTGTTTAACTTTCCCGGCTTTCCCAGGGCTTACAAGTATGCACAAAGCATTTTTGCCCTCTACCTGTTGCTACTGCAAAATATTTAATGGTTGCCCTCCTTGTCCATTCTGCCATCATAATCACATCCGCCACTTCTTGTCCCTCTCTTGGTCCTCAAGGCTTCCCACACTATCTAGTCCTTCTAAGGAGGACAGTAAGCTGGAGGCGAGAGGGAAGGGGGTGATCTGCAGTCATTTCAGGCCCTGGTAAGGTGGGAAATTTGCCTAACTCCCCTCTCCACTGCGAGACTCAGGATTGACTAGGCTTTCTTCCAGCAGGTACTGAAGGCACTAGAAGTCACCAACTTTTTTTTTTTTTTTTTTTTTTGATCAGAAAATGCTAGGGTAAATTGTAGAGACAAAGTTGGTTGGAGATGTAAGGCCCAGCCAAGACTTGCTCAATAGAGGTCAGAGTTTCAGATTACCCTAAGGCGATACCTGGTTCCAAGAAAGACCACAAACTGAGACCCAGGCACCACCTAGAAATGGGCCAGCCAAGGGGAAAGTACCTAACGTTCCAAAGAAAATTCCTAACGTTCCAACTGTTGTAGATAGCATCACCTGACGTCCCTTAGCCCGACACACACCCATCCCTTTTCACCAGGACACCCTAGACAAATGTCAGCCAATCAGGGGTCCTGAACCTTAGAAATCCCTCACCCCAACCTCTGCTATGATAAACCCCCACCCCAACTGAGCTTGAGACTCTGATTGTGTTGGATACCCGGAGAGTCCAAGATCGAACTTGAATAAAGGCTCTTTGCTTTTACATACGGGACTTGGTCTCCTTGTTGGTTTTGGGGGGACTCCGCCATCTGGGTATAACAGAAGCAGAGGAACTGAAGGACTACTGGAGTGGAGTAGATCAGGTTTGGAGTTCCAGCCCCTAGTCCCTACCCCCTCCCCACCTACCCTGGCTACCCAGGTGGGCACTTGCCCTGTCTGGAATTTAGCTTTCTAGCCCTCAATTCAGAGAAAGGTAACTGAGCTCGGTCATCTGGGTGCAGCACGCTCAGCTTGCCCCTGGACCAAGCCTTTCAGACAACCTCATCTCCTTGAATCTGGAGGACAAGGACCCAAACCTCAGCTCGGACTGCAGAGAACATGTCTTCTCTGGCTTGGATAATGAGATGAAGCAGTTCCCTAGGCAACAGGACCGAAGCAGAGCAGAGCCAGGAAGGTGCTGCACCCGCTGTGTTTCTTCACGGTAGCCCTCCAATATCAGGAGCTCAGCTGTGGCTGTTTGAATCTGTTCAGGAAGAATGCAGTCTCCTGTCCCATCCCCGTGGCACCGGCCCCCTTCCTGTCCCAGTGCCCGAGGGTCTGAACTGCTTTGAAACCAGAGAGGTAGCCACAACTCCCTGCTAGGCGCCTGGCTGCCCCAAAGGGTTTTTCAAATACAACCCTGATACTGTATTTAAATACTGGTTTAGTTCACACAAGCCCTTTAGGCACAACGAATTTAGCTCCCTCGTGTTCTGACCTCCACCTAGGTGGCCTAGCAGCCAGGTGTGGTTGCACACATCTTTAAGCCCAGCACTAAGGAGACAGAAGCAACTGGATCTCTGTGAATTCAAGACCAGGCTGGTCTACATAGGTCTCTTAGCCTATCTCACCCCCTCCCCTCTATACAAAATACTGGCCTAGCAGAACTGAATCAAAATCTTGCCTAATCTAGTCTACAATTCCCACCGTTTTACTGTCTTCCTACCCCTGACCCTTAGGGGTCTGGAAACAATCCTGCCACCTGTCCAGATGCCCCAGAGAGCAGAGGGCTTGCAGTCATGTGTTGTGGCTCCTGGCTTAAGCTAAAGATCCATACTATGGTTGAACATAGTTTGTCCCCTAAAGGTCTGTGTGTTGGAGGCTTATGTCCAGTATGATGATGTGAGAGGGAACAGGACCAAGGGTTGGAGAGATGGCCCAGTCACTTTGGAGCTGAGCTGCTCGAGAGGACCTGGGATCAATTTCCAGCACTTACACAAAGGGTGGTTCACAGTTGTCTGTTTTCAATTCAAAGGCAAGATTCCAAACCCCAAGTTGCAAACTCCTTTGCTGAGGAATTCTGATCTTCCCGACTGTTTGGTCTTATAGTGAGGGAAGGGCTATGGCTGCCGAGTCCTTCTGGAGGCATGGGAGAGAGAGAGAGGGAGGGAGGGAGAGAGATGGATACAGAAGGAGGAAGGGAGGGAGAGAGACAGAGACTCACCGACTCACCGCCTGGCATGTATATGGGGCGGTCAAGGCATCATGGCTTTGTTCCACTTATCCCATAAGTAACAGTACCACCATTTGGTAGCCAGGAGGAAGACTTGAGATCATGGAAGGCCAGAGGACCTTCCCCTGGGATTTGTTTTCCCACAGAATTCATAGGACAGTCCTGAAATGGTAGGTCCCATGTGCCAATGCCTGTGACTTCCAGGTCTAGCACAAACTGTTTAGCCTTCCAAGCTGCCTGCCCTCTAGACTGGCATCACCCTCCCTGTCCTTCTCGAGTTTCCAAGGTGAGTTCAGTTTTAAACCTCTGGGGCAGATCATCTCTGAGGATTAGCAGTCTGTGTGGTAGCAGCCTGGAGTAGGCTGAGTTTAGTATGGTGACTGAAGGCAGGGGTGTCTCTCTGGCCTTTACAGGCAAGCCCTGCAAGCTTCAGCACCCTGGGCTGGACAGCGCCTTTGGGCTGCTGGTGGCGCCCTATGTGGAGGACACCGGCTGTGCTCACTCCCTAGCAGGGTGTGAGGAGGAGAACCACGACATGGGAGAGGGGACTGTCAGGTGCTCCTTGTCTGGCCAACAGGAGGAATTTGGAGACCATAGACGTCTATGGTCCAGCAAGACCTGGAAAGCCTCAACAGGCTGGCATGGCTTGGGGTCAGAATGAGGTGCAGGGTTCCTGTTAGAGAATCACATCATCTATCCACCTCCCAACTCCTGAACCTGGACTACCTTGGTCAGATACACTACACAGGTTTGCTCTCATCTGGGGACAGTCAATGTCCTAAGGTTCCAAAGTTGGGAGTGTGTGTGTGTGTGTGTGTGTGTGTGTGTGTGTGTGTTGGAGGTGTTCCGGGCAGGGGTCAGCAGGTCTGCATTAGGCTTAGTCTCCCCTCAGGCATCCCAGTTCCCGCTCAATGCTGCAGGCAGTAAAGCAGCCTCCACAGTTGTCAGAGGACCTGTCTTTCTTTCCTCAGCAAGGATGTTCTCAACTGGCAAGGAGGACCAAAGGCTGTGTGTAAACAGGCTGAAGTCACAATCCTTTAACTGATTGTGGTTCACACCTCATGTCAGTATTTGGAAGGCTGAGCCAGGAGGATTGTCTCAGGTTTGGTGCTAGCTTGGGCTATGTAGCTCAACCATGTCTCAAAATTCATGCTTCTCAAAATATATGTACATACATGCATGCATGCATGCATGCATGCCTATGTACTTAGAATTGCAGGAATAGGTTCTGTCCTGAGTGAGAATTCAGGGGCTGGACAGATGGCTCAGTGGTTAAAAGCACTGACTGCTCTTCCAGAGGTCCTGAGTTCAATTCCCAGCAACCACCTGGTGACCCACAATCATCTATAGTGTGACCTGATGCCCTCTTCTGGGATAACAGTGTACATGCAGATAGAACACTCATATACATAAAATAAAATACATTAAAAGAGGGAGAGAGAGAGAGAGAGAGAGAGAGAGAGAGAGAGCAGGAATCCAGCCACAAGGCCTTTCTGTCTTAGTGAAGTAGGTCCCAGGCCTAGAGAGGGTTTGAGTCACTCCCAGTTGGAGAGAGGGTGGCTCAGAGAGCCAGTGAGACCTGAAACTTTAGGGAAAAATAGTTTCTACTTTAAGGAAACCTTGGAAAAGTCTGCCTTTCACCAGTTGCCCTGAATTTGGTAGCCACCCTGCAGTTGCATGGACCTTCGTGGGTGACCTCTCTACACTCTGAACCTTCTGTCAGGATTGTACATTTGCACCACAATCTCTACACAACTTCAGAATTGTTTAAAAAACACCCAAAGCAAAGCTACCATTTATTTTGCTTAAGGGCCTAGATTTCTGTTTTTTGGGACAAGGTCTTCCTATGTGTTGTTCTTAATTCTGCGGGTTAGAGGGTAAAGACATTACGTGAGGAAGAAGACACAGACACGCGGCGGTCCCACGTGGGTGCACTTTAATGGGGGAGGGGTAACAGGCAGGTAAGGGGCGTGCGGACACGGTAGGAAAGGCAGGGGAAGAGAGAAGAAGGGAGGAACTCGGAACTCGTGGCGGCCTTTGCTTTTTAACGGGGAATGCAAAGGCTTCTGGGAAATGTGTTCCACGCTTGCGTGCGCTGGAGTCCAGCAGAACGCTGGGAGCTGTAGTCTTGCGAAGGAACAACACTATGTATCCCAGAATGGCTCCATGCTCACTCTGCTACCAAAAATTGGGATTACAGGCCTATAGCACCTTGCTCTACTTAAGCATGCATTATGTATGTATGTATGTATGTATGTATGTATGTATGTGTATGAGAGACATGGTTTCTCTGGGTAGCCCTGGCAGTCCTGGAATTCATTCTGTAGATCATGCTGGCCTCAAACTCACAGAGATCCACCTGCCTCTGCCTCCTGAGTGCTGGGATTAAAGGTGTGCGCCACTATGTCTGGCCATGCTTAGCATATTTTTTTTGCTTCATTTTTTATTATTATTCTTTATTGGTCATGCTTAGTTTTTTTTAAAAAATATTTTTATGGTTTATTTAACTTTATTTTATGTGCATTGGTGTGAAGTGTCAGATCCCCTGGAACTGATCTTCAGACAGTTGTGAGCTGCCATGTGGGTGCTGGGAATTGAACCCGGGTCCTCTGGAAGAGCAGTCAGTGCTCTTAACCATTGAGCCATCTCTCCAGCCCCCATGCTTAGTTTTATAACTGACTTTTTATTAGTGATTCTTGCACGGGGTGATACTCTGTCTAAAGATTAAAAAGGTTGCCCCAGTTATCTGAGCTGGCTTTGTAGGCAGTGTCACCAAAGGTTCTCAGAAAGAATGTCACACTTGGTAAAGATTCTGTAAGCCTGATTGACTGATTGTAGGGAGTTGGAATGTTGCAAATGCAAATTATCTGGGCTCTCTCTAGTTCCTCATGACCACCTGCTGTGGGACAATGGTTTTGTACCAGGTAAAGATTTGTCACTTGTATTGGTTTGATAAAATGCTGATTGGCCAGTAGCCAGGCAGGAAGTACAGGCAGGGTGACCAGACTACAAGAATTCTGGGAAGAGGAAAGGCTCAGTCTATAGTTGTCACCCAGACACAGAGGAAGCAAAATGAGAATGCCTCACTGATAAAAGGTACCAAGTCATGTGGCTAACACAGACAAGAATTATGGGTTAATGTAAGTTATAAGAGTTAACAAGAATCTTGAACTAATAGGCCAACCAGTTTATAATTAATGTATGCCTCTGTGTGTTTCTTTGGGACTGAACAGCTAGGAGACTGGATGAAACAGAAACCTCTGTCAACAATGGTACCAACATGCATCCACATAAAACTTGAGAGAACTTGGAAAGTAATTCTAGACACAAAACAATAGAGCTAAACACAGGCTTCTTGGTAGCAGCATTGTATCAGGTGGACTCTGTTTGCTAGAGGCAAGCGCATCTCATTTAAGAGAGGCTTCCTGACTCAGCTTTAGCTGCAAAAACCTTGTAGCTCTTTTAAGAGGCCCTGTCACCAAACACTTAAATGGTGTTTATGAATAGCTGACAGCATGCTTCTTGGTGGTGGCAGGGACCATGAAACTCCATAGAGTTGTGGCAATAAACATGGCTTCTGCCAGTACCTCTGCCAGAAAACTAAGGAGTGGGGTGGATCCAGCCATCAAAGTCATGGCTTTAATCATTCATGTGGTCAGAAAAAGAGATATGCAGTAAAGATAGATTCAGATGAAAAAAAAAAGTCTAAACAGTTTACAGTGTCTTTAAATATACATATAGGCTTGGGAGAGGAAAAAAAGGATAAAGTCCTTAAAAAAAAAGAAAGAGTAGTTGGGTGAGGTGGCACACACCTTTAATTCCATCAATTGAGAGGCAGAGACAGGTGGATTTCTGTGAGTTCCACATCCAGAACAGCCTCAAGACTGCTGGTTGAGATGATCAAGCCACACAGAATAATCCAGTCAGGACTTGACCATAATTCTAAATTTTCTTTAGGTCCCCATAAGATTGTCAGTGCCCCCAATCAGCAGGAAGTAGCCTAGAAAACTACACCCACATTCCCAAAAAATGGATTATGAATATTTGTCTCTGTTTAGAGTGTTGGTTATAAGTTGTTATGGATAATGGTCAGGAAAAAAGCTAAAAAAAAAAAAAAGGAGATTAGATCTAGAGTTCCTGTTTTGAAAAGAAAAAAAGGGAGTGGGGATTGCTGTGAGACAATGGTCTTATATCCTGTAAAAATTTATCACTTGTATTGGTTTAATAAAATGCCAATTGGCCAGTAGCCAGACAGGAAGTACAGGCAGAGCAACCAGAATAGGAGAATTCTGGAAAGAGGAAAGTCTCAGTCTGCAGTTGTTACCCAGACACAGAGGAAGCAAGATGAGAATGCCTCACTGATAAAAGGTACCAAGTCATGTGGCTAACACAGACAAGAATTATGGGTTAATGTAAGTTATAAGAGTTAACAAGAATCTTGAACTAATAGGCCAACCAGTTTATAATTAATGTAAGCCTCTGTGTGTTTCTTTGGGACTGAAGGGCTGCAGGACCAGGTGGGACAGAAACCTCTGTCAACAGCCACCCAGTTCCATGTCTGACCTGATACCTTTGGGACTATCACATGGAACCTTTGTGCTGTATACTTTAATAGACCTCTGGCTTCCAACCTCAAACTAAGATCTTTGTGTCAGGGCCTGTTATAACCTCTCAAAGTCCATTGTGGGCAAGAGCCATGCAACTCATTCACAAATGTTTCTGAAACCAAAATGATAATGTGTGTGTGTGTGTGTGTGTGTGTGTGTGTGTGTGTACTTGTCGTGACCCACATGTAGAAGTACAATTTTCTGAAATTCAGTTCTCTTGTTCCATCATATAGGTTCCAGGGACTGAACTCATGTCATCAGGCTTGGTGGCAAGTGCCTTCACCTGCTGAGACATTTTGCATCTCCCCCTCTTTTCAGGACACGGTCTTACCTCTAACTTGTGATTCTCCTGCCTCAACCTCCTTGTGTTGAGACTACAAGTGTGCACCACCATGCCTAGCTTAATGTCTTCCTCTTTTTCCTTTTAAAATATAGTTTATTTGGACTGAAGAGCACTGCCTGCCCTTCCAAAGGTCCTGAGTTCAATTCCCAGCAACCACATGGTAGCTCACAACCATCTGTAATGAGATCTGGCCTGTAGGTATACATGCAGACAGAATACTGAGAATACTGTATACATAATAAATAAATAAATAAATAAATAAATCTTTTAAAAATATAGTTTACTTATTGTTCTGTGTATGAGTGTTTTGCCTGCATGAATATATATGTGCACAACCTGGGTATCTGGTGTCGTTGGAGGTCAGAAGAGGGGGTTTGATCCCCTAGAACCACTGGGGTCACAGATGGTTGTGAGCTACCATGTAGGTGCTAGGAACTGAACCCAGGTCCTCTACAAGAACAAATGTTCTTAAGCACTGAGCCATCTCTCCAGCTCCCCCCCCTTGATGTCTTTCTTAATGATATCTAAAAACAAAACATTTAAAACCGCTGGGCGGTGGTGGCGCACACCTTTAATCCCAGCACTCGGGAGGCAGAGGCAGGCGGATCTCTGTGAGTCCAGCCTGGTCTACAAGAGCTAGTTCCAGGACAGGAACCAAAAGCTATGGAGAAACCCTGTCTTGAAAATCAAAAAAAAAAAAATTAAAACCATTAGCAGCAGATAAGTCTTGTTTTCTTTCTTTTTTTTTTTCTTTTTGCTTTTTTCTAGACAGGGTTTCTCTGTGGTTTTGGAGCCTGTCCTGGAACTAGCTCTTTTAGACCAGGCTGGTCTCGAACTCACAGAGATCCGCCTGCCTCTGCTTCCCGAGTGCTGGGATTAAAGGCATGCACCACCACCGTCCGGCAAGTCTTGTTTTCTTTATGGAAGGAATTTACCACTGGAGTTTGAAACACTATCTTTGCAGACAAGGATGAAGGTCCAAACTCCCCGTCTCAGCTTGTTTGCACCGTGCCAACAAACCAGCCTCTCGAAGTGCTTCCTTAAACCTTTCTTTGAACTCGCTGGGTGCCTGGAGAAAGGAAATAGGCAGTAAGAGTGGGGCGGGTTCTGGGCAGCTCAGGGATTCTTAAGGAGGACAGTTCCTGCAAGGCTTGCTGACCTAATCTGAGTTTTGCTGTTGTCTCCAGCTGGACACTAGTCCCCTAGTAGTGCACTTCAAACCATAAACTTTTCAGTACTTGTAGACGTCTCTTTTGCGGGGGAGAGAGGTGGTAGTGGGTTGAGACAGGGTTTCTCTGTGTAATAACCTTGACTGTCCTGGAACTCATTTGTAGACCAGGCTGGCCTTGAACTCACAGAGATCTGCCTGCCTCTGCGTCCCGAGTGCTGGGATTAAAGGTGTGTGCTACCTCCGCCCCGAATAAGAGGGCCTTTTGGCTTCTCATGTCCACTAGGGATGACCTCAAATTCTTGTTCTTCTTGCCTCGAACTCCTGAGTACTGGAATTACAGGCTTTTGTCACCAAGGTCCAGGTCACTTTATATAGAACTTCATTGTCATTAATAAGTCTGTTTAGGAAAACAAACAAAAACAAAAACATAAACAAAAAAATCTAGGCATGGTGGCATGTGCCTGTGGTCCAAATGCTGGCAGTGGGGACAGGAAGGTCCCTGGGGTTTAGTGGCCGGGTCAGTGACTCTGCCTCAGGCTGAGCTGATGATAATGAAGAAACAGCATTATTTATACAGAGTTGTTTAATTACAAAGCTGCTAAAGCCCTCTCAATATTTTAATAATATTTTCTCTTAAGTTGAGTGAACATAGTGGTGTTTTGTGTTCTGTTTGAGACAGGCTCTCTCTGTGTGCCTCTGACTGAGCTGGATTCACTTTGTAGACCACGCTGGCCTCAAACTCGCAGAAATCTGCCTGCCTCTGCCTCCTGAGTGCTGGAAATAAGGTGTGAGACACCACACCTGGCAAGAATGTAGGGGAAGTGAAGAAGCCCCCTGAGACAGAGTGGGAGGAACTCTGAGACAGGGTTACCCCTCACCGTATATTTTTACTTAAAAAGGACTTATTTATTTAATTTCTTATGTGTATGAGTGTTTTGCTTCCATGCATCTTACGTGTATGTATGTGTAGCATGTACATGCCTGGTGTTCAGGGAGGTCAGAATAGTACATCAGATCTTTTGGAACTGGAGTTACAGATGATTGGGAGCTGTGGTGTGGGTGCTGAGATCTAAACCTGGGCAGCTTTGCAAGAGCAGCGAGTGCTCTTAACTCCTGGGCCATGTCTCCATCCCCACTCACTGCACTTTTAAGCCTCTGCACTTTCTACAGCTTGACGTCCACTTTGTCTATGAGCAATCACTACCAGGATCTGGGGTAAAGCTGTCCCTGTTCCCATGACCTCATGCCCGTTTTCATAAGCTGTCTCATTTCCATGGAAATCACACTCATTTTTATAAACCACCTCAGCCCTTGAGTACGTGCAAAATAGCACTGTTGTCAAACGGACGATAAATAGGTTAAGCAGAATGACCATCCATTTCAAATCTGGAGGCAGTGGTACTTGTAATCTCAGTACTTGGAGACAGAAGCAGGACTGTGAGTTCAAGACCACATAGCAAGACAGTACAGAAACAAAACAAAAATCAAAAAAGTTGTCTCCCCTAAAAAAAAAAAAAAGCCTATCAAAATCCTTACTTAGAGATCTCAGTGAGATGAATACCAGGGACAAAGTATAAGGGGGATGAACTAGTTGGGGGGGGGGTGGCAGATATAAATTACCAAAAAATTCAGAGCGGTGTGGATCAGCACGTCTTTGGCATAGAGAACATGGGTGCTTTTTGCCTGACAGGAAACGTTTTTTCCAAAGAAAAATTTCCTGAGAGTTAAAGGAGGGGCAGAAATGTGTTGGCCTAAAGAGGAGATAAAGAATTCCAGGAAGATTGGCGAGGGCAGGGGAGTAAAGAGATGAAATCCTGGCATGAACAGGGTGGCTTGCCTGGAAAGCTGGGTGCTCAGGATGAGGACAGCTTGACTGGGTAGCAGGTTTGGTAGCTCTCACAGGCCGAGGGCTTAGCTTATTGGCCAAGCGCTAACACAGCTGGAGCTTGGTTCTGAGAACTGCAAGAAAAAAGAGAGAGAGAGAGAGAGAGAGAGAGAGAGAGAGTCATACTTGGCACAACAAATTAAATACACCCAGGGACTGATGTGGAGAAATCTAGACTCTATTTAACTACTTTTCGGGGAAAGGAAAGGAAAAGGAAACGAGGCTGTTTGATGATTAGATGTGAACACTGTGTGTTTCCACTGGTCCTTGGGATTGGCGTCTGGATTTTACGAGGTTCCTTCTGACTCACACACTGCACTTGTCGGTCTCCAGCCCTGAGGATGGGCCAGTGAACAAGGCTCTGCGAAACCTTGCTGAGCAGAGCCCCTGGGCTCCCTTGTGCTTCCCACAAGGTCAGGCATTGTAGCCATATTATGTCTACGTTTTTTTAACAAGTAAAGCTTGCCTGAAGATCAGAGTGTAGAGCTAAGCCACTAGAGGCCAGGGGGTGGCACACACCTTTAATCCCTGCACTTGGGAGACAGAGGTAGTCAGATTTTTGTTAGTTCAAGGCCCCCCTGGGCTACACAAAATTGAGTCTGTTTAAAAGAGAAACAGAGCTCACACGAAGGTGCTCCCAGCACTGGGAATGAGTGGAGAGAGAAATATAAAGTGGAAGGAGACAGGGCTCAGCGCAGTGTGAGAGGTTTGGTGGAGACAGGTGCAGTCTGAGGATTGCCCTTGCAGTTAGAGGGCGACAGCTCAGGAGACAGTGTGAGGACAGGGTCGCCCTTTGGTCTGAGCATTGGTAGAGGTAACAGAACTCTCTAGTGTCTGGCCGCTCTGCTTCTCTGATCTTTAGCATTAACCCCTCTATCCGACTCTGGGTTTTTATTATTGATACCAATTAGAGTTAGTGCTACAAGACAGGAGGATCAGAAGTTCAAGGTCGTCCTCGGCTACGTAGTGGATTTGAAGCCATCTTGGACTCTCTGAGACCTGTTTTTAATTAAACAAGCAAACAAATGTCCCCGCTTTGAGGGAACATTCTCCCTCATCCTAACCTGAGAACATTTGCGTGTGGAGGGGAGGCCCGTATGTGCAGCCAGAGGATAACTGGCCAGAATCGGTTCTCTCCTACCAGGTTGGGACCCTGAAGACGGAGCTCAGGTCTTCAGGCTTGGCACCTGTACCCGCTGAGCTGTTTTGTGGGCCCTGCCCTCTCTTGTGTCCCAGGATGGAAATGGACGCAAGCAGGCGGAATGTGGAAATGGCATCCCGAGAACCAGAACCGAGAACCGACGGTGGCTGCTTCTCAGTGCTGAGGTGGAATGGATACACACACCCGAGTTGCTGGGAGGAGCTGGAATGTAGCAAAGCACAACTTGGTTAATCCCCGGCCTCTGGCAAGAGGAGACAGAGTCTCAGAATCCCAAACTTTCCAGAGGCCTCGAATTCCAGATCTTCCTGCCTCCACCTCCAATTCTGGGATTACAGGCATGCATCGCTACGTTAGATTTGTGCATTGTCGAGACTTGAATCCAGGACCTCCTGCATGCTTAGCCAATGAAACTATATCCCCAGTCCCCAGGAAGACCAGGAAATGCACACGGTAATGTATCATGCTCTAGACCAGTGAGTGATTCTCAACCTTCCCAGTGCTGTGACCCTTTAATAGTAATTTGCTACTGTTATGAATTATAATGCAAATAAGTTTTCTGATAGTCATACGTGACCCCTGTGAAAAGGCTGTTTGACCCCGCCCCCAAACGGGTCGTGATCCACATGTTGAGAAACACTGCTCTAGTTAATAACTCCAACGTTCCTGAAGTACAGCTAAATTTTCATTAGGTTAATATAGGCAGGTGGCCAGCTTCCAGATGGACCGCCGCTATCCTGGAGCTGTGCTTGAGCTCGTAGCTAAGAGGCACGAAGAACTGGCCTTGGTCAGCTTTCAGCATTTGGAGCCCTAGGCAGGCGCGTGTCCTGCTTTTCCCCAGGAGACACTCTTTTCATCGCCTCACGAGGTAGCTCCTGGTCTAGCATTGTTCTATGCTGCCAACTTTATCAGCTGGATAGAGTGGGGTGTGAGCAGGGCTACACCAGTTCCAAAGGCGACCTGCAGCGCCCCCTGGCGGTGCCTGTTGCTGGCCCGCAACACCGCGAGCGTCTCCGGAGTTGCCGCTAGGGAGGTGCCTGTTAGGTGCCAGAGCTATAAAACCCTTCCTTGATATCTCGCTCTTCTACAAGGTTTTTCACTGCGTTTCAGCCTCATGTGGAGGAGTAGGTGGCATCGAAGATGGGTCTCATAGGATTGCATAGAGAGCCAGGATGCTCTCCTTGGGACCTCAACTGTGGACAACTAGACAAGGGATCTGGAGTCATACGGTTCCTTCTCCTCTGTATTCCCCAACCTCTTCTCCATCACACTTCCTTTCTCTCCTGGACATTGAAGAAAGACTGACAGTGATCCCAGAAGCTCGAGACACCCAGAATAGAGGGAGTAGCATCTCTACCACAGGAAGTGTGCTTAGGAGAGATCCCAGCCTCAGCCTTTACATACAAGGTAAAAATCTGAAGTGGAGTCGGGCAGTGGTGGCGCACACCTTTAATCCCAGCACTTGGGAGGCAGAGGCAGGCGGATCCCCGTGAGTTCGAGGCCAGCCTTGTCTACAGAGTGAGTTCCAGACAGGCTCCAAAACTACAGAGAAACCCAGTCTCGGGGGGCGGGGGGATCTGGAGTGACAATTTCTACCCTCGGCACACAGGATACAGACTCAAATATGATCACGGATGAGTTGCTGGCCTTCTCTGGTTGTCCCACATCAATCTGAACCTTCTGGGAGGATTCAGGTTCAAACCAGAGTGGGTAAACTGTTGAAGACTAGAAATGTGAAGGGCTCGAGGGTCAGTGTGGATGCATACTGGATTCTCAGCAATGGGCTGCTGACAGAAGCAAAGAGAGACAGCCAAAGGGCCCTTTCCCTATAGCGCCTGGGCCTGGACAGCGTTACCGCAGTCAGGTGATACCTGAGGAGTCTTGCTCGCCTCCCACACTTCCTACTGAGGCCGATGCAGAGTTGTACTCTACTGCTTTGAGCTTTGGCCCCAAGACTTGGCAGCCTGTGCTCACAGATTCCGTAGGAGAAATCCAGGAGATTACAGTCCTTCCAAATATCATAGAAACAACCTGTTTGCCAGCTGCAGATTACAAAGCCCTTTTATATATGCTTTCATTTTGTCTTTCGCTAGCTCAAGAATTTAGGCCTGGGCATCCCCTCTAGCTGGTGAAAGGTCTGAGAGGCCGCCACCAAGCCCTCCAAGACACACACTCAGGGGGCAGGAGTCAGGACTCCAGGCATCACCTAGGTTGTAGTGATCATCTCTACAGACTCAGATGCTCATATGCACCATTATTTAAAAGAACCCTAGAAGCTGGGGGGTGGTGTCTACAAAGAGAGTTCCAGGACAGCCAGGACTACACAGAGAAACCCTGTCTCAAAAAACAAAACAAAGAAAAGGACCTTAGAGACTGGACAACATAGAAGAGAAGGCATTTGGAGTGAGCATGATTTAAGGTCCTGGGGGCAGAGGTTAGGCTGGGTCAAACTCAGAGCTTCAAAGAGCAAGGTTCTTATAAAACAGGACTCTGAGCCGGGCGGTGGTGGCGCACACCTTTAATCCCAGCACTCGGGAGGCAGAGGCAGGTGGATCTCTGTGAGTTCGAGACCAGCCTGGTCTACAAGAGCTAGTTCCAGGACAGGCTCCAAAAACCACAGAGAAACCCTGTCTCGAAACCCCCCCTCCCAAAAAAACAACAACAACAACAACAGGACTCTGAGCAAGGTGTGGTGATGTACGCCTTTAATCACAGAGACCGATAGATCTCTCTGAGTTTAAGGCTAGCCTGGTCTACATACAAGTTCAAGGCCAGTCAGGACCCTTCTTCCCCTAAAAAAACAAAACAGCCATGACTCTGTCTATACCTAAAGTCTGTAACGACCTTCCAGGCTCATCATAGCCCACCTATCCTGACTCACTAGCCTGCACCCCTTAGCCTAAAGGCCCCTGATCTGCTCTGTGAACAGTGCACTCTGCTGCAGCTGCTAGCAGAGAGAAATGAGATGAGCTGAGGGGCAGCAGTTAAAGAACACTCATTTTTAGAGTCAGGCTTCACTCCAAGCCTTACACGCCTAGGGAATAGACCATTTTCTTTTTCTTTTAAAAAAGATTATTTGTAACCATCCCCAGAATCTGGACATTGTAGGACTCACAGCTGAACAGTCAATAAACAGTTGTCGGCGTCCCGACCTCAAGAAATGTCTTTTGGGGGGCTGGAGAGATGGCTCAGAGGTTAAGAGCATTGTCTGCTCTTCCAAAGGTCCTGAGTTCAATTCCCAGCAACCACATGGTGGCTCACAACCATCTGTAATGGGGTCTGGTGCCCTCTTCTGGCCTGCAGGCATATACACAGACAGAATATTGTATACATAATAAATAAATATTAAAAAAAAAACCCTGAGGTCTGTGGAGATGGCTCAGAGGTTAAGAGCACTTGTTAAAAAAAAAAAAAAGAAATGTCTTTTGGTCTGGGAGAAATGACTTGGCGGTAAGGAGTGCTTGTTGCAATTGCAGAGGATCCAAGTTCAGTTCCCAAACACCCCCAGTAGGTGGCTCAAGACAGCCTAGCTCTAGCTCCAGGGGAGCTGCGGTCCTATTCTGGCCTCTCAGGGCAATAGCACTTAACACGACACAGGCGCACACGTATACATAGAAATTAAAAAGATTGCCTTTGACTGGGCATGGTGGTGCACACGTGTGACGGCAGCGCTAGGGAAGCAGAGTCGGAAGACTCGTGGTTCTATGGCTAGATCTAATAAGAGAAAGCCGTCTGCAGCTGCCTAGCTAGGTATCGAATGTATCGGCTCTCTTCTGATGAGGCCTGGGAGAGAGAACAGGATCAAGCCATTGCTTTAGGCTGCCAATAAGTGCGGAGCGCTGTGATTGGTCCTTGTGTAGGTAAAAGAGAGAGCCCGGGTTGCTGCGTTGGGGCTTGGGGAACGTCATGGCGTCTCTCAACAGTAAAACTGCGGTCTGCGTGGTCTGTTTGGAGAAGCCGAAATACCGCTGCCCGGCTTGCCGCGTGCCCTAGTGAGTCGGGGCTCGTGGGGATTGGGGAGAGCGAGCACCGGGCCGGGAGGGAGGCCGGGCCGCGGGCGGGGGTTGCGGGCAAGGGGCGCGTGCTGCGGCTGTCCGGGCTGACGGGGCCTCCTGTCTTTCTTGTTACAGCTGCTCGGTCGCTTGTTTCCAGAAGCACAAAGGTAAGACCCTGGACCGCTGTCGCAGCCCTTGGCCCTACTTTGCCTTCCCGTGCCCGGTAATCCAGCACACAGTAGCTCGAAGCAGGATTCCCACAAGTTCAAGACCAGACTGAAATCTTGTCTCAAACAAACAGAAGCATGTCAACTACTTTATTGGAAAAAGTTAGTCCTAGCTGTTTGTTCATCTTAGCATTCTAGTGTAGCCCCTGACAGAGGTGAATGAGCCAGCAGTGTTTCTGCCTTTAAAGTAATGGTTGTTTATTGTTTACAATAGAAGTTTTTTCAGCCGGGCGGTGGTGGCGCACGCCTTTAATCCCAGCGCTCGGGAGGCAGAGGCAGGTGGATCTCAGTGAGTTTGAGGCCAGGCTAGGCTCCAAAGCTACAGAGAAACCCTGTCTCAGGAGGAAAAAAAAAGAAAGAAATTAATAAAAAGTTTTTCTGTGTGTGGTATTTTCAGACAGGTTCTTTTTTATATAGTCCAGTCTGCCCTCAAACTTATCATGATCCTGCTTTCTCCACCCCAAGTGCTGGGATTATATAAAGGAATAGAGATCGATGCCATCAGGTCTGGCTAAGACAAGTTACTGACCCTTCGAGAGAAAAGCTGGAGATGGAGAAATGGCTCTGCCGTTAAGAGCCTCTTGTTGCTTTCCCGGAAGATCTGAATTTGGTTCCCAGCACCCACCTACTGTAGGCAACCTGCAGGTCCATTACCAGGGGATCGACGCCCTTGTCTGACCTCCACAGGCACCTCAATACTACGGCATACACACAAGTAAAAACAAAACCTTTAAAACAGCAGTGGTGGTGGTGGGGCATTTGGGAGTGATGGTGCCAACTTCAGCATTGGGGAGGTTGAGGCAGGAGGATCCCTACAAGTTTCAGGTCAGTTTGACTTTATATTGAGACAGTTGAGAAAGCTTGAATCATCTAGTAGGTTATGTGTATAATGTGAACACTCTTCCTTTCTTTCTTCTTCTTTTTTTTTTTTTTTTTTTTTTTGGTTTTCCGAGCTAGGGTTTGTTTCTCTGTGTAGCTTTGGAGCCTGTCCTGAAACTGTAGCCAAGTCTGGTCTCCAACTCAGAATTACCTGCCTCTGCCTCCTGAATGCTGGGATTAAAGGTGTGCAGCACCACCGCCCAACATGAGCACACTTTCTATACAGTAAAAGTATTTACTTGTGCATATACATCCACAAATACATTGGTCATGTGTGCAAATAGGTCCATAAGTATGTACCTTTAAGGTTAGTCATTATGTGTCGTTTGTGACTTTAGAAAGTTTATAACTTTTCAAACAAGATTTTTTTTTTAAACATTTATTTATTATGTATACAATGTTCTGTCTGTATGCCTGCAGGCCAGAAGAGGGCACCAGACCCCATTACAGATGGTTGTGAGCCACCATGTGGTTGCTGGGAATTGAACTCAGGACCTTTGGAAGAGCAGGCAATGCTCTTAACCACTGAGCCATCTCTCCAGCCCTCAACAAGATTTATTTATTATGTATACATTGTTCTGTCTGCAGGTATGCCTGCGGGCCAGAAGAGGGCACCAGATCTCATTACATAATGCATTTGAGTTCAGTTTGCTGGGAATTGAACTCAGGGCCTCTGGAAGAGCAGTCAGTGCTCTTAACCTCTGAGCCATCTCTCCAGCCCTATTAATTACAGCTTTTTAGTTACTTTTTATTTGGGTTTGGTAATGAGGTCTTAGGTCTGTCAGGCTGGCCTAGGACTTACTTAATTCTCCATTCTCCTGCTGTATATTGCTACAGTGTTGGCTTTACAGGTGTGTCAATCCCCCTGGTTCAGATTTTTTCCTTTCCTTTTTTTTTTTTTAATTTATTTAACTTTATTTTATGTGCATTGGTGTGAAGCTGTCCTGTCCCCTGGAACTGGAGCTATAGACAGCTGTGAGCTGCCGTGTGGGTGCTGAGAATTGAACCTAGGTCCTCTTGAACAGCAGCTAGTTTCCTTAACCACTGAGCCATCTCTCAGCCCCCTAGATTTTTCCATTTTTATTATCAGTATTCAGGAAGCAGAGATAGTTGGACCTCTGAGTTTGAGGACAGCTTGGTTCCAGGAGAGCCAGGACTACACAGAGAAATCTTGTCTTAAAAACCAACAAAAGCCGGGTGGTGGTAGGCAGTGGTGGCGTGTGCCTTTAATCTCAGCACTCAGGAGGCAGAGGCAGGCGGATCTCTGTGAGTTCGAGGCCAACCTAGTCTACAAGAGCTAGTTCCAGGACAGGCCTTTAAAGCTACAAAGAAACCCTGTCTTGAAAAACCAAAAAAAAAAAAAACAAACAAACCAAAACCCAAACAAACAAAAAACCAAACCCCCCTGACTCTCCCCCAAAAAAATTAACTGGAAATTTTGATCAACAGTAGCATTTGTCAAGCATGCATTAGGCTCTAAGTCTCATTGGCAGCATATGTGTGCTTTTTTTGCCCCAGTGGCCTCTTTTTTTTTTTTGGTTTTTCAAGATAAGAGTTTTTCTGTGTAGCTCTGGCTGTCCTGGAACTAACTCTGTAGACCAGGCTGGCCTCAAAGTCACAGAGATCCACCTGTCTCTGCCTTCTGAGTGCTGGGATTAAAGGCCACTACCACCCAGTGACCTCAATTTTTTTAAAATATTTATTTATTTATTATGTATACAATATTTTGTCTGTGTGTATGCCTGAAGGCCAGAAGAGGGCGCCAGACCTCTTTACAGATGGTTGTGAGCCACCATGTGGTTGCTGGGAATTGAACTCAGGACCTTTGGGAGAGCAGGCAATGCTCTTAACCACTGAGCCATCTCTCCAGCTCCCCTCAATTTTTTCTCACAAGAATTTAACAATTTGTTTTTGAAGTCAGGGTTTCTGTGTTCTCCTGGCTGTCCTGTAACCCCCCCACCCCCATCCCACTAAGACAGGGTTTCTCCTTAGCTTTGGAGCCTTTTCTGGAACTTGCTCTGTAGACCAGGCTAAACTTGAACTCACAGAGATCCACCTGCCTCTGCCTCTTGAGTGTGGGATTAAAGGTGGGTGCCACCACTGCCCAGCTGTCCTGTAACTTTTTTTTTTAATTTTTTAAAAAGATTTTTATTTATTAATTACGTATACAGCATTTTCCCTACATTTATGCTGCAGACCAGAAGAGGGCACCAGATCTCATTACAGATGGTTGTGAGTCACCATGTGGTTGCTGGGAATTGAACTCAGGACCTCTGGAAGAGCAGTCAGTGCTCTTAACCTCTGAGCTATCTCTCCAGCCCTCTTTTTTTTTTTTTCTTTTAGTTTATTTTGTTTGCAATAAAAAAGAAGTTCAAGGACTGGAGGGATGGTTGAGCAGTTAAGTGTGCTTGGTGCTCTTCCAGACGACCTGCGTTTGGTTCCCAACTCCTGTAACTCTACTTCAGGGGCTCTGACTCCCTCTTCTGGTCTCCACAGTCGCTGTCACACGTCTCTCTCTCTCCTGTTTTCTCCCATCCCAGACCTCTCTGCCTGCCAAAGCTTCTGGGCCTTGGTAGACTCAGACCAGACCTTCTCACCTTATTCATCTCTGTTGTGTGTTCTATGGCCAAACTCCCCCAGCGTGGAGAGTTGACTCCCATGTCTATGTTCCTAGTTGTGTATGGTACATTCATGTGGTATCTGAAACTGCTGGGAAAACGTGATGCTTGTAGACGTCCCTGCCATTAGTCCTGGTGAAAGCCCTGTGAAATTGGCTTTGGGGCACACGGCCACCTGCGCTAACCCTTCTGCCACAGTCAGAATTACTCATGGTTTTCTTCGGCCTGTTGTTCCATTTGACCTCCCCGCCCCCTTGTCCCTGGCTTGGTGGGGAGGTTGTGTTTGCGTAGCCTGAAATGTGCGTCTCTCTCAGAGCAGTGCAGTCCGGAAACCCGTCCTGTTGAGAACAGAAGAACGGTGGCTCCTGTGACAAGGTCGGAGGAAGACAAAGGTGAGGTGCGCGGTTTTGACCAGGTAACCTCTGCAGGATTTCAAAGATGAGAAGTGGGCAGGAGAGGAGGAGGAGGAGGGCAGGATGCAGAAGGACTTGAGTAGCATCTCCAGTCTCAGGGTGGGTCACAGGTTGTCACAGGTGGAGTTTCCAGCATCCTGGGGTGTGGTTCCGGGAAGGGGGAAGGGAGCAGGGGGCTTGGGGTTTGTGTTGCGCCCTGGTAGGTCCACATGGGAGGCCTGCTCTGAACTGCTGGAGTCTCCCTAGAGTTCAGAGCAGTAATGGGCTGTCACTGCTCTCATGTTGTCCATGTGTTCGTCTAGCCATAAAGCCTCCTGAGTGTCATGGCTCTGCAGGCAGCTACTCTTATGCCACAAAGAGGTCCTTAAGATTCACAGAAAGGAGAGGGGCTTTTTCTTCTTGGAGAACCTTCTCATGTGGCTCGGGCATATCTGCCCTTTTCTGAGATCACAGGGTTATGTTTGCTAGGATTGTACAGGGCCTCGTTCATTGGCCCAGCACAGGCTTGGAGTCATGACAGAGGCAGGTAGAGCGTTCAGAAGCACAAAACAGGGCTGGAGAGATGACTCAGGTTAAAAGCACTGGCTGCTCTTCCAGAGGTCCTGAGTTCAAATCCCAGCAGCCACATGGTGGCTCACAACCATCTATAATGAGATCTGGTGCCCCCCTATGGCGTGCTGGCAGAACACTATATAACAATCAAATAATTTTTATAATAAATACATCTTAGAAAAAAATACCTGCAGAGCCAGACCTCTTGCCAGCAGACCACAGGAAGCGTGAACCATCATGCACTGGTTAGGCACAGTCACCACTCCACCACCTTCTCTTTCCTGCATGAGGGGATGTTTAATTTTGAAGTACAAGAAGCAAGCTGTTTATGGCTTTGACTGACTCCTGCTGTATCCTCACCATCGCACACATTGTCACCATGGCTGTCCTGGCTTTCTGCTTCCCTCAGACGATGACTCCTCTGTGGCTGATTTCCTCAACAGTGATGAGGAAGAAGACAGGGTGTCTCTGCAGAAGTTAAGGAATTTAGGTAAGTCTTTGCTGGGCTTGGTTTTTGTTAATTTATGTTGTTTATTGCTGTACAGGCTGTGAAACCTGGGAGAATGGAGCCTAAATGTGAGGTAGACCACAGTCTCATGCAATAGCCAGCTTTATTCAGAGCACCAGACAGTTTATACCCTGAGGGTTAAGACTGTCACCTGGGCAAAGTGTCCAATCACAAGGACAAGTGCGGGAGGCAGCTTTTCCATAGAGGCATGTAAAGAAATAACACTAGCTAGATACAATGAGTAATCCGAAGTCAACTCACTCCTCTGCGCCACGCATGGGAGGGACAGGAAAGCACATTCTAAGAACAGTTCCATATTCTTGAAGAAGCTGAGGTCACATGACTCTTGTTTTCTTGGTGCACGCAGAGTTCCCTTTGCAGGACTATTCCAGCACTGTTTCCTTTGTGTGGAATGTGGGTGGGTCTCTGAGTTATATTGGTGGGAGGCTGGGATAGCTCAGAATTTCCTGCATTTTCTTTTCTGTCTTCTTTTCTTAGATGAGACAGTCTTACTGTATGGTCCCGACTGGCCTAGAAGTCACTAGGCTTCAGCCTTGTTGCCACCCTCCTCTCTGCCTCCTGATGCTGTATTTCCCTACTCAGAGTTGCTGTTATTGTTGTGTATGAAGTGGGTGTGGGCTTGAGTACAGTTCCAAGGACAACTTTTCAGGAGTCTCTTGTCTCCTTTGTGAGTTCTGGGGATCAAACTCAGGCCACTAGGCTTGCACGGCAGGTACTTCTGCCTGCTGAGCCACCTTACTTGCCCCTCTTTATCTTTAAATTGTGTATATCTCTGTGCACCTGAGTACAGTGGCTGGTGGAGGCCAGAAGAGGGCGGTGGATCCCCTGGAGCTGGGGTTATAGGTGGTTGTGAGCCCCTTCACATGGGTGGGAACTGAACACAGGTTATTTATTTATTTATTTATTTATTTATTTTGTATACAATATTCTGTCTGTGTATATGCCTGCAGGCCAGAAGAGGGCACCAGACCCCATTACAGATGGTTGTGAGCCACCATGTGGTTGCTGGGAATTGAACTCAGGACCTTTAGAAGAGCAGGCAATGCTCTTAACCACTGAGCCATCTCTCCAGCCCCCTGAACACAGGTTCTTTACAAGTGCAGCAAGTGCATGACACTGCTGAGCCATTGCACCCTTTACCCTTCCTCCAGGCACACCCAGAAGTCAGGACAACTGTAAACGGGGGTTTCTCTCTTGCCCACCCGGTCCAAATAAACACTCTGGGGATTAGTATTAATTACAAACTGTTTGGCCAATGGCTCAGGCTTATTATTAACTAGCTTTTACATCTTAAATTAACCCATTTCTATTTATCTATGTATTGCCACATGACCATGGCATTACCTCACATCTTGCTTCTCTGGGGGCTGCTAGCCTCTCTCAGAATCCGCCTTCCTTTCCCTTTAACTTTTCTTGGATTTCCCATCTGACTATTCTGTCTGGCCAAATCAACTTTAGTAACCAATAGTAATAAAGTATTCACAGCATACATAGGGCATCTCACATCAGACAACTTTTGTCTCAAGTATTAAACTCAGGTCATCAGGCCTGGCAGTAAGCATCTTTACCTGCTGAACCATTTTGCCAACTCTTTTTAAGATGGGATTTGGGCTGGGCTGTGGTGGCGCACGCCTTTAATCCCAGCACTTGGGAGGCAGAGGCAGGTGGATCTCTGTAAATTCGAGGCCAGCCTGGTCTATAGAAGACAGGCTCCAAAGCTGCACAGAGAAACTCCACCTCGAAAAATCAAAAAACAAACACACCAGGATGGTATTTGGGGGAGGGGCTGGAGAGATGACTTAATTAACTACTTACTGTGTAAGATTTATGATTTGACTTTAATACCCAACATCTATTTAAAACAAGCAAGCTGGGTTCTGTAATCCTAGCACTAGGGAGGTAGAGGCAGGAGGATCCCAGTGTTTTGTTGGCCAGCCTATCCATGTGAATTGGTAAGGGACCGTATTGGAAAAGAATAAAGTAGAGGCTGAGTGATGGCATGGCTCTTTGATCCTAGCACTTCCAGACAGGGCTACATAGTGAGAGACCCTGTCTTGGGGATAAAAATGGAGAACAATTTCAATTGAGGAAGATACCCAGTGGGGATCTTTGACCTCCATGTGTATAAAATGAGATTTGAGACCATCTCATCTAGTTCTTGTTGACTTGACATTTGCCTGTAGACCAAGCTGGCCTCAGACTCAGAGATCTACCTGCCTCTGCCGCTCTTGTTTCTAAGATTACTATGTAATGTGATGTGCGGGGTCTTTCCTGTCCAGCCCCAGGATTCTGTCAGCATAATGATTTCAAATCTCCCATCTTGCACGTGCCAGGTGTAACATTGGAATCCTACAGATTTTGTAGGTTGGTATAATTGTGCTTTAAAAGTATAGTTGATTTTCTTTGCGTACCTAAGCCTTTCTCAACCTTCAGGCTCAGGTTAGGCACTTTTCTAGCTTCCCTTAGTGCCTTGGACTTACTAGTAATTTACTACTATAGCCACATTGGTGGTAGAGATTTGTGCCTTTTACAGCAGCCTGTGGGGCAGAGACCTGTATTACCTGTCTTCAGTACCCAGCTTACAGTGCAGTCATAAATAGACTGGACAATCACCAGGGAGAGGACGGTGTTCACCACATTTGAATTATGTGCATGTGTCTGTAGGTATATGCACATGAGTCCAGAGGAGTCAGTCTCCTGGAGCTGGAGCACAGGTATAGGTTACCTAACTTGGGTGCTAGAATTGAACTTGGGTCCTCTTAAAGAGCAATATGTGTTCTTAACCACTGAGCCATCTCTAACTCAGTCACACATTTTTGTAGCACCACTTCTTTGGTGCTTGTAAGAATTCTGTTATTAGCCGGGCGGTGGTGGCGCACGCCTTTAATCCCAGCACTTGGGAGGCAGAGGCAGGCGGATCTCTGTGAGTTCGAGACCAGCCTGGTCTACAAGAGCTAGTTCCAGGACAGGCTCCAAAACCACAGAGAAACCCTGTCTCGAAAAACCAAAAAAAAAAAAAAAAAAAGAATTCTGTTATTGGTGTTAATTGCATTTGTGTGTGTGTGTGTATGCCACGGGCTCCAGGAGGCGTTGAGAATTGCCGTCATTCTCTACCTCATTCCTTTGAGACGGTGTCTCTCATTGAGCCTGGAGCACACACCTTGGCTAGGCTCAGTGATCCACCTGTCTCTGCCTTGCACGTGTTTAGGTTACAGGCGTGCATAGGACCATGCTTGCCTTTAAGTGGATGTTGAGATAGTAACACTGGGCCTGTGCTTTGCAGAGCAAACACTCTCTCCAGCTCAGGTCTTTGTTCACATGTATATTGAAAGTTAATTTGTGGGTACAGTCATCTGATGTTGAAGGCAGCTTGGTTCCAGGACCTGTTTCTCAGCAACGGTCAAGTTTCTTTTATAAAATAGTACGGTAGTACTACCACTTGGGAGGCAGAGGTAGGTGGTGAGTTTGAGGCCAGCCTGGTCTACATAGTGAGTTCCAGGACAGCCAGAGCTACACAGAGGAACTCTGTCTCAAAAAAAAAGGGGGGGGGGGGTCTGTAAAACGTGTAACTGATGCACTTGAAGTCATCTAACCTAACTTGAGGCAAACACTTAATGTGTAGTTATAAGGAAAAAAATTCACATTTGGTACAGGTGGTAAAAGGTTTGTTTTTTTGAGACAAGGTTTCTGTGTAGCCCTGTAGACCAGGCTGGCCTTGAACTCACAGAGATCTGTGCTGGGAGTAAAGGTGTTTGTTGAATGGTGGCTAAGGAGATACAAGCCCCTCATAGTTGATTACACCGGAAACACTTAGCTTTTAGCCCCTGCCATGGGTTCCACTTGAACTTAAAAGCTGGCATTGATTTTTAAGGTGAATCTGCAGCTTTAAGAAGCTTACTGCTCAACCCACACCTGAGACAGCTGATGGTTAACCTCGATCAGGGCGACAACAAAGCAAAGCTGATGAAAGCCTGCATGCAGGAGCCCTTGTTTGTGGAGTTCGCAGACTGCTGTTTAAAAATCGTGGAGCCACCCCAGAAGAACAGGGATTCTTAAACCTGGGTGTGCTCTTTGCTCAAGCTGCCCACTGCTCCTCTTAGGAGGAGGTTGTTTCCAAGGCTGTAGGACATGTACGTCTTCATCAGACAAGTTGGGGATACTCAAGGTGCAGGTCCTTTATGAAGAGGAAACTTGCAGCTGGATGGATGGCTCAGCTCTTCCAGAGGACCAGTCTTCAGCATGACTGCCAACAGTTGTAATTACAGTTCCGGGGCTCTGACACCCTCTCCTGGCCTCTGAAGGTACTGTAAGCATCATACACAGCCGTACATGGCAGGCAAAACTCAAACATACATTCTTTTTTTTTTTTTTTTTTTGTTTTTCGAGACAGGGTTTCTCTGTGGTTTTGGAGCCTGTCCTGGAACTAGCTCTTGTAGACCAGGCTGGTCTCGAACTCACAGAGATCCGCCTGCCTCTGCCTCCCGAGTGCTGGGATTAAAGGCGTGCGCCACCACCGCCCGGCCATACATTCTTTTTAAAAAAGGGAAAAGGCTATTTATATTTACATGGTGGTTTTAAATTTATTTCTGGTACAGTTCAGAGTTACACCATAAATACCAGGTTTATCCAGGTTTAGTTTTTGAATTAAAAACTGATTGATAGTGTTACTGAATAAATTAAAGATGTGGTTCTGTGTACATTGCATTGCTCATTGTTCTTGGTGTCATTAAATAAATCAGTTTATTAAATAGCATTGTTCCTTAATGAACTATATGTAAGTTTTCCCCAGCCAAAATTTTAGAGCCAATTTTAGGGTGATTTGGCCATTTTAAAGTGCTTGTAGATGGCCCAGTATCTATCCTGCTGTAGTGACATTCTGGACGGACAGTCACATCTGCCGAACCTGAGCCTGAAGGGGGACAGTAAGCTGGGATGTTGTGGTCCTAATCTTGGCTTGGTAACTAGCACTCCCAGATCCTGCCAGTGCCGAGGCCATAGTCCTAGCTGGCTGGTACTCTGACCACGAAGCCCTGGCTCACAGACAGAAGCTGTTGCTTGCACACGCAGTTGGAGTCGCTGTGGGAATAGCTTGGCAGTTGTGTGTTGATCAGATGTCTTTGGCAAGGCAGCTGGCAGGAAACGGCCTTCTGGAAACAAAGGCACTAAAGATCACGTAGGCAGGTGGGGTACAAGAGTCACACTTGGACTGGCCTGTGTCTTTCTAGCAGAATCTGATTAAAGCCAGTAACACTGGAGGCTGGAGGTTCAGGGCAGATGTCAGCATACTGAAGTGGAGACTTCCTGCAGTGAAACTTTATCGAGCCCTGGAGAGAAAGAGAACCAGTCTATGAGTGGCAGGGCCCAACAACACCTCAAAGAGAGAAATCCATTCAGGGTGACAGACTCCTAGTATTTCCTATTACTCTAAGGGTACTGGCTGTCATCCCACCTACTGACAGCTGGAAGATCAGAATACTTGTTTACCCCTTGTCAGTTTCAGGGAGACTTTGTACAGATTATACGGCATCTTGTTGACTTCATTTCTTTCCTCTGGTCCCTTGTACCAGGCGGGGTATTAACCCGGTTTTCAGAGGAGAAAATGGAGGTTCCAAGATGACGTGCCATTACTAGGGTTATCCAGGGAAGGGGCTGAGCTGGGACCAGGCTGGGAGGCCTGCTTTCAGGTCAAACAGGTGGCATAACACACAG
Organism: Microtus oregoni; assembly: GCF_018167655.1. NCBI lineage: Eukaryota > Metazoa > Chordata > Mammalia > Rodentia > Cricetidae > Microtus > Microtus oregoni. The sequence continues at coordinate 13,700,190 of NW_024543074.1, forward strand.
GACCCGGCCACACATTCACTGTTTCCAGTTGAGAAAGTGACAGCCAGTAACCAAGTGGTAGAATGTCATCTGAGGAGACAGACTATGGCCACACTCATTTCTCAGAAGTGGAACTAATGTCCTAGAGTCAACTGTGCTACTCTTTAATTCCTTACAGCAACCCTGTAGGGAGTTTCCTGTGTCCATCTGGTAGAGGATACAGGGCTGAGGTACTTGCCTAACTGAGGATCTCACATTGCAGAGGAAGAGCCAAACACTCAGAGATAAAATGCTTATAAGCAGTTTTTTTTTAAAATATTTATTTATTCATTATGTATACAATATTCTGTCTGTGTGTATGACTGCAGGCCAGAAGAGGGCACCAGACCCCATTACAGATGGTTGTGAGCCACCATGTGGTTGCTGGGAATTGAACTCAGGACCTTTGGAAGAGCAGGCAATGCTCTTAACCTCTGAGCCATCTCTCCAGCCCTTATAAGCAGTTTTTGAAGGGCTCTGAACAATCTGGTTTTTGGCTGGAACAATGGCAGCAAGGAACACCTATAGATTTGGCTTATTCCATAGGGCTAGGGAGTTTTGTGCTATTCCCTCCCTCCCCCGCCCCCCCCCCCCCACGACAGGCAACTTTGTTCACTGCCTTCCCCAGTGAACAACCTGGAGCTGTGGGAAGGACGGCCATGGCATCTCAGGAGAACATACCTGAGGCAGCGCTCTGATGGACGTAATGCCAGCCTGATCTTGTTGTGGTGTCTGGACGTTGTTGCTAGGGTTGCCCGTGGGAAGCCGGAGGCAGGCATGGGCCACCAGTTTCCTTTGAAAGCCGCGCACACCCACAGCTGAGTTGGCTAGCACCAGTCCCATGGGCCAGAGGTGGATTATTGCCTCTAGTAGTTTAGTGTGTGCTGGGGACAGCGAGGAGCTCAGGGAACTGGGAGCTTGAGGCATGGGTTTATCCTCCATACCATCCAGTTCTTTAGAAGCAAGATAGGCCATTCTGATCTTAAAGAGAAAACACTCCTTTATAATGTTAGGTTTGCCTAACCTTTCTAAAGGACTTACTTTTTTTTTTTTTAAATATTTATTTATTTATTTATTATGCATACAATATTCTGTCTCTGTGTATGTCTGCTGGCCAGAAGAGGGCACCAGACCTCATTATAGATGGCTGTGAGCCACCATGTGGTTGCCGGGAATTGAACTCAGGACCTCTGGAAGAGCAGGCAATGCTCTTAACCACTGAGCCACCTCTCCAGCCCCTAAAGGACTTACTTTTGCATTCATTTACTTGACACAGAAGTAGCATGCTATAGTGGACATGCTGAAGTCACAGGACAGCTTATGAATTGGGGCTTGATCTTGGGTAGTCAAGATCTTGCCCTCTTTAAAAAGATAAAATAGTTAGCTGGTGGGGGTGCACCCTTTTAATCCCAGCAATTGGGAAGCAGAGACAGGTGGATCTCTGAGTTCAAGGCTAGCCTGATCTATATATAGTGTGAGTTCCAAGACAGCTAGGAGAGAAACCTTGCCCTGAAAAACCAAATAAATCAATAAAAATTAAAAAAAAAAAAAAACCTCTTTGTGTGTATGCATGTATGCTCATGTGGGCATGAGCATGCCACGGTCACCTGTGGAGGTCAGAGAGAGCTTTTGAGAGTTTGTTCCTACCATGAGGGTCCCTGGGCTCAAACTCAGTTGGTCTACTTGCTGAGTCATCTTACTAGCTCTTTTCCAGCATTCTGACTGGAAAACAATCAGCTTGACAAGGTAAACTCAAGAGCTTTGGCTGTGATGCCCTGGACTAGACTTGCTTCATGGGGCAGAATGTCAAGAAACTGCAGTTTTATTGGCAGTTTGAGCCTAGGGTTGCTTATGCCACTCTGTACAGGAGCTATCTGTACCCTTTTTATACACGGGACACCAGGCTTAGAGGCTGGTGCCACACCCCAGCGGCACAGACATCCCTCTGTCTTGGGCCTGTCTGAAGCCCACCCCTGGCCTTCAGCCACACTCACTCTCCACTTTCGCCAAGTGCGCTTGATGACCGTGGCAGCGCTGTGTAACCTTCTGATGTGTTTCCGCGTTAACCAGGACCGGATAGCTAAAGAAACAGCAGAGACATAAAAACCATCAGTAGAGCTGTTAGCCATGTGGCCAATATGGGTTGATGTGAAAATATGAAGTCCGTTTTCCCAGTGATGTCAATATATAAGGCAAAATGGGGCTTAAGAGTCGCTCCTGGAAAGATGGCTCAGTGGTTAAGAGCCCCCTGCTCTTGCAGGGCACCAGACTGGTTACCACCACCCATATGGTGATTCACAACCTCTTCTGACTCTAGTTCTGGCCTCCAAGGGCACCTGAACGCATATGGTACACACAACTCTTGTGTTATACTGCCCACAAGCTTACAGATAGCTGTGCACACACCAGTCTTACATTATACACTTACACACACACACAGTCTTACGTTATACTGCCCAATACAGATAGCTGCACATTGAAGAGCCACCTGGGAGCTGTAAGGACCCAGGCTGCCACTGACCTCAGACTCAGTCCTCATCAGTTCCCAAGGAACAGGAGGGGTCTGGGTGGTCTGTGCTTGTGTGGAAATGTAGCTCCATGTTATAGCACTTGCCTAGCATGAGTGAAGCCCTGGGTTTGATTCATGGCACTACAGAAGGACAAATGATTTTCACTTTTCAAAATCAGCCTGTCAGGACTGTGTTAGTCAGACCCGTCATATGGAATCAGCCCCACCTACCTGCCTGAATGAGCACGGCAGCCCGCCTCTGTTTCTCCTGCTTTTGGAGACGATGTCGCCTCCAGCCACACTGGATGCAGCGGGCACACTGCTCCAGCATCTGGGCACGTCCACATTCCAGAAGCTCTAGCTGAGAGAAGAGGAGTCCACTGAGGTGTCTGGCCTCCCCTCCCCACCCTGAGAACGGCCTACACTTGCTGCTGGCACTCGTAATCTCGTTCCCCAGTCAGTTTACCATGGAGTCAGTCATGAAAATCTTTGTCCTGCCACAGTACAGTGGGACTTGTGTGGTCTCAGCTGGGTCACTGGGAGGGGTCGCTGTCTGAATTAAAGCTGGCAGAGCATGGAGAATGTCCTGTAGTAGAGGCTGCAGTGTGGCCTCCTTGGCACATAGAGGCGGCTCTGGAGGTGGGAGAAAGGCTTCATCAGTGCCCGCTCATTCCCACAGGCTTCTGGAGTCTGAAGAGCTTGGCTCTCTACGCCTCTTATTGCTGTTCTGAATCTAGTCATTTCTTCTTCCCCCTTTCATCCCTCACAGTCCTGGCTGTTTGGGACTGTTCTGAAGTCACCACTGCCCCATGTCTCCTTGGACAGGCTGCAAGGTCTGTAAGCCTGGAGAGGAAATCCCAGACTGCTTGGCTACTCCCTTGGTCCCACCCCTTACCAGGTACAGTCAAGTGAAGAAAAGGAATACCATACCCAACTGTGGGAAAGCCCTCCCAAGCGTGCCTCCTGTTTGGGAAGATTTACCTGAGGGCTCTGACAGTTAGCAGCCCAGCGCCTCTTTGGAGACAGAGGACACCAAACAGATGCAGGAGACGAGAGATGAGAGACATCCAGAAATTGGACCAGGGCCCAGAGAGGCTTGTTGGTAAGAGAGACAGGAGAGCGAACCGTGGAGAGAGGAGAAAGAAGGGGAGGGCGAAGGAGAGTGACACACTCCCAAGAGAAAACTACTGGTGGGGCCCAGAAGGGCTGAGAGGTTGGGGAGCAGCTGTGGCTGGGCTGAGATTTGTCCTAGTCCTTGTGTCTGTCCCTCTGCCTCTAACATTCCCACATTTTTAGTTAGCTACACTGCGTCACAGGCTAGACTTTCACCCTAGTGCTTTGTACACTTCTCCCCCTTTGATGTCTCCTGGACCCTGGAGCTCAAGCTGGCCATACAGGGCTGGTCCAGATTCCTCAGATTTCCCTTTTGCCTACTCTTCTCACTGGCAAGGCCAAGTTCACCGTCCATTTCTGTCTACCTCTGTATCTGTACAGAGCCATGCCTACCAACACTGACCAGTGTGCCCATAGCTGCACACAGCTCTGGCTTCTCCTTGGGTGGCTCACAGCCTCACCCCCAACACCTCCCATAAGGTCCCTAGAGTGAAGAGCATGAGGTGGATGGGGCACTGGCTCTCTCCTTTGAAGCAGCCACCTCATCTACCCAGGAATAAAGCTCACCTGGCACTCTAGCCTTCCCTGCCACACCTACGGCTCTGTCTCTCGCCTGGGAGCTTTTGTTCAGATGTCATGTGCAGTGGGCGTCGCCTAGCTAATCCGGTTATCGCCACCTCCTCTAAATACTTTCCCCTCCACATCTCCCTGGCACCAGAGTAAGCTCTCTGCCTGCCTGCCCTTTCTTTCTTTCTTTCTTCCTTCCTTCCTTCCTTCCTTTTTTTTTTTTTTTTTTGAGACAGAGTTTCTCTGTGTAACAGCCATAGTTGTCCTGGCTGGCCTTGAACTCACAGAGACCCACCTGCCTCTGCCTCCTGAGTACTCGGATTAAAGATGTGCACCAACACTGACCTTTCTACACCATTGTCAGCTGGGGTTTGTTCCCCACATTGTGCAAACAACCATCAGTCTTTGGACCCTCATCTCTGAGAAGGTACAGCTCAGTCCTCAGTAACCTACGGTTGAACAAATGACAAAAAAAAATGGGCTCCACTCACCAGAGGGCCCTTTGGCAGAACACAAGCCCCAGAGACCAGAGGATGTGCGAAGTCGGAGCCGTCTCAGTAATTTATATCGTTCCACGAAGTTCTGGTGAGAGACCCTGGAAGCCAAAGAAGACAAAAAGAACAAGACTGTGAGCCAGGTGCCTAGCTGGGGCTCAAAGTCAGTGCTGCCTGACCATCCCAACTGAATGGAGGAGGGTGTGTCCTAGAGATGCCAAGGGCCACTCAGTGGGAAGCCTGCAGACAACATTTCCATCCTCAAGGCCCATATGGTGGGAGGGCAGAACTGACTTGCCAAGTTGTCCTCTGACTTCATGTGGTATGGCATATCTCCTTGTGGTAGTGGGGTGCTTAAACCCAGTGAGGATGGACAACATGTACCTGCACAGTTCTTAAGACTCTGAGGCTTGTCTCTGAACTTCTCAAATCAGACAAAGCCACAGGAGAATTCCTGATTCTCATTTCCCTTTTCCTTCACACTCCAACTCTGGCCTCCACAAGACTAGCCCATTTTGATAAACTGTCCTGATTCAACCATCTGCCCCAGAAAACAGCAGTTGTTTCTACAGCCTGGACGCAGACTACTCCCTGGGCACTCACCTTGCAGACTGTCTAGTTCTCTTTACTGTGAGCTAGACATCCCAGTTGGGCCTACTGCTTCCCAGCTAATCCTGCAACATCACTCATCTCCCTTCTGTCCTAACCCTGCATCCAACTTGAGTGAGTAGCACAAGAATTCTCTGAGAATACAAGATGCAGCTTCTTCCACCACACTCAGGGCACACTGCCGAGGCTTCCATTCACTGTTGCTGCTTCTCTGTGGCCCAGGCCATTGGTGTCTCACTACCTGACAGCATTATGGTTGTTCTCTGTTCTAAGTCCTTCCCTTCCCTTTCCTCTGCACTGATAACCAGACCACAGATTTTCCCTGCAACAACAAATTCTGTTTCTTTCCTAGCACTAGCTGTCCTTTACACTTGTGTGTTATCTGTGGAAGTATGTGTGTGCTTGCACATGTGGAGGCCTCAGTCTGACATTGGAAACTTTCTTCTATAGCTTTCCACCATATTTTTTGAGTCTCTCATTGAACCCGGGGCTTACTGACTGGTTAAACTGGCTGGCCAGCAAGTCCACAGACTACTGTGTCTGCCTCCCAGTGTTGGGATTACAGGTGCTTGTTGCCATATCTCGCTTTTTTTTTTTTAAAGATTTTTATTTATTTTTAATTGATGTGCATTGGTGTTTTGCCTGCATGTGTGTCTGTGAAGGTGCCAGATCCCCTGAAACTGGAGCTACAGACAGCTGTAAGCGGCCATGTGGGTGCTGGGCATTGAACCCAGGTCTTGTGGAAGAGCTCAGTGCTCTCAGTCATCGAGCCATCTGTCTCTCCAGCCCCATCACACCCAGCTTAGCAGTGATGCTGGAGATCCAGACTTGGGTCCTCAGCAAGCACTTATTTGTGCTTATTGATTTTTTTAAAAAATTTAATCCGCCTCCCGCCCCCCAAGGTAGGGTTTCTCTGTGTAAGCTCTGGCTATCCCAGAACTCACTTTGTAGACCAGGCTGGCCTTGAACTCACAGAAATCTGCCTGCCTCTGCCTCTTGAGTGCTGGGATTAAAGGCACGTGCCACCATGCCCAGTTTTATTTGTAAATTTTTGAAAACTTTATGTGTATGAGTTTTGCCTGCATGTATGTCTGTCCACCATGTGTATGCCTGGTGCCTCTGGATGCCAAAGGAAGGCTTCAGATCCCCTGGAACTTGAGTTAGATGATTGTGAGCTGCCATGTGGGTGCTGGGAATTGAATCCCAGTCTTCTGAAGAGCAGCCAGTGCTCTTAACCTTGAACCATCTCTCAAACCCCAGACCCTTTCTTTAAAAAAAAAAAAAAAAAAAAGTTTTTTGTTTGTTTGTTTTTCCCCCAAGACAGGGTTTCTCTGTAGTTTTGGAGCCTGTCCTGGAACTAGCTCTTGTAGCTTAGGCTGGCCTTAGATGTGTGTTGATCTTCCTGTTTCAGTATCACAAGTGCTGGAGTGTGCTACCGTGTCTGGCCCATACTTAATTTTCTTGTTTCCACAGAATGTAGGCCCTCCAAGGCAGAGAAATACACAATGAGTGACTGACTAGATGTACAGGTGCCATCCCTTTGCCACAGACCTGCCATTCTCCTCATCCCTTCCTCCCTCTGTCTGGCCCAAGCTCTGAGCACCACCAGGCCTTGGCCCTACAGCAACGTGGCTCACTTACCGGATGGGAAAGCCAGCAGCACTGATGTGGATGGTCTCCACAAGACCACAGGCCTCCAACTGGCTCAGCACCTGCAAGGGTGGGGAGACAGGGCAAGCACCTATAGGCCAGAAATACCATCTCTTTTGCATATCTCTGGTCCTGACCTTCAATGATAGGCACAATTGGCTGACAGAGATGTCAGTCTCCATGGGACCAAAAGAAACCAAGAGGGCCTGATGATCTCCCTGCTGGAAGGGAGGACCTGAAAGGCCCTGTCTGATGCTGGCTCCTGATGTAGCTAAGGTCTGCAGTGGTCCTGGCTGTCTCTCACCTCTCCCAGGCTGATACCACTTCACAATACAGAACTGCTTTATTCTCTTCCAGCATCAGAGCTGCTCAAGCACGGAAGGTTAGACTGCGAAGATTCTTACTTGATTTGAACCCAGAACTTTACCACACAGCCAAGTTATCTTGGCTGTACGCCACATTTACCAGGTGACTGTTGGCCATTCTTCAGTGCTGTCCGCACTCACACATCTCTGTACCCCTCAGAACCTGAAACCCTGAGGAGTGCTTTTGTGTAAACTAGAAATGAGATTAACAGTCCAGAGATAGCCATACTTCATGGACTGAAGTACAGATGCTGAACAAATCGTAAACAGCCATTGCCCCAAGCAGATTCAGTCTCTTGTCAGAGATAGGCTAGGTGAGCAGGGAGCAAGGTGTTCTAGAGTCCCCATGTGCCACACTGGCTAGGCTTGGTGCACTGTACAGACATACAACCACACACGACTGCCCTGCCAGAGCAGGGAGGCCCAGCCTGAGAGACTGTCTGTGATCACATCTGGAGATGCTTTCCTTTGGTTTTCTAGGCCCTGCCAGATGGGGTTTGATACTAGGCAGCTGTAGCTGAGGGTTAGTTACCTCTTCCTGGAGGAAGGTCTGTGGCTGACTCTGGCTGTTGGGCTTGATACAGCGAATGTAGTGGGGTGTTGTGCTATGTAGGACCTGCAGGAGCTGTTCCAGCGAGGCCTGCAGACAGAGAAACCTGGGTGAGGCAGGATTGGGGCTGCGCAGGGTCATAAGCTGGATTCTGGTTAGTGGGAATGTTTTGTCCTTAGTGGCCCTCTCAGTCTTGACATCAACACCCATATATCCCCTGGGAACTACTGGAAATCCCTGCTCCCTCTGAAACAGAGTTTCTCTGTATAACCACCCTGGCTGTCCAAGAACTGGTCTCAAACTCACAGAGATCCGCCTGCTTCTGCCTCCTGAGTACTGGGTTTAAAGGTGTGTGCTATCCCACGTGACTTGGAAGTTCTTAAAGAACATGTGCAAAGCTGTTTAATCACCCATCACTTGTCACCTTTATCCAGGGATGCTCTGACCAGTGGCTCTCACTGATCCTCTGGTATAGAGCTTGTCCTCACTTCACTCCTACAGGAGAACAGCTTCACATCACCCCTGCTGTTACACTATGTGCCAGAGGGACGTGACTCCGACAGTCTACTATGTCACAGGTCAGCCTAATAACACAATCTGTACAGGTACTGTCAGTAATGTCTGACGCTGTGGCTGCAGCACACTCCTCAGACAATAAACTCGAGTTTCCCAGGGTGCCCTCAAGGTGACGGCAAAGTAGGGGTTAACATATAAACAGGAACAAATAAAAAAAGTGGCAGGGTGGGTGAACAAGATGTGGAAGGGTAGTGGTCAAGAGGTCCCAGGAGTGGGAGCAACCCATGCAAGTTTCACACAAAGGAAGCAGAGAACACCAGGGGAAGTGGTATTCTGGCCCAGCCAAGCACAGGGTTTGAACAGGGCAGTCACAGCTCCATATAAAGTGTACTCTTCTCTGACTACCCCATGAGCAGAGGGTGAGAGCCCCTATCTCTGTCACATTCTTATATCCCATGCTGTCTCTTGCCTGTTTCCTATGGGCCCTTTACACTGAAGCATAAATTTGAAGAGACCTATGTCATTTCTGCATGGCACATTACTGCTCCCTAGCAGACAGCCCCGATCCTGAGGGGTGCTCAACAGACAATTATGAGAGTGAACACAGCACTTCATGTCATCACCACCAGACCTACCTTGAACTTGGATACCACAGTCAATGCAGGAGCCCTGCTCTGGCCAGACAGCTCCTCCTGGGTCTTCTCTTCAGGGTTAGTAGGAAATAGCATCATGAGCAGAGGGTCTTGGGATTGCTGCAGGAGCCCAGTCAGCTCAGGGGGAACAGGGTCCTATTGGGAAAGAACAAAGGTGGCAGGTAGGTGAGCTGCTTCTTAGTGCCAGCTGCTGCTCTAGCACCTCTACCCGAGCTCGGGACTTCATAGAAGGGCAGGCTGGAGTCCCACGTAGAGTGTGTCTGCTGGCCAAGAAGAGACATAGGCTGCTTCCAGGCAGGTCAGGATGGACAAGCCAGCATCTTAGTTAGGGCTCAAGAAGGTGAGCCTAGATTTTTTTTAGGAGACTCAGGAGGAAGAGGATGCCAGTTAGGAACTACTTTGTGCAGGGATTCAGCGCCCACCTTGTTCTTCTCCACCAGGCCTTCTGTGTGGTACCGCACGGGTCCTGCGAAATGCACAACCACAAAGCTGGGCTCCCGACTGAGCTTATTAGGGCCCAGGCAGGGTTTGCCTGCCAGAGCACTCTCGATGCGTGTCTGGAGTTGGGCTGCACTGCTCGGCCGATTAAGACGGCATTCCTGTAGGGTGGGAGCGGGTGGTCATCATCGAGGTCTTACCACATCTTCACCTTCCTCAGTGTCTGGCCCCCACTGCAGTAGAGTTGTAACACAGGCACTATATCAACTACAGCATGTGTGTGGGAGCACACTTATTTGCAGATGTGGGAGAGAGACAGACAAAAGAGCACATAAAACAGTCACCAAGGCCCCAAAAAGTGCTGCTTGGCTCACTGGCTGAACCTCCCTACCTCATTTATGAGGGAAAGGATGCTGATGGGGCTCCCCTCCAGGAGATCCAAACAGGTCTGGTTGTCCTGGTAGTTGACAAATGACCACTCCAGGCCCTCAAGTGCATATTCCTCCTGGGCAGGGGTGCAGTGGGAGAAAGTTCCACAACAGCATTAAGGAAGAAACAAAAATATATTAAAACACTTTCTTACATCATTATTACTTATCAATTAATAAGACAGGAACAAAGGTGTCTAGTCATGACTGGGCTGGGGGCCAGGAAGAGGCAGAGGATCCAGAAGGATGACCTGCCTTGCTCCACACCTCACCTGCTGGGCCTTGAGGTAGTGAGCCACAAAGTGCTGCTGTAGCTTCTCATTGGCATAGTTGATGCACAGCTGTTCCAGACTGTTGTCAGGGAATGACTCAAACCCATACACATCTAGCAGACCTTTGGAGACAGGAGAGAACCATGGGGCTACCACGGGGGGGGGAAGAGGACAACTATAGGACCCCAAATGACTGGACCCTTGCTGAGGTCTCATACTTAGAAGCTTTGGGATAAGGCTGAGTGATCGCTGTCTCCTGTTCCCACCACTCACCCAGGTAGGACCCAGGACCTCTTCCCCTGCCCCATACTAAGTCAGAGCAGGCAGAAAGCCAAAAATCTGAATGAAGGGCAGCCCAGGTGCCAGCATACTTTTGAGTCTGTATCATCTGGCCCCAATAGGCTCCTCCTTGAGGATATCAGGTCCCATTTTTTTGTGTGATAGCAGGAAATGATCTCTGAAACAACCGAGTTCAGAGGACCTCGATTTCACCAGCCTAGCTGATGCGTCTCTTTAAGCAAATTGTGTCAGCACCCCTAGGTTTTACTTCCTTCCCCTATTCGACTCACCTAACCCAAGAGTACAACACCGATCTCAACTGTGTCTCCCACTCTAGCTCTGACTACTCTTCTGGGGTTGGAGCTAAGTCTCTAGGATAAAGGGACCATTAGGGACAATGCATAAACTGGTCTGTCTGGAGAGCCATGGACATGTCATTTGTGGGCAATCAAATGTAGAAATATCACCAAACTCCTGGAAGGATGGATGAGGACACTGGCTGAGAGGAGAAAGGAGCTGCTTAGAGGCACACAGGTGACCCAAAGACCCTCCCTCCACTCAGGGTCCAGCTGCTTTTCAGGAGGGCCTGTGGCAGGGTGAGCCTTGCTACCTATGAAGGCAGTCCACGAGTTGGAGTCTGCACAGATGCTGCTGTTGATCACTGATACCAGCCAGTTGAACAGCCTGTTGATGGGAAAGAGTGGGACTGGTGAAACTGCTCTCCCAGGAAGGGTGCTACAAGCTAGAAGGCCCTGTGTTCTGAACCCACTGGGCCAAAGGCTAAATCCTCTTGTTTCTGATTTATGCAGTCTTGACCTACTGCAGAGGTAGGCTTTACACATATACATTTCCAGGTATACAAAAGCCTGAGCTGTCCTCATAGCATGATAGCACAGGATAGCACAGGCTCCTGGGTCTGCATTAGTCATGAAGCCCATCACAGCTGATGCTGTGACTAGAAGAGGCTACTGGCAGGTCCCAGTCGGGTTAGCAAGGAGCTTACTGCATTAAATTCCCCTGAAAAACGCTTAAGGAGCTGCCACATCCTACTCAGTCCCAAACAAAGTGGTCCCAAGTCACAAGAATAATGGCATTCTCTACTCTGGAACTGTCACTAGCCCACAGAACATAAAACTTCTGGGAGCTGGAGAGATGGTTCAGAGGTTAACAGCACTGGCTGCTCTTCCAGAAGACCCAGGTTCAATTCCTAGCACCCACATGACAGTTCACAACTGTCTGTATCTCCAACTCCAGGGGATCTGACACCTTCACATAGACATAAACACAGGCACAAAAAAAAACCAATCCACATAAAATAAAAATAAATAAGCTCATTTAAAAAAAAAAGAAAATGAAATTTTGATACAAGCTGGCAACAAGCATTACACGGTTCAGGGACTTCTTTCCTACACATTGCCTTCTCCTACATCAGTAGGAAACAGAGCCTATATACAGACTCTGGAATGGAACCAGCAACCCCTGCTAAATATCTTTATTTAGTAAGTAGTAACACAAACTTTTAATCACAGCACTGATAGTGAGTTCCAGGTCAGCCAGAGCTACATAGTGAGACCCTGTCTCAAAATAACCCTCCAAAAACAAAAGTCCCCCAACTTTTGACCTAAAACCTGCTTTGAGGCAGCAGTACCTGTCTCTAGTTGCCATGGGCTTAGGAAGACTTCAGATTCTTGGCTCTGAACAGGGTTGTCCAAGATCTCACATGCGCACACATATAGTGGTCATGGATAATCTCGGTACTCTGACCCCAACAGCCTTTACAAAGCACTCTGAAGGTTCTCAGAACTCAAGATGAGGTAATCCTTGACCATATGGTCCAGAGGATGGAGAAGCCTATGTCATGTCCCAAGAAAGGAAGGCCAGAACCCACTTTCCCTGCTGTGCTGCTCCTGCCTGCTGCGTCTTTTGTTGGCCCTGACTCTGAGCTGAGTTCTGGCTTCGCTGCTGTCTCTCCAACTCCCCAGGTGAATAACCTTAGGAACCAGGGTGCAGGAGACAGAGGAGCCTATCCACCACTCAACAGTCTGAACCTGTGCTGTAAAGAAGGAGATCACCTTTGGGGGCTTGCTTTGCCGAGGGGAGCTAAGCAGGCTTTCCTCACCTAGGCTAAGGTCAAAGCAGGATCTTGTACTTGAACGATGAGCTAAATCTAGGTCAGGAATGTGGCAACTTCACCATTCAAAACAAGCACAGAGGCCAAAGGCAGTGTTTAGGGCGAACCTGGGAACTATGCCTTGCCATGTCCTGGAGGCCCAGCAACTGGTCTGCTTTATTCAGAACCCTCCATCTTGGGCCTCTACCCATTGCCTGACAGTGTTTAGTTCAACCTCAGACAGTCTAAGAACCCATGGGAAGTAAAGGCCCAGGGTAAACTGCTCACCGTGCATAGATAAGTTTGGCCAGACAGTCTCTGCGGGTGTCACACTCAGCTCGGGAGCACGGCTTCCGGAACACTTGCTGCTGCTTGCCTGCCTTGATGGTTCGAATCTGCACAGTCTCCAGCAGCATGTTCTCTGAGAGCTGCAGCAGTGAGGCTGATGTCCTGACAGAGGCTGGGAGGAGAGTCCTCCTTAAGCAAACACCCTCCACTGGAACTGAGTGGATGGAGGAAGCCTAGATTCTAAGAGGCTTGCCACAGGCCTCCTTACATGGCAGAGACAGGACCTGAAGCCACAGTATTACAACTGGACAAATAATTTCTAAAGCACCTGACCGATTTTCTCATTGTGAGACGGAGAAAACAGTGCTGGCTTCACCAAAGGCTGAGGAGTAATTATCCATGGCAGGCCCGTCAGCAGCTGGCTAATCAAGGGTGCCAGACTGAAAGTTCAGCTTTCAATTTCCCACCGCACCTCAGTAACAGTAGTCACTCTCCTGTCAGGTGCATCCCACCATACCATCCCTGTCTCTCACCTTTGGAACCATCCATCAGTTGGCAGGGCTGGGCTTCATCATCTGAGTCAGCAAAATGGACATTGCCAAGGTGCAGCAGTCCAGCAAGGACCTGACGGCAGAAGGGGTGGTCAGGAAGCAGGGGCGTGAAAAAGCTGATGCTGCAACAATAGAGGAGGGGAGCTCCTGATGACTGTCCCACTGTCTACCTCTGTCAGACAAGATTTCATGTTAGAGCATCCCAAGACAATCTCTTCCACATCCTATGAAGTACATGTCACGAAGATGCCCGTAACAGAGATGGGAGAGGTTAATGTTGAGCCTAGGCCAAGATTAGAGTCTAGGCAGTGAGACTTCAGCCGCCTCCCAGAGCAGCCAGTAGGCTCCATCCATCCTCTGTCCCACTTCCTCTCTCTTCATGAACAGTCCATGTGGGGGTACTGTTCCCTTAGTTATGGACCAGTGTCATTTCTGCCTAATGGGGCTTGGTCATGGCTTCCTGGGACCCTTTATCAGCATTACTGGGCAGTGATAGTAGGTGCTACCCTTCTGCCTTTGCTTTCAATGGTTTACAGAAGTAATTTCCAGAAGTTATGATGGCAAGGAGAACACTTGGTAATAAGTTTAGAAACCCTTGGATCTCATATTGAGAGAGCAGAGCCTTTCCTGCCATTGTTGTCTGGCCCCAGACAGATAATTTCCATAGGCTATTAGTCTTCTGGCTCCAAACTACCCTGGGAGAGGGCAGCTGTGCCCACTGGGCAGCATGGCTATGGTATATGGTACAGGGTCATAACACTTTCAGTGGAATGGATGAGCCTTGCCCTGGGAAAACCACCTTCCTGATCATGGTGTCTTTCCAGCCAAATAAGAATGTCTTAGCACCCTCAAACAGCACTCATGCCCAGACAGACTCCTACTGCTCTCCACTCCCTCTAGCCTAGCTCCATGTACTGTCCTTCTGCACAAACTCCTACCTAGCAGTGTCCATACTGGGTCTGATAGCTCAGCTTCCAGAGGCCACCAATATCCCCATCTTCCTTCAGTGGCTTCCCTGTCTGTCCTCAGCCCACCCTATACACTGCATCCGGTAGCTGTAGGAGTTGAGGAAGTAAGGGAAGCAATTGGTCTTCAGCAAAGGTAGAAAGGCAGTGAGGAGGAGAAGGCTAGCTCACTGGGCTCCCAGAGGGAGAGGCAGAGGACAGTGGAGGAAGAGGTGGGCACTGGAATGAAAATGCCTGGAACTAACTTTATCACTTAGTTGTATCTTGGGTAGGTTTCTTTTCTTTTTCTTTCCTTTTATTTGCTTGTTTTACAAGACAGGGCTTCTCTGTGTAGCTTTGGAGCCTGTCCTGGAACTCGCTCTGTAGACCAGGCTGGCCTCAAACTCACAGAGATCTGCTTGCCTCTGCCTCCAGAGTGCTGAGATGCATGCACCACCACTGCCTGGCTCAGTTAGGTTTCTTTACCTCTGATTTTCTCAAGTATAAAATGGAAATAATCTCCATGCATAAAAGATTGTTGATAAAATCAAGTGAGCTAAGAGGTGTGAACATAACTTCTAAGCTTTAAAGTGTTAGACAAACAAGGAAATCTCTCTATTCTTGTTACTGTAATAAAACCTGCCCTAAAGTCTTGTGCTCTGGGAGTGTGAGTCACTGTGCCATGTTCATTACTAAGTACTATATGGTGTGTCACTGACCCTATGGCCCAGCTCCTTAGATATGGTCCTGTGAGGCCTGAAGTCCTAGACATTTGTGGAGAGAGAGTCCCAAGTCCAGGGACAATCCATGATAAGGGCTACCATCACCTCTAAGTGTAAGTAGCATGGCTTTTCTTCTGACCTTAAAGATGTTGTTCTGGGTGGGGGTGTCGATGCCCAAATGGAGCATGGCCTCTCTGGTCAACTCGAAACAATCCTCTGAAAAGAATCCATGTCACAGCCCAGTGGTCAGCAGGGTCAGTGCGGGAGGGAAGACAGGCCCTGGGCAGAATAGGTGGGGCTTTGGGGGCAGTCTAGGGTACCAAGGATGCTCCTCCTACCTTCCAAACTATTTTCTGGATTGGGTAGCCAGGAGAAGGCAGCTCCCTCAGGGAGGTACCACTGGAGTCTTTCATCCTGGGTGGCTCCTTTGCAAATCTGTGGAGTGAGAGGACATTCAGGCCTGGGGTTAAAATGAGGAGCAAGAAATGGCAGCAACATTGCCAGGCTAAGAGTGCTCCAAAGTAAGCGCGGGGCATGGGGTGGGATGTCTCATCCTGATGGACAAAAGCTGTCTTCCTGGAAAGCTGGCACTCTGACGCAGAATGCATGACTCTTGCTGGGGTACATCCCCTTACCTAAAGAAGCTCCTAGTCTGGGTGCAAGGAGCCCCACCAATGCCTTGGAGAAGCCCAGTCCAGGAAGGAATTTCCCTCAAACTGTTGTGGGAAAATGTTTCCATCCTCGAAGGGCCCTCAGTCTAAGGCAGGTGATACGGTTTCCATTTAGAAGACAGAGTTCCTGCCTAGAGGGCCTTCTGATTTGAAAGAGGCAGAAAAACATACCTCTAGGCCCAAACTTGCCTGGTGAGCAGCTCTGCTTGAGAGCAAGTGAGGGGCCAGGTGTAGAGCATGCTGGGGTGGAGGGATGAGCCACCCAGTCCTGCTTGTGGCAGAGTGTACTCCACCTGGCACAGACCTGGTAAAAGATGTGGAAGTTCCTCTCACTGGAGGCCTGACAAGCCACACGCGTTTTCTCCAGGAGGTAGGTCTGGACCGCTGCTCCCGTCATCTGCTGGGCTCTGGCACACAGAGGCAGAGCACGTCATTATCCCTTCATCCCACTGCCACCTAGCAAATCCCTTCCAAGCTCTTCTTGGGTTGGGAACATCCCAAATGTCCTTGGGAAGTCAGGTACAGTAGCCAGGAGGAGCATGAGTTCAAGTTAACTTGGGTTCTGTGAGACTTTGCCTCAAGCAACAAACTCAAAATGTCTTTGAATGTTCTGGGGTATTCTCTTGCATGGAGCTCAGGTAGGCATGGCAAACACCTCTGCATTATCACTTTGACCCATCTCAAGGTAGGAGCTAATGCCCTAGCACAGGGTTATATCAAAGAGGCATTTTAACAAGAAATTTCTGAGCAAGAGAAGCCAGCATGAGCACACAGGCCATAAGAGCACTAAGGTCACAGAAGCTGTGGTTTTCTAGGTTAAAAAAGGACACCTCAGGAGTTCACTGTGCTCAAGAAACCCATACACACAACGTACAAACTACAAGTAGAGTTTTGCTCATGGGGATGACCTAGGCTGGTGGCTGCCCCAGATGCTTCCACTCCCTGCTGTCCCATGAGCTGGATGGCAGTAGCTATTACCTGTTCAGCTGGAGCTGGATGAACTTCCCAAAGCGACTGCTGTTGTTATTCCTCAGTGTGCACGCGTTCCCTAGAGATCACATCTGTGTTTATACCCACTCCCCCAGGATTGCAGAATTCTCATGAGCTGCTGTGGCTGTTCCTATCTCTAGTCACCTAAAAGCCACTTGGTTAATTTCCATGTCATGGCAGTCAGGATTGAGGAATGGGCACTAAGATTTTGATAAATGGGGTTCAAGATAAATATCAAGAAGTATTTCCCAACTAGGAACAGGAATGAGTAGGCCTAGACACAGTGGGGCTGTTTTTTTATGTGTATGAGTGTTCTATCTGCATTCTTGTGTATGTACCATGTGTATGCCTGGTACCTGCAAAAGGTCAGAAGAGGTGGTTGAACTGGTTATAGGATGGTTGCGAGTCACCATGTGGGTGCTGGGAACTGAACTCAGGTCCTGTGCAAGAGCAACAATTGGAACTTGCCCTGTAGACAAATCTGGCCTTGAACTCACAGAGATCTACCTGCCTCTGCCTCCTGAGTGCTGTGATTAAAGTCGTGCACCACCACTGCCTGGCCTGGAACAAATGCTTTTCACTACTGAGCCATCTTTCCAGTCAGGGACTTTCTGCTTTGACAGGAAGAGGTGAAAGCAAGTTGTCACTATTGGTTTAAGACACAAGTACAACATGTGGACTCGAGACCCAACATGGACACTATGGTTATGCCAGGGAGAGTGGTGCGCGTCTTTAATCGGAGGTAGAGGCTGGCAGATATCCAGGACAGCCAGGGCTACATAGCAAGACCCCTGTCTCAAAACCAAACCAAAACAAACAAAATAAATAAATCAAACCAAAACACTCCCCCGTCAAAATAAAGCTATGCCACCTTTGACAAATTTCCTTTTTGGAACATTAGAAAACTGAATGGAGAGATAAGATTGGAACCAGATGAGCCAAGACACTCTGTCCGACTGCTTTATGTAAGCCAAATGGCAACACTTGTTGTAGATGCTTTACCAATGAGTTATATCCCGATATGACAGCACCTCTAATATAAGGAAGCTGAGGAAATCTGGAAAGGGGTTGGGACTTAGGTAGTGAAGGACAGTCATTCTCCAGCCCAGAGAGAGCAGAGAGAGGTCCTTTTTTCTTTTCTTTTTTTTTTTTTTTTTTTTTTTTTTTGTGGTTTTTCGAGACAAGGTTTCTCTGTGAAACAGTCCTGATTGTCTTGGAACTCTGTAGACCAGGCTAGCCTTGAACTCACAGAGATCCACCTGCCTCTGCCTCCTGAGTACTGGGATTAAAAGTGTTCACCACCAGTGCCTGGCCAGAGAGAGGTCTTAAAGCACTACCTGTTTCCTAGAGGTGGTGAATCCCAGAGGAAATAGAACTGGAATATAGTGCAGAGGACACCAAGCTCACCAAAAGCTTCCATAACAGGGTTGGAGTTCAGGATCCGCTGCTCTATCCTCTCTGCGATCTTGTGATTCTCACAGGAAGTAGGGGAGGCGGCCACCACAGCATAGAACTTCATCAGGCAGCGGGATGTCCATGTCTGTAGCAAAAACAGCCACGTGGACAGTGTCCTCACCCTCACTCCCTCCAGCCACGTGGACAGTGTCCTCACCCTCACTCCCTCCAGCCACGTGGACAGTGTCCTCACCCTCACTCCCTCCAGCCACGTGGACAGTGTGCTGACCCTCACTCCCTCCAGCCACGTGGACAGTGTGCTGACCCTCACTCCCTCCAGCCACGTGGACAGTGTCCTCACCCTCACTCCCTCCAGCCACGTGGACAGCGTGCTGACCCTCACTCTCTCCAGCCACGTGGACAGTGTGCTCACCCTCCCACTACAGAACCTGAGAGGTGCCCACTAGAGTGCTTTCCTTCATCATGTGTTACTGCCTGCCCAAATTTGTGAAGAACGCTGCGTTTAGCTGTGGCCTTGGGCAAGGCATTTCCCATCTGTAAAGTGGGGGTGCACACCTCTGTGCCTCTCAGCTCAGAAGATGCACTAAGGAAAGAGGCTGGAGTACAGGAGAAACACCCACCCCACACCCCAAGCTCAGATTTGACAGGCTACTCCCCATCTCTGAGGCCTAACAGCTGTAATCCTACAGTAGACTTTCTGTATATTTTCTTACAAAGTCCTGGAGATGCAGGGTTTATATCTGTTTTTTATTTATCATATCTAGTTTATATATTTATTGGTTTCTCTGAGTAGCTTTAGAGCCTGTCCAATAAATTACTCTATAGATCAGGTTGGCCTTGTACTCACAGAGATCCACTTGCTTCTGCCTCCCAAGTTCTAGCATCAAAGATGTGCACCACCATTGTCCAGTTCTCTCTCTCTTTCTCCCTCCCTCCCTCGCTTTCTTTCGTTTTTCAAGACAGGGTTTCTCTGTAGCTTTGGAGCCTATCCTGGAACTCACAGAGATCTGCCTGCCTCTGCCTCCCAAGTGCTGGGATTAAAGGTGTGCGCCACCACTGCCCGGCTCTATTTATTTTTGAGATAGCATCTCACTACGTAGTCCTTGCTAGCCTGGAACTTTCTTTGTAGACCAGGCTGGCCTTGAGCTTAGAGAAGTTTTCCTGTTTCTCATTTCCCAGTGGACAATGGTGGTGCACACCTTTAATCCCAACCTGGTCTACAGAACAAGTTCCAGGACAGTCAAAGCTATTACACAGAGAAACCTTGTCTTGAAAAAAAAAAAAAAGACATTACATGTCCAGCTACATCTATCTCCACCCCCAACACAAAGTTTCTCTGTGTAGCCCTGGCTGTCAGGGAACCCACTCTGTGGTTCAGGCTGGCCTTGAACTTACAGTGCAGGGGGAGGAAAACCTTGAATTCTGCTCTCCCTGCTCCCACCTCCCCAGGGCTAGGATATAGGTGTGGACCACAATACACAGTTCATTTACACCTCCTGCTCGTTAGGTAATCACTTTATAGCTCAGCTGTATTCCAAATACTCGGCCCACCCCTTCCTAACAAATCCATTAGGTTGGAGGTGCTCACTCATTTCCGTTTTCTGTAGACTCAGAGAATTTATAACATTGCTTCTTCTTCTTCTTCTTCTTCTTCTTCTTCTTCTTCTTCTTCTTTCTTTTTTGGTTTTTTTGAGACAGGGTTTCTCTGTGTAACACTCCTGGCTGTCTTGGAACTCACTTTGTAGACCAGGCCAGCCTCGATCTCACTGAGATCTATCTGCCTCTCTCCAAAGTGCTGGGATTAAAGGTGCAGGCCACCACTGCCAGGCTTTTACTTTTAATGTCTGGTAGAATTTATAAGTGAAGCTGTCTAGGTCTGGTGCTTTCTTGGCAAGAATATTACCAAATTTAATCTTTTTTTTTTTTAAAGATTAGTTTATCTAATTTTATGTGTATAAACATATGTATGTGCACCATGTGGGTATAGATTTTAACCACTTTTCAAAAGTAGTTTGCTGGGAATGTGGTAGAATATGTGCCTTGCATATATATGATCTGAAGCTCAATCCCCACACCTCAAAAACAAAAAAAAAAAAGTCCTTGGAATTCACTCATTTTTTTCTATTATTCTGTTTTCTATTTTATTATTTTTCACTATTGACTTGGGGTTTGATTAGTTATTTAACTTTGGTGGTGCTAAGAATTGAACTCAGGGCTTTGTGAATGCCAGGCAAGCAGTCTATCACTCAGACATACTCTCAGTCCAATATGCAAAGAAGTTGAGTTTCCAGTGTTGGGACTGAACCCAGGCAACTTAGTTTTCCTTTTTGTTTAAGGTGTATTGTGGATGGAAATATGTCACCCAATTAATATGGGGGCAGAAGAAGAAATGGCCCTCCTCCTGACTATACCTGGAAGTAGGCTTCCCCCTCACTAAATAAACAAACAAATTAATAAATTTTATATCCTGTCCACAGAGAAGTAGGTACTTTTTAAAGTTTATTTTATTTTAATATGTGTATGTCTATTGCCCATGGAAGCCAGAAGAGGGCTGAACTATGTGAATTCAAAGCCATTTCGGTCAACTTACCAAGACCTTGCCTCAAAATTAAAAAATAAAATGAGAACTGGGGATGTAATAGAATTCATTGGTAGCAAGCCTGCACAGCACATTCAGGGCTCTGGGTTTAATTCCTCATACAGAAAAAATACAAACAAAACAAAAGGCCAACAAGATGCTCAACAGGTAAAGGCTCTCACTGCCAAAGCTGATGATCTGAGTTCTACCCCTAGGATCCACATGGTGGAAGAGAGAATTGGTTCCCAAGGGTTGTCCTCTGACCTCTACATGTGTATTGTATAGTGCTGCTCCACCCACAACTAACTAATTAAATGTTAAAGAAAAAATAAAACCAAAAGGCAGGCCTAGTCAATGGCCATAACGGCTACTCGGTGAAATGTTATTGAGCTGTTTGCATCAACCCTTTTTTTTTTTTTTGAGACAGGATTTCCTGTAGCTTTGGAGCCTGTCCTGGTACTGACTCTGCAGACCAGGCTGGCCTCAAACTCACAGAGATCCACCTGTCTCTGCCTCCTGAGTGCTGGGACTAAGGCACATGTGTTGATCTTAAGTCAGGTTCTACCTCAGTCCCAAGTACTCTTGTGAACAATTCTTTGTCCAGGAGCTGAGTCTTCAGGTACTTTGCTGAGCTATGGCCTCTCTAACTTACTGTCTTCCTTTGTTTAGAGACTAAGGTAAAATGTGTACTGCATTTCTCACCATGCTCCTTCCCATAGCATCTATGCCTAGTCTGCAGTCTAGAGACCAGGGTGTGCTTAATGTTCAGTAACTCTTTGATAGGTGAATGTAGGCAAAGGGGCTTACAGTCCAAAGAACCCCTCAGACAGTTCTGTGGAAAGGGAGAGGCAGCTGGGGAGTGGTGGAAATCTTTGTTTATGTAATACCTGTCTCATCTGCTGAGGTCTTGCTATCTGTAAGGCCTTCTGGCTATACCTGGGGCTTCTCATACACTGCCTTTGCTATCACTGACAACTTCAATAGGGATTTAGCTATTTTCAAGATTTATTATTATTTTTTATTTCATGTGTATGGGTGTATGCCTGAGTGTATGTCTGCATCACATGGGTGTAGCATTCATAGAGGTCAGAAGAGAGCTTCGGATCTTCTGTAACAGTTTCAGATGATTATTAACCATCGCATGGCTGCTGGAATTGAACTTGACCCTCTGTCAGTACAAGAAGTGCTTTTTTTTTTTTTTGGTTTTTCGAGACAGGGTTTTTCTGTAGCTTTGGGGCCTCGAACTCACAGAAATCCGCCTACCTCTGCCTCTCGAGTGCTGAGATTAAAGGCATGCGCCACCACTGCCCGGCTGCAACAGTGCCCTTAAACAGCTGAGCTGTTTCTCCAGCTTCACCTCCAGTAGGCTTTGGTCTCTTCTAATCTTTTTCCCACAGTAAAACCAGCTACTTTTTTTTTTTTTTAAAGCCAAAAGCAAGAGGGTTTATTTGGCTGATAAGTCCTCATCACAGTCCATAATAAAAAGAAATCAGGGCAAGAACCTGAAAAACCAGCTACTTTTGGAGGAGCGCTACCATGTGCCAAACATGCCACCAAATGCCTTATGTGTACTGGCTCCTGTTTTGTATTATGTTTACTTCATTTATTTATAGATAAGAGTTTCACTATGTAGTCCAGGCTGGCTTGTGATCCTCCTACATCGCCTTTGCCTTCTAAATCCTGGGATTACAGATGTGTGTCATCATGTCAAACAACACAGGCTCCTTTATGTTCACAAACAAGTCCCATGCAGGTGCTGGCCCTCTATTACCTTCCATTTCAGAAGTGAAATGACTGATGCCTGTAATGTTAGTAGTCTTTCAGAGATAATCTACCTGATGTACCTCATGCTGGGTTCCCCAACATCTGACTGCTGTTTCTAGGGACCCCCAGAAGCACCTCCAATGAGAAAATAAAGGTGCAAGGGGAGGAGTGTCTCCCCAGGGTGGCGGCAGAGCCAGCAGTGGAGGCTGCTTCTGACGTCTGGTGTGGTGCTGGTTGACCTGGTTCCGGCAGCCGGCCTGTGACAGCCACTGATGACACAGACAATGGTCCTCACCTTTGCGCTCACCTGGCCAGGTATAAGGGACAGGATAAGAAACTGGCACTTCTACCTTTCCAGCTCCACTCTCTCCACTGACCACGATGGACTGGTTGATTGGCTCAATCAGGCTCTTGACATTCCTGTAGGTCTGCTCACCCACTGTGAAGATGTGGGGTTTCAATTTCTGAAATATCAAAGAGTGGATGGTCATGTGAGCCATGTTTTCAAGACTGGCTGATCCAATGACAAATTACACCAGGAAGCTACCAGGAGCAATGCTAGCATGTTTCCTCCAAAAAACCCAAAACTCCTGTGGTTGATTCATCCACCAAGGTTAGGTTCTCTCAGCACGGATGCAGCTGCCTTCCAGCACTCTATGACTTTAATACTTTATGCTCTCATCTGATTTCATTTCTTTAAGTTAAAAAAATTATCTTATGTGGATGGGTGTTTTGCTTGCATGCATGTCTATGCCAGGTGTGTAGTGCCCTTGGAGGCCAGAATAGGGCATCAGATTCCCTGGGACTGGAGTGAAAGATGGCTCTGGGCCAACATGTTGGTGCTAGGAATTGTTTCCTGGTTTTCTGGAAGAACAGAAAGTGCTCTTTACCACTGAACTATTTCTCTAGCCTCCTTCAAGGCTCTTATCTCCCCTGCCCCCGACAGGCTTTCCCGCAGCCCAGGCTGGTTTAGAACTTGCTATGGATAGCTGAGGATAATGAACTTCTGTTCCTTTTGACTCTACCTCCCAAGTTCCACTACACCTGGCTTATGCAGTTCTGGGGCTGGAACTGATATCTATGTATATTACGTGAGCACTTGACCAACTAAGCTGCCTCTACATTTTTCTTTAATAGTCTGATTCTGCTGCTTATTTTATGTACTTTATAATTTGGAGGAAAATTTCTTCTTAAGTTACTGCTTGTATTAGTTAAGGTTTCTATTGCTGTGACAAAACACAACGACAAAAAATAACTTGGGGAGGAAAGGGTTTACTTGCTTCCTTCTACATCACAGTTCATCACAGAGGGCAGTCAGAATAGGAACTTAAGGAGGGCAAGGGGCTGGAGAGATGGCTCAGTGGTTAAGAGCATTGCCTGCTCTTCCAAACGTCCTGAGTTCAATTCCCAGCAACCACATGGTGGCTCACAACCATCTGTAATGAGGTCTGGTGCCCTCTTCTGGCCTGCAGGCATACACACAGACAGAATATTGCATACATAATAAATAAATAATATTAAAAAAAAAAAAGAGGGCAAGAACCCCAAGGCAAAAGCTGATGCAGAGGTCCTTGAGGAGTGCTACTTACTAGCTTGCTCACGCTGCTTTCTTATAGCAACCAGGATCACCCACAATGTTTTAGTCCCGCCCACATCAATCACTAGTTAAGAAAATACCCTACAATGCCCTATAGGTTTGCCCACAATGCAATCTTGATTTTTATTTTATTTATTTATATTTAATGTATGACTGTTCTGCATGTACACCTGCATGCTAGAGGAGGACATTAGATCCTATTATAGATGGCTGTGAGCCACCATGTCGTGCTGGGAATTAAACTCAAGATCTCTGGAAGAACAGACAGCACTCTTAACCTCTGAGCCATCTCCCCAACCCATGGAGGGATTTTCTTTTTCTTTCGTTTTTGGTTTTTTGAAACAGGGTTTCTTTGTATAACAGGCATGACTGTCCTGGAACTCACTTTGTAGACCAGGCTGACCTTGAATTTACTGAGATTCACCTGCCTCTGCCTCCCAAGTACTGGGACTAAAGGTGTGTGCCACCACTGACCGGTTGAAGGCATTTTCTTAATGGAGTTTCCTACCTCTAAATCTTTCTCATAACAACAACAACACCTTTGTTTTATATTTCTATTTTAGGTTTCAATCTCAGTTTAATATTTATCATCCACAATGTACCTTAGTTATGTGTTCAGTTTCTGAGAGTTCCTGCTGGGCAGGGACACGGCACCAGTAGGCAGGAGTCTTACCTGAGGCTGAGATGCAGCATGGTACTCTAGCATCAGCTCTGGTGCGTAGAGTTCAGGGATGGGCTTGAAGGGGTTCAGAGCTACCAGGGTGCAGCCAGCATTGGTATAGAATATGTCTTCTGTATACCGGGCCTGCAGGCACCTCAGGACTGAGGAAAAGATGCTGTAAGCAAAGTCTGGCTCAAATGCAGACAGAACGCCAGACACACATCTGCGAAGCAGCCCTCCCTCTGTAATTAGCTAAGTGCCATTAGAACCCTGTAGCTCCCTGATGAATAGATATAAGATCTAATTAAGACGAGTCCCAAACCTAGAGCAAAGCCTGCCCTGGGGAGCCCAGGTGCAGTGCCAGGTTCCCTGGGGCAGGGGCCAGGTCAGGAGTATCAGTGCTTGGTGTGAGCTGGGGAACAGTGCTGCAGACCCTCGCTACATCCCTGTTCTTTGGAGCAGCAGTCTGGAGGAGGAAGGCCCATACCTGTTTCCAGTGTCACAGGATTCACCTTGGTGAGGTCATCCAGCTGATGGAGTGGGGCCTCCCCACCCAGGAACTCCTGGAGATCTCCCTTGAGGGATGCCCTACCTTGGGCATCAGAGCCTGAACTGTGACCATTCACCTGGGAACAACACAAGAGCCATGAGACCTGGGTCCCAGACCAGTTGACAGCTAATAAGGGCGAAGCCCGCACAGGAGAAAGAACAGGTTTCTACAAGATCCAGGTGGCTCATGTTTCAGCTCTGCTACTTATTAGCGTGACAGCCTTGGTCATTCACCTCTATGAGCCATGGTTTTTTATTTTGTTTTGTTTTGTTTTGGGGGGGGGGGAGTGATAAACTCAACTCCAAGGTTAAAGGAAAAAAGAAACACACAGAGCACTTAGTCAAGGCCTTGACAGTACATATTAATAATCAATGCTGTGAGCTCCAGCTAAGGCAACTTTTAGGCTACAGGCTACCAGTCTCACAGAGCTGCTGTCTGTACAGCACAGGACGGAGAGGGAAGAGAAGAAAGGCGCCTGGTTGGAACCAGCTTAGAAGTCTTGGTATGGCTGTGTTTCTAATGAGATTAGTGAACCCTCAATGCTCACACCCCTCAGGAACAAGCCAAGGTAGCAGCATAGTAATGAGTTTCTCTAAAAGACTGAGTCTCAGGCTCATCATAATGTACACAGAAGGCTCTTGTTCTTGAGGGCAATTGCTACAGCCTATAGCTGAATCTATGGAAGAACAAGGACTGAGGGAAAAAGAAAGGAAAGAGAAGGGAAAGGGGGAGGAGGAGGAGAAAGGAAAGGACTACTTACAAAACCAGCTGCAATTCAGGAACAGTTTTGATTCAACCAGGAGTTGAGTATAGTACCAAGAGCTTGGATTAGAAAGCTAGATTATGCTGGGTGGTGGTGGTGCACGACTTTAATCCCAACACTCAGGCAGGGGCGGGTGAATCTCTGTGAGTTCAAGACTAGCCTGGTCTACAGAGTTAGTTCCAGGACAACCAGGGCTATACAGAGAAACCCTGTCTTGAAAAGCAAACAAAACAACAACAAAGAAAGTTAGATTGTACTGAGCCTGGTAGAAGGACTCTTTCCTGAGGCAGGAGAATTGTTAGGTGCAAGGCCAGCCTCGCCAATTTAAGACTCTGCTCTCAAAATAAAAAGTAAAGGGTAGGAGATATGGTTTAGTGGGTGTTTGCCTAGCACAGGTGAGACCCCAGTTCAATAGAGTGGAAATGGAGTCTAGGCTACCCAGGTCTGGATCCTGACTCCACCATTATTCTTGTACAATTTAAGTTTTTAAATCTCTTTTTATCTCAATTTTCCTAACACTAAAATGGGAATAGTGATTGTGCCTACCTCTTAGGTATTCATACATACATACATACATACATACATTCATCAGGGTTTAGGAAGGCATGTAAAATATCCTCCCAAAAAAGTAGTTATTGCTGGGTATGGTGGTACACATCTGTAATCCCAGCACTCAGGAGAAGTGGGGAACTTCCACGAATTCAAGCCTCGCGAGGGCTACTCAGAAAGTCCTCAACAAACAAACAAAAAAACCCAAGAGCTAGGGTGTGATAATGTGTGCCTTTAATCCCAGCACTCAGGAGGCAGAGGCAGGTGAGTCTGTATTTGGGGCCAGCCTGGTCTACAGAGTTAGTTTCAGGATAGCCAGAGCTACACAGAGAAACCCTGTCTTGAAAAACCAAAAAAGAGAAAAGAATAGAAAAAAAATTAGGACAGAAAAGTCTAAACATTTTTTTTTAAAATGGTGTGTTCAAATAGTAGTACTAGATAACTTCAATATCACTTTTGATTGCCTTTCTTTATTTTTCCAAATTCCTGATAATGAATGTGACCTTGAGTCAGCCAATTAACTTGTCTGAGTCTGATCTCCAGCATGGGCACAGAACAGCACTGTATAGTACACACTAGTATATTTTTTTCACTGCACTGTGAAGATGAAACAAAATATTCAAGTATAGTGCCTACTATATAACAAGGACTAGAAGCAAGAAAGGAAGGAAGGAAGGAAGGAAGGAAGGAAAATACAACAACCCAGAGCAGACAATTGTCCTGCCTGTTTTTCTGTAGCCTTCAAGTCCATTTCCTAGAAAATAGCAGGGTAGTCTAGTTGCATCTGTCATGGCTTTCTTCAGTCCTACTTTGGTTATCCTGGCTAGAGCACAAACTCCCTGAGCCCTTATAGTGGGACAGAATTTAGGAAAATCAAATTCCAGCAAATTTTTGCTCTCTGTATCTGCGCTACTTATAAAGGATGCTATGTGTATGAGGAAGAGTTCCACAGAGAAGGGTGCAGGCCAAGGATACTAGCCTTTTCAGAGGTAGAATGCTGGACTCCCACGTAAGCTGCCTTCCCTTGTATTTCTGCACAGGCAGACGTCTTTTGTTGGGACTGCAAATGTTCCTTCTCCAATTGGCTCTTTTGTTTGTTTGTTTTGTTTTGTGACAGGGTTTCTCTCTTGCAACAGCCCCAGCAGTCCTAGAACTCAGTAGGCAAACCAGGCTGGCCTTGAACTCCAACGATTTGCCCTCCCAACTGCTAGGACTAAAGGTGTGGGCCACCACGCCCAGCTAACTTGGCTAATTGTTTATTATTCTTTTTTTTTTTTTTTTTTTGGTTTTTGGAGACAGGGTTTCTCTGTGGCTTTGGAGCCTGTCCTGGAACTAACTCTGTAGACCAGGCTGGTCTCGAACTCACAGAGATCCACCTGCCTCTGCCTCCCAAGTGCTGGGATTAAAGGCGTGCACCACCACCGCCCGGCCTTGTTTATTATTCTTAAAGGCTTAGCTTCAATGAACATTCTTGGAAGCCCCAAATTTCCACTGTGATTCAATAAAACACCCTGGCAAGGACTTCTACCAGGATAAGCCCCACTTAAGGTCATCAAAGTGACCTGAATTCCTTTACCTAGCCTACCTTCTGCACTCCAAGGAAAAGAACACAAAGCCACAAAAAGAGAGACACTCAAGTCAGGCGTGTCAGGAAGAGTGCTGGAATGACTATCTGAAGGGGTCTTTCCTGTCCTTCCAGCAACGAACACTGCAATCTTTCTTGCAAATAGGCACACAGGAAAGTGTCTCTGCTGCTTGATGGCATCAGTTGAGGGTTTACCTGCCGGAGCATCGTGCTTTAGCGTGGGCAGCCAGAGTTGTGTCACAGACACAAGCAGTACTGTCTATCAACCTGGTCATGAGGTCATCATTCCAGCAGACTCAGGTGTGTCGGAATCTCAGCCAAGTCTTCTTGGAACCTGTAGCGTGAGACGGAAGACAAGGGCCACACAGGTGATGGCTTCTCTGGGGTGACTCACTCCTACTCCTCCTACCAAGCAGGAGGCGCCCAAATGAGAATCGGGCAGGCCTGGGCAGAGAGTGAGAGTCTGTGCTTTCCCTTGCTAATCAAGAAGTTAGGAAACTTTGATGAGAGCCTCCAGAGATGACCTGGGATGCCTTCTGGCGTTTCCCTTACAGAAAAAGGCCAGGGGCAGTTTTAAGGAAAGTAAGTGATGGGCTAGTGTTGCAAAATCTTCTGGTTCAGTACGTCGTGAAGAATGAAGACACTGGGGAGAAATAACCTTGGCTCTATCATCACCACTAGACAGAAATACCTTATGTAAACATGTAAATGTAGTCATCAGCTGGTGGAGAATGTGCCTGGAGTCAACTCTATGCTTCTGGGAAGCTCTTTTTTTTTTTTTTTAATATTTATTTATTTATTATGTATACAATATTCTGTCTGTATGCCTGAAAGCCAGAAGAGGGCGCCAGACCTCTTTACAGATGGTTGTGAGCCACCATGTGGTTGCTGGGAATTGAACTCAGGACCTTTGGAAGAGCAGGCAATGCTCTTAACCACTGAGCCATCTCTCCAGCCCTCTGGGAAGCTCTTGTATGAGAAGGGAATCATAGTTCAGTCACTGGATGAGTATGTGACCCCAGAGCAACCCTATCACCCCAAATCCTCACCTTGAAAATAGGGATAGTTAATCTATTTTACTTCGAAAGTTTGTGAAGGTCAATGAGGTCAAGATTTGAAAGCACAGTACAAATCTGATTATCACTGAGTATGAATATTAGCATTACCTAAAGAGTTGATAACCCATTTGGGGTCACTGATCAGGCATGGAAGGTCCACTGCCCAAAAGGTGTGATTGAGATTGGGAACACTCAGGAGGCTGAGGCAGGAAGATCTCAGTTCGAGGCCTGTCTGGGCTACACTGTAAGTAAGACCTTGTCTCAAACAATCGAGGTGAGAGCAGGAGAGAAGAACCCACCTAAAAGGAGGAGCAGCCTGAGGGCAGGATCTGAAAAATGGCAAGCCTCACTCAGACTTGGGCATTCCCAGACCTCAATCCCTGCCTAGAAAGAGGGCTGAGGATGAGGGACATCGAATATGGGTTGATGGATTAACCCTGCTACAGACGTTTTGAGGCTCTGACCACACCTAGCCTTTAAAGAATCAGGTCCAGGGACTTCCATTGGAAACAGGGAGAGGAAAATTCAAACAGAAAAGGGTATCAGGACTGGGCTAGACACCGTCACTCTGTACACTGTACTCCATCACCAGAGGGTCTCTGGAGACTCAGCTGGAAGGCCAACCAGGAGACCACAACAGCGTCGTTAGAATCCAAAGCTCACAACCCTCCTAGAACACGGCGCAGGAGCTCTCTAACTCTCGTTTTCACACAATTGCCAATGGTATACTACCATACCACAGAGTGTAAAATTATGGCCCGTGTTGTTAAGTACCTGTGAGAGAGCTTAGGAAAGGCTGCTTATTACGGTGCAGCGTCAGCTCCCGGCTGAAGCCAAGTCAGATCAGAGCAGTTTCCTCCAGTTCTCCCGGCTCTCTCCTCTCTCGCGGTTACCACCAAGAATTTCTGGGAAGGGCGTGACCACAGTAGACAGAAGGGAGTAATGAATAGGTAAAAGACCAGTCCAAGTCCAAGCAAGTGGCAACCCGATCACAACCCCCTCCTCCTCCGCCCCTGCTTCAGTTAGTTTCTCTTCGGGCAGGAAGGACAGTCGGAAGACTATGAGGGAAATAGATGGGTTAGGGTCTTGGGGGTCCTTCCCTCTTTGCTCCAGATTCCTGGCGGGAACCAGCACTTAAAGCATTGGCAACGCGCCAGCGGTGCCCAGGGCTGGGATGCCACTCGAAGCACCTGGCACTGAGAGAATACGTCCTTCCGGGAAGGTGGATATGACCCTTGTCAAGGGCGCACTTTCCTTACGCCTCTCACTCCGTCCCTGGGTAGGACAAGGAAAGGGACAGAAGTCCAGTCCCGATTAGCCAGAAACAACCCCTTGTGGCCCCCTGCTGGCAAGCTGGAAAGTGACCGTGAAGGTCCTTGTCTAGGGCAAAAGCTGTGCTACCTCCTCCTGAGTTCCCAAGAGGGTAGAAAGAGAAATACTGAATTAGAAGGTGAGGTGCCTCCTTCACGCGTTAGCTCTGAGAGGCACACCCTGGCCTCCCTTACCCCTCCGGCCGTGAGGGGCTTCGGATCTAGGCGGGGAGTGGCACTCACCGGTCCCACGGTCTGGGCGCCCAGCGTGTAGTCCCAACCGGGAAGGTGGGCAGGGTGAGGCGGTGGAAAGAGCCCGGGGAGGGAAGAAAGCAGAAAGAGCGGGAGCACCAAGGAAAGAAAGCCCGCAACTCGGGCTCGTCCGCCCGCGGCCCGCAGCAGCCCCGGCTAAGTGGCCCGGAGCCCGGCGGCTCCTCCCCGGGGGCGGGGCGTGCACACGCGGCGCCGGGCGCACGTGGTCCGTCCCGGACCGCAGGCTCTAGCCGGCGGGCTGCGGGTGAGGCGAGGTCTTTTCAGACCCTGGGGTAAGGTGTGGCGTTTCTGTGGCCTCCCGAGTTCGGTGTGGGTGAGCGTGGCTTCTGGGGGCCCGGGAGCCGGTCTAGGGCAGGTCGCCGTGGCCGAGTCTGACGCGGCCTTCTCGGACCGCCACACGGCTGGGTCTCGAGAGGATCGGAACGAATCCAGCTCAACACACCGAAGGGCGTGGGGAGCCGGCGGGGCGGGGACCGTCGCCATCCCGGGCGGGGGCGCGCGGAATCTGCGGGCCCGGAAGAACAGGCTGTGCCGCGCCGAGCCGGAAGCGTTGCCCGCGAGGCGGAAGCGGAGGGAGCAGGCTGGTGCGGTGGGAGCCTGTTCTGTCAACGCCTAAGACCCTCGGTCCCGGACGGGGCGGGGCTGTGACGAGATCCGTCTGGGAAAGGCCAAAAGAGCAGGGCCACTTACGGTGAGATGCCGATGCCGGGCCCAAGTAGACCCGCGTGGACCACCTCAGGGGCAGTGCACACTGTGCTTTGTATCTGACCGACGGGTGTGTGCCCTCAGTGTGCAACTTTTCAGTATGTGACAGAGGAGAATTTAGGCTGCGGAAAAAGAAACCACGAGCTCTGGCGTGTACACTGCATCCCATCCATTCTGTCCACCTGCCCCTTAATCTGAAAATATGGCCGTGTGTATACGAGGAAAAGAACGTGGCTCTCATGCGTTCACCTCTAGGTGCCAGGACCCTGACTCTAAAATACACTGAACAGTTTTTCTCTCTCTTCCTTCCTGAAGTTTAAAGTCCATAGCAATGCATATGTAGCTTTCTTGAAGATTTTCATAACATATCAGTATATATCACGATGTGCATATAATTATAGCTAAAATTACTTTATATGTAAACATATATGTATGTATGTGGATATATATATATATATATATATATATATATATATATATATATATATAAAGAGAGGGGGAGAGAATGTTATGCTTTGCAATTGGCTCAGAGATTCAGAGCACTGGCTGTTCTTTCCAGAGGTCCTGAGTTCAATTCCCAGCAACCACATAGTCACTCACAATTATCTACAATGAGATCTGGTGCCCTCTTCTGGCCTTCAGGGATACATGCAGGCAGAACACTGTAAACAATCTCTTTTTAAAAAAAGAAATTTATGACTGATGCCATTTGGGATTCATATCCCAGATTTTCTTTCTTTCTTTCTTTCTTTCTTTCTTTGCTTTCTCTCTCCTCTCTCTCTCTCTCTCTCTCCTCTCCTCTCTCCTCTCTCCCTCTCCCTCTTTCTTTCTTTCTTTTCTTTTCTTTTCTTTTCTTTCTGACAGGGTTTCTCTGTAGCTCCAAAGCCTGTCCTGGAACTAGCTCTTGTAGACCAGGCTAGGCTGGCTTTGAACTCACAGAGATCTGCCTCCCGAGTGCTGGGATTAAAGGCGTGCACCACTGCCACCCGGCCAGATTTACTTTCTTAAGGACCAGGTCTGGCTGAGTGTGTGTAGCACACACCTTTTAGCATTTGTGAGGGGGTGGGGCAGAGGTAGGTGGACCCCTTGAGTTCTAGGCTACACAGTGAGACCTTGTTTTAGGAAAAGACAGGGTTTCAGGTAGCCAAGTTGGCTGGGAACTCAGGATGTAAGCAAGAACCATCTTGTGTCTTTAAGTGATGCTTCACCACACCCAGCTTCCAAATGGACTTTCTTTTTTTTTTTTTAAGATTTGTTTATTATGTATACAACTTTCTGCCTCCACACGCCAGAGGAGGGCGCCAGATCTCTTTACAGATGGTTTGGAGCCACCATGTGGTTGCTGGGAATTGAACTCAGGACCTCTGGAAGAGCAGACAGTGCTCTTAACCACTGAGCCAGACTTTCGTTTTAAGTTTGCCTTATAGTGAAGATACAATTTTGTACCAGAGATTTCATACTCTTCTTTCTTTTTTGTTTTATTTTTCTAGACCGGGTTTCTCTGTAGCTTTGGAGCCTATCCTGAAACTAGCTCTTGTAGACCAGGCTGGCCCCAAACTCAGAGATCCACCTGCCTCTGCCTCCTGAGTGCTAGGACTAAAGGTGGGCCATCATCACCTGGTGGGCATAAACTCCTGTTCTGCCCACATGTATGTACGTGTGAGGGTGTCAGATCTGGAAATAGAGTTACAGACAGTTGTGAGCTGCCATGTGTGTGCTGGGAATTGAACCTGGAACCTCTAGAATAGCAGCCAGTTACCTGTTGAGCCATCTCTCCATCCCCTAAACTTATGTTCTGAAGCCAAGAAATATTTACTGACTTTACAGCAATATTGTTTCCCTCAAATCCATTCTTTTGTATCATTTTCACAGGAAGAAACAAAATGTCTCAAAAGCAGATGAAGGAAGCTTTTGTCAGTAACCTCAACGGGACCAGCGTGCTAGAAGTAACTCAGGGCTTGTGCTTCCCTGCATTCTGTATCCTGTGTCGGGGCCTTTTGATCATTTTCTCACAGCACGTGTGTTCTTTCTCACACAGCTGGATCACACGCTTCTTCATGGACTTTGTTGTCCTTGTAGTCCCCTTGGTGATCACTTTGACTCTGCTGTCTCCGTTTATCCTACTTGAGAATCTCACTGCAATTGCCTGTGGGGCATGGCTGTTGTATCAGATATACCAGAGGAGGACTTGCCACGCCAAAGTGCCTGCTCAGAAAGTCTTTGCAAACTTCTTGCAAATCAGCCTAGAATCAGAGTACAGTCCAGCCGTCACTTATTACCGGGTCATTAATAGTGTGTTTACTGCTATTGCCATTTTGGCTGTGGATTTCCCACTGTTCCCTAGAAGATTTGCCAAAACCGAGCTTTATGGGACAGGGGCAATGGATTATGGAGTAGGTGGCTTTATTTTTGGGGCTGCCATGGTTTGTCCAGAGATTAGAGGGAAACATGTAGAAGGGTCCAGATTTAATTATCTTAGAAAATCTCTGTATTCTGTCTGGCCCTTAGTTGTCTTAGGAATGGGACGGTTAGTCATTTTAAAATCCATAGGCTATCAGGAACATTTAACTGAGTATGGTGTTCACTGGAATTTTTTCTTTACTATCGTAGTTGTGAAATTAGTAACATCACTTCTTTTGATTATTTTTCCTTTGAATAAGTCCTGGATTGTGGCTGTTAGCATTACTGTGTTATACCAGCTAGCTCTTGACTTTACTCCACTCAAGAGGGTAATTTTGTATGGCACTGATGGTAGTGGCGCGAGAGGTGGTTTACTCAATGCCAACCGGGAAGGCATAATTTCCTCTCTGGGGTATGTGGCAATCTACATGGCTGGCGTGCAAACAGGGTTGTATGTGCTTAAGAATAGAACACACATCAGAGACTGGATAAAAGGGACTTGTTGTATTCTCTTAGTGGCTGTTAGCTTTTTCATTTCTCTTTATATAGTTCAAGTGAATGTAGAAGCCGTATCTCGTAGAATGGCCAATTTAGCCTTTTGTGTGTGGGTGGTTGCTTCTAGCCTGATGCTTCTTAGCTGTCTGTTACTGAGTGATATAATTTTGAGTTTTGCCAAATTTCTAATTAAAGGGGCTCACGTACCATGTTCTTGGAAACTTACACAGTTGCCTGCTACAAATAAAAAACATTCCAAACCTCTAATCCTAGAAGCTGGGAAAAAAGAGCCCAGTCTTTGTTTAATCACAGCTCTGAACAGAAACCAGCTCTTTTTTTTCTTACTGTCAAATGTAACAACTGGTCTCATTAACCTGACAGTGGATACACTGCACAGTGGTGCCTCCTGGACTTTAGTTGTGCTTGGTATTTATATGTTTACCAACTGCTTAGTTATCTATCTACTTGATTTACAAGGTAAAACCACAAAGTTTTGGTGATGAATTTGTAGTCTATATATTTGAACAGCATTATTTTAGTGGAGGAGAATAAATGTGAAGGAAATGTGCTCTCAGCAATCCAGTCCTTTTTTTTTTTTTTTTTTTTTGAAGCAGATTCCATCTCTTTAAAAATTGCCCATGGGGAAGACCACATGGGGGCTGGGGGATAGGACACTAGCTGGAAGCATGGCCTGGCCTACAAGGGTGATGGGGGGCGTGGATCTGGCCTCACTGTGGCCACTGGTGAAGATGGAGATGAGCTGGTCAGCCTCAGCAAAGACTGGGAGCAGCGGTCGAGGGAAAGACGTGCGGTGGATGTGAAGCACCGTCCCTGAGGCAGGCTCACAGAAGACCAGCTCTCCTGCTTGGAGGTCCGGCAGCACGCCCAGTTGTGCTGGGTACCGAAACAACACCAGAGGCTCATGCTGCCCATTGTGTGAGAAATGGAACTCTTGATCATAACGGGAGAAGACCCAGGAGAAGGCATTGTGGTCCAGGCGGCAGTTCCTACCAGAACCCTTTCAAGGCAGCTGGGCCGAGGCTACACCCACTTTATAAGCACAACTGTGTTGAACATTCACTATCCAGGCATGGAGTCCGGCCGGAAGGTGGTGGCTGCCAAGGCCTTAGGCCAGAGGTCAAAGAGCTCTGGGTCGTCTGAGCAGGCATTGGACCTCTTGGCACTGAAGGTCAGGGTCCTTCGATCTTCAGACAAATGCAACAAGGGGTTGACAGTCCTTTCATTGACATGCACCTCCTCCATGCCTGAGAGAGACCCGAGACCCGATGTTGCCCAGAGCTGAGTCAGTAGTGGGCTCCAAGCACTCTTCTCGTTAAAGCTTAATTTGTCCGACTCCTGGGGATCCAAAATGCCCTCTGCTTCCTCAGCTCTCTCAACAATCTCGTGTACCTTCTGAATACGCTGGAGGTCATCCAGATGGGTGAGCATGCCCACCAGGCTGGTATGGAGGGTGTCCAGCTTTTTCAATGCCTCAGTCCAATGTGCCCGCTGAGTCAGGATACTCTGGTGAGCTCGCTCCTCTTCCCTGAGCACTTGCTCCAGCAATCACTGTTCCTCAGGCTCACACAGGTTCCTCACCAGGCTCAACCTCTGGATAACCAGCTCCCTCGCTGCACTAGCCATGCTCACTGCTTCTGGTTCTTCCCTTGCAGGACCTCCACCACATTCTTGGTGATGCCAGCGCTCTGTAACTGCGGCCTCTAACATTGGTCCACAATCTTGTTTCGCAGCTCCTCAGTGGATGCGGTGCCCATCACAGCAGCTGCCCAACCTGACGCAGGCGGCGCATACCGCATACCAGCCATCTCTTGAAGAGGCAGAACCCGCTCAGAGGTTCTCTGTGCTCGGAACAGAACTGGTCCGGCTCTGATTCCAGCCGGATCCCAGCCGGGGTTCCTGCCCCAGCCCTGGCCGGGACTCTGGCTCCGAGGTGGAGGCGTCCACGGACCTGGCTGAGAGCTAGACACTGCGCGCTCCACTCGCAGGTGCTGGGGACGTGGTTTCTTTTTTCAGTAATCCAGTCTTAATCATATTTTATTATAAAGTTTCAATCCTCTATGAGAGAAATTAAAGTTTATTTTTTTTTCTTTTGAGGAAGATTCTTGCTACTGTACCTGGATGTGTAATACATTCGGACATTGTGTAAAACAAACTAACAGAAGTAGTGAAAGGCTTTAATCACAGAGCATGGGAGGCAGAGACAGGCAGATCTCTGGATCTCTGTGAGTTCCAGGCCAGACTGATATGCATGTTGAGTTTCAGGACAGCAAGGGCTGTGTCGAGAGACCCTCAAGAAAAAAAAAGTGAAACAAAGTCTTGTGACTTACTGGAACTTATGTCAGTATTTTTAAAGACCTTGTTCACAGGATTTCATTTTGTCTGGAGCTCACTGTGGTACTTGTACCTCAGCCTCAGCACTGGGATTTCAGGCATGAGCCACCACACCTAACCTGTCGGTAGTTTTGACACTGGAAAATGGAGGGTGGGATTTTTTACTTTCTATATATCATTCCATTGTATTTGTGATTGTTTGTATGAATATATAATTGTAAAATTTTTGTGTTACATGATGTTTACATTAAGATATTTATGAATTGTCATTTAAAAATTTTGTATGTGTGTATATTTTGTCTACATCTATGTACATCACAGGTGTGCATAGCTCACAGAGGCCAGAAAAGGGGGTTAGATACCTTGGGACTGGAGTTACAAATAGTTGTGAGCTGCCATATATGAGTGCTAGGAATTGAACCTGGGACCTCTGGAAGAGAAGCAAGTGCTCTGAATCACTAAGCCATTTTTTATTCCACTTCCTTTATTTCATTTAATTGGGAATCTCACTATGTGTGCTGATCTGGAACTCAATCTGTAGACCAGGCTGTCCTCAAATTCATAGAGATCCGCCATCCTTTGCTTCCTGAGAGTTCGAATCAAAAGTATGTACCACCATGACTAGAAAATACAGATTTTCAATATATCTTTTTTAAGTTTTCTTTTTATTAAATTTATTCCTTTCTTACTTATGTGTGTTTTGCCTGTATGCACGTATCTTTTGCCTGTATGTATACCACAAGCATGCGTAGTGCCTGAATGGATTAGAAGAACATTTGCTCTCCTGGCACTGAGTCATGGATGTTTATAAATGACTATGTGGGTATTGGGAATCGAACCTGGGTCCTCTGCAGGACTAACAAGTGCTCTTCACCATTCGAGCCATTCCTCCTACTCCTTCGAGATATATATATATATATATATATATATATATATATATATATATATATGTATGTAGTGTGGGATGTAAACTGGAGAAACAGGAAGGGACCAGAGAAGGCAGCCACAACTATGGGAAAGAGAATCAAGAAAATCTTGGTGGCACACGCCTTTAATCCCAGCACTTGGGAGGCAGAGGCAGGCAGATCTCTGTGAGTTCGAGACCAGCCTGGTCTACAAGAGCTAGTTCCGGGACAGGCTCCAAAACCACAGAGAAACCCTGTCTCGAAAAACCAAAAAAAAAAAAAAAAAAAAAAAAAAGAAGAAAGAAAGAAAATCTGTGAGAAATGAAATCTTCAAGCATATAATCTAATAAAAATATGGTTACATTAAGGCTTAGTAGTCTGCTGAGAACTGGAATGGTTTGAAATTTTCAAGCAGATCATTCAGTTGTTAAGTCTAAAGGTTTAAAAATCACAGGGTCTTTAGTTTCCAGTTCTGATGTCCAATGTGTATATTATTTCTTTTGGTTTCTTGAGATAATCTATGTAGCCTTGGCTGGTCTGGAACTGTGTAGGCCAGTCTGGACTCAAACTAATGGAGATCCATCTGCTCTGAAGTGCTGGAATTAATGGTGGGTGCCACCATACTTGGTCAATGTATATATTTTAAGGCAGGTATAATACTGGCCAGCTGTGGTGACACAAACCTGTAATCCTAGGACTTGGAAGATCGAGATCAGAGGATCAGGAGTTAGTTAAAGGCCAGTCTCAGCTCCATAGCTGGTTTCAAAGACATCAGAAATGACTGCTGGCCGGTGTGTTTAATTTGGTATTTAATGTAAATACACTAATTGTTAAATGTGTTTTGTTTACTTCAACTTTTTGATGGCTAATTTTGTGTTAAGATGACTTTGTATTTGGTGACTGCAATTACATTATATTTCAATTAAAAAGTATGACTTTTGAAATTTAACCAATAAGAGTACAGTATGTAAATTAACATGACTAGGAAAGTGGATTGATTTTTCTGCTGTGTCACAGTACCAGTAACCACAGTTTTATCTGTTGGGGCAGCCAGAAGGCAGAGTAGCTCAACTGCTACATTTGTTTAGAGAAAGTAGTTATCCTATGACTTTTCTTTTGTCTTTTTTTTTTAATATTTATTTATTTATTTATTTATTTATTATGTACACAATATTCTGTCTGTGTGTATACCTGCAGGCCAGAAGAGGGCACCAGACCCAATTATAGATGGTTGTGAGCCACCATGTGGTTGCTGGGAATTGAACTCAGGACCTTGGGGAGAGCAGGCAATGCTCTTAACCACTGAGCCATCTCTCCAGCCCCCTTCTTTTGTCTTTTTGAGATGGTTTTTCTCTGTAGCTTTTTGTCCTGGAACTTTCTCTCTACACCACAGAGCTAAACCTGCCTCTGCCTCCCATGTGCTGGGATTAAAGGTGTGTGCCACTACTACCTGGCGTATTCTATGACGTAATGAACATGTGTCATGTGGATGTGGTCGGTTGCTTTTTTGTTAATAACTTTTTTTTTTTAAAGACAGGGTGTCACTGTATAGGACCAGCTTAGAACTCACTGAGATCTGATCTACCTGCCTCTGCCTCTGGAATGCTGGGATGTGCCTCCACAATTGGCACTTTTCTTATTTATTTTTGTCCTATTTATTTTTATGGTATTTATGTACTTATTTTTGTGGTACTAGAGACCGAACCTTGGGCGTTGAGCCTGCTAGGCAAGTGTTCTACCATTATATTCTCAGCCCTCCATACTTTTCTAGTCTCACTAAGTTAATATTTTTGACAACTAATTACAGGTATTAACTAAAAAGGACAAAGTCTACATTGTTTTTCCCATCTTGTAATTCCCAAGGTCCTAAAGAAAGGCTAATGAATTCATAAAATCAGAATTAGTTGGCAAGACTCCCTCTGATTTATTGTTTTTCAGCGGAGAAAGATCATCCAACAATGATTTACTGAGCTCTAATGTGTCAGGTACAGGTGCCGGGAATACAGACAAAGTCTCCGTCTTTGAGGAACTTACATTTATTTTTTAAAAATATCTAATATATTTGTTTATTATTATTTTGAGATAGGGTCTGTGCAATCCAAGCTGGCTTCAAATTTATGGTAAACTCCCTGCCTTGGCCTCTCAGGTGCTGGAATTGCAGGTATGTACTACCACACTGGGCTTGTGTTTTTATTTTTAATTGCTAAAACAGAACTTCCTACTGTCAGATCATGAAAAGAAAAATACAACTTAGATTCTCAGACATACTAATTTAAAT
The DNA here is from genome assembly GCF_018167655.1 of Microtus oregoni. NCBI lineage: Eukaryota > Metazoa > Chordata > Mammalia > Rodentia > Cricetidae > Microtus > Microtus oregoni. Next base: position 13,740,166 of record NW_024543074.1, read on the forward strand.
AACAGTCTGCCACTGATTCTACTGCCGTATCAAATAATATAGCCTATAATTACAGCGAAAACAGAAGGTATTCTAGCTACACAACTGCTATTTTCTTCATAGCTTGTTCTTTGCTAGTACCTGGTCTGTATTTAGTAGTGAAAATTAAAGCTAGCGGCTATAAATGTATTGGCTCAATATTGGTTACCAAGCATAACCTAAAATTCAAATGATCTAAGGCAGGCACATGGATTATAATAGTTGTAGATATAAACACAAGATTCTCTGAAAATATTCATATTTTTACTGTGTACTTGAACCTGTGAGGTGCATGCAACTGCAAAGACATATGCTTACTGGAGTTAAGCTATGGCTCACACTTCTGCTTTTAGTATGGCCCAAAGACATATTTACTAGATAATCACACCTTTGGGAACACAATGGCTCTTCCAGTTTATTATGTCACCTACCCTAACAGTGACCACATAATGTCATAAGTCAACATGGCTAAGGATGCACTGTGGGTTTTTTTTTGTTGTGACTTTCAAAGACTTCATGTGATGATCAAAATACCTTTTAAAAGTCAGTAACAATAGCGTTAGCCTATTTACCAGGAAATATTAGATCTATCCTTAAGATCAGACAATTATACGAGCAGCGATTGGATTTATCGTTAAAACAATCAAGACGAAACAATTCCCATCGTTCAGGCTTTAAAACGGACCTCCTCAGAGTAGGACCTGAGAACGCGGCAGCGGGCCTAGAGTGCAGAGGAATTGTCTTTACAACAAACAGCTTTGGTTCTCGGAAGATGGTCAGACGGAAGGGCCTTTGGCCGCTACCAGTACTTTGCCCAAGAGAGTCCCTAAGTTAATATTAACTCAAGAGTTCCTCTGGTCAGAACGTACACATAGACTACCGTTCAACTTTGTCTCTATTTGTAACAGCAAATTCGGCACGTATCCATCTTCTCGGAGATCTTCCCGTAAGACAGCCGGCTCCGGGTCAATCAGGGTAGCAGAGCCTGTTCCTCCAATCTTCCAGGGGTGAAAGTCCGACTGTGTCAAATCCTGGAAACCATGGCCAGATGTCTTTCCACTGCCTGTTCTCATTGACCTCGACAGCCTCAGCTCCTCACCACTACCTAAGTCCTATCTGGGCCCGGACCCATGCTGTCCACTCAGACTGGGCGCTTTTCACCCTTCCGCCCTGGGGAGAACAGATCCTAGTTCGGCACGGACAGACACCAGACTACCCTGCTCGGCCTGCCTACTGGCTCGATTTCGTGCTCATTTTGATAAATCCGGGGCACCGCGCCGATCAGCCCGCGCGATGGCACAGGGAGTTCCCCCCACCACGACACGCAGATTTCGAAAGTCCGGACCCGAGAGAGGCGGCTGCGGTCTCGCGAGAAGAGGCAGGCCCCGCCCGGAGTTCGCGGCCCCTCCCGGCCCCACCCTCCCCACGTCCCCCGCCCTCCCTCCCACACTCCCCGTGGCGCGAGCGGCTGACTGAGCCTGGAGAGGAAACGGCATTCGCAGCCGCGCTCCCGCCCAGGCCGGCCCTGACGCGGGCCTCGTCAGCCGGTAACGGGGAGCAGAGGTGGGGGTTAGGGAGGCGTCCACGAAGTCAGTGAAGGTCAGAACCAAGAGCCCTCCTCCGACCCGGGTGAGGAACCGGTCTGAGCTTGCCCCCACCCCCGAACTCTGCAGAGCCGAGGCGGGGTCGACCCCTCCCAGGGGCGGGGTGGCGCCGGGCAACTGCAGCCCAGGGTCCCCCGCCTGGGCGGGGCGCTCCGAGCGGGGGAAGGGGTCAGCGGCTGGGTGCGGGCATGGGCTGTAGAGCCGAGGCGGGAATGAGCTCCTGGAACCCCGACTTCCGAGCTGGGCGGGGACGTCCCGGGGCCAGCAGGTCCTTTCCGCCTCTCCTTTGGACCCTGACTGGAGGCCAGCGGGCGGAGGGGTGGGTGGGGGAGGGCAGGCGGCGCGAGGGGGCGGGTCCCGGCGCTGCGGGCCACTGATTGGCCGAGCGCGTGTGGAATCGGGTGATGGGAAACGCAGCGCGGCTCTCCCGTCCTCTCTTGCTCCGCGCCCCCCCCTTTTCCCCCGTGGCGAATGTGCTGCGAGGTGGCGGGTGCTTACGCTCGCGGGGTTTGGCTGTTGCAGGCAGGAGCTGGGAGGAGGCGGCAGCGGCAGGAGCAGCGGCGGCGGCGGCGGCGGCGGCGGCAGCGGCAGCTGGGAGGAGGTGGTGACGGTGGCAACGGCAGCGTCGGGGACGATGGCGCGACTGGTGGCAGTGTGCAGGGACGGGGAGGAGGAGTTCCCCTTCGAGAGGAGGCAGATTCCCCTCTACATAGACGACACCCTCACGGTGAGCGGGCCGGGCCGGGCTGGGCCCGCTGCTGCCCTGGCAGCTGTTTCCCCTCCTCCCCCTCCCCCAGGCCGAGCGCTGCGCACTGGAGAAAGAGTGTGTTGCAACTCCTAGGCGAGGCCGCCTTCTCTCCGACAGGCCCCACAAACTCGCCTTTGCAGGGAGCCCCTCGGTCCCCTTGGCGGGCCCCGAGCCCAGCGCCCCGGACGCACTTTGACGTCCTCGCCCCAGGTCTTCCTCCCTTTCGGAACCCTGGACCTTTACTCCTTCCTTGGAGACGCTGCTTTGCCGAAGCACGCGACCGGGAGAAGGGTTGAAGGAGCTGGGCGTTTAGGGCCTACCCCCTACAGAAACCACGTACCCTCCGGGAGGCCTAATTATCTGGAAATGTCGCAGCTGCACTGCTACCGGTGTATTTTCTAGTTTAACACTGTAGCTATCACGACAGGGCAGAGGGACATTCTCTTGCACACTGAAGATTCCACTAAAATGTTTTGATTTCCTTATACGTCTCGGATTGCCTCGTATATTATAGTTGTGGAAATGATTGTGTTAAGCCGTGACTTTTCAAAATAGGCCTTCTTGGCTTTTATTTAGTTCACAAGTAACCTTTTTTTAAAAGACCAAATTATTGAATGTGTAAACGTAGTATGGGGGTAGAGACAAACGTGGGCGGCTCGTTGTTTGAAGACTTGGTGTTAGTATACCATTGCCGATCCTCTCCACCCTGTGTTACAGTACTATTTCCTCTAAAAGGAAATGGCAGAAATTTTGAGTTGATTCTGAGCAGGAAATGAGTGCAGTTAGTTGCCACGGTTTAAGAAATGAAATGAACCCTTTCTGAACAAGTTTTGAAATCTGCATTTTGTTGCTGACACTCTTGGATTATACACTCACCGGTTGTTCTGATGTATATGTCTCTCCATCTTCTAACCTTTGGCTTTTTTGCCTTTCAAGGGCAGATCCCTATCTTCCTGAAAATTTTTTTTGCAGGTATCTAGAAGGTTTTAACATTTTATATAAAATGCAAGTCATTGTAGAGATGTCAGTGTGTGCCTTTCTTTTTGCCAGTCTCAGTTAAGAGCTGCAGCATTTTTAAAGGATTAGCAGAGCTATTGACTGCTTCACTTTGACGGAACTTTGCAAGGGAAAGCATGTTTTTTTTTTTTTTTCCTTTTTACTTCTAATGAGACTTGGTAGAATGATTTGACTTGACATAAAGTAGAATTTATGTTGTATATATTGTTTGTGGTTTCTTATTTTCTTGCATTATAACTATAATGGGTTTGTATTTAAAATAGTTAAAAAAAACAAACTAGAACACCGACCAATGAAATGATTTCTTTCTCAGTGAGACAACATGTGATCGTAGCTCATCTGTTATTTACCTTCTGCCCCCTTCAGTGTATAACCTTCTGAAACACTGTTTGATATCAACCTTTTGTGTGCACGTGCATTTTTTCTTAATCCTGAGGTTTGAATATTACTTTTGAATAATGGTATGAAAAACAGGAAACACCAATGTAAATTTTGTGTATTACAAATTTTAAGGCAACTCACTTTCACATAACCACCTTTAATGTGAATGCAGTAATTAATTGACACATTATAAATTTATAAAGCACTTAAAATGGACAGTATGTGCTGCATTCTTAGCGAACACCTTCTGTTATTTAAGATAAAGTATTTCATAGATAAACTTCTATTGTGTTTTAGTGTCACACTGCTTTTGCCTTGTACTGGGTGTCTTGAATTTTGCTTATTGTATTATAGACTTGTTACAAAGACATAATTTAAGCTTAAATATCTCAAAATAATAGGTATACATTTTCCTTGCTTAGGAATGGATTTTTGTCATTAAGAAATGAATTTTGTTAGTTTGTGTTGGAAACTTGTGCACCATCATTGAATGCTGTTAATAAATTAATGTTAGTGAAAATTCACTTAAAGCTATGCCATATTTAGGGACTCAGGCTTCTTTCCAAGATCATTCTCAATCCCAGTTAAAGGGATAATGCAGAACAAAACACCTGTTGGGAGGGAAGTGGGAAGAGGAAGCAGAGGTACGAGTTCTGTGTTGGTTCATTGATATTGGATAGCAGTATATGCCCTGAAGGTTAGCTTGGTTTGATCTTTGTTCCTAGGGACCCAAAGGGGGAACCTTGTGATCTTTGAGTAAATGGTTTTAGGAATCTTGTTTGCAGATAGAGGTTAGTCTAGTTACAATGCTTGAAATTTACATCATTTTTAGCAGAAATAGTAAAAATTTTATTCTTAGTTAAAACTGGTGATTTTAACTGGGCGGTGGTGGCGCATGCCTTTAATCCCAGCACCAGGGAGGCAGAGGCAGACAGATCTCTGAGTTCGAGGCCAGCCTGGTCTACAAAGCAAGTCCCAGGACATCCAGGGCTGTTCATTCAGAGAAACCCTGTCTTGAAAAACCAAAAAATAAATAATAAAACTGGTGGTTTTTAATTTAGGTTAATAAAGTAAAATTAAGGTATTTGTACGTGAACAAGCCTCTTTTTTTTTTTTTCTTTTTTTGGCTGTCCTGGAACTTGCTCTGTGGACAAGGAGAACTCAGATACTCGCCTGCCTCTGCTTCCTGAGTATTAGGTCTAAAGGTGTGAGCCACCACAGCCCATTTTAGAAGCTTCTTTTGTTACATGCTGTATTCAACATTTAAAGGGTTCCTGTGGTACTTCAGTGGTTTTGAACTATACAGGTGTAGAAGGGATCAGTCCTAAGTAACTAAGTAAACTTATCAATTTATACACAATTTAGGAAAGTATCAGGTTGTGTAGCTATAGTATTTTAGAAGTATAAAATAGTTGACAGAAAGAATGCAGGTTTTATTTTAGACATTATCTTTGTAGAATTAGTTTCTTTCAACGAGATTAAAAATATTTTTATTTTATGTGTATGTGTGTGCGCGCCTGAGTGTATGTATATGCACCATGTGTGGGCAGGAGCCTGAGGGGATCAGCAGAGGCATTAGATCCCCCAGGAACTGCAGTCCTCTGCAAGAGCAGTGTACACTCTTAACTGTTGAGCTATCTCTTCTTCTTCCTCGTCAGCAAGATTTGAAAAGGGGGTAAATAAAATTAAAAGATGCAGTTCTTATCAAATCTTAACAGATAACCACAAAACAAATTACTCTGTCTCAGAGAGAAGCAGCATTAGAGTTCATTCTAGTTATCACTACACACAGGCAAAGTTGAGCTACACTGTTCGGAACATTTTATACTCTCCTTTTTAAAAAATCTATGTATACGTTTATTTATTGTTTGTTGTTGTGTATGCCATAGTACATTTGTGGGAGTCAGAGGACAGTTGTCTTCCACTGTGGAGGTTTGGGGATGGAAGGCAGGTTGTCAGGCTTGACAGCAAGCACTTTTACCTACTAAGCCATTTTGATTGGCCTGCTCATATCTCAGCCTCTCAACTGGTATGACTGAAGATGTGTACCACTGCTTTTGTTGTGTTTTTAATGGTTGTATAAGTTGTATAATACTCCATAATGTCCTTCCATGAAGTCTGGCTGCTAATTTTTGCTATGAATAATGCTGTAGGAATATGGACAGTGCATTGAGCCATTAATTTTCCTTCCCTTGGGCTTTTGGAAATATACTTCCTGAAGGATTAGAATGTTTTACAAGTTTCTTGATTCATACTGTCAAATTACTACAGCATTTCTAGAAGACATTTTAATTCAAATTGATCCAAACAAACTGTAAACTGGGGTGACAGAATGGCTTAGTGGATAAAAGGTGGTTGCTGCCACATGATTTGAGTTCCATTCTTGGGACATATGTGGTAGGAGGGAACAACTGTCTTCTGCAAGTTGTCCTGACTTCTAAACGAGCATCTCTGGCATGCATATATGCCCCCCCCCATACAAAGTAATAAATGGACTAGAAATTGGTAGCAGTTTTCAACTGAGCCTAAAAAGAAGAAAATGTTAACACTGGGGAATTAATAGTTTATCATTTGCTACAAGTATTTAGTGTTTTCTTTCAGCTCGCTAATATTTAACTTTCCTGGGGGTGATGCATGTTAAAAATAGTTTTATGAGTAGTGACACAAGAGAGCAAAACAAAAATAACATTAATTTTGATAAATACAAACATAATTTCTTTGGTTAGAGCTCATGAGAATAGTCTGAAACCATTTTTTTTTTTTTTGTGGTCAGGTAAAACTGGGACAGATGCTTAAGAGTGAAAGTCACTAATGGATGCAATAAACTTTACAAAGCAGTAATTGCTGCGCAATGACTTGTTCTATTTTTGGATGGCTCTGGATAGGTATCCTCATCATGCAGCTGAACACTGAACACTAATGATTCCTCTGTGAAACCGCACCTCAAGTACTTTACAGGGCTGTCTTCCTTAGGTAACCTAGAATCTAAGATTAAGTCAAGGAAGTGGTTTGAAAGGATGGAGAAAATAGTGCTAGTGGCCTCTTTGCCTTCTACTTTTCTTACTGTTCTCTTAAAACATTGTCATATACTAGTTGACCAAAAAACAATACAAATAAAAGCTGTTACCCTAAATGTTTGAAAGGCGAGGTTGAGGTAGTTATTTATTTAGGACAGAACCTTTGGCTCAAATGAATGTTCAAGAGAATAGAAAGTATCCAGTTCAGGAAGGGGTCTGTGATGGATTTGATTTTTGACATTTATGCTGCTTGGTAAGAGACTTGACACCTGTATATTCGTTATTTTTTTCTTTTCCTTGGTATGTGTAGCATACGTATGTGTGTTTTACTGGTGTTTGAACCCAGTGTCTCCCATATGCTGTGCAAATGCTCTCTCCTGGAGCAAACATCCCCATCCCTTTAACGAAGTTTTTATTTTTATGTATGTTGTTGTTTTGCCTACATGTATATCTATGAACCATGTGTATGTCTGGTGCTTTTGTCAGCCAGAAGAGGAGGTCTGATCACTTAAAACTGGAGTTACAGATAATTAATTGTGAGCCCACTGTGTGTATGTTGGGAATCAAAACTGCTCTTCTGGAAAGAGCAGCTCCTAACTCCTGAGCCATCTCTCAATTGCCAACACCATCTTCCCCTTTAAATTTTGAGTTGTGGCTTCAATAAGATGGCCAGGCCATCCCAAACCTCTTTTAAAAACTGTGTTTATTTGTACATGTGTTTATGTGTATAAGCATGCGTATTTCACCCATGCCCATGTAAGTGGAGGTCAGAGGACAACTTGGAGTTGTTTGTCTCCTAACGTGGGTCCTAGGGATTGAACTTGGGTCATCAGTCTTTGCAGCAATGCTTTATTTAACATGCTGAGCCATCTTGATCTTGATGGCCCTGGCTGAACTATTGATCCTTTTTCTTTAGCTTCATAAGCCACTGAATGATTGTAATTTTTAAAAGGTTGGTTGATAGGTCTTAATGTTTGGCTCTCTGCCTTCCACCTAGTTTTATTTTTGTTGTATTCTGGAGCCTAAACCCAGGACTGCTCATATTAAACAAGTGCTATACTCCAGATCATAAGTCTTGCTTGACAGCTAAATTTCTTATATTTAAACCCTGTGAGGTGATTCTAAAAGAATGTAGGTTAATTGAACTTTTCAGTGCTGGGGCCAATCCTAGGGCCTTGTTCATGGTAGGCAAGGAGCCACATTCCTCGCCTGTTAGCTATTTTCAGTTTAGTTTTCAGGACCAGAATTTCTTAGTGATGATGGTCATGAAGTAGGGGATAAGGTAGGTTTTTCTGTGTAGCCCAGGCTGTCCTCAAACCCATGATTTTCCCGCCTTAGTCTTTGTGTGCTGAGATTATAAGTGTGCCATCATGTCTAGCTTGGACCAGGGTTTTCAGTACCAGGATTATTACTTTAAAATTTGAGTAAATTTGATTACATTAAGTATAGTGGACAACATACATTGTTAGATATTTTGCTTGTTAATTAAAGTGATTCTCGCCAGGCGATGGTGGCACACGCCTTTAATCCCAGCACTCAGGAGGCAGAGGCAGGCGGATCTCTGTGAGTTTGAGACCAGTCTGGTCTACAGAGCTAGTTCCAGGACAGGCTCCAAAGCCACGGAGAAACCCTGTCTTGAAAAACCAAAACCAAAAAAAAAAAAAAAATTAAAATGATTCTCAAGAGATTATTTAGGGCTTCAGCATTAGCTCAGTGACTTCAGTTTTACTTAGTAGTGTTAGTAAAGGTGATATCATAGTACTTAGAACACACCTAATAAGTATTGAAGCCGCAGGGTCGTTACCACCATGAATTGGGGCTAGTAAAGAGATGGCTGAAAAGATAAAGGAGAAACAAGGTATTGCGATGGATAAACTTAAAAATTGGGTAATTGAGACTTAAAACAGTGAGGTTTGGACATTTTCTATATACTTATTGAAGAAGAAACTTTGTAAACTAAAAACTATTGAGATGATGCAGTCTTGCAAGGTGATAAAATTACTGTAGAATTAGAAGCAGGAAACAATGACTTCCCCTTGTTAATAAGTCGTATATGTACTACTTGCAAAGGAACCCTCACAGTGTCTCATGACTGTAATCTCGGCATGTGGGAGGTGGAGGTAGAAGGATCAGGAGTTCAAGACCAGCTTTGGTAGCATCAGACCCTATCTTAACTGAAACAAATACAGAAGAAATATGTTTGGAAAAGATATGAACATGTAAGAAAAAATGTCATATGTTATCCATACAGCAACTTTTTTTCTTGTAAGATAAAGCTATATGCATGCAAAGTTGTCTATGTAGTTTTGAATTTGTGAAACTGAAATCCTCTGGATGTTTAATTTCTTTTGCTTCATATAACAGTATTCTTTTATCACATTCAGAAAAAAATAAAAACTGCGTGTATTTTCTCTATTGAAGCCTTCATTATTGTTAGAGCGACCATGTTTTTAATCATTCTTAATATGAAAAGAAGAAAATAATAGTCATCTCTGTTAAAGAAGCAGATCCTCATGGTGCTAGTTGGAGGAGAGGGTTTTTTTCTTCTTTTTTTTTTTTTTTTTTTTTTTTTGACAGTGACTCAAGTAGCCTATCTCCACTGAGCCAAAGATGACCTTGAACTTCTAACCTTCCTGCTTTTCCTTAAATTCTGGAATTATATGCCTATATACACATGAGGATGTGTGCAGTGCTAGGGTTTGAGTCCAGGGTTCTGTACGTGTTAGGCAAGCACATATCTAATGTATACCCCCATCCTTCCAGATCTTTTTAAGGCAACATTCACCAAAGTTTGCTGTTGTTTTTGCCTTAAACAATGCTCTTTATCTTGACCCCTTTTTTTTTTTTTTTTTTTTTTTGGTATATAGGAATCTGAGGCCCTTGTTATCTGGAGTTTGTCCTTGTGTAGGGTTTGATATCTTTTACATACATTGTTTCAGTTAAGATAGGTATAAAATATATAGTATATGAATGTTTTACTCACATGTATCTGTGTACCACTTGTGTGCCCGGTCCCCTCAGATGTTAGAAGAGGGTGTTGGATCCCCCGAGATTGGAGTTATAGACAGTTGTGAGCCATCATAATGGGTGCTCGAATGGGTGTTCCTTTGTAAGAACAAATTTGCATTATTATCTGCCTAGCTGTGTTTCTAGTCCTGTACATGTTTTTGAAGACGTACATTGTCACATTTCTGATACATCTTACAGTTAAACTCTTTCCTTGGTCATATATAATTTTATGTACATACTTACACGTGTGTATGTGTGTTGTGTGTGAGTATGTGTACATGATGAGTATTATACCATCAGAATAAGAGGCACTGGATCCCCTTGGAATTGGAGTTGTAGGCATTTGAGTTGCTTGATGTTAGTGCTGGGAATGTAAAGGTCCCCTGGAAGGGCAGTTTGTGCTCCTACCAACTGAGTCATCTCTCCAGTCCTCCCTCCACTTAATGGATTTTAAAATCTGTAATGTCATTGATCAGTGAAATCACTAATCCCTGTCATCACACACTGAAGCTTCCTAAAATTCCTCAGGGCATCCATTTTCATCATAGGTAGAACCTTTACTAAATGCTCGATACTATGTTCTATGTTACATAGATTTTGTTTTTGAGGGAATTAAACTCAGAGCCTTCAGTAGGTTCTGTAGTACTAGCTAGGCTAGTACTCTACTACTAAGTTAATATCTCAACTCAAAGTATGTTTTAGTTTGGTATTTCCCCCCCAAAATTTTTACGTTTATTTGTGAGGGTAGAGGATGGGGCAGATATGCCACAGTGAACATGTAGAGGTTAAAAGATAATTTGTAGAGATTTATTCTCTTCCTTTCATCCTTTGGGTTCCAGGGCTCAAATTCAGATGATCAGGCTTGTGGCAAGCACCTTTACCCATGTGAGCCAGGTCACTGACCCTCATATGTATTTTAACAAACATGAGTCTTTTAGAGTCCATAGTTAAAGGGCGCTAACTATATTGGTTTACCTACTAAATATTATTCACCATTGCCACTTTAGAAAATACAACTTAATTCTTACAACTGCCGTATTAAGTAGGTATTAAAGTTATTACTTAATCTTATTTTACAATTAAGGAAATAGACAGGTTAAATAACTTGAGAGTCTTAGCATAGATACTAAGTGACAGAGCCTGGATTCCAACTGTGTGTTTGAGTTCAGTGTCTTTGTTTCCTATTGGCCATATTGTGTCTGACTTTAGGCCAGCAAGGTAGTTCAGTGGGTAAAGGTACTGTCTACCAAGACTGGAAAATTGAGTTTGATCACCAAGGTCCATTTGGTAGAATTAAAGTTGATTCCTGCAAAGTATCATCTTACTGAATGCATGTGTGTGCATTCATACACATATACTAAATTTAAAAATAGAAAAGCTTGTACACTGATTAAGACTCTTTTGTAGGAGATGGTCTGACTTTATAGATGTTTTTACCTAATCATTTTTATAAAGTATGCTGTAGAATCTGTCTAAAGGATCATATGAGCCGTTTCTGTTCTGTTTGCCTTTTAAGATGGTGATGGAATTTCCTGACAATGTTTTAAATCTCGATGGACATCAGAATAATGGTGCACAATTAAAGCAGTTTATTCAGGTAAAGTTTTTTAAATCGTGTATAGTATATGTTTTAAACCATTTAATATTTAACTGTAACTTCTAATTTCTTTTTCTGTTGTTTGTGTTTTTGAGACCAGCTCTCACTGTTTAGTGGAACTCAGAATAGAATAGGCTGACCTTGAACTCGGAGAGATTTCTTGCTTCTTCCCTGCACGTGCTGAGAGTAAAGGCTTTTCTCACCACACAGTAGCTTCTGATTTGTTTTACCTAGGCTTCTCATTAGGTATTAGTAGTACACTGAAGTTGATTTCATTTTTTACTGTTGTAGTAAATGTAGTTACCTAGATTTACAGATCATGTGAAAGAATTGGGTTTTGTTCACATTATATAGGTTCAAAAAGTTTAACAGGTCATCATCTTTCCTAGTTTTTACAAGATAGGATTTGCAACATTTTATCAAGAACTTGTTGGGCCAGGGCTGTGACTTGGTGCTAAAATGTTTATCCATTTGGTCCCTAGTAACACACACACACACACACACACACACACACACACACAAACACACACACACACACACTTCTTTTTTAAAAGTTAATCCTATAATGTAAGTTTTCCAATTTTTTTATTTGTTTATTTAGGAAAAAGATACTTCTCAAATACTCAAAAATATATAACTAAGCCAAGCAGTGGTGGTGCGTGCCATTAATCCTAGCACTTGGGAGGCAGAGGCAGGCAGATCTTTGTGAGTTTGAGGCCAGCTTGGTCTACAAATTGAGTTCAGGTACAGCCAGAGCTGTGTTACACAGATAAACATGGAAAACAAAACAAACAACAGCAAAAAAAATTATATATATATAATTTATATATATATACACTTAAGAACCCCCCCTTTTTATTTATTTTATTTTGATTTTTTAATTTATTATTTATTTATTTTTGTTTCTCGAGACTGGGTTTCTCTTTAGCTTTGAGGCCTGTCTTGAAACTCGCTCTGTAGACTAGGCTGTCCTTGAACTCACAGAAATCCACCTGCCTCTACTTCCTGATTGCTGGGATTAAGGGGGTACACTTAGCATGAAAAATTAATAGTAAAAATGAAGAAATATTTGAATATTCTTTTCTTACCTATTTTTCTGGGAGTGTTAATTATAACATAATTGTTAACTCCCTTAAGTAGAAATTACCAGTGTTTTCCCATTTCTTTATTGCTGTGGTTCCTATTCATTTTTCTTCCTTGTCACACTCAGCAGATGATATTCATGTACACTAGCATTGTAGGTCCTACATTGGTAAGATAGGCCTTTTTTTTACCCAAGTATAGAAGCCAAACAGTAATGAAAAAGTAATTTTATGTTTTAAGAAGTATTCATCTTTCTTTTTACTTTCAGCGACATAGTATGCTTAAGCAACAAGATCTAAGTATTGCCATGGTGGTAACATCCCGGGAAGTCTTAAGTGCACTTTCTCAGCTTGTTCCATGTGTTGGTTGTCGGCGCAGTGTGGAACGCCTCTTTTCTCAGCTTGTAGATTCTGGAAATCCTGCCCTTGAACCTCTGACAGTAGGGCCCAAGGGAGTACTATCTCTGACTCGAAGCTGCATGACTGATGCAAAGAAACTTTATACATTATTTTATGTACATGGGTAAGTATGGTTAATTAAGAAACAACTTATTAATAAAATAGTTAATTTTAAACAACTTGATAAGAGTCGGGCCTTTCCCCTAAATTTCTCTAGGGTAAAGATTGAACTTAACAGTTTTATTGAGTAGCTTCTAATTTCTGCTGTAGTGTGGAGAGAGGTATATAGTAAGCAAATAAATGGTTGAGTATAAGTCACAAAGAAAACACTAAGATGGGCAGAAGTAAGAAAATGAGTGGTTCAAATTACTGTGAAGCATGTGGTCTGGGAACGCCCTTCTGATAATAGATGAATAAAGTAAGCAAGGGAGCCCTACATCTGTCTGGATGAAGGTACAAAAGGAAGAACAAGCATAAAGGGCCAGAGGTTAGCGTTTACTTGACTTGTCTGAAGAACAGCAAGGAGTCTGTGTTGGCTGGAGTCTGATGATAACAGTAATAAAAGGTCAGATCAGAAGAGTGATAAAGGTTCAGTCATGGCAGTGCCTCATAGTCATGCTGAGGTGGTTACTCTGAGTAGACGGGAAGCTTTGCAGAGTTCTGAGCAGATGAACAGACAATCTGACTTGGAATTTGGCCTCCAGTGACCTTTGTGTTCAGAATAAAGTGAAAAGGGGGTGCAAAGTATAAACATTTGGAGAAGTAGGTTGTTTAATGATAAATGGGGAAAGTGACTTGGGTTACTGGTGATAAAGACACTAAGAAATGATAGGATCCTGAAATATTTTGGGGATTTTGTATAAATTAATAAGGGGAGGGATAGCTTCTGTATCTTAGGTTTGTGGTATAACGTATAAGCAGACCAAGATACTTCTTGTCAAGACTAATGGCTTACCAGGACCCACACAGTTCAAGGAAAGAACCAACTCCCAAAAGTTGCCCTCTGAGCTTAACTTGTGATTGAACTCACCCAGTTGCATACTTTCATACATACATACATACATATATAAATATAATTAAAATAGTTTAGGTCCTTAAATTTTTTTTTTTTTTTGGTTTTTCGAGACAGGGTTTCTCGGTGTAGCTTTGGAGCCTGTCCTGGAACTCACTCTGTAGTCCAGGCTGGCCTCAAACTCACAGAGATCCGTCTGCCTCTTCCTCCTAAGTGCTGGGAGTAAAGGCGTGTGACACCACTGCCGGCTAACAGGGTTTTTTTTTTTGTTTGTTTGTTTGTTTGTTTTTAAAGTATAACAGATGATTTCCTTTTACTGAGATGGCAAGACTAGGCAGAAGTTTTTTAGTGTTCTTTTGTATATGCTAAGTTGGAGATTTTAATTGTTTATCAACAGTATATTTTTGTGTCGTTTACTAAGTATCAGTAAGAAAAGGTATTAAAAGACCAAACTCGGAGGCTCTTCAGTTTGGAGATGATGGTAGAGACTTCTGATTTATTTTTATTCATTTTTGAAGTTCAGTGGATTGATCCCAGGACCTCATGCTTATTAGGCAAGTACTCCACCTCTGAGCTATAGCTCTGATAGGGCTTTGGATTTTAACTGCTTGGGGAAAATAAAAAAAATAAAAAAAAGAAAGAAACTTCAGAGGAATAACATAATTTGATATATTATGATTTAACAGGATTACTCTTGCTGCAGAGTGAATTCTAATGTAAAAGGCAATGGTGGCACTATGGAACCATTTGGTAAATTGTAATTGATTAACTAGAGATTGGTGGGTTCAACAAGGGAGATAAGTGATAGGATTGTAGATATGTATGAAAATTATAAAAGTTAATTGACAGGCTTTGCTAGTTGGTTGGATGTATATGGTATGTAGTAGTATTGCACATTACATATATTTATTCTGTATATATACATTACTATATGTTTTATATTTATTTGTGTGCACTCCCATGCAATAGCTTGTGTGAAGGTCAGTGAACAACTTTAGGGAGTCAGTTCTCCTACCATGGGAGTCCCAAATCATCAGGCTTGGCAGCCAGTTCCCATTACCCACGAGCCATCTTGCCAGCCCAACATTGTATAGTCATACAAAATTTTTGTGGTTGACCTCTAAAAGATAGCATGTATTTGTATAACATTTGAGTAAAGGAAGCTGGGTGAAAGTCATGTAAGCAGTCTCTAAAATGTCAGGGTGTCAGACACATGGTAGGTACCAGGATAAGAGTGATAGTCTAGGGAAAGAAAGCATTGCTTGAAGTAGGTTTCTTCCAGCTGAACTGGCTAGAAATGGGGAGGGAAAAGTTAGTGTAGACAACTTTGCATAAGAGTTTATTAAAGACATCTTCAGGATAGGTAATGTCTATGTAATGTTGTTAAATATACTTCTCACAAAAAGGCATCTAATAGAGATTTTCAAAATTTGAAAGAGAAATAACAAACCTTTAATGGTTTATTTTTCACTAGGTCCAAACTAAATGATATGATAGATGCTATTCCAAAAAGTAAGAAGAACAAGCGATGTCAGTTGCACTCCTTAGATACACACAAGCCTAAACCTTTGGGGTAAGTAGAAGTAAATACCAAAATGCTTCATTGATGTTTAAGTATATAAATGTTGGTCATATTCAGCAAAAATGATAATATATTGCTAGTTGCGTTAACTGGATTACATTCTGACATATGTCAAAATAAATATGTTCTTGGTTTCTATTGGCTTTTCTGCATTGAAACTGTAAGGTTACTGACTTTTAAGTTTTTCCTTTAAGTGTGTTTTACAAGGAATTTTTTGAGAAATTTATGTCACTGATTTTAAAGTTTTCAAAGTAGTTTTCAAAGTTTTCTTTGATCTGTACTATCATGTTTAAATTATTTTTGTCTTATTTCTAGGTTTTCCTAATTTATTAAGGATTTTAAAAAGCCTTAATAAGTTATGGTAGTGTGTGTTTGTATAATTAATTTTCAGTTTTCTTGGTTTAGTGTATAATACTGGTTTGCCCCTATTTCCTGGCATAGTATCTCAGTTGTTTGCTGGTTTGCCTTTAATAACTACTTGGGGAAATATAATTTAAAGGGAATTTTAAAGAAAATTTTGTTTGGAGGAGAATAAGGTGAAATAAAAGTGTTCTAAGTTTACTTAAATATATCAATGTCGTTGGAACCATCTTATAGACATTTTCCTTAACATAAAGACCTAGATACCCAGGTCTTCCTATGCCCAGGAAAAATAATGTTTTAAAAGTTTTTATCAAGCTGGGTGGTGGTGGCGCACACCTTTAATCCCAGCACTCGGGAGGCAGAGGCAGGTGGATCTTTGTGAGTTCGAGGTCAGCCTGGTCTACAAGAGCTAGTTCCAGGACAGGAACCAAAAGCTGCGGAGAAACCCTGTCTCGAAAAATCAAAAAAAAAAAAAAAAATTTTTTTTTTCTTATCAGCCCGGTGCTGGTAGTGCATGCCTTTAATCCCAACACTCAGGTGGCAGAGACAGGTGGATCTCTGTGAGTTTGATGCCAGCCTGGTCTACAGAGCAAGTTCTAGGACAGGCTCCAGAGCTACAGTTCTCCTGTCTCGAAAAACCAAAAAAAAAAAAAAAACATTTATCAGGGCCCAGTGTGTGACACAACACTTGGAAATGGATGCAGGTGAATCCCTTTGAGTTTGAAGCTAGGCTGGTCTACATAACAAGTTCTGGCCAGGTTGTGGTGGCAGCGCACGCCTTTAATCCCAGCACTCGGGAGGCAGAGGCAGGCGGATCTCTGTGAGTTCGAGGCCAGCCTGGTCTACAAGAACTAGTTCCAAGACAAGTACCAAAAAGCTACAGAGAAACCCTGTCTCGAAAAAAAAAACAAGTTCTAGGCTAGTCAAGGCTACATAGTGAAACCCTGACTCTCAAAAAGAAACAAGACAAAAAAAAAATCAAGAAAGCTGTTAAATATAGAGAAATAGAAAGACC
Organism: Microtus oregoni; assembly: GCF_018167655.1. Classification (NCBI taxonomy): domain Eukaryota; kingdom Metazoa; phylum Chordata; class Mammalia; order Rodentia; family Cricetidae; genus Microtus; species Microtus oregoni. Next base: position 13,757,010 of record NW_024543074.1, read on the forward strand.
GTGAAGTAGAGACTTAATATTTGAGACAGCATCTCAGTATGTTGCCTTAAGCTAGTCAGGATCAAGTGATCCCCAACCTCAGCCTTCTGAGCACAAATGGAGACTGTAGACACTCCTCCCATCCTGTGTGCTGTGCTCAGATTTAGTGCTTACCAAACTTTGAAACATTTGTGTCACTCATCTATCTGCCTTTTTCTTTGCTGAAGTATTTTAAGGAAAGTTCAAGGCACCTGCTGTTCTCTGTTCGCATACATCTTTAAAACAGATGAACATTTTCATGCCCACAATGGGCATTAACTATATTAACAGCAGAGTTAACTATAATTATCTAATACTCAGTTGATACTCAAGATTTCCTTATTGTGCCTGACAGTATCTTGCATTGGTTTGTTGAGGTAGAATCTAAACAAGAGCCATATATTCCAGAGAATCTAAATACACAGGGTATTATGAAACCAACAGAGGTCTTTATAGTCTAGAGTAGCTCCTAAGTAAGTTATTTTGCATTCTTGTGGGATTTTGTTGTTACTTGAAAACGGCTCGTGCAGCCCTGGCTGGCCTTGAACATTCTATATAGTTTGTATAGTGGAAGTTTACCTTGCACTCCTGATCTTGTCAGTACCTCCCTAGTACTGAGATAGCGGGCATGGACTGGCTTCTACGTCTGTCTTAAGTACGTGTTTTTATCAGTATCGTTCCATAGAGGACTCCTCTCCTCGTCCCATTAGAAAATGAGCTAAACAGTATGGTATAGTAAAAAAAAAAAAAAAAAAGGCCTGCCTTCTGGTTTTGTTTTCTTCTCTTCTTCCTCGTCCTTCTCTTCGGTTTTGTTGTTTGTCTTTTTTTTTTTTGTGGTTCTGAGGGTTGAACCCAGGGCTTCACACATGAGTACTAATCAGGTATTCTACCACTAAGTTATACTTTAGCCTCTTTATGCATGTACTTTATTGAGGACTAATAAAAAGCAGTAGATAGCCCAGCATCTTATATAGCTGTTCTCAATGCTATTTTATGTGAAGATCAGTTCTTCCTGTTTTGTTCCAACTTCTACTCTGCTTTGCCAGATATCTCCTTCTATTTAATGGATAAGTAGCTACATCTTCCAATCTTGTAGCTTTCAAGTGAAAAAATAAATCTCTGTAACCCTCATGTTCCCTTTCAGGTACAACTTCTCTACATGGAAAGTCAATTTTTTGAAGATTGTTTATTGAATGTGAAGTGAATATAAATGGAGCTGGTTGATCTTAAGGATTAAGGAGTGTGACTTTGCTAAGATAGCTTTGGTTATTCTTCAGTGTATGTAGATAGTCTGATTATAGTCTGTTTAGTCAGGATGCCTTGAAAGGCTTCCACAGTTGTTTGCTGTTGGAAGTCCTCATTTTATGTTCTTTCCTCAGGTTTTTGTTAAATTTTCACACTTTTTTTCCAAGGAATGAATACTCGCTGGGTTTCAGCTTAATAAAGGGCAGTGATTCAGTCATCTTTACTGAGTGTTCTTTTAGCTGTGCAAGTAAATCCTAGTTATTTTCTGTCTGGAAGTTTGGTATCTGAAAGAAAGATCCAGGCCAAACTTATAGGCCAGTAGTTAGTGATTAAGGGTAAGGTAATATGAGAAAACGGTATGTAAAATTATGTAGCAAGAGCAGAGAGTGCTGGGAGATTCTGGTTAATGGTGCAACAGAAGCTGCTGATCAGAAAATTGAGTATGGCCAAATGGGTAGGAGGAAGCTGGTCTGGTTAGCTGTATTGAATGTTCCTGAGTCACTGAGGACCCCGTCGTGAACACTGGTTTAACAGCTCTGATGAAGAGCACAGCTGGTGTTGAGTGGAAGCAGAGTCTAGATTGGAGTGGACCGAAGATGAATACAAGATTGTAGTAGGTTAGATCGCATGGAAAGCACAGGAGGAGGAGGAGGAGGAAGTGACTTTGAAAGAGTACTCTTCAGGAAGCAGGTCTTGAATCACCTGAGGCATAGGCCTAGATCTGATCTCAGTGGGAGGTCACTTAAACCTGACTGTCAAAGAGGAATAGAAAATTGAGAGAGGGGATTTAACATGCAAGATAGATCAGGAGCTGACATTTCGCTGTCAGAGTAGGTAGACCTGAACCTTGGTTTGGCCCTTCCCCCTTACTGGGGTTAAAGTGCTGGATTGTATAATGACGTGATGTTAAGCCATGAGTTGAGAAATACTTATTTAGCTATGAAAAGACTCAGGTTATTCCATCTTAAGCAAGTGTGACATTTAATTTCTAGGATTGTAATGAGACCTGCAGAAGATCAGGCAGGATCCAGTTCAGGATTAGCAAAAAATCTAGAAGACTATTCTTGACTGGAATCTAGACATTTCTGTAGGAATGCACAACTGCCACACAGCAAAATGCACAACCAATACCACACTGAAACTAGTTGGGGAAGAGGGGCTGGGAAAATTCTCAGTAAGTTTAAAGAAATTATGTGTGTAGTACTTCCTATTAGCATAGGCGGTATAGTGTGTGCATCTTAGCCTGCTATTTTTATTAAGTATAAACTTAACATATTTTGTTAGATTAATATATGACTTTCATGGCTACTTGGAAAAGTGAAGGTAAATAAGTTTTGTTGTCATTGGCTAACTGTAAATAAGAGTGCTTTAAACAATAATCATTTAATGATCACATTAAATAGAGAATTTTCAATTGTTTAAAGATCGATACATGTTTAGTGGGTGAAAAGACTGTATAACTTTTTAAGTACCATTTTGGCTTTAGAACATTTCAAGTGTATTTGCTTGTAAAATACTCAACATATAAACCAGTTTCTATTTTTATAACTGTAAATAATGTGAAATAATATCGAGTAACTTGATAGTCAAGTATTTGAAATAAACATATGAAACACATTAAATAACAATGTATTAAGATTAAATATGTAATCTGTTATTCAAATTTGCACAGTTATCTTACTAATTTCTTAATATGTTAAAGAATTCATGATTTTAACATAGACCTTAGAAATGATTTCTTCAGGTTATCTCAGTGTCACTAAGCTTTGTACCATACTGTACTGCAGTGAAGGGAGCAGTAGCAGTGTCAGTTCAGAGAAGTTAAGTACAGATAAGAGAAGTAGTGAAGACCACAGGAAGGACAGCAAGTGTAGGATCATTTTCCATTATGGACCTTTCCAGGGAACAGCCAGGTAAAACAAAGCACTCCTTTATTCTGCCTTTTTAAATCTTTTACCTCATATATGCCTCCTTGTCACTAATACTTAACTCTTCTTACAGAGGATGTTGGATGGATGTATGGGAACTAATGTCCCAGGAATGCAGGGATGAAGTAGTTTTAATTGACTCCAGTTGTCTCTTAGAAACACTAGAAACATATCTGCGAAAGCACAGGTAAGTGGAAAGTTCATTATGATATAGTGGGGAGGGTATCTTAGGTGTCAGTCATTCAGAGTAGCCTATCACTGGCTTCCTTTGTATAAAAGTATTCCAGTATTCTTCCTGTTGTTATCTGGCAATAGGGGTTAGGGTAGTTAATTTCTCAATGAGGTGCTTTTGAGTGTTAGCCTTCTTATCTCTTCTTTTTAAAGATTTGTTATTATCATTATGCATTTTTTTTGAGACAGGGTAGCCCTGGAGCGGTGGGATTACATGGGCCACCATACCCAGTATTTATTATTTTTAAGTGTGTGTGAAGCTTGATCAGAGTTCCTGGGACTCTTAGAACTGGAGTTATAGGCAGTTGTGGGCTGCTTGACATAGTTGCTGGGAATCAAAATTCGGTCTTACAAGAGTAGTGCTTGTTCTTAACCATGGATACCATCTCTCCTGTTTCTCTTGTCTTCTTCTTCTTTTTTTTTTTTTTTTTGTAATTTTTATTGGTTATTCTAGATTGGTCTTTCATGAAATATGGGTGGATTGAATATATTAAAGGTATAGTTAATCACTTTAGGAAGAATATATTATTAATCATATTTGATTTGTTTTCAAAATTAAATTAGCAACTTTTTTTGGCCTAGAGTTGTAGCATGTATGAGCTCTGGGTTAGATCCTCAACCCAGCGTAAACTCAGCATGGTTGAACAAGATTGTAATCCGAGCACTTGGGAGGTAGAGACTAGATGGTCATGAGTTCAAGGCAGCCTGGGATACAAGCCACCTGGCTTTCACCTAAAAAGCTTTTCATTTCCTAATTTGAAATATTTCCTCTGTTTGTCAGAGCCTTTAAATAGAGTTACAATGTATTTGTTTCATGTAACCTCAAATTTTTCTTTTTAGAGTAGTGTTACAAAGGAATTTTTAAAGTGCTATTAGCATTTGGAATCCTTTAGGAAAGGAAAGAAACTGGTAAATGAATCCTCTAGTGATTGCATTGTTATTGGGGCCAGTTCTGTTATTACAAATTTGCTACATTTGACTTGGGAATAGATAATGACTTTGCCTTCACTTTAAAAAACAAGAATTATAAGCCGGCGGTGGTGGCGCACGCCTTTAATCCCAGCACTCGGGAGGCAGAGGCAGGTGGATCTCTGTGGGTTCGAGGCCAGCCTGGTCTACAGAGCTAGTTCCAGGACAGGAACCAAAAAGCTACGGAGAAACCCTGTCTCGAAAAATCAAAAAAAAAAAAAAAAAAAAAAAAAACAAGAATTATAAAAACAGGTGTTAACAAAATTGGTGTTTAAATGGCAACAAACTAATGAACTGCATACTCAGTTCCTTTTTTTTTTTTTTTTTTTTTTTTACTTACAAACTTTCTCATTTTTGTCTTTTTGGTTGGTTATCAAAAAGTAGACAGTGTACTTGATTATTTGGATTTGGGAGAGGAGACAAAATACAAAATGTTTGTCCTATGTCTTTTAAGTATGAATCGGTTTACCCAAAAGGTATCTTTGGGATCGTATAACAAACTAATGTTCTCAAGTTTCCTGTGTTTTGGTTTTATTTTATTTATTTTTTTAGTTTTCTTTTTTTAAATTGATTTTTATTGAGCTCTACATTTTTCTCTGCTCCCCTCCCTGCCTCTCCCTTTCCCCCTTCAACCCTCCCCCAAGGTCCCCATGCTCCCAATTCAGAACATCTTATCTTTTTCTACTTTCTACTTCCCATGTAGATTAGATCTATGTAAGTCTCTCTTAGTGTCCTCATTGTTGTCTAAGTTCTCTGAGATTGTGGTTTGTAGGCTGGCTTTCTTTGCTTTATGTTTAAAAAACCACCTATGGGTGAGTACATGTGATAATTGTCTTTCTGTGTCTGGGTTACCTCACTCAAAATGATGTTTTCTAGTTCCATCCATTTTCCTGCAAAATTCAAGCTGTCGTTATTTTTTTCTGCTGTGTAGTACTTCGTTGTGTAAATGTACCACATTTTCCTTATTCATTCCTTTGGTCGAGGGGCATTTAGGTTGTTTCCAGGTTCTGGCTATGACAGACAATGCTGCTATGAACATAGTTGAGCACATGGCCTTGTGGCACGATTGAGTATCCTTTGGATATATACCCAAAAGTGGCATTACTGGGTCTTGAGAAAGATTGTTTCCTAATTTTCTGAGAAATCGCCACACTGACATCCAAAGGAGTTGTACCAGCTTGCATTCCCACCAGCAATGCGAAAGTGTTCTTTTTTCCCCACAACCTCTCCCGCATAAGTTGTCATCAGTGTTTTTGATCTTGGCCATTCTTACAGGTGTAAGATGGAATCTCAGAGTTGTTTTGATTTACATTTCTCTCATGTCTAAGGATGTTGAACATTTCCTTAAGTGTCTTTCAGCCATTTTAGATTCCTCTGTTGAGAGTTCTCTGTTTAGGTCTCAAAACCTAAAAAAATAACCTCTGTCTGATGTGGGGTTATTGAAAATCTTTTCCCATTCTGTAGGCTGTCGTTTTGTCTTGTTGACCATGTCCTTTGCTTTACAGAAGCTTTTCAGTTTCAGGAGGTCCCATTTATTAATTCTTTCTTTCAGTGTCTATGTTGCTGGGCTTATATTTAGGAAATGGTTCCCTGTGCCAATGTGTTCAAGTGTATTTCTCACTTTCTCTTCTATAAGGTTCAGTGTGGCTGGCTTTATGTTCAGGTCTTTGATCTATTTGGATTTGAGTTTTGTGCATGGTGATAGATAGGGGTCTATTTTCATTCTTTGACATGTTGATATCCAGTTATGCCAGCACCACTTGTTAAATATGCTTTCTTTTTTCCATTTGATATTTTTTGCTTCTTTGTCAAATATTAGGTGTTTGAAGATGTGTGGATTGATTTCTGGGTCTTCTATTCGGTTCCATTGGTCCTCCTGTCTGTTCTTATGCCAATACCAGGCTGTTTTCAATACTGTAGCTTTGTAGTAGAGTTTGTAGTCAGGGATTGTAATGCGTCCAGAAGTTATTTTTGTTTTATTTATTTATTTATTTAGTATACAATATTCTGTCTGTGTGTCTGCCTACAGGCCAGAAGAGGGCATCAGATCTCATTTCAGATGGTTGTGAGCCACCATGTGGTTGTTGGGAATTGAACTCAGGACCTTTGGAAGAGCAGTCAATGCTCTTAACCACTGAGCCATCTCTCCAGCCGCCCTGAAGTTCTTTTATTGTACAGGATTGTTTTGACTATCCTGGGTGTTTTGCTTTTCCATATGAAGTTGAATACTGTTCTTTCGAGGTCTGTGAAGAATTTTTCTGGGATTTTGATGGGTATTGCGTTGAATCTGTGATTTTATTTTAATAAGGAGATACCGAGTATTTTATAAATATCTTAAGAAAATTTGATTAGAAAAATTTTATACGTAAAAAAGATATATTGAGTTTGTATAGAATTTGTTCTATCCATTAAAACTTTGTAACAATTTTTTTGTTTTGTGTGTATATACTAATACTTGTGCATGGATGCACAGTTCCACAGCTCCTGTGGTGGTCGGAGGACAACTTGTACTCACTTTTTTCTTTACACCTTTACATGGGTTTGGGAGTTTGAACTCAAGGTGCTAGGACTTCAGGGCAAGCACTTTTACAATGGAGTCACCTCAGGTTTTTTATTTTATATATATTTGTATGAATTTGAATGTATGTTTGCAAACCACATGTGTGTAGGTGCTTATCGAAGCCAGAAGGGGGCATTGAATTCCCTGGTATTGGAGTTACAAACAGCCATTAGTCACCTGATATGGGTGCTGAGGACCAAACCTGTGTCCTCTGCACGAGCAAAAAGTTTTCTTAACTCCCAAGCCATCTTTCCAGGCTCTCTATGCCTCAGTTTTTAAGACAAAAATAATTACAGGATATATACAGGGTTTACTATGGGATTAGGTTAAATTGTGAGGACTGACGACATAATAAAGTTCACTTCGGATGCTTTGGCAGTGTAATACGCGTCATTGTTTGCAGATCCTTATCACTGCTCAGCTCTTACAGCTTCCTTTCAGTTTTTGAGGTGTAATCTGTTTCAGTTGGTTTCTAAATGGCCTTATTATATACTACTCCCTCCTTCTTTTCTGTCTCTCTTCTGTTTCTGTCTGCTTGTCATCAGGCCTGATAACCCAGAACCTTCACAGAGGAAGGAGAGAGATTTGATTCCAGGAAATTTTATTCTGACCTCTACACATAGGCTGTGACGCTTGCCCAGCCATTTTGCAAACCCTCTCCTTCCTTCATTCCATCCTTCTGTCCTTCCATGCTTCCATCCTTTTGTCCTTCTGTCCTTCCTTGGAATAAAGTCTTGCTGTGTTGCTCAGGCTGGCATCAAACTCCTAGGCACAAGTGTTCCTCCTGTTTCAGTTTCTCAAGTAATGAGGGTCACATACCACCATATACCCAGATGCCCTCCTTTTAAAAGTCTGAATAATGTCCAAATATAGAACACATTTCCTTTATTCATCCATTGATGAATGTCTAGATCATTTACAATCTTGGCTGTTGTGAATATTGCTATTGTGAATGTGGGTCTGCCAAATATACGTAGTTTATTCCTAGAAGTGTGACTTCTTTTTTTTTTTTTTTTAAAGATTTATTTATTAAGCTTACAATGTACTGCTGGCAAGGAAGGCACCAGATCTCATTACAGATGGTTGTAAGCCACCATGTGGTTGCTGGGAATTGAACTCGGGACCTCTGGAAGAGCAACCAGTGCTCTTCCCTCTGAGCCATCTCTCCAGCCCCTCTGAGCCATCTCTCCAGCCCCTCTGAGCCATCTCTCCAGCCCCGAAGTGTGACTTCTTGATCATATAGTAGTTTTTTAAAATTTTATTTATTTGTACTGGAATGATATAAGCATGCTACATGTAGGCAGAGGTCAGAGGATAGCTTCCAGAAGTTAGTTACCTTCTATTATGTGGGTCATAAAAGTTAAACTCAGATCTCCAGGTTTGGCAGCAGTCAGCACATTTACTCACCAAGAAGCCATCTCACCTGCCTCTGCAGTTTTTATTTTGAGGAACCTCCATCCAGGCTTCCATAGTGTTCTGTCTTTTTAATTTTTCTTTTAACTTTTTTTTTCTTTAAATAGGCTCTCACCAAACTGACTGGCCTGAAACTCGTTCTGTAGACTGGGCTGTCCTTGAACTCATAGAGATCCACCTGCCTCTGCCTCCTGAGTGTTTAGGATTAAAGGCTTGCACCATTGATCGCAGTGTGTTTTTTTTAATGTTCCTACCCACAGCATGCAGCAGTAATTTCTTTACGTTCCTACTACCACTTGTTTTTCATCTGGGTTTTTGTTTCACTTGTGGTTTATTGATAGTAATTATCTTAGTAGGAGTGAGGGCACTAATTATGGTTTTGACTCTGCATTGGTGATACTGAGGATTTTCTCACATGCTTACTGGCCATGTGTGTATCATCTCTGAGAATATGTAACCCAGGGACCATGTGAGCTTCCACAGACCTGCTCATTTTTTAAATTGGGTTTCTTTTTGGACCTGGCATGGTAGTTCATGTCTGTAATCCCAGCACTTGGGTTATAGAAGCAGGTAGATCTCTGTTCTGCATGTTTGATCCCATCTTGCTCTCTACATAGTGAGTCCCATACTAGCCAGGGCTACATAGTGATATCCTGTTTCAAATGTTGGGGAGTATGTAGGTGATTTTTTTTTTTTGTTTGCTTGTTTGTTTTATTTTTGAGATTGAATCTCACTGTGTACCTCTGGCTGTTCGGAACTCAGAGATCCGCCTGCCTCTGCCTTCCAAGCACTGGGCCTAAAGGTGTGCGCCACTATGTCTAGCTAAGAGATGGGATTCTTTTGAGATTTTTTTTCTTATATATAAACATAGTGTAGCTTGTTTGGGTTTGGCCTAGAACTTGAGTTGTAGACCAGGCTGGCCTTGAATTTGGAATAATCCTTCTGTTTCTGACTTTAATGCTAGGGTTATAGGCATGCACGACTATGTCTGGTTTAAGAAACATACCTGCCTATATATATATGTACCTATTTTATATATCTATATATAAATGTGTTTGTGTGTGTGCATGTGTGTATTATTGATCCAGCATCTACGTTAGGCTTGGCTTCCTCTGTGTTGGGATTACAGGTGTAAATCACTATATTTAACTTACAGGAATTTTTTATATTCTGGATATTAATCCCTACTCAGATGTTTTCCCTGATTCTGTGGTTGCTTGTCCACTGTTTACTCTTTTTGTTTCTTTGGTTTTTAGAGACAGGGTTTCTCTCTGTAGCTCTGTCTGTCCTAGAACTCATTCTGTAAGCCAGGCTGGCCTCAAATTCAGATAACTCTTTGCTTCTGCCTCCGCAGTGCTGGGTTTAAAAGTGTGTGCTACCACCTCCTGGCTTCCTCATTTTTTTTTTTAGTATTTATTTATTTTAGTAGATTGTTCTTATTATGTGTATGCAGGAGCCTCATGGATGTTAGAAGAGGCGTCAGATCCCTTGGAATTAGAGCCAGACAGCTGTGAGCTACTGTGAGTGCTGGAACTGAACTCCAGTTCTGGGAGTAGCAAGTACTCTTAATTGCTGAGCCATTTCTCCAGCTTTGCTTTGCTATTTGAAGCTTTTTTTTATGATTTATTTTTTATTTTATGTGTATTGGTGTTTTGCTTCCATGTATGTCTGTGTGAGGGTGTTGAATCCCCTAGAACTGGAGTTACAGACAGTTGTGAGCAGCCATTGCTATTTACAGCTGAGCCATCTCTCCAGTCCAGCTTAGAAGTTTTTAAGTTTAATGAAGTATATTTTGCTTTTGTTGTGTTTTGATATCATATCCAAGAGATTGTTGTCTAGTCTAATGCTGTGATATTTTCCACCTGTATTCCAAGAGATTTATGTCGTTAGGTTTTAATATCGGTGTCTTCAATCTATTTTGAGTTAATTTTTAAATTTCCCCATGATCATTTTCAAAGCATTAGTGAAGTAGAATGATTTAATGTGAGTCTTGTCAGTCTTACTGCCTGCTAACCTCGAAGGCTTAAATATCCTCTAATTTAACATGTATTTATTTCCTTAAAGAAAGATAATTATCTTTTATGGGGACAGAAAGACCTGAAGGCAGTAAAAATAATACATGATAGTTGCAAGAATAAATAAAATAGTAAGAAGCTTAAGGCAGAAATAATAGGCAGGTTGGTGTGTGCCTGTAGCCATTGCTACTTCCACTTTCTGGGGAGGCAGAGGCAAGAAGATTTTTACAAGCCCAAGGTTTCAGGAATGGCCTAAGGAGTGTAATGAGCCTCCTCCACCCTAGTGTGTGTGCATGTGTATACAAATGCATTTGTTCATGAGAACACCTTTATAGATGAGAGGTTGATACCAAGTTTCTTCCTCTGAAGCAGGTCTCTCACTGAACCTAAACCTGGAGCTTGCCATTTTGCTAGACTGACTAGCAAGTAATCCTCAGATCTCTCTCTCTTGCCCTCCAGCTCTAGGCTACACGTGCATGCTGTCAAACTCATCTTTTTATGTGGGTCCTCATGCTTACATAACAAGCTCTTTACTCACTGATTCATTTCCTAGTTCCCCCTTGTTCTCTTTTTAAGGTATATTTTTGTTTTAGTTCTGTGTATGTCTGTGATTATGTGCACATGAGTGCAGGTGCCTACAGAGGCCAGAAGAAAATATTGGATCTCCTAGAGCTGGAGTTACAGGCATTTGTAAACTATCCAATGTACATGCTGGTTCTGAATTCGGGTCCTTTGATCAGGAAGCACTTAACCCTAGAGCCATCTTTTTTGTTGTTAAAATGTTTCTTCTCTCTTCTATGCTATACTTGAAATAAAAATACTAATAAGAATTCAGGCAGCTTAAACCAGGGGAGAGTACACTGAAATGAAATGACAGTGAAGGCTATACTAGCTGGTTCCATATTTAATAGCAGGAACTAGGAAGAAGTTGGAACTAAGAAAATGATGTTGCCTTGGAACACTGAGTTTAAGGAGCTGCCTACTAGGAGTCTCACAGCGTCTCACATGGTTTTACATTATGGGTATAGTCTTCAGGCAAGAAGAATAGAGTCTTGATCTCTTGGTTATGAATCATCTTTATAAACTGAACCATGGATGTGTACACATGGGTGCAGGTGATTACAGAATTTATTTGAGAAATGAATTTAAGTCAGACTCAGAATTTCTTACATCACAGCGAGACTCTGCTGAGAGTCTATCCTGGTTCTTGTTTTGCGATTCAAAACTAGAGAAACCAGATTTTGTGGATCATGGTGATTGTGAAGGCAGGAGGATCACATGTATGTCATGAAGCATGCATATATCTGCCTTACTCGTAGCCCACGTCCTTCTCCAGTTTAAAATCATTTCCAGTTGACAATGCTGCATTCCATGGAATCCTTAAATTTGCATTTAACATGTATGTTTTTATTTTTTTTTTATTACTTTTGAAACTTTATTGTTATGGCTGGTTTTGAATTCACAAAAGATCCACCTGCTTCTGGAGTCTTACCTCATTGTTAATTTCAGAGTTTTTGTTTTTTTAACAGGTTTTGCACTGATTGCAAAAATAAAGTTCTCCGAGCATACAATATCCTCATTGGTGAACTTGACTGCAGCAAAGAGAAGGGCTACTGTGCTGCACTGTATGAAGGCTTGCGGTGCTGTCCACATGAGCGACACATACATGTTTGCTGTGAAACAGATTTCATTGCACATCTCTTGGGTCGTGCTGAGCCAGAGTTCGCAGGAGGGTATGAGTATGTAGTTTGCTAGAATGGGCTATCTAGCGCTTTGCTTCATTTTATTACTCAAAGTTTGTTTCTATCACCTCTGCCTCACTACATAAGATATATGTACAGATTAAGGTGTCCTGAAAAGATTGACTTCTTAATTGAATGAAACTATGGGCAAAGTATTCTGGTGTTTGGTTTAATCCTCTGCTCCTCATTTCTGGAAAAGAGGTAGGCTTTTACTATAGATTATCATTTTTGCTTGAAAATGATTGAAAAGAATGCGTCTTCATGCATCCTGCTTTATCATGTTTAGATTTTATTCTCAATGATGGTTTTCCATAGAAATTGGGTTTTTGGAACAAGGAGTTAAGAAGTGCTTTTTTGAATGTAATTCATGGACTGTGTATATTATTATTTCATTATTAAATGGTAGAACAGCCTAAATTAGTATCTCTGGCTTTGTAATGAGAATAAAACTGGAATTAAATTATTCATAGTTATACATCAAACCCATTTTCCCTTTGGGTTTTATGTCAACTCTCTTTTGAGTACTGGTTTTCAGCTGGAAGTTGTTAAATTCAGAAGCTCACTATAGTACTGTGAATACTTCTGCTAGACTGGCACTATAGAAGGCCTTGTCTTGATTGAATCACTTTGGAATTGCCTCTCCCCGATTCATTGTCAAACTAACTTACCAAAAAATGGTTAAATTTTACTATAACTGGAAGTTGAAAGGAGTCTACCATGTCTACTGTGAGATACACACTTCCATGACTTCTAGGCTCCAAAACCCATATCCTTAGAGCCAGTTCCTGAATTACCTTACTTTACCAATATTAGAATTCAGTTCTTGAATGTACATTTATCAATGGTTAAAAGTGTGTGTGGTGTGTGTGTGTGAGAGAGAGAGAGAGCGCGCGCAAGGGGGGGGGGACGGACAGAGAGAGAGAGAGAGAGAGAGAGAGAGAGAGAAAGGAGAGAGAGGGGCTGGCTGGCTGGCTGTATTTAAAGTCTGGATTTTCAAGTTTTACTGTTTCGGTTAAGGAATTAGAAATTAATGTTGAATTGTACTGAATAGGCGAAGAGAAAGGCATGCTAAGACAATAGATATAGCTCAAGAAGAAGTTCTGACCTGCTTGGGAATTCATCTTTATGAACGACTGCATCGGATCTGGCAAAAACTCCGGGCTGAAGAACAAACATGGCAGATGCTCTTCTATCTTGGTGTTGATGCTTTACGTAAGAGCTTTGAGGTAAGAACAGTGAATTCTGACTGGGATATATTAGTCATGGCCTAATCTTTTTTCTTTTCTTTTTTTTCCCTTGGTTTTTCAAGACAGGGTTTCTCTGTAACTCTGACTGTCTAGTACTAGAACTAGCTCTGTAGACAAGGCTGACTTCAAACTCATAGAGATCCGCCGGTCTCTGCCTCCTGAGTGCTGGGATTAAAGATGTTTGCCACCGCCTGGCTTTTATTATTATTATTATTATTATTATTATTATTATTTTATTTATTTTTATTTTTTTAATATTTATTTATTTATTATGTATACAATATTCTGTCTGTATGCCTGAAGGCCAGATGAGGGCGCCAGACGTCTTTACAGATGGTTGTGAGCCACCATGTGGTTGCTGGGAATTGAACTCAGGACCTTTGGAAGAGCAGGCAATGCTCTTAACCACTGAGCCATCTCTCCAGCCCCTTATTTTTTTATTTTTATTTTTTTTTAAGAGGGTCTTTCTGTGTGGTCTTGCTCTGGCCTCAGACCTGCAGTGATGTTTCTTTCTGGTTGTTGAATGCTAGAATTCTAGGCATGATCTGCCATCCCTGATTAAAAGGTTGAACTGGGCCACAGTGCCTCAGAAAGCTGATGTTCACTGATATACGACTTTGTCTGAGGGAAGGGGAATTTAGACGTTAGTGGGGTTTTCTTTCCTTTTTAGTCCTGTTTTTTCTTTTTGCAGTATTGGTTTTCATTGGAAAACCGAAGTTAAAAAGATGTTGCTAAGGAGCAGGGGAGCTGGCTCAGCAGCTAAAGACAATTGCTGCCAAGACTGACAACAACCTAAGTTTGATATCTGGGGCTCATATGGTAGAAGGAGAGAATCGCTTCTTATAAATTGAGAATTAGGAATTCAAGGCTGGTCTCAGTTACATAGTGAGACTCTGCTTACGGGAAAAAAACAAAGAAAAATGCTGCTGCTCTGAAGTAGAGCTAATGGAAAGGCAGCCAAGGAACAGAGTTAGAAAATTTTCACAAGTCTTAGTTTGTCTAATGACAAACAAGCAAATATAATATACATGACATGATAGTAAAAATACTTTTAGAGCAGCGGTTCTCAACCTTCCTCATGCTGCGACCTTTTAATACAGTTCCTCATGTTGTGGTAACTCCGACCATAAAATTATTTTTGTTGCTACTTCAGAACTGTAATTTTGCTACTGTTATGATGTAAATATCTATGTTTTCTGATGGTCTTAAGTGACCTCCCCCCAGGTTGATAACCCCTGTTTAGGGGCTCATGCCGTGACTCAGTACTAGAATGCTTGCCTAGTGTTCAGGAGGACCTGAGTTCAATTCCCACACACACACAAAAGGGGCTGCTTTTAAAGAACATTGGAAGCTTGTATTTGTAATGCTGCTATTATGTATAGTGCCTTTGATTTGGTAATCTTTCAGTTATATTCATAGAACATATGTATTTGGTTAATGACTGTTTTGTATATTAGGTATATAAATTGATGGTTGTAAGCCTTTGAGTTGCTTGTCCTTTTGAAAATAGGATGAAACCATTTACTCATCCATAAAAATCATAAGTATTCTGAAGAGTCTGAGAAAATTTATATTGACTTTTGGTAAACAGATGTTTTTAATGTTTGTATCATCGAGATCAGATAATCTAGTTTGGTTATATAGTCTTTTAATATAGAATAAATGGAAAAGCTGGGTTTGGTGGTGCACACCTTCAATCTCAGCATTGTGTGTTCAAGAATTGCCTGGTCTACATAGCAAGTTCCTTGATTTTTAAGGATTACATAGACTTTTTCAAATAATGATGATAATAGTAACTAAATACATAATAAATGGGGTATTGGAGAGATGGATCAGTAGTTAAAGAGCACTTGCTGCTCTTCTAAAGGACCTGGTTTAATTCCTAGTATCCACATGGAGTTACCTTCTGTAACTCCAGTGTCCCAGGGAATCTGATACTCTTCTGGAGATCATGGTACCAGGTGGTACACAGACATACATGCAGACAAAAAAAAAAAGTAGACTAATGAATGGGGCTAGAGAAATGGTTATGCAGTTAAAAGAGCTTACTATTTCAGAGGACCCAGGTTCAGTTTTAATACTCATGGTGACTCATAACCACCTGTAACTCCAGTTCCAGGGGATCGATTCTCTAATGAAAGCCACAATTTAAAAAAAAAAAAAAGGCTAGGGATAGATCATAGTGTTTCTGGGTTCAATCCTTCATAATAAGGAGATGGGGTATATGTATATAATATGGATAAGTAAAACTAGAATATTGTTGACTTGAATAGCAGTGCGGTTTTTTCTTATAATGTACAACTGTTCATTAACTTCTTGAGTCAATTTTTAAGACATTATTATTTAAAATATTAAAACACATGGACGTCTCAGTTTGATATTCAGCGCTACAAAAAAAATTAAAATTGAAATTTGTTTTTGCTGCCCATGGTGGCTTATGTATAGTTCCTGCACTTGAAGACTGTGGCAGAAGTGCCCTATGTGCAAGGCCAGTTTGAGCTACAGAGTGAGACTGCCTCAGAAAACAAGCAAAACTTGAAGATTTGTATGGAGACTGTCTGAATTTACTGCATATAAAATACTAGTTGTGTGTGTGTGATATTTAAAAGTGAGAATTCCCTTGAAAAGATGAAGGAAGTTATGACTGATGTTCACATTCACCTTTGTTTTATAGATGACTGTGGAGAAAGTACAGGGTATTAGCCGCCTGGAACAACTTTGTGAGGAATTTTCAGAGGAAGAACGAGTTAGAGAACTCAAGCAAGAAAAGAAACGCCAGAGACGGAAGAACAGACGAAAAAATAAGTGTGTGTGTGATATTCCTACTTCCTTACACACAACAGATGAAAAGGCAGTAAGCCAGGAGAAGGTGTGTGTGCTGCTTTGGGTAGAAGAAAGACTTTGTAGATTTGGGTATTTTACTCTGCTTTTCTAGATATGAGTTCCTGTAATTTATGTATTGACTTTTCCCCCATAATCATGTGTGAGCCACAATATTTAATGCATGCATTTGTTTTATAAAGGCAGTGTGTTGGATAGTTATCTCTCTACAGCAAAGTCAAAATAATGGAATATTAGCTTTGTGAATGACCTAGACCAGTTCTCGACTTCAGAATCTCCTATCTCTTAAAGTACACAAACTTATTGTGGGTTCTACTTAATCAGTGTTTACTGTAATAAATATTAAATTGGAGGAATCATAGATAATTCAAATCATAAGCCTACTTTATAGTAATTAAATAAGATTTAAAAAATACCATGTGCACATAGTGAGACTTCATCTCAGAAAAAAGTAAGTTTTCAACATTTTGGCTATTGTTTCAAAATGTAAGGGTTTTTTTCCCCCCTTTTAATTATGGATGACAAATCCTGTCTTTTTTTTTAAGTGATAAATTGACTTTATTCATTTTTGAGGAATTAACCTGCTAAATACACAAATTTGAATAAGCATAGTTTGTCTCAATCATTCTTTGAAGTGAAATTACTGTTTTTAATTCAGCTTGCAGCTCAAATAGGATAGATTTTCTTGAGAGTTCTTGTAGCTTGGGTATGTGTCAGAAGATTTTTGCTTAATGTTTAACAAGGAAAGGATACAGTGACTTCTGTATATTTCACTTGTGCTGCTCATGACTTACTAAGGCACTATCGCTGTTAGATTAGCAGTGAAAGGAACATAGTAACATCGTAGTAACGCCTTTGGGGTAAGAAGACACAGAGCATTGATAACCTAATTTGCTTGATACTGGTAACTTTTTTTTTTTGAAGGTATTATTTATTTATTTGCTTTGGTCCCCCCGCCCCCTTTTTGATAACTCTGGTTATCAAAGTAGCTTAGTACATTTTCTTTCTCATTTTTCTTTCTGGGACAGGGTTTCTCTGTGTAGCCCTAGTTGTTCCAGAACTCGGCTCTGTTTACCAGATGGTGTGTGTCACCACTACCTGACCCTCCTTTTTTGTTTTTGTTATTTTTTTTTCTTTTATTTTGAGATAGGATGTCACTCTGTTGCCTAGGCTAATCTGAAATTCACTATGCAGCTCAGATTGGCCTTAAACTTGGAGCATTTGCCTGGCATGGTAGTGTATACCTTTAATCCCAGCACTTAGGAGGCAGAGACAGATGGAACTCTGTGAGTTCCAGGCCAGCCTCATTTATATAGTGAGTTCTAGACCAGCTAGGGTTACATAAGGAAACCATTTCTCAAAAACTTGGGATAGTCCTCCTGTCCCAAATGCTGGGATTACAGAAATGAGCTTCTGGCTAGTTGCAGTGATTTTTTTTTCCCCATATGGATACTCTTCATTTTTTAACTTAGAACTGCTTTTTAATTAATTAGAAATTAAAATTTAGCCCTTATGGAAGTAAATCTTTGTATTGTCTCTTGATGTCCATCCTCAAAGGAAACAGACTTCATTGAAAATAGCTGCAAAGCCTGTGGCAGCACTGAAGATGGTAATAGTTGTGTAGAAGTCACTGTTACCAACGAAAATACATCGTGTACCTGTCCTAGCAGTGGCAATCTCTTGGGGTCCCCTAAAATAAAGAAAGGTGAGTAAATAAATCTTTTTAAAAATAACTCTTGCTGGACCCTGTATGGGTCTGAGCTAGGTCCTCTGCATATACGTTATGGTTGCGTAGCTTGGTGTTCTTGTGGGACTCCTAACAGTGGGAGTGGAGGGTGCCTCTGACTCTCTTTGCCTTTGCTTGAACAGTACTGTAGACTAGCCTACTGGTTGCCTCGTCCAACCTTGATAGGAAGGTGTGTTATCTAGTTTTATTGTAATTTGTTATGCTGTGTTTTCTTGATATCCCTGAGGGGCCCACATCATCATCATCATTACTATTTACTTTTTTTTTTTTAAGGGAAACAGGAGGAGTAGATCTGGGGCAGGGGACTGGGAGGAGAGGAGGTAGGGGAAACTGCTCAGTGTAATGTACATAAAGAATAAAAGTTAAGATAATTCAAAAGGAAAAAACTCCTTTTGTTGGGCATAGTGGTACATACTTTTAATCCCAAAAATAGTTTTTTAATGATTTATTTATTTATTTATTTATTTATTTTTTAATTTTCGAGACAGGGTTTCTCCGTAGCTTTTTGGTTCCTGTCCTGGAACTAGCTCTTGTAGACCAGGCTGGCCTCGAACTCACAGAGATCCACCTGCCTCTGCCTCCCGAGTGCTGGGATTAAAGGCGCGCGCCACCACCGCCCGGCGATTTTTTTATTTTTTATGTGTGTTGGTGTTTTGCCTCTATATAAGTGTGTGAGGGTGTCAGAGCCTCTAGAACTGGAGTTATAAATAGTTGTGAACTGCCATGTTAATTCTGGGAATAGAACCCAGTAGTTTTTTTGGAATTAGAATTTGATTTTGTTTTTTGAGACAGGATTTCTTAGTGGTCCTGACTGTCCTGGAACTCGCTGTGTAGATCAGGCTGACCTCAAATTCAGAGATATGCCTGTCTCTGCCTCCCAAGTGCTGGGATTAAAGGTGTACATTGCCACCACGTTGCTGGAATTAGACTTATAAAGTTGCTTTATCACCTCAAAACTACCGTACAATTTAGTCTGATATTTAATATTTCTTACATGAAACAAAATATGGAAATATTTTCATTACTTATTTTCTGTAGGCAATAAGATTTGATATTTTTCTCTGGACTCTGAATTTTTAATTTTACTTGCTCTATTTTCAGGCGTATCTCCACACTGTAATGGTAGTGATTGTGGATATTCATCTAGCATGGAAGGAAGTGAAACAGGTTCTCGAGAAGGTTCAGATGTTGCCTGCACTGAGGGAATTTGTAACCATGATGAACATGGTATGCTCGTGTTTAAGATTCCTAATTAATATCTACTACATGGCTGATAGAATATCATAAATAGGAAGGGTTATTAATTTTTGCAGGTGAAGATTCCTGTGTTCATCACTGTGAAGACAAAGAAGATGATGGTGATAGTTGTGTTGAATGTTGGGCAAATTCTGAAGAAAATAACACAAAAGGAAAAAATAAAAAGAAGAAAAAGAAAAGCAAGATGTTGAAATGCGATGAACATGTAAGTGTGGTGATTTGTAATTAGTAATTTTTATAGTTGAAAACAACCTATCTTCCTTGAATTAGTGGTGGTGTAGGCAGGCCTTTAATCCTAGCACTCGGGAGGCAGAGGCAGGCAGATCTCTTGAGTTTGAGATCAGCCTGGTCCACAGAGTGAGTTCCAGGACAGCCAGAGAAACCCTGTCTTTTAAAAAAACATGATTTATATAGATGCATTGCTTGTTCTTCTTGTGGATGTGGATATGGGGGAGAAAGTGTTTATTTGTCCAGAAGTTCAAGTGAGTCACAAGTCACAGATCTGGTTAATACTTTTTTTTACTTCATATTTATAAAAAATTTCCTTTAGATATATTTATTTTAAATGTATGAATGTTTTACCTTCATGTATATCTGAGTACCTCGTGCTGCAGAGGATAGAAGAGAATGCAGGGTTCCTTGGGAATTGGAGTTTGGATGACTGGGTGTCACCATGTGGGTGCTGGGAATCGAACCTGGATCCTCTGTTAGGTACTCTAAACTCCTGAGCCATCTCTCTAGAATCTATCATTTTAATTAGCTATATAATCTTGAAAAACCAATAAATTTAGTTTTTCTGTTTGCAAAAATGAGGATATAGACTGTGTTTTAGGTTCTGTGAAGATGAAGTAAGATCATACATACAACAGGTTAGCATATCATCTGGAATGGGGTAAGTGTCTTGTAAATCAGCGGCAGCTGTTATTTAGTATTACTTCTCAAGACTTGAAACTTGACTGCAGATCTTTTGTTTTACTGTTCACTGTCTTGTCTGGAAGCATAGGCTAACCTGGAGCTCACTAGCCACCTGGAAATTTTTGGTTTTCCTTGAATAATAACTGCACTGTTTTTGCCCCCTTTTTTCCTTGGGAAATTTTTTGCCCTGGTTTCAGATCCAAAAACTTGGAAGCTGTATTACAGATCCAGGTAATCGAGAGACCTCAGGAAACACCATGCACACAGTGTTTCACCGTGACAAGACCAAAGATGCACATCCTGAGAATTGTTGCAGCGCTGAGAAGGGTGGGCAACCATTGCCTTGGTTTGACCATAGGAAAAACGTACCACAGTTCACAGAACCTACAGAAATGTCATTTGTTCCTGACTCTGGAAAAGGTGCCAAGAGCTTAGTTGAACTTCTTGTAAGTAGTTCATGATACCTTAATATGAATTGGGGGAGATATTAGAAGCTTTTAGGTAGGGAACAGAGAGAGGTTAAGAAACGAAAGGTGTTGATTCCATCGTTCTTTGGGGACTTAATTTCTCTTCTTTCACTCATGGCTTTTGTAATGTTCTGGAGCACATGTCTTGTTGTTGTTTGTCTTAAAGTAGACCAGTTGGGAGAGTAACAAGTGGCAGTATAGTACTCATCCTTCTATACCCGAAAAGAATATTAAATTAGTATAATCTCAGCACCCCAAAGGAAGAGGCAGAAAAGTCAGGAGTTTGACTCATGCTCAGCCACAGAGAGAAGACATCCTGGGATAAGACTGTTTTAAGTCCTTCATCTCTCTCTCTCTCTCACACACACACACACACACACACACACACACACACAAAAAAAAAAAAAAAAAAAACCAAAAAACCCTAAAATAATAAAGAAGCTGAACTAAAGCTTTTATTCCAAGTTAATTCCTTCAGGTGGCATATAGGAAAGTATGATTGGTCTTGGGAGAGTTGTAAAATTGATATCACCTCCTAAAACTTCAGTTGTAAAATTGATATCACCTCCTGAAACTTCAGTTGAACTCTGCCAGATGTCAGTCAGTGTCCCAGTGTGTAATGTGTGCTGATGCATGAAAAGAAAGACAGTTGCTATCCCTTCCATTATTAAGTCCTGGTGGAACTGTCATTTGGAATATTAATGATTCTATTGTTGCTTGTTTTATTTTTGTATATGTTGTAAAGTTTAGTGGTGATTCTATATAACATACTTTTTTTTAAAAAATATTTATTTATTTATTATGTATACAGCATTCCTTCCATGTGTGCCCACAAGCCAGAAGGGGGTGCCAGGTCTCATTATAGATGGCTGTAAGCCACCATGTGGTTGCTGGGAATTGAACTCAGGACTTCTGGAAGAGCAGTCAGTGCTCTTAATCACTGAGCCATCTCTCCAGCCCTATATAACATACTTTTTAAGTAAAAAAAAAAAGTTATCTTAATTTGTAGAGATAAAAATCTTTTACTTAGGCCTGGCAGTGGTGGCACATGCCTTTCATCCCAGTACTTGGGAGGCAGAGGCAGGTGGATTTCTGTGAGTTTGAGGCCAGCCCAGTTTACAAAGCAAGTTCTAGGACAGGTTCCAAAGCTACAGAGAAACCCTGTCTCAAAAAACCAAAAAAAGAAAAAAAGAAAAGTCTTTTACTTAATGTATAGAGATAAAAGTTTCAACATAGGATCAGCTAGAGATAAGTCTGGTTATTTAAATATTGGCTAAATTAGTTGCATCCATCTCTTTCTGTCTAGTTGTTTTTAAAGGCAGAAGGTATGGTGATAGTCAAGTAGGCTCATAGGTATATAAGGGGTAATTGTAGATACAGTGTTTCAAACCAAGCTGAATTTCAAAGACGGGATGCCATGATGCTTATTTTGTAAGCATTCCAATCAGAGATCACGTGACTGGGTTGAGACTAAAGGTAGCCCACTTTAATTTGTAGTTGCCCCACCAAGTACAGCATTTTGCATTTTTTGTCATGATCTTAACTGCTGCTTTAATTTGCAGGATGAGTCTGAATGTACTTCAGATGAGGAAATCTTTATCTCACAAGATGAAATACAGTCATTTATGGCTAATAACCAGTCTTTCTACAGCAATAGAGAACAATACCGACAGCATCTGAAGGAGAAATTTAATAAATACTGCCGCTTAAATGACCACAAGAGGCCCATTTGTAGTGGCTGGTTGACAACGGCTGGAGCAAATTAAATAAATAAAATAGCTCTGTCTTTCAATGAAACACACAAGATGACTACTGCGCCTTCTCTTTTAAAAAAAACTCTTAATTTAGTGACTTCTGGCAAAATTTTATCTTAAATCAATGTGATTCCTTGTTTTGGGAGACGGTGGAGGTACCCTCATTCATGTGTTCTTTCTTCAGGCTTGTGTCTTTAGTTGCGTGGCTGCGCAGGCCTGCTTATGATTTAAGCCATCTCTTCATTAAACGTTTCTCTTCCTGTGAGACTTACTAAAGCAACTTAGTGGCAAAAGTAATGTTGTACTTACACCTCTGTACAGAAATGACAGTGAGCTGGATATATGGTTTACAGTAGACATCCACTTGCAAAGTGTCTGGACGCAATGTTAAAGGCAATGTGCAAAATTTAAAATAAAGAGTATTTATTAATACGCATAGTAGAATGTGGTGTACATGTTTCTACTCAGTGTGGTGGTGCTTTAGTATTTGCCACTTGTGAACTCTGTACTTGGCCTGTATTGATGGAGAGATCATGAAGAGCAAATGAAGATAGAGAGGCAGACTGTTCAAGACAGAATTCTTCCTCTGGTGAAACTTGACAACTGAGTAAAGCAGTTTCTCGTCTTGTTCTTAAAGAATAAATGGCTTAAATACTGGCTAGCATCTTCCTTTCTCATGAAACTTGAATTGCTACACTAGAAATTCCCAAAGAGGTAACAGAAACACCTTAAATTCAGAGGCTCATACTGCCCTAAAAGAATGAAAACAAAATGTTGGTAACTATTCATCCTCTAAGACTGACCAGGGAAGGATTCATGAGAGCTGACCACATTGGTTTTTGTACTCAGCCTTACTGGTTTTCCACCCATGAACTCGGTATGGCTTTAAAGTTCACTGCTGTCACAAGCTGAGTACTGATAGGGAAAGATTTTCAGGAGTAGCATTTTGCTGCCATGATAGGTCAAATTGGTGATGGGGAGATGACAGTAAGATGCTTCTAAGAACCTAAGTTCCAGCAGGGAGGTGGTGGCACATGCTTTTAATCCTAGCACTGGGGAGGCAGATGGAGGCAGATCCCTTGAGTTTGAGGCCAGCCTAGTCTAAAGAGTGAGTTTCAGGACGGCCACGGATATACAGAGAAACTCTGTATCAACCCCCCCCCCCAGAACACTAAAAAGAGGAGAGACTGTAAATGATGAAACTGGGTAAATGGGTAAAGAGAAAAGGACTAAATTTGTTATATACTGTATGAGACTGTCAAAGAATAAGACGTAAATTGGATTTAACAAAAGAAAAAAAAACAGTGTTGGGCATTAGAGACCTATCCCTAAATTTCTCTTACTGGCTTGCTGGCCAACTGGACTCGTGCTACAGGCCAATGAGAGACCCTGTCTCATAGGAGGTGGGGTCAGTAAGGTGATGGCAGTGGGAAGAAGGTGCTTGCCACCAGGTCTCAGAACCTGAGTCTGATTCCTGGGACCCTCACAAGTTGTCCCCTCTGACCACATGTGGTATGCATGTCCCCCACCAATAAATGTAAATCTATTGGTTTTTGTTTTGAGACTTGCCATGTAGAGCAGATGGGTCTCAAACTCATAGAGGTCTGTCTGCATCTGTCTGTCTCAAATTCTGGGAGGAGTGTGTGCCACCACACCTGTCATAAATGTACTTAGAAAAGTGGACAGTGGGGGCTGAAGAGATGGCTCAGAGGTTAAGAGCACTGGCTGCTTTTCCAGAGGTCCTGAGTTCAATTCCCACCAACCACATGGTGGCTCACAACCATCTGTAATGGGATCTCGTGCTACTTACGCCAGAACACTGCATACTTAATACATAAAATATTTTTTTAAAAAAAGTGTACAGTGGGCTGGAGAGATGGCTCAGAGGTTAAGAGCATTGCCTGCTCTACCAAAGGTCCTGAGTTCAATTCCCAACAACTACATGGTGGCTCACAACCATCTGTAATGTGGTCTGGTGCCCTCTTCTGGCCAGCAGGCATACACACTGACAGAATACTGTATACATAATAAATATTTAAAAAAAGTGTACAGTGTTACTGAGGAATTATACCAATTTCCTCTGGCCTGTACACGCACATCTGGCACTTGCATATAAATGCAGTTGGCACACAACAAATAAAAGGTTGAATAGCACCACAAATGCATAATTAGAGTTTTGTGCTTATGTGTTGATAATACTTGGTGGCCCCCAGACAAAAGTAGTAGGACATCACATCTGAGTAGTGGGGCCGGAGTGAATCTTGGGGGCTTCCTACCATTGAATTAGATTTCAAGGGCATAACAGTCATGCTCGGTGTAGTTTTCATTGTAGGCATCTTTTGTTTGGGCCTCATGCAGCTCAGGCTGGCCTTGAACTAGAGATGATTCTCTTAACCTTAGCTGCCTCCATGGTATATCCTGGGTCGTTGATGGCATTTCTTTGGTCAACCTTCTGAGTTGTCTTTAAAATTGGTTGTATGTAGCTGAGCAACATACCCAAACAACTCTGGGAAGATACTCTTAGCTAAGCTATTTTTTTTTTTTACTAGACATTCACTGCCAACTGAGTTACACCCCTGGCTACATGAAATTCCCAAAAGCAACAGTTTTGCCCTTGTGACCATATAAAGAATAGTAGCCAAATGGGTGCTTGTCGAGTGAAATTGTATTTTTTTTTAAAAAAGTGCATTGGATAGCCGGGCGGTGGTGGCGCACGCCTTTAATCCCAGCACTCGGGAGGCAGAGGCAGGCGGATCTCTGTGAGTTCGAGACCAGCCTGGTCTACAGAGCTAGTTCCAGGACAGGCTCCAAAGCCACAGCGAAACCCTGTCTCGAAAAACCAAAAAAAAAAAAAAAAAAAAAAAAATGCATTGGTGTTTTCACTTGCATGTATGTTTGTGTGAAGATGTTAGATTTAGATCCCCTGGAACTAGAGTTACAGTTGTGAGCTCCCATATGGATGCTGGGAAATCGGTGCTTTTCTGAGCTATCTCTCCAGCCCTAAGTGAATTAAAAAAAAAATTAAATCAGGGTCTTACTAGCCCAGAATGTGATTTATAATCATGTCTCAGCCTTCTGGTGCTGGTAATACAGGAGTGCAAAGGCATGGCTTGTGTGACTGTGTGGTAGGCAGGTGTCTATCTCTGGACTATAGGTCCAACTCCTGCAACCATAAAGAATGACTATATGAAGAAGGTAGATGGACAGTTTTTTTTGTTTTTTTTTTTGTTTTTTTTTTTTGGTTTTTTGAGACAGGATTTCTCCGTAGCTTTTGGTTCCTGTCCAGGAACTAACTCTTGTAGACCAGGCTGACCTCGAACTCACAGAGATCGCCTGCCTCTGCCTCCCGAGTGCTGGGATTAAAGGCGTGCGCCACCACCGCCCGGCTAGGTTTTTGTTTTTTGAAGACAGTTTCTCTGCGCATAGCCCTGGCTGTCCTGGAACTTACTCTGTAGATCAGGCTGGCCTTGAACTCGGAGATCTGCCTACCTGTGCCTCCTGGTGCAGGGATTAAAGGCGCCACCACCACTGGGGGCGGCAGCATCAGGCAGTTTTACTGAATAGCTAGAGAATAAAGTGAACCCTACTCTGAACAAAACTGACAACCCGATAATGGAGAATGAAGTAAAGACAGTCGGGCACATTCCTGGCCTAGGACTGGGCTGCAGGTCACCATCACACTGCTATGTGCCAGTACAGTCACTGTTTTGCTTTTTGTTAAAAGGTCTCATGTTCCAGCTGGCCTGGAGCTCCCTGTGTAGTAAAAGACGGCCTTGAACTGATTCACCTGTCTTCCATAGTGCTGGTTTATGCTACCAGGCCTTGTGGTAGGGTCGATGCTCCCTACAAGTGTGAGGCCCTGTGTTGAGTCGCCTGCACTAGGAAAAAACAAAACAAAATCTTATAGGGTATATTGTACATGTAGTTTAAAGTTTGTAAATTTGCTTGCTACATGGTGTTCAAATTGTTAGTTTTTGCCAGTGATCACTGAAGTACATCGTTTAACATTGCCTCCAAGTAGGACTGGGGAGGGTGCTGTCAAGGGCAGATGGAGAACATGGGGCCTGTTAGGAGCAGAACCCAACATACTTAGGTATTTTAACCAAATTAGTTCTTGGTTAGTAAGGCCAAAAGACAGGACCACCGGGTACTGTGCCTAAAAGCCCTTCCTCAGGTCACCTGGTCTTAATGGCGGAAACACAAGCTTTTCTGAACTGAATCCTTGCTATCAAGTCACTCGGGTTTGGAAGGGCACTGGAGTAACCTTTAGGTCCCTCACCCTGGCCTCAGGCCTCTGGAAGTGGAGCTGACTGAGCAAAGGAAGCCTTGCATGCATGCATCCTCTTTCTCCTTCCACCACAAAAGGAGGCGCTCAACAAGAAAGCAAGACCGGAGACTGTCAAGAACCCCTCTCGCGCCGGTGGGCCCCCACCTGAAACGCTGCGGTTTCCGTCAGCCACGGGAGGGGCGGACTCGCGCTGGGGCGTGGCCGGAAGGGGCGGCCCCGCGGCCGCTCAAGAGACACGGCGGCCAGGCCGCGGCGGTCCTCGGGCGCGATGTGGCCGGGTGCCGAGGTCCCGAGGGCGGAGCCCCGGCCGGAGGCCGGCCTGCATGGGGGTGGGACTAGACGCTGCTCCGACGTTTGCAGGTTGCCCGCGCCCGCCCCAGCAGTGACCAGGGAGCGGCCGAGCTCAGTGATCTCAGTGCCTGGCTCACCGAACGGGGTGGGCGGACGGCTCGGGACCATGGCCAGAGCCGGCATGGAGCGGTGGCGCGACCGGCTGGCACTGGTGACGGGAGCCTCGGGGGGCATAGGCGCGGCCGTGGCCCGGGCATTAGTCCAGCAGGGACTGAAGGTGGTGGGTTGTGCCCGCACCGTTGGCAACATCGAGGTAAGGCCCCGCTGAACAGCGGGGAAGCTCTGAGGGACGTCGTTTCCACGGGGTAGGGCTCCGAGTGGGGGAGGGGAGTGGCCGGAGCCAGGTTGTGACCCCGCTCTCACCAGCCTGCTACCCCAGGGCCATTTGCAACGGCCTTGAGGGCAGGAGTGATGGATATTTAGTAGCGAGAGGACGTACTTTCTCCCTTAGACCTATTTTGTTTTCTTATTTTTTTTCTTTTCTTCTTTCTTTTTCTTTTTCTTTTCTTTTTTTTTTTTTTAAATAAAAAGCCATTCGCTCCTGGTAGCCTGTGCAGCACGGTACCAAGTCCCTGACCCCTGGCATTCTCTTCCCTTACCCTGCCATCGTCCGCCCCTACACTGGCAGGTGGAAAGGGGAAGCCAGAGGTCAGGGCCCAACTAGGCAGCCAGGGAGAAGGAAAGAAAGCTGGCTAGCTTTAGTGGTTACGTTAGTTTCCTCTTGTCCCCAGACCTCACCCAGTCACACCAGGTAAAGTGCTAGCCAACCAATGAGCAAGAAGCTAGAGGTCTTGAGTGTTTGACCCGCGGGTAAGGGTGGGAGCTAGCTTGTCCGTTCATATCTGAGGCTCCACTCTTATGCCGTGAGCCTAAGTGGTGACTGCATATTTACTTAGAGATTCTTCTTTTTCTGAGCCTTTTTCCGAGGTGGGACTGAATAGGTGAAATAGGGCACTGGATATGTAAATCTTGATGGATCCAGAACTCCCTAGTTTTTCTCTTAACATGCTTTTGGGGGTTCTCAGACTTATGAGCAGTATCAACTTTGAAAAGATGAGGAGGAGATGGCCATGTGGGAAAAGACAAGAGAAATTCCCATTATTTGCCCTGGCAGGACCACCACCAGCTCTGTGGGCTAGTCCTTTCCTGCAGGGCTCTGTCCTCTCTGTGGCTCAAAGTCCGCTGGTAGAAAAGGGACAAGGAGGCCTTGGGTGGAGGCAAAGGGAGAAGGTGTGCAGGAAGAACTGTCCACTCCCCAGTTACTGACTAAAGGTACACTTTATAGCCTCCCAGATAATCCCAAGGTCACCTGGCTCCTCCGTTGCCCCACTTTGCCCCTCCCTTTCCCTGGAGAAGCATAGGACCCAGCCCCCCTCCACCGCACCCGCTTTGAAGCCTAAGGGATTAAGGCCAGGGGATTGAACAACTGGATCCCCTGGTTTGTTGGTTTGTTTGTTTTGTTTTTAGTTTTTTTTTTAATTTTTATTTTATGTGCTTTGGTATTTTGCCTTCAGATGTGTCTGTGTGAGGGTGTTGAACCCCTTGGAACTGGAATTACAGACAGTTGTGAGCTGCCATGTGGGTGCTGGGAATTGAACCCTAGTCCTGTGGAAGAGCTGCCAGTGCTTTTAACTACTGAGCCATCTCTCCAGCCTCCTGTTTTTAGTTTTGGTTCCCTAATTCTGAAGCCACTTTTGTCTTCTTTTCCACTTGTATGCCCTAAGCTAGCCAGAAAAGGGAGGCCGTGAATCCCAGGGGAATCTCCAGGCAGATTATTGTGCCTTAGGATGATCCCATGTCATTAAGGGAGAAGTTCTTTGCTGTGTGGGCCTGTCCTTATTTCGGGTCATTTTGGAGAGTAGATGGCGATGGCAGAAGTGACACCTGGAGGGGCGATGACGGGGAGAAGAATATCACACACACTCAGAGAGCTTTTCTCCCGGGGATTTGAGTCTGGAGGGGGGATTTCCTGAGTTTCTTGCTCACTATCTCTTTTGTTGATTGATTGTTTTGATGATATTAAAACTAAGAGTTTGGGTTCTGGCATTCTACTGGGAGAAATCCTATTCCCTGAGTAGTTATGCATAGCAAAATCAGGTGGAAGGGGGCTTCTGAGTCCCAGAGGGATACAAGTTTTGAATTCACAGGAAGTTAAAGCAGGAAGACCCTGACCTAGAACTTGGGAAGCAGAGGCAGGTGGAGCTCTGTGAGTTCGAGGCCGGCCTGGTCTACAGAGCAAGTTCCAGGACAGCCAGGGCTACACAGAGAAACCCTGTCTCAAAACAAAAAACAAAAACAAAAACAACTAAAAACAAACAAAAAGGCAGAAAATAATTTATTTGGGCACCTGATCAAGCCTTTTATTCCTAGCTTCACTTGGAAGGAGGAAGGGGCTCCTGGCCAGGGCAGATGGCCAAATTGGCTTTCCTCTAGGGCAGCCTGCACCCCGCCCCCCCCCCCCCCCACTTACACAGTCACCTTCACAAGGCTCAAGTGCCAGCCACTCACAGGCCTCCCACAGCCTGCTTTCTTCCAGCTCCTAAATGTCAGCTCCTGCCGCACGCAGTGGCTCTGCTTTTTCCGGGCTCTGCAGTGTGCTGAGGAACTTGGATATGCACAGGAAGTGTCTAGTGGCAGGTCACCAACTAAGGTGGGGAAAATTGGGGTTGAGGGGGTACCTGGGGTTAGACATTCTGACCACATGTAAGGAGGGACTTGATTGAGTTCCACTGAAAGGTGTATACACGACTCACCTTTAAATTCTGTGTGCCTTTTGTGAAGGGGAGGTGGCAGTTCAGAGCTGAGTCCTTCTGGAGGGACTGGCTGACTCTAAAGAGAGGTAGAGAATTGGGTCTCTGGGGTAACCAGCTCAGGGCCTCTTGGTCCTAATGGAAGAATGATATGGTACTGGGGAGAGAGAAGATAAATCTCCCTTTGTTCCCCAGATCCCTGTCCCCTTCTCTCTCCTTAGCACTGAAGACTTTAGTGTATATGTGAGATTCCTCCTTGATCTGTCTACTGTTCCTCTCCTTCTCTGAGGGAGTGTCTACAACCCATTAGACTTTGACCAAACAGACCAAGCTTTGGGGATGGGCAGACCTAACCTCTCTCATGCAGCCAAAAGGCTGCTGCCACTACAGAGTTCCAATCTGTGCCCTGGGAGGGAAGGCTGACCCTGGGGGAGGAGGTGTGGGAGTGAGCGGCTCACCCCAGTTAGACCCCTGTTGGGTTTCATAGGAGCTGGCTGCCGAATGTAAGAGTGCAGGCTACCCCGGGACTTTGATCCCCTACAGATGTGACCTGTCAAATGAGGAGGACATCCTCTCCATGTTCTCGGCTGTGCGCTCTCAGCACCATGGTGTGGATATCTGCATCAACAATGCGGGCATGGCCCGGCCCGACACCCTGCTCTCAGGCAGCACCAGCGGATGGAAGGACATGTTCAATGTAAGGCTTGTAGAACTGGGGCGGGAGGCTGGGGGGCGGGGGTCAGAGGAGAGTGGGCACCAGGGGCCTAGAAGGCAGAGGGCTCCCGGGGACAGGACTCCAGTAAAAGGGAGCTTCAGTTTCCCACGGAGACATTTTGATTTTCCACTCGTACTAGTATCACAAGGATAGTAACTAGATAAACATCCTCTCAGCCCCACATAGTTCTTACACTCTAGACTGGTTGTGATGGGATTTGAAAAGATTGCAGGGTAGAGAACTGTAGTTTGATGAATGTGCCTGCCTGTGCTGGGTACATGGTTGTAGGGGAAGACAACAGAGATGAGAGGTTATGTTTGCACCTGGCCCCGCACGGCTCAGGCAAATTCACGACAACCTCTGAGCGTCAGTCCCGTCACATCTACTTGGGATAAATGCACATAAATCATCACTATTACCAGCTCCACTGTCCCCAAGTATGATCTACAGAGTGTAGGAGAACACATGGCCTGGTCAAGGGGTGGTCCTTGCTCAAATCCAGGTTAGTTGCTCCCTGCAGTCTGGGCAAATCCTTGATTTCCTTTGAGAAATTGGGAGCCTGTAATACACTTTAGAGAATGTACAGGCCAGGGGCTGGTAAGATGGCTCAGTTGGCAAAGGTGCTTACCATTGAGACCCAGGACCCGTATGGTGAGAGAAGAGAGACAACTCCTGTAAGTTGCCCTTTGACCTCCACATTGGCACTGTGGCATGCACACACACACACACACACACACACACACACAAAATAAGTAAATAAATACATGTAATAAGAGCATGTGCGGGCCAGGCACAGCCCCGAGGACATGTGTTTCCATCTTCTGGGCATTGTGGGGTGGCGTTAGGGTGTGAAAGCATTTGAGAGGCTGAGAGCACTGTCTTAGCGCTCTCTATGTCTGGTACCAGTAGGCTAGTACTAATAGGTCCTTGGAAGGGAAACAATGAACAAAGAAAATGAAGCTGTGACCTCAGTCTTCTGGATCAGAATCACAGCCCTCGTGTGCAGAGGCACATGTCTCAGCCTGGACCTCAGCTTGCCCATCTGTGAGATGAGGGACTCCTAAGTCCCCAAGGCCCCTTTGTCTTGAATATTACCTAAATCCCTTAGCCCCATCCTAGTAGGCCAGACCCAGGAGGCTTCCACCACTCTCCTAGGGACTCATTTGTCTTTCATATGCCTCACAATCCCACCTTGTTAAAAGGACCAGAAACAGGCTGAACCCTTTCCGCATCCTAATACCCCAGTGTTGCTGTTACCACAAGCACGCAGGCAGGTTCTCACTGAGGGCATGCTGTCCCGAGGCCTGGGGGACACTTGATAAAGCAAACCAGCTAATCTGCCAGCTGTCCCTCCTCTGGAGAAGAGAGAAGAGGAGGCAGGAGGGCCCCTGATGACAGCTTTATCACTACTGGCCCCTCTGGCAAGGCTGATGGGTGGAGCAGACAGCAGACAGGCCCTTTGTGGCTGATAGCCTTAGATCTCTGCTCTGTGAAGGGTGGGGGAGGTCACCTCTGCCAGGAGTGGCAAGTGACCCCACCCACTGGATTCCCCACACCTGGACTTGTTGCTGGGGTATAGGTTAAAGGCCTGTGAGCCTCCCCCACATATCATTGGTGGGAATTACCAGGGAGCAGGATGGCCGAGGAGGGTAGGGAGAGGAGGCTTCTGTGTGTAAGGAAAGGTTTAGGCCATTTCAGGAAGGGTTTCAGTTTGTTTAGGAGGGAGCAGGTCTGGACACTGCCCCTGAGGAGGATGGCTGGTTTCCTGAGGCCGAGGTCTGACTGTGGCAGAGATGGCTGGCAGAGTGTCCTGGGCATGGGTGGGAGGGTTATTTCTACAGGAACTCAGCCAGGAAAAGAGCTGCTTCTACTGTCTTCAGGGGGTGGTAGCTGTGAGGGGTGGGACCCCCCACAGAGAACGCATGCTACTCCCGCCCCCTGGTGCCCTGCAACTCCATCACCTATTCCGTTGGGCCCAAGCCGGAGACACTCCATTGCCCTCCCTGGCCCGCAGGTGAACGTCCTGGCCCTCAGCATCTGCACTCGGGAAGCTTATCAGTCCATGAAGGAGCGGAATGTGGACGACGGGCATATCATTAACATCAACAGGTGAGGCCCGGTGGCCTAAGCTCAGCACAGGTCTGTTCAGCAGTGACCCACCTGTCTCAGCTCCTTAACCTCCAAATGGCAGTTTCTTTGGTAGTAAGACAGGCGTTTAATATCTAAGTGGCATGATGCTGACCAAGGGTAGAGCAGACAGCTCAGCCCCTGCCCTCCATGGCCAATGCCTGGGCCTTTCCAGGAACTGGGTGTCATTGTGCATTTTCCTCAGATCCAAGGATAAACCCGCCTTGTGGGCTGAAGACACTGCACAGGCTCTAGCATAGGAGAGAGCCCATTGTCTATTGAGGGGCGTGGGGACAACCCCAGAGACCTCCCAGCACAGCCCCGCCAGTGAGCACACAGACAACATGGTGAGGCTCCTGTTAACCTGTCTGGCTGCAGAAGGGAGTACACAGCCAGCAGGACAGCTTCAAGGCAAAGCCGGTTTCAGGAGCTGCAGAGACAAGAGACTAGATTCCCCAGACAGTGGTGGCGCATGCCTTTAATGCCAGAACTCCCAGAGGCAGAGGCAGGCGGATCTCTGTGAGTTTGAGGCCAGCCTGGTCTACAGAGAGAGTTCCAGGACAGCTAGCACTGTTACACAGAGAAACCCTATCTTGAAAAACCAAAAACTGAACTGTAGGGGTAACCATCAGAAGTCCCCCCGGCAAGGCTTCCCTGTTGGCCTCTGGGTAACGAGGCTGACCAGGGTGCTAGGAATACTGCCTGTGTCTATGGAACTTTACTCTCTCCTCTCTCCCTTCCCTTCTTCCACCCAGCATGTGTGGCCACCGAGTCCCACCCCAGTCTGTCATCCATTTCTATAGTGCGACCAAGTATGCCGTCACTGCATTGACAGAGGGACTAAGGCAAGAGCTTCTGGAGGCCCAGACCCATATCCGGGCCACGGTGAGGCTGTGGTCTAGCCCTGGTGGGAATGGCACGGGCCCAGCCCTCCTGCCTGCACATGCCCAGAAAGGCCTCCTGAGAGCCTTGGGTTCAACTGAGTGCACAAGTCCTGGGCGCTTCTGCTCCTGACAAGGACAGTCTCCTCCCTTCATTCACCTAGAACCCAGGGTCAGATTTACACTGTTAGTGGGAGGGGCCGACTTGAAGGGAGCCTGGAGTGAGACTAAGGGAAATCAGACACCGTGACTGGAGGCCAGCACTCTGGCCCCTTCCTTAGAAGGCCACATGACTTTGGGTAAATCACTGAACCTCCCAAAGCCTCAGTTTTCACATCTGTGAAATGGAATAATACTTATCTGGTTATGAGGTTAAGCAACACCACTTTGTAAAGCATTAACCAAATATATAGGAACAGCTCCATATGTATACAGGGTATTCTGATAGGTGTCAGTTGGAGCTCTCAGTGGTGACTTTGGACTTTGGAAGGAGGAGGACAATTGACATGAGGCAGCTGTCCTTGTGAATCTATCCTTTCCCTTCTACCTCATGACCTGCTGAAGCTCAGGCTGAGCAGGACCTCTCTGTTGGCCCAGTGTATCTCTCCAGGCTTGGTGGAAACACGGTTTGCCTTCAAACTCCATGACAAGGACCCCGAGAGAGCAGCAGCCACCTATGAAGACATAAAGGTGGGGCCTTCTTCTGGACCCAAGTACCCTCAGGCTGTCCTCTCTGCCTAGCCTATCACTCCTTGAGGGTTAGGGTGGGATGCGGATGTTAGAGAGAGAGTCCCTCTGAGGTGGGGAGGAACTTGGGTCACTTCTGCCCTTGTCTCAACCCTTTTCCCCCGGTGCTCGCTCTCAGTGTCTCAAACCGGAGGATGTGGCTGAGGCTGTCATCTACGTCCTCAGCACCCCCCCACATGTTCAGGTGAGTCTGCCCTTAGCTCTTTACCCACTGGGAGCAGCCCAAGTGTGCCCAGGGAGTCCTTTAGGGGGTGATTGCCTCAAATCGTCTGCCTTCCACAGGTTGGAGACATCCAGATGAGGCCCACAGAGCAGGTGACCTAGTGTTCTGTGGGGAGCTCCTGACTTCCCCACCCTTCACGGCTTGCCTCCTGCCTCTGGATTTTAGGTGTTGATTTCTGGACCCTGGATCTAACTTTCTGTATC
The DNA here is from genome assembly GCF_018167655.1 of Microtus oregoni. Classification (NCBI taxonomy): domain Eukaryota; kingdom Metazoa; phylum Chordata; class Mammalia; order Rodentia; family Cricetidae; genus Microtus; species Microtus oregoni. The sequence continues at coordinate 13,791,644 of NW_024543074.1, forward strand.
CAATTCACTAGGGATAGGAAATTTGTCAAATTATTCTGTTTATACTTGTGAACAAATGGGCTGGGAAGAGAAGGCACGGTCGTGACCATTTTATCTGTTGACCTGTTCTGAGTCCCCTGTTGGGCTCCTTAACCTTCTCTCCTCAGCCTCTTCCTTTTGACCTGGGCAAGGGAATGTGGCCAAAAGGGGCACTGTCTATCTTCTTGCACCCCACCCTCTGTCCCTTAGGGTTGGGGTGGCAGAGACAGGCCTCATCCTATACCTGTGTAGGCTCCCTTCCTCACTCCCCACCTCTCCAGCCCAACTTTAGCTCTTATCCTGGGGTCATCACTGCACTCTGACCATGGCCACAGAATACTAGGCCTGTCTCCCAGCTTACTGTAACAATTAAAGAGAAAGATCACAACCTACTCTGGCTTCAGAAGTGTCTTTCATTCCCCCCCCCCCCATTTTGGTGATCAGTGTGGTTGTGTCTGAGAATTTCTTCCAGGTAAGTGGGAAGGTAGGTAAATTTGGAGTAACCATTCTGGAGTGGGAGCAGGGGATGGTTGGTGCTGGGGTCAGCCAAGGATACATGTGTCTCCAAAAAAAAAAAAACAAACAAACAAACAAACCCCAAAACCAAAAAACTTAAGTTAGTAAGTAAATAAATACTTTATTTATAAAGGGCTGGGGAAGTGGTTCAGCAGTTAAGAACATTGGCTGCTCCTCTGGACGACCCAAGTTTGATTCCCAGAACCCACATGGTGACTCCACTGTCAGGAAATATACATTTTCTTCTGGTCTCCTGGGGCACCAGGCATGCTTGTGATGCACAGCCATGCTCACAGACAATACACCTCCACACATAAACAATGAAAGAATTTTGAAAAATAAAATAAATTGGCCCCGGGTGTACCAACACCTGAGAAGCAGAATCAGGGTGATCGCTGCGAATTTGTGGTCAACCTGGTCTACATAACGAGTTTTAGGTCATGCATGGGGACTAGTGAGACATTGCCTTAAAAAAAAGTTTAGGCCGAGGGATGGAGAAATGGCTCAGCGGTTTCCGAGCACTGGCTGTTCTCCCAGAGGACCTGTGTTCAATTCTCAGCACCCACATGGCAGCTCACAACTGTCTGTAATTCTAGTTCTAGGGGATCCGACAACCTCACACAGAGTATATACACAGGCAAAACACGAGTGTACAATAAATAAATAAATCTTAAAAAAAAAGTCTAGGCCGCGCGGTGGTGGCGCACTCCTTTAATCCCCAGCAGAGGCAGGCAGATCTCTGTGAGTTCGAGGCCAACCTGGTCTACAAGAGCTAGTTCCAGGACAGGCTCCAAAAGCTACAGAGAAACCCTGTCTCGAAAAACAAAACAAAAAAAGGTTTAAAAAGGAAAAAAGCAAAGACAGGTTGAAAAGACTTGGGGGGGGGGGGTCTGAGCAGTGAGCAAAGGAGTCCCAGCTTTACCAAGGGCCACCAGCATCAGCTGCTTGTCCACAGAGACACGATAGACTTGGGGCTTAACCACAGAGGTCCGGAGATGGGAAATATCGCTGGGGTTCTGCTGACTGGTGCTAAAGGTTTGGGTAGCTTCTGGCAATTCCCAGAAACGATGTGCCTGAATGTGGGGAGGAAGGCCCCCAGACTGCCTGATTGAACAGGATGGTCCACCCATCGTCTTAAATTGGTTTTTGCAGGTGCGGAAGTGAATAAGGCTAGCCTAGCCTCCCGACACCTCCCCTCACTCAGAGCAGCCGCAGCTAGGGTCAGCTCAGCAATAGCACAGCCTCGGCTCGCCCGCGGCGATGGAGGAAGTGCGAACCATTGCTGTAGGGGGTGCTGTGGAGACTTAGTTGAGGTCAAACTCGCGTGTGCGTCACCGGACAGGGGGCCGGGCCTCTGGAACCCGGAAGCTGGGGACCCACGTGGGAGTCCGGGAGGCGACTGGCTTGGCTTGGTTGGCAGATTGTGGGACTCGGGGACAGTTTGTCCTACGCGAGGGGACGAGGTGTGGGAGGCCAGCGGGTCCTCTGCAACGGTCTGTTAGTGGAGTCCCGGGCGCAACTGGAGCTATGCGACTGCTCTGGACCGTCGGGTGCTTCGGTCGCGGGATCGTCCGTCATTTCTCCCCGGTGGCGCGGCCTGGCGGGGAGGAGTTGAGCCGCCTGCTTCTGGATGACCTGGCGCCGACCCAGAGGCTGGAACGTCTGTTCGGTCTGTCCCCGTGCCTCCTGGCCCTGCGGGCCGCCCGCCGGAGCGTGGCCCGGCTTCTGCTCCAGGCGGGTAAAGCTGGGCTGCAAGGGGAGCGGGCCGAGCTGCTCCGGGTGGCCGAGGCCCGGGGCATCCCTGTCCTGAGGCCCAGGCGGCAGAAACTGGACGCCTTGTGCGGCCACCAGGTGCACCAGGGCGTTTGCATGGAGGTGAGCCCGCTGCGACCCCGGCCTTGCGATGAGGCCACAGAGGCGAGCCCGGTAGACGACCCTCAGCAACTATGGCTCGTCCTTGAGGGGCTCCAGGATCCCCGGAATCTTGGGGCTGTGCTGCGCTCCGCTCACTTCCTCGGAGTAGACAGAGTCATCACCAGCCGGAGAAACAGGCAGGAAGTCCCTTAGTGGAGGCGGAGTCAAGTTCCTAAGCACCTCGGGGTGGGGGTCCCTCGTCCAGGCTCCTGGTTGACGGAGCCTAAACCCTTGGGAGCTAGAGGGTGTGTTGGGCGCGGGGTTTGAGATTACCAGGTTTAACGGAGATCTTGGGGGAACCGGAACCTTTGCAGCTGCCCGCTTACTCCAGTAGTCAGCAAGGCCAGCGCTGGGGCTGTGGAGGTGATGGACGTGTTCGCCACTACTGACCTGGCCGGTTTTTTGAAGGTAACGTGGGACGAGAGGGGAAGGAGAAGCGATGAGTCTAGCTCTGGCGGTTAAAGTCACTTCTAGCTAGCAGTGGATGGGAGGTGGGGTGGGAGAAGGGAACGTGGTGGCATTGATTCCTATGGTCTTTAAAGTCACCAATGGAGCATCGTCTGAAGTTAGGAATTTCCTCGCCTCATTTCTTTTACTACACGCCTTGGCCACCTGCAACAGCAAGTCAGTGTCTGACACCTTTGGGTCTTAAGCAATGCTCTGGGGAGTTGGTGGGCAGGAGATGTGGATACATTGATTAGAAGCTCAACTTGAAAGCAATTTTGAACATGGCTTTGCTAGGGGCGAGCTTTAGCGTTCTTCAGCTGTGTTTCCCTGACTAGACACCAGGAGGCAGCATTGCCTAGCATTTGGCAGACCCTCTGATTTCTGTCTGATTCTCCCCCCCCCTCCCCACCACACCATCCTCACCCCACGGTAAGACAATAACCTTGAAAAGAGGAGGAAGAAAGCCGCCTAATAAACTTATATTCAAGCCACGTGTCTAATTTCAGATTTTCTAGTAACCATGCTGAAAAGTAAAAAGAGCCAGGTGTCTGTAATTTAAGCTCTTAGAAGGTGGAGACAGGAAGACGATTCCTTTCAAGGCCAGCCTGGGCTATGTGAGACCCAACGTCAAAAAACAAAACAATAACAACACCAAACAACCAGAAAAGTAAAAAGAAACATACTTTCATTCAATGTGCCCAAAATATCATTAAAACATACACTTTAGGGCTGGAGAGATGGCTCAGAGGTTAAGAGCACTGGCTGCTCTTCCAGAGGTCCTGAGTTCAATTCCCATCAACCACATGGGGGCTCACAACCATCTATAGTGAGATCTGGTGCACTGTACACATAATATTTAAACAAATAAATAAATCTATCTTTAAAAAAATACACTTTAAATACTAAAAAAAAATTGAGATAGGGTCTTGTGTAGCCCAGGTTGGCCTCAGATTCACAGAAATACTCCTGCCTCAGCCTCTTTATAAGTGTTTAGATTAAATCACATTTAAAAATGTTTATTTATGCCTGGAGTTGGTGGTGCATTCCTTTAATCCTAGCACTTGGGAGGCAGAGGCAGGCAGATCTCAGTGAGTTCGAGGCCAGCCTGTTCTACAAAGCGAGTTCCAGGACAGCCAGGACTGTTACACAGAGAAACCCTATCTTTAAAAACCCAAACCAAGGGGCTGGAGAGATGGCTCAGAGGTTAAGAGCACTGGTTGTTCTTCCAGAGGCCCTGAGTTCAATTCCCAGCAACCACATGGTGGCTCACAACCATCTGTAATGAAATCTGGTGCCCTCTTCTGGCCTGCAGGCACACATGCAGTCAGAATACTGTAAACAAAATAAATAAATCTAAAAAAAAAAAAACCCAAATAACTCCCCCCCCCCCATGTTTATAGATAATACATCTCAATTTGGACTAGCCACGTGTACTGGGACTGGAGAGAAAGAGCACTGACTCCCCCAGAGGTCCCAGGTTTGATTCCCAGCACCCACATGGTGGCTCACAACCATCTGTGACTCCAGTACCAGGGCTTCTGATGCCCTCCCTCTTCTGGCCTCCACCAGTATTGGCATGCGTGGTGCACACATATACATGCAGCTAAACCCTGATACACATAAGAAAGCATCAGAATCATTAGGTCAGGTGTGCCAGCAGCTTTCACATAACCAGCACGTCTAGAAGCCTTTTCTCAGTCATCTCAGAGGCAGTCCCCCTTTCGGGGTCTCTGGCCAAGCCTGGTGGGAAGTAGGAGTCTCTCTCTGTTCCTTTTTTCCCCCAGACTAGGTTTCTCTGTGTAACCCTGGCTGTCCTGGAACTTACTTGTAGACCAGGCTGGTCTTGAACTCAGAGACACACTTGCCTCTACCTTCCGAGTGCTGGGATTAAAGGAGTGTGACACCATCGCTGGGCTGAGACTCCCACTTTACTTGACTGCCTCCCAAATGGATGCTCTAACCTGGATCTCACCCCCCACTCCAACTCTAGACTTAGTGCCTCTGCTACAGCTCTTCCCCTCCGCTCCCACAGTGAGCATTTCAGATGCCCCATTTCTAGGGCTCACCTTCTGTTTTCCTAGGGCCTACCCTGCTCAGTTGTTCAGCTTAGAGATCACCTTTGACTTCTTGTCCTCACAGCTACATCCCACACGTCCCCAAATCCTTTTGCATGGAGTTATTGCTACACCATCCCCATGTCTCACTGTTTCTTCTGCTGCCCTGGTCCGAGTTCACATCTCCCTGTGCTGGGGTCTCAGCGTGGCATGCACAGTGATTCTGCCGACACATCAGACGAGGTCACTTTGCTCAAAATGTTTCAGAGCTCCAGGTCCGGTGGCACATACTTGTAGTCCCAGTACTTGAGAAACTAAGACTGGAAGATCATAGGTTCAAGGCCAGCGTGGGGTTCATAGTGAACTCATGTCTTTAAAAACCAAAGCAAAATAACGCTTTTCAAAGTTTCTATATCAGTATTAAAGCCCTATGCTTCCAGTGGCCCTTGAGACCTTACTCTGTGTGGCTATCGGTTTGCCTCTTTGGCTACCTTCCCCCAGGCCAGCTTACCATTCCTCAGATACAACAGCTGAGCAGGACCTTTGTATCTCCAAACTTGCAGGTCTCCCTGCCTAGAACCTTCCTCCACGGATACTCATCCATTAGTATCTTCAGGTTTGCACTTCGCTGCCACCTCGAGGAGGACTCCACAGCCACTCTGCCACACGGCTGGGATTTCAGTCTGCTATGTTCTCGGCCTCATCCTCAGTGCCCGGAGCAAATGCTGGTCACCTAGAGGATCTGACTCACCCTAGGTCGAAGGCACTTTCAGTGTGTGTGTGCGCGCGCGCGCGCAATCCCGGGCTCCTCAGCCAGGGCTCTGATGGCAATTCGGTGAGCCAGAATGTGGTGTTTTCTTCCCCTTTTCAGGCCAAGGCCCGGCAGGGCTGGCTCGTGGTGGGCACAGTGGGCTGCCCAGGTCCTGAGATCTCCCAGTCCTTCAAGGTCCCCATCACTAGCTGCCTAGAGTTCATCTGGGACCGGCCTACTCTCCTTGTGCTGGGTAGGTATGCTATACCTGCTTTTCCGTTTTCAGTTTTGTATTCTAAGCATGTGGACTTCAGGTTGGGGCTCCCTAACACTGTCGCATGTCCTGCAGGCAATGAGGGCTCTGGTCTGTCCCAGGAGGTTCTTGCTTCCTGCCAGCTGCTCCTCACTATTCTGCCCAGGCGTCAGCTGCCTCCCGGTCTTGAGTCCTTGAATGTGTCTGTGGCCACAGGTGAGTCTACATCTCCCTCACCCCCAACTCCATGGCGATGGCTTCTGTCGCCTCTCATTTTCGGACTGATTTGCCCTGAACAGGCTGTTCCCTCTATGCCACACTTGTTTGTGAAAACAGGAGTGTGCCCTGCATGTGTCCTGAGCCCCTCCCTCTCCCCGTTGCCTTTAGGAATTCTTCTACACTCCATTTGCAGCCAGAAGAAGGGTTTCCCTGCACAGACCGAGAAAGGACAACTTCTCCAAGACACTTGAGAACCCTTAGCTACGCCTGGAGGACTCAGAGAGGCCCAGTAACCAGGACTGCCACTGTGGTCAGACAAACAGGCTCAAAGTGGGCTCATCTCCACTGAGATACACATGTGTAGGAATCGGACCGAGTCGCACGCCGATTCTCACTCAGGCTTGAATGTACCGGGCTCTCTGCCTGCGAGAGGCTGTTTATTGGCTATGGTCAGTGGAGACCAAGGGGGTGGGGTGTCATTTCCAGTTGGAAATGGTAGTTTGCTAATGTTCAGGATGTGTTAAGACAGATGGTGTCTGTCCTGGATCTTTCCTAGGACAGTCAAAGGGATGTCTTGGCATGAGGAAGAATGGGGCAGTCCAGTGCAGGGCGTATGACATATGAGAGTGAGGATGTAGAGGGAAGTTGAGTGGACGCGCATACCTACTCTTGCAGGTGATGAGAATTAAGTGAATGAGGGGTTCCATCCAGTGAGTGCCTTACAGCTGAGCTGAGCTGTCTTGCCCTGTCTCTCCATTAGGTGGCAGTCTTGCTCTTTGCACCATAGTTTTGCAGCTGCAATGCACCATTAGAGACAGGGAAGATACAAACACACACACACACACACACACACACACAGAGAGAGAGAGAGAGAGAGAGAGAGAGAGAGAGAGAGAGAACAGTCCAACCCGATGGAACTCATGACCCAGAGCCCTTGCTTTTGAATCTGAGAGGTTATGAAGTCAGGGTCACTATTATGCAATTCCAAATAGGCTTGGTCCCCTCCTCCAGGGTCCCACAAGTAGATAAAAAGTGTGATATTGCAGAATAGTGGTCTCACTCTGGGCTGCACGTTGGAACACTTGATAAGCATTAATGGAACAAGCCCAATACAGCAGCCACCGTGTGATGCTGAGAAGGGTGTGTAAACCCTGGGCAGTAGGATTTTCTTTCTTTCTTTCTTTCTTTCTTTCTTTCTTTCTTTCTTTCTTTCTTTCCTTTTTGAGATGGGGTTTCATGTACCTAGAGTGTCCTAAAACTTGCCCTTTAGCTGAAGATTACCTTGAACTTTTGATCCTCCTGTCCCTACCTCCCAAGTGCAGGAATTCAAGACACCCCCCACTGTGCCCACTCTATGTGTAGCTGCAGGTAGATCCAGGGCTTTGTGCAAGCTATACAAACACTACTTACTGAGCTCCTTCTGAGCCCTAGCCTGGATGATCCTTTGCCGTAGGAACTGCCCCGAGCACGATGAGACGTACCCACTAGACTCCAGGAGGTCTGTATCCCATCTCCAGTTATGAAACAAAACTGTCCTCACATGGCCAGTATCTTGACTGACAGCCCTGAGTGTGGGATGGAGGACCATCTCTGGATTGTAATCCCGGCGGCTGTGAGACTTGGGAAAAGTCACCTCCACGCTCTCTCTATATCCTTTTAGGATATAAAGAACAACAGGAGCTTGGTGCCCGTTTCCTCTGTGATCTCCCTGGAGTAGGGTCCGAATGGCAGTGAGCACTTAGTACAAGGTTTGAATTTGTTTGCAGAAGGCCTGGAGATCTTACTTTGCTTGCTGCTCTTGAAATTACCGAATAAAAGCACCTAAAGGAAGGGTTTCTTTTGCCTCAAGTTTGAGGAGACACTTTCATTTCCTCATAGTGGGGGTGGGGGGGTGAGGTATAGCAGCAGGAGGGGGTGTGAGGCAGGAGCTGGGGCCCTGGATGCCCGTGCTTGCTCACTCTCTCCCCTTCCCCTGTTCATTTAGTCCGGGGCTCCTGCCGCGGGGTGGTGCTGCCCACATTCAGAGAGAGCCGTCCCTCCTCCATTAGTCCTGTCTAACTGAGAACACCCTCAAAGACATGCCCAGGGGTGGCCCTCACAGGTGATCCCAAAGACAGGCCAATGGTCAGTGAAGATGAACCGTCACAGGTCCCACGGTCACCGTAAAGTTTTCCTCCTAAGGAAAGATGGAGAACCTTTCATCAGCACCATTCCCCCCAGCTCCCCATCTTGAGCTGTGTGTCCCCAGCTGCCACATAAGCTCTGATGACCACTGAGCTCAGGCTGTGCTATCTCACCAAAGAGCAGGGATTTGGTTTTTGTCTTTTTATTGTTTTGTCAATTTTATGAATTCAAATATAGATTTTTAGCATTGCCTGTGCTTTGGAGTCATGGGGTAGGAAAGGGGTTGTCTGTTAATGCCCAGAAGCACCAGATCAATTAAATAACAGTCTCCAGGAAGGAGCCAGGTGTTCCTCTTGCCTTTCTTTGCGTCTTCTTTTCCCTTGAACGTGTGTGTGTGTGTGTGTGTGTGTGTGTGTGTGTGTGTGTACACGACAGCACACATGTGAGATCAGAGGATAACTTGCTGGATGGTATCAAGCCCAAGGACAAGCGCCTTTACCCACTGAGCCACCTGGCCTGCCTGGGCAGTTACAGAGAGAAACCCTGTATCAAACAAAGAAACAAAACCCCGGTGTTTTTGTGTCTGTGCATGTGTGCTGTATACACTGGATCAGTATTTCTTAAAGGTCCCAGCTGGTGTCAGGGTTCAGGAATCCTTGGCTTGCTAGGCATGGCGGTGCATACTTGTAATCCCAGCACTCAGGAGACTGAGGCAGCAGAGTGTTAATGCATTTGAGACTAGCCTGTTTTGTATAGCAGGTACCAGACCAGCCAGGGCTATGTAGCAACACCCTGTTTTAATTTTTTTTTAAAATAGCATTTATCCCCTTCTCCTAGGTGGTGCTCAGTGGCTCTCAGAATGATCTAGTGTTTGACATACCATTATAGGCTTACCTTCAGCACAGCTCTAACGAAATTAAGCTGTCCTGCACCTCTGGTAATAGGTCTGTTTACACTAAGAAGGTTGGGAAAGCACCAACACCCCCAGGTTCTGTGTGCCCAGGCAGACTTCAAGGGATTCCTGCTGTGAGAACTAATGTCCTTAAGAGATTGTCTAAAACTGCTGGGTGGATTTTTTTTTTTTTTTTTTTCTGGTGAGCTTGACTCTAGCTGGAGTGATCTGGGGAGAGAAACCCCAGCAGAGAAAATGCCTCCATCAGATTGGCCTGGAGGCAAGTCAGTGGGCATTTGCCTGATGAATAATTGAAGTGGGAGGGCCTAACCCATTTGTGGGTGGTGTGTGCCAATCCTGGGCAGGTAGGTAGTCCTAGGGTGTAAATGAAAGCAAACCAGGCTGGAGTCATAGTTCATCAGCTAAGCACACTGGCAGCTCTTCCAGGTCCAGTTCCCAGCACTCACGTGGCAGCTCACAGCCATCTGTAACTCCAGTCTTAGGGAAGCTGGCACCAGGCACCCACGTGGTTAAAACATTCCGGGCCCCAGTTTTCATCTCTATAAGACGCAGGTGCAAGAGCATACAAGGAAAGGCCACCGCTCACATCTGGAGGTCATTTGCTGTTTCCTACAGCACCCGAAGACCAGCCTGGAGGTTGGGGCACCAGGATGTGCTTCTCTTTCATACTGGCCTCAGTTTCCCCAGAGGTTCTAGACTTCTATTCAGCCACAATACAGTGATTTTCCATGGGATACTGGAAGGAGTTGGGGGAAGGCTAGACTTGAAAGGACATTTACAGAATTCCCTTTTGGCCAGTCCCCTCCCTTTCCCCCTCCATCCTGGCTAAGATGTGAAGCTCGCAGGAGGGCTGGGAACTAACCTGGAATTTTCCCACCCTCTACATATCCCAACTTTCCTCCCCCCTAGCCAGGCCAGCCTGGAATACACACACACACACACACACACACACACACACACACACACACACACACGTGCGTGTGTATAAAATCAAGAGGCTACATTGCCAAACCTTCCCAGGCCCTAAACTAGATCCCTCTTCTTGCTCCTGCAGGGCCAGGCACCAGGGATCCCCACAGTTTGTAAATGTAATCAACCTTGAGGTCTCTCACTTCCACAGGTGCAATTAGCATGCCCATCTGCTAATCTCTGATTAATGATGTTTACAAACAGGGACTCTGCTCGGAGCACCTCAGCCCCTCCTTTCCCCAGCTGGGAGGTGGGGGGGTCTTCTCAGCATCCCCCCCTCCCCTCTGCAGCCCTCCCTATCCTCTCCCTCCTTCTCCAGGCAGTGGGCAGAGCTGTACCCTAACGCCCATGCTCACTGCACACCTGGGAACGAGAGAGCGAACAGACAGGAAGCCTTAATGGTGGGGATGGAATCCTACCCACCTTTCATTCCTTCCCCTCTGGAACTTCAAGGATACATGGTGGCGGAGCCGCCTTTATCTCCCACCCTAGCCCTGCCTCCCGGTGTGGCGTCCTTGGTGGGTACGTGCCAGGTGCGCTGTACCAAAAGCGCAGAGAACTTTTAATTCGAATTTTTTTTATTTTATTGAGGCAAGGTCTCGTGCAGCCTATATAGTCTCGTGACTCACTATATAGTCAAGGCTGGCCTTAATCTCCTGGATTCTTCAGCCTCCATCTCTGAAGTGCTTAGATCATGGGTTTATTTGTTTCTGGAGATCCTATTCAGAGGCTAATGCATCTTAAGCAAACGCTGTACCAGCCCAGCTCTATCTTCAGCACTGGCCTCAAACTCATGGTCTCTCTGCCACAGCCTCCTGAGTGCTGGTGTTATAGACATACACCACCATGCTCCATCCTGTGATCACAGATTCCAGACAGCCCCATGTTGTTGGTCCTGATGCTGGCTTTGCTTTAGCTAAGTTGCTTCTTCTGTAAAATAGAGGCAAGATGGTGCCCATTCTATAGGTTTCAACTAGAGGGGAGGATTCATAATCAGATATATGAAAGAGACTTAGCACAGTGCACAGGAAATAGTGGATGCCCATGTGTGTGTGAGATTTGTACTGCAATGAAAATATCGATGATGATGATGAAAGGGGGCTTCTGAAGTCAGAAGATACCCGAGGACCCCTCCTTCTCTCCTCACCCCCTCTCTGGGGAGAAGGGCAGGTCCCAGCTCATTACTGGTGGGGGCTGGGGTGGAGGTGTCAGATTAGAATCACTCCTGGGTCTGTTCGCAGCTTCCCTGTTTCATTAACACCTCCCCGGTGGTCTTAGGCTCATCCTGCTGGGGGAAGCACTCCAGAAAGTTCTGACCACCTCCCACCCAGCCTGAGCTCGGTGGTCCTCATTTAAAGGCTGTGTTACAAATGTGCACAGAGAGGGGTCTTACACCAGGGAGCTATCATTGTTCCCCCTTCCTGAGTGTCCTAGAGGCCTGCCTAGTCGGGAGGCACCACACTTGGGGTACCCCATTCTTTACCTGCCCCTCTCGGCCTCTCATCCTCAGGTTGGTGTCAATCCCTCCCTAACCCCCACCCACCTCCTCCCAGGACTATATCCTGGTTCCTTCCTTCAGGATCCTCAGGGTGAATGTGGCTTGAACCTTCCGTCCAGTTCCCTCTTGCCTTTTCTGACATGGACTCGCCTCTGAAAATTGTTTATCATTTGCTTTCTCTGTAAAATGAGGAAACCGTACCTCGTGGGGGCTGCATGGAGCTCTATAAATTGTGAACCCAGTAATTAATTGCTAATAGTGGCCATTTGCTGTGGGCAAAACTGCTCTGAGCATTACCGTTCTGCAGGCAGAACCTTGTTTTTTTTTTTTTAATTTTTATTTTTTAAATTTATTTATTTATTGAGGATTTCTGCCTCGTCCCCACAACCGCTTCCCATTTCCCTCCCCCTCCCCCGATCAAGTCCCCCCCCCCCCTCATCTGCTCGAAGAGCAATCAGGGTTCCCTGACCTGTGGGAAGCCCAAGGACTGCCCACCTCTATCCAGGTCTCGTAAGGTGAGCATTCAAACTGCTTAGGCTCCCACAAAGCCAGTACGTGCAGTAGGATCAAAAACCCACTGCAATTGTTCTTGAGTTCTCAGTATTCCTCATTGTCCGCTATGTTCAGCTAGTCCGGATTTATCCCATGCTTTTTCAGACCTAGGCCAGCTGGCCTTGGTGAGATCCCAATAGAACATCCCCATTGTCTTAGTGTGTGGGTGCACCCCTCGTGGTCCTGAGTTCCTTGCTCGTGCTCCGTCTCCTTCTGTTCCTGATTTGGACCTTGAGATTTCTGTCCGGTGCTCCCGTGTGGGTCTCTGTCTCTTCAGAGACAGAGAACCTTGTTTTTGGATTAGGGTGGGGAGAAAGGGAGGAAGGTCAGAGAGAGGCCCTGTAGACTCCAGATCTCCCTCAGGTGCTTTTCCCAGCTTCTTCCAAGACTGGAAAGGGCAGAACCACCATTGAGTGGAGAGTAGGCTTCTTCTAACAAAGTTCCCTTCAATTGCAGCCCCAGAGGGATTTTCATGGCTACTGGGTCTCTCCATCACACTTCTGTTTTGGAGGACGCCCTCACTGGCTGCAGGGGAGGAGAGCTACTGGCTCTGCTTTCTCTTTTACTGGCTCCTTGTTCCTTAGACTCTGCTTTTCACTGGGGTCTGTGGGTATCAGAAAGGAGACTCCTTGAAAATCAGTTGATTATGTGGTTTATTAGCAACCCCAGACACTTTCTACAAATCAGGTGCGTCCCTTAGGGGAAACAAACAGTAGTCTCTAGTCTCGGTCCCTTTGTGAGTGTTCTAAGTCATTCTGCCCCTCTGCAGGCAGGCAGGGGTTCCTGTGCTTATTGTTATATTATTGTGTGTATGTGTGTGTGAGTGCCACAGCATGTGTGTGTGCTACAGCATGTGTGTGTGCCACAGCATGTATGTATGTGTACAACAGCATGTATGTGTGTGTGAGTGCCACAGCATGTATGTGTGTGAGTGTGTGTGAGTGCCACAGCGTGTGTATGTGTGTGAGTGCCACAGCGTGTGTATGTGTGTGAATGCCACAGCATGTATAAGGAGGCCAGGGAGAATTTTGTGGAGTCATTTCTCTCCCACTTTTACATGGGTTCCAGGTCTGTCAGACTTTTGCCTCCTTTACCCACAAGGTCTCAAGTAGCTCAGGCAAGCCTCCGGCTCACCATGTAGCTGAGGTTGACCTTAAACTCCTGATGCTGCTGCCTCCATCTTGCTTGGTTGCAGAGGTGCACCACCATGCCTGGCTTACACAGTGCTGGGGGCTTTGTGTAAGCTTGACAAGAGAGCTACACCCCAGTCCAGTCATTTCGTGTCTCAGACACCCTGCTGTTTAAATAACTAAGAGATCCTAAGGCTGGAGGCTAACTGCCTCCCTGCCTTCTCTCCAGAAGAAGCCCCTCCCCCCCCATGTTTCTCGCTGGCCTGGGCCTTCCACTCAGACTGTGTCAGAGGCAGCAAGTCTGTAATCCCCAGCTGCAGCTGCTTTGATTCTGTGGGGGAAATGGGTTGATGGAGGGCCAAGAGAAAGCTCCATAGACCCCTGGGCTCTGCTGAGACCATTTGCACCAGGGCCTGGCATAGACAGCCCTTACTAGAGACAAGATGCCAGTAGGGTTGGGCTTGTGCAAGGGGCTGGATTTTTGTCTCATCTGAGCCCTGAGTCCCTCTTATATCTCTGGCTCTCTCGCCTTGGTGGGTTGGGATCAGGAGCAATAGCATATGGTAACGGCGACGATGACATTATGGGGGATGCACCTAAGGCTCTCCAGTACTCACAAGATGGCTCAGTTAACTGCAGTGAATTCTTAGGGCACCTGGGAAGAAGGGCTGTTCCTCCCTTTGGCTTGTAGATGGGAAACTGCACTTGCCCATAGTCATTCTATACAATCAAAAGGGCCTGGGAGGGACAAAAGGATGGGTGAGAACTGGACAGAGGCAGGGAAAGACCCCTCTAACCTGTGGCTGAGAGCAATGACATCCTACCTCAGTGCACCCTGCCCCCAGCTTCCCACTGGGCTGTGCATGGGCTTGCAATAGGCCATAATGCAGTGGGTGCTGCAGGGAGTCTCAGTCCCCTGGAGAACCCAGAGTTGTGTTCAAACCCTGTGTTCCTTCTCCTTGTGCAGTAGAGGTTTTTCTCCCGGGTCAAATTGCCCTTCTTTCCCTCTCTGTCTTTTCTTCTCCTTCTCCTTCTTCTTCTTCTGTCTTTCTCAGAATCTCCTATGTAGCTGCCACTTGGCCCTCTATTCATGGGCTGGCATCTTCCCCTGCCTTTGGTTTTTGGTGATCTCTGTTCTGTCTCTCTGCCCTGGCTAGTTCCTAAGGCTCCCTGGGGCTGCCCTCTCTCTGGGCCCATGTCTGCACTCCCTGTCTGTCCCTTTTCTTTTTTATTTTCTCCCTTGACTCTCATTACCCCAGGGGCTGATCAATGGCAGCCGCTGGTTATTGATCTGGGTGGGCATTCAAGTGTGGCTGCCCCAGGACAGTATTGATGGAGAGGATTGGTACTGAGGCTGGGAACTGGGGGTTCAGGGAAGGAAGTGGGGCTCCCTCTCCTCTACTGGGACTTGACAGTGGAACTTTTTTTATTGTTGTTGTTGTTATTATTATTATTATTTTTTTGAGATCTTGTTTCTCTGTATAGCAGTCCTGGCTGTCCTGGAACTCTCTGTGTAGACCAGGCTGTCCTTGAACTCACAGAGATCACTTGCCTCTGCCTCTGGGATTAAAGGTGTGTGCCACTATGCCTGGCTGATAGTGGAAATTAATTCTTTCTTTCTTTCTTTCTTTCTTTCTTTCTTTCTTTTCTTTTAAAGATTTATTTATTTATTATGTATACTGTACTCTGCCTGCATGTCTGCTTGTAGGCCAGAAGACAGTGCCAGATCTCATTTCAGATGGTTGTGAGCCACCATGTGGTTGCTGGGAATTAAAGTGAGGGCCTCTGGAAGAACAGTCAGTGCTGAGCCATCTCTCCAGTCTCTATAGTGGAACGTCTTAAAAGTGTAGCTCTACCAGGTGAAGGGGGGGGACAGCAGAGTATTACTGAGGACAGAAGGTCAAGGCTTAGCTTACACTAACAAGTATTGAGCACCTACTGTATGCTAGAGGGGACTACAGCAGTAGAGTCAGCAAAATGTAAAGTTATGTAATATGTTGTATAAAACTACAGTAAGTGGAAAAGAGTCGTGTGATTTTTTTCTTAAAGATTTATTTATTTATTTATTTATTTATTTATTTATTTATGTATGAGTGGTCTATCTGCAAGCATGTCTTTATGCCAGAAGAGGGCAGGAGATCACACTAGAGATGGTTGTGAGCCACCATGTGGATGCTGGGAATTGAACTCAGGACCTCTGGAAGAGCAGCTAGTGCTCTTAACAACTGAGCCCTCTCTCCAGCTTCTAGAGTTGTGTAATTTTAAGCAGGGAGGCTGAGGCAGGGGGATTAAGCATCACGGGCTAATCTGGACTACCTAGCAATTTCCAGGCCAGTCAAGCTACACAAGCAAGAGTCTGTCACAATCACCTCCCCATCCTGCCCAGGAAAACAAAAGCAAAAACAAAAACAAAATTGGTACTCCAGGGGGTACGCCATCTTGGTGTCATCCCAGGAACTTGAATGTCCAGTCCAGTCTATGATTAATCTCTAGCCCTTGCTGGTATGGAAGGGGAGTTTGAAGCAAATGGCTCAGCCAATATTCAGGCCACAGCCACCCTACAAAGGTCAAAGGGTCACTACTTGTGACTTCTTTCGCATTAATACTGACCTTGACGTTGGGCATTACCCAGGCAGACCCATGCCAGGCCCCTCAGTGCCAAGACCTCTTAGATCCCATTCTCTGCGTTCCTATCAGACACGTCTAGACCAGCCACACTACAAACACCTGCCTGGGACTTTGTTCTGCAGGGCAGGGGAGAGAGGGTATTTCAACCCTCCCCATGTCAGCCCCAATAAAGTCTATAGTGTGTCCCATCTTCAAGATGATACATAGAGGCAGGGATGGGTAGAAGGCAGGGTAGCCCCACCCAGCTTGTGGCCCTGAGAGAGAACCACAGGTTGGGTTCATCTCAAGTGGAACCTCTTCTCCCGGCCAGATAACTCAGGCCACGAGCGAGCATCAGCATTTATGGCAGACTCAGCCACGATCCATCTCTGCACACAGTTGCAGATGCTCAGAGACACACACAGACAGGCATGACATAGGCAGACAGGTACAAACCTCTGCCTAAGCCCTGAAGGAAGACAGGGACCTCCAGATGGCATGCTCGCTCCCCATAAATCCATGACATATCCAGGGTCTTACGACCCTAAAGGACCGTGGTTGGTGACCTTCAGCCCTGCATCACCTACCCACCCTGGCATCCCTTCTCTCCCTTAGAAGCTGTGCTGGTAGTTGAAGGACTGAAATGGGATCTCTGAGTAGACTCACAGAAAATTTGGAAGAAGATCACTGACCTTTCATGAGATTGGAGTTTTGTTTTTGTTTTTTGTTTTTTCCAGGATGGGTTGGGCCATCTCTGAGCACAATAGCAGAGCTGGTAGGGCCTAGGGATTAGGAGTCTACCACATATGGACAGAGAGGCAGAGGGCCAACAGACGGACAGGCGAGGTGTAGGCTGACATCCAGGGTCTTACTGCCCTAAAGGACTAGGCAGGTCCAGATAGAGACCTGAGTTGCCTTGAGTGTCCACAGTGACCCAAACTGGTTCAGAATGCAGGAGTCTGGACTCCCAGTCCTCAGAAGATTACGAGGGGCTGTAGGGAGCAGTCACAGAGTATGAGGATGTGCAGCCACTGGGGTTACTGGCTTCCAGGTGAAAGGTGATTTTCGGGGGGTTAATTCTGATCACCACAGTTTGCTGAGTACCTGATAGGCTCAGGAACCTGTTACCACCGTTCTGTAGAAAGCCTTGAAAGGGTCAACCTGCTTCAAGCTCCAGCGATTGAGCCTCTAGATCGTTAGAGGTCCTTCAAGTAATAGAAATAGACAGCCCCTTGTTCAAGTGAGGAAAATGAGAATTGGGGACATCACATAGCTGGTGGGTGGGGGAGGCAGCACCTCAACTACAGCCCGCCGGGTCCTGACACCCAAACTTCCTCCATTCTCCTGCAAGCGTCCTCACCCTCTCCTCTTCCAGCCTAGGTCACCTAGAGCCAATTCGGGTTCAGGCTTCACAGTGACAAGAACCCAGGGGGACCTTTTGCATAACTAGACTCAAAGAGCAGATACCCTCCAGTTCAGAGAACCTGGCTGGCCATGATCCACTGGCTGACCGATTCAAGCTTTCCTTCTTACAGAATGGTAGAAGGGGCCAGAGGCGACCAGCACAACCTCCATATCCTCAGCCTGTAGCCCCGGTGCAATGTCTTACTCAAGTGGTAAGTTGAGTCCTTGTATTCCTCCAGTGACAGGAAGCTCACTACCCGTTTCACCCCCAGCATCCCGGAAAACGGAGCAGCTGCCTGCTTCTCTCTAGGCATTTGTAAGGCTCCACAGTGGCAACTTGATGGGGCCTCCCACCCAGGGATGTGTCTGCAGAGGTGTGCTCCCAGTGAAGCCTGCCCCACCTCCTGCCCCAGCCTCGCACAGAAAGGTCATGTGAGTTCATGGATGTGCCTGTATGTTCTCCCTACAGCCTCAGCCCAGGAGCTGGAAGCGGCTCTCTGGGTACCAGAGACAGGCCAGATTTATGGTACTGAGAGAAATATTTAGGCCTGAGACAGTTTGGTTGTGTTAATTATGGAAATCTAAAGATAATCTATATTTAATGCTGAATTTTGTCAAATTTGCTAAAGAATTAGGGGAGCGTGTGCAAATAGTGACACTTCAATGAAGAACAAGGTGCAATTAAACTCTGAAATTTACAGTGGAATAATTGGAGAGCATGACAAATATAGTTATCAGCCGCAACTAATTAGGGGTCTGCTCGAGGTTTCTGGGCTTGATTAATCTTGCCTGGATGTTAATAAGTTATATGGGGCAGATGATACTGGTTTGCAGTCTCTTTCTTTCCATGCTTGATCTAGACCACTTGGTATGAGAATGTGATCCATAGAGTTCATTCCTCGGGCTAGCCTGGCCTAAGGGGGAAATGCTGAGACCCACCTCCTCAGGATATCCTTGAGCTATCACCTACTTACGCCGCAGTTGATTGATAAGCTCAAGCTCTTGTTCTTTTCTCCTGCTTTGCCTCTTCCTTTTCTTCTTCCTCTTTCTCTTCTTTTTATCTTTTTTTGAGACCGGGTCTCACCTAATTCAAACCTCCTACGTAGCCGAGGCTGACCTCAAACTCTCAATCCGCCTGCTTCGGCCTCCCGCGTGCTAGGATTACAGGTGTGCCCCAGCATGCCTGGTTTGGTTGGCGAATCTTCTTCAGATTTGTTGAAAGGGAAGGAGGTAAGCCTTAGGGGAGTCCACATAGGTCACGCCTGCTCCCTTGTACCGGTGCAGCTCAGTGTGACGCCCACGTGCTCTCCCGTCTCCTGTGCTCAGGAAGGGGCTCTGAAAGGGTCCCAACCTGATCCATTAAAGATTCCTGCACAGCTGCTTTGGTCCAATGTCTCTTTCCCTAACCCCTTCCAGGTCAAGGCCGTCTGCAGCCTGGTCTGTGAGTCCTTGGTTAGCCTTTAGGCTGGGTTGAGCTTCCTGCCCAGTTAGAGTTGTGACTGCCCACCGAGGAGCTGCTGCTGAGCCCAGCTACAACGCCAGAATCACGTCCTCGTCTCTCCGTTAGAATTTTCCCAGGCCTTTAAGCCCCCTGAGCCCTGCTGCTTTTGTCCCCCTCCGAGGGCCTCCCCACCTTTCAGGGGTCTCTATGTGACTAATTCCCACGAATCCTCTTTCCCCCCACCCGCCAGTTCCTCAGGTGTTCTCTCGGCTGCCAGGGTCGCCTGGGCATCCTCCGAGGAAAAGGGATGTGTCTGTCAGGTCGGCGCATGGGTCCGCTTTGAGCCTTCCTCCTGCTCCTTCCTGATGGTGTGACTTCATCTGGCACAGTCCAAGGACAGCCTGGCAGCTGTAGCTGAGACTGATGGACAACGACAGGGACCTTCAACTTTCAGCCTCCCAAGAGGAGGAGGGTAGCTGCTTGGCAGCCTTGGTTTCTCTTTCTGCTTTGGGGCCAGGGGCTATTATTTTTTAAATGTTTTTGGTTTTTTTGAGATAGGGTTTCTCTGTGTAACAGCCCTGACTGTCCTGGAACTTGCTCTGTAGACCAGGCTGGCCTCGAACTCACAGAGATCCACCTGCCTCTGCCTCCTGAGTGCTGAGACTAAAGATGTGGGTCACCACCATCACCTGGCGATATGTGTGTATTTTTTTGAAAATTACATTTATTTATTTATTTATTTATTATTATTGGGGTAGCTCATTCACCAAGTTGTGGAAGTTAGAGGACAATGGAGGGAGTTAGTTCTCTCCTTCCTCCACACGTGGGTCCTGGAGTTTGAACTGAGATTGTTAGGCCTGAACACCAAGTGCCTTCACCTACTGAGACATCTCATCAGCTCTGGAGCTAAATTATTTATTTATTGTTTTTGTTTTTTCAAAGCAGGGTTTCTTTGTGTAGTTTTGGAGCCTGTCCTGACACTTGCTGTGTAGACCAGGCTGGCCTCGAACTCACAGAGATCTGCCTGTCTCTACCTCCCAAGTGCTGGGTTTAAAGGCGTGTGTCACCACCGCCTGGCTGGAGCTAAATCTTTAAAAAGATTTTATTTATGAATAGGGCAGAGGGCTCAGAGGTTAACCTGGCTGTTCTTCCAGAGGTCCTGAGTTCAATTCCCAGCAACCACATGGTGGGCTCACAACCATCTGTAATGTTGGTTATAACAACCTCTTCTGGCCTACAGGTACACATGCAGGCAGAATACTATATACATGATAAATAATTAAATCTTTAAAAGAGATTTTACCTACTTTGACTTTATATGTGAGCATTTTGCCTATATGTATGTACACTATGTGCGTGCAGTGGCAGAGGAAGATAGCAGAAGAGGGAGCTGAATCCCCGGAACTGCAGTTACAGAGAGTTGTGAGCCACCATGTGGATGCTGGGAGTCAAATCATGATATTCTGGAAGCTCAGCAAGCATTCTTAGCCGCTGAGCCGTCTCTCCAGCCATCTGGGGATATTTCTCTTTTCTTTTCCTCGAGACAGAGTTTCTCTTTGTAACAGTCCTGTCTATCCTGGAACTTGCTCTGTAGACCAGGCTGGCCTCGAACTCACAGAGATCCACCTGCCTCTGCCTCCTGAGGGCTCAGATTAAAGGTGTGCGCCACCATCACCCGGCCAGGTTATAGACTTTTATTAAAGATATTTTCACATCTAAAATACCTTTTGCTCCCACTCCTATCCCCACACTCACATCTGGAAGTTTTAGTTATACTTGACACCTCCCAACGCTTTCCTGGAGTTCCTGGTTGCCTGCAGATGTGAACTTTCCAGGGGTTTTGCAGCAATCTCTTGTGATGCCACGAGAGGGCAGTAGACTCCGTGGACACGCAAAGTTTGAGCCCAAACGAGCTTCAGGCAACCTTAGCCTGCGTTGCTGGGCTGTCCCCCGGACCTCCAGCCTGAGACCCACACTACTGCATTTCGAGACAAGAGGATTTGGGGACAAGGCGTGTTTCCGCAGAGTAGATCTCCTTTGAGATCTGAGTGGAAACGACAGAAGGAGCTTTTCATGGTGGGATCACGTTGAGAGGTTCCCAGAGCAGGGTCGATTTGGCCCACACTCCAGATGGGGAAATATCTTAGTCGCAACTGCATCTCACAGAGGCTGGTGTGTCAGGTGTGCAGAGGGGACTTAAAGAGAGGCTCCGTGCAAAGTGCTGAAGGTGACGTGGCCTGAAGGCAGAGAGTTAGAATTTGAATTCAGATCTCTGACTTTCATGTCTTTCCTCCCCCTCCCCGCCCCCATAACAGCTTTTCCAGTCATTCAAGATCCTGCTCTAACCTTTCCTTGTGATTGTCACCCTGAACATAACTGAATGGTGCTTCGGGCCTCAGACCTCGGTTTCCAAACCTGTGCCCAGGTCTCCGGTCCCTCTGAGCCAGTTTTCTGTAAACAGGTCAGGCGACGGTGCTTAGCCCCTCCCTTCTTCCAAGGGCTGTGCCCGATGGAATGGGATGGTGGCTGCTGAGACCCCTCCCCTAGAACCCCTGTGATTTGGGGCTAGACCATTTCTCTGGGGCTCTTGTTGGACATCTTGTGGCCTGGGTGGGGGGTTCTAAATACCCAGTATCTCCTCAAGTCCTCTCTTGGGGAGGAAGAATGGTCTGGGGTCTCCTTCCTCAGGAGCTTCAAGCCTTCACAGTCACAGGAAGAGATCGGGCTCCGTTGCCATGGTAACACGGACCAGCCGCCTGCAGGGCCGGTCCTGTGCCAGCCGCATTGACCTCACTTAGGATGATTACTTTTCGGCAAATAAAATAATTGTGTTAATAAAGAGGCTGTTCGCCCCTCACCCCCTACCCTGCTTGGCCTGCTTCCCATACCCGTCTGGGGCAAAAGCAGCTTCTTCTGCTCTCTTATTACCCGCGGGGTGGGGGGCATCCTGAATTCTCTAGTGGGATGTGGACCGGGATCCCATCCTGGTTTTGCTTTACAGTAGCACTAAGCATCACCCTGTCTTGCCTTTGCCTCCTAGCCAACATCTGTGAAGAAGTTGCCTGGGTGAGACGCTACCCACTCATCCTGTCTGCCTTGGATGTGTTGTTGAACACCAGTCAGGCCTCAAAAGCTCTTATTATAAAAAATCCTTTACAAACACTTTTGCAAACGGCCTCTCTCTATTCCGTGTGCCAACTGTGTGAGTTGGGGCTTCAAAACTATTTCACACGAGAGAAGAATAGGTAAGGCTCTGACAGCGGAAATGCGGGGCCTTTGCTTTAATTTTTTTTTACATATTTATTATTTGTGGCGTGTGTGTGTGTGTGTGTTTGTGTGTGCGCGCGCGCGTGAGTGCACGTGTATGATCTTTACACGTCCCAACATGCTGCTACTCTTCCACCATGTGGGTCCCAGACATGGAACTCATGTCCACCAGGCTTAATGGCAAACTTTGTCACTTGCTCAGTTATCCCACCAGCTCCCTTTTTGCTTTCGCCGTCTCTGTTCCAGGAATGGAACTCGGGCCCCCAGACTTGGTGACAAGAGCTTTTTCACCCACTCCAGAACAAAGCTTTTCAACTGAAATTGTTGCTCACTGGATCTTGGAGCTCCGTGACTGAAAGAACCCTTTTCACATGATGCCAGAAGTCTACATTTGGGGTCCTCTGTAAAGATGTGTCCCAGGCTAGAAACCCTTCCTTTTCCACCCTCACCTCTGGGTAGCATCCCACTTCCTAGAGCCATGCAGGATTCTGAGCTGGAGTTGCCTGCCGCATGCACTAGGTGGTGCTCCGATACTAGCCAATGTTCAGATCATGCCGTGGTCAGTGGGCAGGGTGGGCACAGCTTGGGAAGAAGGCAGGTCTCACTGGGTCTAACACCCAAGACTAGAGCTGTGCCAAGGGTTCCTGGACACAGATGCCAAGATGGGGATTGAGGAATTAACACACTCATTTGACTTCTGGTCACTCATGGGGCTCAGTGTTTAGTTCTAAAATAGCAGTAGTGAGGACATAGAAGCCAGGGGAGGGAAGGAGAGGGGAGAGGGAAGGAGAAGGCAGGGGGCAGGAGAGGGCTACGTTGAAGTCTGGCTAAGCAGTTCATCTGGGCGAGGGCGTGGGGAAGCTATCCTCTCACTGATTGCTGTGGGCACTGATTGCTGTGGGCCCAGGGTATATCTTACTAGTCCTTTGAGCCTTGAGCTTGTGAGAGTTGTGTGTGCTTGAGGGCTGTGGGGGAGGGGCCAGCATGACTCCTGGGGCCAGACCCAGACTCTGGCCCAAGAGAGCTAGGCGGTTTTCTCCTAGTTAGCAGTCCTAACCACGTGACCTTGGGTGAATCATTGAGATTTTGGGCTTTGGGGATCATAGCACCAGGCTTCAGAGTTTGGAGGGGACTTAAATAGGATTACGCA
Organism: Microtus oregoni; assembly: GCF_018167655.1. NCBI lineage: Eukaryota > Metazoa > Chordata > Mammalia > Rodentia > Cricetidae > Microtus > Microtus oregoni. The sequence continues at coordinate 13,814,871 of NW_024543074.1, forward strand.
CACAAAGCCACCCTCAGGAGATTGTGGCCCTGTACTGGAAGTGGGACCTGCATCTTTTCCTGCCTTCAGGCCCCTGGAAACACTGTTGTTAACTGAGTAACTCAGAGTAGGGGATGGGGTGGGGGATGGAAGCTTCTGGGGCTGACAACAATCTCCAAAGCCTCATCACACGGTAGGGTCCAATCTTCTAGAACACCCTGCCTTAGACACTATCATTTCCCTGTTTAGAAGTCATGACGGTTAATTTTTGTCAACTTGTCACAAACTATAGTCACTTGGGAAGAGGAAACCTCCAATAAAAATTGTCTCCCTCAGACTGACCTGTGTGGAAGCCTGTAGAGTTGGGTTTATTTCTTTATTTATTTGTGGGGTGGGGGAATTGATTGAAGTGTGAGGGTCCAGCACATCACTGTGTGTGGTGTCACCCCTGGGCAGATGGCCCTGGGTTCTATAAGAAAGCAAAGTGAGCAAGTCTTGGTGAGCAATCCAGTAAGCGGCATCCATCCATGGCCTCTGCTTCAGTTCCTGCCTCCAGGTTCCTGTCCTGAGTTCTTGCCTGGGTCTGTCAGCCAAATAAACCCTTCCTCTCCAAGCTACTTTTGTTCAGAATATTTCATCACAGCAGCAAGTGAGAACGTAGGAGGAGGGCCTGCAGCCATGTCTGACCACACAGGGTCTGCCCTACATCCTTGGAGGTCTCTGTGACTGTCGGGGCTCTGTGGACCCAGAGAGAAAGAGAACCCCAGAAACATCTTGGGAGAAGAGGCAGAGGGTAGACTTGCTAAGTCCCTTTCCTGAAGTCTACCTCATGTCTGGTACAGGTGAGGAAACTGAGGTAGGGGAGACCATGGGACTTGTAGTTTGGACCTTAAATGTCCTGCAGAGGCCCATATGTTAGGGGCTTGGTCCCCAGGATGGTGCTATCAAGAAGTAGTGGCGCTCTGGGGAGGCATGCCTGGGGAGGTCGTGGGGCTTTGGATGCATGCCCTTAAAAGGAGACTGACCCTTCATATCCCCTCTTTGACTTTTCTGGCCTTGAGGTGAACAGTTTTACTCTGCTGTATGCTCCCTGCCATCGCCATCTCCGCCAGTGGCCTAAAAGCCATGGCTTGATACACCGGAGCCTCTAAATCCCCAAGCCAAAACCAACCTTTCCTTTTTGTGTGTTGACTCCCAGGGCCACTGACACAGGGACAAACCATAAACCCTAAAGGCAGGGACTAGGGAATGAATGAAGGGAGGAATTGACCTCCCAGCCTCTTGAGGGTTCAGGGGCTGTTACTCTGAAACTCCCAGGGGAGATGCTGGCATAGGTTGGCTGGAGAGGTGCCAGCAGTTAGGACAGAGACTAGCAGGATGGGTCTAGAGGGTGCCAGGAGGGCTCGGTGAGACAGATTCATTCAGTTAGTAAAGTGCCCACACATTCAGCATATGTGGGGCTGGGAATGAGGGGGCCAGGTAGACAAGGTCTCCCAGCGGCTGATGGAACCTCCTGGAGTCAGACTGTATGAGGAAGTGACTCGCCGAGCCTCTACCATCTTTAAGCTCCCAGTTCATCTGTAAAATGGGGACAATACTGTCTCTGGGGTAGGACCATCATGAATGGTAGATTCCCAGAAGGCACTGGGCTCAGGGCCAGACACTGAGTCAACAGAGACCGCTGGGGGCTTGGTCAGCATTATTGTGACCACTGACTCTGGAGGGTGTGACCTGGTGCAGATCCTTCACCTTTCATGAACCTAGTGTTTCTCATCTTGACAGATGGGTTCATAACCTCTGTCCTGCTGAGACCTTTGTGAACTACGCAGAGGGAAAGGCCAACTTAGACTGGGGTGTGTGGCCATCGAAGCTCCCTACTTGTGCTCCCTCTTTTTATTAAATTACATTTTATTTACACTCATTCACGACATGGGGTGGATATAGAGGTCAGAGGACAACTTACAGGAACTGGTTCTCTGTTTCCACGTGGATCCCTGGGATCAAACTCAGGTCATCAGGCTTGGTGGCAAATGCCTTTACCCACATGGGCTTGTGTTCCCTGTTTCCTGCAAGTCACCCGGGCTCTGGCGAGCTGGTCGGTGCACATGTGGCACCCTGGCCTTGGGAACGAGGTGCGGGCAGAGGCACGGAGATGAATGCTGGGCTCAGCTGAGAATATCACTGCTCCCCAAGGGCACTATGGAAGTCAAGAAATAAATCTCCAGCTGAAGATGGAATCCACTCTCCCTCCAGCTACTCAACTTAGTGCTAAGTCTGGGCAGGGCAGTCAATAGGCATGGGGAGTTCCCTCCCTTTTGGGGTACATTCTTCCCCACCTAGCTCACCCACTCCTTGAAATCATATGACCTACGGCTGAGCTATGAAACAACCTAGGAAATAGTTGTGTTACTGGGTGCTGTCCCACGGGGCAGAAATGTCATGTGACCTTCAGGTGCACAACCTGATATTAGAGACAAGAAAGCAGTTCTGGGGTTGGGGGTGCTGGCAGATGAGCAGCTCTGTCCCTGCATAGCTCCCCCACCGGATAGTAGGGAGGGCAAGAGCTTGAGAATCTGTCTTCATAATGGTACCATTTTAGCTGGGCGTGATGATGTTGGGGCAGGTGGATCTCAAGTTTTTTGTTTTTTTTTTTTTTTTTTGGTTTTTCGAGACAGGGTTTCTCTGTAGCTTTGGAGCCTGTCCTGGAACTCCCTTTGTAGACCAGGCTGGCCTCGAACTCACAGAGATCCTCCTGCCTCTGCTTCCCAAGTGCTGGGATGGATCTCAAGTTTGAGGCCAGAATGGACTATACAGTGAAATTCACACACACACACACACACACACACACACACACACACACACACAGAGTTGGGGGAGGGAGAGAGGGAGAGAGAGCACAGTTTGCTGCCTGTATCTCTCATAGTTATATTAGATCTCTAGATGCATTTCTTTCCCAGGAGAGCAGAAGAGGACAGGGTTTCCCATCCAGCAGGGGCTGAGCGAGCTGAAGGAGTGAAGGTTTGCTAGCCAGGTTTCCAGGCTGTTCCCTGGAGCAGAGGTTAGGAAGCTAAATTTATATTCTCCCTCCGTCTCTCCTGCTCCCCCCCCCCCAAACATCTCACAGGGTCTCATGTTGTTCTCAAACTCACTGTGTAGTGGAGGGTGATCTTGAACTCTGATCATCCTGTCTTCTTCTCCCATGGGCTAGGAAGTGTGAGCCTCTGTGCCATTTATGGAGTACTATGAATCAAATCAAGAATTTTGCTCACGCTAAGCGAACACTCTACCAACATCTCTGTAAACTCAACATCTGCTTTACGCTCTACGTACGTGAGCTGGGAACCAGGCTTGGAGATTTAAAAACACATGCACACACAGACAGATGGGGACATGGGTCATTCTTGATACAAGAATGCCAGCTTTATTGTGCTCAGGTGCAGCTTATATAGGGCTCTGGCCACGCCCCAGCTCTCAGGATCTTTCGGCTGCAGGCCCATCAGAAACCACTCTCCTGCCATCAAGGTCTTGTGCTCAGAGCAGCTGCAGGCACAGGTAAACAAGTCGTCTTGCTCAGTTCACTCCAGCAGGCAAAGGGTGTGAGGCAGGCAAAGAAAGTCAAGGGGCCAGGGGTTTGCAGCCCCCCCAACACATCTCTAGTCCTTTCTTTTGTTTTTTGTTTTTTTGAGACAGAGTTTCTCTGTGTAAGGGCCCTGGCTGTCCTGGAACTCGATCTGTAGACCAGGCTGGCCTTGAACTCACAGGGATCTGCCTGCCTCTGCTTCCTGAGTTCTGGGATTAAAGGCGTGTACCGCCACCACCCGGCTCCAGTTCCTCTTTTATATTTTGGAAAGAAAAAAACTTTAATATAAAAACTCACATATATATCTTGGGATTTTGAAGAAAAAAACCTCACATATAAATAGTTAAAAAGAAAAAAAGCTGGGTGTGGTAGCACATGCCAGAGCTACATTGTCTCAAAAAAGAAAAAAAAATCTATTCATGCCAAAGGACAGCCATGATTCACTGAATCCCCAGAATTCCTGCTCTGGTCCCTATGTGGACTTCCCCTGAGCCCAGTTCCTGGGTTGAATCCCCCTTAACAATTTCTTGTAGTTCCATACTCATTTCTGACATTTGATATGATCGCCCATTCCCACAGATTCCATGGCTTACACAACATGCCTTTCTTTGCCTGGGTGGACCATTCTGGGTTACCGTGGGCGTGTGAGCAGGCTGGCTCCACCTGGAGGACTGAGGGAAGAATCAATCTCTCTCCTGTGTGTGAGTGTTTTACCTGCATGTGTGTCTATGCACCACACGCATGCCTGGTGCCTGCAGAGGCCATCGGATGTATGGCTGGAATTAGATACAGATGGTTCTGAGCCACCATGTGCATGCTGGGGGCTGACCCCAGGTTGTCTGCGAGAGCAGCAAATGCTCCTAACCACTGAGACTTCTCTCCGGCTCCGTGATCCCGAACTTCGGATCTTCCTGCCTTTACGTTCCTGGTGCTGGTATTGCAGGTGTTCCTGCACTTGCTCCTTTATGTTTGAGACGAGGTCTCACTGTCCTGGCTGTCCTAGAACTTAATATCACAGCTCGGGCTACCCTTGAGTGTGTAGGAGATTCTCTGCCTCTGCTCTCAAATGCTGGAGTACAGGCAGGTGGCTCTGACTCCCGTCTGGTTCCTTGCTCTTTCCGTCTGTGATCTTGAGCCTCCGGCCTCCTTCCTGTTTGTGAAGCCAATCACAGCAGTCCTTCACCCATCACAGGTGCTGCCCTGATTCTTTCCCTTCCCTCTTTATCTCCAAGCGAACTTCCTGGCTGCACCGGACACGCCCACCTGGCTGGGCTCATCCCCTATTTTACATTCAGTTGGGAAGCAGCCTTTGGTCTGTAGCTTTTATCCCATTTACCGTATAACAGTGCAATCGCAGACTGGACACCGGACATGGAATATGGAGGGTTATCTGCTGCTGGTGTCCTTCCGCTTCAGCAACACACTCAGTCTCCCCTCTCTCAAAAACACACATTTTGTGACACTGTCTCTCCAACCCCCCTTTCCTCTTTTCCTCTCTCTTTCTCTTTTCAAATACTTCTGAGATGGGGGCTCTTACTATATAGAGCAGCTAGTCTCGAACTCATGGAGATCCTCTGCCTAAGCTTCCTGAGTGCTGGGATAAAAGAGTACATCCCATGCCTGCCCTTCTCTCTCTTTTTAAAATGGGAGTGTCTGTAGTGTATGTAAGTCATACGGACTCATTCCTAAAGAGCTCCAAAGAAACTGTTTCTACACACTCACACTTTGGTCAGTTCTAACAATGGGGTTGTCAGTTCTAACAAATGGGGCAGTCGAGGCTGGTTTGTATCTGGTTAGATTAGAACCCCGTCTTCCCTGGAACTGTACCCCTCAGCTGTGCCTCCTTCCTTTGTCTGGCTTGAAGCTGATTTGGACTCCTGCAGACATCCTCAGGTGGCAGAACCCACTCTCTTGTCATTTTAATGGCCACATGGCATTCCGTCCTGTTGACGGACCAGCCTTTGCTTGGTCCCTCCTTTGTTGTCGGGCACATGAAACGTGTCTCATTTCTTGCTATAATACATGCAAGGACCCTGAGTGTTTTCTTCAAATATCTTTTATCCTTTCACCCTAGACTGTCCCATGAGCAGGCCCAGGGATGAGAATGAGGCCCTGCCTCTCAGGTGGACTGGGCAATGGTCAGTACCGGTTTTCTTGACCCAAAGCACAGATGGATGATGGCTACCCCCTCTGGTGACAGATCTGGACTGCCCGGAAGCCAGAAATGGCCGCATCACCCCTTTGGCTGGCATGCTGATGCTCTATAAATGTGGTTCTGTGATCCTGCTGGCCCGACGCACCGTTCCCTTCCGCCTTTCCCAGAGCTTTAACCACCACTACATGGAGGGAAGAAGTGAACCACAGTACACACCTGCACCAAACATCAGCAGCCAGGGAATTCCGCACAGCCAGTCAGTGTTATCTTTCGCTGGTGGAACGTGGAACTGTTGGGACACCCTATGTCCTAAAATAACAGGCTTCGAGACTAAGGGTGGATGAATGGTGTAGCCACGGAGTTCGGGTTTTGTGGCTGTCCCTGCAAAGCTCACCTGCCGAGCACAGTGGGTGGTTTGGGAAAAGGAATCCTTGTAGGAAGAAGCCTTTTGTTTCCGTCCCAGCGAGGGGAGGTTTGTGATTCAGGAGATGGGTGGAGCTGGGAACTTAAAAGTCTCTTAAGAGCTGTGAGGCCCCTCTGAGTGAGCAGGGTGGGACAGCCATGGCCAGTGGCCACGGTGGATGTGTAGGGAAGGGCAGATTTTTCCAGATCCTGGAGAGGTAAAGGCACCAAACAGGAAAGAACGCGCCTATAGTGGCATTGGGTTCCCATGGAGTGCGGAGCATCTGAGCCAAACTGCTGCCTGCTTTTGCAAAGCATGGATATTAATAAGGGTGATTAGTAATCATGACGTGTGAATAATAAGGGGATGGTTAATTGTCCTGGTTATGATGAACAGCCGTCACTGCAATAGGGTGGGGGAGTTGAAGCCAAACACATAAACACGTGTGCGCATGCACACACACCCACACACACTCAACCACACACATGAGCGAACGCATATGCACCCCCGTGCACACATACATATTTACAAGTGAATAGTTCTTGGCTGTTGTTTCTGAGATTACAAAAAGAGCACACCATGATAATCTTTTTTTCCCCTCTCTCTCTTTTCAAGACAACATCTTTCTATGTAGCTGTGGCTAACCTGCAACGCGCCCTCTAGGCCAGATTGACCTCAAATTTGTAGTAATCCTCCAGCATCTGCCTTCTGAGTGCCGAGGTTACAGGCATGTCCGGCTTGGAGTACCGGTATTTTAAAAATTAAAACCTAATGAAACAGAATTTCTTCCTTTGTTCCCTCCTCTTTTTAACAAGGCAGCTTTTTTTTTTTAAAAAAAAGTCAATATAAAATATATATTAAAAACATTTTAAAAATAAAATAAAATATATATAAAATCAGCAAGCATAGCTATGGGGAGAGGCGGTGGGAGTGTGTTCCCTCCACCTCTACCCCTCTCTTTCTCTCCCTTCCCCCTCTTATTATCTTCATTCCCACAGAATTTCATTTTATATTTACATCATGATTTTATGGAACTATGTAAAAATCCAAGAAACACAAATAAAAAATATCATGTTTGTCTTCCTGAGACTGGCTTAATTCATGATACGATCATCTCCAGTTGAACCCATTTTCTTGCAAAAGACATAACTTCATTTTTCTCTATGCTTGAAAAATTCCATTGGTGTGTGTGTGCGTACGTGCGTGCATGTATGTGTGTGTGTGCGCGCGTGCGTGTGTGCGTGTGTGTGTGTGTGATGGTTTCTTTTCTCATTCCTTTGTCGGTTGGTTCCATAATAATTGTGAGCAGTGAACATTGATGTGTAAGTGTCTCTGTGTCATGCTTCCAACTACCTGGAAATGAAGTAGCTGGGTGATAGGGCAGGTCTGTTTTCAGTTTCGATGATAACCTCCCTTTTGACTTCCACAGTGGCTGGCCTAATTTACATTTCCAACAGTAGTGGTAGGTTCCTTTTTGTCCATCCATGCATGCATATTTGTGAGCCATATGCTCACAGTATCCTTAGTGGCCAGGAGAAGGCGTCAGATCCCCTGGGACTGGAATTATGAATGGTTATGATTTGCCATGTGGGTGCTGGGAATGAACCCTAATCTGCTGGAAGAGGAGCTGGTGCTCTTAACTGTTAAGGCTTCTCTTCTGTTCCCTTGGTGTTGTTTTTGTTTTTGTTTTGTGACTGATGTTATGACTTGGGTAAAATGGGATCTCCATGATTGGCATTTCTCTCATGGTTAGTGAAGTTAAACTTTTTTTTCATATATTTTTGGTCATTTGTATTTCATCTTTTTAAGGATAAATAATTGGAAGTTATTCATTTACTTTAAATTTTATTGATCTGTGTGTGTGTGTGAGTGAGTTCCAGTTTGCATGTGGAGGTCAAAGGACAGCTCCTTCCACCATTGGAGGTCCTAGGATTGGGTTCAGGTCTTCCTGGTTGGTGACAAGCACCTTTACCCCTTGAGCCATCTCAGTTCTTGCGTGTGCTCCTTCTTTTCTGAACTGTCTGCTCATTTCATCAACCCAATTATTGACTGGGTTTAATTTCTTGTTGTTGATTTATTTATTTTTAGGGTTTTTTTTTTGTATATTCTAGATATCAATTCTCCTGTCAAATGTATAGCTGGAAGCCAGGCAATAGTGCACTCCTTTAAATCCAGCACTCAGGAGGCAAGGGCAGGTGAATCTCTGAGTTTGAGGTCAGCCTGGTCTACAAAGTAAGTTCCAGTACAGCCAGGACCGTTACAGAGAGAAACCCTGTCTTGAAAAACAAAAACAAACAAACAAAAAATGTTTACCTGGAAAAAATTTCTCCTATTCCAAAGGTGGTCTCTTTCGTTCTTTCTTTCTTTCTTTCTTCCTTCCTTCCTTCCTTTCTTTCTTTCTTTTTTAAATATTTATTTATTTATTATGTATACAGTATTTATTCTGTCTGCATGTGTGCCTGCAGGCCAGAAGAGGGTATCAGGCCTCATTACAGATGGTTGTGAGCTACCATGTGGTTGCTGAGAATTGAACTTAGGATCTTTGGAAGAGCAGGCAATGCTCTTAACCTCTGAGCCATCATCTCTCCAGCCCTTTTTATTGATTTTTATTGAGCTCTACATTTTTCTCTGCTCCCCTCCCTGCCTCTCCCCTTCCCCCTTCAACCCTCCCTCAAGGTCGCCATGCTCCCAATTTACTCAGGACATCTTGTCTTTTCCTACTTTCTACTTCCCATGTAGATTAGATCTATGTAAGTCTCTCTTAGTGTCCACATTGTTGGCTAAATTTTCTGGGATTGTGGTTTGTAGGCTGGTTTTCTTGGTTTTGTGTTTAAAAACCACCTATGAGTGAGTACATGTGATAATTGTCTTTCTGTGTCTGGGTTACCTCACTCAAAATAATGTTTTTTAGCTCCATCCATTTTCCTGCAAAATTTAAGCTGTCGTAATTTTTTTCTGCTGTGTAGTACTCCATTGTGTAAATGTACCACATTTTCCTTATCCATTCTTTCGGGTCAAGGGGCATTTAGGTTGTTTCCAGGTTCTGGCTATGACAAACAAAGCTGTTATGAACATAGTTGAGCACATGTCCTTGTGGCACAATTGAGCATCCTTTGGATATATACCCAAAAGTGGTATTACCTATTTAGATGTCTTGAAGTGTTCCAATGTTTGTTTTTTTTCCTCTAATATTTTCAGGCCAATAAGGCAGCATCTAAAAATCCATGTATCATTTCTTACACACTTATAGAAGAACATTATGATCATAGTGAATGATGTTGGAAAATAGATTAATAAGGAAGAAACAAAAGCCAATATAAACATTTGGTGGGTGGGGCCCAGGATCCACACTTGATGGACGCTGCAACTTGAAAACAGGTAAGCTGTTTTTGTTTTTTTTTTCCCTAATTGAGAGAAGGTAGATAGATGACAACTAGCTCTTTCTCTGGACACAACCCAGGCCCGGGACGCAGCCCTGGAGGATCTTGGACCTGGGTAAGCTGTTCTGTGTGGAAAAGTCTCAGTGCCCACCCCTTGCCGATTTCCCAAGGCTACCACCAAAGTTGAGGGACACGTCCACTCGGGGAGTGGGCAAGTGCTGTATAGTGGTCTCCTACTGCATGGCGGGAGACAATAGGGTCTCAGCACTGAGGGAAGGGCCTTCCTGAAGACCCCTGTGTGAGTGGAGGGGCATCTGTCCTCTGCTCCTCGCTGTTCTGAGTGATCAGTTGAGCTGCCCTCAGTGTCTTCAAAAGTTTCCAGATTTGAGCCGGGCGATGATGGCACATACCTATAATCCCAGCACTTGGGAGACAGAGACAGGCGGATCTCTGTGAGTTCGAGGCCAGCCTGGTCTACAGAGCTAGTTCCAAGACAGGCTCCAAAGCCACAGAGAAACCCTGTCTCGAAAAACCAAACAAAAGCAAAGCAAAACAGCTTTCAGATCTGAACCCTGACAGGCCCAAAGGGGCCCTGCTATGGTCCTTTAGGGTACCCGTCTGCTTCCAGCCTAAGAGGCATCAATAATGCTGCTGTCTCCAGGGACTAATTGTTGAGAAAAAGGTGACAACTGGATCCCAAACTACCCTGTCTTGGGGTTGTACCCCCTCTATTGAAAACTTCTGGATCGAAGAAGCATGGATATTCATTGTTTTAAAGTCAAAAGTAGGCCAGGCCATGGTGGCATGCATCTTTAATCCCAGCACTCCGGGAGGCAGAGGCAGGCAGATTTCTGAGTTTGAGGCCAGTCTGATCTACAAAGTGAGTTCCAGGACAGCCAGGAGGGTTACACAGAGAAGCCCTATCTTGAAAAACAAACAAACAAATCAAATCAAATCAAAAGCAGAATCACTTACAGGGACTAGGGACCTGCCCTAACCTGAGGCGTTTCTCACCAGCACCAAGAAGCTTCAGACTGTCTTGGGCCAGGCCACCTCCCCTTATCTGGCTCTCCCAGTGTTTCTGGGGTGAGAGCATTAGGGTCATTGGCTCTTGAATATCTGCATACATGCATACATACCTACACACACATAAATACATGTGTGTGTGTGTGTGTGTGTGTGTGTGTGTGTGTTTGAGATTGAACCTAGGGCCTCTCTTTTATGCCAGGCATGTATTCTACTACTGAGTTATATTTCCTACCTAGACCTTGTCATTTTATTAGCTTTTGATTTTTTTTTAGTCATTCTTAGTTTATAGCCCAGGCTATTCTTGAACTTAAATTCCTCCTACTTCAGCTTCCTTAGGGCTGGGATTATAAACATTTACCTCCATGCCTAGCTCATTTTATTAGTATTTTGTATTTAGGTTTCACTCAAACATTTATTCACCCACCCACTAACCAAGAATTATCCACCATCACAGCAGGGCACGATGGTGCACAGTCAGGAGGATTAGTGCTCCGGGCTGGGGGCTGGAGAGAGGGCTCAGCAGTCAGGAGCATATACTGCTCTTGCACAGGGCCCGAGTTCAGTTCCTAACACCTACATGGTAGCTCACAACCACCTGTCACTCCAGATCCTGAGGTATCTGGTATTTCTGGGCTCCTAAGACACCTTCACTCACACACACACAAACACACAGAGACACACAATTTAAAAAACAATAGACCTTTATTTATTTATTTATTTTTTGAATTCAAGATTATTCTCAACTACACCGTGAATTTTATGCCAGCTTGGACAACAAGCCACCTCATCTCAAACTAAAACAAAACCAAACCATCTCAACCAAACAGGAAGTCTCCATTGTCTGCTTCAGGATTGGCAGTCCCATCCACCAGCTCAATGCCAGCTGGGAGTTCCATCCTCTGTCTTCAGCCACACATGGGGCACTCGTCCATGACACGAGGGAGAAAAATGAGAGGAACTGTGGAGTGCTGGGATTCCTGGCACCCAGTAAGCGCTCAGGAACCATTAGCTGCCATTACCATAGTCACTTGAGTCGTGAGCCAGGCACTCCGGATAAAGAGACAGCTAAGACCGGGGCCCTGCTCTGGGCATCCCATCAGACCCAGTCAGCCCTCAGGGCTGGCCACTGGGCTGGGAGAGAGGAGAATGAGATGCCCCTTCCTCCAGAGCAACATTTTGGTAGGCATGCTCCCTACCAAATGCTCCCTACCGAATGCTCCCTACCAATGCCTGCTCCCAGTGAAGTCTCCCCCAAGACTAGGTCCAGTGCACTGTTTTCTTCTAGTCCTTAAAACGCCAGACCAACCCCTTCTTCAGGCCCTCCCTCCAGCACCGCAGCATACAGGCTGCCTGGAGAGGTGACACAAAAATTAAAATTAAAGCTAAATTAAAAAGAAGCTTCCCATTTCCTCTCCTCATCACACTTTCCACCTTAATTTTATCGCATCTTCCTTCTCGTTTTATTGACTTTCAGAAGCACTGCTGCAAGATTTAGTGCGGAGCAGGAGGGAGGCAATAAACGCGTTTCTCTTGCTTCCAATTAATTCTGCCAGGGTGGGGACAGACAGAGACGTGGGATGCTCTGGGGTGAAGGGGCATCCCAAGACTCTAAGACCACAGCAGTATGAACAGAGGCGGGGTGATGGTGTTTTTGTTTTTTTTTTTTTTTGCCTGGACCAGTCTTTTGGTGAAAGAAGAAAGAGAAGCAGCTTCAACGGCCCTTCAGCTCAGAGAGCTGGAGCTAGGACAACCGTCTAGATGGTCTAGAATTATAACTAACTCTCTGGGGCTGCCAAGATGGCTCAGTGGGTAAAGGCGCTTGCCGCCAAGCCTGACAACCTGAGTTCAATACCCAGAACCCACATAGTGGAAGGAGAGAACCAACGTCTACAATGTGTGGCCTCCCCGCACATTAAGGATCGTATGAACACTCACCACCCACATAAATAAATGTAATAAACATTAAAAAAAAAAATCCCTAACTACAGAACTCTCCCCTCCCCCAACTCTACTCCATTTCCTGGATCTGAGGTTTTCCACCCATCCACTAGATCTTTATTTAATTTTATTGTGTTTCATGCTCTGCTGGTGGGAGGCTTTTCCCTCCTCCCCACCCTCCCTCCTCTCCTCCTCTGTTTGCTTTTCGCCGCTCCCCCCATCTCTAATATCATTTTCACCCACCCACGGCGACACTGCATGTTGATAATTTTCTTCTGACCCTAATGGCTGTGGTTCCCCCTCAGTATTTAAGTGGAACAAGACAGAGGTTAGTGGTAAATAAACAGCGTTTCCTATTTATGCTGCCAATTTCAGTCGATGGTGGAGAGGCTGCTGGGAAATTAACTACGCTGCTCTCTGAAGCTGAGGAACTTCTGAGAGAGCGAGCGGCTCCTGCCCTCCGTGGCATAGGCTGTCCACGGGGATCTCCCTGGAGGAATGGTGTATGCCCCTCTTCCCTTCGTAGCTTTAGCCTTCCAACTTGTAGATCAGTGGGTCTCAACCTTCCTAATGCTGTAACCCTTTAATACAGTTTCTCATGTTGTGGTGACCCCCCAACCATAAAGTTATTTTTTGTTGCTACTTTATAAGTGTAATTTTGCTACTGTTACGAATCATAATGTAAATATCTGATATGCAGGCTATCTGATATGTGACCTCTCCTGTGGAAGGGTCGTTCGACCCCTAAAGGTTCTCGACCCACAGGTTGTGAATAGTTACCGCAGCAGCAACAAGGGACTTGTTAGGAAGTTCATATTCTCCAGCCACTTCCTAAATCAGAAGATCTGGGGACAAGACACACCAATCTGTTTTGTGTTTTGAGCCCTGGCCAGCCTACATCTCACGATTGTCCTGCCTCAGCAACAGAAGGGATGGGATTACACGTATGTACTATAAGCCTGACAAACCGTTTGTTCCCAAAAGATGATTTTATGGTCTGGGACTATAACTCAGTTGGTAGACTGCTTGGCTAGCATGTATGAAACCTTCAGTTTTAACCCAGCACTGCGAAAGGCTGGTGTGGCAGGGCACACTTGTAATCCCAGAATTCAGAGGTCTAGGCTGGAGGACCAAAGTAATTCTTGGTTACACAGCAAGTTGGAGGCCAGCCTGGGCTACAGGAGACCTTGTCTTAACAAACATAAACAAACAAAGATTTTGAGATAGAGTTCACGCACAGACACAGTTCACCTGATGAGAACATTAGCGATCGTAGTGAGGTGTACAACCATCGCTATGACTTACTTACAGCACATTTCTCTGGTCTCAGTAAGTTCTCTGGTGTCTCTGTGCAGCTCATTCCTCTCCATCCCGTAGCCATAACTAATCAACTGTGTCTGCATAGATTTGCTTTTTCTGGAAGGCCTTTGGATCGAGTCCTTTATTTAGCATGCTGTTTGTTTAGTTTTGCTAACTGCTTTATTGAGGTAGAATTTACACGCCATGCAACTCATCCATGTAAAATGCACAAGTCAGTGGCTTTTAGTACATTCACAGGTGTGCGACCACCATCAGCATCAATTTTAGAACGTTTCGTTGCCTCTTCCTAAAGCCTTCATCCACGTCATCTGTAAATCTCCCATCTCTCTAGCACTAGGAACCTCTCTTTCCTTCCTTCCTTCTTTCTTTCTTTCTTTCTTTCTTTCTTTCTTTCTTTTTTGGTTTTCCGAGACAGGGTTTTGCTGTAGTTTAAGAGCCTGGCCTGGAACTAGCTGTTGTAGACCAGGTTGGCCTCGAACTCACCGAGATCCGCCTGCCTCTCCTCCTGAGTGCTGGGATTAAAGGTGTGCGCCACCACCGCCTGGCATCATGCACTTTCAGTCTCTAAAGATTTGCCTATTCCGGGCCTCACATAAATCTTTAGTCATATCGTATGTGTCCTTTTGAGACTGCCTTCTGCACTCAACTATTTCCAAGGTTCATTCAAGTGGCTTAATGTGTAGATGTGTAAGTTGCTGGGTCCTTTGTATTGCTGAATAGTGTTCCATTGTAGGAATCTGTCATGAGTTAATTTATATTAAATAAGTATTTATAACATTTATTTAGTGTGTGTGAATGCACACATATGGAGGTCAGAGAACAACTTTTGGGAATCAGTTCTCTCCCTGTCTTGTGTGTGTCTGGGGGAACTGAACTCAGATCACACTATGCTTAGCAGAAACACTTTTCTCTGCTGAGCCGTGTGGCTGACCGAACATTTTGTTTGTACAGTCGCCATGGATGGACAGTTCACACTTTGTGGCTATCTTAACATGAACACACAAAATCTCTACTTTGATCTCATGGTGCGAACTTGAAATCCATGGCTTCCGATCTTTACCTCAGTTTCCTTCTGCATTGCTCCTGTGCTCTCCTATCTCCCCACATAAAATCCTCCCCACCAGGTCTTGTCTTTCCTTTCTCCCCAAGAACGAAGGGCATACTGCATGCTGGGTCAAATCATGGCGACTCAGACTCCTCACACTGTCTCCAGGAAGAGCCAAGTCTCTTATACCCAACTGACATCTAGAGATCAACTGGGCTCAATGGGGATCTAGCCCTCTAACAGCACCCCCTCACCCCCACCCCAAAGCCCACAAGTCTGAAGTTAAGGGGCTTTGGTCTCACACCTAGTTCTAAGCCAGGATGCTCTTGCTCTTAACCTCTAGATGCCTGTTTGCTGAGCTGGTAAAATGCTGAACTAAAAAGCAGCCCTCCTGGAGAGCCGACCACCCCCAGCCCCTCTTAGCGTGGCTCCCTGAATTCTGCTACCTCCAGCCCTGCTTCTGCCCTCTCCTGGGGCAAAGCTGGCCTTCCTAACCTGGAGCTCGCTGCCACCCACTGCTCTGCCCTTGGCACCCATAATTCAGCCTCCTGCCAGTAACCCAGAGTACGCTTGGCTTTCTGCCCATTCTCCTGGAGGGAGCCAGGCCCAGGGCGTGCCTCTGGCCTTAGTCCATGGGCAGATAGCTCAGAAAACGGTCTTTTGAGTCACCAGATGTGTAGCAAGCAGTTTGGGGTGGGACAGAGCTGCTTGGTGCAATCTGGGTTGAGGACCACTGTATACCCATTTTGAGCCGTTCTCTTGGAGGCTTCTGATCCTCTTCGTAAAAGAGAATGCCTGGTCTTTTTCTAGGTTTAAGAGGTTCCCACGGGTCCTCTGTTGGTGTTCTTGGCCTGAGGTCACTCTCCCCGGGTCTTTCCCTCTCTCTTCCTTCCCTCTGAGCCTGGCACTTGCACAGTGCTCACCGCAGTTTCCCAGTGAAAGGGGCTTATTAGCATGTTTGTTTTTATTGGGCGCACAAATAACGGTGATGGGCGCCCCTACCCCCAGCACTCTCTAATCACGGCGATGAATATTCATAGCGCTGGGGTGGGGGCGGGGGATCAGCGCCGGACTCAGCCAGGGTCCAGCCCGGAGGGTGGTCGGCACCCAGCCAAATGCCGCTACAAACTCCCCTCCGGGGCTGGCCTTTCTTTCTTTTTTCATCTTTTCTTCTCCATTTTTGTACTGCAAGTGTAGCGCGTGGCTGGGGATCTGGTGACGCTACTGCGCCCGGACGCAGAGCTCCTGCTGTTTGTCTGTCCAGCAGTCGGTCTTTGTGTGATCTTTGTTCCTTTTTCTTTGTCTCCTTATCCACGGTTGTCTGTCGCGGGCCAGTTCACGTTACACAAACTTCTGGCGGGGACACCGGGGTTGGGCGCCGGTAAAGGGCAGCGTGCGCCTTGTGAATGAAGAGATTTAGTCACTTGTGGAATGACTTTTATTTTATAGCGACTTCCTCCCCGACTGAGTGGTGGTGTACGCCTTGGTGTATTTATAACTTAATAGCTTTTCTCAATTTTATTATACTTTTTATGATACTTGTGGCTTTATGAGACTTCGTAATTTTCCTCAGATTCACTAAATTCAACTGAGGGTGGGGCCAATGACGAGCAGGTACCTTGAGCAGGTGGGGGCTGCTCCCTCCCTCGCCCCCCAGGATTTCGTCTTTTACTGGCTGCTGCTGTCGCTGGGTGATCTCGGCTTACCTTTATCCTCAGGTGGGGAATTTCCAGGTCAGCCTGACTGTTCCCAGGCTGAGGCTGGTCGAGCATCATCCTGTTGTCATAGATTAGCATCTAGGTTTATACTGGGCCCCTCTCTGCCTTCCTCTCCCATCCTTTCCGAGAATTAGAGACACCTCCAGACTTCCTAGTCAAACCCTGCCACTTTACAGATGGAGAAACTGAGGCTCAGGGAGACATCATTGCTGAACTCAGAGCAGGACAACTCACTGCTCTTTGCTTCTGGCCCAGGTATCTTTTGGGACACCTCCTACAGACTGCCAGCAGCGGCACAACCTCTCTACTCCTTAGTTTTTTCTCAGTCTTCCTCATTGTCCCCAATACTGTGTCCTGAGCATCTCTGGGGGAAAAAAAAAGGCATTTACAGGACACAATTAGCATGTCTTTAGTCTTCACCACAACCTTCCCGGCAGAGCTGCTGGTAAACAGCTCCATTTTCCAGGTGAGAAAAACTAGGCACAGAGACGTGAGCCCCCGGGAATGGTTAGAGACTCCAAACTTTAGCACTCTGCAGGGTCAGCACCCACGCAGTCAAAGCTAAGTGGATCATTTGCAAGTGTCGCCGATAACCTTCCACAGGATAATTTCCGTTGGAAGCAGGCAGGAATTGCAGCCGGTCAGAGTTCAAGCCAATCAGGGCAGAGCTCTGACTTCCAGGGCGGGGTTCTCGGCTGAGGGAAAGGGTGTGAAGACCTGGGCAGCGGGGAAAAGGCTCTCAGCTGTGGTGGGTGGGTGGAGAGGATTGTGGGTGCCGACACCCTTCCTCCAGAGTCTCAAATCAGGACTTCTGGGTACCAACCCAGTGGCAGCTCCTGTCTAGCAGATGGCTTTGAGAGCTAGTTCCTGCCCCGCCCACAGCCTTCCAGGGAACTGTGGCCTCTTATCCCTGAAACTACCATATTTATAAATAGAAAGAAGACGGTTCAGTGAACAAAGGTGCTTGCTACCAAGCCCGATGACCTGGGTTTGATTTCTGGGACCCAAAGGTGAAAAGAGACAGACTCCAGCAAGCTGTTCTCTGCTGCACACACCTCAGCATGTACCTCCACCCCAATAAGTGAATAAATGTAATCTCAAGAATATTGTTAAAAGAAAGGTCTAGGGATGTGATAAGTGCTTGTAACCCCAGCTACTCCGCAGACCGAGGCAGGAGGATTGCTTGAGTCCAGGAGTTCAAGGCCAGCCTGGGCAACAGAACAAGATGAAAACAGACAAAATAAAAAACAGAGAGCAGAGAAGGAGGAGGAGGCAATAACGATGCTAAACAGGGCTGGGAAAGAGCCTCCTGATTGCTATTCCACATCTACACACTTTGAACTCACAGAAGACAATGCATGTAATTGCCTGCTGACAGAATCGCTTCTAGGCTGAGGGGGAAATGACAATGTTGACTGCACCACAGGCTCCCAGAGAACAAACCTGCCAGGCCTCTCTGTGCTTCCTGCTACTGCTCTGAGCCCAGATCACTGCTTGGCCAGCATGCAGTAGGGGCTCCCCAGGCTTTGCTGTTCCCCTGAAGAGGATGGGACACGCCGGTGCAAACCTGAAGGAGGTACACATCTCAACAAGCCCCACTTGGCGGTCATGATGAAGGGCATCAAGTGGAACCTTTGGTGGGGTGGGAGTCCAAACAGTGGCGGGTTTGTTTGGGTCTTCCCCAGATTCTGTTAGGCTCTAGTGATGCCAGGCTGCCTCCCTTTCAGCCGATTTTCCTGGGCTAACCTTGCCCAGGATCTCAGTTGAAGCTCATGGTGTGTGGACACCCATAGGTGGAAGGCTTTGGAACTCCCACAAGAGAGCTGCTCTTCTTTGCCTCGGGCTTATCTAAATATATTTGGAGACCTATAGAGACCCTGTTTTCTCTCCCTACCCCTCTTTTGAGAGAGGCTCTTGCCATTTAGCCTTAGCTAGTCTGGAACTCACTATGTAGACCAGGCCTGCCTCTGCCTCCCCAGTGCTGAGATATAAGGCTTGTGCCACAATGCCTGATGAGACTGTCTTAGGTTTGTGTTTTGTGGTTGCCTCCTTCCTCAGTATTATGGTGATGAGAGTAAATTAATATTTTCCTAAAAGTATTTTTGGACTTGTACTTTTGGGGCCATTAGTCATTTCCCCATTAGAACTACAGCCAGGAGTGCGCATGCGGCTGGCAGCCTGGCAAGTAACTTTTTTCTTTCTTGGTTTTGTGAGACAGAGTTTCTCTGCATAGCTTTGGAGCCTGTCCTGGAACTCATTCTGTAGACCAGGCTGGCCTCAAACTCACAGAGATCCGCCTGCCTCTGCCTCCCGAGTGCTGGGATTAAAAGCGTGTGCTGCCACCACCTGGCCAACTTTTAAATTCTAAAAAAAAGGAAGTCTTTCAAATTTGGAAAGTTGAATGTCTCTGTGCAGAGAATGCCGCCTTGACTGGTTTGGAACCCAGGGCGAACTCCTCTTCAGATACGGGGATGTAGCGTCACTTCCTTGTTCAGGGGGTATGTCTCTCAGACATAGCCTGGCAGCAAGAAATCCCTGACTGCTGGGCTGTATTCCTTACTGTTTTTGTCTGACAGAAACAACTTACAAGAGGAAGGATTTATTTTGGCTCACGATTCCTGAGGGTTTCATCATAGTGGGGGAAGTCACAGTGGAGTAAGCAGATGTTCACATCTCAGGAGACTAGGAAGCAAAGAAGGAAGGAGCCAGGGCAGGCTGTAACTCCCTTGGGCCTGCCCCTCATGCCCTACCTCCAGCAAGCAGCCTAGCTCTGACTCCTCAAAGTTCCACCAGCTTTCAAAACAGCTCCAGCAGCTGGGGAACAAGGATTCAGAGATTCAAACCAGAACAGTTGTGGAAAGGGATCCTGGGTTCAAATCCTTGTTCTACCTGTTAGCTAGACAGTCCATCTCAAGTCCCTGCCTCTTTAAGCCTCAACTCTGAGATAAAACCTTCCACCTCCCCCCAGGTAGTTAAGGACTAGAAAGGACCTTGTAAATTACAATGTGCAAAATCACTTGTCTTGGTGATAAACCATCACCCCGGAGGTCTTCTGCAGAGTGAAGCTGAAGACCCAGCAAATAGCCGCAAGTATCTGTCTCCCCGCCTCTGTATGGGGGGGGCTTCCTGGTCTGTGTGAGGGCTGTACCCCAGGATCGTTCTGCACTGAGCCTCCATTACAGACCTGGAGTACAGGACCTCCAGATGCATTTGTAATTTTTATTGTTATATCTTTTAATTTTATTTGGCTCTCCCCGCCGTCTCAAGCAGGGAAGATAGGGAGCTGGTATTTATGGCTGCTCCTGCGACCTACCTCTTGGAATGTATGTATCAGTTAATTTAATCTCCCCTGGTTTTATTTAAACTGTTTTTCCTGATTCAGTTTCGTCTCTGTCCGCAACTCTCCCTCCCCCATCTCCCTCCACCCTTGCTCCCTCCACTCTTGTCCCCGCCTCCTCTGCGTTGCAGCCTGTTCCTCCACTGTCCCTCCCCTCTCTTCTTTCTCCCCCCTGTTCCGGCCCAGGGTCTGGCCAGGGCCTTTTGATTTCTAGATTCTGGGAGGCTGAAGCAGCCTGTTGTTGCTACAGTCTTTTTCTGGCTTCTCTCCCTCTCTCCCCACCCCCCTCTCTCTGCCCGGTTGCCTGATTGACATTTACAAATTACCCAGCTGAAAGTGTTCAATCCCTGACCCGCCTGTTTCTGTTCAGCAATGAGTGAGATTTGCAAGCATTTTGTCATATAATTACTGCAAATCCCTTGAAAATTTCCACAACAAGGCCAGATGAATGGTAATTTGGGGGCCTCTAGCCCCTAGTCGCCTTGCCAGAAGAAATCTGAGGCCAGAAATGCAAGCCAGTCCCCGAAGTCCTTCATCTTTATGTTTGTTTATTTATATTTATTTATTTATTTGGGGGCAGACTCATTGGTCAGCTTGTCTATTTCCTCTCACGATTTCTGGGAGCACTTGACTGGTGCGGACGCTCTACTCCGCCCCCTCCTGCCTGTGCTGTCACACCTGCGGGAGATTTGTTTGCTTTACACGAGTGTATTTGTGCTGATTTTATTGTATTGACTGGGTGCGTTTTTTTTTCCCTGCGTTCCACTACAGTTTTATTGTGTACTGGTTGTGAGCATACATCACCCACATTGTTTTCTGCAAAAATTCCACCCTGCTTCACTGTGTCTTGATAGGACTCCGTATATTAGTAGCTAAGTGTGGAGACAGGCTGGGACTGAGTTGGGGCTGTAGCTGGGGTCGCTGTAGCTGCCCCTTGGCTGGATCTACCCCATCTGGATAGCACAGATCCCGTGGGCTGCGGGCAAGAGCACTCGGTTTTCCGTGGTTGCCTCTGTGGCTCCTATTGTCGGGTAGATGTAGCTCCTGGCTGGTAGAGGTGACTGCGGGACTGGGGAGCGAATCAGTCAGTAACGCGCTTGCCTTGCAAGTGTGAGGACCCGAGTTCAATCCCCAGAAGCCTTGTAAAGCAATTGGTGCCTGGCAGGGGGTGGCCTGTTCTGGTGCTCCCAGTGTTGGAGTGGTGGTGGGAGGTGGATCCCTGGGGTTTGCTGGGCAGCCAGCCTCTCCTAATAAGTGTGCGCTGCCATAGGCCAGTGAGAGACCCCATTTAAAAAAGAAAAAGATGGACTACACTGGAGGAAGGGCGTCTGCAGTTTCTGTTCGGTTTCTATTTGATCTCTGCGTGCACACATACACATGTGCACATGCACTATTATACACGCAGAGAACAAAGGAAGTGATTGGCCTTTGGCCAGGGTAAAGGACAGTGGTCCTCGGATGAAGCTGCAAAGAGCCAGGAAAGAACACTTGGTTAAGAAAGGAATGGGGTCCCCCAAGCAAGGGAACCATCAATGTGAGTATTTCCTGCCAGCAGGTGCGTTCCCTACATGCCATGGGGACATTCTCCCTGCACACAGACCTTCCTGGGTCTCTCTCTGAGGACTCATCACCATGCGTATTTTTTTTTTTTCCGAGACAGGGTTTCTCTGTAGCTTTTTGGTTCCTGTCCTGGAATTAGCTCTTCTAGACCAGGCTGGCCTTGAACTCACAGAGATCCGCCTGCTTCTGCCTCCCGAGTGCTGGGATTAAAGGCATGTACCACCACCGCCCAGCTTCATCGTGAGTATTTGTAGACCTTAGCCGTGTTAAGATGGGGAAAACCATGGTATCCAGGTACTCTGTTATGCTTTCTGAATATCAGAGTTAGTGAGTGATAGGTGGGGACTGGAGCTCCTAGAAAGATGGGAGAGAGGAAACTGAGGCTTTGTGGGGTGGGGGAGGGGTGGGAGAGGGGATGGAGTGGAGGTGTCAGCAACTTGCCCAAAACTAAGCAGCTGTAAGAGGGTCTGAGTCAGGCTTTTCTGGGTGCTCATTTGGCTTGTCTGGCCACTCTGGGGTGTAAGTCTCCGATGAATCTGTGTAGTTATCAAGCAGGGGATTGTGGGAATATGCCTTTGTCTGCTCTCTCTCTAGATAGATAGTCCTGGTCACCTAGGACTTCCCTGGGAACTTCTGAAGCCACCTCTGCTGGGATTATGTCTCTGGGTACTCAGATAGATTGATTCAAACTTGACCTGTTTGTAGAACTTCCTGGCACCAGCTCTCTTGTACCCACTTGTCTGGGGTGACCCAGACTGGCCTTGAGTTCTAGACAATCCTCCTCCATCAGCCTTGATGGGTTGATTTGAACACTCAGAGCTGGTAAGGTGGCTCAGTAGGTAAAGATGCTCGCTGACAACTCCTAGAACTCACGTGATAGGAGGGAACTAACTTGAAGTTGTCTTTCAGCTACCGTGCTCTCTACCCCCTCTACAAACAAAGGAAAAAAATAATAAAACAGTCTCAAAAACAAACAAACAAAAAACAAATGATAAAAACAAAACAAAAAACATTCAGTCTCAGCTGGGCAGTGGTGGTGCATGCTTTTAATCCCAGCACTCAGGAAGCAGAGACAGGAAGATCTCTGTGAGTTCGAGGCCAGCCTGGTCTACAGAGTGAGTTCTAGGATAGCCAGGGCCCTTACACAGAGAAATCCTGACTCAAAAAAAAAAAAAATCAGTCTCCCTTGCCTCCATACTATCTAAAAAGGAGGAGGAAAAGAAGAGCAAAACTTATATAATTATACTAAAAGAAAAAAAATAATAAACTGTATTTCTTAGTGGTAAAGTCCCAGTTTTGAGGCAAAACTGGCAGTTTGTATTTAGACAATGCTTTCTTCTGGGTATAAACCTCTCTGCTCATTGCTCCCATTGTCGTATGGGTAGGTTAAGGGAGAATGGGCAGTGGAAGTCTACCTCTTGCTTCTGCAGTAGGGCCTCCAGTGAGGTCCTCGGGGAGGGAGCTGGGCCTGACACAGGATGGGTGTGTGTGTGTGTATGAGGGTGCTGGCTCAGGTGCCTCCTGGGTACAGCCCTGGGAGAGGTTCAACTCTCCCTGGCTTCTGATCCTTAGCCACCCTGAAAGGATGGCTCCTGCCTGGCCCTTCTGCACACACGTGCTACGGGTGTGACTCAGCCCACATGCAATCACAGAGATACATCACATGGGGACTGCATGCTAATTTTATTTGCATATATGACCCCTCCACCCACACTTGAATCTAGCCTGCAACCTTCTCCTCCCAGCTATGACTGGAAGCTGAGACAGCCCCTATTCCTCCCTGGGGTCCAACTCCCTTGACAGAAGATCTGCTTGTCCTGCCCTCTGAGACCTTCCTTCTGGAACTTTCTGATCTCTCACAGTTTCTCATGAGGCAGTGTCTGCTCAGTATCCTGGCATTTCAGGTGCCTCCTCTTCCTCTGACCACTCTGGAGAGAAACTGGGTGAAGGAGAATCAGGAAGGGTGAGGGATGAGGCCAAGAGAAAGCAGGCTTGGAGGGAATGTTGAAATTCTCAACTTGGAGATACTCTGTGCTCACTTAGGGGGCGGTTCATGACTCAGTTTCCCTGACAAGGCATGAGCGGAAAGGGATGATTACATTTGAGCACATACTTGTATTGGTGCCCTAGATATTGTATGGATCCTCTTGCTGCTCACTTCTGGATGAACACCTTCAATGGTGGGGGAGTGCATGATGGTAACCAGGGGCAACGTTCCCTCCCCATCTCATCCTGAGTTAATGCCACTGAAGAGCTCTACAGGGCCAGCGTATCATCCACACAATTATCCCTGGAGGTAATGGGTTTGGAGAGCAGGGTTGCAGCCTGGTGGTGCTGGGGGCCGAGGCTTGGGGAGCTCAGAGCCTCACTGAGGCTGGAGGAGCAGTTGGGCTCCCTTCCTCCATGGGATGCTAGGAGGGCAGGAGGGGGTCTCAGATGCTATCGTGACTCTGACTGGGGTGTATCTTGCTAAGGCAGTTTGTCCTTTACCCAAGTCTTACTTCTTTCCTGACTTGAAGGCCACGTTTGTATCCTAATCATCTTCTTTGAAATCCTCTCCCCCACCCCCATTGAAGGTTTCTAATTTGGGGATACACTTGCCACCACCAGGTCCTGTGTTTTCTCTCCAGGCTTCAGTTCTTTCCTTGGAGCAAGGGATGATGGGAAGGAGGCAGCCTAGGGTTAGGGACTCCATTCTCCCAGCTCCAGGAAAAAACCAACATCTAGGCCTGTGAACTTCACAACATTTCTTTTTAAAAATGTTTTTACTTTTATTTTGAGAATTTTATACCCTATATTTTGATCATATTCTCCTCCAGCTTCTCTCAGATCTTCTCTTCATCTCCCTACCCACCGGGTTTCAGGTTCTTTCTCTCTCTTAAAAACAAACAAACCCTCTCCCCCACAAGAAAAACCGCCCACACAGTCTGATGTATATTTTGTATTGTGTGCCCAGCATTTCTATAGAAAGGTCAGAGTACGATTTAGTGTGTGCGTGTGGATGGATGAGACAAACCCACAGACAGACTGACAGAGACACAGAAAGCAGCTGAGGTAGGAAGGGCTCCATGGAGAGGATTTCCCAGGGTGATGACCAGTAACTGAGAATGGAGCTACAGCCCTAAGTCCAGGACCCAGATCTCCAGACAAGATTGGGGAGCAGGATCCAATGTCTGGGTGTGCAAACTCAGTGCCTGGATGCCTCTCTGCCTCCTACCAACCCGCAGCAGCTCAGGCTCAAATTTGCATTTAAATAGAGATTTTTTTTTTTAATGAGAAGGACCCAAGGGAGTCCCCAGACTATTAAGTTTTCTTCTGGGGGCTGTGTGAGCCTTCTTCATTCTCCTCTCCACCCCAGCCTCCCACCCCTCCTCCCCCAGCTGTCATATTATTCTGTGGCCGTATATTCTGAGGGCCAGATGAGGCCCTGGCTCTGACAATCTGAGGGCACTTGTGGGGACAATGGGACTAGAGCTCCTGAGAGGCTAGAAACCGCCAAGTCCTCGACCCCAATACTCCCATCTCTTTGTCTGAGTGCCTCACCCCTAGACTCCTTCCATCTCTTTCTGCGGGGCCTGTTGCTGGCTCCTGGCTTCAAGCCAGAACACAGAATCCATATTACCATCCGACTGGCCAAGGTGCAAGTGAGGAGGAGCCAAGGAGATGCAGTTTGAGTTCTGGTCTTGCCTTCATCGTGTGACTTGGACAAGTTATTCAACCTCTATGAGTCTCAATTCCCCCATCTATGGTAATCAAATTTTCCTCAGGGGTGAGTGTTAAGGTTGGATGAGAGAATACATCCCCTTTAGCGTGGTATGGAAGGGAAGACACGGAGCTACTGACAGACAGGCCCTCAGAGTTCAGATTGAGAGGGTTGGTTGGGTGAGATTTCAAGGGGAGGGTCCCTACTGCAGTGGAAGGTATAGGGCATGAAGGGGAGGATGGGGCCACCTCTCTGTCTTCAGGGTAAGCTGAAGGCTGTTCTAGCTACAGCTTGACATTTTCCTCAGCTGTCAGTTGGTGATTCAGAGTTAAAACTCACCTTAGAGGAGCTTGGGCGGCTGGGATGATGAGTTCAAGGCCAGTTTGGACTAGTCATTGAGGAAATGGCAACTCGCCTCGAAGGATTCTGGTGAGCACTAAATGGCTTAGGGTTTGAGGAGCACAATTGGAGAAAGAGGTGCAGGGGCTGAGGAAGAGGATCCTGGGGTTTCCTTTTGAACTTTTTTTTTTTTTTTGGTTTTTCGAGACAGGGTTTCTCTGTGGTTTTGGAGCCTGTCCTGGAACTAGCTCTTGTAGACCAGGCTGGTCTCGAACTCACAAAGATCCGCCTGCCTCTGCCTCCCAAGTGCTGGGATTAAAGGCGTGTGCCACCACCGCCCAGCTTTGGGGTTTCCTTTTGAGCAGGTTGAGAAGGACCTGGAGGATGTGTGGGGAGGACAGGAGTCTGGGGGGGGGGGCTCAAGGGTCAGAAGCTCCGGGGAGGTGTGGCTGGTCCTAGGGCCCCACCTGGGGAAACTGGGGGTCTGGCAGCCGTAGACAGAAAAGGAGGCTGCTGTATTCTGTGCTTCCTCTTCCATGATGACCAGAACATGGTATTGCGTTAGGAGGTTAGTGTGAGTTCATCACGGTGGACGGCTGAAGGAGCCTGGGAGGGAAACTGAGGGAGAAGAGTCAGCTCAGGTGGGTCTCCAGATTTCATCATTGGTGCTAGGAGGAAGAAATGACAAGTGACAAGTCCTTGGCCACCTGGGATGGGATGAGATGGGCAACAGGGCAGGAGGAGACACACGAGTGGATTGTGCAAAGGAAGGGAACACACACTATACACACAACACACACACACACATGCATGCAAACACATAGAGTTCCTACTTCAGACTGGCAGCCAGACTAGTCTTGGCATCACAACTGTCAGAACATGGCCCAAGAATAGAGTCATGTGAGATTTCTGAATTCTTGTGCCAAAACTCCGAAAACCCAAGATGAGAATCTCGCGACCTCAGTTTCTTCAAAAACACCCAATCATTCTCGGAATGTGTTTTTGTGCCCCTCCCAAGTGTAGCAGATAGCAGTGAATTTGCTTTATATTATTGATTACAACTGGCTACATTGTTATCCATATATGCTTCTGTGGAAAGACATGTTTTTGCTATATGAGTTTGCCCGGCACGTGCAGTTTATCCTTGTGATTGCACACCTTACTCAGGTGACTCTTAACCTTCAGAGTATGAATTGTCTGATGCCCTGAATAAAGCTGGCTGCTGCAGGAGATCTTAGTCTGCCTCAGTTTCAGGCTCCACCCTGCCAGGTTCACCCTGCCAACTAGCGGGGTGAACACTCAACTAACAGCAGCAGTGACAAGCTCTTTGATCAGAAAGAGTCCGAGTGCTTGGTCCAATCCCTTTTCTCCCTCTTTCATTTTCCAGTCCCTCCCTTGCTTCTTGCCTTCTTCATTTCTCCTCCTCCTTCTTCTTCTCCTCCTCCTCTTCCTCTTCCTCCTTTTCCTGTTCCTCCTCCTCCTGTTCCTCCTCCTCCCCTGCTCCTCCTGCTCCTCCTCCTCCTCCTCCTCCTCCTCCTCTTCTTCTTCTTCTTCTTTTTCTTCTCCTCCTCCCTCCTCCTCCCCTCTTCATCCCCTCCTCATCTCCTCTCCCTCCTCCTCCCCTCCTCATCTCCTCTCCCTCCTCCTCTTCCCCTCCTCCTCCCCTGCTCCTCCTCTTCCTCTTCCTCCTCCCCCTCCTCCCCCTCTTCTTCTTCTTCTTCTTCTTCACCTCCTCCTCCCCTCTTCCTTCTTCTCCTCCTCCCCTCTTCCTCCTCCTCCTCCTCTTCTTCTTCTTCTTCTCCACCTCCTCCTCCCCTCCTCCTCCTTCTCCTCTTCCTCTCCTCCTCCTCCTCCTCTTCCTCTTCCTCTGCTTCTGCTTCTTTTGTCAAAGGCTGAGTTTGAACTTTTGACTGATCTGCTTCCATTTCCCATGTGCTGGGATTACTGTAATACCCTATCACATCTGGCACTTTTTTTTAATATTAAGGAAACAATGTTTTAAATTATATTTTGTTTTACTTACTTGTGTATATGTAAGCTTGTGTGTATGTGGAGATTAGAGGACAATTTGTAGAAGTTGGTTCTTTCTACCATGTGGGCTTGAATTTGGGTGGTCGGGCTTGGCAGCAAGCACTTTTAGCCACTATGCCATCTTGCTGGCCCTCTAAGGAAATGGTATCTTACGGGCACAGTTCAAGTGTCCTACTGTTTGTTCTGGCTCATGCAAAAGGAACCAGGGAAAAAGGAGCTCTCCGAAAAGGCTCAGCCCTGTGGGGTGCTGCCCTCTATGAACAATAAAAGGCATCAGTCACCTGCGGCCACAGCCTCTCTTACCAGGGCAGAGTTTGGTCAGCACAACAAAGATTGGAGTTTGGCTTTCTCTCACCCTTCCTGCAGTGACCAAATGCACCTCCACATGGGGCCACTCTCTGTACCCCACATAGGGGCCACTCTGCTCTTCTCACACACTCCCTATCTGCCTCTCTCCTTTCCCTTGTTCTCTTCAGAGCGCTCGCTGCTGTAAGGCTTTGCAGGTCTGAATGCATTTCTGCACAGCACCTGTCACTGTGCAGTGCGTGTGTGGGGTGTGTGTATTACTGTGCCTACAGGGAATGCGATTCCTGAGTTTCTCTTGGGGCTTGGCCCATTATAGGAACCTCCAAAATGTGGGACTGGGTTATGTGAGGCCATGTGCCCGATCCTCCGTGTTTCCGCTCTCTGGGGCCCCTAAATTGGCCCCCTTACCTAGGTTGGAAAGGAAGAGGACTAGAATGGATCTTACAAGGCTGATAGCCCGGCTTCTCCTGTGTCCTGCCTGGAAGCCTCTCTCTGAGAGCCAACCTTCCTTAGTACTCATGAAAGGGGCAAACTGGAGGCTGCCTCACCCCGTCTTCCCACCAGTTGGCCTCAGCCATTTCCTCTGCTTTCTCCTTAGGCCTCCTTAGGCTTCTAGGACTAGAGTTGGCAGGCTCTGAAGGGGGAGGGGTGGCTTGGAGGAGGCACAGGAGCCTGAAGAAGCTGGCAGGGGCTGGCGGCCCCTGGGACCCCTTCCCACAAGGGCAGAGGCAGCACCAGCTGCGCCACAGAAGAAATATTCCCCAAAGTCAGAGTGGCCGTCTCGTATTTTAAGTGATCCTTATTTATCACCATCCTCCTGGGCTCCCTTTCTCAGCAAATGATGATAAAAGACAGTAGTGAGGGGGGTGGTTTGTGCCTGGCCCTGCAGCTGGCCGTGGTGGCAGTACCGGGAGGCACAGACACGCAGTGATCTGCATATATGGCGCTGTACGCACACTCAGTGACACACACACACACACTCACGCTGTACACAGATTCAGCCATGAAGGCTGAGCACAACCAAAGACACTGAAGACACCCGCACCATGAACACACACATAGCCTGACACATACCCAGGACATGTCCCCACTCCATAGGCCAACATGCATGCACAGTGCACACACCTTGGCATACACATGTGCGATATGCATGCACACACAGATGCACACTCCTGCCAGCAGGTGACACTCACCCCTAATGCCTACCACGCTACTGCACGTTTCAGCCTGGCTCCCTGGACTCCTGCCTTTAAGGCTGTGAATGTGTGCCAACGTTAGGTCCCTCTGTGTGACAATCAGCCCATGCATGTTCTTTGCTCCACACTCACAGGTGGTCATGCCAACGGCTGCTCTAACTGAAACATACACAGAAATGAATGAAACATGGATCTTAGACGGTAAATCAAAAGCCAGAACTTTGGAAAGAAAACCTAGGAGAAGGGCCTCTGGGATGCGAGGCAGGCAAAGCTGGTGTGGACAGAAGGCAGGGACAGCTGCAGTGTTACACACAGCAACAGGCTTTGAAAGAAAACTCACTAGCCCTTCCCACCCTTCACCACGACTAGCCGAGTGACCCTGGGCCAGTCATTTGCTTTCCTCTGAGCTCAGGTACCCACCATGCAGCGACCGTGTAATTTTCCCTGCCTCTTGGAAAGCCTGTAGAGTCCAGGCCGGGGCACTGAGGCTTGTGAAACACCCTCTGCAAGCTGTGCACTTGCCAAAGCTGGCTCTGTAGGGGATCGTGTAGGTCACAGTGGCTGCCCACACCCCTAGGCATGATCCTAAGTGGTGGTCTATACCCAGCACCGTCCTGCTTCTTACTGGGGAGGTGACTGCAGCATTTGGACCTCCTTTTCTGCCCCCACCCTAACCCCCACCCTATCCCCGTCAGTGTCCCAGGTGCCAATCAGCCTCTCCCTCTAGCCTCAACCTATTAGTGCAGCTCCCTCGGGGAATCTATTTTTTAAAGGTTATTAGCAGATTATTGGTTCTTTATCAGCCTCAGCCCTCAATCTCCAATCTCCCGATGAAGCCATTGTGTCCTAATAAGATGCACTCTGGTAATCTTGGTGTGAGGTGGGAGAGGACTCGGCGGGGGGAGGGGTGGCAGGAAGGAGGGAAGGGTTAACTACGTGGCCCCAGCCCCCACCCCGTCGGTCCTCAAATAGCTGAACTACTGTATGTTGTAGTTTTCAACTGCAAATCATCTTTAATAGCAGACATCACGGGATGGCTCATTACATTAAGCTATTTTTCATGCTATCTCCTGTAATATCCTCTAATCCAAAGCGTTTCAAATCACCTCGGGCTAAAATAAGAGACATAGCGATGTAATAGCCTAGTGTATTAGTGGGTTAATTGCCCTGTTGTACTCTTCCTAGTAGCTATCTCTGGAATGACTTCTATATTAATTGTAAATTGCTTAATACATTTAACTCCTTGCCACCGCCCCATCCCCTAACGAAGGAGGCTACTACCCGGTTGCTTGATGGGAATGGGAGGGGGATAGTTTGTGGGTACTTTTTCCAATGCAGCCCCCCCCCCCCCCGCCCCCGTCTCCTTGGCCCAAGCTGAAAGAGAAGGCTCGGGAGAGAACTTCTGTCTCATGAGGGAAGATCAGTGTTTACTGAGCACTTACTATATCCCACTATCTAACCCAGGCCCATGACTGGGCCTTTTCTCCAAAGCTGTCTCAGTGGAGCCTGGCAAGACCTTGAGTCGTACCCTAGAGGTCATGTGGCTTGTTCAAGGAGCTACAATTCCTAGACTGGTACTCAGACCCAAGGGCTTTCAGAGCCACAGTGGCTGGTGTGAGTGGGTGGGATCTGGGCTGTGCACAAGGACATGGGTGTGGTCAGCAGGCTCCTGGGGGACTCCTGGCCGGAAGATGGAGCTCCTTCGCTCCAGTCTCAAAGGAGGGGTACAACTTCTGCTTCAGGGGGTCCCCTGGCCCAGGGGGGGGGGAAAGCAGATTCTATGGGGAGGGGGCTCAGTCAGATGGGGGAGACACTGGCCCACACGGAGGACCCAGAAATAAAGAGTAAATGAATGAAGCTGGAGGCCGAGCAGCTGGGGGGACTCTGTGAATGGGGAGGGGTACAGAGGTCTGAGCCCTCCTGACCACCTCAGCAGGCCTCCCGGCTTCACACTTCTGCCCGGTGACTATTCCTGCAGGCAGATGTCAGCACCTTTGGGTGGGGACAGTCCTGGGCTACCTCCTAGCCATAGTTCTTGGTCTTAGAGCTAACAGCTCCAAAGTGCTAGCTGGGTTTCAAACAGACCCTGGGTGGACGTGGAAGCAGGGCCGGGACTTACTTCCCTCTCCTCCCTTATCTCCTTTCCTCTTTTCTGAATGGAAAAGACGTGTGTTTGTGGGGTGGTCCCTGAGGGAGAAGCCAGAAAGAGCAGGAAGGGAAAGGGAGATTGGGAGGGGAATCAGGCCACCGAAGCACCACGGGAACAGGGTAGGAACCAGTCAGTGTTTACCTTCTGCAAATTAGCACTTTTAACGTACACAGCCATGCATTGTGAGTGGGAGTCCCACGGGAGTCTCTTGGTTAGAAACACATTCTCATGGCTTGGCATAGGCCCCAAGTCTGAAATGGCCTAGTAGAAGCCGCTCTCAGCGGGATCCCAGAACTTCTTTCTGCACTCCGGGGGGCCTCCGGTTCCAGAGATGAGGCCTTGGGGCAAAAGAAGGAAACTGGAGGGAGGGAAGGGAGAGGACTCCTGTGCAGCGCGAGGCTGGCTGGGTCCTCTAGGCCCCCGGGGTGGCGGCGGCTGCTTTGTCGCCCGCTGGCTGGAGAGCAACCTTGAGCACGGGCGTGCAGACAGTGAT
This sequence comes from Microtus oregoni, assembly GCF_018167655.1. NCBI lineage: Eukaryota > Metazoa > Chordata > Mammalia > Rodentia > Cricetidae > Microtus > Microtus oregoni. Next base: position 13,846,532 of record NW_024543074.1, read on the forward strand.
TTAGGTGCCTGCACTGGAGCGTGAAGGTAAATGACCACATTTCACCGTCAGGAGGTTAGCCGGAGGCGCCTGCCCAGGCCCTTCCCCCAAGGCCTGGGGCTGGTGAGGACAGAGATCCTACTATCCTGGCCTTAGCCCCTGGGTTGTGGGCTGGGAACCCCATCCCTACCCAGTCCAGTCTAGGGTTGCTGCTCCTCTCACCTCCCACCACCTTGACCCCTTCCAAAGCAGCTTCGGAGCTACCCTGAGAGGCTAAAATTCAAGCCACATATCTTGGGGAAGGTTTCCTTGACAAAGGGTGGCGATGGGTACCTCTTAGTCTAGTAGGGGGAGCTCATACACCGGAACCCATAAGGCCGGTCTGCCTCATTTTCATGGTGCAGATATAAAAACTGAGACTCAAGAGGTTCAGCCATCTGCGGAAGGCCACTCAGGTTAGGGGTGAGGTGGGATGCTGAGGAGGCTGAGAACTCTGGTCCTTAATCCCTCAAGAGCTTGGATCTGGGTGGGGTGTGGAGGGGTGGGAAATGTCAGCATACAACAAACCTTGCTTTTGTGCCCAAAGTCCTGGGTTTAAAAGATGGTGTTCTTCATGTTTAAAGACTACAGAAGTGCTGAGCTGAGCCGATGGCTCAGCAGGTGAAGATGCTCAGGCAGCCAAGCCTGTCCCCTGAGTCCCCTCTCCCAACCCGAGTGACTGGACTGGAAGGCAGGGAAACTGACTCAGAAGATTATCCTCCTGCCTCCACCCCCACATTGTGGTGTGCACACCCAGACACAAAACAAATAAACAAAACTTAAAATACAGATCTGTTGGTCTGATTTGATGCTCCTTCCCCATTTCGGGTCAAAATTTCCTTTCTAGAGAGCCCTGTTGGGTGCTGAACCCCAGAAATCAACCCCACAGCCAAGTTCCCATGGGAAGGGAGCACCCAGATGAACATCTTTTCGCTGAGAAAGCTAAGGAAAAATGGGGGGGCCAAGCTATGTGTGTGCAGGAGTTGGCGATGGCAGGATGGCCCGCAGCCCACCCTTTTCCCGCTCTGCTAGAAAGCTCCATACAGAGCAAGGCAGGCAGAGGGGAGCCAAGGGAGGACAGGCCCGAGCTTGGCCAGGGGAGCTTCCAGTTCCTGCCAGAACATCTTTGATCATCATTGCTATTTTTATTTTTGTGAAACAGGGTATCACTTGAACCAAGGTCTGTAACTGGTTCAAGTGGTCTTCCTGTCTCAACCTCCCAAATGATGGTATTTCAGGGACGAGCCACCTTGTGGGTCTTCATCATTATTTATATTATTATTAACCATTATGACTATTCTCCCGACCATTATTCATCACCATTATCCCTAATGGATGCTTTTGTTGTGTGTTCTCTATGTGTGGGGTGGGCTCTGATCATGCCCACAACCCTATGAGATAGGGATTGTTGGCTCCATTTTATGAAGAAGAACCCCGAGGCTGGGCTTTGGGCCCTGTGGCTGAGGTGTGATGTGGTTGGCACTGGCTTCATGTCCTGCTGGCCCTGGGGAGTCCTCTGGTGGTCTGCTGCCTCTCTAGTCCACGGTGTCTGGCGGGAACAGAGGGGTCTGTCTGATGAGAATTGGGGTGCCCACCCGCTGCCTGAAGGTAAAGGAGGCCTGAGTTTCTCCTCTCTGTTGTAGGTTTTGTGGGATAGGTCTCCTAACCCTGGCTCAGGACACGGGGAATAGGGGCAGCAGGAAGGGTCTAAGTTCTCTGCTGGCCTCATGGCACAGGTGCCCTGTGAGCTCATGGCTGAGGACTGCCTCCACCTGAGCAGATAATAGTGAGGGCAGAGGGAGGAAGACCAGCCTCCATGTGGGAGGCATGCTCAGAGGGGCCGGAGAATCCAGCAGAGACCTTCAGAGGACTGGGAGGCAGGACTTGCCTGGAATTTGGCTCACCCTAGGATGGGCCTGAATGGAGTCAAACCGGCCACAAGACCTTGATGAGCAGCAGACTGAAGTAGGAGGGGCATTCCCCAAACCTTGTTCTTTAGACCCCAGTTACCATGACAACTTCAATAGCTGATATTTATTGAATGTCTGCTCTATGCCCTGGACTGTATCAAACTTTTAAAAAAAACCATCCTGACAGCCCTCATACATGCTAGGGAACTGCACACGTGACAGGTGACTACTGCCCCAGAAGCGTAGGCCCCCTTCAGCAGAAGGGCACAGCCTAAAGAAGAGATCTTCCCCTTTGATCCCAGTGCAGGCAGGACACCTGAAGGCCTTCAGTGAATAGTTTGGATCGTTGCTCTTTGTGGTCGGTGGGTGGAGGTTTCAGGTGGAGGTCACTCCGTTTTTCTCCCCCTCATCTCTGTGCTTGGCTCCAGAGTCCCTTCTTGGCTCTCAGGCACATATACCACCGTCTTCTGAATCCATTCTTGTCCTGGCCCCTGGACTGGGACCGTGCACATGGACGTATGTGTCTGCACAGGGACATGATGAAGGGGGAGCAGGTGGCTCCCGGAGTATCTCATCACTGTGATGGAGAAAGCCAGGCAGAGATCAGGGAGGGTTTCCTAGCCCTGTCCATGTCTGTGGGGGGAGATTGAGGACCCTACCTCAAGCCCTGCCATTTATTACCTGCCTAGGCCAACTTCTTCCCTTCATCTGTCTTTACAGTGTTGACAAGATCAGGGGGTAGCCTTCTTTGTGGGCTCTTGATGTTTGCTGTCCCCTCTTCAGTTAGAATCTCTGATTCACACAGTGCCACGCTGGGTAAGGCGTCTGTGGCAGCCAGGCCCAACCTCACCATTTAACAAAGAAGGAAAGGGAAGTCAGAGAAGGGGAGTGACTTGCACAAGGTCACACAGCAAGTTAGCTGCAGGCTTATCTATCATTGCTGAGGATGCTGGGAATGTGGGCTGATGACAGTCTTGTAGGGGCCCCATGAGATCGGAGGGGTTCTGAGAAGGGAGGGGTGTCTCCTCCCTCATCTTTCCTGAGGTATTGTCAGCTGGATCCCTGGCCAACTACCAACCCCCCATCTCCCCGCCCCACCGCTGTCCTCATATACCAGGTGGAATTGTCTTAACACAGTAAATTGTTCATACACATGTAAGCAAATATCTTCTCAAATTATCTCTTATCACCAAACAGGCTGCGATGCTCACCGGCTGGAGGGCCAGGGTTGTCTTTCAATCCACTGATGATGGGGAGGGGGCAGGGAGGGGGGCAGCTGACACCAAAAATAAACCAGCGGAGTGGGGATGGTTGTCGCAAGGGGCAGAGCGAAGTTGTCAGGTGGTGAGAGCGTGTGAGGCGGCAGGACGATAATGTGGCATGACACTTCTGAAATGAGCGGCCCGTTGCCATGGTGAGCAGCCAGGAGGGACCGGCTCTCCCGAGGCTGAAATAAAACACGCTTTAAATGATGTTTGATTAGAATTTAGATCATGTAACCGAATACCTCAGTCCTCCTCTTCCTTCTGCTTTTCTTCTTCAGCCTCTTTTCTTCCTTCCCTCCATGCCTCTCCTCACCCTGGGAAGACACAGATACACACAGTCACACATGCACATATATGCAATGTAATCCCATGCACACAGAGCTACACATCCATGCACACGTACAAAATAGGTGTATATATGAGCACACAAGTAAACACAGGTGCACAGACATGCCAAGCTTACATTCTTGTATGCACATACATCTATGCACAATCCTTTCCCCTCTCTCCTCAAGTGTTCTGTCGAATCTTGGGTCAGAAAATCCAGCTCAAGGCAGATGTTGGGGTCCCCTTGTGGGGTCACAGTACTGATGCAGGTGGGTGAAGAGCTCAAATCTTAGCAAAAATATGAGAATCCAGATGGCTCATGCACTCTGGTCAGGTAGCTCCTTATGTCATAAAGTCCTCCAAATTCAAGTTCCTGCCTTTTTTTTCCATTGAAAGCCTTTTCCTAATTATGGCCATACCCATTTTCTAGATGAGAAACCGAGGCCCAAAGAATCCAAATGTCTTGTTCACGATCAAGCACACATGGGGTGGAGGGATGGCTCAGTGGTTAAGAGCACTTGCTGCTCTTGCAGAGGACCTGAGTTCTGGTCCCAGGATCCATGCTGGGTGGCCCATGACTGCCTGTAACTTCAGCTGTAGGGCATCTGACTCCCTTTTTGGGCCTCCTCAGGCACCTGCTTACATGTGGCATATGCTCACACAGATGCATGTATATACAAAAAGAAAAATATTTTGTTTTAAAAGAATCAAGCACCCGTCGGAAGTATATCTGGGACTTCCGGGGCTGCCCTTTGGGCTCTTGGGAGGAGCCGCTTAGGAGCGAGCACTGCTGATTTTGCTGTCCAACATGCTTTGGAAGCTGGCTTTGCTGTTGGCTTTGCCTGCATAGACTTCCAGAGGTGGCAGGACAGCCCTGGCCTGCTTCAAGAGGTTTTTGCGTGAATTGATTTTATGCCCTCTTTTTTTTTTTTGCGACAGACTAGTGTTATATTTGTAGTATTTTTCCATGGCATGCTGCCTGGGTTGGGAAGACAGCCAGTTCTGGGTTGGAGGTGCTGTGTTGATAGCGGGGTGATTGAAGGCAGACACTATGGACAGGGCCAGCTGGGGACTTCTGGACTCTCACTGCTTTTACTGCTCTAGGTTTTTTTGGAAGCCCTGGGGAGGGGGTCACTTTCCTGTTCTGGGTTAGAGAAACATATCTGGATCCAATGTCTGTCTTTCTGAAAGGCCAGGGCCTTCAGATAGCTTATTAGCCAATCTATCCATTTATTCTATCATGTAGCTGTCGTAGACATATTCAGTGTGTTCTGTGTGCTGGGACTCAGACAGACAGACATGAAGACATACACACAGAAACATAGACAGGTGCACACAGACAGACATTAACAGACACAGATTACACACCCAGACCGACACAGATACACACACACACACACACACACACGAGTCACAAACAGACACACACAAACACTGGGGTGGGGGGAGACATAGCCTCCTTTTGTACCATGTGTTCTGATGGAGGGGGAGCAAGTGGTGTGGACTGTGTATGAAGGGGAGACATCCTGTTCTAGCAGGACCATGGAAGTCTTCCCTGAAGAGGTGATGCTTGAATAAAATAGTAGTTCTTCAGGGAGGTGTAGGCCGAGCAGCCAAGGCCAGACCTTCATCATAAAGGTCTACTCCTACTCAATATACTATGCTCCCTAGGTAGGCAGCGACCTTCCCACAAGACATCACCTGTGTTTTGCTTTGTTTTAGGTTAGGAATTGAACCAGGGTCCTTGTACAGGCCCAGTCGGTGCTTATCACTAAGCCACACCCCCATCTCACACTAAGCTTCTGAGACAGAGACTGAGCCCTGGCTGCCACACCTTCCCTTTCTTTTGTCCTTCGTCCCAAGTGGGAATTTCCTTGCTTCTCTTGTTAATTTTGGGAAAGCAGGGACCCCACCTTGTACCTCTCTATCTCCCAGTACCAGACACAACACTTCCTATATTAAAAATAAGCCAACATCAGGTGGAGGCATGCCTCAGCAATACGGCATTTGCCTAGATTTCATGAAGCCGTGGGTTGGATCCCCAGCACACACACAAAAAAGAAAAGAGTAGCTGGGCGGTGGTGGTGCACACCTTTTATCCCAGTACTCAGGAGGCAGAGACAGGCGGATCTCTGTGAGTTTCAAGACCAGCCTGGTCTACAAGAGCTAGTTCCAGGACAGGTTCTAAAATCTATAGCAAAACCCTGTCTCAAAAAAAAAAAAAATCCAAAAACCAAAAAACAAACAAACAAAAAACCACCCCCACTCCCCCAAAAAACCAAAACCAAAAAAGAGTCAACATTTATTGAGTACTTGCTGCATACCTGGCACCATGCTGGCTGTTTTTTGTGTCATTATGGCTCTAGAGCAGTGGTTCTCAAAGTGTGGGTCGCAACTGCTTCCAGGTCAAATGACCCTTTGACAGGGATCGCCTAAGACCATCAGAAACCACAGATATTTACATTACGCTTCCTGACAGTAGCAAAATTACTGTTACGAAGTAGCAATGTCAGTAATTTTATGGTTGGAGGGGTCACGGCATGAGGAAGGCTGAGAACCACTGCGTTAGAGGAAGGTACCTCCACTGTCCTTATTACACACAGGAGGAAACTGCGAGCTGGGAGGCTAATTCATTTACCCAGACTCACACAAAGTGACGACTCAGGATCCAGGCGTAGGTGGTCTGACTCGAAAGTCCCTGACTTCTTGACTTCCAACCCCTGACCTTTTGAAATAAGCTTCTTTTGCCTGTGAGGCCTCTGGGCTCAGCTTCTCCACGTGGGATGGGAGGGGACCCTGATCATCCGTTTCAGAAGTCTGTGGCTTTGGAGACTCTGGTACTTTACAAGGCAGGAACGAGAAAGGAAGGGCTGGACAAGGAAGAAAGCACAGACTGAGACCCGGGGCTCCAAAGGAACTGTAGAGGTGAGAGCAGCCACACTCAGCCTGTCAAGGCTGGGAAAGAATGGGTCAAGTGGGGTCACTGAGGGTGACAAGAGTGGGGGTCTAGCCATCACCCAGAACCAGGTCTACCTTTCTTGCCCACACCGAGTCCTGTCTGTCATGGAACGGCATGGATTTTGTTTATTTTGACACAGGGTCTCATGTATTCTAGACTGACCCCCAAACTCTATATACCCCAAAGGAGGAGGATGACCTTAAACTTCTGATTCCTTCACCTCCCAAGTGCTGAGAATATAGGCATATACCACCAGCTTTGGTTTATATAGTGGGAGGGATTGAACCTGGGGCTTTGTGCATGCTAGACAAGTGTTCTACCACCAGTCCATCGTGCCTGTGCATGTGTGTGGTGCAGTGGGGCACATGTGAGTATACATGTGTGTGGGATGTCCTTGCCTGTAGGGGTGCATGTGGAGATCAGAACTCGACGTCAGGGTGTCTTCCTCAATTGCTTCCCCATCTTAGCTTTTGAGGCAGGATCTCTCACCGAATCTGGAGCTCCCTTTTCAACTAGACTAGATGGCCAGTGAACCCCCACTTTCCACCTGTTTCTACCCACCAGCATTGGGGTTACACATACACACTGCCATGCCTGCCTTTCCGTGTGGATGCTGTGGATCTGAACTCAGGCCCGCACGCTTGGATAGCAAGCTCTTCATCTGGTGAGCTATCTCCTCAGCTCCCGGTCACACTAGGTTTTAATGCAGCCCTTCTTGTCCTAGCTCCAAGGGACCTGCTCTTGTTTGAGCCCCTGTAGTTTGTTCCCATGGTATGGCTCCTCTCTCTACCCCCACTTCTTCTCCTGGCCACTAGCTAGTGTCCTACAACAGACTTGATTGCACTGTCTTTGTGCTCTGAAATCTTCATGCCTCCTCAGGCCCCAGGGTGCAGCTTGGCATCCTCCTGTGTGCTCTTAAGTCCCAGGGCTCTCTGGCCCCAAGCCTGCCATTCTGGCCTGGTACTGCTCACCTGTTCCTGCCCCAGATGGGTCACATCTCAGTGTTCTTGCTTACCTGTATCTTTCTGCCCACAGATGGTCACTGCCCCCACCTCTTGCTGCCCCATCAAATGCCTGCTGACAGCTCCAGCCTTTCCCTCTCTGGAGCATCTTCCCTGGCCATGCCTTCCAGAAGGCACAGCTGCGACGTGGCCCTTCAGAGTCGGGCTGTCGGTTTGTTCCCGTCATTTCCCAGCTTAACTGCAGGCTTCTGGAAGAGCGGACTGTGGGGGCATCACTGTGTCGCTCTCCCTTCTAATCATGTCCGTTACAGTGCCGAAACTTCCCTCCCCAGGATGCCCAGTCTCCTCTAGAGCACATTTCTCTTTGGACCCCAGCTGCTCCAGTGGGGGTTTGGGTAGGAAGGGAAAACTGGAGGTGCCCGTCAACTTTCTGATTAACTTCCTCACGGGCAGTGTCCTCTGGGGAGGAGAGGCGAAAAACACACCTGAGTGGAGCCGAAGTGAGGAGAGCCAGGTGCCTACAGGGGCTGAGCAGGGGCTCGGTGTGGAGACTGATGCAGAGGAGGTGGAACAGGGAACTGGAGGATTGACAGGGATGTCAGGGCTGTGGAGCAATCTTAGGGAAATATAGAACTGCCTCCTAATGTCTTCCCCTGAGGGGATTTGAAAGAAAATGGCCCCCATAGGTTCATAGGGAGTGACACTTTTAGGAGGTGTGGCCTTGTTGGAGGAAGTGTGTCACTGAGGGTGGGCCTTGTGGTCTCAGATACTCAAGCCAGGCCCAGTGTGGCTCTCTTTCTGCTGTCTGCCAATCTGCATGTAGAACTCTTAGCTACCTCTCCAGCACCATGTCTGCCTGCGTCCTGCCATGCTTCCCGCCATGATGACAATGGACTAAACCTCTGAACTGTATGCCAGTTTCAATGAAATAATTCCTGTATAAGAGTTGCTGTGGGGGATGGAGAGATGGCTCAGTGGTTAAGAGCATTGCCTGCTCTTCCAAAGGTCCTGAGTTCAATTCCCAGCAACCACATGGTGGCTCACAACCATCTGTAATGAGGTCTGGTGCCCTCTTCTGGCCTGCAGAGATACACACAGACAGAATATTGTATATATAATAAATAAATAAATATTGAAAAAAAGAGTTGCTGTGGGCTGGGCGGTGGTGGCACACACCTTTAATTCCAGCACTCGGGAGGCAGAGGCAGGCGGATCTCTGTGAGTTCGAGGCCAGCCTGGTCTAGAAGAGCTAGTTCTAGGACAGGAACCAAAAGCTACGGAGAAATCGTGTCTCGAAAATCCAAAAAAAAAAAAAAAGAGTTGCTGTGATCATGGTTCACAGCAATAGAAACCCTAACTAAGACATTCCCCAAACAGTCCCATGTGGAGACAGCCACAGGGTGGCCCAAGTCACAGGACTGTGCCCCGCTGGAGAATGCCAGTTCAGCCAGGCGCTACTTTTTTAAAATTTCTATTTGTGGTGCTGGGACTTGGATCCGGGGCTTTGTATATGCTAAGCGAGCTCTGAGCCACATCCCTAGCCAGGAGCTACTCTCACAGACACTTTTCTGAACAGAACAACACAGCAAGGGGCGTGTTATGGAAGGCTGCACAGCCAGTGAGAACTAAGTGTTAGAGAAGGCAGGAAGGTGGGCTGGGAGCGTGGGCTTGCCTGTAGCTCAGCTGCAGACTACTGGCCTAGTACAGGTGAAGCCCCTGGTACAGTTCCCAGTGGCACATAGAACTGGGTGTGACTCCCGCACCTGTAATTCAAGGCCATCCTTGGTAACACGGTGAGTTCTGGGCCAGCTGGGTTACAGGTCTGGAAGATGGTTTGTTGGATAAGAGTCCTTGCTGCTCTTGTGGAGGATCTAAGCTCCTCATACAGGGCGGCTTATGGGTGCCTGTAACTCTAGCTGCAGGGCATCTGATGCCCTCTTCTGGTCTCCCTAGGTACCTGCATGCAAGTGCACACAAATAAATCTGAGAGGAAGCTGGAGACTGAGAACACAAACCCAAGAACCCAGAAACTCCAAGGAGAGAGAGAACTATGGGGAGGAAGGGGCAGATCTGATCCTGTGATAACCTTTACCCTAAACCTCTGATCCATCTCTGGATGACTTCCTGCGGCCACTGAGTTCCATGGTTTGGAGATGGGGGAGTCTTATAAGGCCTTATAGACTTATAGACAGTGATGAGCATGCCAGTTCATCTCTGTCCTTGAAGTCAGAAGTGGCCTTAAGAGGCCCTAGAGCCCAGATGGCAGTTTGGTTTTTAGCTAAAGATCCCTCCCCACCTCCTGAAAAAGCCTAAAATGGGAGAAATTGGGGTGGTGCCTGAAGACAGGACTGGGTGGCCAGGGCACTTGGACTCTTGATCATGAAGCTGTGATCAAGGGCAACATTCATCACCTGTCTTGCTCTCTTAGTTTTACATAGCAGCATGGGTGGTCCATTGTTAAGGGACAGCGTTGCAACGAAAAATACCTTGATTTTGATGCTGAAAGGTCAGCCTTGGCTTGGCACAACCCAGAAGAAACAGGCTGCTGTAGAAGTCAGGAACCTGGATTCCAAAGCTCATCTGGTGGCCGGCAAACCCCTTACCTTCTCTGCATGCCTCAGGCTCTCCATGAGAGTGTGGGTACAGGAGCTCGTTTTACTCAGTGGGAACCCTGTGACCCATCTGCGGGGTTAAATCCACTGTCTACAAGTGAGCTGGGGTGAGGATGGGGTCAGCAACCATTTGGTGAGAGGAGCCATGAGAGGATGATCTGTCCTAGGCTCATCCTCTGCCTGGTATATGAAGGGGTTCAGGCAGGGCTGGGGTCACTGGAGGGATAGAGCGGGGACAGGGGCTTCTGGCAGGCAGAGCTGTCAAACTTGCTTTTCAGAACCCATTGGGAGAAGAAACCTTTGCATCCTCGTTTCCCATCAATTGTCTCGGTGCCCGGCAAAGAACATAGAAATAGTAACAAAATCAGCAACCCAGGTAGGGGAATGCCGCCCGGTTGTAAAATGCTGCCCTAGTCTGCCTGAAACTCTGGCTTTGACACCGCAAGGCTGCATCAAACTGGTTTTGGTGGTTCTGGCCTGTCATCTCGGCACACAGGAGGTAGAGCCAGGGAGAGCAAAAGCTTAAGGTCATCTTCTGCCATGTGGTGGGTTTAAGGCCAGCCGAGACTACATGAGACCTTGTCTCAAAACTGAAATTAAAACCTCGTCTCCTATTCCTTGAGGTTTTACTCCACACCAGCCTCTATTCCCAGAGCTTGCTGGGCACTGATTGCCTGCCCTACAGTTGCATGTGCCGGGCACTGGCACGATTTTGATCTACACGTCACAGGTGTGCAAACCAGAACAGTTAAAAGACTTCCCTGCTGCCACAGAGCTCAAAAGTGGAATCACAGCCCTCAGGCCGTGTGGTTCAGGGATTTAGCTATGTCTCAGGTGCTAAGCCTGAAACTCCAGATGGGGATGACATCTTCTCCTGGAGAATGTGTTGATTAGGTTGTTTGTTTTGTCAACTTGATACAAGTTAGAGCCACCTGGGAAAAGGGAACCTTAGCTGAGGGAATGCGGGCCATCAGACTCCCTGTAGACAAGCCTGTGGTGTGCTTTCTTGGTGAATTAGGCCTAGCCTAATATCGGTGGTGCTGTCCCCGAGCAGGTGGACCTGGGTGGCATAAGAAAGCAGGCTGAGCAAGCCAAAGGAAGTAAGCTGGTAGACAATGTTTTCAATGTTTTGCCGTGGTCTCTGCCCTGTGAACCCTCCATTATGGACGGTAAACTGTAAGATGAAATAAACCCTTTCCTCCCTTTTGGCCATGTTGCCTTCATCTTGCCATTATCCTGGTAGCAACAGTGAAGAAAGCAGCAGTAAGGGTAACACTATAAACGGAATCAGCACTATCGCGAGCTTTGCCTCAGCCAAGACTCTGTTTCTGGTCATGTCATTAGGGAGCGCCATAGTTCGGATCTAGAACGTCCCAATGTGTTAAAACTAGGTCCCCATGGAAATGTCACAGAATACAAAGGAAGGGCTAGCATGTTACCACATTTCCTTTGTAAAAGGCAGCCTGTTGAGTTATAGTTCATGCACCATGGAAGCTACTGCTCAGGATCATTTGAAAACTATATCATAATTTATTTTTCACCTAAGTAACAGAAAGGAACACATAAAGAGTAATGAAATTTTAGCCTGGTGGTGATGGCGGTGGTGGCGCACGCCTTTAATCCCAGCATTTGGGAGGCAGAGGCAGGCGGAGCTCTGTGAGTTTGAGGCCAGCCTGGTCTACAGAGTGAGTACCAAGGGAACCCTATCTTGGGGGGAAAAAAAAGAGTGATGAAATTTCCTGAAGTGAGATCAAGTTGCTCAGTGCCCATGAAAGACAGGGCTTTTCCAGCCCTCATTCCCTTCAGCAGCTTAAACATCCCCTCAACTTCTAGCTAACCAAGACAGCCGCTCCCTCCTTTCCGTTTCTTTCTCTCTTCCCTTCATTCTTCCTTCCATCTCCTTCTTTCCCCTTCTGTCTCTACCCCCTTCTCTCTCCTTTCTTTTCTATTTCAAGAGCAAACATTAAAGTCTTAAAATTGTGTTCTGCAAGGGAACAGATAGATGGCCTTTCCAGCTGCCTGCTGCCTGGGGCTTGTGACTGTCCCTCTGTGGCTCAGTTTCCAGTTTCTTTATCGGAAAAACACAAATAATACAGGGCTGGCTTCAAATGGGGCTGGTGGGGCTGGTGGGGCTGGAGAGACAGCTCAGCAGTTAAGATGCTGCTCCTGCAGAGGACCTGAGTTTGGTTCCTAGCACCTGTGTCTGGCAATCACAGCCACCTGTGACCCCATCAGGTGCCTGATTCCCTCTTATGGGCTTTGAGGGCCTCTCTCTCTCTCTCTCTCTCTCTCTCTCTCTCTCTCTCTGTAAGTGTGGGGGCAGGAGAGAGAAGCTGAGAGAAGCACGCAGCAGGGAGAGCAAACTGGAAGAGGCACCAGGCTATACACTTTCAAAGTTCACCCTTCCTCATGGCTAAATCTCCCCAGTGAGGCGCCACCAAGAGGTGAACAAGTGTTGAAAGACGGGAGCCTGCGGTAGACATACCTCATTCAAACCACCACTCCCAGTCTATGCGGGGCTGTGCATCAAAGCTTCCTGAGTGCTAATGGAGCACTTTACCATCTGACTGCACCCCAGCCCTGTATCAGGCATTTTTACTGCCTGTTGGCAGAAGGGTTCTCACACATCTGCCTGAGGAAGTGCTCACGGAAGACCTGCAACACTCATTTTCCCTCAGAGGAGACCTGGGCGAGGGATGAGAATTGTTTCCATTTCTCAGGCAGGGCATGTCCCTGCTCCCGCCACCAATGGTCTGGCAGGACAGGTGATTATGTCCATGTCACAGAGTGTGAGGGGACTGAGGCCCAGCATGGGAGTCATGTAGACAGATTGGAATACCAGAGATGGGCCTGGGAGCCGAGGAGTTCTGTTCCACCCGCGTCTCTCAGGCTACCTCAGGTCTGGGGAGCTGTGAGAAGCCGTTGGTGTGATGGTGACCCTTCTTCATTGCAGAGAGAACTGGGGTGTCTGTGCTTCTCCCAAGTGCTCAGTAAGTTTCCAGTCACGAGAACTCCCAGGGGTGTGGTCTGTGGAGGAAGCCAGGGGCACCCTACATCCTGTGCCTCAGCCAGCACCTCACTTCCTGGGGGTCTTGGGAAAGAGTGTAACTATCACCTGCCCTGTCTTTGGCCGCCATTGCCCCTACCCTGACCTCTGGGTTCCCGGGGGCCAACCAGGACATCTGGATCCATCTAGCCCCAAACTCTGGAGATTCTGACAAATTTCCTTCTTTTGCTCCCAGCTATGTTATTTAAAGTAATTAACCTTAATTTATAAATTTTTATATCAAACTGCCTTTTAACTTTTAGAACTGGCAGGATCAGCCTTATCCCTGGGCTCCTAATAGTTCTCCATTTAATCAAAATTCATCCATCAGGTTCCAGTGTTAAATCATCTTTTAATTGGGAGTTACATTCTGGTTAATAGTTTTATAATTCGCCTCCTCTAATAGTTTTACCACAGGGATCTTGACTCCATTTTTCCTCACTCTATTATTGCCAAGTGTGGTTCTGCGGGGAAGGCTTAACGCTGGCCTGCCTCTCTGGCCCCTGCTGGTCGCCTCTTTTGTTCTTGGTGGTCTCATTAATTCCTCACAAGAGTCCTCCTTCTTCCTCATTACAGGGCAGAGCCATTCTCCTTGTGAGGTACAGGTGTGGCCTTCTCATTGCCACAGCCATCCCAACTGTGGCCTGGGTCCTGTGCTCTCAGAAACCAAGTGGAGGATGGAGACAGAGACATTGGGAGTTATGGAGTGTGGAGGGGGAGCGAGGAACAACTGAAAAGTTTGGAAATGGGCCCAGGCAGGTGGCACAGAAAGTGTCCCTATCTGATACTCAGAGTGGCCTGGGGGCACTGGCTGGGGCTAGAAGTGAGGCCTAGGCATTGCTAGAGGTCAGCCGGCAGGGAGCCCTGGTCCTTCATCCCAGGCAGCTTCTACACTTGGTACTCCGCCCAAATGTTCACAGACGAGCCTGCTGGAGTCTGAATCCAGAGGATGAGAAAGATAGAAAGGGAAGAGTCAAGGGCCAGAAGAGGGAAGGGAGGTGGTGGGGTTGTCCAGTGAGTGGGGAAACTCATGCACTTACCCATAGCTGTGTGTGGGGACTCACAGAAACCTACGCCCAAGAACGGGCCAGAAGCCCAACCTGGGACCAGCTAGCTGGGGGGGGGGGGGAGAGGTGGCTGGGCCATGGACGGGCTTAGGAAGGTTAGGCAGAGGTCTTTGAGGGGCCCTCCAGATGAGGGGTGCTGCAGGTAGAAGGAAGCCAGTAGTCAGTCTGGGGTGAAGTCATTCAGGTGCTCTTCCCTGGGGAAGGGGTTGCCCTGAAGTCATGTCCCCCTGAACCTCTTTCCAACTCATTGGGTCTCAGCCACACATAGGGGTCACCAACAATTAGCCCGGCCTCGCATGGCTCTAAAATATATTTATAAATGCTTTGACCTCCCCCACCCCACTTCTGTAGATGGTGTCTAATTCTTGACTCCTGGAAGAGAGGCTCCGTCTAACTGTGAGATTACAAGGCCAGGTCCCAGAAGACAGTGGAGTCTGCTTTGCACTGTCTCGATTCCTATGCTCAGAGGGGAGCCAGCTGCTGTGTCTCAGGATGATTTGGCTGCAGTACAGCGAGGAGCTGAAACCTTTGGCTAAAGCTCTGGGAGGGGCCATCCCAGAAGCTGAACCTCTTCTTCTAGGCAGCCGCCACCCACCAATCTGTGTCCAGGTCAAATAAAAGCTCTTTGCTGTTGTAAGGATTGACTGGTTATGTAACCAAAGCTTTCCATCAGTGTCCTGAGGGTGGGATCCCAGCACTTGGGAGGCAGAGGCAGGAGGATCTCTGTGAGTCTGAGCCCAACCTGGTCTACTTAGTGAGTTCCAGAACAGCCAGAGCTACATAGTAAGACCTGTCTCAAAAACAAAACAAAAAAAGCAACCCCAAAACTTCCCAGATGACTCCACTGAGCATCTAGGGTTGAGAACTGCTAGGCTAAGGCCTATGCATTTTTGTGAGTGCACACGTCAGCATGTGTGCCATGCTTAGAGAGCAAGTCCTGGTGTGCGCTCCAGGGCCTTGAGTCAGGGTCTGGTGTCTTAGTTGCTTTTCCTATTGCTACAATAAAAGACTCTGATAAGAGTGACTTCTAGGAGAAAGGGCTTGTCCTGGTCCACAGGTGAAGGGCACAGCCCATTATGCTGGCGAAATTATGGCAGCGGGAGCCTGAAGCAGTCAGTATTATCGAATGTATGAATATCGCTGTTCCCTTCCTCCGCTTCCAGTCCAGCAGGATCCCAGTCAGTTAGTGGCACCACCCACAGTGGGCGTGTCTTTCCACCCCACGTGCTCAGAGACTTTGTCTCCCAGATGATTCTACTTTCTGTTACGTTGACAGCCAACACTACCCGTCATACCTACCCAGCTTCAGAAAGTCCAGGGTACAGAGGAGCCTTGAGCCTTGCGGATTTTGAGGTCAGACACCGCCCCCAACCCCAAGCTGCTTGCCACTTCCTATTTGTTGGTCCTTTCTGAGTCTCAGTCTCCCTACTTGTGAAATTTGGGACATCCTGTTCTCAGTATTGCTGAAGGCAGCCTTGGAGCTGGCTGTGTACTCCTGGGCTGGTTTTGGTGTGATGCAATTTGGCCTGGAACTGGGCAGGCCCCTAAGCAATGTGTGGTTCCTGCCCTGAAGGAGGGCTGATTTTCATCTCAGCAGCTTTAGGGGTGGGACTTTCATTGCCAGCTGCCTTGGACTGGCAGAACTCGAGTCCTTACTGGCCGAGGCTGACAATGCTGTGACCCTCTCTGAGGTTGGAAGCAGAATGCCTCCTCTTTTGCCTGGGACAGGCTGGAGGTCCCAGATGGGTCTAGATGCCTCCCAGCTGTGCTGCCTGGCTGAGCCTCTCGTCCTTGTTGGTTCTCAAGCTTCTCATCAGGTAGAGAAGAAATGACTCACCACCTTGAACCCTGGACATAGTGCACATCCCTGTGGCAGAGCCTGGTGGGTCATATCCTCTGGGTAACCTCAGACATAGCCCAACCCCGTTGTCATACGTTCCTGCTCAGCCTAAAGCAACTCCATTCTTAGTGATTCCCACCTCCCAACTAACCCTCCGGAAAGGTAAGAGCCAAAGAGGAGTGCTCCCCTAGCACTCACGAAGGGCATATGGAGGAGGAGGGATAAAACACTTTAGGCCCTGGGAGGAAGAAGCAGAGAGGAAAGCAGAGTTAGGAGCATACCAGGTTGCCTCAAGAGCATTGTGTTTGAACTCTGCAGCCCCCTGTGACAGCTAAGCCTCATGACTGGCAGGATAATTTGGACCCGTTTGGCAGAGGAGGAAACTGAGGCACAGGAAGGTTAAGGGGTTTCCAGGTTTAATATTTCCTGGTTGAGGAATGTAGAGGTGAGCCAGTGCCTGGGCCTGGTGGCTACAAGGCCTGGGCTTGTCTAGAGGAAGTGGGGAGCTCCAGGCCTAGACTCCAATGGGACCACTGACCTCCTTGTGGCTCCTCCAGAGGCCATGACAGGCTAGAGTGGCTGGGAAGAAGTAACAGCAGAAGCAAGAGGTGAGAAAGATGCAGGTTGCTTTCTGGGGAAGGATGCTGTAGCTCGAAGATTAGGAGGCTGGATGCAGGGAGCTCATGATGGAGACTTCTCCAGGACATTTAGGGGCTGGTCCAGAACTCAGGTTCCCCCCATTCTTTCTGAGCATGGTAGGGTTAGGGTGGTCCTTTGGAGACCTGGATTGCACTAGTGTGACCACATATCAAGTTCACAGGCTCCACAGTCCAGAACCATATTCTGATTCCCAGTATGTGTGAGTAGAGATGACTTCAGACAGACCACTGGAATCCCTGGGCCTCAGTTCCCTTATCCGCCCAATGGAGGCAAGGAAAAAGCTGTGTCACAGGGGTGCTGAGGTCCACATTAGAACCCGGCCTTGGCCTCCTTCAGGCAGCTGACCTCTTGAGGCTGGCCTGTCTTGTCCTCAGTCCTGGAGACTGTGGTAGCTTGGATGAAATGTCCCCCACAAGCCTCAAACGACTATACGCTTGGTCTCCGGGTGGGAGCTCTGTTTGAGGAAGCTTAGGAAGTGTGACCTCACTTGAGAAGGGCGTCATTGGGTTGATTTGGCTTGCAATCCCAGATCTCAGTCCGTCATTGCGGATGGACATTAAGGCGGGAACTCAGGCAGCTGGTCACATGACATCCAAGAGTAGAGAGAGACTAGATGTGTGTGCACACCTAGAACCCAGTCTTCTGCTGTTATACAGTCCAGATGCTTCCACCACTCTTATGCAGTTCCACCCAGTTTTGACTGGGGTTTTCTACACCAATTAAGGCAGCTAAGACAGTGTCCCACAGACTCGTTCACAAATCGCTCTGATCTAGACAATCTTTCACTGAGACTCTCTTTCCGGGTGAGTCTAGGAGTGCCAAGTTGACAGTTTAAACTAACAGCCACAGGCCCATTTTTCTGCAGAAACAGCGGACACTTGAGCCCCAAGCGGGACCCCATTTTTACATTAGGAGCTTGGGCAGCATCTCAGCGCTGCTGCTGGGCCTGGCCAGCCCTGGTCTTCAGTCTATGAGATCTGAAGTTAGAAATGGAGGAGGGGGATGGACTGAGTGGAGGCGGCCTTGCTGAAGACAGAGTCAGCTTGGGGTGGAGGGGGATGGACTGAGTGGAGGCGGCCGTGCTGAAGACAGAATCAGCTAGGAGTGGAGGAGCCTACCGCATCTGAGGCGTCTGAAGAAGGGAGAGGAGCTGGCCCTCTAGTTCCTGGTCCTAAGGGAGGGAGCCCGGCCAACAGGCTGCAAGTATGTGCTTAGCTCTTGGCTTGGATCTGCCACTGAGAAGCTCCTGCCCTGCTCTGTCACCTTCCCAGAAAGACTGTCTCTAAGCTGAGGGTGGAGGTGGGTGGGACAG
Source organism: Microtus oregoni (assembly GCF_018167655.1). NCBI lineage: Eukaryota > Metazoa > Chordata > Mammalia > Rodentia > Cricetidae > Microtus > Microtus oregoni. Next base: position 13,864,510 of record NW_024543074.1, read on the forward strand.
CTGAGGGGGACCTGGCGGTGGAGAGGGAAGCAGGAAAGAAAGTTTGTTCCCCCCAAATCTCAAGACTGTGAGCACAACCCCGTGGTGTCAGGACCCCTCCTGGTCACAGGATGGTGAGCTGATTGTCCCAAGTGAGGGGGGGAAGAAAGGAAGGAAATGAGCCAGGAAGAGTCACCAGAGAAAACAGAGGCAGGAGGGAAAGAAAGGAGAGAGAACAGGGTACGTGAGCAAGGGGACAGGTGGCAGACAGGCAAAGTTAGCAGCCCGGAGTCCTGGCTTGGTGTTCTTCTGGGGAGCAGTCAGGGTTTCTCTAGCTAGCACTGTCTCCTACCATCCACCTCCATCTAGCTCTCCACTCCTTACGTGGGCCTTCCCACCTCTGCCGCTAGGTCTGGGAGAGGCTGCTGGGCCTTAGAACCTGGTCCCGAGAGCCATAGAGTGACAAGCTTCCACTGCAGGAGGGACCAGTCTCTGTCTCACAGAGCGGGAAGCTGAGGCACGGGCAGGAGCTTTGGCTCAAATCCACGTGAATGAAGCTGGGCTTGTTTTCTTCGACCACAGCACCATGAATAGCAGCTTAGGCCCTACCTTAGAGGCCAGTTCTGCTTGGTTTTCTTATTAACCTGGGAGGAGGGGGACAGACTCAGGACCCCTTTATCCCCGACACTGTGTAAATGAGTTTTAAGGAAGTTGAGAGCTTGGGGGTTAGAGGGAGCTGGGAGCGTTTGTCACAGGACACCTAGGTTGCTATGGTGTAGATGGAAGGTTAAAGAAACGGCTTTAACGTGGCCCAGATGGTGAGTGGAAGAAACCAGGACTCGAACCCAGGTCCCAAAGTCTGGTTCCTTTCCCTGCCACTAAGGTAGAGGGGTGAAGAATAGAGTTGAAGGGACAGAAGGTGGCAATGTTGGACTCATGCCCACGGAGAGGGTAGCAGGCCTCCGTGTCGGAGTATAGCCATGGCCTGTTGGGCAGGGCAGGTGTCATCTGTATCCCTTTACTGGGAGAATTGGGATCCCAGCTTTACCACCGTGAGCAAGTCCCTTCTTTCTGGTGAGGTACAAGTCTGTGGCTGTAGGCGTCTCCTGGATGTTTGTTGAGTGAATACATGAAAACGAATGAAGAGATGAGGAGCCATGGTTTCTACTGGAGTTTAAAACTGGATGGCCAGTTGTGATCAAGATAAAGTACCTTTGGGGACCCTGTCCCCAAATCTCTGCCTCCATCATCCCAACTAAATGAAGTCCCCCTCTCCCCTACCACCTCCGCCTTACTCAGAGACCACATGAAGGCCAAGAAATTCTGGGACGGGGGTGGGCAGGGTGCAAACGCCCCTGCCCCCAGTTGTCTGTGCACCGCCCTGCGGCATCCACTCTCTGCCGAAGTCGAGCTGAGATCTCTTTATCCCTGCCAGGTTAGTTACTGTTAATTAAAGCAATTGTTGGACTTTATACTCGTCCCATTAACGTGTCTCCTGGACCTATTAATCACACCCTGTGGGGGAGGGTACGAGAGCTTGCAGTGGGGCAGGTCCTAGAATCCCAGTCAAGAGGAGACACTGGAAGCTCTGGAAGCCAGCTTCGAGGCTCTGTGACTTAGAGAACCCCCTCTTCAATCAGGGTCCCTGGAGCCTCTGGGACAGGGCTGGGGACGAGGAAGAGCTCAAGATGGTCGGCTTGAGGCTGAGTGGGAACCAGGGTCACCCCTGCCCCGATCCCTATCTGCCCCAATCCTATTCCCTTTGTGGCTTTCTGTGGCCAAGGGAGGTTCCCCGAAACTTCAGTTCATTACTCAGGATTTGTTGGGTGGTGGGTAGACGTATAGACAGATGCTGGGCCAGGCAGGGATGCGCTGACGACCAGCAGGCATCCCCTGTGACTTCTCCTCCCCTCCCCTCGGCATCAGGGGCCAGTTGCAGGGCGGCAGGGCATTTGGGTGGGGCCACCCGAAGGGGCATAAATCATTATCGGCGAAGACCTCGGCCCGGAGCCGCGGGTGGAGGCTGCTGCCCACGGTTCAGGCCGGGGCATAAATCATAATTCCCCGACAATAGATCCTTTTGCAGCCGCCATCAGGAAAACTGTGTTGGTTTTATCGATTTTTTGACACGGGGCCTAGGCAGCGGGCGGCCCCTGAATCATTATGAAATGAAACTGATTAGGAATTCATGGAATACTAAATAAACTTTACGAGCCCGTTGTAAGTTTTTTGATGCATGGGGAGCGGAAAATGAAAACTAATGATATAAAAATTACACAGCGTGCTGAGTATTATTATACTGCTATTGATTTGTTTCAAACTGTACATCAAAATCGAAGAGGGCCAGGGTAGCTCCTGCAGCCATGCCGGGAGATTTGGGCTGGACAGAGCTGCCAGGCGAGTTTTTCCTTCTTTTTCTTTCTCTTTTCCTTTAGCCTCTTCTCCCCAGCCCCTCTATTCTTCCCAACCCCGGGAGTTACCCCTTTATCCCCCCACCCTGGGCAGCCTGGGTTGGTGTGGAGACTGGACCCTGTCCAGTCTGAAGCATTGCTGGTGTCTCTCTGGAGATGCAGTTTCAGTCTGTGAGTTTGGTTTTGGCCTCCTTCCCTGTCCTTCCTGAGTCTCAGGGTTAGAGGCTGTGCTTCAGGGGAAAGGGTTGAAGATTAGTTGCCTGTTAGCACCTTGCTGAGTTACCTTTGGCAGGTGGCTTTGCCTCTCTGGATGTCATTCTGGATAACACAGAGGTTAGACTGGCCAGATCGGGGTTTCCCAAGGAGTGATCTGTCTACAGTCAGCTTGTCAATTCGGCACCTGCTAAAAGTGCCCCTGTGGGGACTGGAAGATGGCGGTCTGCAAAGTGCTCGCTGCTCAAGCTGAGCATGAAGTTCAGGTTCAGCATCCACGTAAATAAAGCCAGATGCAGCGGCCCATGGTGCTGGGGACATGGAGACAGAAGGATCCTTCGAGCTCACTGGTCAACCAGTCTGGCTAACCACGAGCTCCAGGTTTAATGTAAGACCCTTTGTACCAGAGGGGATGGGGGAACAGCTGGGAAAGACCCCTGACATCAACTCCTGGCTGCTGCGCTGGCTCTCTCTCTCTCTCTGGGGGTGAGGGTGGAGCGTAAAGGCAGAAATGCTTGCCGAGCATATGTGAGACCTTATCTTTGATCCCCAGCTCTGCACAGCAATCCAACCCCCCACAGGCAAACTCCTTAGATGACCTGGTTTCAATCTCCAGAGAGGTTTCTGGGGGATCTGCATTCCAGAAGTCCCAGGGGGAATCTGAGTTCCAGAAGTCCCCTCTGGGACTCCTCACACAGGATTTCCAGGTATCATATTTGTTTATCTAAAAACACATATGCGTCCTTCCCTCCTTAGGTGGCCAGGGCTCTCAGCTAAGGACATAATGCTCTGAACATTGTTTTTTTTTTTTCTTTTATTTTCTTGCTAGCTTCTAAGCGCAATAACAAATAACCCCCAACCCAGCGCTTACAACCACATAGGTTCATTTTCCTTATCTTGGTTTTGGTTTCTGGTTCTTATCTACAGTGGGCTACGGTGGTTCCGTGCATCCTTATTCTGGGGTCGAGTCTGAGGGCAGAGGAAAGGGTAAGAGCGATGGTGGTGACAGGGTGCTCCTGAAGAATTTGTGGGGGCACAATCTGTGTCCCTTCTGCTCCCATTCATCCATCGAAACCCGTGGTGCCCTCCAGCTCAGGGTAACAGTGGGAATGCATCTCTTCCCCGGCACCCCGCGAAAAGGAGATCAAGCCCTGTCTAATGTCCTCCTATCCTTGAGTACGGGCTGCCCAGGGCTTGGCGAGAAGGAACTTATTTGGCCCGTCTGTTAGAAACCAGGCTGCAGCTTCCACAGGTGTCTCCACTTCCTACAGTCACCTGTGGTCAGGGGCTGACTTCTCCCTCTGCCCCATACGTTTCCAGGGACTTTGGCCCTGAGTCTCAGCTACTTTTGTTCCGATACCTTGCTGGGGTCAGCAGACACCAATCACTCCGACTGTCAGGAGTGATCTCACAAAATTCCTTGGTAAATCTGTCCTTGATGCTCTACTTGCAGAAAGCAGATCCAGAGCCTGGGTCCTGTAGTTGCTCACGACAGGATGTGTATCACGGTGCTCTTCCTGGGTAGTGTGATTTTCACAAGCACACCCCTGTCAAAGTCTGGGAGGACACTGATGCTGTGTTTAACTTCACCTCGACTGAATCTCAGAGAGGTGGCACTCTTGCCCCCGACACACAGCATGGGACACTCCCGGGGCCATGTTACTGCCAGGCTGTGTGCATGCAGGGGGCAACCTGGGAATCCCACTGGTCCAGGAGTCCTGGGGTCACTCGGAGGGGATCCCTGCACTCGCTAGATCTGGGAGCTGTCAGATATGACAATAGCACACACCTGACCTATAGGGGCCACAGCATCACTCTAGGGACACAGAAACACACACTCTTCGGACACACACCAAATACAAATATTTTCAGACTTGGGAAAAATGGATCACAGGATAACCCAGAAAATCTTAGGGGTTTCTCTCTCTCTCTCTCTCCCTCCCTCCCTCCCTCCCTCCTTTCTTTCTTTCTTTCTTTCTTTCTTTCTTTCTTTCTTTCTTTCTTTCTTTTGAAATACAAGGGCCCTACTGTAAAGCCTAGGCTGGGCTTGAACTCATGATCCTCCTGCCTTAAACTCCTGGGTGCTAGGTTTACAGGTATGTGCCACCACACCCGACCTAGAAGCCTTCTTTTTCACTGCTGGAAATTGAACCCAGGGCCTTGTGCATGGTAGATAAGATCTCTGCACTGAGCTCTATCCTGGCCCACGGAGTAAGAGTCTTAAGGCTTAGTTTCAAATTTCACTCTTTTTCCCTAACCAGTCAAGTGGCCTTGGATAAGCTATTACTTTTATCCAGGATTCAGTTTTTCCCATTATAAAAAAAATGAATGTAATCTCACTCTCCTTGAGCTCCTCCTTGGGGATCCAAGTAGGCAGGGGTTGATACTAAACATGGTTCCCACAAGATGTTTGTAACTGTGTCAATGCCATCAGTTCCTGCCCAGAAGGAAGGAAGTGAACAGAAGCTCAGACGTGAACTGGCTTTTAAGACCAGATGAAAACTGGTTGATGCTGAAGAGGCCAAGTGAGCCCTTCAATTTAAAACAGTCTTCTTGGAGCTATCTTCATCTTGAAGTTCTTTTGGCCTCCCTTTAGGCCAACTTTTCTGACATACGATTGCTCTTCATAGTGACAAGATGGCCCACATCTTTCGAGTTTAACACAAAAGAAAAACAGAAAGGCGCCTCCTTCCCAACAGCAATAGTGAAATTCCCAAGACTAACTTTTATTGATCCAAGTGAGGTCCCATGTTCCCTTCAAAATCACAGACATGGTTTCACAACTACCCCTTCCTAGTATTTGATCCTGGACCTATCCCGTCTTCTTTCTGAGTTGTGTTTAACTCAGTCACCCCCCTGAGTCCAGAAGCTTTGACACAAAGAATTTCTTCCCTGCTCTGAGCCGATGCATCTTCAGCATCTCCCTGGACTTAGACAGCAGGCAAACATTGCGTTCATTTGAGCCTTGGAACTGTGCCTGCTGTGTGGTCCTGCAGTCCTCGAATGGTGGTAGGACGGGGTAAAGAGAAGCCAGTTTTTCCTCGTGACACCCCTGCAGGCCCTGCTGTACCTGTGCCAGCCTGTAGCCACCATCACACGTGGGTCCAGGCCCCAAAATGTAGACGAGGTATGGATGGCCCCGAAGCCTCTGTGGGAAGACTGGAAATGGTCATGGCCTGACAGTCTCCAAACCAGCCCCAGCTTCTACTGGCTTCTCTTCTGTCTCTTTTGCTGCCCCTCTTCTCTGTACTCCCCAGTTCTCAAAACCAGAACCCATTCTGCACCCCCTACACAGAAAAACAAAGTCCAGTGGGGGCAGACTGCCAGAAACCCATTCACCTACCTGCTCCATGTCTGTTTTTGTACTTAAGGGGCCACTAATCTCCTCCCCCAGCTTCTGAGCCCCCAGATGCCCACAACCCCTCGAGCTGTCCTACCTGAGGATACCCCAAGTCTCAGAGGGATGTCCTTTGCTCCCGTCACCCAGCCCCCAGGCAGCCTCCTCCTGTGCTGCCCCCTCTTTATGTCATGTGGCCTCTGGGTTGGAGATGCCGTGTTGCTAGGATGGTTCTAGTGGAGTCTGGGAGCAGCGAGGCTACATGGGCTTAGGTGGCAGGCCGGTCATTCATTCCTAAGTCCCAACTGCAGAATGGAGTACAGCAAGCGAGTGTAGCCATTCCCTGTGGTGCTGACTGAATGTCCCACGGTTCTGTCTAGGACACCTGATTTTGGCTTTGGTGTTTTTTTTTTTTTTTGGGGGGGGGTGACCTTGGAGACCAGCGAGGCACCTTCTTTCCTCCTTGTCCCTTGTCTTGGTGTCCTTCTACACCAGGAGGGACATATAACAGGTGTTCCAGGCTGTTGGTTTCCATGATTCCTGCTGTCTTGTGACCTTCAGGTATTCCCGAGTGTCCTGGGATGAGGGTGGGGGTTTCTGTGTGTCTCACTCCTGTGACCTCTACTCTTCCCAAGATGTCTGCCCACTGCACGACACAGCATATTCTGTCTGGCTGTCTTTGTTGGAGTCACTCAAATGCTCAGCCTTGTGGGGCTAGGAAGACTCCTGGTGTCATGAGTTCGTGGCCCCTCCCTCCTATCAAAGGCTTCCTGGCTGACCAGGAAGGGTCTAGTTGGAATTGAGGAGGCTTCAGCAGAAACCAGCAGGTCGGAGAGTCTTGACCTTGCATTCAGAGGTAGGGGAGGAGAGTGTGGACAAGGGGCTGCATGGTGGTTAGGCTGCTCTGGTGTGGGCATGACCCCTCACCTGTATCAGCTGACAGCCAGAACCTACGTAGATTAGATGTCTTCTGTGTACCCACCTTGCGTATTTGAGACTTGTACACAATTCCTTAAAGATTGAGATATGCACTTAATTCCCCCTAGAGTCTCAACGCCCTGTGCTTGCCTCTGGGAGGTAAAAGCTAGATTAACAGGAAATACAGCTCCTTTTTGGGATTGCTTTGAAACAAGGTCTCACTAAGTATTCTTGGCTGGCCTGGAATTTGCCATGTAGACCAGATTGGCCTCTAACCTGCAGTGATCTCCCTGCCTCTGCCTTCCAAGTACTCGGATTACTGGTGTGTGCTAGAATGCTCCACTTCATACCTAACGCTAGTGGTCACCTCTGCAGTAACTGTCTGTGGGCGTACATAGCATTCTCTCCACTTTACAGATGGTAAAATTGAGGTACAATGGGGTAACACAATATGCCTCAGGTCATACTCTTAAGTGGCAGTCAGGATTGAATGCAGGTCTATCTCTCTTCCCAAACCCTAAACTGGGAGGGAGGTTAGACTACAGATGTCCGTGGAAATCTCTTTTGTTTCCAAGGTTCTGTCTTGTTAGCTGCTACCTTGCCCCATTTGACTCCACCCCCAATTGCAAAGAAAAGGAAAAGAGAGAGAGAGAGACAAGAAAAAAGTCCTGTCCCTCCTCAGGTGTCTCGTGGTAGATTACTTAGCGTTTGACATGGCGTGTCTCTGTGTCACTGTTCCCGGGCGGAATTAAATCAGGGCAGGAAAATATTAATTTGGAGTTGGGGACGGAGGCCGTTCCTTTCCAATTATTCTCCACCCCGTCAGGCTTCTCCTGGCGCAAACAAGGAAGGAGGCTGGATTAATTGCTTTGGACTCTGCCCCACTCCAGCCCCAATTACCAGACCGGCTTGGCTCCCAGCATTATGAAGCCCACTGCTGTGCAGGAAATGGTGTGAAATTTTCACGGATTTGCAGACGCAATCATGGAGCACCAGATCCAGGGTCAGTGACCGTCAGGTGGCTGCACCCTCCGCATCTGCCGCAGCAGCCAGCCCAGGTTAAGCTCTTTGTATGCTGGAGGATCATTTGGTTAACCTCGAAGCCCAGGGAGCCATTCTGACCCTCAGAGGCAGGAGGGCCACGGGAAGACAGGGAAATCTCACTGCGGGGCAGCTGTACCTGCACCGCCTTCTGCACCTCCTCAGATGAGCTGGGGGTTTACCTGCTGTGTCTTAAGCCTGGTCCCTTGAAGCTGTTTTTCTTTCTCCCATCGTATAAAAGAGAGGCGGAGGCTCAAAGAGGAGAGATAATATGAACAAGGTTGCTTAGCTTCCTAGTGACAAACACAAGACTTAGCTCAGATTTGTGGCTACTCTATAGCTTGCCACCGCTTTCCCCCCATCCCAGTCCTCCCTCCCTCCTTCCCTCCCTCTCTCTCTCCCTTCTGTGTGGGCTTAGAACCCAGTGCTTCATGTGTGCTAGGCAAATGCTTTGCCACCCAGTCATACTTTAGCTTCTGTCAAGTTGTTGTTTTTTCTTTCTTTCTTTCTTTCTTTCTTTCCTTTTCATTTTTGAGACAAGGTTTGTCTGTGTAGCCTTGGCTATTCTGGAACTCACTGTATAGCTCTGACTGGCCTTACCCAGTGTTGGGATTAAAGGTGTGTGCCATCACTGCTTGTTACCTCTTAAGGATGGCTGTGGGAGTCTCCTCCCACTGGGTGAGCTCTTAGGACACAGAGCCATTTCCTATCTCACCTCTGCCTCTTCAGCCCCTGGCACATGGCCCACGGAGCCCACAGAGATGGAGGGAAGTGTTCCAGCCATCTGTGTAACTGTGAGTGCTTCTGTGTACAGTCCCTGTTCATCCTTACCATGACCCCTGGGGTGGGAACGGGCCTCTTGGGTGCTGTTTCCAGGTCCAGGGACCTTTTAAAGCCAAACAGACTTCTTGCCAGTTGGTATGTCTATCTGGTGCCCATGGAGACACTGTTGACAAAGGACATTGAAACCTGATTCTTGGATCCTCTTCCACCCCCAGAGTGGCTTTCCAGGAAGCTCTCATTAACCCCTAGGCTCTTCAGGGCAGGGTCTGAAAGGCATTGGTGCAGCCTACCCATTTCAATTTATGCAGAAGGAAACTAAGGCCCAGAGAAGTGTAGTTACTAGTCCCAAGTCACACAGCCCAAAGGCTCAGTTGTGTTCACACGAGCAGAGTGTTAATGGGATGAAAATACATTCCTAAGTATTTGGCACTTAGATGTTCTAATTGTCTCTTACCTGGACTCAAGTCTGAAGCAAAGGCCGTGAGACCCCAGTGAAAGCCTTGAGAGTGGAGCTGACAATGGAGGACCGCCAGCTGGGATCCCAAGCCGGCCCATGTGCCTTTTCCTTCTCCCGGGTCCCTCCTTCATGGACTCTGGGTCTCAGGGTCCTTCCTCCAGTACATCTCAGTGTCTGACCACCTCAGACTGGTTCTCTGGCCAGCATGGAGGGGGAGGGCAGTTTTCTGTACACTCCCTTCCTCCAAAACCTCAGTGTCTATAGGGACCAAGATAGCCTGGGCTTCTCCCTGTCTCTAGAGTCAGGAAATTGATTTTTATTTATTTATTTTTAAAGATAGGGTTTCCTCTGTTGCTTTGGAGCCTGTCCTGGAACTAGCTCTTGTAGACCAGGCTGGTCTCGAACTCACAGAGATCTGCCTGCCTCTGCCTCCCAAGTGCTGGGATTAAAGGTGTGCGCCACCACCGTCCATCTAGGACAATGATTTTAAAAAATTAATAATAAAGAAAAAACTCTGATAGTGAATTACTTGTAATTAACTCTGTACAGACGTAAGAAGTAGGGCCTGATTTTCATAGAACAGCTCCCCCGTCTTGCCCACAAAACCATCTATGTATGTATGAAGGCTATATGGAAGTGGGCTTCTGAGAGGCAGGGCCTCTTCTGAGAGGCGGGGCCTCTACTGTTGTCAGAGTAAAAGAAGACTTGCCCATGCTCTGTGCTGTGGGGACTTTGATCTGTGTGGGTGCCACTCTGAGGCCATGGCATGACTTAAAAGATGTATTGAGAAAGTTTTGTAGCATTTCCCCAGCACCGATGGACTGAATAGGAGATAACAGCCATCTGTAGCCAGAGGAGTAGCAACCAACATGAATCTAAGGAGCCCCGCGTTGGGACCAGGCATGAAGTGACAAGCCGGGCTTCCAGGGAAGGACCTAGAAGATGGGTTGGATTCACATTCTACCTTCAGTTCAGCATCTGGAAGAAAATTCCAGACGGAATTCCTTGGGAGGAGTTGTGAGCTCCTTGAGATGGTTGGCATACTTTAGAAAGACCCACATCTTCAGGCGCGCCTGTGAGAGATTTCTTTTTTATTTTATTTATTTTATTTTTTATTTTAATTTTTTAAATTTTAAATATTTATTTATTTAGTATACAATATTCTGTCTGTGTGTGTGTGCAGGCCAGAAGAGGGCACCAGACATCATTACAGATGGTTGTGAGCCACCATGTGGTTGTTGGGAATTGAACTCAGGACCTTTGGAAGAGCAGGCAATGCTCTCAGCCACTGAGCCATCTCTCCAGCCCCCTGTGAGAGATTTCTTAACGAGGTTAATTGAGGTGAGAAGAAC